>NC_064672.1:6822576-8187092 GCF_023278565.1 Colletotrichum lupini
TACGAGGAACAAAATCTCTAGCGGTAAGCACTTTAAAATAGTCGAACGACGATAGGGGTATGCGTTTATAAAGCTTATTAACGATACGAAGTTAATTAATTACCTAATAAAAAGTAAGCTTAGAAAACTATACCGGAGATTTAGGTACCCGTTAGTTACGAGGCTATATAACTTCCTAAAGTAATTAAGTAATAATAATATTAAGATAGGGGCGCTAGAGTAATTAATAAAAGTATATTACTAATACTAAATAAATGCGCAGAGCCCACGCAGATTTAAGTTTAAATTACGTAATAAGCTTAACTTTAACTAAGAAATAGTTATTAATATTTTTTACTTAAATAGTTAGCTAGTATTATATATAATCGACGTAGCTATATCTTTTTAAGTAGGGTAATTCCTCTAGGATCTATAAGTAAAAATAGTATAAGTAGCCCTGCGAAAAAGCTAGATTAATATATACTAAGGACCGCTAGATAGTATTAAAACCGACGCTAGTACTAGCTTTAAGTCGGTAGAATTTAGGGATAATATAACGGCCTATAATATATAGCTAAAAGTTATACCCGTTAAAGCGCACTATAGTATTAAAAAAGTAAAAAGGGCATACTAATAGTTAAAAAGGGCGTTTAGAATTATTAAAAAGGAAAATCCGGATTTTACTAACGACAAATGCCTCTAAATAGTACTTAAATACTATAACGATACTATAGGGCCTAACGGACTTATATTAACGCTATTAGTATTTAGAGTATATTTAAGAACGACCTTAGCCTCGCTGCCGTTACTAAGTATAAGCTAACGAGCCTAAGTAATTAAAAAAGTAATATAGGTACTACGCGAGGTAAGTATAAAAAGGTAAATTAATAAGGTAATTACTATACGTAATAGGCTTAATATAGGGGATAATCTAAATATATTACTAAATTCGGATATACGAGTATAGTGCGAAATTACTTAATAGTAGACTAGGCTATATAAGTTAATTTCTATTAACGAGCGCTTTTATATAGTTATAAGAGATTGCGACTAGCTACTCGAAATATTAATTATAGTAATTAAACCGTACTATATAGATCTTAACGAGGTAATTTCTAACTTATAAAAAAAAGAAGAGCTAGGGGAAACTATATAACCCGCGGCAGAGGCATAGGAAATTATCCTTAATAAAATCGTCGTAGTAATATTAATAAACGACGAGGAAGAGGAAATTACTAAAAGGGCACTAATACTACCGGCGAGACGTTATAAAAGACTATAACGGTAAGCCCTAACGTAGTAATTTATTACTAGCGACGAGGTAATTAATACTTTTTATATAGTAAAAGAGAAAGCCGATTTCGAGCTAGTAGTTAAACTACGTAAGAAAAGTATAATTATAATTACTAAAAAGCCGTATAAGAGATTAGATCTTATCGAAATAGACACTCTTCGTAATCGAGGGGTCTATTAATTTATCTTATACGACTTAGAAAAATATATAAACCTCCGTATATTTAAATTACGAATAGTTCGTAAGATTAAAGGGAAAGGAATACCCTAGCCGTACGAGAAGTCTAAATACGTAATTTAGGGGTACGGCGACGTTAAAAAAGTAACGCTACTTATATAATTACTTACTATATAGCGCTATAGCTAACGATTAATAATAGTACTAATAATATTACTATAGAAAAAGGGATACGAGATTTAGAGCCGTGATATTACCTAGGCCTATACCTAATCGGCTATAGGGCTTATAAAGAGAATCCTAGCCTATTTACTAAAGGAAATGGCTAATAAGTACTTAGAAAGTACGATTATTAAAGTGCTTAAGCCACTATATAGGCTCGCAGAATCGGGCACCTATTAGTAGGCTACTTACTACGATTTTTATATTAATTAACTATTAATAGTTACCTCTACGTACGACCCGTACTTACTAGTTACGGAGCATAAAGGTAACTAATTTAGGATCGTCGGAATATAGACTAACGATATATTAGGCCTATTTAATATTAACTTTATAAAAAAAGAGGATAAGGAGCTTTAAAAAGCGGGCTTTATAGCGAAGCTAAAAGAGGTCTTTATAATAAATACCCCCTTAGTATTTAATAATAAGATTTTTATAATCGAAAGGGAAACTATTATTTTTTAATAAAAGGGGTAGGGTAAGAAGATTAACTTCGTTAATTTAAACGTAACTAACGTTAAGAAGTAATATAAGGCTAAGCTCGCGTAAGGGGTATATATTATAAGTATTTATTAACTTAAAATAACTTTTAACTACGTTAGGGTAGCGTAAGCTATAGATCTAACCGAACGAGACGTCGAGGTACTTAATAAGCGGCTTAAGTAGTAGTAGATAAATCTTAACCGACGTCTTGTCTACTACCCGATCGACTTTATAACTAGTAAGCTCTACGTCTTTATTAATAGGTTATTTATAAATAATAACGACCTTACTTCGTAATTAGGGTATATTATTATCCTAATTAACGAGAGTATAAGCGAGAGCGAATTTATTATATATAGTAATATAATTTACTACTCGTTAACTAAAAATAAGCGGGTAACGAGAAGTATATTAGCATTAGAGGTTTATAGTATAATTAACGGCGTTAACTTCTTTTATATAATTTTAACGACGCTAAAGAAAATTACCGATCGAATTAGACTTCTACCTATTTTAACGGTTATTTATATAAATTCCTACTTATTATATAAATACCTCGTTAAATTAAGAACGACGAAGGAAAAGAGGCTTATAATCGATATTATAGCCCTTAAGTAATCGTATAAAAGGCGCGAGATACTCGAGATCCGTTAGATTAATAATAAAAATAACCTCGTAAACGCTTTTATAAAAGTAGTACTAAATAAGGGATTAGAGTAATTCGTAGGTAGCAGAAAAGTTATTATATAAATAGAGGGATAAGTTATATAAAAAGAGTAAAGAAAAGGGGGAAAAGGAGACGACTTAGTAAACGGGCCTAAGGTCGAATTATACCTCTAACCGTAGCGGTTAAATTAATAAAAAAAAAAGAAAGTTAGTATCGGATTAGAAGTCTAATTTAACCGCGGTATATAGCCGACTATATAGGGGCTAATTAAGGGCCCTATTTACGATTATTATAGCTAGCCTAACTTATAGTTAGAACCTCCTTTTTACTACTACGCAGATATTTATATAGTTTAATTAATCTCTTCGTTAACTACGGTTCGAACTAACTACTCTGTAATAGGGATACTAACAATAACTGAATTAAGGCGAATTTTACGCCGAAAGCTTAAGCTCGGCGACCGCTGGCCCGACTCATTGCCTTGTAGAATCTATTCTTGATTCCTTGGTTTGGCGGCCGTATTCTTTCATGAATCTGAGTTGCGGTGGCATTATCCTTGAGTTTCCAGTCATTCTGAGCATTTTTGGTGCCCCAAAACACTTTTTGCACTCTGCGGTGAACAGCTTCCATGATGGACTTCACTTGGGATTCACTGAGCACATCCAAAGCTTTGGTGTTACTTCTACTGCACTATTCTATCATTGTGGTGGCCTACCGCTTATTTTTTTCACCGCTGAGAAACATTCCCGGCCCGAAACTTGCCGCAATAACATTTTTGTACGAATTCTACTACGATGCCATCCGTCGTGGGCGCTTTCTGTGGAAAATCCAGGACTTGCATGCCAAGTATGGTCCCATAGTCAGGATCAATCCTCGCGAAGTTCATATCAACGACATCACATTTTACGACGAGATCTACGCCAGTGGACCACATCGACCTCGGAATAAGATTCGGTTCATGGCCACCCAGGATGAGAGCATGTTTGACACCTATAGCGCCGAAAGACATCGGATTCGCAGATCGGCGCTGTCTGGATCATTCTCTAAGCAATCAATCCGTGCTCTGGAACCTCTCATCGTTCAGACTATCAATCAATTGGCTGGTCGAATGAGTGGCCTTGCTGATTCTGGGGCGGTCATGGACTTCAAAGAGCTCTATAGTGGCCTCACCATGGACGTCATCGGCCAGTACTGTTTCGGCGAGAGCATGGACAACCTCAAACAAGACAAGTTCGGCAAAGAGTTTCTTGACTTTTTCCATGAGATGCCGCAAGGTCACCCCATTGGCCGCATGTTTCCTTGGCTCTTCGACTTGATCCAGAAAATTCCCATCAGTGTCCTAGCAAAGATCGATCCTAAGCTTCAGCCTCTTGCAGACTATGACAAGAAGATCTCTGGGCAGATCACGGAGGTCCTTGCCAAAGACAAGCCCGATACGATACGAACAGTTTTCCATGAGATGAGAGACAGCAAACAACTGCCGGAGTCTGACAAGACTCTCGAGCGCTTTAAAGCCGAAGCGGCGATCTTTTTAGGTGCCGGCACGGAAACCACTGCCGCGGCCTTGACGGTCTTGAGCTATTATCTCACGGAGAACCCGGCTATGCTTAAGACCCTCCGAGCTGAGCTCAAGTCTGTGAGCCCACCTTTCACTGTGGCAAAATTGGAGCCTCTCCCATATCTGGTCAGTTGTTATGTTCCATAATAGCGAGTATTTAAGTCGCTTCTTCGCTAACATGAAAGCCCAGACTGGTGTCATACAAGAGGGCATAAGACTGTCTTATGGAGTACCGGGTCGTCTTCCGCGGTATGCTCCTACCGAAGACCTAATGTACTCTGGCTACAGGCTACCGCGAGGTGTAAGTACAACACAGTCCAAACTTACTCGGTCTTATACTTACCAATCTTCGTAGACCGTTATGAGCTCTTCCTCATACCTTCTTCATACGAACAAAGCGCACTGGAACAACGCAGACCAATTCAACCCCCAACGTTGGATCGATGATAAAACGAGGCTCATGCGCAATTTCGTGCCTTTTGGGCGAGGCAGCCGGCAATGTATTGGTGTGAACCTTGCCTATGCCGAGCTGTATCTCACTGTTGCCACGATATTCTCTAGGTTTGACTTCGAACTTTATCAGACTACACGGCGTGACGTTGAGCTTGCGCATGATTTCTTTGTCGGAATGCCTCCGCTAGATTCGGAAGGGATAAGAGCTCGCGTCTTCGAGCAATTGTAATGAACGGAAGGAAACACTCGGAAGCTCGCTTACAAGATACCGTAGTAATTCAAATTCCGTGATAAAGTTTTTCGGTATCCCTAACCATCCAGTTACAGAGTTGTCAACGCATTGCTATACTACAAATGCAATAGCTAATTCCCTATAAAAAGGATGGAAAAGCCCTGCAGATTAACTGAACGCATACCGATAATGTGTTGATCACATCTTGTGTATCTTTGGGGCCTTTACAATTCAAGACTCAGTGAGGTCATGGCATTCTACTCAAGCTTGGCTCATGCTGTGATGTGGCAAAGCTATTCGATTGCTATGGATGACTCGAAGACCCCATCCATTTGAACGTTGGCACTACATGTATTCTGGAGATAAATTGGCATGGAACCAGGATCACAATATTGAACTCGCTTCTTAATGCGTCTTGGCCCGTTTGATGACTGCCATTAGAGGCGGCTTCGACCGTGTGCTATAAGTGAGTTGGCGATCCAGCCAATTCTCAGACGCAGCGTCCAAGGCTACGTCATAGTTGAACAGCAGTTTACACAGGGTCATGCGTAGAACATAAAAGCTCAACCTATAGAGTGTCAGTATAATCCAACCAGACCTTGCAACGGGGGCGGTAAGACTAACTCTTGGCCGAAGCACGACTGGGGTCCAACTGAGAAGGGGTGCACGCTTCCTTTCTTATCGCCTAGACAGTCTTTTGGTCGTCCTCGATCATCCGGGAGCCATCGATCAGGAACGAATTCCTCAGGTCTGGCAAAGTTGCGCTCCACTGAGTAGGTGACCTGATGCAGCATCATGACAACAGTATTCCCAGGTACAAACTTGCCCGCAATCTGAGCTCCCGATAAAGGAACGCAGCGATCTGTGCCAGTTGCCGCTGGCGAGTAGCACCGAATTGACTCTTGCAGACATGCCTCTAGGTAAGGCAGATCCTTTTGAGAACTGCTGAGTCTGTCCATGGTGATATCCGCCTCGGTTTTGAACACAGTTCTGACCTCCTCAAGCAAGCACTCCTTGATAGCGCGGTTTTCCGCACGCGAGACAAAATAGACGAATCCCGTGAGTACAGTCGGCATGGCCTCGCAACCACCAAGCATCAGGAATGGAGCAAATTCCCTCAGCAGTTCTAGGGGCATCGTTCCTTGTCGTCCGCCGGTTTCGGACTCTCCATCCAAGACCATCTGTAGCATGTCATGCCTCGCTGTTGATAAGGCGACACGGCGATCAAAGCGTTCAAAGATTGGAGCCATGAAAGATTCACGCTCGCCGCTTCCCCATTTGTGAACGGCAAAAAGTAGAATCTTGTGAAGAAACGGAAACCGGTTCACGACGGCTAGGATTGTGACACCCTTGGCAAACCGGTCGAAAGAATGCACCCAAGGTACGAATTTTGGGTCTGAGAAGAGATGGAGAGACTCGCCGAGAAACAAATCCGCTATGAGGTCGCAAATCAGAAAGCTGTTCATGTCGCGCATGTCGATAGCGGCACCATTGGCGGACTCCATAAAGGAAAGGTACTCGTTGATGTGGCCATTGATCATGCCCTCGATCCTCTTGACGTTATCGCGCTTTAGAGCCGGCACCATTGCCTTGCGCATGAGACTGTGCGTCTGTTGAGATCGTGGCTTCGCGGGGTCGGGATTGACAAGGTCGCCTCCCACGAGGGCTGCGAGACGAGGGTCTTTGGCCATGCCATCTTTGGCTGCTTTGGTGGCGCCGCAGATGTCGAACCAAGCACGCTCGTCTGTGAAAGTGAGGGCGTCGGGGGCGATACGGACGACACCGCCGTATTGGTTGTGGAGTTTAATCAGCCATGGAAGCTGGCGTCCTCGAACTGTGGCAATGAGATGGGGAATCCGAGAGACTGCGCAAAGTTTCGGACCAGGGAATGAAGACAACGGCGAGAAGTAGAGCTCTTTGACGATGGAGATGATGTACGCTCCGGTGCAAATGACAGCGACTGTAAATGTGAGACGCGATGTTACAGTGAGAGCTTGCCAATTGGTAGTAATGTGGTCCCAAGTTACGCCAGGGGTAAGTTGAGTGTGGTTGACGTAGGTTTGGGAGGACATTTTGGTTCCAAATGAATTCTGGTGATACAGTCCGATGCGATCTTTGCCGTGCTTCACTTGTCCGCGAAGAATTCCTATAATGACATCGACAATGGTCCAAGTTTCAGAGATTGAATTTCTTTTACTAGCACCATCAGACACACATCCGTAATACGGGATTATGTCCGAGAAGCAATTACTGACTGCTGGGTTTCCAAATGCAAATGTGAAGCCAGTTGTTTGCTTCATCCACATGAAAGAAACTATCTGATGACGAATCCTGACTCGGGTCACAACCATCAGATCCTGGTTTTGAAGGGGAGTAATCCTAGCAATGCAAACATATCGTGCACTGAACCCATGAAAATGGCACGCTTCTGCCTACGAATAGCCCGCATTTTCCGATGATCAACATATCGGATCATTATTCTAAGCGATGGAGCACAGGGTGTCTTGGCATGTCTACAAGGTACAGCTAATTCCAGAAAGCATTTGTCTACTTCAAATTGCCGGTGAATCCTTTGCGACGTCCACTGATACGCAATTCTCCCAAAGCAGGTATTCTTTTCGATCTTACCCTAAACAGACTCGGGAAGAACTGAGAGCATTGGTTACCCCTGTTACATGAATTTGGGCTGGTCTTCCAGGGCGGTCTGTTGAATCCTTCGGACATGTGGGGTGCAGAATCCTTCTCCTTCGCACCGTCCCGCTCGCGCTTACGAATTTCGCACGACCCAACGTGTCTATTCGGTACTCATCCAACCAAGCTGACAATATGTCAACCTGACAGCCACCCAAATGTGTGGTCTGACAAGGAGCTGGACGGGGAAATGCAGGTAGTGAAGACTAAAGTTCCAGCAGCAGCCTTATCTTTAGTTCATCTAGTATGGTCTCATCCGCACGTACGGGACTTTGGGTTTGCTCCCTGGCGCTGTGTAGATGCATCTAGCCCTGATCGACACCACACCCGCAGGGGTCACATCCTTGGTGCCTAGTTGCCGTTGGAAGTTTGTGTGTACTGCGCTTCCGAGCAAGGCATCAAGTTTCGACAATTCATAGACCAATACTGTTGGAGTTTTACGAGATTTGTCTCATCCTTGGCGTGTATGTTCAAACTTCAACCAAGGATGAGAGTGCTTGCACATGCATGTCTCAATGGAAAGCGGTTGAAAACTTGTGGAACACAATCTACGTATTATAATGAGGTAAGACTGATACGATCGAAGCATGTCTCGGCGGCTGTTCCGACATTGTGGCTGGTCATGTTTCATGTCAGCGTATTTAGGCATGAACTACGTCTGAACTTTGATGTACAGTATCTACGTTAGAAAGGATGGTAATCGTTTTAGATGCATATCTAGATGACATAAATGAATGGCTTCAAGCGTAGGGTGAGTTTGTTTCTGGGTATACTACAACCAGCTTTCATGACAGTGGATGGTCCCATCGATACACCCCAACTGCATCTTTTCCAACCCCTTACTCTTACATGTAGTTTCTGACGAAATGCCTTCGTTACTTTCCGTCCTCGAACATAACGCCTCATTGTCAGCAAGGAAAGCAGGGTTCGTAGCCGTGTTTGCCGGAGCCACCAGTGGCATTGGCCTCGCTACCCTCAAAGTTCTCACCGTCAGTCTTGTGTCACCGCGCTTCTACGTAATCGGTCGATCGAAAGCCAGTTTTGCCCTTCACATCGTCGCCTTGCGACGGAGTAACCCCTCAGTCAGCATCCATTTCATTGAGACCGAGATAGCGCTCCTCCGGAATGTCATTGCCGTCTGTGAGAACATCATACGACGTGAGCCCCATGTAGACTTGCTTTACATGAGTCCAGGATCGTTGGCCTTTGGGGGACCACATTGTGAGTTTATTCAGAATGTCAATTTTCAGCTTTGTTGCCTGATTTCCATCTTCACGCCCCTTCCCTGTTCTGTGGGAGGCTAGTGGCTTCGTACTGCAACATCGTCCCGGGCTGTTCGTAAGAGTCTATCTGACCATCGGGAACCTAGATACAGAAGAGCGCCTTGACATTTGCTTCGCTCTGTCCCACTACATCCGCATCCGATTGATCCAGGGACTCATGTCTAGCCTCTTGAGAGCCAACGAACCCCGCATTGTCTCTGTCTTGGCCGGTGGGCACGAAAAGCCACTCTTCACTGAAGGAGGCGACTTGGGACTTCGGCTGGAGGGGAATTACACCGCGCCAAGAGCTGTTGACCAAGTCACCACTATTCACAGCCTTGCTCTCATGTTTCTCGCCAAGACCCATCCTAGGATCTCGTTCCTTCACGTCTATTCTGGTTGGGTTTCTACGAGCTTCCTATCTAATCTCTTGGGTAGTGGAGGTGTCCTTGGCAGAATGGTTGAGGCGGTAGTTGGTCCCCTTTATCAAATGGTTGCTATGAGTGAAGACGAGTGTGGGCAAAGACAGGCTTTCAACGCGACCAGCGAGCGATATCCCAGCCGTGACATGATTTTGCGTGCCAAGATCAATGTTAATGATCAAGCTTTATGCCACGGACCGTGTAGTGGCTTTTATCTGGTGCGGGCAGACGGAAGCACATCTTCTCGCAATGAGGTTCTGGAGACTTTAACGTGCGATGATGGTTGGATGCAGAAAGTCATGGATTACACTGGAAATGTTGTCATGGAAGCAGGAGGTAAATAGAGTGAATTCGAGATCTAGTATTGGTAGAAACTGCGCCTATGTATCAAATTCTCGACTGATCTGGAAGCCGCGAGATCGCTTCAAGTTGCTTTTTGTTCCAGTACGTAACTCGAAATCTATCGCGGGGTGACTGCAACCTTGATGCCGTGCAGGCTGCTTGGCCCAACCCTCATAACAGGAACATAAGGTCGATCATCTCTAGCTTCGAGGTTTTTGAACCTCTGGCAAAAGCGTGTCAGAACATACGCGGTCTCCGTAGCTACGAGGATATGAGCTGGGCAGATGCGTGGCCCGCCGCCAAAGGGCACGAAATGCCACAATGGCCTGACGCTTTTCCAGCGCTCGGGGCGGAACTCGGCCGCATCTGGGCCCCAATAGTCAGGATCCCGGTGCATGAGATAGCGATTGCTGTGGACAATATCGCCTTTGGCACAAAAAATGGGCTGTTTGCCGTCCGGGCCACCACCCCGTGGAAGGGTGGTATCATGAGCGGCAACGCGAATCATCTGAATGCCGTTGGGCATGATTCGATGCACTACGGCGACGTCGTTAGTAAGATGTGGTCTACAACTCTTCGGAGCAGATTGCTAACCTTCGTTGATAACCCAATTCATGTACTGCATCCCCCGGAGTTTGGAAAAAGTGATTTCCTCGCTTTCGTCAAACGTATCCTTCACCTCTCTCTGCAGTCGCTTCCAAACTTCCGAATGACGAGCGAGAGCAAATATGGCGTTGGAAATGTGGATACTAGTCGTCTCATTGCTGGGAACCCAGACGGCGGTGATTTGATCTCGTAGGAGTATCTTGTCCTCTATCTGGTGCGCCATGTCCCATAGTAAATCCGTGCGTTCCGGTTTGTCGGCAAACTTGTCAGGGAACTCATTCCGCTGCTTGAGTTCATCGAAGGTCTCGTCGATGTATTCATTCATGAACTTGTGCACGAGACGAATGCTCTCGTACCACTTTGGATCCCGGTGAAGGAACATGAACTTCCCCATGGTCAGTCGTACGCGAGCGCCACGCATAATGTCGACCATGGCGAGCATGACGTCTTCTTTTTCGGGATTTTGAAGACTGTCACGACTACGGCCGAAAAGGAACTCTGTGGAGGTGTCTAAAAACTGCAAAAGAAGACAGAATCATGATGAGCTGGGTGTTTTTCAAGCAAGCTGGAGAAGGCACAACTAACCCATCTTCTGATCAAGACTTGGAAGTCAAAAGTGTTCCCATTCGTGGGTATCAGATCCAGCATTCGGTCAGTGAATGGCTGAAGTCTGGCAACGTTGGCAAAAGCTTGTCTCTCAAAGTATGGCTTGATAACGCCCCGACTGTAGTGCCAAAACTGGCCATCCGAAGTACTTACGCCTTTTCCAGTGAACGGAGTTGCGACGCCGTTGTCGACTCGTATGGGCTCAAGTACAAATTCTTCCCACTGGCTAGTGCTCATGGCCTTCATATTCTCCATTTCGGAAGAGTAGACCATGCGCATGCCGAGGAACCGCGCTTTGAAGGTTTTGGTACCCTGAGCAGCCCAAGTCTCCTCCATCCAGGACAGCCATCTATGCTGCTTGAAAGCACGGCTCATGGACATCACAAAGTCCATGCCCCAAACAGGGTCCCAGTGGGAGTAAGTCTTGATCTCGCCACATTTGAAAGCCTTAGTCTTTCGAGAGTAATTGATATTGTCCCATATCTTGTTGAGAAGATAGAGAATAACGAAACCGTATAAGGCTGTCAACGAGACGTTGAATAGGTGCAACATCTTGACCCAGGAAAGATGGTGGTAGCGGTACTGTAATTGCAAAAGATGTAAAGGACATTGGACCAGAGGTTGTGTGAAGCAGTCAAAGGTAGATGTTAGAGTTGTCGACAAACAAGATTGAGTGCGGGGTGAATATGTGAGAGTTTACTCTGCGATCGGAGCTCAGGGCGTGGAACTAGGGCTGTTAATGGTGTATCTGCATGAAAGTTGATTGTGTAAGTCGAGTGTCAGAGCTTCTATTCCAGGGACTTGCTGATCTAGATCTACCTTGTAAGTCACCTTCGGGGACGTAAATACGCGACCTGGGCTCTTCACGGACAGGGATCGCATTCCCAAAGGATGGTAAATCGGCTGTCGTTGCACTTTGATTTCCACTAGAAAGCTCTGGCCATGGATGATTCTGGCTATCAGACATAACCTTCACTGCAAGATAGCATGATGTCACGATGAAGAAAAGAATCAGCTGCCCTATTCAGGGATGAAGCAATGCTTGCATGCTCTGTACAGTCCTTGGGAACACGGCGCGGAGCTATCGTCAGCGACTCAGTCTTGTGGGCCTAACCTGGAGAACTTTCGAGATACCTTACGAGAAGGATCTGTATCCAAGGAAACACCAGGATGGATCGTCGATGATATGGAACCTTGGCTATTAGCCGAGACGAAAAGTCTCTGGAAAGGTGAGAGACATCAACAGCAGGTCTCGGCGAAGGAGTCGGATAAGCGCTTAACCCAGCTTGGACTTCGTACACTGCTAATTGCATATGGAATTATCCCCTTCGGCCAGCGCTCGAAGGATTTCCGAGTGGATCGCGGCAATTGGGCGGCTCGAGTTGGGTGAGTGGAGACAGTGGCGCGCTTCAATGGAACTACACGCCTCAACATCCACACCACAACCCATCATCGCCTTTCCTCATCACGACACCCCCTCGTACCATGCTAGCCAGGATGTCATCCAAAACTTGTTGGCACCATCCTAGGGAGACCGTATTCATTTCATGTCTTAGTACTCGAGAAACAATCGGCACTTGATAGTGCTTATGGCAGTCTTTCAATTGCTACAAACCCACAGCTAACTCGGTAAAGATTCTTGTTTCCCGGTCCCGAGAAGATGGCACACCTCTGTCGATCATGCGACTGCTACGGGCGTGGCTACGCGGTACACCAACTTCTTTCCACCTGCTTTCCCCAGCTTGATCCTCTCGGCTCCTTTCGCAACCCCTGCAAGTCCCTCGTCGCTCACTTCGATTGGGTGCGTCGTGATATCCCCCGCATCCAGTACCCGCTGAGTGATCGGACCCCAAAGCTCTCCGAATGCCTTGTCCTTTGGCTTAGCATCGCGTCGATATGGCTTTTTCCAGTTGATCGGCTTGCCGAGAACCGTCCAGGAGATGATCCAGTCAGGACGCACGTTGCGACGCGTGTGCCCACGGATGGGAAACTGGTCGAGGCCCACATATCGGCCACCTTCGCTTCCGATGGCCCCGTAGCAGATCTTCATGCTCCCGCTGTCAGTGATGCAGTCAAGCACGTACATCAGACGGTCGTTCGTGCAAGCGCGTATGTCGGAAGCGCAGGAAGGCGAATGGTAGTCCCATACTTGTGCGGCACCGAGCAACTTCACCCGCTCAAAGTTGTGTGGCGAGCAGGTCGTGATAGGGATCATGCCTGAACTGCGGTCTATGTCAGCCTCTGGCTTGGCCGTGTCAATCTCATGAATTGCTCAAGTATACTCACAGCTTCGCGGCTTGAATGGCCAACGTGCCCGTCGCGGTTCCGCCACCGTAAATAAGCACATACTGAGGCTCGCCGTCACCAGAGGCCTTGTTGGCGTGCGGCAATGGGAGTTTCATGACGTGGTATAGAGAAAGACCGATGGTGAGCATACCGCACCCCAGTGTGGCAGCTTCTTCAAAGCCCATTGAAGAAGGGATGTCGAACAATAAAGCTTCTGGGACGCTCACATACTCGGCAAATCCACCGTTGTGAGGGTCGTCAGCGCTGTTGCCCGGGGATGCGCCTGCAACTCGATCACCAGGCTTGAAGTGCTTCTTGCACTCTGTCCCGACAGAAACGACCTGCCCAGAAAAGTCACAGCCCCAAGTGGAGCCTGGGGATGGAGACATATCCAGTGATTTCCAGTCAAACGGGTTGATGCCAATGCAGACGACCTTCACCAAGACCTCATCAATCTTTGGCTGAGGCACAGGACAGGCATCTTGCAGTTCGACACTCCCTGCCCCTTGGACTTTCAGCGCCTTTTGCGTAGCTGGCGGCATGTTGCCGTTGTTCAATTTCTGTATCGCCATTGCGGAGCTCGACTGAGAGGAAAAATACGGAGATGGTTGAGAATGAAGTGGTAGAGGTAATGTGGTCCACGGTAAAAGAGGTGATGGGATTGCGAAGTTGAAGACTAGAAGGGATGCTGGTAGGTCTGAGAAGAGGTCTGTAAAAGCTGCCCAAAGAGCAGATATTCATGGAACGCCTCCTCTGGTGAGATCAGCTCTTTCCGCCCTTCTCTCAAGTCCCAAGTGCCTGCAGGGTTTCTCGATGAGAGGCGCAAACACCCTGGCGAAGCACTATACTAGGCTCCATCGTTGCCTTCGACGGAGTCGTATGCCCGTGCATTGCGCCATATCTTGTCAGAACTTTTGGTACGCCGGTGTCTCCTTATGACTTGACCTATGCTCAGCCCTTCCGCCGAGGCGGATGGAACAAATGGGGGGTCATCCCGCGCCACTCCTGATGCTTGGTGCAGCGAGTCAAGCAATCACCTCGAGCAAACCTCACGGGTTGTCAATCGTACAAATCTACTGTGTTTCAGGCTTTGACGCTTGCTTGCTGACCTGACTAGGTACTAACCTCGCTCACACATCATATGCACACGCCCCAATTTGTCTTATCCTGGACTTTTGAGGCGAGGTCGGAAATGTTCGGTCCCATACCGGGGCAGGATTGTATACCTGTTGGTATCATTCAATTCTCCCGGTTACAACACCGCGCTTGCCAATCTTTCCTATGCACATGCAAGATTGTCACCCCATGTACACCAAAGTACCATTGAATAGCACTGCAAGGGCTGTGAACATCGACCATGTCCCATGTCTCATCTCGCTCCACTGGGTATCCACTCCGGCCTCCATCGGATCGATTATTCTCTTTTCAGCAGACCAGACGTGGAAGGAACTTTCGGGCATAGGCTTGCTCTACGCCTCATGGATCACGACCTACCCGGGGGGCAAGAGAATTACCTCAGTATGTATACCTTAAGTGCCAGGCAACACACCAATCGAATACTACATGAAGCAATATGTTTGCATACATCTAACTCTTTGGAAAACCAACTTGGACTACCTAACTCGCTTGTAAGATTGAAATTGTCGGGTGCCTTCACGAAGACTCTCTTCTCTCCAGTTATTCTCATATCAGATGACAGCGACGTCTTTTCTCTCTTCTTGACACCTCCATTCAACACCCCCAAGGCATCCACCGCTCTCAACAGCACATTGGGTGTAGTTCTTTTAGCGCCTCTAGCTAGCTTTCTATCACCAAAAGCTACCAGGCTTTGTCACCATGCCTACACAACAAGAGCCCATAGCCATCATCGGCTCTGCATGCCGTTTCCCCGGCGGCGCATCATCCCCTACAAAGCTTTGGGAGCTGTTGAAAGAACCCAAGGATGTGTTACGCGACTTCGCCAGAGATCGACTGAATCTTGAGGCATTTCATCACTCCGATGGCGAGCATCATGGCGCCACCGATGTCTGCAGCAAGGGATATATTCTCGAGGAGGATAGCCGGCTGTTTGATGCCTCTTTCTTCAATATCAACCCAGCTGAGGCTGATGCCATGGACCCTCAGCAACGTCTCACACTCGAGACGGTATATGAATCACTCGAGTCTGCAGGCTACACACTCGACCAAATTCAAGGATCCTTGACGTCCGTGTTTCTCGGTGTAATGACTGGAGATTATCATGACATTCAACAAAGAGACCCAGAGACCATCAACCGATACCACGCCACCGGCACGTCCAAGAGCATCCTTTCGAATCGCGTGTCCTACTACTTCGACTTAAGAGGCCCTTCCATAACGATGGATACAGCCTGCTCTTCATCCCTCGCTGCCCTTCACCTCGCCGTTCAATCTCTTCGTAACGGCGAGTCCTCCACGGCTATTGCCATCGGAGTCAACTTGATCTTTGACGCTGCCGGCTATGTCGCTGAGTCCAAGCTTCACATGCTCAGTCCAACCTCACGTAGCCGCATGTGGGATGCAGGCGCGGATGGCTATGCTCGTGGAGAGGGAGTCGCTTCCGTCGTCCTGAAGCCCCTCAGCGCTGCCGTTCGCGATGGTGACCATATTGAGTCTGTTATTCGCGAGACTGGCATGAATAGCGATGGTCGTACCACTGGAATTACTATGCCCTCCTCCGCTGCGCAGGCCACACTCATCCGCCGAACGTACGACAATGCCGGATTAGACCCCATCGTTGATCGTCCACAATATTTTGAGGCCCATGGCACTGGTACTCTAGCCGGAGACCCGGTTGAGGCCCGAGCTATCCGAGAATCATTTTTCTCTCCGGGAACATCGTCGCCCGAAGACGCAGAAAAGCTCTTTTGCGGCTCCATCAAGACTGTCATTGGTCACACGGAAGGTTGTGCAGGTCTGGCAGGGTTGCTCAAGGTCTCTCTGGCCCTGCAAAATCACACGATTCCTCCCAACTTGCTATTCAACACCCTCAATCCTGCGATAAAGCCATTCTACGACCGACTTTGTGTACCAACTACGTCTATTCCTTGGCCAAAGATCCCAAACGGACCAAGAAGGGCCAGTTTAAACAGCTTCGGCTTCGGCGGGACCAATGTACACGCGATCATTGAGAGCTACACCCCTGAAGACTTGATTACCAGTGGAGACACTTTTACGAACGGCCTTTCTCATAAGTTTGTTGGGCCGTTGGTGGTCTCGTCCGAGAGGGAGTCGTCGCTTGCGGAGACTGTCGGCAAGTACGCCGACTTTATCAAGTCCCACCCTGATGTCGATCTAGAGGATCTGGCTCTCGTATCGCAGACGAAGCGCAGCTTGTTCTCTACTCGGGCGTTCTTCTCTGGAGAGACACGAGATAAGCTCATCGAGTTTCTCGAGATGGCTAGAGAAACCTCTCACACTGGGGCCGAGATTGGCATCAAAGCCCCCAGTGCTTCTGCTGGGCCTCCTGCGATTCTTGGAATCTTCACTGGCCAGGGAGCACAGTGGGCGTCGATGGGTCGGCTGATGATCGAATCATCCTATCAATTCAGGCAATCCATCATGAAGTGCGAAGACGCCCTAAGAGATATTTCAGACGCTCCATCGTGGTCTCTGGTGCAGGAGCTCACAGCTCCGGAAGAGGTTTCGCGCATCGGAGAAGCTGCCATCTCCCAACCACTCTGCACTGCAATTCAGATTGCCGTGGTTGACGTCCTGGCCTATTCAGGAGTTCGCTTCGATTCGGTCGTCGGCCACTCTTCAGGAGAGATCGCCGCCGTTTACGCAGCCGGCATCATCTCCGCCGCTGACGCTATGAAGATCGCATATTATCGTGGTTTATACGCCAAGCTTGCCCTCAGCCAGTCAGGTGCACGAGGCTCTATGATGGCGATTGGCCTCGGGTTCGAGGATGCCATGGCCTTTTGCGACGAACCGCAGTTCAAGGGTCGGATCGGCCTTGCCGCTAGCAACTCCCCTACCAGCACTACTCTATCCGGCGATGAAGTTGCCATTAATGAGGCCAAGGCAATACTGGAAGAGCAAAAGACATTCACCCGCCTCTTGAAGGTAGATACTGCCTACCACTCGCATCACATGATGCCTTGCGCCAAGCCTTACCTGGCGGCTCTCAAGGCATGCAATATCAAAGTCAATACGCCATCTGATCGTTGCGTGTGGATATCATCGGTCCACGGACATGCTGAGCTTCTCGATGATGAAGCCAGTCTCTCAGTCTTGTCGGGCCAGTATTGGATCGACAATATGGTGAGACCCGTTCTGTTCTCCGAGGCTACTGAATGTTCTCTGTGGAGAGCCGGGCCATTCAACCTTGTACTCGAGATCGGACCGCATCCAGCACTCAAGGGACCTGCATCGCAGACAATGAAGACTGCTCTTGGCCATATTCTGCCTTACGCTACTTTTCTACGACGTGGCTATAATGATGTCGAAGCCTTTTCTGGTGGAATTGGCTACATCTGGAGCTACCTCGGTTCAGTGGTCGATTTTTCGGGCTACCGCAAAGCCATGCACGGCCCAGATGCACATCCAGCCCGAATGCTCAAGGGCCTCCCTTCCTACGCGTGGCATCATGACAAGATCCACTGGAAAGAAGCACGCCTCTCGCGTCGGTATCGTCTAGCCGACAAGGCACCTCATGAACTCCTGGGTAGGCGCACTATCGATGACTCGGAAACAGATTTGAGATGGCGCAACATCTTGAAGCTGAGTGAGCTGCCTTGGGTGCGTGGGCACGTCTTTCAAGGACTCGTTCTGTTTCCAACATCGGGATACATGGCCATGGCAATACAAGCAGCAATGGAGATAGCGGACTCTCGGCCGGTCAAGTTTATCGAGATCCGCGACCTCGTTATTCCTCGTGCACTGACGATGGAAGAGAACCATCCTGGTGTGGAATCTGTCTTTTCCATCAAGAGGACCTATATAAACGATGATGACGAGGCCATTTTTCGAGGAGAATTCTCCTGTCATACTTGCTCGAATGAAGCCACTGAGACACTGGAACGGAACTGCGCTGGGTCGATCATCATTGACTTTGGCGAGCCTTCGGCCGATACTCTACCACCTCGTGCCCAAGGGCAATCCGGCGTCGCCTCGGTGGATACGGAAGAATACTACTCTTCGCTGCTCAACATCGGCTTGAATTATCAAGGACTTTTCCGTGGCATCAAGTCTGTGAACCGCACAATGGGTTATGCCACGACCAAGGCGTCATGGAATCAGTCCGACGTCGGCGACAAATATGTGATGCACCCCGGGCCGCTAGATGTTGCTTTTCACTCCATTATTGCAGCATTTTGCACTCCCCTCAGCGGTGCTCTATGGGCACCGTATCTGCCGGTCAAGGTCGACCGTCTGGCTCTCACACCCAACATCGATTACCAAGGAGAGCCTGGCCAGATCAACTTTGACGTAGACACATTCGTCACGAGGACTACGGCAAATACTTTCGAGGGAGACGTTCATATTATTGGCCCGGATGGCCGAACAGGCTTACAGGCCGAGGGTCTGACGCTGAAGCTATTCACCGAAGCCCGCCCCTCCGATGACCGTCCCATGTTCTCTAAGACGGTATGGAAGACGGATGTCCTCGGTTCATCGTCAAACCTCGAAGAGATTTCGCCCGATGCTGAAGAGCTAGCACTTGCCGAGGCTATTGATCGAACGTCTTTATTTTTCATCAAGAAGATCTTTGACCATCTTTCGGATGCTGATGTTTCGGAGTGGAAGTGGTTCCACAAGGCGTTTTTCAATGCCTCCAAAGCTTGCCTCCAGGAGACCCGAGATGGAACCCATCCAACGACAAGGAAGGAATGGCTCGAAGACTCCGAAGACTTGATCATGGCATACAAGGAAAATTACTCCAACCAGGCCGACATCAAACTCATCCATGCTGTCGCCAACAACGTTGTGGATGTCATGACAGATGATGTGCAGCTACTAGAGATCATGCTCGTGGACAACATGCTGAGCAACCTCTATACTGACGGGCGTGCGATGAAACCGCTCAACAATCTCATCACGGAACTCGTCGAGAATCTGTCGCACAAACATCCACGAATGGATATTTTGGAGATCGGAGCTGGCACTGGCGGCACCACCCACTCTGTTCTCAGTCGAATTGGCGACGCCTTCGGCCACTATACCTATACCGACATCTCAGCCGGCTTCTTCGAGAACGCAAAGAAGCGATTCGAGCCCCACAACAAGCGCATCACCTACAAGGTTCTCGACATCGAACGAGACACGACCGAGCAGGGCATTCTCGCAGGCAGCCAAGATCTGATTTTGGCTTCAAACGTTCTGCACGCGACGAGAAACCTTAGGGAGACCATGGCCAATGTCCGCAGGTTGCTCAAACCTGGAGGCTATCTCATCATGATGGAAGTCACTGGCGAGTTCCTTCAAATGATGTTTCTCATGGGCGGTCTACCTGGGTGGTGGCTGGGGGTTGATGAAGGGCGCGTTCGTGGGCCCGGCGTTGGCTTGACAGAGTGGGACACGATTCTCCAAGATGTCGGTTTCAGTGGCGCAGACAAGTATGTCACGGATCTTCCGCACGCCCAGAAGCATGCTTGCTCTGTCATTGTTGCTCAAGCTGTCGATGAGAGGTTCCAACTACTTCAAGATCCGTTGTCCTCCCTGGACGATGTGCCCCTTGAGCAGCGCCTGTTGATCATTGGCGGTAAGACGCTTCCCGTGTCTCGCATGATCAAGAGCATCGAGCGCCTTGCCTCCAGGTTCACCGACAAGGTGTTGCTGGTTGAGAGCGTGGACGCAATTCTGGACAGGCATGTTGATACCATGACATCTGTCATCAGCCTCACAGAGATGGAAAAGCCTCTCTTTTCCGAGCCGATGACGGAAGAGAGACTGTCGAAACTCCAACGTCTGTTCTCGCATGCTACCAACACTCTTTGGGTGACCAATGGTCGCCTTGATGAGGATCCTTTTGCCAATATGATGACTGGACTCGGTCGCGCTTTGATTACTGAGCTTCCGCAGCTCAACCTACAGTTTCTCGATGTCACCAAATCGACAACATTTGACGCCCGCTTCATTGTAGAGTCTTTCCTCAAGTTGAAGTTGGCCAAGTCTCCTGAGTTTTCCCGCTCGCCTATGCTCTGGTCCACCGAGCCAGAACTTTCACTTCAAGAGGACGTCCTGCGCATTCCTCGAGTTATCATGGACGACGAGAGGAATGACCGGCTGAATTCTTTACGTCGCACCATCACGAAGGATGTGCACCTTGCTGAGACTGAAGTCATTGTTTGTCCAACTGAGGACAGCCTCTGCCTACAAGAGAAGGCTGCTTGGCTCAGAAGACACTCAGCACCAGGGCATAGAGACTTCTCACTTTGCGTCAAGCAGTCCGTTTCCTTACCTTTCTGCAAGGGAATAGGCCCCGTTCTTTGCGCAGGCACAATGGGCCTGAAGGATGAGACTGTGCTAGCATTCGCCGCCTATCACTGTTCAAGGGTAGTCATTACTGACTCCAATACTTTCATTACATCGGTTCCGGGACCCATACCCAACGCCATCTTGGTCGCTACAGCCCATCATCTCGTCGCAACTCGTCTGCATTCCAGGCTAAGTGCCATTTCGTCGAGAAACGATGCCATCCTTATCTATGGAGCCACTCCTGACATGATCGCTGTACTCCGCACGAAGTCGAGCGGTCTCAAACTTGTCTTTGCAACCTCTGAGGAGGAGGAGATGGCGCAAGGGTCCATCTTTATTCACAAGAGGGCATCTGCACGATCAATCCGGCTTCTATTACCGAGAGGTATCAGATACGTAGTCGATCTCAGTTACGCAACCAACGACACTGTTAAAAGCCGCCTCTTCGAGCTTTATGAGCAAGTCACATTTTCCGTCGACCTGGCTGGTGTTCTCGACGGAAGCGACCTGCTCCGAGAAGCTTTCTCCTCTGCTTCTCAGTCGACCGCGTCCACCTTCTCGATTATTCCTGCGAGAGATCTGCCTGGCTTGTCTCCAGCGTCCTTAGGCTACCCTACTATTGTCAACTGGGCTTACACGGGTTCTATTCCAGTCACTGTTCAGCCTATTAATAGTGGAGGACTCTTCTTATCGGATTGGAAGTCCAATTCGACCGCGGCATACAGCCGACTGCGCAGGGGCCAATTAGGGGCCCTATTTACAATTATCGTAGCTAGCCTAACCTATAGTTAGAACCTCCTTTTTACTACTACGCAGATATTTATATAGTCTAATTAATCTCTTCGTTAACTATAGTTCGAACTAACTACCCTATAATAAGGATACTAATACTAATTAGTAATTAAATTCTACTATTATAGATTAGTAAGGTATTTCGCTATATAAAAGAGACGACCTCCTAATACCGCACGGGATAGGAGATTCGTATTAATTAACCTTATAGAAGTAGATAAAAAAGGAGGCGATTCTTAAATACCGTATAGAATTAAGTAATTATAGCCCTTTACTATTTACAAGAGGTCGACGTTTACTACGTTAAACTACGTTAATTAACGGAACTACTTAAGTAACTAGCCTTTTACCGTCGCCCCGAGTAGCTTTTTTATTAAACGACTTTTTTATAGCCGGCCTGCGATTAGAAATTAACTAAGTAATAAAAGGGATTACTAATAAGTAATAATTACCTAACCGTAATTAAGCTACGAAAAAGACTACTTAAAAGATATAAAATAGGGTACTAAGAGGCCGCAAAAGATAAGATCTCTAAGGTATTTAACCCTACTGCGTACGAGTAATAAGTAGGTATTTTTAATAATTTTTTTAAAATATACGATTTTATAAGAAAGAGGGCTTAACTTTATTAACTATACTTAACGGCCTATACGGTTCTTAATAGTCTATATAGCTCCTTTACGAGCCGCCCGGCGTCTATTTTTAACTATTCTTATAAAATACTACCCTAGAGGAAGTAGGTCGAGGAAGGAAGCTATTTAGAAATTATAAAGAGCACAAGGCTTAGGAGGCTAGAAGTATACGGGATAGTAGAAATCGGTAACTAATAAAGATCCTAAGACTAATTACTATATCTTCTTATAGTAATATAAACGTTTACTGCTACTATTATAAAAAGGAACTACTAAAACCTACTTTTTTATATTAAATAAAAAAGAGGATCTTAGTAAGTATAATAGCTAGCGATTTAAAAGGGTAGTAATAATTATTAAAAATAGTAAAAACGAGAGTAGTAATAAGATAGCGAGAAAAAGCGAGAATCTCCTAGACCTTAATAAATTCGTTAGGTAGTAAAAGCACGGATTTATTATAACTAGCGCGCGAATTAGATATATCCCCGTTAAAATTAAATATATTAATAATTACTAATATAAGTATAAGCTAGAGCACGACCCTTAGCGAGTTAGGGTAAAGAAGAAGAGGACGAAACCCGATCCTAAATAGAATCCTAATCCCTTATAAGTAAGTAAATATTAACCCGGACTATTAGGGGACGTAGATATATAGAATTGCGGATTAGCTTAATAATAAGTAAATTAACGTAGTATTAATCTATTTAACTAAGGTCTACGAGAAAAAGGGGCTATAGGGGCAACCCTTATTTTATAAGATCGTAAATAACCTTAGCTACTAGCTAAACGAATAGTTCGCGAGCGTAAGCCTAGGAATTATAAAAGTAGTTAATAGATTCCTTTATAGGCGAGGGGTATTACTAGTATAATTATAATCGCGAGAGCTATATAAAATACTAGTAACGATAATTATAGAGGAGGAATTCGTACTATAGAACTAGGTATAGGTCGATAGAGCGTATAATCGCTTTAACGAATTTAGAAAAAGAGTAAACGACCTAGATTTCCTCTTTATAATTACTAACGGAAATCTATTATTACAAAAGGATATACCGGGGCAAAATATAGTATTAGAAGTATAATAATTAATAATTCTGCCTATTTCGATTTATAACTTATTACTATTACTAATACGAAATTTAGCGCCGATTGGTTAATAAAAGAAAAGTAAACGACCCGAAGTTACTAATAATACGTAGCGACGCAGGGATCGTATATAAATACCAAAAATCTAATAACAAATACGAGGTAATTTATAGACCTTAAAAAGATCTTTTTAAAAGAAAAATTATACTCTAGGGGGAAGTATAAGGTCTTATAAAAAACCCTAACGATATTTTATAATTACTATAAAAAAGTCGGAATTAGGGAATACTAGTACTATTTAATAATTAATATCGTATTTATAAGTAAAGCCTCTAATTACTATTATAAAGTAGTGCATAATCTCGATCGAAACGACTTTCTTAATATAATTAACGTAATCTAAAGCCGCTTCGAGACTTATAATAAGAACCTAGAGCTCCTATCTAAGCTATGAGCGATTTCTTTTATATCTATAGCTAGGATAATAGAGGGTAAATTACGAATAGAGATCCTTAAAGAGCTTATCGATCGAATTAATAAACTAATAAAAACCTAGCTAAATAAGGGGATAAACGAGCGGAAAGTCAGATATCTCTATACCGTAGTTTAGCGTATATTAAAAGTAAAAATAACTTTATACTAAGTACCCGAAAACTACGAGACGCTCTACTCGAGGCTAAGATCTAGTTTTAATATTAAAACGAAAATACCGCGCTAAACCTACCTCTAAGTATACGACGGCCCTTATTAATAATATTAAGTTAATTAAACGTATAATAATAATAAAAAAGAGGCTAAATACGGTAATCGCTAGCAAAGAGGCCTAGATTTATTAAATAAGTAGAGATTTAACTTACGGGTAGGGTAATAAAAGAGGTAATACTATATTTATAAAAAGGATAAATATTAGTTAAGTAACTATTCTAAAAAAGAGCGTACTAAATCGTATAAATAATATAAAAAGTCGAGGGTAGTAAATAGTAAAACTAGCCCTCGTTAGTTTAACTAATTCCTCGTTATATATAAGGGCAGATCCGGGGGCACGGAACCTAGCGACGGTAGCTAAAGTAGCGGCCTAAAGTATATACCCCCCATAAGAAATTTAGAAAATAAAAAAGATCTCACCCCGTATACTAACGAATTAGATTACGATAAAATCGATAATATTAACTACTCTTTTTTCGCCCCGTTAGCCTCTAGAGGATATACGAGGCTAAATAAATAGAGGGTAGCGGAAGCTCTTAATAAATAGGCTTTTATCTATAAATAGTAAAAGAAATTCCCTTAGATAATAAATATAGAGGCGGCTAAAAGGGCAAATCTAATAAGGCCGAAGCCCATTCTCTTAACGATTAAAAAGAAAATGCTATCTCTTTTAATATTTAAAAAAAAAGAATATAATACTAAGTAAATCTAGGGGTAGCTAGAGGGGTCCTTTTTATACTACCTAGATCCCTCGAATACTAAGCTCGTATAAGTATTCTATACGAGCGAAAAGTACGGCCTAAATAATTTCTATAGGATTATCTTAAATACTAGGGTATCGTAATAGTTAACTAGAGGAAAAGGGCAATTCTAAGTACTATAAAAGATCGCATTAGTAACGCTTAATATGTTAATAATAAGTATTATGAGGATTAGTTTTAGCCTAAGTAAAGAAATCGTCGTCCTAAGTATAATAAAAATAGAGATATACTTTAGAACGATAACTTTCTATATTTTACCCGTTAATACCCTATTTCTCCTATATCTAAAAGACATAGATCGACTAGGTATTATATTTAATAATACAAGGAACAGAATCTTTAGTAATAAGTACTTCGAAATAGTCGAACGACGATAGGGGTATGCGTTTATAAAGCTTACTAATAATACGAAGTTAATTAATTACCTAACGAAAAGTAAGCTTAGAAAACTATACTAGAGATTTAGGTACCCGTCGGTTATAAGGCTATATAACCTCTTAAAGTAATTAAGTAATAATAATATTAAAATAGGGGCGCTAGAGTAGTTAACGAAAGTATATTACTAATACTAAATAAATACGCAGAGCCTACGTAAATTTAAGTTTAAATTGCGTAATAAGCTTAACTTTAACTAAGAAATAGTCATTGATATCTTTTATTTAAATAGTTAGCTAGTACTATATATAATCGACGTAGCTATATCTTTCTAAGTAGGGCAATTCCTCTAGGATTTATAAATAAAGATAGTATAGGTAGCCCTATGAAAAAGCTAGATTAATATATACTAGGGACCGTTAGACAGCATTAGAAGCGACGCTAGTACTAGCTTTAAATTAGTAGAATTTAGAGATAATATAATAGCCTACGGTATATAGCTAAAAGTCGTACCCGTTAAAGCGTACTATAGTATTAAAAAGGTAAAAAGGGCACACTAGTAATTAAAAAGGGCGTTTAGAATTATTAAAGAGGAAAGTCCGGATTTTATTAATAACGAATACCTCTAGATAGTACTTAAATACTATAACGATACTATAGGGCCTAACGGACTTATACTAACGCTATTAGTATTTAGAGTATATTTAAAAACGACCTTAGCCTCGCTACTATTACTAAGTATAAGCTAACGAGCCCGAGTAGTTAAAAAAGTAATACGGGTATTGCGCAAGGTAAGTATAAAAAGGTAAATTAACGAGGTAATTACTACGCATAATAAGCCCGATATAAAGAATAATCTAGATATATTACTAAATTCGGATATACGAGTATAGCGCGAAATTACCTAACAGTAGACTAGGCTATATAAGTTAATTTTTATTAACGAGCGCTCTTATATAGTTACGAGAGATCGTAACTAGCTACTCGAAGTATTAATTATAGTAATTAGACCGTACTATATAGATCCTAACGAGGTAATTTCTAACTTATAAAAAAAAGAAGAGCTAAGGGAAACTATATAACCCGTAGTAGAGGCATAGGAAATTATCCTTAATAAAATCGTCGTAGTAGTACTAATAGACGACGAGGAAGAGGAAATTACTAAAAGGGTACTAATACTACTAGCGAGACGTTATAGAAAACTACGATAACAAGCCCTAACGCGGCAATTTATTACTAGTAACAAGGTAATTAATACCTTTTATATAGTAAAAGAGAAAGCCGATTTCGAGCTAGTAGTTAAACTACGTAAAGAAAGTATAATTATAATTATTAAAAAGCCGTATAAGGGATTAGATCTTATCGAAATAGATACTTTTTATAATCGAGGGGTCTATCGATTTATCCTATATAACTTAAAAAAATATACAAACCTCCGCATATTTAAATTATAAATAGTTCGTAAAATTAAAAAGAAAGGAATACCCTAGCCGTACGAGAAGTCTAGATACGTAATTTAGGGGTACGGCGACGTTAAAAAAGTAACGCTACTTATATAATTACTTACTATATAGCGCTATAGCTAACGATTAATAATAGTACTAATAGTATCGCTATAGAAGAAGGGATACGAGATTTAGAGCCGTAATATTACCTAGGCCTATACCTAATCGGCTATAGGGCTTATAAAGAGAATCCTAGCCTATTTACCAAAGGAAATAGCTAGTAAGTACCCAGAAAGTACGATTATTAAAGTACTTAAGCTACTATATAAGCTCGTAAAATCGGGCACCTATTAGTGAGCTACTTACTACGATTTTTATATTAATTAACTATTAATAATTACCTTTACGTACAACCCGTGCCTATTAGTCGCGGAGTATAAAAGCGACTAATTTAAGATCGTCGGAATATAGACTAACGATATATTAAGCCTATTTAATATTAACTTTATAAAAAAGGAGGATAAAGAGCTCTAAAAAGCGGGCTTTGTAATAAAACTAAAAGAGGTCCTTATAATAAATACCCCCTTAGTATTTAATAATAGGATTCTTATAATTAAAAGGGAAACCGTTATTTTTTAATAAAAAGGGTAGAGCGAGAAGATTAACTTTATTAATCTAAACGTAACTAACGTTAAAAAGCGGTATAAAGCTAAGCTTGCGCGAGGGGTATATATTATAAGTATTTATTAGCTTAAAATAACTTTTAATTATATTAAGGTAGTATAAGCTATAAATCTAACTAAATAAGACGTCGAGGTACTTAATAAGCGGCTTAAGTAGTAGTAAATAAATCTTAATCGAGGTCTCGTTTACTACCCGATCGACCTTACGACTAATAAGCTTTACGTCTTTATTAATAAGTTATTTACGAATAATAACGACCTTACTTCGTAATTAGGGTATATTATTATCTTAGTTAATAAGAGTATAGGTAAGAGCGAATTTACTATATATAGTAATATAATCTACTACTCGTTAACTAAAAGTAAGTAAGTAATAAGAAGTATACTAATATTAAAGGTCTATAGTATAGTTAACGGCGTTAACCTCTCCTATATAATTTTAACGACGCTAAAGAAAATTACCGATCGAATTAGACTTCTACTTATTCTAACGGTTATTTATATAAATTCCTATTCGCTATACGAATACCTTATTAAATTAAGAACGACGAAGGAAAAGAGGCTTATAATCGATATTATAGCCCTTAGGTAATTATACGAAAGGCGCGAGATACTTAAGATTTATTAAATTAATAATAAAAATAACCTCGTAAACGCTTTTATAAAAGTAGTACTAAATAAGGGATTAGAGTAATTCGTAAGTAGTAAAAAAGTTATTATACGAATAGAGGGATAGGTTATATAAAAAGAGTAAAGAAAAGGGGGAAAAAGAGACGACTTAGTAAACGGGCCCGAGGTTAAATTATACCTCTAACCGTAGCGGTTAAATTAATAAAAGAAAGAGAAAGTTAGTATCGAATTAGAAGTCTAATTCGACCGCGGTATATAGCTAACTGCGCAGGGGCTAATTAGGGGCCCTATTTATAATTATCGTAGCTAGCCTAACCTACGGTTAGAACCTCCTTTTTACTACTACGCAGATATTCATATAGTCTAATTGATCTCTTCGTCAACTACGGTTCGAACTAACTACCCTGTAATAGGGATACCAACACTTCTCCGCAGAGAAGACTTACCTGATGGTGGGCTTGGTCTCGGATCTAGGTCGATCGATCTGCCGCTGGATGATTGAGAATGGCGCTAAGTACATCGTACTCACTAGCCGCAGTGCTACAGTCGATTCTCTCTGGCTCTCCGAGATGGAAGCACTCGGCGCCGTGATTTCGGTCCACAAGATGGATGTGTCCGAACGCAAGTCAGTTCAGACAGTCTGCGACATCATCAAGAAGACTTTCCCTCCCATCGCAGGTGTCTGTAACGGCGCGCTTGTCCTCAAGGATCAGCTCTTTGTCGAAATGGACGCTTCCGCTCTCAACGACGTATTTGCACCCAAGGTGGCGGGCACAATCCATCTTGATGAGTACTTCTCGGAACCCACTCTTGACTTCTTCATCCTCTTTTCGTCTATGAGCTCTGTCGTTGGAAACGCTGGACAGGCCAACTACAATGCCGCATCTTTGTTCCAAGCAGCAGTTGCGAACAAGAGGCGAGCCAGGGGCCTGGCAGCATCCGTCATGTCGCTTGGCATGGTTGCTGACGTGGGCTACATCGCCCAACGAGGCCCCAGTCTAATGGAGAAGCTCAAGAAGGTCTTCTACATGCCAATTTCCGAGGCAGACGCTCACCTGATCTTCGCCGAGGCCGTGGTGGCAAGCAAGCCAGAAAACGCCGACGGCACAATCGAGATGGTCTCTGGAATCCAGCCCTTCAACTACACATCTTCGACCAAGGCGCGTCCACCCTGGTTCTCCAACCCACGCTTCTCTTACTTTGTCCGCGAGGAAGAAGAAGCGCAGGAGAGCGCTCTGGGCAACCTCAGCAGTGTCCATGTCAAAGAGCAGATGGATGCTGCAGGATCCGAGGAAGAGGCCACAGCCGCACTGCTTGCAGCCTTTGGGGCCAGGATGGAGTCCATGCTCCAGATGAGCGCGGGGAGCCTGAATGTTGAAGCGCCTCTGCTGGATGTTGGCATCGATTCCCTGCTTGCGGTCGAGATTCGGACGTGGTTCTTGAAAGAGGTGCACGTGGATGTGCCTGTCCTGAAGACCCTGAGCGGAGACAACGCTCGCGACATTTGCGCGGATGCCGCCAAGAAGTACATGTCAGCCAAGATGCAAGATGGTGGAAGCAAGTCGGCCGATGGGCCAGCCGAATCGGAGGTGGAGGCGTCCACGGCATCGGAGCAATTAAGCGGCACTGAGGCCTCCAGCGTAGGCACGTCGAGCCCCGAAAAGGAGGGGAGTATCACCACGCCTAGCAGCATGAGCGAGGCGGGATCCGATGTCAAGAAGCTTCAGCAAAGGAAGGAAGTTGTTCGAACTGAAAAGCTGTCATTTGCGCAGTCGAGGTAGATGATCCTCTCCTGTATAAAGCCTGTCCGTATGAGTTAGCTAAGCGTGTACATAGACTCTGGTTTCTCAATCAATTATCTGAAGACCTAACATCTTACAACAGTCTTTATGTCTATGATGTGAAGGGCAATATCCAGATACTCCGACTGAGAAGGGCCGTCTCAGCTACGGTCACTCATCATGACGCCTTGCGCACTTGCTTCTCAACCAGGCCAGGCAATGGAGAGCCCGTTCAATCGATTTTGAAGACGCCAGAAGATTGCTTGAGGCACATCAAGAATCCTGAAGAGGACTCAGTGCAGCACGAAATGGAGGCATTGCGCAAGCACAAGTGGAATCTGGCCGACGGTGATGTCTTCCGTATGGTTCTCGTTAGCCATTCTCCCGACGACCACACTATGCTTATTGGATACCACCACATCATCATGGATGGTGTGAGCCTGCACGTCTTCATGCGAGATCTCAATGTACTATATGCTGGAAAGTCTATCAACAAGGCGACGAAGCAGTACCTGGATCTCGCACTAGAAGAGCGGACGGCTATGGAGAACGGTCTTTTGGATGACAAGATTGACTTCTGGAAGCGGGAACACTCCTGCCCGGCAGAAACACTCTCTCTCCTCCCCTTCGCGCGCGTCAAGTCCCGCCCAATTTCCGAATCCTATGCAAACATCGAGTCTGTCAGGGACGTTGGGCGCGACTTCTCGGAGAGAATCAAGCGGGCCAGCCGAGGTCTCAGCGTAACGCCCTTCCACTTCTATCTCGCTGGGATGCAGACTCTCCTGCATCGACTACTCGGCGTAGAAGACATTTGCATTGGCATCACGGACGCGAATCGTACGCCTGAAAGCTCTCAAGTAATCGGCTTCTTTCTCAACCTCCTACCGATTCGCTTCCAGGTTGAAAAGGCCGAGAAATTTGGCGACCTCGTCAAGAAGACGAGTCAGCGATATTATACCGCGCAAGCCAACTCGGGCGTACCCTTTGATGTGATTTTAGACAAGGTGAATATCGCGCGGGATATGACGCACACGCCCCTGTTCCAGGTCGCCATGAACTATCGCCAAGGCAACTTTTCGAGCATCCCCTTGGGCGGATGCAGCCTGACTGTCAAAGAGGGGTTCGATGCCAAGAGCCCTTACGATCTCGCCTTTAGCGTCACGCCGACGGAAGACGCATGTTACCTTCAGATCGTGGGCCGAGACGACTTGTACGACCAAGCTGCGACAGACCTGCTTCTCGACATGTATGTGACGCTGCTTGATGATGCGGCTAAGGACACATCCAAGACGCTTCCGGAGTGCCAGCTCTATGATCCTTGTGATGTCGATCGCGCGATCGCCATTGGACGGGGCGAGGATATTGACTTCGGATGGCCAGATACCTTGACTGAAAGAATTGATCGGATTTTCAGCTATCACGGAGACGAAGTTGCTCTCAAGGATACGGCCACAGCGCTGACGTACTCACAATTGGCTGGCAAGGTGGCTGGTCTGGCAGCCATACTCTCGGGTAAGGCGCAGCTCGGGTCACGAATTGCAGTCTTGTGTGATCCCACGGTCGACTGGGTCGTTGCTATGCTCGCGATTCTTCGTGCTGGTGCTGTTTATCTGCCCCTCGATACCAAGTTGCCCCGCGAGCGTCTAGCTGCAATTCTCGAAGCCTCGAAACCAGATTTGATCATTTGCCACGCGTTAACGCGGCAAAGGGCAGACGATCTTTCCAGCAACATCTCCATCATCGACGTTTCTGACAATTCTGACGTCGAAAATGTTCCAAATTTGGAACAGCCGGGCTCAGCGACGTTTATCCTTTTCACGTCCGGATTCACAGGGACTCCCAAGGGCATCGAGCTCACGTCCGCTGGCATCATCAACTACGCAGCAACTAAAGCCTCAAAGCTCCATCTCGACCGCGAAGTCGTTCTACAGCAGAGCTCACTCGGCTTCGACATGTCCATCGCGCAGGCGTTCAATGCGCTGACGAACGGCGGCACTCTTGTTATCGTCCCGCAAGAAAGCCGTGGAGATCCTGTCGCCCTCACGAAGATCATGGTTGATGAAGGCGTCACGTTTACGCTTGGCACGCCTACGGAATATCTCATGCTCATTCGACATGGTGGCGGGGGCATTGAGAGGCAGAGTAGCTGGAGACATGCTTGCACCGGCGGAGAGGCTGTCAATGGTCATTTAAGAGATGCATTTCGAAGGCTGGAGCAGGTACCCACAGTGACAGACTGCTATGGACCAACGGAGATTTCCTGCTGCGCAACGATGCGAACAGTAGATCTTGACGAGGAAGAAGCCGTCATTTCTGGCTCCGTTGGCTCTGCAAATCCAAACACCTCGATTCTCATCATCGATGAGGACGGCATTGTTGTGCCGTCTGGCATCCCGGGAGAGATCTGTGTTGGAGGCGTAGGCGTGTCCCAGGGCTATCTTGACTCAGATCTGTCAAAAGAGAAGTTCACAGAGAACCCATTCGCTTCCGCACGGGACGTTTCAATGGGATGGACCACGATGTACAAGACAGGCGACAAAGGCACCCTACGCTCCGATGGGTCTTTGCATTTCATGGGCCGCATGGATGGCGACACTACGATCAAGATTCGCGGGCTGCGTGTGGACCTTGAAGACGTCTCCAATGTCATTGTTCGAGAGTCCAAGGGAGAAATCGCAGATGCAGTTGTCACCGTTCGCGGGGATCCTGCTTTCCTCGTTGCTCACGTCGTACTCTCCAAACACTCAGTCGTGGTCGAGGCCGACCTCCAGATCTTTGCTAGCACGCTTCCGCTTCCCAGCTACATGAAACCCTCACTGATCATTCCTCTGGACCGCATTCCCGTCAGCAGAAATGGGAAAGTCGATCGCCTCGCCATCGCCTCATTACCCATCGCGCGCCTGCCAGCAGGACAACCAGGATCACCGCAGGGCGCCAAAGAACTGAGTCTTGCCGAGGGAGAGCTCCGTCTTCTTTGGGATTCCGTCCTTCACCAGACGTCCTCCCACTTGATCAACGGCGAGCCTCTGACATCAGATTCGGATTTCTTCTTGATCGGGGGCACATCGCTTCTACTAGTGATGCTGCAGAGTGCAATCCGCACATCCATGGGTATAGAGGTTTCTCTCAAAGACATGTACCACTCCAGCACGCTTGGAGGAATGACTACCTTACTCTTACGGCGGAAGAGCGAAAATCATGTACCGGAATCGATTGATTGGGAAGCTGAGACAGCTCTTTTTAGCCCTCTCGACCTTGGGATCCGTGGAGGTACACCGAGGAATGCAGTTGCAATGGAGATTCTCATTACGGGATCAACAGGATTTCTCGGCGGCGCAATCCTCTCATCCTTGTTAAAGAGTCCAGAAGTAGCGAGGGTCCACTGCATCGCAATTGAGGCCAATACCAAAGTGCCATCACACCTCCAGCATGACAAAATCACAATCCACACTGGAAGCCTCCTTGAACCCCGACTCGGCATGTCACCAGAGACCTACGCCCGCCTCCAAAACACAGTCGATGCGGTTATCCTCGCAGGCGCGCAGGGCCACTGTTTAAACAACTACGCTACCCTGCGCATACCCAATGTTGAATCCACGAAGGTGATGGGCTTGTTCGCGCTTCCGCGGCGGATACCGCTTCACTTTATCTCTTCGAATAGGGTCACACTACTTGATCCCGCCGCAAAGGCTGCGATGCCGCCTGTAAGCGTTAGTCGTCATTCGCCGAGGGCGGATGGAGGGGAGGGTTTCACAGCCGCGAAGTGGGCGAGCGAGGTGTTTTTGGAGAAGTTATCCGCAGCCGCAGTGACGGAGAAGAAAGAGGAGGGTCTACTACCCGTCACAATTCATCGGCCTTGTGCTGTCGTAGGCGACAAGGCGCCCCTCGAAGACGCGCTCAACGCGCTGCTACGATTCTCAAAGCTCATGGGCGCCGTACCGCGGATTGAAGGGTTGAATGTCGAGGGATACTTTGATTTCAAGCGGGTTGAGGACGTAGCGGGTGAGATTGCAACTGCTGTCGTCACTTTACACGATCCTACCACGTCAAGCCCATATCGTGATGATAGTCAGGCAGGAGGGGTTTCGTTCCGGCATTATTCGAGTGGTGTCCGGGTACCGCCATGGGAATTCAAGGTGTACATGGAGAAATCATATGCCGGAAAGTTTTTTGAGCTGGATATGGATCAGTGGATTGAGGGTGCGAGGAGAGAGGGCATTGAGGAGTTGATTGTTGCATATTTAAAGGCTATAACTGAGAGAGGGGAGACAATGGTGTTTCCGTTCATGGGAAGTGCTTTGTAAGTGAGCATAAGGCCGGGTTGTTTTGCTAGTAACTAGGTAGTAATACCTGTAGTTGTCGAGGTCGGAGGTGGCTGATAGTTTAAATAAGGTACTATAATCATGAATCTCCACGCGGGACAATGCCATTGGCCAAAAATGGGTAGAGTAGGTTAGCATTCGTGAGCTCTGCATGAGCACTGCACTTTTAACTCATGCGAAGGACATTATCGATCGTCTGATGCGGTTTCTAGCTATTTCCCTATATTACTTAAGCTGCGTGCACTCGCCGCTAATGTAAGGTGCGTGGCATAAGCTTCACTGCAATTTTGAACCTTCTAAATGACATGTCTGTCGTTTACCATCATGCTGACTAGTGTCTCCAGTTTCCCCTATCGGCCTCATGCTGGTTCATAGCGTTCCAGATCGAAAGGCTTGAAGAAGAGCCATGTTCGTATTGGAGAGGCAACGCTTTTTCACTCTCATCGTTGTAGGACCTCTTGGGGGTGGTCAGTGGAATGCCGTCGCCATGAAGCGTTGAAAGGAGACGACCGTGGGGGTTCATGTGCATCATGCACAAAAATGTGGCTATCTCCTCTTCGACTGCTGTACCAAATCATTGAGATCGAAAGGCCCAAGCCAACCTTAGTACCTCATTTCTCACAATATGGTACGAGCTATTAGAGTGCCATACATCAACGTCTGGCTGCTAAAAGCCTCTCAACTAGTTGATGGAATGGTCTGCTGGTCAGCACATAAGTCATCTTCTTTCAGAGCGCTTTCATAGCGCGTAAAGGCCGTAAATTGAGAAAGACTCTACACTAGATGCCCCGATCGTGAGATGGCCTCTGACAAACTGATGCTGTCCGATTCGTTGCCACAACGTTGGCTTTGAACACAACAAACAAGAACCCGCTGTGGATAAATCCTGCGAATCGAAAAGCATTTTCCTATTTCGTCCATAGCTCAGTACTTGAGCAAGGATGTTGCATGGGTGGGCGTTCCCACGAGACGTTTCCAGCGTTCTTTGTTACCCGGTACAACTCACAGATTTAACTCCTAAACAGGCTCAGTAATCACTTGCAAGATACTAGTAAAAGAGAACGATAACTCCGAACATTGAATATCTTGTAGACCAAGAACCTCATTGGTGGTGCGTGTTTGTTGCTTCTTAAATTTTCAAACGGTAGGGCAAACAGTGTGGGGGAAATCGCCGTCCGTTGGATGTGTTTTGTGTGTTTTCCGGGTTGTTGGAACTAACCTAGTTACCGAAGCAGTTGCGGCACAAGCAACAGGGTTTCTTTCTGCACCCATGGTCAATGAAGAATTGATTTATCTTTCCGATTTCTTATCAATGGCACGATTCTCCACATCTTTGCGTGATGTTACATTTACTACCCTAATACCCTTCCTACCTCTGTGGCACCTCATTCACCCGACCAGTCTGGCAACTGACTTGCTGAATCTCATGTCACGATGGAGTCTTTGAAGCCAACTTGGTACCATGAGCTTCTCGCTCTGGGCGCTCTGTCTTTTCTGACGACTCTACGTGAGTCTTTATTGCAGACCGCCGCTCGTTACTTGATCGCTCTGCTCGTGGCGCGGCACGTTATCAGGGCAGTGTACTACCTCTTCATCTACCCATACTTCTTCTCTCCCCTCAGACACCTCCCAGGACCAAAGGTGAAACATTGACACAACCTAGTTTGAGCTCTATTACCTTGTTCCTAACACATCTACCAGGACCACCACTTCCTTGTCGGCGACCTCATAAACCAGGCCAGGTCAGGGAACCCCATCGAGCCGTATCTCTCATGGACGCGACAATGGCCAAACGAGCCGCTTATCAAGTTCACCGGCTTCGGCAACTCAGACTGCCTCCTCATCAATGACCTAGAAGTCTTCAAAGAGGTCTTTCAGACAAAGAGCTATTCGTTTATCAAGGCGCAGTTTAATACCCGCATCATTGTGCAAGTGACGGGGACTGGGATGGTGTTTGCTGAAGGAGACTTGCACAAGGCCCAGAGAAAGTTACTATCGCGTAAGTTGTCCCTCAGCATTTCATCACACGGACCTTGTGCTACTGTTTATGAACTCATCCATAACTAACTACAATCTGGCAGCCTCGTTTTCTCTCACCAAGGTCAAGAAGGCGATCCCACTCTTCCAAAGCAAAGCAAAAGAGCTCGTTCAACTCTTTGATAAGGAGATTAAGTCTCAAGAGGGCACCGTAGACAGTAAGTCTGGCCTCAAGAAGTCTGACTCGGTCGGCTGGTACCAAGTCTCGCCTCGACATTCCTCTTGCTAACCTAGCCTGTTCACGTAAAAACAGTGTCCCAAGCCTTCAGCCGCGTCACAGTCGACATCATAGCATGGTGGACCCTCGGCATCGACCTCCAAGCAACCCTAACCCACTCCTTCTTCCACCAAGCCTACCACCGGATGTTCGATCCGTCCCTCTTCGGCGGCATCCTCATGGTCATGAACGCCTACGTTCCAGGAACCCGCTCGCTCCCTTTCGAAGAGAACCGCGTCTTCAACGCCTGCAGCGGCGGCGTCCGCTCGCGCATAAGAGAAGTCATTCGTGAGCGCTTTGCGGAAATCGACGAGGTCCCGGGTGGCAGCGGTGGTGATGGTAAAGGCGCGGAAAAGACCCGCGACAGACCCGATCTCCTAACGCACATGATCCTCGAATCCAGGTCCATCAACGAACCCTGGTCCGAAGACGAAATCCTCGAAAACTGCCTCAACATGATGGTTGCAGGCCACGAGACCTCCGCCACGACGCTCACCTGGGGCACGCACATCTTCACGCTCTATCCGCAAATTCAAACGCGCGCCAGGGCCGAAGTTTTGCGTCTCCTCAAGAAGAACCCGACGCCGGACTATCTCGATCTCGAAGAGGGTCTGCCCTTCATCGACAACCTCACGCGCGAGGTCCTCCGCTTCTACGCACCGGGCGTCCTCGCCGCCCGCGAACCTGTCGAGGACGTCACCGTCGGCGGCACATTTATCCCCAAGGGCACCCCGCTCTACATGTTCCCAGCCCTCGTCACACGGAACAAACGCATCTGGGGCGAGGACGTGGATGTCTTTGACCCGGACCGCTGGGACCGGCTCGAGGGGACGCCCGCGAGCAACCCGCTTGCCTTTGCGACGTTTTTGGCTGGGCCGAGGCAGTGTATCGGAAAGGGGTTCGCGCTGATTGAGATCAAGGTGCTCTTCATGGCGATTTTGAGTAATTTCAAGTTTGAGGCCCCGGTGGATCCTGAGGATATCGAGTTTGTTAATCCTAGTCCTGTTCTGAGGCCCAAGGGGGGTTTGAAGGTGAGGGTGCGACGGCTGGAGGCGGGTGATGTCGAGGATGCGTTCTTGATATGAGTCACTTCACTGCCTGTTGTGTGTGTTCTGTGTGGGCAGTGACTAATGTATCGATTAGATCTCAGCCTAACTTTACATCGATTATAGTAGCAAGTCGTCGCAAGAGACTTCACAGGATTTCCCGAGAGCATGTTCCTCGACTTACCGTATTATCAAAGGGGAGTTGGCGTGATATTAATTCCAAACTCATGTTGGATTACTCACAGTTAATTGGACCAGTGACATTTCTATTCTTGGGTCAGTAGAAATTGATAAGTGATATTAGGGTCCAAGGACAACATCAATTACGACCTTAAGATGTACATCGCCAATTGACATCTTCATACCTACGACGAGTTGAATAGACAGCATTCAGACATAATTGCAGACATCAAGCGCCAATAATCGCAGGGATCAATCAGTCAATGCATAGTCTTGGGTGGCCAACTGAGATGTCCCTAACAGCTAGTCGTGCGCCCCTCCCGCTTGGCGTAGAATCAACGAGGGACCAATGACTCACCCCCACTACGACTAACACTGAGACTCTAAATACCTTCATCCACCACATCAACAAAACCTCACGAAACCATCACCCATTGAATCCCAAAACTCATCCAAAACCTCTGGACATCCTAAAAGCAATGGCCTCACCCTACACCGTCCTCGTAACAGGCTCCGCCGGCCACCTCGGCGCAGCCCTAATGCTCTCCCTCCCGTCCCTAGGCCACGTCCCCCACGGCATCGACATCCTCCCCTCCCCAACGACAACAACACTCGGCTCCATCACAGACCGCGCCCTCATAGCCTCCATCCTCGCAGACAACTCGTCCATAACACACATCGTCCACGCGGCAACCCTCCACAAGCCCCACGTCGACTCCCACCCGAAATCAGCCTTCATCGACACAAACATCACCGGCACCCTCGTCCTCCTCGAAGAAGCAGCCGCCCATAAGAACCGCATCAAATCATTCCTCTTCATCTCGACAACCTCAACCTTTGGCCGCGCCTTAGCCCCAGCACCAGGCCAACCCGCAGCCTGGATAACCGAATCCGTCACGCCCCTGCCCAAAAACATCTACGGCGTAACAAAATGCGCGGCAGAGGATCTCTGCAGTTTAGTCCACCGCCAGACATCCTTACCGGTCCTCGTCCTCCGCACGTCCCGCTTCTTCCCGGAACCAGACGACGACGAGGACCGCCGCACCGCCATGCCCGACGACGCGAACCTCAAAGTCTGCGAGCTGGCCTACCGGCGGGTAGACATTGCCGACGTCGTCTCAGCCGTGGTGTGCGGGATGGAAAAGGCCGGGAAGATCGGATTCGGGAAGTATATTATCTCTGCGCCGCCGCCCTTTGTTGCTGCTACCGCTGCTGCCACGAATGACGACGGCGAGGCCGCCCGCTCGACGCTCCTACGCCGCTTGGACTCGGACGCGGGCGCCGTTGTCGCGGAGGTCGTGCCCGGGTGCGCGGCCGTGTTTGAGAAGCTCGGATGGACGTTGCTCGACAGGTTGGACCGGGTGTACGATTCCTCCAAGGCGGTCAGGGAGCTCGGATGGAGGCCTCAGTGGACGATGGAGAAAGTTGTTGAGAGGCTTGCGAGGGGGGAGGATTGGAGGAGCGAGCTGACGTATGCGGTTGGCAAGAGGGGGTACCACGCCGTGTCGACCGGCGTATATACCACGCGTGACTGAGTGCCCAAAAAGTTCACATCGCTAATCATGATGATGAACTGGCGGGTGCGATATGTTTGAACAGAAAAATTACAGATTTTGGTATTCTCAAAAGATCTATGTATGCTTTCATCAAGATATCCAGTGGAAAATATGGAAAAAAACGTAAATGGGTACTCAAACAATTCCGCCAAAATGCTATGCAGCGCGCGCGCCAAAGTCTATACCTCAATCTCCTCCCTCACGATTCCCAGATCCCTTGCGAGATCGAGAATCTGTGTCGCGACCGCTTCCACGTCCCATGTCTTGATAGGCACGCGGTGAGCACCGTCCCATTCGACCAATCGTGTCGTACCCGGTTGGCAATACTGCTTGAGCAACACCCGGTGATGGTCTAACCCAGCATCCTTCATGCCGTGGACGTGAATCGTCGGCAGCTTCAAGACGTGGTCCGTTCCAGGGCCTGTCGGCCAGTCGTGGAACTCGACGCTCGCCTCAGCTGCGTCGCCAACACCCTGCGGCACTTCTAACCTGTCGTCGAGTACAATCAACGGCGCTCTGCCCGCGAGCAGCACGCCAAACTTCCAGTCTGCTGAGCCGCCCGCCGACGTGATGCGCTTGCCGTACTTCTTCTTCAGCTGTTGTTGCGTGTACATCAAGCTGGCACTGATCTTGGCCCCCTGGCTGAATCCCAGTAACCCCACCCACTCCCCCGTCGCGCCGATGGCGTCGTCGTCGTCCATTGCCATGCGTAGCTGGAAGTGGATCTCGGCGGACGCCGTCTCGGCGTCTACGGCCTGGTGCTCAGGAAGCCAACGGAGCCAGCGGCGGAAGGGACCATAGTCGCCATAGACGGAGACGATGTCGTGGTGAGGGGCGCACATGAAGGGTCCGTCGACGAAGACGAGACGGAAGCTGTTCTTGAGACGGGAGATGAGGGCGCGGCACTGGACCTTGAAGACGGAGGCGTTGACGCCGCCGCCGTGGAGGCAGAGGATACGCGGGAGGTGGAGGGTGGGGTCAGGACCCGGCGGCGGCGATGTAGCGCTTGGCATTGTGTAGGTACGTAGGGCCGCTTGTTTGGCGCTTAAGGCGTGTATGTGTATGCGAGTAGTGGTATAGTAGTAGTCGTTCCTTTGATGAAGTCTCGGTGCTGCAAGGTAAAGAAAAGAGCCAGGTTGTTCGGGACCGAAGAGTGAAGATTCGGATGCTTGAGAAGAGGGCGAAGAGCGAAGATAAACGCGAGAGCAGGAGGGAAGAGAGGAGACGAGGAGCCGAGGAGAATGATAAAAGGTTGGCCACTTCTTTACTCTAATCAGAGACAGGAGGAGAAGTAGGAGGAGGAGGGAAGAAGGGAGCGTTGGCCAGCTCTACCTTGCGCTTGCGCTCGCTCACGGTTCTCGACTCTCTCACCCTCTCCTAGACGCTTGCCCACCTTTTGCGCAAGGGCAGCAAACAGAACGCCAATGTGGGGCGATGGATTCCTTTGTCCGTCGCTCACCGGCCGGAGCTCCGACACATAGGCAGGCACTGGCGCCGACTCTCTTCACTTGCTTGATTGATTGCTGACAGTCTACTGACCCCGAAGAGAGCAGACAATACGGGGATTGGGATTGAAGATCGAGCAAGGCTTGTCCCTTTCTGGTCGAAGGTCACGCTCGTTGGCGCGAGTCAAATATCCGCCCCCGGGCAGCCGGGGGGAGAAGTCTGTCGTACAGAGAGTCCAGACAGGGCCGCCCTCAGAAAAAGGACAGGAAGATCGTGGGGCGGGATCGTCTCGGTGTGTGTGGATGACAACTCCGCCGGGAAGTGGATAACTCGTCCCAACGGATTTCTGTCTGCGGGAAACGCTAAAAGGCCGCCTTGTCAGGTTGATGCGAATTCTCGTGAGCTTTACCGCAATAGAGGTTCGTCTCTGTGTTATGCCTCGCAAGCTTGATCAAACTTTTTTCTTTCTGCAAAATGCAAAATCAAAAGGACGACAAGCAACGCTATCAGACCCAGCGGCTTGGTCAAGCAGCTGCAGCGAGTGCCGAAGATCAGATTCCGGCAGCGAGAACAAACAAAGGATGAGACGAGGCAGGGCAGGGGCGTCTCTGCTCTGTTTCCTCCCAAAGTTTGCTTGTAGTTGTGGATTTGACGCGCGTGATTCGGAGTTGGAGGGCGTCGGGATCACTCTCTGGTGGCTGATTGTCAGCCCTTTCTTATTTTCGTGTCAATAGCCCGGTCGTTGGTAAGACGGGACTCGGTGTCAGGTTGCCCTCTGTGCCTGTGTTCGCGTTTCTAGTTCCCACGTCGACGGACAGGTTGGGAGACGTCCGGGATTCCCACTCTTGGCGAGGTCCGGTCCGAGACCAGTCAACCACATTTCCGCATCTCGCCCTGGTGATACCAGCCTGATTAATTAACCGGCGGTGCGAACTGGAAACGCAACGACATGTCATAAAAACCGAGCATGTCGTCTAATGAGCTTCGTGTTGGAAGCTTCTCGACTGTCGCAATGTTGCAACGGAATGACATGGCGAGAACGGGAACAGGAATGGCCATGGTGGTTCGGGGTCCGATCACCGAGTGTTGATTCCCGACTAATCAATCCAACGGTACTGGTGGGTGGGCATCTCTTTCGCCGAATAGGCCAAGTCCGTCGAGGTCCGGACAATTGACAGCTTATTTAGTCACTCGTATCCCCCCGCTTCCTTTTTCGTTTGGCTTGGTTGGTATCAAACTGGCAGATAATCATCTTCTGCGCATATCCTCTAGCATGACGACAGCAGGGCCGATACGTCAGAGGTTGCAACAAGTGTAAGTTTGGCCGTCATCGCGAATGCGAAGCTGTCAAACGAATTCAAATTCGACCGAGGTGACAGCTTGGCGATCGTGGCAATGGTGTCCGGGTGTGTACCCGCATCCGCTGGGGAATAAGGTTGGGTCGTTGGGGGAAAAGAGGTGGGGGGGAGAGAGAGAAAGATGGAGACCTCCCACGCCTCCCATGCCCTAGCACTGCTTAGGTAATACGGCGAGGGCACTATGACACTTACGTAAGGTGAGGAAGTGCCTACGATCGTCTACCTCTGTATCTGCTTAGGTAAGGCAACTTGAGCAGGAGTGTATTAGGTAATACGGATACGATCAAAAAAGGTCTTTGGTAAGGAGTCGGAATGTCGGCCCCGGCGCTCTGCGTTAGCCAAATGCGCAGCCACACGCCTCTGCCGCAGCGGCGCCGTCGGTTCCCGCCATCCCTGTGCATCAGCCACATCATGACGTTTCCTGGTGTCCCCGGTGCCGTGCCCCTCCAAGTTTCCCCTCCCGTACGGCGCCCACGCTGTGCAAGGTATGAGCTGTTGCTGCTTGGCTTGGTGGTGGTGAGCTGGCAAACGATGACATGACTCTCCCCTATCTGCATTGAGAGGCCTCTCTGCAGAATATCTACACCTGACCCCGTTTTCTGGACCACAAGCTACCAGGAGCTCAGCCTCACACGCCTACGATATCCACGTTGACGACAGTATACGCCACATTACGCCCAGCAGAATTCATTAAACTTCCATCGGTCTTGCCGTAAAGCTCCATCAAACACCAGACCTACAAAAGGAACAAACGCACAGCGGTTCTCTCCTCGTCGGTTCACTTTTTCACCTTCACACTACCATCTCAAGATACCCCTCATTCCCAAAGCTACCAGCTAAAACAATTGCATCGCCTCCTTGCATTGCTACTTCGACGTTCTTAATTTCATCATCTCGAATCTAATCGGTCATCGACAGAAAGACACCTCTAATCATGTCTGGAACCAACCCAGAGAAGCCTCCCATCCAACCGGAGCAGCAGCTCTACCCTCCCCCTCCCACCGGCGACAACAACCAACAGCAGCCTCCCCAGTACACCTCCGGCCATGAGCAGCAGCAGTACAACCCGGACCAGAAGAGTGCCGCCGGCCCCGGCCACGAGCAGCAACACTTCCCTCCTCCGCCCCCGGGCCCTCCCCCCGCCAACCAGCCGCAGTTCACACATGCTCCCCAGCAGCAGCAGCAGCAGCAGCAATACGCCGCCGGCAGCTCCGTTCCCCAGCAGCAGTCGTACGCACAGGCGCCGAGCCAGCAAGCTCCTTACAACCCCGCAGACCACGGCGCCGGCCACCACTACTCACAACAGCAGTTCGAGGGACCTCCGGGCACGGCAGCACCGAGCCACGCTCAGAGCGGTCCTTACACCGACCCGGCTGCCGCACACGCTGCCTACATCGCGCCCGCTACCGATCCCAACCACAAGGAGAAGCGCGGATGGGGTGAGCGCCTCTCCCAGATGGGCATGAAGGCCGCTGTGCCCATCAACGCCCTTGCCAATAAGATGGGCTCGCAGAGCTTCCTGCCCACCACCATGGATAGAGAGTGCGACAAGGCGGCCAAGATCCTCAAGAGCTTCTGCAGTAAGTCCCCTCAAACCACACCCCCAACCATGAATAACCCCATCGAGCACTCGGCTAACACACAATTCCACAGAGGAGGGAATCACATCCGACGTACCCCCACAGACGGGCGAGCACCTCGAGCCCGGCAAGCACGCCGAAGCGACCGGCTCGCGCCCCACGACGCCCAACAAGGAAAAGGCGCGCAAGGAACCCAAAGCCATCGTCAAGATCCCCTCAAAGGTCATCAACAAGGCCGTCGGCCTCGCCATCTTCACCACCGCCCGCGTAGGCTTCCAGTTCTCCGGCGCAACCGGCTCCGGCATCCTCATTGCCCGCCTCCCCGACGGCTCCTGGTCCCCGCCCTCGGGCATCCAGGTCCACGCCCTCGGCGCCGGCTTCATGATCGGCGTCGACATCTACGACTGCGTCTGCGTCATCAACAGCCCCGCCGCCCTCGCCGCCTTCATGTCCACCCGCGTCAGTCTCGGCCCTGACGTCGCCGTCGTGGCGGGCCCCTACGGCGCCGGAGGCGTCATGGACGTCGGCGCCTCTTTTGGCGGCAAGAACCCCGACCCCAAGGACAAGAACGCAAACGACCACGTCACGGACGCAAAACCCGGCGAGGACGGCAAGCTCAAGCCCGACGAGAAGGACAAGAAGCGCAGGAGCAGCAGCACCTCGCTCAAGCCCGTCTTCTCCTACGTCAAGTCCCGCGGCTTCTACGCCGGCATCCAGGTCGACGGCACCGTCGTCACGGAGCGCAAGGACGCCAACGCCGCGTTCTACGGACAAAAGGTCACCGTGGACCAGATCGTCAAGGGCCAGGTGCCGCCTCAGGGTCCCAACGGCATGTGGCCCGCCGGCGCCCACCCGCTTTACGAGGCCCTCCGCACCGCGGAGCAGCAGCAGGCTCTCCCCGAGGTCCACCTGCCCCTGGCGACGCCCGGCCAGCAGGCCCCGCCCGGGTCGATCCCCCCTCACCAGCAGCAGCCGGCCTATGCTCAGCAGCAGCAGTACGGCCATCAAGATGCCGGCGGCCCGCTAGGTTCGCACCCTCCCGGCCAGGGTGGCCCCGTCGCCTCGGGTGGTCTGAGCCGCGAGGAGCAGCTCCCGGGTTACGTGGATGACGGTGTGGAGCGGCCTGGTGTTGGTGATCACAAGGGTCACTACCAGTAAGGAGGTGGCAAGGGCAAATGGTTACGGGTTTGCATAGGAAAGAAGAGTGTTCGCAAAGGGCCAGAGAGATATCCCCATGGGCGTTTTGAGTGGTTGGCATGCTTAAGCTTAGCATAGATGAATTCATATCAAGATATCCACTAACATCAATTTCTCATACAGTGAAGATTCGCAATAGTGACTTACCAGTTCGTTGCGCTTTCGTTTCCCCTCAATCTTACGTGAACCTCCTCCGTCCCGTCGATCATCACGTTTAAGTCGCCTTCCCTGGCCACAAGGGAAAGAACAGAACAGAAACACGGAGAGAAAACTCCTCACAGATCGTTGGTCTTCCCCATCCTCGAAACACCAGAATGAAACGGAAGAAAAGCCACGCAGTCGCCCGATAAAACAAACCGAACGCAGCCTGCACGCCACTCCTTTGGGTAAGTGTGTGATGCACTTCTTTTGCTCTGCCGCGCTTGTTAAGAGCGTGCCTCGCCCTGCCCTCGCCTCTTGCGGGCCACACATCCTCCGGGATCACACAGCCGTCGAGATAGATTTTGCTTGCCCCAAAGCACACTTTCAAGTTACACACACCGGTTGGAAAAAGGAGAAAAAGTTGACAAGCGCACGGGAGGGAGAAGACTCAGACACGGGAAGAGAAACACACACACATACTCAATTATACATACAAAGTAGAAAAAAGAAAGGAGACATAGATGACGGCCGGGGCCGCTGCAGGACGAGGGTGGGACGAGGGATACATGTCTGCCCGTTGAAGTCTGTGGACTGTTTGTTGCGTGCTTGCTGCGCTCTCATGTATATATAACATTTTCCCTTACCTTTGTATGTCAAAAGTGCGACAGATCGCAAACCTGAAGAGGCAAGCAAAGCAGACTACGAGCAAGACTGTTCATTCGCTCTTGACCTTTTGGTCTAGGAAGAAAACGAGATCTTCCATTTGCGCATCGCTTGGAACAGATATTGGAGTGCGAATTAGGGAGGTAACTTGGCGAAACAGCAACCCCCAATTTGATAAGGACGTAGGGAGAAAGCAAGTAAGGGCTTTGACTGGCTTCCGCCAAGTCGTTCATCGCACGCGGCTTCATCTTGCATTCAAGTACACATGCTTCGGATGCTTCACAGACACAATTGCAAGCCATGTCTGGCTGGCTGCATCCGCACGCTAGCCCTAGTTGGCTTCGGAGGGCCTTCCCGAACCAAGGGCACGCATGGTCCTATTGCAAAGAAATATATGCTGCTCTTGCGGCCGGCAAGGGAAGCAAAAAAGCAATGGTTGGTTCTGAGCCCTCCTCAGATTGAGAGCCGCCATGCCATCGCAGTGAGCACAGGAGATCATGCAGGCGGGCCAAGTGCGGGGATGGGCAAAGAAATGGAGGCCCAATCAATAAGTCGGGTCGATGAAAAGTGATAGTTTTCGAAGGAGTAGGTTTGGACGTCCAGCATCTATTGGAACTTTGAAAGGAATGCTTTCAAGCTTCTGCTTGTGAGCCACCGACGCGCTCGCAACAACAGACAAGAAGGATTCAAACGGAGGTCGAACGGAAATAGTGCCTCAAGGCTACGACCCCTATACGGTTCTTGATCGAGCCACTGAGATAAGCGGAGGGAAGAAAGCAGATGGCGATATACGCCAAATAACCCCTTGCACTATGGCAGCCGACAGGCCGTATGGAGAGCGATTGACAGACGATGGTGCGGCGTGGCCCAGGGGCCCACGGCCCAACTGCCGGCCGGCTCCCGTGCGGTCCCGCGTGGTTAGAGGTTTAGCATTGTGGCATCCTTTACGGAGTAGATCAGTGACAATCAATCCGGAGCCGTCGCCAGCACTGAATGGTGTATGGTGCTTGTCACTGGTTGGAAGTTGGCCAACGGGCTGGATATTGTTGTAGGGAATAGCCATATCGAGCAGGGCGATCCTCAAGCGATGTGAAACGGATCATTTGGGTGATCCGCAGGGGTTCATCAGGTAACTTTTGACGCAATTCAGACGACGTTCATTGTGCGGATTGTCTTGGGTCCAAAATAGCAGCGGTAATGGACGGATGGCTGGTCCTCGGGTGCTTTTAGATGTGAGCTAGGCGCCGTACCAGATGCTCTATTCCTCGAGGTAGGTATGTTAGACTACCCCCGCCGGCAGTTTATTCTTGATATCGATTCCGACATTCCAGTCCATGACCAGCAAGGCGGTGCATCGCATTTGTGACGATTGTCTGGACTTTGCTTGTCTCGCCAAAGCCGCAAGCTCGAATCGCGGGATCCATGCCCTGTTCTGAGTCGCCGGGTTCGCTGAGCGAAATTTCAGAATTCTCAGTCTGCGCGGAATTCGTGAGTCGTGATGATCGGATCCATGAGCTGGTGGAGTAGCTTAACGACTGGATTTTGTACCCAAGGTTGTGCTGAGGACGTCATCGACTCCACGACGATGAGACGGCCTGGGATATGCAGGTCTCTCTGCGCCTTTTGACGTTTAGCAAGAATGCTTTCTGGGCCTTCGTCTGAGGTTAAGTCTTCTTGTTGCTTGCTTCGGCCTTTCGCCGGCGGTTCAGAAACCCCCGTGGCCCCTATTTTTGCCTGTGTGCCTCTGCAAAGTCCAAACTCCAACTGCCCACAAGCCCTTCTTCATCTGATATCCCCACGCCAAGGAAACGGTCACTGGAAACTGGCGCTGAATTGATGGGTAACAGATCCGTCAGGCCATGTCGGGTCCATTAAATGGGCTCTCCAGATGCGGTGGGATGAGCAGGTCGATCGACCGTGTCCAGTAATGCTCGCCATTTTTCTCTTATTTCCTCATTCTGGGCTTCAGGGTGTACTCTGTGTCCGTTGCACGATTCGCACGCGGTTGGGACCGGTTTGCTGGTGCAGCCGTCATCTAAACATTTCCGATTTCTCGACGATTAAGCTCATCGCCAAGTCCAAATGTTTGTCTTGACTGGCCGGGGAGAGCTGGCGCAATTGACTTTTGCCCAACTTTTGACTCTGCGCTTCCCGCTTGTCGGGGCATGCAGTGGAAGGCTGGAAAGTATGTTGGCCAAGGTTCACGGCGTCGAACCGAAAGTCTGATGGACTGGGCCAGCTGCCGCTCCAAGCACCCGCCGTGGTTTGGGGATGGGTGGCTGGACGGTTGAGCTTCACCACCATGCGTGCATGCCACCATGGCTTGAAAGGGGAACAAAGAATGCGTGTCTGTTGTCAGAGAAATGCTGATCGGCCGCGGTTCGCAGCAGGATCCGCGTCATGTTTCGTCGAAGCAGAAAGGAATCAAACGGCGCCGGCACAATCCCTGAATCGGGAAGCGTCGCTGTCAGTTGGGGGTGTCTAGGTCCCTAGGATGCATGGACTCGAGAAATGATTTGTTGCAGGGTAACAGGCCATTGAACGGCGGACCCTTTTCAGCCAGCCTTCAGTCCGTTTTAGGACCATGGTGTCGCAGGCACCACAGGGTACCCGAAGCAGTTGTCCAGCCAGAGAGGACATTGGCTTGAAAGCAGCGCCTCCCGTCTTTCGTCGACGTCGATCCCAGCGGGATGGAACATGGGATTGGCTCTCTGGCTTCTTAGTGCTCCAGCCTCCAGGTGGTTCTATGACCGTTGAGGACGCTGAAAGGGACTGTGGCCGGTTGTACGAATACGTAGGAGCAATAAGGGCGATTGCTGAAGATCTGCTGAGCCTCCCCAGGACGGCAACCTTCTGGAAGAAGCGCGGTAAGCAAGTATCTTGTTTTCGGATCGCGGCAAATGCGTAACCAAGCTTGGAAGACAGCAGCTGTTTGTGGCCTCTGGGACCAGCCGGCAAAGGAGAGAGCGTAGCCAAGTGCGCAGCTAATTGGCCACTTTGGTGGAGGCGACGGTGCAAACTGGGTCGTCCGGTTAGGAGTGACGACGCGTAAGGCGGCCCGTTTTTCTCGTGGTGCAAAAAATAGCAACTCTTCTGTCGTATGTATCTTGATTTCTGGCAGACAGAGGGTTTCATTCGGAGTAATACTGCGCAGGCGGCGGATGGCAGGAAACAGTGGCACCAGAACAGGCTGTGCTCGTGTATTAGCGGGTACACTGTATGAAGCGTGCAAAATCCTCAGTGGCAACCACGCAAACCCAAGTCAGGACTCGGGAAAGACGCTGCACCCGTAGGGCAATGCCAACCAGCTCGCGTTGATCGTGCTGCAGCGGACGGAACAAGGTGGCCCAGAGTACAGTGCACAACAGAGCGGGTTCAGAAGGGCCGATGAGGGCCGATGACGATGGCGATGCAGGCTGAACCAGCGTCACGGGTTTGGTGGCAGAGGCGGCGACTCGGCGCGAATTGATGATAGGCCATCCAGTTTCTGTGGAGGGGTTCCTTTCCTGCCATCTATCCGTAGCTGGTGTAGCTGCACGGAAACAACTCCGTGGGAGTCCGTGGAAGACGCCATATGTTTCTTGATATCGACCGAAAGAGAGACACTGATAGTATCATCCCCTTTCGGCTGACCGAAGTCGAAAACGGCTGGTCTGGGATTGAGGCGAATCGACGATGATCAGCAGCGTGGTATATAGATTGAGTAGCGAGTAGAGTTGTCCGAGCCGTGCAAAACCATCCACCAAATGGAGAAAAATCCACGGGCCAAGTTGCCAAGTCATTGCCTGCTGTATCCGTATTGAACCGACGGGACGTTTAATTCTTAGGGCCTCGACCGTCAAATCTGTCACTATCCGAAAATGGACCGAACGCGTTGCGCCGGCCCTTGGGAACCCTTCCGTGATGATGCCATGAGCAGTCTATTTCAGAAAGACCCGATTGGGAGCCGCACTGCGATATGAATTGGAACGGAGACGAGGATTCGCGATTCGGGTATCCGTACGGATAGACTCGACTGGAAGGGGTTGGCCTGGATGGCTTCGCAGCAGCAAATTGATGAAATTTGGATGGTTTACAGATGGGGGTGGGGGGAGGGAAAATAATTAAGATTGGGGTCGCTCGGCACATGGGAAGGCGAGAGATTGCAGGTTGTTCGCGGGTACGGGAGCGGTACTTGGCGATGCGCGGTCATTTCGGTGGGCTCGGAAGGTAGAATCTGAGTTCCTTGTTATGTCGCCTTCCTAGATCATCTTTGGTAGATGGTCCCTTCCCAGGTATTTTTTTTTTGCTCCCAGTGGGAAGAAAGAAAGGAAGGAGGGAGAGGGAGGGAGGGTGCAGAACAGACACAGGCTATCTTCACACCCCTCCAAAACGAAGCAGGAACCCCTGAGGACCTGAGCAAAAGGGACAGACAGAAGGTGGCATCTTGACCAATCATGACGGTGCTCATTATGATTTTCTACTTCCATACTCCGTACGGATAGTTGTATCTGGAGTGTGCAACCGCGGACCTTCCAATCGCGTGACATTGCCTCGAGCACGTTTACAGACTTGGCAGAGCGGCAAGATTGAACATTTGAAGATGGCGATCGAATCTGGTGGTCTGTGAGAGGAGGAATGGATCACATGAATCAGGATCCTCTCATCCCCCAGTTATGGTGAACTCTGACAGACTGATACGGATGAACATTTCGTCATTGCTTTTCGTTTTTTAATCGTACCCTATTTCCTCACACTCAACTTGCATTTGGCACTCATTTCGCCTTTTCCTCCGCTCATGCAGGGCACGCTCAAACACTGTCTAACAGCCCACTATCTGATAAGGCCGAATACTCAACTGCCACTCATATACACGCCAGAGGGAGGGAAAGTCAACAATCATGCAGATGGCCTTACTAATGAACGCCCACCGCTTGCGAATTCGCCCAAATCTGCTCTAGCCTCTTGGTCCCGTCTGCAATCTGTACACTAATTAGCGCCCATCCACAGGCGACTCGGCGCTGAATCCCAGCGGAGAGGGACGGTGGGCCGGCGTTTCCTCTCAGCTTGGAAGCTTGTGGCTTGCAGCTGGCGCCGGGCTCGATACGCAAGTCAGGAACAGGAGCCCGTTGATAGCGCCGTCTTGACGGGAATGTCAATTGAAAGTCAAAGAGCAGATCGGCCGACACCTACCTAGGCGTTAGCACGCTCTTTGACGCCTTCTGCCACGTAACCGCGCTCGAGGGCCGAAAAGAAATTTAATGCAGGCGATTGTCCATCGACAAAGTGTCGAATGTGTGTTGATAGCTGACGTCGTCACCTACTTTCTCTGCCAGGTTTCCAAGGTCACAGGTTGGTATCATCATCATCATCATCATGAGCAGCAGCAGTGCCGTCTTATCCACGATAGCGCCTCCGCATACAGCGCCCAGCGTTCTCGGCACGGTTGACAGGTCAGCCAGATGCCGTGCCCAGCAGATGGGATTGTTGGGTCCTTGCCGTCTTGGTACCGCAACGTCGTCGACAAGATGCATATTCAGCAAGTAGATCCGTGATCTCGCCAGACTGCTAGCTGGATATGGCGAGCGATAACGCAGAGCACACTGGCGACTGGTCACTGAGATGGAACTCCTAGAGGCAGGCCGCAGATTACCTTACTGCGTACAGTACCTAGAGCAGCACGGCAGTACACCGGGGAGGCTGTGAAGGTACGTACTGGATATCCCGACACGCACCCCACCCTAAGCCCCCACCTGCGCCTATCTGCACACCCCTCCTTCCCATAGTCCCCCCCTCGTGCGTTGCCGGTCCTGGCCAGTCAAATTTTCTGATTCTTTCCCCGTCCCTGGTCGTGCGGGCTGGACCTCTCCCATGTCTTTCCAGTTGTCGACCCATGCGCCGTGATCCAACAATTTTCAAATGCCCCCTTCTTTCTCACAGTGCCGCCCGCACCCAACACGCAGCTCACTCACTGTCACCGACACTGATACTCACGTACAACACTGAGTAGGTCTTGGTTTCGGTAGCTTCTCAGGGCTCTCCCTACCTATCCATTCCGCTACGATGCGAAACCCTGGAAGACTGGCGGAGATGATTGAGGTCAGTATCGGGGGCGCGATAAGATGAGATGAAATGACGAGGACACCCGCTTTGTGCCACGAGGAGAAGCAACGACTGCAGCAAGCAACATCAGATCGGACTCGTGTTGCTTCTGCGTGTTCCATGCTGCCGCGTGTACGTGTGCAATCGCACAGGAGAAAAAGGGAGACGGAGACACTGGAGTCTGGAGACATGATCACGCGGTTTCTGTCTCGAGCAGCAAAGCAACTTTCGTTCTGATTCAATCAGTTAGCCTCAAGTTCAATACTCGTTTCGTGGAATCGAGAGTAAGCTCGACTCGGTCCCCCATCCGCACTCGTCAACCTCCAACTCGGTTGTAAATTCCCATGCAAGACGCAAGCTGCAGGTCCCGTTTCCGCGCCAAGGTACCATTCCAGGTTCCCCTGCACCTTGCCTTTGGCCCTGCCGCCCTCTGCTCAGCAATGGTGCCTCCCACTCTGTGACCACTGGCTGTCACTGCAGCACGCAGAATCTCTCTCTCATTCTTTTCCGCCTCACAGTACCTCCTATTCCTGCCCCTTCCTTCCCCCCCATCATATGTGCTCGTCTAGGAGCAGGAGCATGGTCTTTTTGTCACAGAGTCTGTGTAGGTACGGATACTCCGTAGTGTATATACGTGCTAAGGTACCATACCGTGCTGCTACCTCAGGTCGGCACTGGCAGCCGGTGGCGGTGGCGGCGTTGACACTGGCAGCGGCTCGTTATCCGTTGTCGTCGTCAACCGGCGCTTGGGAAATTGTGGCTGAGACGGCTCAAGTAGTCAACATCGGTTTGTTGACTTTCCGTCCTTGTTCATCCGAGGCAGGACCTGGAGGCAGTTGAAGCGCCCGTCCCCTATTTCCCTTGTTCACGCACATACGGATGCACACACACACATATCGTTTGGACGGTATTTTACCATACCGTCCTCCGTACCTTACCATAAATCTTGTACGGGAGGCAAACCGTCCATCGCTTCTTCTATGTGTGGAAGCGATGGGCGGCAAGGACCATCGTCTTTCTTCAACATGGCAGGCTACCCCTGTACGCCCAATTTAATTCCAATCAACCATCCCACCCGCGTTCCCACGTCTTCTCCCAAGTGTGTCGGTTCATCAATCCAAGGCCCCGGCCGCACCAACCAAACCTGGCCCGCCTGCTTCTTCTTTCTCTATCCGTTCCTACACAGTGATTTTTTCCCCCTGGCTTGATCCCGTAGTGACAGAGTATGATAGTATTTGTACCTATTTTCCCCTTGGACGTGGGCGACTGATTACCTGTCTCTCTTCCACAGCTCCCTACAGAAACAGACTGCCCTTTCTGCTTCCTTCTTTTTTTCCCTCGTCCCTTTCAGTGTATTCCTAGTCTGCTAGTGTCCACCTTTTCCCTTTCCACACTTCATATCCGTAGGTACGAAATACTGCCACACAGTCTCTCTCTTCCCCTCCAAGTACCCTCGAGGATCGCGCACTTGGTTCATCCACATGCCCCCTGCTCTTTTCCCTAGCTCCATCACTCTCCCATTCCAATTCCCACACCCCCTGACAGCCTACCCTGGGAACTTCCCACCATCCCCCGTCCATCACTCTACGCCGTACCGGAGTCTCCTCTTCTTCGCTGCTATCCACGAATACGTCTTCGAGGTCCTTGCAAACTGGGACCTGTCTCTCTCCTAATTGCCCTAGCCTGGCCTCCCGTTCACATCGGCGCACTATTCGTACGCCTTTGCTTCCCCTACGCAGCACTACCTATCCGCCAAGACCCTCTTTTCCTTCTTCCAGACCTCTTCTACCTCTTCTTCCCTCATCTCCCACCCTTCCCCTACTACTCCTTTCCTCCTTCTTCGTCTCTCCAGCTCACGACGAAATCTGGATCGCCAGTCTGTCTGTCTGCGTCTTCGTTTCCTAGCGGCAGAGATTCCGATCCCGCTCCCGACCACACATCTCACTCGTCATTGTCGTCGTCAACGTCTTCCCGATCACTTGCCGGTCCTATGATCGTGTCACTCGCTCAGCAACAATAACAGCACTGCTAGTCACTATCTTTAGTACCTACGTTTACGTCTTTCCTATGCGGTTCTCGCCTTGACGCCTTTTTCCGACCGTTTTGACACCTCTTGGCCCGTGGAGCTACATCGTCCGAACTACTGCTGCCGCCATTATTCTCTCTCCATCATCCAGAGTATAGCTTGGTCGGCTTCTCTTGGCTGCTCTCACCAGCGATTGTGTATACCTCACCTTCCCCCGCCTCTCAAGGACGACACCCACTCACAACCGTCAAGCTGGACGAAAAACAACTAGAAGTTTTTATTCGGACAATGGGAGCTAAGCTGCCCAATCCGCATCGCGTCTGCAGCATGCGTAACCCACTTACGAGAACGCTGCTTTTTGCAGTCGTCGTCCTCATCGTCATGGCCCTCACCCTCAGGAACGATGCCATCGACGTTCGCGGCCGCATTATGAAGACGGGTGCCGGTGTCAAGTCATCAATCACGCATCAGCAGCCCCTGGACCCCGTCAAGTCGCACGGCTCCTCGTCGCTTTCCGAAAAGATCCCCGCCGAGCCCGCTCCCTCCTCAAGCCACGTCATGAACTGCGATATCAACACCGACCACATCAAGACCCTCAAGGACAAGTACGGCCTTTCCGAGAAGATTCACTACTTCAAGCGCTACGTCAGGTTCAGTCGCAAGCCCATTCAGCGCAAGGGTTACACTGTTTTGGATCAGGAGTTCCTCCCCAAGAAGTTCAAGACTGTCGACATCACAAAGTCGTACGCCCCTGAGGAGTGCCACGAGCCCCTGGATGTCCCCGTCACACAGTCTTCCTACCCTTCCACCGTCAACGCCTCCGACTTCATGTTCGCTGTTTCTACTACCTACAAGCGTTTCAATGACCCCAAGACAAGCCCGATTAAGGAATGGGCTCACTGGCTTACCGACAGCAACGGAAAGTCCAATGGCGGCAAGCTTTTGCTGTTGCTTCTTGACGCTAGCGACGCTGAGTTGAAGGACGCCAGCGACAGGCTCAAGAGGGTTGGAATTGACGCCGACGTCGCCCACTCCGACCCCTCCATGGAGATGGCTGTTCGCTACCTTACCCTGGTGCCTTATCTGTACAACCACCCTGAGAGAAAGACCAGAAAGTGGCTCGTCACTTGTGACGATGACACCTTCTTCCCCAGCATGCACGGTCTGATTGACAAGTTTGCTACCTTCGACCACCTCGACCCTCTCTACATCGGAACCCTTTCCGAGGACGTCAACGCCATTCACCGCCACGGCTCTCAGGCTTTCGGCGGTGCTGGTGTCTTCCTCAGCGTCCCTCTCGCGGCTGCCATTAACCAGCTCTACGAGTCTTGCAAGACGGAGACCAAGATCAAGGAGGCCAACTCAGGCTGGGGTCCTCAGGGCGATATCCTTCTCCGCAAGTGTATCTACGAAAATACCGAGGTTCGTCTGACCAATATTTGGGAGCTTTGGCAATTGGACTTGTACGGCGACCCAGCCGGCTTCTACGAGTCTGGTATCAAGCCCTTGAGCTTGCACCATTACAAGGGCGGCGGTTGGCATTACGCCATGCCCCTCCAGTCTGCCAAGGTCGGACACGCTTGTGGAGAGGATTGCGCCTACCAGCGTTTCATTACTGCTGACGACTTCATCATCGCCAACGGATTCAGCGTTGCCCACTACCCCCAAGGTATCGACTTCAACTTGGATCAGATGGAACGCACCTTCACTCCTGCTCCGGATGACATTGGCTGGAACTTGGACTACATGTTCGGCCCCCAGCGCAGATCTTTGCACAAGACCGGTCGCAAGATTGCTTGGGAATTGCAAGAGGCCCACGTACAGGAGGATGGATCCGTACTTCAGGTGTACACTCGTCGGAAGGATGATGAGCGGTGGGTTGAGGAGGATGGCGAGCCGATGAGCAAGATTGACGGTGTCATTGAGCTCGTCTGGATTCCTTCAACATGAAGTGCCCTCGGAACTGCCGAGCACGACGATACGATACGACCAGAGGCATTCCCAATAACCTCTCGCCTCATGATATGATGGGTTAGGGTGATTCTGGCATTGCAAAAAAGCTCAAGGATGGATCAAAGCCCATTCGCAGCTCATTTCACGCATTTGTTCAACCCAGGACACCCCGGCCTGTTCGCAATAGCTGCCCTTCAGCTGAAATGGCACGGGCCCGTTTCGATTCAGACGGCAGCAAAAAAGTCAATCTGGCCGACAAAGAACGACAGGTTGCATTGCCCAGGGCACCTACCTACAATTACGACAACACCCCTGGACAGGATCATAATTATAATCCGCTGACCGTGATACCCTCATTAAAACACAACAACACTCTTCTTCGATTCGACTCGCATCTCGACTTCGGCATACAGCTCGCATTGAGCTTCGGCGTTTGAGTATGATACGGGGCATTTTTTCTACATTGACAGCATGCTGGCAAACGCTTACCAACTTTTCTTTCTTTTCTATCACTGCGGCATTGCATTGCACATAGATGGATTGCGTCGACGGATCGCGCAATCGGCACATAGACCTGTGACAGGCCGGACGTTTGGAGTCATGATAAGGACGTTGGGTGTCCTTTTTGGAGGTCAACCACCTGGTATGGTTTGATTTTGGTGCAAGGAAAGGCAAACATCGGTGCCTATGTAGAGTTCCAGAACAGGTGTATATCAATGCTACGAAATATTAAACAATTGTCAACTTGATTTTACCACCTTCCGTACCTTAGTTCTTGAGAATCTGTGCCTTGGAGTCGGATCGCCATCGGCTGAGAGATGCTCGCGATGGGACGAACTGCTCATTCTGGGCCTGATATCTCAGGCCTCAGTCAATAACGGTCGTCAGGCACCAAACTGATTTGTCTCAGCCACGCCCCGCCCCCACCCGAGGCAGGCTCGCGCCACAATGCACTCGTGCCCCGCCAACGTCAGTTCCAGCGCTGCTTCCTTTCCATGCTTCGAGCAATGAAGTCATGAGGCTTGTGACATACCGCGCCTAGCTCGAGGTTCTACAACGACGTCCCCTAAGCCCCGAGAGGCACTCTTCCACCATGGCGACGTGAGTATTGCCTTCATACACCCCAGTGTCTCTCCTAACTTTCTCGTCATGGCCAGCATTTCGAATATTCTGTCGTTGCCGTTCCGCAAGTCCACACAGCTCTCGCTCTCGTCGACGATACGACAGTACATCAACACCAAGTATGACCAACACCCGGACATGTTTCGTCAGGACCTCGAGGTCATCGACGCCCTACGACGAGATGCGGTCAACGTGAGGGAACCGCACCCTAGCGGCGTGAAAAAGCTGCAGGCCTATGCGGGACAGCTCGTGTGGATCGGGGGCAAGTTCCCGATCGACGTACGTCTAGCAATTTCCACCCAAACCAGAGAGAGATGGTAAGATCACTAACGCAGATTGATAACAGATCGGGGCTGAGTTTACCTGGTACCCAGCATTGGGTTACAACACTGAACGACCGATGGTGCGAAACAACCTCAAATACGAACTCATGAACATTCTCTACAACTTGGCCTCCCTCTACTCCCAACTTGCGGTCGCGCAATCAAGATCTGGTACGGAAGGTCTCAAGACGGCCGCGGGCCACTTTGCCTCGGCGTCTGGAGTACTAGAACATATGCTGAAGGAAGTCCTGCCCGAACTGCGCATGTCTGACCCGCCCGAAGACATGGACGCCAACACCCTCGAGTCTCTGTCCCAACTGCTCCTGGCACAGTCGCAAGAGTGCTTCTGGCAAAAGGCAGTCATGGACGGGTACAAGGATGCCATCATTGCTAGGCTGGCCGCTCGTGTCTCCGATCTCTACAACTCTGCGGGGGAGGCTGCTATGAAGAGTGAGGCGATCAGCTCTGCTTGGATCCACCACATGAGCGCAAAGCACCACCACTTCGCTGGTGCTGCGCAATACCGGGCCGCATGCGATTGTCTCGAGAAGAGGAAATATGGCGAAGAGGTTGCTCGCTTGCAGGACGCTGTGAGCTGTGTCAACGAGGGCTTGAAGGAGAGTCGGGGTGGCTACCTTAATAAGGCGGTGCTCGAGGATCTTAATGGTCTGAAACGAAAGGTTGAAGAAGATCTCAAAAGGGCAGAGAAGGACAATGACGTTATCTACCTTCGTAAGTACCGGAATCTAGTAAACAGAGGTCGCAAGGCTAACTCGAGAAGAACCTGTACCGCCAAAGTCGGAGCTCAAAATTCTTGACAGAGCCAATATGGCAGTCGCTAGAGTGCCTCCGCAAATAGCCAACCCGTTTGACTACCTCGGGGATCAGGCCGAATTCGGTCCAGCACTTTTCACAAAACTAGTTCCGTTCTCCGTTCACGCCGCCATCACTATTTACGAGCAACTGCGCGATCGCATAGTCAACGAAAACATTATTGGTCAGATGGAAACGCAGACAGAAAAGCTTCATGCCATGCTCAGCTCTATCAATCTCCCGGGTTCGCTGCAGGCACTTGAGAAACCGCTTGGTCTGCCTCACAGTTTGGTCCACCACGCGGAGGAAATACGGCAGGCAGATGCTATAGGAAGGATTCAACGGGCCTTCTCGGATATCGATAAGTTACGGACTGCCGACATCGCCATCTTCAACGAAGGTAAAGCGATACTGGCAGCCGAAGAGGAGGAGGACAACCGAATGAGACGGAAGTACGGCACAGACAGATGGTCAAGACCGGAAAGTCGCAGCGACCCCCAGGGAGGCCAGTTCTGGGCTCAAGTAGCCGAGATCGAAGGCTACTTTGCGAGCAGTACCAGCAGTGATGCGGTCGTTCGAGAGAAGTACAAGGAGGTACAGGACTTGCTCGAGATGCTCTCTGGATCCGATCGAGCCATCATGGACTATGTGCCTTCATCCAGGCGCATGGACATCCCAGAGCACCTGAAGCCGGTAATAGGTAGGCTTCGGGGGGCTTATAATGATGTCCTGCGACTTGAGTCCAAAAGGAGAAAAAAGGCTGAGGTGCTGCGGGAGAAGGCGAGGACGGACGACATCAAGCCGGATATCCTGAAAGAAGCTGCACGACTCGAGAGAACATACCCGACAACAGCAATTGTCCCGGCCCACTTTGAGGACTTTTTCGAGAAGCGTCTTGACAAGCTTTATGACTCTGAGATCGAAGCGGTGGCCAAGGAAGAAGACGAGCAAGAGCGCCTCATGACTGAGGTGCAGAGAGTCAACCGAGAGTTTGAGAGTCAAAAGAAGAATATGTCGAGTGGTAGTCGCGAGCGGGAGCTGGCACTTCAGAAGCTTGACAATGCCTACTACAAGTACAAAGAAATCGTCAACAACGTGGACGTCGGTCGCAAGTTCTACAATGACTTGAGCAAGGTCGTGGGCCAGAACTTTCGCGATCCTGTCAAGGCCTGGGCTGCAGAGCGGCGGATGGACGCCAAGAGTCTTGAGGAGTAAGGAATAACCCCTCTGCGTATCAGCTCACCGTACTAACTAGTTTATAGGGAGGTCAGCATGCCGCCGCTCAATTCACTGAACCTGAACCGATCCCCGGTCCACTCCCCGACCGGCTCAAACTACGACCCGCGGCCCCAATCCTACTTTAGCGCCAGCGTCGTCCCCGGTACAACAGCCCAGCAGCAGCAGCCACCGTCGCGGCACGAGGTTCACTCTCCCGCTGAGGCACATATTCAGTCATGGGCCGGGTCGACTGTCGAGCCCCAGCACCCGAGACCCGCGGCGGGAATGTCGAGCATGTGGCAGCCGGATATGGGCATCAAGTTCGGAGCTCAGCCAGGTGCACCAGCACCTCCCGGCGGATCAACACAAGGCCAGGGCCCGGCAAGCCAGCCGCCGCAAGGAGGCACCTGGAACCCGTCCTCTGGGATCAAGTTCGGTTAGGACACGGATCGATTCCCACCGCCTGCAAAGAAGGGACGGTGAAGAGGGAGGTGGACGGGCAAGTCCGATGGAGGCTTCCATTTTGTCGGCTTTGAGCGAGTAGTTTGGCGTTGATGGGTTTGTGTCGTCTTGCTAGATGTACCATAGCTCCGTCGCAAAGCACGCTTGTCGTATTTGCGGAATGAAGAATACGTATGTGGTTCGTTCATGTATACTGAAGCATACTCAAGCATAGTCGAAGTACTCCGCCAATGCCGAACCGCCAGATGATTTCTCGTATGGATCCAAAGGGAATTCTAAACCTGTTGCACACGATGTCTTGCCAGTAGACCATTAATCAAAATTGCCTCTTTGAGGGCTGTGTGGACTACTAGATCTTTGAAGCGCGGAGGATATGCCATTTCACTAGATGTTCCTTTGGAAATTCGTCCCTCCCCCACCTATCATCCATTCCAGTGTTCACAGCGAAGCGTAGGGTTCAGAAACATGCGCTATGACAAACAACATTTGAAATCTTGAATCGACACAGGTTCTTAAGAGAGACTCGGGGTGGAGGCGACTATGTATGGCTGGAAGCGGGATGTCCCAAGGGCGTGGGACGCTTGACGGTATTATGTAGATTCCTCTAGAACGGAATTGGAGGTGAAGAAAGTTCGGCGCTATCTTTCGTCTCATGGCTTTTTGGAATGTTTTCTCCATTTTTTGCGCCTCTTGTCTCTTTTTTCTTTTTTTTTCTTTTGTTCGGCCGATAGGAATTGGAGAAATGAAGTCTGGGGGTTTCATGGCATTTCAACCGCAGTTGGACCGCGGGTTACAAGGCAAGAGAGAGCGGAAAGACCAAACACACGATAACATGCTCTGGGAACCGCTTGACTCGGAGCCGATTTGAAATCAGTAAGTGCAAGCGCGACGTTTTGCCGGGGAAAGGGGTTTGTGAATCAGTCGGTGACGTCGCTGAGTCAGTATCTGCCGAAATCATTTCGGACATGATCCGCGGTAGCCGTTGAAGAGTCTGCAATTTGTACAAGGTCAGAGAACAACTGCCTCATGTATGTATAGGTGGCCTACACGGAAGAAGGTGACGATTTTGAGAGTATGAGTTTGTAGATGCTGGGCATCATGTTGTCGTGGCAATTGTGAGTTTTGTTTACTTGAAAAAAGTAAAGCTTGGGGAGCGGCAACGCGGCAGGCAATCGGGCGATGAGCCAAAGTGGAAAAGTTCGAAAATTCGATCCTGACAGCCGACAGAGATCGGGATCGGTTGAACGCTACCTGGGTACCTTATTAACAAGAGGAGAAAAACGTCCAACCGAGTCAGAGTCTATATATAAACTAATAATAACCCCCCCTAGTTAAGGTAAGAGTCCCGTACATAATAATAAGTACTTAGATATTAGTAGATCCCGGCTAAATTTAACTAATTAAACTTCGTTTTTTTTTTTTAAAGTACTTAGGCTAGAAATATTTTAAAAATAAATTATAGCTAATTAGGGTATTATTACCTAATTAAAGTCCGCTCTATAAAAAATAATTTTAACTTATACTTTTTTTTTACCCTAGCTAAGTCGCGTCCCTTTTTTTAAACTTTCGTATCCCTTTTTCTAAACTTCTACCCTTTATTATGACTTTTATTAGAAATTTTTATTATAAAACTTATTATTATACTCGAAATTTATTAATAATTAATTAAAAATATTTTTAAATTGATTTTTTAATACCTTCTCGTTATTATAATAATAATAGTTTTAAGTTTTATATTAATAATAAGAGGGGCCGGCCTAAGAATCTCTTTATATTTAAAACCGATAGTATAAGTTTTATCCCTATTATTATAATTAAATACGCGATTTATTTACTTATTTTTATAATAATAAGGTTAAGTAATCTTATTATTAAGAGAACTTTATTATTATTATTTAGAGGCTAATAGCCTTTACCTTAATAACTATTACTAATCGTTTTTTAATATATTTAAAAAGTACTTTGCAGAGGGTTATTATATTAACTTTGCGATTTTTTATAAGGGATCCCTCTTTATTATTATTAACTTCGAGGTTATTTATAAGTTATTTCTTATTTTATATTAATATTTTTAGCTTTATTAATAGTTTTTTATAAAATATTATGCTAAAATAATATTATTTATAAAGGGCTAGGATATACCCCTAAATACCCCCCGAAAGCCTAAGGTTATTATAAATAATAAGGCGTTATTTACTATCCCTCTTAAGGAGGATAGTATTATAAATAGAAATGTTTTTAAAATGTTTTTAGTTTATAAAACTAACTATTTTTAGTAAGACGTTACTTAAATAAAAATAAACGTTAAGCTCGGCTTTAAAAAGAGCTATAAGGTCTATAAATCGTAGGATATTATTAGCTATAATAAGTATAACTTATTCTTTAATTAACGCTCTTTTTAATTAGATTTTATAACTTATCCTCCCCCCGATATATACGAGCTAACTTACTTAGTATTTCGTAAGTACTATTACCCTAAACTCGCGCTAAATAAGAATATTTTTAATACGTTATTTTATTAATATTTATATATCGTTATATTTAATATTAATTATTTTTAAAATTTTTTAAGACCCCTAAGTAAATAGGCTAGAATAGTAAAGTAATTAAGAGTAAGCCGGTCTAGCTTACCCCTATTAATAATTCTAATAATAATAAGACGGATTCCTAAATAAACCCCGCTACTTCTACTTAGATTTTTATTAAAAATATAAATAAGTAAAAAGTATAATTAAGGGTTAAGGGATAATAGGAAATAATTAGTCTAGGGAAGTTTATAAGTAAAGAGTTTATTAGAATAGAAGTATTTTATTTACCTCTTTAAAGTAGTATTATATAAATTAAGAATACTATAGTATTATAAATAAATATACGTAATAAATATATAAATAGAGGTTAAGGTTATAAATACTAAATAGATAATATATTACTTATAAATATTTCTTAAAAACTTCCTCAGAATTTCCTAAAAATTTCCTAAAAATTTCCTAAAAGTTTCTTAAAAGTTTCTTAAAAATTTCTAAAAAGTTTCTAAAAAGTTTCCTAAATATTTCCTTAATATGTTTTAAATATTTCCTTAATATATCTTAAATACTTTTTAAATATTTCTATCTTTTTAATTTTTATAATATTTATAAATATAAATTAATTAATAAACAATAAAAGAATAAATTATTAACTTATTTTAATAAATTATAAGCTTATTATATAATTATATATTTAATATAATTTACTAGTTATTTATAATTAAAATATTAATATGATATAATAATATATATATTTATTATTATAATAAATAATATATATATATAGTCTTATTATATTATTATTATTAATAGTTAATTAATATTATAATTAATAATTATTTCGCTAGTTTCTCTTAATTTATATAAGCCTCAGCGTTATAAATATTTTACTAAGTAAATAAAGATTTTAAAACTATTTTTAAATAATAATACGTATATTACGAGCTTAAATCCTAACTTATTAACTTATAATTTTAATAATATCCTTAACTACTTTAATAAGTTTATAATATAAAAAGTATATAAAGTTTACTAAGATAGTATAAATATTTACTAATATTATATAGTTAATATTAAGAACTACCTAAGTAGTTAATAAAAATAGAATATAAAAATAAATAAAAAGTATATAAAAGCTTTAAAACTAGGGCTATAATTATATTAATTATACTTAAGGTTTAAATAATAACATAATAGCTACTTATTCTCTTTTTAAATTTTAATAATAATTATTATAACTTAATATATATAACTAAAACTAAGACCCGCCCTATAAACTTATAATAGTTATAGTATGTTATATATATAAAAATATAAGAATATAAAGTAACTCTTTTAAATAAAAGAATTATAAATAAGTTATATATAAATAAAAAGTATTAATTACGTAATAAAGTAATTATTATAATTACTTTAAGTAATCGCTTATTAGTATTTATTAAGTAATTACTTAATAAATAAAAGTAATTATTAATAAAAAATATATTTATAAGCGGACTTATATATAATATAAACTTAAGCTAGGCTTAAGAATAGACTTTTTATAGCTTTTTTAATAATTAACTTAGTATTAAATCTTATAATTATTTTTAATTATTCTTATTAAAAACCCCTTTTAATAAGGTTATAATTAATTACTAAAGCTTTATTTATTTTATAATTTATAAATATAATTTTAAAGAAGCTATTTATAATTATAATACTATTTACTTAGTACTCGTAGCCTTAGGTTTTATTAATATACTTATTATAATTAGCTAGTTATAATATTTTAATTACTCTTATTTAATAAGTTAACTTTATAAAACTTACTAAATAATAAAAAAAAACGACGATATTTTTTAAAACCTTAAGTACTTTTTTATTTAACTCTAAAAAACTTATTAACTTAATTAATAAACTAGCTAAGGCTAAGGATAATAAAATACTTAACATTATTTATAACTTTAATAATAATATAGTTTTTAAAAAAGTAAATTATAAAAAAATACGACGTATTATTAAATACAATAATAAGCAAAATAAAAGACTCGCAAAGCTTTTTAATAATAACTCTACTTAGATAGTTATAATTTTAATTAAAAATAATAAATATATTATTACTTTTTAAAATATAGTTAACGAAGCTATAATTAACTTAAGAATTAAAAAAAGAGAAGTAAACGATTTAAAATAAAAAATTAGAACTCTCTAAGCTATTATTAATATTATTAAAACTCTTATAAATAAATAAAAAAAACTTAAGTTTAATATACTTATTATTTTTAATAAAACTACTAAACATCTTAAAGGATTTTTAATTTAGATTAAAACTTATTAAACGTTTTATATTACTAATTTTTATAATAAAATTAAACGAATTATTTACGTAATAACTTTTTTTAAAAGATAAGCCCTAGAGTAGTTCGAACTTTTTTAAAGAAAATTCCTTAATAATAACGGTTATTTACTATATTATAAAAAAAAAACCGTAAATATTTTTATTCATATAATAAGATTTTAAAATACTTTTAAATCTTTATTTTAAAACCTTAATAAAAAACGATAAACTGAAAGAGACCTAGCTAATTTTTAATAAACTAAGTTTATTTTATACTATATTACTAAGTTTAAAAAACTTGTAATATAATTCGATTTTATTAAAAAAACCTATATTTTCTCGTTTTATTAAGGATTAAAAAATAAAGTTAAGGACGAACTTAGTAAAGTAAAAATATTAATAAATTTTTTATATTATATTAAGCTTATTATTAAAATTAATATTTAATTATATAAACGACGTAAAAAAAAAAAGGAAAAATACGGCGCTTTTAAATTAATTTTAATAAAAAATACTAAAGCTATAGTAAATTACTAAGTAATTATTAAAATAACCTAAAAAATTAATAATAATAAAATATGTCCTATAAATAATATAGAGGACCAATAGACCTTAGTATTACTAAATATAAAAAACCTCGTTAAAAAAAGGATTTTAAATACTATAATTACAATAAAATAAGATATATAATTAGAAATTATTAATAACCTAAACGTATTTAATACTAACTTATTTTTAAAAAACGAGCTAATATTATAAATAAAAAAGTCCCTTATAAATAACTTTTAGAAATAGTTTATTATAATAATAACTATTTTATTTATTGAAATAATAAAGAATAAATAAGATAGTACTTAAAATAACTTAAAAATAGTAAGCGATCTAAGTATAATATTACTTTATTTTCTATTAAAACCCTAGTAAAAAAAAAAAAAGGAAATACTTACTTATTAACTTTATATTTTTAAAAAGAATAATATTAAATACTTTACTAAACTTTATAAATTTATAAAAATATAATAAAAAAGGGTAAAACGGACCCTATTATAAAAAATATACTTAACTTTTTTAAAAGACGTATTAAGTAAAAACTCTTAGTTAATATAAAGGAATAGCTCCTTAAGTTTAGAAAAAAAGGATTTAATATAAAAAGAATTATAAATAATCCCGTTTATATAATACGAATTAATATATAGGCGTTATAAATTAATATACGGGCGTCGCTCTTATATAAGCGTTATTATTTTACTTTTTAATTAGTTTAAAAAAATAGTACTTCCTTATAAAAGTAGTAAAAATAATTATATTAATATAACTATTTTTATTATTCTCTCTAACCTAAGCTCTAGTTTAAAATTTTTAGAAATAAGAATACTATTATAACTTACGTACTTATTTAGAACTATTATATTACTTATTTAAAATTTATAAATTTTAAATAAGTTAATAATCTAAGCTTTTATAAATTTTAAATGAATAAGGCTTCTTTTTATTATATATTTAAAATATATAAAAAGTAAATTATAATAACGTTTATTTAACTACCTCTTTTAACGTAATTATAATAATTTATTATTATTATAAACTATTTTTTATTAGTTCTAATTTTTTAAATACTAAGCTATATTAGTTATTTATTTATATAATTCTTTATTATCCTCTTTTTATTAAAAACGCTAAATTAGCTCTTTATTTATTATTAAAATAAGCTTAATATTTAGTTTTAATTTAGCTAACTTATTTTTTTTATAAGCTTAGTTAGTATTAACTTATTTTTATTTTTAAATAAACGGCCTCGCTTTTTATTATTAATACCTTAGTTATTATAAATAATACGGGTTTAATTAACTAACCGGCTTTTTTTTAAATAAAACTAATTATAATAAAATAAGCTATACTATATTCTTTAGCTTATTCTAAAGGGATATAATAATTTTAAAGTTAAGGATTTAATAATATAGATTTAAAAAAGACGTTTTTTAAAAACGCTATTAAGGGTATACTTCTTATTTATTAAAAATAGCTAAATTTAATATTTTAAAATAGATTTTATAATAACATAAAATACTTAGCTTAATTAAAATAGTATAATTTAAATTATGAAATCCGAGGGGCTTTAAAAATAGCCTCTTATCAAATAGTATTACTTTTTTTATAAGCCGGCTTTACGTCCTAATTAAAATAAAATATTTTAAAAAAAGTATTATTTAAAGTTTATTTAAGTACTTAAAACGAGTACTTATATACTCCTAGTTTATAAATACCTCGTCTTTTATATAAGCTTAGTAAAAGCGTAGCTCTTAATTACTAATTATATTTTATATAACGTTAATAAGCTAATATAAGTAACTAAAACTATTTAAAAAATAACTTTTAATATTATTATTACTTAACTTAGTATTAGAAATAATATAAGTATTAAAGTTTTAGTATTTTTAAATAAAATAATAGGCCTATTATATTCTTAAAAATAAGTATATTACGTAAAAGTACTAGAAGATTAAGCATTAATTATTAAACCTTTTATAAAACTTAGTCTAGGCTTTTTTAAAAATATACTTAGTTTTAATAAAAATAATAAGCTTTTATATTATAAAAACCTTATAATATATATAAAGGGGGGGCTTATTAATAAGTACATTAATATAAGCCTTATCCTTATTACTTAATATAATTATTACTTATATTAATAACTAATATTCTTTATTATTAAACTTATTACTATTATTACTATAACTACGGTCCTTAACTTACTTCTATTTAGCCCTAAGTATAATATTAAAGTTAATATAATAAATATAAAGTTATTACTAAACGTTTAAAAACTACTTATTTAGTATAGCTTTTATTTATTTATTATAGTTTATAATAATAATAATAAGGTAACGGACTAAGTATTAGTTTATAAATTAGTAGATATTTACTAAAAAAACCGGAAACCCTTTAGTTTTTTATTATTAATAAAGCTAAACGTAGCGTTATAAATAGATTTAAAATAGGTCTACTTAGTAACTTAGAAAAAAGGGAGCTTAAAACGATTAGTATTATAAATATTATTAAAACTAATTATTTTAGGGAATCGTTTTTATATTTAGAAATAGTAAAGAAAGGTTTAAATAGGGTTAATAAGGCGGTTTAGCTCGTCGTTTACTGATTTTACTATATATAAAATATCTCGCTTATTAAATAGTTTAATTAATATTATAATTAATAAGTATTTAGCTAGTTTTTTTTAGTTTATACGAGCCCTAGTATTATAAATATTTCGCTAGGTAAATAAGGACTTTAAGAACTATTTTTAAATAATAATACGTATATTACGAGCCTAAATCCTAACTCGTTAGCTTATAGTTTTAATAATATTTTTAATTACTTTAGTAAATTTATAATATAAAGGGTATGTAGAGGCTTTAAAGCTAGGGCTATAATTATATTAATTATACTAAGGGTTTAAATAATAATATAATAACTACTGATTCTTTTCTTAAGCCTCAGTAATAATTTATTATTTATAACCGTATTTACGAAACTTATATTATTAAATACTAGCGCTTTATATAGGCCTAGGCTTATTAAACTAATTATATTAAAAAGTATATTAAATAATTTAGCCTTAAGCTTTATATTTATTCTATTTTATAATATTAAATTTATTAACTCTTATATAGTAGTTTTTTTCTAACTTTATAAGTATAAAAGATTAATTTTAATAGGATTATGCTTTAAAGAAAATTATATAATACGGTATATTTTTTAACTATATAATATACGTAATATACCCTAAGTACGCGCTTAACGTAATATAATAATTTTAATACGAAAACTACTATATAATTTAGGATAAGTAAGCTACCCTTTTTAACTACTTATTAATAATAAGCTAAGTAATATATTTATATAATAATACTAATTAAAAAGGTTAATAATAGAAATTAGTCATAATAGTTAATTATAATAATCGGCTATAATAGTTAAAAGCAGCCTTTTTTAATTATAAAGGTTCTAAACTTTAATAATAACGTAGAGGTTTTTTAAAAAAGGGCTAAATAGGCTAATATTTATTATTTTTTAAAGTTTATAAAGATTTTTTTTATTCTTATTACTTTTAATATTACCTAAAGCTACTCTTTATTTAAACTAAATAGATTTACTAAATAACTTTATTAAATAAACTTATTAATATATAAATTATTATTTAAATAGCTAATTAAATAACTAATTAAGAAGTTAGCTAGTTAAAATATTATTTTAATAAGAATTTCTTAGTATATAGTTAGTAATTAGTAAGTTAAAAATACTTATTAATAAGTCTACTTTTCTTAAGCTAGGTACCCTTAGTTAGCTTAATACTATAACTATTATAATTAACATAAGTATATTTAAGAATTAATAAAGTACTTTTTAATAATATAAAATTTAGCTAGGTAATAATATAAATACTATAAATAGCTAGGTTAATACGGATATTAAGATTTAGTATATTAATATTAACTTAAAAATTATACTTTATAGAGCTAAAAATCCCTTTAATATAAGCTATATTATAAACATAAGGGAATATATAAAGGGCCCCTTAACCCTTAATAAAAAGGAATATATAATATAGGATTTAATTATTTATATAAGCTAATACTAAGAGGTTTTATATATATTTAAATAAGTATAGTTCGCTTTTTAAATAAATAAAAAAAGGTTAAAAGTTATTAATAAAAAGAAAATAACGGTTAAATTAGTTAATTTTAATTAGTAATTAAGTATAGAGCGTAATATATTTAGTGTTTTTTAATACGTAATATATAGTACGGCCCTAGTAAATTACTTTATTAAAAAAATAATTTCTCTTATTATTAATACTTAAAAAAACCTATAAAACATTCTTATTTATAATTTAATAAAATATTATAAATATTAATTTATATTTTATATTAATATTTTAAAAGAAATATTTTAAATTACTTAAATAAAAATGAAGTTAAAAAAGAAATAAATATAAAAATATTTTAAGAGCTTTTATTTTACTAGTTTATTTCTTACTCCTATTTCCGTTAATTAAGTACTATTTTTATTTCTATTACCCTATTTAAGTAATTTTATTTTATAATAAACTTATGCTTTTTATAAGCTTAGTTTATTAAAAACTCGCGCTCTTTATGTTCTTATTTAAACTTAAACTCCTATTCTTTTTATTTTTTATTCTCTTAAATCTTATTAACCCTTATTTATTATTTTTTAAATATAAAATAATTTATGCTTATTTATATTTATAATTAAGTAGCTTATTTTTATAAACTACTATAAAGTACTAAAAAACTCGGGGGGTTTCGACTTTTATTTAATAAAAAAAGTACTTTAAAAAATAAAATACTTACTCCGTATTAAGACTAAGTATTATTAAGATTATTATAATTATTAAAACTAAAGCTACTAGAGTTCTCGCCTTAAGAACTATTCTATTAATTAGTAACTAAATCCTTATAAGTTCTTTATTAAATACGAGATAGTTCTCTAATATTAATTTATAAACTCTTAGCCTAATCTCTTACCTTTCTTTCTAATTTAATAGTTAATAAGTATTTATTAAAGCGTATTTTAAATATATTTTAACGTTATATTAAATACTAAAAACGGCTTATAATACTAATATTTTAATATAAAGTTATAATATACTTATAACGCGTTACGAAATCCCGTAATATTAAATTTTAATTTTAATTATAAGTATTATTAAAGTTAACTAATACTTATAATAGCTAATTATTAATACGTACTTATCGATTATAGTAAATAAAAGGAGATACTGGCTAGTTTAAATATATAAAACTAAGTAAAGGATCTCGACTATGTTTATATTATTAAGTATTAGAAACTAGTCTTTTAAAAAAACCTTAGTTATCTTATTATAGAACCCGGTTATAATATATAGTTCTCGTTTATACTTTACTTAGTTAGTATATTACGGAAATTCTTTTATAAAGTAATAAGTTATTATTAATTAAGCGAGGTATTAACGAGAAATATTTTAAAAACATTTTAAAAACGTTTTCCCCTTTTAAAATATTTTTAAAATATTTCTATTACAAGCTATATATAATAAGATATAATATTTATAATAAATTATATTATATAGCTCGTTATAATTAGGTACTATTTAATATTTTAAAAGAGATATTAATATATTATAAATAGAGTTTATATTACGAGAATAATTTTTATTTAGGAAGTTTTTAATACCTCTTTTAAAATATATATAATATAAGTATATATAGTTTTAGACCTGCGTAAGCTATATTTATTAAGGGTTAAACCTTTTAATAAAGTATTTACCTAAGCCCTTAATTACTATATCTACTTAATTTAAAATAATTCTAAAAAAGCCGGTTTTATAAACGTATTTTTATTAGACCTAAACTTAATACTTTTACTCTAAAATATTAAATATAGCTCGAAATATATAGTAATATATATTTATAGTTTCGGTATTTATATAGACTTATATAAGAGGTAGAGCTTTATAAGTAATATATTAGTAATTTTAAAATAAAAGTTAAGAAACATTTCGGAAATATTTCTAGTATTATAATATACCTTTTTCGCTATTCTAACTATACTAGCCCTAGATAATTTCTCGCTAACCTATACTTTTTATATATTTATAGTTTATATTAATTATAAACGACTTTATATTATTAAACTTTTATTATTCCGCTTGTTTTTTAAAAAAAAAATTAACTATATAGTTAGTATTAAATCAGTATATATATTAAATATATTATATACTTATTATAATATTAAAATAGCTATTTTTTTATATTTATAAAAAAACTTACGTATATTTACTTATTTACTTCTCTTTACTACTATAATATAAGAGCTAAGGTCTAACTTCCTCTAAGAAATAGAAAAATCTATTATTTATAAATAATATATCGTAAAAAGTCTATCTTTATAAAACTTTAATAAATATTTATAATTATTCGCCCCTTATTCTTAGCTAGGAATTCTTAGAGTTAAAGAGATTAAAAAAAGGTATTTAGAATCGTACTTAGTTTATTAATTCTTTAGAGAACTTAAAAAATATTTTAAATAATAGCTTTTAGAGTTTTATTTAATAATAATAAAGGATAGTTATATTTATTATAAAATATTAAGATAATAAATAATATTATCTTAATATCTTTTAAAATAAAATATTGATATTTAATAAAATACTTTATTATTTTAAGTTTAAGTAATAGTCTAAAATAAGTTTTATTTAGTTAGTAATAACTTAGCCTTATCTTTTAATAAAATATTTAATAAGCTTATTATAAGTAGGACATTTTTAACGATTCGATATAAATATATAATATTCTTAACCCCTTTTTTTTATAAATTACGTATCCGTTTTATTTATAACTACTTTAATATATTATATATAATATTTCTAATTTAATAAAATTAAATAAAAATAGTAATTTATAAGTCTTTACGAAGGATACGAATTTTAGTATACTAAGATCTATTACTAAAGACTAATAAGCTCTTATTAAGTCTTTTATAAGTTATTTATATTATCTTATTAAGTAATTTTATATATATACTATATTATATCTTCTTTAGTTTAAAAAAGTATATTATATTCTATTTTTAATATATAATACCTTTTTTAAATCTAGTATATACGGTATAAATAGTACTTTATTTAAAAAAAAAAACGATTAGAAATGTTCTCAAAACGTTTCTAAAACGTTTTTAAAATATTTTTTAAATAACCGGACTTACTTAATAATCTCTTTTATAATATTAAATATTTTAACTCTATCTCGTAATATATTATACTTCTTAACGAGGTCCTTTAAAATAATTATATAATGAAAGTCGTTATAAAGTATATATAAATAAGCTTTACTACTTTAATAAGTATAATAATATCGCGTTATAAGTATATTTCTTAGAATAATACTAGTTATTAAAAAACTAATAATACCTCGTTAAGTATTATATTAAATTTACTATTTTTTAATAATTCCTAATATTAAGAGATAGAAAGTTAAATATACTATATCCTATAACCGCTCGATTTCTTTTATAAATAAGGCTTTAGTTAAGATAATAAGCATAACTCTATTATTAATAATTAAAAAAAACTTAGGTATACCGGCCGTATATTAAAGCTATTATACTATAATAATACCTCGGTTATTTTAAGTTTTAATACGGATATTTAAGCTATTAAAAATAATAATATAATTATTAGAATTATTATTTATAACCTAAGTATTATATTAATATTTAGTATAGAGGTTTAATTTATATAATACTTACTCGTTTAATCGACTTTTTATAAATAGGAGCTCGATATTTATAAAAATTAGGATATAAAGTAAATACGCTATCGTAATCTAAATTTTCTTAAACATTTTATAATAAATTAAATTTACTTTATTAAAGTAAAAGTATTAAGATAATATTATTATTATATATAATAAATAAGTTTTATAAAAATAATTTTATAAAATCGGTTATAATAAGCGAATTTTAGTATAATTAAGAAGAGATATAATTAAGAAATATTTTTAAAATAATTTAATAAAGCGTAAAGTAATATATTCCTTTATTATATAAAACTCGTAATATTTAAACTAGCGGTAAAGCGATTATATAGTAAAATATTTCTAGCCCCTAATTAGTTAGAAATTTTCCTAGGGATCTACTAATAACTGAGTACTTATTATTATGTACGGGACTCTTACCTTAACTAGGGGGGGTTATTATTAGTTTATCGAATCACTCCCGAGTCATTCCATTGGTCTTTTTTTTTTTTTCCTTTGGCTGTGGACGCGTTTCATAGGCCGCTCTAGAACGTGGGAGAAGGCCCCAAGAAGAGACTGACGGGTGGATCTTGAGTGAATCTGGAAGGGGGAAAGAGGAGGGGTATGATGTCAGATTCTCTTTGGTTGGAAAGAGAGCCTCGCCCACCTACTGCCAACCTCCTGCCACCCTATGGGCTGTGTATGGTGTACCACAACAAATGGATGTGTTTTCCTTCGGTATCCATTTGCGGCATCTTTTTGGGGGGGGGGGCATCTTCCATTCTTTTTTTTTTCTGCCCTTTCCACCATTCCTTGTTGCGTTTGCCACCAGCCTAACAACAGTTACCGCCCAGCCGTCACCGCCGCCGCCGCCAACAGAGAGAGAGTCGAAGAAATAGGAAAAGCGCAACGCCCGGAATGGTTTAGGTGACACTTCGCACTTGCCCGCCTTTCCGCATTCCTTCCATGCCCCTCCCCCTTCTCCAAATGCACCCCGTGGCCACGCGAAGTCCACGAGCGTAGTGTTGTCGCTCCCCGCCGGACTGTCACTCCGAAAGGCCCCTTTGAACAGGAAAAAAAAAAAAAAAAGAAACCAACCTAAGCAACAAAGCCTCGGAAGAAAGAGAGGGGGAAAAAAAGACGCAGAACAATTCTGAAATCTGAGGAGAGAGACATAGAGAGGCAGGCCTAGGCACGAAAGCCGCCAACACCGCCGCTCCCCCCTGCTTGCGACCCCTCGACATCGAAGCACGGCTACGCTCCTCTCACTCTCAGTCTCACACCCACTGCCCACTGACGCTCATTCTCATCCTCGTTCTTACTTTCAATTCTCACTCGCTTTCCTTCTAACTCCCTCGCCAAACCCGGCTCACCTCACACACACGCCCCCGCAGAGAACCGCACCCGCCACCCCTGTGCGGTGTGCTGCTGCTGCTGCTGTGCGCGCATCCGCGTGTGTGTATTTTCTTTCCCACATTCAAATGTCCGAGGCCCAACGCGAGCGGGAGGTCCAGCGATATCTCCAGAGCTGGCAGGTCGCCCAAGGTTCCTCCTTCAACGTCGCCCTCAATGTCGATAGCATCGCCGCCCCGGACTTACATGGCAACGGCTACAAGCCAAAGGCCTCGGCCGACAAGGCCCTCACCGCCTTTGCTCAGCTCGCCGTGCTGAAGCTCGACGTCAAGCGTGCCATGGTCTCGCTGATCGATACCACCACCCAGACCATTCTTGCCGAGGGTACCCGTAGCGTTCAACTTGGAGACTTTGAGCACCTGCAGGATTCAAACAGTAGTGGCTTGAACGACGCCGATGAGACGAATGTTGATAATGAACTGTGGCGTACGTAGGCCTCTCTATTCGGGACATCACATCACTCAGTCCCGGCCGCGGCTGCGGTTGCGGTTGCGGTTCGCCTCCGAAGCTATCCGCCGTCGCAGCATGTCGACAGTCTTCTTTACAAATGCTGGCCTCATGCTCGAATCTTATTTTCAGTATGCATTGTCGGGCTCAGACATGCGGGAAGGAGGGGGCGGATCGTTTTGGGAGGTCCTATGCTGACATTTGTGATTTCCATAGTCGGCGCCACCATTCTTTCTCGTCCCGATGCCGTTTGCGAACACTCAATGGTGAATACTTGCACAGGTTTAGACCCCAAGGGCCGCCCGTATACGGCGACCGGACTCATCGTCAATGACTGCCGCCTCGACCCTCGATTCGCGCAGCGCCCCTATGTGCTCTCGGAACCCGGCGTACGCTTCTACGCTGGCGTGCCCATCATCTCACGCAGCGGCCACAAGATTGGCTCCTTTGCCGTCTCCGACGAACGACCTCATGATGGACTCACGGCGGAGGAAATTCGGTTCATGCAGGGCGTCGCGCAGACGGTTATGGAACATTTGGAGTGGGCCCGGGATCGCGTGGATAGGTTCAAGGGCGAGCGGATAGTGCGAGGACTGGCGACGTTTATCGAGGGATGTTCTACCATGAACGAAGATTCAAATCCCGTCAAGGACGACATACCGAGGAGCCCCTCGACGGTACGGCCACCGGATATGCCGCTCATCTCGACGCGACGGCCGATGCCCAGATCGAATTCGTACTTCCGCAACGCCGAAGCACTCGTCCGGTCTCGAGAGTCATCAGCGTCTCGTCAGCAAAGCGATACTACGGAACCTCAGGGGCCCAGCACCGAGAACCCGCCATCGCCCAAGAAGGCATACCAACCGAGGGTCGACGGCCTGTCGAAGCTCTTCAACCGCGCAGCAGACGTCCTTCGTCACTCGACGCTGGCCGACGGCGTAGCCTTCTTTGGAGCCACGGCAACGAGTGCTACTCCCGGAGGCCAATCAAGGTCGGGCAGGAATCAGTCCTCGGACGAGGAGGACGTCACACGACCCGCCACGTCGGGCTCTGGGCTGGACAGCTCCGATTCTGACACCTCGCCTTCCGCCAGGCCGTGCAAGATTTTGAGCTTCTCCGTGGCTGACGAGCGGGCGCGCGCGCGCATCGAGCAGGGCCCGGCGCTTTCACTCGGCATTCTTGAAAAGTACTTTTCCATGTTCCCCATGGGCAAGACCTTTTCCTTCACCGAAGCCGGGCTTGGGGTGTCATCTGGCGACGACAGTGCTAGTGACAGGGAGACGATGGGCGTCGACGGGGCAGCGCCGCCTGACAAATCCGAAGGCAGACGGCGAAAGGTCAAAATGGTGCACGAAGAGCTGCTCAAAAAAATACCCGGAGCCAAGACAGTGGTCTTTGTACCACTGTTCGACTACGGTGAGGACAGGTTAGCCGGCGGGTGTTTCCTCTGGACCTCCGTCACCGGCCGCATGATGAATCTCGACCAGGACCTCTCGTACCTCCGAGCCTTCAGCAACAGTATCATGACCCAAGTTGGCCGCATCAACAGCCAAAAGAACGAGGCGGCCAAGACGACCTTTATCGCGAGCATGAGCCACGAACTCCGCAGTCCCCTCCATGGCATCCTCGGATCCGCCGAGCTTCTGCAAGATACCAGCACAGACGCGTATCAATCGGGCCTCATCAGCTCCATCGCCACCTGTGGAAAGACGCTGCTCGACACGCTCAACCACGTTCTCGACTACAGCAAGATCAACAGGCTCGGGCGGGCACAGATGAGACGGCGCGCTAAGCAGAACCAGAGTAGGCCGGCGGCCATCACATCGGACTCGCTCGAAAGCTTGAGCATGTCCTCCGTTGTGGATCTCGCTGTTCTCGTGGAAGAAGTGGTCGACGCCATTGCCGCGGGCCACGCCTTCAAGAAGCTCGTCGGTGCGGGCTCCCTGGATGGACCCAAGCCCAGCATTAGTGTCAAGGAGACGAATAATGTGAGGTCAGTAGGCAATTTCCAAGCGCCGGGGGCCAAGGGTCCTGTGTCAATATTGCTAGACGTCGACCCGAAGATACCATGGCTGGTCAAAGCGCAGCCAGGTGCCCTCCGGCGGATTATCATGAACTTGTTCGGGAACGCCCTGAAGTACACGACACAGGGCTACGTTCTGGTTTCTTTGACCGGCCAGACGAGGTCTGAGGGAGCAAAGATTGACGCCATGATACGTGTGGCGGACTCTGGCAAGGGCATGTCTGAGGAGTTCCAGCAAACCCGACTGTTCCTCCCCTTCAGCCAGGAGGATTCGTTCCAGCCCGGCACTGGGTTGGGTCTCAGCATCGTCAAGCAGATTGTTGACTCGTTGCGGGGAAGCCTCGAAGTCAGGTCCGAGCAAGACAGAGGCACCGAGTTCGACGTACACCTCAGCTTTACATCGGCATCCGACGAAACGGAGGACCCCCGTGAACCGGATGAGGCGATGCGCAGCGTCGTCGACGAAACAAGGGGGATGAAGATTGTCCTCCTTGAGGAGGAGCGTACTCCTGACGCACCGCCCATGACGAAATACGCCGCGAAGCTGAATCAGATTCTCACGGAGACGTGCTCCGAGTGGTTCAAGATGAAGGTTGTTAAGGAAACCCCCAGCGAGCCGCCGGATGCCGATATGTACCTCTACTCTGAGCCTCCCTCGGTGGAGGTGCTGGAGAAGCGCTTCAGGGAGAATTCGCGGAGATCGCCGAGTCAGAAGAAGGCACCCTTTATCATTGTGTGCCCGACGGCAGAAGAAGCAGTCAACATTCTCCAGGACCACAGCAAGCTCTTATTGGACTTTTCAGAAATCGTCGAGGTGATACCGCAGCCGTAAGCAAACAACTCCTGGATATCTTCAAATCCGTGTCGATGGCTAACTAATGAATGCAGATGCGGCCCGCGAAAACTGGCCAAAGTATTTAGCCACTGTCTCAAGCGGGTAGAAGAGCTGGAGAGGACCCAAGCAACGGCACGCAACTCATCCGGGCTGCTGGCCCCGATACCGCTCGCCCCCGACGGCACCACCCCCGGCACCAACGAGATCCGCCAAGTCGAACGGGTCGGCACCCCACTCCATCAGCAAGCTAGACCAGAACAACTCGAACCCGCCATGGGCGTACAACCCCTCATCAAACCCCTGGGCGCTATGGCCCTCTCCCCGGCCCTCAACGGCGGCCAGCCCGTCCTCGTGGGACAGAAGAACGTGACGCTGCACGTTCTCCTGGTAGACGACAACCAGATCAACCTCAAGCTCCTCGTCATGTTCATGAAGAAGTGCGGCTTTACGTACGAGCAGGCCGAGAACGGGCAGGAGGCGCTCGATCGCTTCATCGAGGCGTCGAGCTCGTCCATTGAGGCGAGCGCGAGTAAGCGGCGAAGGTTCGATTTTGTCTTGATGGATATCAGCATGCCGATCATGAACGGGTTCGAGGCGACAAAGAGGATACGCGAGTACGAGAGGGAACATAGGTTGCAGGCCACGACGGTGGTGGCGCTGACGGGGCTGGCGAGCGCGGATGCGAGGAGGGATGCTGAGACGTCTGGGTTTGATGTGTTTTTGCCCAAGCCGGTGCGTTTTGCCGAGTTGCAGAAACTTCTTACGGCGTCTTGATGGGTATATTCTAGAACATTGACTGCTCGAGGCGGTCTCCATCCCCTTTTCCTTTCACCCCTGAGCATAATATACAAAGACGCTTTCTAGGAAAATAGACTAGGTCGTCTTCAACGTCAACTATGTACTTTTGGACCTGACGAGAGATCGTCCACGGTTTTTCTCAAGTAATTGACGGTTACATGGTTTGTAATTACGATATAAAAAGACATATACCACTTTTATGCTTCTTCATTGCTACCTTTTTGTGCTAGTCTCCATCTTCCCGTTTTAATACTTTAGGACCCCGCCATCTACGAGTCTAGGACAACATCTTCACGACTGATGAATCATCTCAAGTACCAGCCGTTCCGTTCGGTTCTTTCCCCTGTTACCCTTTCGGGACATAGTCTACTCCTCTTGGGAAAGAATAGGAGCCGCCGCGGGATCGTACGAGGTCCCGAAGCCCTTTGCCAAGACAGCACACGCGTCATGGACGAGTTTCCTGCTAATCTGGTGCACACTAGAAGATAAAAAAGTCAGGATATCAGCCCTCGCCCAAGCAAGCAGCGAGCAAATCAACCCAAAGTAATAAAAAAAAAAAAACCAAACTTGTCGAAAAGAAAACATACCCAGCAAGCACAAGCACAGAATGCGTCGCCCCCTCATACACCGCGCTCTCGACCTCGACCCCGTTCTCCCTCAACAGCCGAGCGTACGCCAACCCCTCCGTCGTCAACAGATCCACGCCCGCGACGGCGAGCCACGTCCTGGGACTCTCGGCCAGCAGCTCGCGCGGCGCGAAGCACGGGGACGCCCGCCACTCCTTCTTGTCCTGCTCGCCGCGGGAGAAGTAGAGGTCTTGGTACCAGCCCATGCGGGTGGGCGTCAGCCAGGGGACGTGGCGGGTCGCGGACCAGCCTGTTGAGGGGGTGGCGGTTGAGTCGATGACGGGGCAGATTAGGAGTTGGGAGACGGGGGGCGGGGAGATGGGGGTGGGTTAGAGGGTGAGGTTCATTGTTAGGACCGCGGCGAGGTTGCCGCCTCTGGGTCGGGTGTCAGTGGTGTTGCACATGGTTTGTGGATGATGGGATGGAGGGGGAAGGGGTAACGAACGCTGAGAGGCCGCCGATTGTGACGAGGGATGTGTTGATGCCTAGACGGGAGGCGTTGGAGGGGTCGTAGAGCCATTTCAGGCCTGTGAGGCAGTCGTCGACGGCGGCTGGGTAAACGTGTTCCGGGGCGTGGCGGTAGTTTATCGTGACGACGACGCACTTTACATCTGTTTTGATAGTCTATCAACACTACTTGTGTCATATTTTCCAAAACCTTCATCTCTTTATGAAGATCTCATACGGAGAGGGAAATAGGGGAGAAAGAGATGACTAACATTTACAAACATGCGTCAGGAAGCCATTCTCGCTATCCAACCCCCCATTCACCCACCCGCCGCCGTGAAGCCAGACCAAGCAAGGCCAGCCGCCTTCAGGCTGGTTTCCCTCGGGGACGAAGACGCGCACCTGGATCTCCTCGCCGGGGATATCCTCGTCCCACTGCTTGCCGACGGGCGAGAGCTTCTGCGTGGTGTGCGCGAGCGGGTTCGGCGCGGACCGCGAGGCCGGGTCCCAGGGCTTGGCCTCGGAGGGCTCCATGTACTGGATGATGGAGTCGTGGAGGGCGACGTACTCCGGGTCGAGTTTGGAGCGGACGGAGGGGTGGATTGGTTGGTGGATTGTTCGTGAGTCCGCCATTGTGTGTTGAGGTGAGAGATGATGCCTGTTGGTTTAGTTTGATGATCTCGTCTCTGGGTAAGTCAAAGTACACCTCGTATGGGGTGGTGGTCTGCTGGTGTCTAGAGCAGCGTTGTTGAGCTTCGCGTTGGTTGGATGTTGAAAGTTGAGAGAGGAATGAGTGAAGTTGAAGATAATTGACGTGATTGGTGAGGTGGAGCTCTCCGAGGTTGGAAAATGAGGCTTTTTAGAAAGTTTGTGGTGGACGGACCCTTATCCCACCCCCATCCCGTAGCTTGAGATTTGCCCGTTCTTACGGCAGACTACAAGAGGCACTCCGCCAAAACACTTTTTTCATGTGTCAAAGCAGAAATCGTATTTTACGGTCACCCCACTACCCAGGATAGGGTCTAGACTAGTGTAGTAACCTATAAACAGGGGTTATAGAGATTTATAGCTTAAGAGATACTTTAATTTCGTAATATATTAGACCGTACGGCGGTATATAAAATCGCGCAATATCGTACCCCGACGTAAAAGTTTTTCTTCTCTTTATAACTTTATTATAAAAGTAACTACTACTTTTTGCCCTCTTATAAATAAAAATCACTCTTTATTTAAGTTATTAAACTAATAGCTCGCTTATAAATATTATAATATAGATTTATAATAACTTTTAGTCTCTATATAAGACGTTACCGAACTAATTAACCTCACGATACCTCTTTATAAAGCTATTCTAAAACGACCGATCAATAATAATACTTATATAAGCTCTACCCTTTTCGTATAATAAGAACGTATAAACGTACAAGCCTCGATATTAATAAAATCTCTTCTTACGGGCTTAAAGGAGCGGGAACGAAGTGTTTAGTAAATAAAAAAGGAGCTAAAGTAATTGCTAATAATTAATATCTCTATTATATTATATAACGTATCCTTTTTTAAGAACGAACTTAATAGTTTCTAAGTAACGACTTATACTAACGTCTAAGTTATTAAGAAGTTTATTAAGAAAGTTTAGTTTAATCGCTTCTCGACGTTTATTTTATATTAAGATATAATGCGATTTATTATTTTATATTTTATAATAAACTAGCAAATTCTTTTAACAGAGTAGATAGTATTTCTAATTAATATAAAGAATTCTTATAATATTTTAGAGTATTATAAAGTAGCGTACGAAGCTATAAGTTTAGAGAGATTCCTCTCTAAAGCTACGATCTTATATAAAAAAGACAATTACTAACTCTTTATTATTTTTTAAACTAGAATTAAGTCGCTAGTTATTAAACCTTAGCTAGTAAAGAAGGGAAAAGGTCGTATAAAGCTAATTATAACTAAAACTTTAGGTAAAATAACGTATAGAAATGTTCCGAAAACACGGCTTTTAATAGGTGTTAGTATTAAACTAACGATAAAGATTAAGGAGGAATTGTTAGTTAAGTAAGAAAAGAAGATCGTTAAGAAGGAGGTAAAGGCTAAGAAAAAGGTTAAAAAGGATAAAAACGATAAGAAAGACGAGATTATAATAGTTCGATAAGAAGATAAAGTTTATGTTACGAAGGTAACTTTGTTTACCTTATTATTCGCCTTATTATCAATATTACGTAAGCAAACTATATACCATATTAATCTACGATTTCTGTAGATTATTAAAGGTATTGATTATGTAAGCAATACTGCTTATATAAGCTTACGTGAGCAATGGAAAGTACTGGAAGGTAACTGAATAATCTGGAATTTACTCGAGGCGGAATTACGTACTACGATTACGCATTCACTTACGTATACGCTTATTAATTATATCATAATTAATAAGCAATGGAATATTCTAGTAGGAGGTTTTTATGCCTATATATAGGCGTGTATTTGCCTACCTAGACCTTTCGTTAAGCAAGCAACTTCTCATATAATAATTCAACTATATTACTCTCTTTACTACAAAAACCTCTTTTATATACGCTTATATCCCCTATATTCATATATTCTTGCTTCTATATGAATATTCACTTTTTATATTCTTTATAAGAATATCCCGCATTACCTCGTTAAAGCTATACGTGCTAGAGTTTACGATAATAAATAACCTAGTATACTACAAGGATAGAAACGAGCATTCTCGTTAGTAAATAGTTCAGAGTAAACTATAATTATATTTATAATTCCTCTTCGTCCTCAGTATCGCTCGTAATTACGAAGCTATCTAATGCTCTAAGATTAATTCTAGAGTCTTCTAATCTCTACTTAACTTATATAATACCGCCCTGTGGTTTACTAAGTAAAGTAACTTCTAGTTAGAGCTTATTACGTATATACTACTTTAGACGAATACGAAGATATTAATACGCTTTAAAACAAGGATAATTAGCCTCGCTAAACTTCGTACTTTTAACTAATATAGTTAGGGAGCCCTTAATAATTAAGGTATAAATCTATAAAGTAGCTTGAGGAAGATATGCGTCTAGATTATTACTATTCTAAATGGCGTTTAATAGTTATTAAACTTAGTCTTAGTTAATCGGCTATACAAAGTCTTATACGGTTCGTAACGTAAGTTAATAATATAGTTACCATAGTTAACTAGAAATAACATAAGGGCGACCTTTTTAATAACGAATTCGATAAGAGTTCCAAATTTGTACGAAGTTAATAAAATTAGAACGAATTAGTAGCATATACGTAAACAGAAGTATAATCTAGTTAGAGAGTATATCTATATAAAATAGCCCTTAGAACTTAAGTAGTTAGAAGTATTCTTATAAACGTAAGTATACTTATATATACTAAGATATATATCACTTACCCGCTAATATACTAATCTATTTTAATAAAGACGATTCCACTAACTCTTAATCTTAACGTTATAAATACTTTTACTAAAGATCTAGTAATTACGGAATATAATTAGACTTTTTATTATTAAACGGTGTTATGAAAGGTAGTAATAAACACCAGACGTAAGAACGGTTTCTTTCCCTCGGTCTAAATAAACTCGTAATAACGTAAATCCCCGTTATTAAATAATGGTAAGATATTATATAAGTACATTCCGGGACGTATAGGTAGAAACCCTTATATAGAACTATATAATAAACCGCGAATAAGTATTAATACTAGTATATATCTCAAATCTAAATAGTAGAAGCTTATCGTACGTATCTAAAGACTAAATATAATTTAGTCTAGGAGTCGTAAACCCTTTACGACAGTACCTTATCTTACTTAACCGATCTTAAACTTATTATAAAAAGGTTTTGCGATATATAAGGTATAGTTTATCTTAGCTAATAATATAAGCTTGTTAGCGAACCTATATATAAAGATACTCTCTACCGTACCCTTTAGCACGGCGAGTAACCTCTAATATATTAAAAAAGAACTCTTCTAATCGTTATTATATAATTGCGAGCTATTCTAGTGTTTGTCGTTACCAAAGCTAATTCTATCGACGAAGTGTTAATAATCCTATAGCTATAATTATAAATCCTTTAGACTGGAGTTGAAAAAGGATATCTTTATCGTTTAAGCATTATTAGAAGAATAATTCTTAGATACGAATTAATAGATCCTATTAGTATCCCTATTATAGGGTAGTTAGTTCGAACCGTAGTTAACGAAGAGATTAATTAAACTATATAAATATTTGCGTAGTAGGTATAAAAAGGAGGTTCTAATTATAAGTTAGGCTAGCTACGATAATCGTAAATAGGGCCCCTAATTAGCCCCTATATAGTTAGCTATATGCCGCGGTCGAATTAGACTTTTAATCTAATACTAACTTTCTTTTTTTTTTATTAATTTAACCGCTACGGTTAAAAGTATAATTCGACCTCGGGCCCGTTTACTAAGTCGTCTCCTTTTCCCCCTTTTTTTTACTCTTTTTATATAACCTATCCCTCTATTCGTACGGTAACTTTTCTATTACTTATGAATTACTCTAATCCCTTATTTAGTACTACTTTTATAAAAGCGTTTACGAGGTTATTTTTATTATTAATCTAACAGATCTCGAGTATCTCGCGCCTTTTATACGATTACCTAAGGGCTATAATATCGATTATAAGCCTCTTTCCCTTCGTCGTTCTTAATTTAACGAGGCATTTATATAGCGAGTAAGAATTTATATAAATAACCGTTAGAATAAGTAGAAGGCTCATTCGACTAATAATCTGTTTTAGCGTTATTAAAATCGTATAAAAAAAGTTAACGCCGTTAACTATACTATAGACCTCTAACGCTAATATACTTCTCGTTACTTACTTACTTTTAGTTAACGAGTAGTAGATTATATTACTATATATAGTAAATTCGCTCTCGCCTATACTCTCGTTAGCTAGGATAATAATATACCCTAATTGCGAAGTAAGGTTATTATTATTTATAAATAACCTATTAATAAAGACGTAGAGCTTACTAGTCGTAAGGTTAATTAAATAGTAAATAAGACCTCGATCGAGATTTATTTACTACTACTTAAGCTACTTATTAAATACTTTAACGTCCCGTTTAGTTAGATCTATAGCTTATACTACCTTAGTATAGTTAAATATTACTTTAGGCTAATAAATACTCGTAATATATACCCCTCGCGCGAGCTTAGCCTTATACCGCTTTTTAATATCGGTTACGTTTAGATTAACGAGGTTAATCTTCTCGCCCTACCCCTTTTACTAAAAAACGACGGTTTTTTTTTTAATTATAAGAATCCCGCTATTAAATACTAGGGGGGTATTTATTATAAGGACCTCTTTTAGCTTTATTATAAAGCCCGCTTTTTAGAGCTCCTTATCCTCTTTTTTTATAAAGTTAATATTAAATAGGCTTAATATATTATCGGTCTATATTCCGATAATCCTAAATTAGTTACTTTCGTACTCTGCGACTAGTAAGCACGGGTCGTACGTAAAAGTAATTATTAATAATTAATTAATATAAAAATCGTAGTAAGTAGCCTACTAATAGGTGCCCGATTCTACGAGCCTATATAGTAGCTTAAGCACTTTAATAATCGTACTTTCTAGGTACTTATTAGCTATTTCTTTTAGTAAATAGGCTAGGATTCTTTTTATAAGCCCTATAGCTAATTAAGTATAAGCCTAGGTAATATTACGGCTCTAAATCTCGTATCCCTTCTTCCGTAGCAATGCTATTAGTACTATTATTAATCGTTAGCTATAGCGCTATATAATAAGCGATTATATAAGTAGCGTCGCCTTTTTAACGTCGCCGTACCCCTAAATTACGTATTTAGACTTCTCGTACGGCTAGGGTATTCCTTTCTTTTTAATCTTATAAACTATTCGTAATTTAAATATGCGGAGGTTTATATATTTTTCTAAGTCGTATAAGATAAATCGATAGACCCCTCGATTACGAAGAGTATTTATTTTAATAAGATCTAATCCCTTATACGGCTTTTTAATAGTTATAATTATGCCTTCTTTACGTAGTTTAACCACTAGCTCGAAATCGGCTTTCTTTTTTACTATATAAAAAGTATTAATTACCTCGTTGCTAGTAATAAATTACCGCGTTAGGGCTTACTATCGTAGTTTTTTACGACGTCTCGCTAGTAATATTAGTACCCTTTTAGTAATTTCCTCTTCCTTGTCGTCTATTAGTATTACTACGACGATTTTGTTAAGGATAATTTCCTATACCTCTACTACGGGTTATATAGTTTCCCCTAGCTCTTTTTCTTTTTATAAATTAAAAATTACCTCGTTAGGATCTATATAGTACGGTCTAACTACCGTAATTAATACTTCGAGTAGCTAGTTACGATCTCTCGTAATTATATAAGAGCGCTCGTTAACGGAAATTAACTTATATAGCCTAGCCTACTATTAAATAATTTCGCGCTATGCTCGTATATCCGAATTTAGTAATATATTTAGATTATCCTTTATATTAGGCTTATTACGCATAGTAATTACCTTATTAACTTACTTTTTTATACTTACCTCGCGTAGTGCTTATATTACTTTTTTAACTACTCGGGCTCGTTAGCTTATACTTAGCGACGGTAGCGAGGCTAAGGTCGTTCTTAAATATACTCTAAATACTAATAGCGTTAATATAAGTCCGTTAAGCCCTATAGTATCGTTATAGTATTTAAGTACTATCTAGAGGCATTTGTCGTTAGTAAAATCTAGATTTTCCTCTTTAATAATTCTAAACGCCCTTTTTAATTACTAATATACCCTCTCTACTTTTTTAATATTATAGTACGCTTTAATAAGTACGACTTTTAGCTATATACTATAGGCCGTTATATTATCCCTAAATTCTACTAACTTAAAGCTAGTACTAGCGTTAGTTCTAATACAATCTAGCGGTCCTTAGTATATATCGATCTAGCTTTTTTATAGGGCTGCCCACACTATCCTTATTTATAAATCCCGGAGGAATTGCCCTACTTAGAAGGATATAGCTACGTCGATTATATATAGTACTAGCCGACTATTTAAGTAGAAGATATTAACGACGATTTCCTAGTTAAAGTTAAGCTTATTACGTAATTTAAACTTAAATCTACGTAGGCTCTGCGCATTTATTTAGTATTAATAATATACTTTTATTAACTACTCTAGCGCCCCTATTTCGATATTATTATTACTTAATTACTTTAAGAGGTTATATAGCCTCGTAACCGACGGGTACCTAAATCTCTAGTATAGTTTTCTAAGCTCACTTTCCGTTAGGTAATTAATTAACTTCGTGTCGTTAGTAAGCTTTATAAACGTATACCCCTATTGTCGTTCGACTACTTTAAAGTACTTACTACTAAAGATTCTATTCCTCGTATTATTAAATATAATACCTAGTCGATCTATATCTTTTAAATATAGGAGAAATGGGGTATTAACGAGCAAAATATAGAAAGTTATTGTTCTAAAGTACGTCTCTATTTTTATTATACCTAGGGCGATAATTTCCTTACTTAGGCCGAAACTAATCCTTATAATACCCGCTGTTAACGTATTAAGCGTTACTAATACGATTTTCTATAATACCTAGAATTACCCTTTTTTTCTAATTAACTATTACGATACCCTAGTGTTTAGGATAATCCTATAGAAATTATTTAGGCCGTACCTTTCGCTCGTATAAAATACTTATACGAGCTTAGTATTCGAGGGATCTAAATAGTATAAAAAGGACCCCTTTAGCTATCCTTAGATTTACTTAGTACTATGTTCCTTTTTTTTAAATATTAAGAGAGATAATATCTTCTCTTTAATCGTTAAGAGAATAGGCTTCGGCCCTATTAGATTCGCCCTTTTAGCTGCCTCTATATCCGTTATTTAAGGGACCTTCCCTTACTATCTATAAATAAAAGCCTACTTATTAAGAGCTTTTACTACCCTCTATTCGTTTAGCCTCGTATATCTTTTAGAGGCTAACGGGGTAAAAAAAAAGTAGTTAATATTTTCGATTTCGTTATAATCTAATTCGTTAGTATAGGGGGTAAGATCTTCCTTATTTTCTAAATCTCTTATAGGGGGTATATACTTTAGGCCGCTACTTTAGCTACCGTCGCTAGGTTCTATACCCCCAGATCTGCCCTTATATATAATAAGGAATTAGTTAAACCGACGAGGGCTAGTTTTACCGTTTATTACCCTTAACTTTTTATACTATTCGTACGATTTAGTACGCTCTTTTTTAAAATAGTTACTTAACTAATATCTATCCTTTTTATAAATATAATATTACTTCTTTTATTACCCTACTTATAAGTTAAATCTCTGCTTATTTAACGAATCTAGGCCTCCTTACTAGCGATTACCATATCTAGCCTCTTTTCCTTTCTTATTATACGTTCGATCGACCTAATATTATTAATAAGGGCCGTTATATACTTAGAAATAGGTTTAGTATAATATTCTCGCCTTAATATTAAAACTAGATCTTAGCCTCGAGTAGAGCGTCTCGTAGTCTTTAGGTACTTAGTATAAAATAATCTTTATTTTTAGTATACGCTAGACTACGGTATAAAAATATCTAACTTTCCGCTCGTTTATTCCCTTATTTAGCTAGGTTTTCGCTAGCTTATCGATTCGATTAATAAGCTCTTCGAGGATCTCTACTTACGATTTGCCCTCTATTATCCTAGTTATAAATATAAAAGAAATCGCTCGTAACTTAAATAGGGGCTCTAAGTTCTTATCATAAGTCTTAAAGCGGCTTCGGATTACGTTAATTATATTAAAAAAGTCGTTTCGATCGAGATTACGTACTACTTCGTAATAGTAATTAGAGGCTTTACTTATAAGTATAATATTAATTACTGAATAGTACTAGTATTCCCTAATTCCGACTTTTTCGTAATAATCGTAAAATATCGTTAGGGTTTTTTATAAGACCTTATACTTCCCCCCAGAGTATAATTTCTTTTTTAAGAAGATCTTTTTAAGGTCTATAAATTACTTCGTATTCGCTACTAGATTTTTAGTATTTATATACGATCCCTACGTCGCTGCGTATTATTAATAACTTCGGGTCGTTTATCTCCTTTCTTATTAACTAATCGGCGCCGAATTTCGTATTAGTAATAGTAACGAGTTATAGATCGAAATAGGCAGAATTATCGATTATCGTACTTCTAGTACCATATTTTACCCCGGTATATCCTTTTATAATAATAAATTTCCGTTAGTAATTATAAGGAGGAAATCTAGATCGTTTACCCTTTTTTTAAATTCTTTAAAGCAATTATATACTCTATCGACCTATACCTAGTTCTATAATACGAATTCCTTTTTTATAATTATTATTATTAGTATTTCGTATAGCTCTTGCGATTATAATTATATTAGTAATACCCCTCGCCCGTAAAGAAATTTATTAACTACTTTTATAATTCTTAGGCTTACGCTTACGAACTATTTATCTAGTTAGTAATTAAGGTTATTTACGATCTTATAGAATAGGGGTTACCCCTATAGCCCCTTTTTTTATAGACCTTAGTTAAATAGATTAAAACTATGTTAATTTGCTCGCTATTAAGCTAATCCGCAATTCTATATATCTACGTTCCCTAATAGTCCGGGTTAATATTTACTTACTTATAAAGGATTAGGATTCTATTTAGGATCGGGTTTCGTCCTCTCCTTTCTTACTATAACTCGCTAAGGGTCGTACTCTAGCTTATACCCGTATTAATAGTTATTAGCGTATTTAATTTTAACGGGGATATATTTAGTTTGCGCGCGGGTCGTAGTAAATCCGTGCTTTTACTACTTAACGAATTTATTAGGGTCTAAGAGATTCCCGCTTCCTCTCGCTATTTCGCTATTACTCTCGTTTTTATTATTTTTAATAATTACTATTACCTTTTTAAATCGCTAGCTATCGTACCTACTAGGATCCTCCTTTTTATTTAGTAAAAAAGGGTAGGTTTTAATAGTTCTTTTTAATAATAGTAGCGGTAGACGTTTATATTACCGTAAGAAGATATAGTAATTAATCTCGGGATCTTTACTAATTACTAATTTCCGCTATCCCGTATACTTCTAGCCTCCTAAGCCTCGTGCTCTTTATAATTTCTAAATAGCTTCTTTTTTTAACCTACCTCTTCTAGGGTAGTATTCCGTAGAAATAGTTAAAAATAGACGCTAGGCGGCTTATAAAGCAGCTATATAGGCTATTAAGAACCGTATAGGCCGTTAAGTATAGTTAACGAAGTTAAGCCCTCTTTTTTATAAAATCGTATATTTTAAAAAAATTACTAAAAATGCCTACTTATTACTCGTACGTAGTAGGGTTAGATACCTTAGAGATCTTATCTTTTATAGCCTCTCGGTACCCTATTTTATATCTTTTAGGTAGTCTTTTTTTATAGCTTAATTACGGTTAGGTAATTATTACTTACCGGCGATCCTTTTTATTACTTAGTTAATTTCTAATTACGGGCCGGCCGCGGAAAAGTCGTTTAGTAAAAAAGCTACTCAGGGCGACGGTAAAAGGCTAGTTACTTAAGCAGTTCTATTAATTAACGTAGTTTAATATAATAGACGTCGACCTCTCGTAAGTAGTAAAGGGCTATAATTACTTAATTCCGTACGGTATTTAAGAATCGCCTCCTTTTTTATCTATTTCCGTAAGGTTAATTAGTACGAGTCTCCTATTCCGTGCGGTATTAAGAAGTCGTCTCTTTTATATAGCGAGATATCTTACCGATCTATAATAGTAGAATTTAATTACTAATTAGTATTAGTATCCCTATTATAAAGTAGTTAGTTCGAACCGTAGTTAACGAAGAGATTAATTAAACTATATAAATATCTACGTAGTAAGTATAAAAAGGAGGTTCTAACTATAGGTTAGGCTAGCTACGATAATCGTAAATAGGGCCCCTAATTGGCCCCTGCGCAGTCGGCTATATACCGCGGTCGAATTAGACTTCTAATTTAATAGATCCTTAGAAAAGACCGTACGCTCTTCTCGTCGTAAGTCCTATTTCGCAAGTTGACGTTCGAAAGTTCGCTTTGTAATTCTAGTACTAGAGACTGTGAAGATATGTATAATGATTGTATTATAGGTCTAATTACTCTCTAACTTTATAATAATTATCGTTCGATATAGTAAAAGATTAATACGCGGTCGTACTATTCTAAGAAAGTAGTAATATATAAAGTAAGAAACTAAGAAAGAAATTTCAAGTGAGGGGTAAATATTTATATATAATTATAGCGATATATAGGGGTATTTATTAGTATCCCTATTATAGGGTAGTTAGTTCGAACCGTAGTTAACGAAGAGATTAATTAAACTATATAAATATTTACGTAGTAGATATAAAAAAGAGGTTCTAACTATAAGTTAAGCTAGCTACGATAATCGTAAATAGGGCCCCTAATTAGCCCCTACGTAGTTAGCTATATACCGCGGTCGAATTAGACTTCTAATCCGATACTAACTTTCTCTTTCTTTTATTAATTTAACCGCTACGGTTAGAGGTATAATTCGACCTCGGGCCCGTTTACTAAGTCGTCTCCTTTTCCCCCTTTTCTCTACTCTTTTTATATAACCTATCCCTTTATTCGTATAATAACTTTTCCGCTATTTACGAATTACTCTAATCCCTTATTTAGTACCGCTTTTATAAAAGCGTCTGCGAGGTTATTTTTATTATTAATCTAACAGGTCTTAAGTATCTCGCGCCTTTCGTACGATTACCTAAGGGCTATAATATCGATTATAAGCCTCTTTTCTTTCGTCGTTCTTAATTTAACGAGGTATTTATATAGCGAGTAGGAATCGGTATAAATAACTATTAGAATAAGTAAAAGGCTAATTCGATTAGTAATCTTCTTTAGCGTTATTAAAATCGTATAAGAGAGGTTAACGCCGTTAATTATACTATAAACCTCTAATATTAATATACTTCTTATTACCCGCTTATTTTTAGTTAACGAGTAATAGATTATATTACTATATATAATAAATTCGCTCTCGCCTATACTCTCGTTAACTAGGATAATAATATACTTTAATTACGAAGTAAGGTCGTTATTATTTATAAATAACCTATTAACGAAGACGTAGAGCTTACTAGTTATAAGGTCGATTGGGTAGTAAACGAGACCTCGATCGAGATTCGTTTATTATTACTTAAGCCGCTTATTAAGTACCTCGACGTCTTATTTAGTTAAATCTATAGCCTACGCTACCCTAGCGTAGTTAAAAATCGCCTTAGGCTAATAAATACTTATAATATATACCCCTCGTATAAGCTTAGCTTTATACTACTTTTTAACGTCGGTTACGTTTAGATTAATAAGGTTAATCTTCTCGCCCTACCCCTTTTACTAAAAAACGACGTTTTCCCCTTCGATTATAAGAATCCTGCCGTTAAATACTAGGGGGGTATTTATTATAAGGACCTCGTTTAGCTTTATTATAAAGCCCGCTTTTTAAAGCTCCTTATCCTCTTTTTTTATAAAGTTAATATCGGATAGGCTTAATATATCGTCGGTCTATATTCTAACGATCCTAAATTAGTCGCTTTCGTACTCCGTAACTAATAAGCACGGGTCGTACGTAGAAGTAACTATTAATAATTAATTAATATAAAAATCGTAGTAAGTAGCCCACTAATAAGTACCCGATTTTACGAGCCTATATAATAGCTTAAGTACTTTAATAATCGTGCTTTCTAAGTACTTACTAGCTATTTCCTTCGGTAAATAGGCTAGGATTTTTTTTATAAGCCCTATAGCCGATTAAGTATAGGCCTAGGTAATATTACGGCTCTAAATCTCGTATCCCTTCTTCTATAGCGATGCTATTATTATTATTATTAATCGTTAGCTAAAGCGCTATATAGTAAGCAATTATATAAGTAGCGTTGCCTTTTTAACGTCGCCGTACCCCTAAATTACGTATTTAGACTTTTCGTATAGCTAGGGTATTCCTTTCTCTTTAATCTTACGAACTATTTATAATTTAAATATATAGAGGTTTATATATTTTTCTAAGTCGTATAGGATAAATTAATAGACCCCTCGATCGTAAAAAGTATTTACTTCGATAAGATCTAATCCCTTATATAGCTTTTTAATAGTTATAATTACGCCTTTTTTACGTAGTTTAACCGCTAGTTTAAAATCGGCTTTCTCTTTTACTATATAAGAAGTATTCATTACCTCGTTACTAATAATAAATTACCGCGTTAGGGCTTGTTGTCGTAGTCTTTTATAACGTCTCGCTAGTAATATTCTAGCACGTATAGCTTTAACGAGGTAATGCGGGATATTCTTATGAAGAATATAAAAAGTGAATATTCATATAGAAGCAAGAATATATGAATATAGGGGATATAAGCGTATATAAAAGAGGTTTTTGTAGTAAAGAGAGTAATATAGTTGAATTACTATATGAGAAGTTGCTTGCTTAACGAAAGGTCTAGGTAGGCAAATACACGCCTACATATAGGCATAAAAACCTCCTACTAGAATATTCTATTGCTTATTAATTATGATATAATTAATAAGCGTATACGTAAGTGAATGCGTAATCGTAGTACGTAATTCCGCCTCGAGTAAATTCTAGATTATTCAGTTACCTTCCAGTACTTTCCATTGCTGACGTAAGCTTATATAAGCAGTATTGCTTACATAATCAATACCTTTAATAATCTACAGAAATCGTAGATTAATATGGTATATAGTTTGCTTACGTAATATTGATAATAAGGCGAACAATAAGGTAAACAAAGTTACCTTCGTAACAAATATTAATACCCTTTTAGTAATTTCCTTTTCCTCGTCGTCTATTAGTACTATTACGACGATTTTATTAAGGATAATTTCCTATATCTCTACCGCGGGTTATATAGTTTCCCTTAGCTCTTCTTCTTCTTATAAGGTAGAAATTATCTTATTAAGATCTATATAGTACGGTCTAACTATTATAATTAATACTTCGAGTAGCTAGTCGCAATCTCTCGTAACTATATAAGAGCGCTTATTAACGGAAATTAATTTATATAGCCCAGCCTATTATTAAGTAATTTCGCACTATACTCGTATATCCGAATTTAATAATATATTTAAATTATCCCCTATATCGGGCCTATTGCGCGCAGTAATTACCTTATTAACTTACTTTTTTACGCTTACCTCGCGCAGTGCTTATATTACTTTTTTAATTACTCGGGCTCGTTAGCTTACGCTTAATAACGGTAGCAAAGCTAAAGTCGTTTTTAAATATGCTCTAAATACTAATAACGTTAGTATAAGTCCGTTAGGCCCTATAATATCGTTATAATATTTAAGTACTATCTAGAGGTATTCGTTATTAGTAGAATCCGGATTTTCCTTTTTAATAATTCTAAACGCCCTTTTTAACTACTAGTATACCCTCTCTACCTTTTTAATACTATAGTGCGCTTTAATAAGTACGATTTTTAGCTATATACTATAAGCCGTCGTATTATTTCTAAATTCTACCGACTTAAAGCTAATACTAGCGTCGGTTCTAATACTATCTAGCGGTCCCTAGTATATATTAATCTAGCTTTTTCGTAGGGCTACTTATACTATTTTTACTTATAAATCCCAGAGGAATTGCCCTACTTAGAAAGATATAGCTACGTTAATTATATATAGTACTAGCCGACTATTTAAATAGAAAATATTAACGACTATTTCCTAGTTAAAGTTAAGCTTATTACGCAATTTAAACTTAAATCTACGTAGGCTCTGCGTATTTATTTAGTATTAATAATATATTTTCGTTAACTACTCTAGCGCCCCTATCTCGATATTATTATTACCTAATTACTTTAAGAAGTTATATAGCCTCGTAACTAACGGGTACCCGAATCTCTAGTATAGTTTTCTAAACTCACTTTCCGTTAAGTAATTAATCGACTTTATATTATTAGTAAGCTTTATAAACGCATACCCCCATCGTCGTTCGACTATTTTAAAGTACTTACCGCTAGAAATTATGTTTTTTATATTATTAAATATAATACCTAGTCGATCTATATCTTTTAGATATAAGAGAAATAGGGTATTAATAGGTAAAATATAGAAAGTTATCGTTCCGAAGTACGTCTCTATTTCTATTATACTTAGGGTAATAATTTCCTTACTTAGGCCAAAACTAATCCTTATAATACCCGCTGTCGACGTATTAAATATTACTAGCGCAATCTTTTATAGCGCCTAGAATTGCCCTTTTTTTTTAGTTAATTATTACGATACCCTAGTATCTAGGATAATCCTATAAAAATTATTTAGGCCGTACCTTTTGCTCGTATAGAATGCTTATACGAGCTTAGTATTTAAAGGATCTAGGTAGCATAAAAAGGACCCCTCTAGCTACCCCTAAATTTGCTTAGTACTATATTCCTTTTCTTTAAATATTAAGAAAAATAGCGTCTTCTCTTTAATTATTAAGAGAATAGGCTTCGGCCCTATTAGATTCGCCCTTTTAACCGCCTCTATATTTATTATTTAAGGGACCTTCCCTTACTATTTGTAAATAAAAGCCTATTTATTAAGAGCTTTTACTACCCTCTATTCGTTTAGCTTCGTATATCCTCTAGAAGCTAACGGGGTAAAAAAAGAGTAGTTAATATCGTCAATTTCGTTATAATCTAATTTGTTAATATAGGAGGTAAGATCTTCTTTATCTTCCGAATCTCTAACAGGGGGTATATACTTTAAATTACTACTTTAACTACCGTTACTAAGTTCCGTACCCCCGGATCTGCCCTTATATATAACAAGGAATTAGTTAAACTAACGAGGGCTAGTTTTACTATTTACTACCCTCGACTTTTTATACTATTCGTATAATTTAGTACGCTCTTCCTCGGAGTAGTTACTTAACTAATATCTATCCTTTTTATAAATATAGTATTACTTTTTTTATTACCCTACTTATAAGTTAAATCTCTACCTATTTAATAAATCTAGGCCTCCTTATTAGCGATTACTATATCTAACCTCTTTTCCCTTCTTATTATACGTTTAATCAACTTAATATTACTAATAAGGGCCGTCGTATACTTAAAAATAGGTTTAGCATAGCATTCTCGCCTTAATATTAAAACTAGATCTTAGCCTCGAGCAGAGCGTCTCGTAGTCTTTAGGTACTTAGTATAGGGTAATTTTTACTTCTAATATATACTAAACTATAATATAAAAATATCTAACTTTCCGCTCGTTTATCCCCTTATTTAGCTAGGTTTTCGCTAGCTTATTAATTCGATCGATAAGCTCTTTAAGGATCTCTACTTATAATTTACCCTTTATTATCCTAGCTATAAATATAAAAGAAATCGCTCGTAGCTTAGATAGGAGCTCTAAGTTCTTATTATAAGTTTTAAAATAGCTTCGGATTACGTTAATTATACTAAAAAAGTCGTTTTAATCGAAATTACGTACCGCTTCGTAATAGTAATTAGAGGCTTTACTTACGAGTACGATATTAATTACCGAATAGTACTAGTGTTCCCTAATTCCGACTTTTTTATAATAATCGTAAAATATCGTTAGGGTTTTTTATAAGACCTTATACTTCCCCCTAGAGTATAATTTCTCTTTTAAGAAGATCTTTTTAAAGTCTATAAATTACTTCGTATTTACTACTAGATTTTTAGTATTTATATATAATCCCTGCGTCGCTACGTATTATTAATAACTTTAGGTCGTTTATTTCTTTTCTTATTAACCAATTAGTGCCGAATTTCGTATTAGTAACGGTAACGAGTTATAAATTAAAATAAGTAAAATTATTAATTATCGTACTTCTAGTACCATATTTTGCCCCGGTATATCCTTTTATAATAATAGATTTCCGTTAGTAATTATAGGGAGGAAATCTAAGTCGTTTACCCTTTTTCTAAATTCGTTAAAGCGATTATACGCTCTATCGACCTATACCTAGTTCTATAGTACGAATTCCTTTTTTATAATTATTACTACTAGTATTTCGTATAGCTTTTATAATTATAATTACGCTAGTAATACCCCTTGCTTATAAAAGAATCTATTAACTACTTTTACGATTCTTAGGCTTGCGCTCGCGAACTATTTATTTAGTTAGTAACTAAGGTCGTTTACGATCTCGTAAAATAGGGGTTACCCTTATAGCCCCTTTTTTTTATAAACCTTAGTTAAATAGATTAATACCGCGTTAATTTACTTACTATTAAGCTAATCCGCGATTTTATATATTTACGTCCCCTAATAGTCCGGGTTAATATTTACCTATTTATAAAAGATTAGGATTCTATTTAGGATCGGGTTTTGTCCTCTTTTTTTTTACTCTTACTTACTAAGGGGCGTGCTCTAGCTTATACTTATATTAGTAATTATTAGCGTATTTAATCTTAACGAGGATATATTTAATCCGCGCACTAGTTATAATAAATCCGTGCTTTTATTACTTAACGAATTTATCGGAGTCTAAGAAATTCCCGCTTCCTCTCGCTATCTCGCTACTACTCTCGTTTTTATTATTTTTAGTAATTACTACTACCCTTTTAAATCGCTAGCTATTGTACTTATTAAGATCCTCTTTTTTATTTAATAAAAAAGGGTAGGTTTTAGTAGTTCTTTTTAATAATAGTAGCGGTAGACGTTTATATTATTATAAAAAGATATAGTAATTAGTCTCGGGATCTTTACTAGTTACTAATTTCCGCTATCTTATATATTTCTAGCCTCCTAAGCCTCGTACTCTCTTTAATCTCTAAATAGCTTCTTTCTTTAACCTACTTCTTTTAGGGCGGTATTTTATAAAAATAGTTAAAAATAAACGCTAGGCGGCTCGTAGAGGAGCTATATAGGCTATTAAGAACCGTATAGGCCGTTAAGTACGGTTAACGAAGTTAAGCCCTCTTTTTTATAAGATCGTATATTTTAAAAAAATTACTAAAAATATTTACTTATTACTCGTACGCAGTGGGGTTAAATACCTTAGAGATCTTATTTTTTACGGCCTTTTAGTACCCTATTTTATATCTTTTAAGTAGTCTTTTTCGTAGCTTAATTACGGTTAAGTAATTATCGCTTACTAGCGATCCCTTTTATTATTTAGTTAATTTTTAATTACGGGCCGGCTATAGAAAAGTCGTTTAGTAAAAAAGCTACTTAGGGCGACGGTAAAAGGCTAGTTACTTAAGCAGTTTTATTAATTAACGTAGTTTAATATAGTAGACGTCGACCTCTCGTAAGTAGTAAAGGGCTACGATTACTTAATTCCGTATAGTATTTAAGAATCGCCTCTTTTTTTATCTACTTTTATAAGGTTAATTAGTACGAATCTCCTATCCTATGCGGTATTAAGAGGTCGTCTCTTTTACGTAGTAAAATACCTTACCGATCTATAATAATAAAATTTAATTACTAATTAGTATTAGTATCCCTATCATAGGGTAGTTAGTTCGAACCGTAGTTAACGAAGAGATTAATTAAACTATATAAATATCTACGTAATAGGTATAAAAAAGAGGTTCTAACTATAAGTTAGGCTAGCTACGATAATCGTAAATAGGGCCCCTAATTGGCCCCTGCGCAGTCGGCTATATACCGCGGTCGAATTAGACTTCTAATCCGATAGTATCCTTTTGCTTATAAGGTCTTATAAGTATATATATAGAAATATAGACGCTTACGGGGATCTATAACGCTAAAAAGGATGGAAAAGTATATAACGATAATATACGATAAATGAAAGTTCTGTAATTTTATTAGAAACGTTGAACTTTAGGGGGAGCCTTTATACGGTTAGTTATGGCCTCTTACGGGCTAAACTAAGCGCATATACTCTAGCTTATAGCTAGTAGGTGCCCTATGACTCTGTAGGGGCCTTACCGCCCGGGTATTAAGCCTAACTATGCTATATCCTAATATATACCTATATAAACTCCTGTACTATGCTATATGAGAATATCGAATTAATTACTCTTTACTCGGAGTCTATATAAGTTAGTAACGCTCCTTATAATCCTATATACTATTATATATACCCTCTTCGTTATTTTTAGCCTACTTAGCTACTTATTTAAGGGCTTCTACTATTGTACGGAGGTATATAGCGGGGATAGTACTTAGAGACTTAAGTAGAGCGCTAATACGGACTTTACTACGGCCCTTATAGTTACGACCGCGCTTAATAACCTTAATAAGCGTATTACGAGCTAGTACGAACCGTTAGTAAACTATAAATAAATATAAGGTAGTATAGGGTAACGTATAAGTAATAACGGGAGGCGCAACGAGCGTATACTCGTATATAGTAAATATATAGTTATAACTAGAGCAGCCCTTACCTATAAAGGCAACGTAATTAGTAAAAATACCTTTACTAGCCTTATAATAGGCGCACGACTCGGCACTAGTCTTAGCGTCGTTATATACGGTCGTTTAGATAGTATCGGTAGCCTAAGTACGAGTTATAGCAATATCCGGGGGTATATAACGGCTATTCTTAGTGATCTTAGGGTTAAGCTTAATCTAACGCTAGGGTTAGATTATACGGGTTAGTATAGTAATATTAGATAGTATAGAGTAGTGTATACTAACCTATATAATACTAAGGTTATAGATCTAGTAAAAAGTTTTCGAAAGGGAAGATAAAGAGCTTATAAATAATATAAGAATCTGTATAATAAGGAAGCTATTATATAGAGGTATATGTACTAATAAGGAGGTAAGAGGTTATTTTATAGGACGTAAGGTCGTTAGGGTATTACGTAGGTTAGTATACGGGGACCGTCGGGAGCTATATACCCTTAATACGGGCCAGAACGCTATATTAAGCGCTTATTATAAGTATTATACGGCGTACGCGATTATTAGGAAAGGGAGTGTCCTATACGAAATTATTAGCATATATACGTAAATAGTTAATGCTAAAGAAAAAAGTAAATAAAAAGAATTGAATTATAAATAGGTATATACGCGTAATTATACTTATAATTACGCGTACATTAGCCTAAGAAGAAGCATAATTACTAATTAATAAAAATTGCACTAGTAATTGCGTATAAAATTGCCTAATTGTACCTAATTAATATTTCTAATTAGTAAATCGCGAATATTATACTTACAATTACGTATATAATTAGGCAATAGTAATAAAAGTGAAGTAGAAAAGGGTATAAAGTATAATAAGGCAAAATACAATCGCTTATAAGCAACTGCAGGGGCGTAGGCAGATTACTTACCTCACTTAAGGAATATTAGGTTAGTTAAGAAGAAAGGGAAATTGATTGGCAGTGGAAATTACTAAGGAGGATATGCCCCCCAGCTGCCCCACTTTCGCTGGGCGGCACAACCGCCCTCACGTGACCACTGCTGCCTACGGTCGTAAGCAATTCCTTATAATAATGTACGGGATTTATTATAATATTCATTTATACGTATGAGAAAGTCGCGCTATTAATGCCTAAAATTTACGGTGGCCGTAGGTCTATTGGAAAGAACGGTTTTGGCGGAGTGCCTCTTGCAGTCTGCCGTAGTTCTCGGTAATCTTCGTTGAAATTCGTATGGGGCGTCCCGCTCGCACCGGCGCTGGATCGGACGGGTAGATGGACCCGCTGATCCACGATTGAGTCAAGGTTTAGCGGCTTTGAGTCAACGCCCGGGCATCGAAACACGCCAACTTCCGCGGTCACGATGATGAGGTGAGAGGCATATGGGTAAATAAACAAAGATGGATGGTGAGCTATTTGCTAATGTATGAGAGATAGGTACGTAGAGGTGCATGTCGTGTAGTTAGAAGAGTAGATTCCGTACTTTTCCAAGATCAATGATCCTCGTCACTAATCTTTCTTCACCCCATCTATCTAGGTGGATACCGGAACAATACACTGCTTAACACATCCTCACTACCTCAATCTCTGTTACTATCACCATCAAGACTCTGTTTTCTTCTTCTTTTTTGTCTCGAACCAGCTCTTTACGTGTTCTCTCGCGGCTATGCTCGTCTAGCAGAAACGACGCCGTCAACTGTTGGTAGCAATTCACGCCTGATATATCACAGCACCTTGGAGAAACAGAGGAAATAAGAACATCGATAGAATACGAAAGGCCGTCGATATTTGCTAGCAAGTTATCATGTTAACTACTTGTTACCCTGAGGTACGCATGATAGACTGACCTTATCATCGCACTCCATAATATTCGAGAGAGATGACGGGTCAGGGCTCGGCAGGCTTGATGAGAACTGCGCCAAACCAGACTCCCGGCTGCATGAACACAATAATCCATGATGAGGGAAACATTGAAAGAACAGAACAAAGTGACGATGAAATACTGCTGAGGTTTTTCTTCAAGCAACTTCAATTATACACATGATTGGTGTCACTTCTTACGAGATAGTTTTCGGGTAATAGTGAGCATGAGGTATCAAGCCAGGTAACTTGCAAGGTGGTTAGCTACCTTGTCTTATATGCAATTGGAAGATCAACAGCCGGCTGCCACAAATTATGCCAAAATGGCGGCTTCGCAGCTGTCTTGCGCAGATTGAGAAGAGGGACTCGACTTATTATAGAAAGAAAAGAGGAAGGAAAGATCATCGCGGCCTTCCGATTGTGCGGAAAAGCGCTTGGCTTGTGAACGGAAAAGTCACGGCGTGATAGGGCTTGGCAAAATGGCGATGCTGATACTGCAACATGAGCAGGCGTCACCGCCTTCTGACAATGGAGCAAACGCCAAGCATCGAAGCAGGTCAGCCGGTTTAACGACCGCCGAAGGAATCGAGTTCTTCTGATTCTCATTCCAAATATGCCAGGGCAGCTACATCACCAGTCGTCCTTCTGATTGGTGTATAAACTTATCGGCAATTTGGAGAACACGAGTGCCGAGTTTCCAAAGAAACGACGACATCCTGCATGCAGCCTGGACAACTGGGAAGGAGCCGATAGGAAATATTCGACATATTCCCGGATGACTACTACCGCTCCGGCACACGGAGCGTTGTGAGGAAGCTTTACTAAGGCACGAATGTACGAGAGCTTGTAGATAGGTACAGATCGGGGATTACTTAGAGAGTAAGCATCTTGGTCTCGATCTATGGATGCAGATGACAACCGGATTTCGGGTGAAATAACTATAAAATTCAGTTCGTCCCAGGCTACCTAGAAAATGTCCTGTAAGGGGGTTCCCTGGTGTGGAATTAAGCATAAGGGCAGACTACTGGGCTTCCCCGCTCCGGCCGGTCTCTCCTCCCGACCCTCCCCGCAAACTTCAAGGTGAATTGAGCAGGTACCCCTTGGCCCCGCAATATTAGAGAGCTCTGCTTTTCCGTCAAGCTCCAGAGCTTCGAACCAACTACCTACTTTCTGTGGTCCGCGGTCTGGCATCATGCCTTGCTTTCTTGGGTTGATCAGATGCCAAGAGCGGCTTCCAAGCTGTTACTCTATACTCACATTCACGCATCGGATAAGCAGAGCTGCAGATGGAATGGAACCACAACGACTCAGTCAAATTGGCCAGCTCTTGGTCGATCTTGGACGGAGTCAGAGTGAGGGGAACCTTGAAGATGGCAGAACTTCACGAGATCTCTTGAGCTTGGTGGTGTTCTCATTGAGAGACAGGCTTTTGTATAAATAGTCAACCTTGGGGGACGCCATGATAGTATACTACCCTCTTCGGCTCGATCTTCATCCTCCAAGTTATTAACTCGTCGATAGCCTTAAATTTCTAGCTGAGCAACAGTCAAGTAGTAGTCAACATGAGGATAACCTCACTCGCAGCCACCGCGCTCGCCAGCGCCGCCCTCTCCTCCGCAGCAATATCCCTCCCCAACGGCTGGTTCGCCATTGCTCCCGACGAGAAGCTGAACCCCGGCAAACTCGACGGCGGGCCCCGGTACCTCACATGGATGGCCGACTCCCAAATCAAGCACGGCGTAGAGCCGACCTACGCCTACACAATCTCAGCCTTCTACTCCGGTGTCCTGCGTGCCTACGAGCGGACAGGTAACAAGCGGTACTACGACTACGTCAAGCACGCCACAGACATCCTCCTCTACCCTTCCCAAGACGGCGAGATCCTTCTCTACAACAACAGCAACTCCATCGACGATATCCGCTTCGGTCACACCTTCCTCGACATCTACAACGCCACCGGCGACGAAATCTACAAGACCGCCGCGCAGACCCTTCGTCACCAAATCGACCGCACAGGCCGCTCCCCGGACGGCGGCTTCTACCATCGCTATCCCGTCTACATTGACCAGATGTGGCTCGACGGCATTTACATGCTAGACGTCTTCTACGCCCGCTGGACCGCCCAGTTCGAGCCGGATAACACCACCGCGTGGGACGATATCGCGCTGCAGTTCGACCTCGTCACCGCGGGTACGATCCTGGGTAACGCGACAAACGGCCTGCCGCTTCACGGCTTTGACTGGAGTAAGAAGGCCATCTGGGCCGACCCGGAGACGGGCGCTTCGCCTAACGTATGGGGACGCGCTGTCGGGTGGTACGTCATGGCTCTCGTCGACACTCTTGAGCTTTTCCCCCTGGACCATCCGGCCCGCGAGCGTCTGGTTGGGTATCTGCAGCACGTCTCGGACGCCGTTGTGGCTGCGCAGGATGAGAAGACGAAGGGGTGGTGGCTCGTCATGACGCCTGGTACTGAGGGCCAGTGGGGAAATTACATCGAGAGCTCTGGGTCCGCCATGTTTGTGTATGGACTTCTCAAGAGTCTTCGCCTGGGCTATATACAAGGCGACAGCTATCTCAGGTCTGCACTTAGCGGTTACAAGTTGATGACGGACACGTTCTCCGAGACGCGCAAGAGCGATAATGCTCTCGTCTGGGGATGGACTGTGCAGACGGGCAGCTTGAGCTCCAACGGCACGTTTGAGGTATGTGAAAGTACCATTCCGTGCTATGAATACATTGATTGGCCCTCAATTCTGACCCTTCTTTCTAGTACTATGCCAGTATGCCTCTGTTCGAGAACGACCTTAAGGGTGTTGCTCCCTTCCTCTTTTCCAGTTATGAGTACGAATTGTACCTAGAGCAGAAGAAGTAAAAGCCGTGTAATGAGAAATCAAATTGTGATTTGCCTTAACAATAAAGTAGAGAACGGAGTCCAGTATGCTGGCGCAGGGGACCAATAGAACAAGTTTTTGTACGATGAGCGGTCACTTTGAACCACTCTTGTCCGCCCGCTCCTCTCGTCGACGCAGGAGGACTTTCTGGAATGTTCGTAAGACATGACCCATTCTGTGCCGTATCTTGTTGAGAGTGTCGATGATGCTCGGCTTACGGGGCGAAGATTCGGCCTGCTCCTCCTTCTCGGCAGTATTAGAGGATTGAATCTCGTCAACCATCTTGTCGCTCTTGGCCGTATCCTCTCTTGCATCTTCATTGAGGCTCACCGCTGCATCCTCAACTTGTTTCGAATCTTGGTGAACATGGGACGGTATGTCGGCAGCCGCCGAAGGTGTGTTGCGGCGGCGTGGGTTCGACGATGATTCGTCCCTCTTCATCTGCATCCGCATGCGAGCTGTAGTAGCTATTTCCTGATCAAAGTCGTCTTCTGGGTTGTAGCCTTCATCGTCGCCATCGCCTTCAAACTTGTAGGCTCTCGGGTCCACAGCAGCAGCTAGTGAGAATGCCGTATACAGGTTCGCCCGCAGATCCAAAAGGTCACAGTCAGGCAAGTCCTTCTCATCGTAGGCGAAGATCCGGATGATATCTCCGCCGACCATAGAATGAGCAGTGCTGTAATCTACGGCTCCAAAGTCATGGGGATCAAGGTCCTCGAAGTGCTGGCGGGGATCAGTGTCGAAAGGTATGGTTTGCTGCATGTCTGGGAACTCCGTCTTCCGAAGCCAATGGAAGATCAACGTCAAGACCCATACGGTCTTCATTTGAGGTTCTTCAGCCGGATCTTCTGCCGGAACTGGAATAACCACCTGAACTGGGCGACCCATCGGTTTCAGCATGAACTCTCCCATGTACCAGAGCGTGCCCATTTGGAGGTGCATGCAGATCATGTTACGACGAGTGTTGATGATGTTTTCGTGGCAAGACTCCGACGTAAGCTTCTTCAGAAGCGCGTCAATGCGTTCATCTGTATACCAGGATCTCATCCCCTTCAGTGACTTGATTAACTGAGCTCTCGATCTCAATAGATCAGGTGGAATGATGTGTATCACATTATAGATGTCGGCTCGTAGCTTTGTGATGATGCAGCGGTTGCTGTTGTGTCGGAGAACCTTATGTGTGAAGGTTGTCAATTTTGCCTCTCTACTTTCACCAATACCTGTTGAGGGGCATCTGAGACTCACATGTTTGATTTCGGACGTGTTCCTCAGCTGCTTGGCCGGAGAATACTTCCTGGAAGGCTCTTTCGCATACCCTCGTATAACTGAGCAAAGGATTAGTAGACTAGATCGCAGCGGATTGGGGCGTACCTTACAAGAACGGAGAAGCATTGGCGTTGCCATGGCCCATACCGGAAAATCGGTGAGTAGAAGCCTCTTGGCTTTGGCGCTGGTCATATCATCCAGGTCGCGTCGAACTTCCTTCAATCTCTCCAAGTCCATGGTCATCAACGTAGACCAGAACGAAGCCTTGTCTAAGTGGAGCTCCTTCATCGAGACATCCGTATGAAAATTTCTACACAGCTGATTGATTTGTTGCACCAAGACGATCTTCTGGTCGAGGTCTTTGAGGTAGTCGCTGTCCGGGAGATGAGCTGGGTACGTCGTCAATCTTCGATGGAGTTGATCGAGATCTAGCATGGAGGGCTTGTCATTTTGATGTCAGTAATCTTTCAAGTACGTCCATGAAAATCGGCGTGATATTTACCAGCGCCCTTCTCGGCTCAAGAAAGCTTCCTGCAATGCTTGCATCACGGGTATGGCGGCTAGGTTGGCGGGGTCGGGATTTCTGTTCAGTCTCAGTCATCTATTAAGTGCAGTAGTATCTGGATTAGTGGGATGTACCCTTGGGAGTCTGTCCGACTCAAGTATTTTTCTAGCATTCGAGAGAATTGTCAATAGGTGTGCGACACAGGGAAGAAGCTCACAGAGGCCAACTGCTGTTAGGGTCTAAAAGAGGAATTACTAAAATCTGCCCTTCCCTCGAGGTATACTACTAGTGCTCTATATATACTTAAGCTACTCCTTTATTACTTAGTCCCCCTCTTTATACTCCCCTAAGCTATCCCTTAACTAACGAGGCCTAATTAACGAGGCTTAATAGGGTACTCCCTCCCCTAGGCTTCGTCCCGAAGCCCGCTTATAGTTCGTATACGCTACGTTAATCCCTTACCTAAGAGGTCCTTAAATATATAATATAAGGGCGGGTATAGGTAGCGCTTATTAGCCCGAGTATAGACCCTTTACTTTAGATAATAGCCCTATAATTCTATACCCGGGTCGCTCTTATTTATAAGCCGTCCTTACGACTACCGGTACTTAGGTAGTCGTTACCCCACTTTTATTTGCTAATATTAACCCCCTTCTAAGCTATTATAATTCCGAATTCCTTTTTTCTTTTTTTATCTATAGTTATCCTTTTTATATATAGTCTCTTACTTTTATTAATATCTACGCTACTCTCTCGTTATATAAATATTATAGTTAATAAATATCTTTTAAATCCCTATTCTTATATACTTCCCGCGCCTAAATAAGTCTTTTTTAAAGTCGTTCCGTAGTTATTACTAACTCGTTCTAATATAACTATAGCCCCTAATCGTAGCGTCGCTACTATTAGTAATAGAACGGTCGTTAGTACTATAAGTATACTTAGTAACGGCCGTAATAGCGGTCTATTTAAAAAGCCTAATATCCCCTTTACTTACCCTAACCTCGTATATATATTACTACTTATGCACTACTTATACTAACTATTATAGACTCTTATTAAAAAAAAGAAAAAAGCGAACGTTAAGAAGATCGGGGTCGGCTAGGTGCGCCCGCTCCCCTACCCTACTTACGTTATATATAAAGCGCTCGATTTAAAAACTAAGTATTATAATTAGCTAGGTTAGTAATTTATAGCCCCTAGTTCGCTCCTTTATCTAATACTTTTTTAAGATTTAGCGTACGTTATATTAAGTATACTGCGTAGAACTATTTTTATAAAAATATAGTAAGTATTTAGTGCTATTATTACTCTATCGCTTTTTTTAAATATTATATTAATAGCGTCTTAGGTCCCTAAGTCCGCGGAATCTATAATACGAACTTTTTAAAGTACCGCACTTACTTCTAATAGCGACGTTTATAATTTAGAGGTTTATCGCTCTATTATTATTTTATTATCGCTACTACTTAGGTCGCTAATATTACTTTATAGCTTTAATAGACTTATTAAATCGCCGTTAGTAATACGTAGAGGGCGCTTAAGCGCGCTAATAAAAAGGCCCGCTCGACCCCCGTTATTAATAGCGACGATAATAAAGTAATTATAAGCTCCTCTCGCGCTATATCTTCGTCCCGTAACGACGCTATAATCGCGCTACTTTATACTATTTATAATAAAGTACGCCGCTTTAATAATATTCTAACTAGTATATAGTCGCCCCGCCTATGCTCTATATTTATAACTAATTATTTATAAATTCGCTAATAGTAAAGAGATTATTTCTTTTATAACGACCCCTAGGATAATAGCTAGGGCGGCCCTTTTATATATAAAAGTAGTCCTTTTATAAATAAGGGCGGTCTTTTTGCGCGTCGTAAGGATTAAGGAAACGGTTAGTAATTAGCGCGTTTATATTACTTAGTCGTAACTATATAGCCCCCTTTTTTTATTATTAATAGCTAGTTCGCTATGTTATTAGGCTCCTTAGGAGCTAGGGCGCGCTACCTAATTAAAACTTGTTCTTTATATATACTAATTAATGCTACGTCTTCGATATACCTAGCTAGCTCTTACGTATCTTCGTCGCTACTATATCCCTTTTATTAGATTAGGTATTATCGCCTCCTCTTTAGCCCTTTATATTATATAATATCTTTTATTTTATAAAATAGCTCCCCGTCTATATCCCCGATAAGTAAAGGCTTCTAAGGGGCTTTTTTATAGTATTAATACGGCTCGAGTAAGGATATATAGAATATATCGTATATTTTATACTACGTTAATATATCTAGTTAGTAAGCGACCCCCGCCGTTCCGACTATTAATTTAACTTTAAATAGGCCTAAATACTTATTAGCTAACTTCTAGCTAGGACGCTACCTCTTAATATTCTTTTTTAATAATAGTACTTAGTTACCTATTTTATATAATATATCTATCCTAGCTTTATTAGCTTATTACTTATACGTCTCGCGTACTTTCTATATAAGGGGTCGTAGAGCTTTTTAATTAGCTTATAGTCGGGCCGCACGCTCCTTAGCTAAGATATTCTATATACTATCTCGAGTCCCCGTTAAGATCGATATAGGGTACGTAAATAAGAACCTAAGTAGGGCCTTAGTAAGCGCTTTACGGATTACTAAGTACTAAGCGTTATTATATATAAACTTAGCTAAGTAAAGACGTTATACCTAATCTAATTAGTTTTAAATATAAAAGTAACGAAGGTACTACTCTAAGTATTAATTCTATCGTTCTATCTAACCGTCCGTCTACGGGTAGAACGCGGTACTAAGACGCCTCTTTATTACTAAAAGGTAATAAAAATAAGTTTAAAACTTATTTATAAATAACGACCCCCTATTAAAGACGATCCCTTTAGGTATTCTAAACTTAGTAAAGATCTTTACGAATAGGAGGTCTATAAATCCCTAAGCTATAAGGGTCGTCCTCGTAATAATATAGACGCTATACTTCGTAAATTAATTTATTACGACGAGTACCGCGTCGTAGGGGCGCCTCCCGATTAGTATAGTTAATATAAATAAGCCCGTAATAAAGTCTAATAATATCTCTTATTATAACCTAACCGGGGTAAGTAGGGGGCGTAGTAAGCTATACGGCTTATAATAATAAGGCTTCGTCTACTAGTATACTATATAAGTATTAACATAACTTTTTATATCCCTACTTACTCTATTTTAGTAATAATAGCGTTTTAGTAGCGCTATCGTCCGCTTTATACTATAATATCCTATTATAAGTATATCGTAATATACTTCGATAACCTCCCTCCTTAGCCCCTTATATAGTAATATATAAGCGTAGTTACTATAATATAATAGCCCTCTAAAGTCGTATACCTAACTTTATTATTACTTCTTTTTAACTAAGCGAGGTTATTAGTTCTTCTTAATCTACTACTTATCCCTTATAAAAGCGTCCTCTTATTAAATAGCCCGTAGTCGACTTATTATTAATAACCCCTCCTCGCTAAATACTATTTTAAGTACTCTTATTATATCGGAGTCTTATAAAATAAGTAGCTTGCGATCTATAGTTTTAATAATAAGCTTAAATAGCTCTCTAAGTACTATACTATAACTCTAATACCCTAGGCTCGTAGCCCTATTATACTTCTTAAAGTACTCCTCGGAGTTCCCTCGAGCTAGAGCTCCTAACCTCTTTTACTTATTTCTCTATATTACTATTAGTTCCGTTTTTAAAATACTTACTATCCTTTTTATTTAAAAGCCGCTCCCGTAGCTCGTCCTCGTATACCTTATTACTACGACTCTAAGGGGCTCCTATATATTTCTAGCGTTATAAAAGTCTTCCCTTATCTTTAATAGTAGCTCCTCCGCTCCGTTATCGTTATTACCTTTACTATAATTAGGTTTTTATAATAATCTATTTACTAGGTTCTTTATACCTAGCTTAAACCTAATCTCGATATTAAATACTACGAGTTCGTCTAGTTAGTATAGCTATCTCCTATTTAGTCTCTTTTTTATATCTAAGAACTATAAGTTAAAATAATTTATAAATACTACGACCTAATCTCGGCTATAAGCGAGGTAGTATTATTAGTTCCTTAATACGTTTATAATAACTAATAGCTCCGCGTCTCTTATACTATAATAGCTCTCCGTATTCGTTAATTTCCTCGACCTATAAGTAATTAGGTACTAATTACCCTTAAATAATTACGTAATTACTAAGCTAATAGCTCGAGCCGAAGCGTCTATTTATAACTATATAAGTAGGGTAGGGTCGAAATATCGTAATATTAGCGCGTTAATAAATATTACTAATAACTTTTTAAATAACTCTATAGCTAGTATTAATAGCTCTAATTATCCCGGTTTTACTTTCCTTAGTAAGTCTATTAGAGGTACCGTTATCTTAGTATAGTTATTAATAAATCTATAGTAAAACCCCGTAAATCTAAAGAACGTTTATATATTTTTAACGCTCTTTAAAAGTAGCTAATTCGCTATAGCTTTAGTACGCGCGGGTTCTATTTCTATACCTTCGTTAAATACGATATACCCTAAGAATCCTATACGCGATATATAGAACTCGTATTTACTACTGTTTAGATATAGGTTCTATTATTATAGTTTTTATAATACGCTACGTACGTACTCTTTATACGCTACGTAATCGTTACTATATATTAAGATATTATCTAAGTATATAATATAGATAGTATCGACTAGGCCGCTCAGAACATTATTAATATATACTTAGAAAGTTATAGGCGCGTTAGTTAGCCCGAAAGGTACGACTAGGTACTTAAACTACCCATATTTAGTACGAAAAGCCGTCTTTTACTTATCGCCCTCGGCTATACGTATATAGTAATACGCGTTCTTAAAGTCTAGCTTCGTAAAAATAGAGGTATTAAATAGTCTATTTAATATCTCTCTAATTAGTAATAGCGGCGTTCTATCTTTTTATATAATCTTATTAATCGCTCTATAATTAACGTAAAGTCGTAGCTCTCCTCTTTTCTTAAGTATAAAGAGGATAGGTACTCTTACTGGGCTTATAAAGGGGCATATCTAGCCCCTAGCCTCTACTTTTATTAAATAGTTATATAAGATCTCGAGCTTATAGTTCGATAATAAGTAAATAGGTCCCTAAGAAATAAGTACTACGTTATTTAGCTTAATATAGTAGTCGTATAGTACTCTATTTAGTAATAAGATAACCTTCTTTTCTAAGAATAAGTTATTAAAGTCCTAGTAACGTAGCTTTTAATCCTTAGCTACGCTCGCTAGTACTACGTCGCTATTTATAGCTAAGTTAATTACGATATACGTAAATATTACTAAAACTAAGTCGTCTAGTAGCCCCTTTTTTAGGGTATCTAAGTAAATATATTGTTCGTAAATTAAATACCGCTACTTCTTTTATTTCTAACTAATTAGCGGGTCGATATCCTCTAACTAAGGGAAACCGAGGATAAGTATAAGTACCGTAATATTAACTATTATAAAATAATATAGCTATATCTCCGTTACGTAGTCGCTATTAGTAATTTAAAGCCGTAAATAATAGCTTCTTAACGTCTCTATCTATTTACCCTCGACGTTTACTAGCTATAGTAATAAGTAAATTCGTAAATTAGTATTAAAACTATTAAGTAGCCCGATACTAACTACGTTCCTTTTTATTCCTAAATTAATAAGGGCGCTTAGCTTTTCTTATATATAGTTTAGGTATATATAAGTCGGGACGTCTAAGCGCCGCCCTTATTAATCGCTAGTTACTCTCTTTATTAAAATAGTATTCGAGCTCGTTACTAGTCCGCGCTACTTAGCTAGGGCGAGGTCTAATTAATAGCTAGCGGCCTTATACCCCTTTTAATTATATTTATAATATATAACGCTCGAGTAGCTATTAGCGAGGTACCTAGTTTTATTATAATTATAGTATTATTAATACTACTCTTGCGGTCGTAAGTAATCCCTTACGATATAGCTAGTTTCTTTATAATTATAATACGTAGTATTTTTACTAAGCGAGTTACGGCGTATTTTTTACGTATTTAACTTATTAGCGCCCCGGTATCTTCCCGTTAGCTCGTTCGAGTTTAAGTTAGAATATTACCTAAGGGACGTTCGTAAGCTCTTTATTAATAACGAGGATTATTTAATATATCTTATTAGCGATACTAACTATAAATAAGTCCGTAAAAGTTCTATTTGCGATACTATTACGAGGTATAGTTCGGGCCGTAGCTTATTTATTAATATAGAGATCCTCTATTTCTCTATTAGGATATATTCTAATTCTATCTCGAGCTTATTAATACGGCTAACGAACTCGTCGACTTTTTCTTTTTAACTTTACGAGGCGCTATTTAGTTATATACTTATTATTATTCTTTAGCTAGCGGGATTAGATAAGTTATTTTATAAAAAGGTCTCTAGTTCCTCCTATATAACTTAGTTTATTATAAAACCGGGGGTCCTTTAGTAATCGAAGATATAGTATATCTAGGAGGTTTTTATACTACTACTTAAGTAACTAACTATATATATTACTTTATTATAGTCTATTTTTATTTATTAAGCCTATAAGTCGAAGTAATAGTAATAGTTAAAGAGGAAGCTCTATAGATCCCGTACTAATTTATTAATATATAATAAGTTAGGGAGGGATGGCGGTCTAAATATAGACGTTCTGCTTATAATACTTACTTAAGTCGAGAGGGAGCTAATAAATAGGGGCTTAGGTAGTACGAACTTATTGCTTTATTATCGCTCGAGCGGCGCTTTAGGTACGGCTTTACTTATTAAACTATCCTTAGTCCGGGGGTTTACGTTTTTATTTATATTAAAGCTAATATCCGAGGCCGCTATAGCTAAGACCGTAGCCCTTAATATAGGGGCCGGGCTATTTAAGGAGCTCCGTAAGCGTTCTAAATCTACTTATCTTTTATATAGGCGTTCTTTATACGTTACGATAAGGATTTCTTTTTTTAATTATCGTTCTTATTTTTATAGTTCTATTAGCCTATCGCTTATCGTTCGGTTTAAGTATTAACGAGTAAGGGTAAGAAGTTCGCTATTTTATTCGAAATTCGTTAATATTTTTAATAATATAGTCCTTTTACGTTACCGCTATGTTAATAGTCCTACTACGCTTCGTTCTTATATTATTTATTAAAAAAGAGGCGACTCTAGGGGGTCTAATAGAAAAGAGTCGTCTTTTTTTTATTATCGTAGCGCTAACTATACTCTCTTATTATATCTCGTTCTTATTAGTATTTTAAGCTTCTAGCCTAGTCCCCTTCGTAAGTAGAGATTTTAAATTATTAATAAGTATATAATATAAAAAAGAAGCTTATAGAGGCTAATTATTATTAGGGTCTAAAAGAGGAATTACTAAAATCTGCCCTTCCCTCGAGGTATATTACTAGCGCTCTATATATACCTAAGCTACTCCTTTGTTACTTAGTCCCCCTCTTTATACCCCCCTAAGCTATCCCTTAACCGACGAGGCCTGACCGGCGAGGCCTGACAAGAATACGGGCTTTATAGCCACGGCCACCGGGTTAGGGCCGGATATGCTACTAGGTATCGGTCCCCACAGGTGGCTTCGGAGAAAACGCGAGATGGAAGCATTATCCATCGAAGCGAGGTCCATCGAAGCAAGGTCCATCGACGCGAGGTCCATTAAAGCGACGTTCATCATATATAGGAGTGAAGCTGGGAAAGTACTTTAAACCGACTCTTCTGAGGTGAGGCCTGTTGCGAGATGAGGCCTAAAGGTGGGGGAGGTGAGAACAGAAGGTGAGCCGGATCCTCAGATGGGTGGTAGGAGGCAGGTAAGTTAAACGGGTTGGTGGGTGGGAAGAAAAATCTGCGAGCGTTGGGAGGGAGGTGAAAAGAGGGCACGGAAATGTTTGCCTTCGAAGGCACCACCCGTACTTCGTTTATTCTCGCTCCTTCCCTACAGGCTGCCGCCTTTTTCTTACTCACTTTTGCTTCCACCAGACCATCGCTGTCACTATTTTTGCTACTTTGAATGCCCTCTATCGCTAGATCGTCTGATACATTCTCCAAAGAACATATACACAATGACAAATAGAGAGACACTGATAAGGGCAGCTATGATAGTAAGGAGCTTGATTGAGCTTAAGTACCATGCGTTTCCTAGTTGATTGACTGTTTGAACTAAATCTCGATGAGGAAGGGAATGCCATCTATGAGCTTATCTTCAAGTCATGGATTGAAGGCAGCCGCCCTGTATCCCTTTTGTCTCAGAATTTTCTAGAAGACAGCTGGACACCCCTCTCCCCCCCAGGCCAAGGCGCCTTCCTAAAGGTTCGTATCCACCTCTCTTGCTTCAAGTTCAACCTCTATTCTACAGCCAAGCCCGAAGTGATTATTCGGACTTTTAGATCTTATTATGATATTTGATCATTTGCACACTCAGTAACATCGCAAGAAGGCCATGAGGAACTTTGATATTGCTCAGAATCTCACTAATTCTATGTTTTGATTCACCAAGTATCTGTGGCCAACTTTCGTATATCATCGCATGTATAATATCCATGTAAACAGTTCATTATGGGACCTAAATGCGCCTCTTCTTGTTGGCGTTGTTGTTGTTGTTTCTGTTCCTTCCGTTCCTCCCAGTGCCAGTGTTACCAGTATTGCCAGTGTTGCCATTGTTGCCGTTCGTCGCGCCGCCAGCACTAGCACCGCTTACACGCTCGCATCTCTCGCCGCCATCGCCATTGCCACAACGGAGGGGTAGCAAGCAGCAGCCATCGGGGTCTGCGAATTGCTCCAGTCCATTGGCGCCCTTGCCGAGGGATTGGCAATCAGGTCCATCCGGAAAGCCGCATCTTAAATTCGAATACTTGATTAGCAATAGAATTCATCTCAAGAGGAACAACATGATAAGCCTGGACTTACCCATTTTGAGCGAGGACGCCGGCGGAGAAGAGGGTGAAGATGATGGCTGAGAAACGCATTGTCGAAGTGGTGTGAATGGAAATTGTGTAATCGTAGATTTCTGCGCAGCAGATTTGAATTGGGAATTATAAGATCTAAGTAGGTAAGAAGCACAAGACAAATGCGGTTGGGTTGTGACGGTTTGAATTGAGACAAAAACTATGAAGTGAGCAACTCCTATCTACATTTATAGTACTTGAGTTGATCCTATTGACCATCAGCTCGGCTATGATCTGCAAAAGTCTCAGCTCCTAAACATCTTGGCTGAAGTCCTCAGCTGTTTTGCCAGGTAGTATCGCTTACTCCGAAACGAGTACTCCGTTCTGGATAATACGGGGTAGTAAGCCCATTCACAGAGCACGCCCACCCGCGGATTCCCTGCGAAACTCGGCTCTAAAACCAAGCTTAATGGACCTCGGGTCTTGATTCACGGGGTGTGTCAGGATTGGGCGGAGCCATGCTAGGTTCATGGTTTTAAGCTTCAATATTCGGTTCGTTATGGGAAAAGAGACTGAGAAATTTTTGAAGATCGCGGATAATCGTCTTGCGGGATATCTTTTACAACAGCTTGAAATGAGGTTTTGCGAATCCAGGATAACAGATTTAGTCTGGAGTAGCCTTGAGTTGGGAAATTGACTTTGTATGGCAGTATGTTACATACCTAGGTTTCATCCAATTTCCAGGGTGGTCATTAGGCAAGCCAGTACCGATATGTACTGTCATGCCAACGAGAAAGATGCTGAGACGAGGGATAGGTCCAGCATCGGTGTCGTCCGATTTCCTGAACTACCTACCCTGAACTACAATTACGCGGACTACGCCTGTCATGCAAGTTGACGTGTGCTGCCGTCTGAAATTCCCTGTGAATCTTGTGCGTGCTTTCGTCAGTGCGTTGACTTTGTCTCAAATGATGGCAATGTGAACTGGGAAGATGCCTTCGGTAGTCCACCCAAAATCTAAGATGAACGCTCAGGCTTATCACTCTTCGAAATTCATCGACCGTGTCTTGAATATCTACGGATCTATGCTTCAATCCAACAAGACAGAACTTGTGTCATGCATTGCCTTGATACTTTTTGCCAGCGAAAGACGAAGGTACCACCGAAGGTAAGACGATGACGCAGCCTAGCTCTTGAGTTCGACTGAGCAAGTGTCTTTCCTGGAAGCAGGTAAGCAAATGGCGGTATAGGCAAGCAACAAGTGGGTATGTGGTGAATATCTCATTCAAGGTAACTTTAGCCCTATCTCAGTTCCAAGCCCCTGTACGCAAGGGCTGATGTGAGGCGAATCCGGGGTGGAAGTTTTCGAAACTTGTTCTATACATGAGAGGACCCATCGCATCAACTCAGGGGTGATAAGCCTGCCGAGAAAAGCGAGGGAGTCGGGCATCCCTCGTCACTTGGGTTGGACCAAACTTAGAGCACATGCACGTGTAACTTTAGATGTGCCTCACGGCGAGAGGACTACATTTGTACAGCGGGCCGCCGCGACGTGCGGCCGACATGACTAGAATTGCTTTTTCTGCCTGTACCACCTTCATCCGCATCATATTCATCCTTCTGAACTGTGTCTATATTGCTCATACTCTTTATGGACTTTGACGCCTCTATGTCTTTTGCTGCCTACGACCCTCGAGAGATCGCTCGATGTCAACTCAAAGTTGGACATAATAGTCAATAGCTTAGTTGCGTAGGTCTCGCTCTTCGTGGAGCATCAAACAACTGTTCTTGGGCACAGCGAAAGGCTGCGCTACCTTGTGCAGCATGTAACCTAAAGCTTCGTCAGAATGGTCTAAGGTATTTGGGGCTCTGTGGGCACCTACTGCGATTGCGCATCCGTTACCCTCATTGTAATTATCCCCATCGTAACTGTATCGCATCTTTTCCTGACTCTGGCCAGCCTGACAGACAGCGTTCGCCAATGCAGTACACTCAGAAGCCGAGCCTTTCTTGTACACAGTGCCTCGGTAGCTCTGTGTCCGGCAAGACGCTGCTGACGCAATCGTGGCATATAAACCCACAACAGCGAGGGCCTTTGAGCACAACATTTTTGAGGCTTATAACTACCACCTGAGGTGTAGAGAAGTTATGAATGTCGAAGGAAATAAGGTTGAATATGTGGTGAGAGTCTCAAACTTTTCCAAAACTAATCATTAATACGCTTGAATAGACTACCGTATGTTAGCAATATAATCCCTATGACCTGACGGAGTTGGAGACTTACTGTTCTTTAAAGGTCTTCTCAAAATTCCATTGCGATTCTGGTTCTCTTCCTAATTACTTTCTTTACCAAAATTGAATAGGAAAGACACTATGAATAAGATTGCTTGCTCAAAGATCGACAGACCGGGTCCCCGGCTTGTTAGTAGAAGACTGCTACCTGCTTAGGTATTTTCTTCGCTTAATATGAGAGACTTTAAATAGCTTGCTACTTACGGAGTTTAATACGAATCCTCACTTGCTCATGACCTGGAGTTGGAAATTTAGCTTAAAGTTTACCTAAACGACAGACCATTCTGGGTCTAACAACGGGGTGTATCACACATATCTTACTCATCTACTATAGGCCCGTGCTAGGTCATGCGTGGTAAGTCCTGCGATGGCATAACAAGACCGTTCTCAGGTGCGTGGGCCTTTTCATATCTGCCTAATCTCGCCTGGAAGCAGGTGGGGAACAAACTTTCTACTACGAAGTTACGAAAAACTTGACAATGAAGACGGGAAACGGTTACCGCCAGATTTATCGTAACTGAAGGTACCCGTTACCAGCTTGTCAGAACGAGAGGGCCGGGTATTTGTTAAGAACCGGCTTTTCGTCCTGTACGACAATAAACTACGCCTCTGGCTGCTGCGTTCTTACTATGATTATCCTGCGGCAGGTCACCCCGGAAGAGCAATGATAGAAGTCCTCTGCAAAAACTGTTTGTGGCCGGGGATGAGCCAGGCGTTGGGTGGAACGGACGCAATAGCCAATCGTGCGCGCGATGAAAGTCTCCAGACTTCCATATCATGGTCTATTGCAAGCCCTTAAATTCTCACAGTAAGATGGTAGGGCATCGCTGTCGACTTCATGACAGATCTACCGCGTCAAAAGAACGAGACAACCGGACAATAGTCAGAGTATCTTACACAGTTTTGGATCAAATCGATAAACAATGTCGAAATATACCTTGCTACAAGAATGCCAAGTCTTCATAGCTTTAATGCTAGCATCTTGGAGCCTTGTCAGAACCATATAATTTCAACGTCATAATAAATGAGTGTAAATGAGTATGACAATGATACTACAGTGATCAGATTTATAAATTCAGAATCCTTGGACGACATACAATCGAATCGCAAGCCGAACAAAGCTAAGTATAAAGAGAAGATCATAAGTACTGTAAACTGTCACGGTAACTTGGCTGCCGACAGTGGTAGATGATGTAGAGGTCAAACACGGGGATCTTCGAGACAGCTAGTCATTGTTTTGCGTCGGCAAAGTAGGGCACTACGGATTGGTAACTACCTTGGAGTGCTACAGCTATCGGCCAAACCCCACCATCCTCCAAGCATCGCACTAACTAAAGCAGCCAAAACCGAGTAGGATTTGATCAAATCAAAATCAAAGTCAAACAGATGGTGCTACAGCCAATAATTGCTAGCTGGACAACGTTCTGTTTTTTTGTTAGGTCCCAATGAATAGCGCATCCGAGCAGCTTGAACATCATGGCTCAAAAACGATGAGAGAGGAAAAGCTTACTGTCATGGCTCACAACTTCAGCCACATGTAACCCAGTTTGGGCATCTTCCATGCGGGTTGCACACCTCGGCGCAGTTTCCGCTTGCTGGTCGCGGGAGTGCGGCGCAGCCAGAGGCATCGGGAGTTCGGTTGCATTCGCAAAAGCATGAAGCTTGTGCAACGATGGTGGCAACTTGAGCTGCAACGAGGAAGATGGCTGATAGACGCATTGTGACGCTCGGCTATGGAGTTAAACAATCTTTAAATAGAAGTTCTTGAGGGTTCTATAATGAAATATGTCTGTTGTGATGAGATACAAAACCAGGTTGTAGCGATACGAACCGTTTCCGTTTTTGCAGGTGAATGCTGGCCTTTAAATGTCTTCGCCTGGTCAATAGCTACAGTGATTGAGTCAGCTGAACTTTCCTTCCAGACAACATCAGTGAGATATTCTTGCTGGTTTCTAGCACGCTCCTCCCTAGACGGTGTATGAGAGTTCGAAAGTTGGTCTAGGCCTCGAAACTATATTGACCTTGTTTCTTATTAAACTGTAATATCATACCTGCGGCCTCTCTCGCGGCCTTGGTAATCTCATTCGTTGTCAAATAAGGGCGTAAACTAAAGTGATGATCTTTATGCCTGACACGGATACTAGAAATGCCGTGTACCGTGCTAGACTGCTTCATCCCTAGGTACGGAGGTAAACAGGATGCTGCTTTAGCGAAAAGTTTGAGTACCGAGCACAAAATTTCTGGAAATTGCTCTTTCTACATGGTTTTAGCCAGTGATTCAGCGGGTTTGCGGGCTTTGATGCTCGAGTCACAAACAGGCTCCAATAAGGAGGAAATCACTGTATACAGAGTATGTCACGAGATATGGATGTGGTTAATGCTGCCCACATTAAGTGGGCCCGCTTTTTGTGACAGAGTAGTGCCACGAACCGGGAATAGTATCAGCGCCTATTAAGCATTCTGCCACGTGTTTCTACACGTGGGTCTTGCACTCATTCAGTAAATCGACTGCTCTCTTTACCTCGTTCTAGACTGGTTTGTTCAGTTCACCTATAGCCCATTCCATATGCCCATTGCCGGTTATCATTTCTCATGACAAGTAGTAATGTCAAGAAAAAGAAATCATCGATGTTATCTGTCGAGAATGATAGTATAGACTGAGACGAAATAGTCCTGCCCTACCCTTGATGTATGAACAGAAAAACTTCTTTCGCTCTCTTGTGCGATGCCAGCGAATATCTCATTCATCTCCGCTAAACTTTCTATCTAGACGTGATGCTCTTTTTTTTTTTTTTTTTTAATCGCCGCTCGCATTAGCCCCACACGGTCGGCCGAACTCCAGGCCGCTCGGAGACTTAGGATAATTTGTTCGGAGACATAAGCGTATCGAAAGCTCTCCGTGGTAGCGGACTTTAGGCGTTCTGCGTGGCATAAACTCCCAAATTCTTTGAAGCTTATTTGCGGATTTACAGTGATTGAGTTTGCGACATACCTCTAGTACTTGATCTGATTGGTGTGGCTGCTAAAGGATTATTTTGCCAGCAGTACTGACGATGCTGCATGTACCTAAATCGATTGTCAGCTTGTCTTATCGCGGTATGAGCCCGACTCACCGTAGAAGTGCCTACTGAAGCAAAAGCAGTATCTTAACAAATCGTGAAGCCATATTCTTGCCTCGTGATACCAAATAGTTGTGAAAAGAAAACAAGATGCAAGCTTTCGTGTGCCCTCCCTAATCATTCTGGGCCGGGAGGATCTCGGCGACAAACGAAGCCAGGGGCCCTATGATGGACTCCTGGTTGTCCCGATCTTGAAGTCCGTGCTCTTTGTGCAAGAGAGAGGGCGACCCGCGCGCAGGAGAGTTTTTCCCAAAAGCCATGTTCGAGGAAAGTCCGCAATGCCTTGCTTAAGGTACGAGACATCTGAGAAGTCCGCGATTGGCTCATAACGACTTTACGACTTATGCGCACGTGCAAAAGGCTAATCATGTACAGACGTAAGGACGATGCCTCCGGAGAAGCACTATAGGCGGAGCGGAACGGAATAGCCTCAGTATTAGCGGCGCGTAGTCACAGGCACATCACGAGAATACAATACGTCTCTCACTCTTCAATTTCAAGAAGATAATTATAAGTATCGCAGTGTAATACCAAGTTTCCAGCCTCGATCTCATCACTCACAATCAACAACATTCAATCAACCACCCTCGAACACAAGCTCATATTCTTGCAATACCAAGTCCAACAACAACTTCGTATCCCCCAAAATTCTATCAAACACTTCAAAGATGTCTTCTTCCAAGCCTATTCAGTTCAACAACCGCGTCGCCATCGTCACCGGCTCCGGCCGCGGACTCGGCCGTCAACAAGCCATCCTCCTCGGCAGTCTAGGAGCTTCTGTCATCGTGAACAGCACCACTCCAGCAACAGCCAAGTCCACCGTTGATGCCATTGTCGAGGCGGGTGGCAAAGCTATCGCTTGCGTCGGTTCCGTCACTGAACCGTCTGTCGCTGAGTCTCTAGTCAAGACTGCCATCGACACATTTGGCCGTATCGACATCGTTGTTAACAATGCCGGTACATATCAGGACAAGGCTTTTGACAAGACCACCGTCGCCGACCTGCGGGAGATGCTCTCAATCCACGTGGAAGGCTCTTACAACCTTACTCGGGCTGCCTGGCCACACATGCAGAAGCAGAAGTATGGTCGCGTGGTCATGATTACCTCTCACACGATTTTTGGCATGCCCGGTATCTCCAACTACGCGGCTGCAAAGGCGGCTCTTATCGGTATGGCCAAGACGCTTGCTGTCGAGGGAGAAGCGCATGGCATCCACGTCAACTCGGTGGCTACGACTGCTTACACGGATACCACTGCTGCCAACGCCCCCGAGCAGATGAGGGGATTCATGAAGGCCAACCTACCTGCTTCTGAGCCAGCGCGTGCCGTCGTATGGCTCACCAGCGAGGATTGCAAGGTGAATGGGGAAGTCCTTGGTGCTCAGGGGAGGATCGTCAATCGAATCTTCTTGGGCGACACAAAGGGCTTCAAGGGGTCGAGCAACGAGGAGTGGACTGTTGAACGGGTCAGAGATAACTGGGAGGCGGTGGTTGATGAGAAAGACTACGCCGCGCCGAAGAACACGAACGAGATTGGCGGGATGTTGTTTCAACGCCTTTCAAGTGATTCCTAGATGATGGCACAGCCAGAATCATATGGGTGAATCCCGCAAGTTGCAGGTCGTTAAATGCAATGTATCTACTCAAATTGGATTGATCCTTAAGAATTCTAAGCTCGTTTGTTGGCATTCATTTCGCAGAGTAGTTTGATTCGAACTAATGGGTGACGAAGAGGGTGATTTGACCGTACTAATGTATTCTGCATAGGGTGTAAAAGGAAGGTTCTAATTGTAGGTTGGGTGGGTAGCGATAATTAGGAGTAGGAGCCGCAAGTAGTCTCTGCGCGGCTGCCCGCCTCGAGGTATAATTGGAGCTCTAATTAGACACTTACCCCTTGTTGGGGTACTGGAGTTCCATGATGAAATAAAGCACTGGTGGAATGGGAGCATATGAACCCTCATTGAGATTCAGTCCGAAGCAGCCTCCCAATATCCATTTCCTCAGCACGTGAGTCAGTATGGTGAGAAACTCATTACGAAAAAATGACTTGAGAACCCACCTCTACGACTGGTCAACAGGTTATGTCTCATTCAAAATTTATCGCTCCTCAGGTCAGTTTATCGTGGTGTAGCCATCACAGTGCTGTTGAGAGCTATAATTGATTACACCCTGACTACAGGCTTGGCCCGTTATTGAGATTCATACTCAAATCTTCACAGGCCGGCCTCAATGACTAATTGTGACTCTGGCTTGTCACCGGCTGATCGCGCATATGACCACCGGGTTCGCAGATCAATAAAGGAAGACCGTTTGAACAGAGAAAGGTATGAGTGTTTCTTAAAGTAGATGGTAATCGAGTCTAAATGTAAAAGATTGGTCATTTTGAGTCGAATTGTTGGAACGAATTGTAATTATGCAGTATCTAGTGATGGGATTGGTTACACAGCAAAGACGAACAATACTCTCTTAAACTCGAGCAATTTGAGGATTAGTCAACCACCAACTCTCGAGTGACGTTTACTGCAATTAATCTCCAGGTCCTCCGCTGACATGACTAGTAAACATCCAGCCAACATGCAAACCAATCAAAGCACCCCGTGGATCACCAGCGATCGCCATTTGGGAAACCCGGCAATGACGGCACGTTAAACGAGATCCCATGCGGGCCCGCCATGTCCATTGGAGCGCGGGCATCGGCCACGCTAGATAACAAGAGGAAGCTCGGTCCCCAGCGACCCCGGGCAGCTGCTTTATCACACGTGCCCAGGATATGTTGTTGCTTTGGATGATAGCGAGATAGCAGCTTTGCGAATTGCGATTTCGGTCGCCCCCGATGGAGATATTGAATGAGGGGTGGGAGAACGATGGGTTATCATTTGCCGCGTCAGCGCGGTAGAGCTGCAGCTGCCCGGAATACCACGCCGTCTCCAGGTCCTGCTCTTGGCTCCTGCAGAGAAAAAGCTTGTTTGAGCGGGAAGCGCATCTTTTAAGAGCTTGGCTGCATGCCGTTCCCACGCCTTGTACGGAGTATCCTGGGCCTTGCTGACCTGCTCAGAGGATCTCGTCAATCGTTGCTTGAGCTCGCCAGACAGAATTGCGAATAAGGTTTTCCAGACGTTGGGCCGTTCGTTCTTTTGTTCCATTGGGACCCTATTCACGTCGCAATGCGTTTCGGAAACAGCGTCTGGGCCTCTCTCGCCCTTGCGTTCGGCGCCGTCCCGGCCCTCGCCTGCGAGAGCTGCGAGCATCCCGAGAGAGACGTCGTCTTGACCAGAAATGTTCGTCGCGCGCAGCCCGATGCGCAAGCGGCCGCCGTCGCGCCTCGTGGTCCGCTCTCGTGGAGTCAATTGAACTTTCTTCACACCACTGGTAAGCCAAACTTGGTCTCTAAACAATATCAGAGTGCAACTTCGTGTACACTAACAGCCTCGGCACAGATACTCACGGATGGTACGATCTCTAACCCCCTTCCCTAACGAGTGTCTCGCATGGCTCATGCTGACAATGTCTACAGGCTCGAGGGACACATTCGCGAGCAAAACTACGGTGCTGATTGGGGTGACTTTGTGAGCTTCGTCAAGCACATGCGCAAGAAAGCCAAGGACCTGGATGTTGACTTGCTGGTGGTTGACACGGGAGTAAGTTTTTGCTCACGAGCCATCTTCAACACCAGTTTTACTAACGCACATCTAGGACTTGCACGACGGTGCAGGAATCAGCGATGCCACTGGCGTTTCGTCTTACGCCAATGGCACCGGCGTCAACGGCCAGCTGTCGAACCCAATCTTTGAGAACATTGACTACGACGTCTTGGCCATTGGCAACCACGAGCTCTACGTTTCCGCCATTGCGTACGAGACCTTTAGCCAGTTTGCCAAGGTATACGGTGATAGGTACTTGACGAGCAACGTTCAGATCCGCAATCCCAGCACGGGTGCGCTCGAGACCATTGGCAAGCAGTACAGATACTTCACCACCCCCAAGGGTATGTGACCTCTCTGCCTTGGTCTTCTCGATATCTGACACAACTCCTACACAGGCCTCAGAATCATGGCTTTCGGCGTCCTCTTTGACTTCACCGGCAACTCCAACGCCTCCGTCGTCACAAAGGCCGCCACAATGGTCAAGCAGCAATGGTTCCTCGACGCAGTCGACTACACGGAACCCATCGACCTCTTCCTCGTCATCGGCCACAACCCCGTCCGCCCAACCCAGAGCAGCAGCACCCTCAAGACCGTCTTCGACGCCATCCGCGCCGTCAAGCCCGACACCCCCGTCCAGTTCTTTGGCGGCCACACCCACATCCGCGACTTTGCCGTCTACGACGAAAAGTCCACCGCCCTCGAATCCGGCCGCTACTGCGAGACCGTCGGCTGGCTGTCGCTGAGCGGCGTCAAGTCAGATAGCTACAAGGGCGCCGTATATCCCAAGGGCGTGCCTCACCCGTCTCAAAAGGCCGTCAACGTGACTGCTGGACAGACGGCTACTTCCGGAAACTCTAGCATCACGTACTCTCGCCGCTACCTGGACTGGTAAGAAGACTACTACACACACACCGTCAAGAGTCCGCAGTCTGGTACTGACTACATCTCCTAGGAACACTCTCACCTTCGAATACCACGCAGTCGGCAGCCAACACAAAGCCTTCAACACCACAAAGGGCCTCGCCGTCTCCGCAAACATCACAGCAACCCGCAAGAAGCTCAACCTCACCTCTCTCTACGGCTGCGCGCCCCAGACGTGGTGCATCGCCTGCGCGCCCTACATGTCCGCCGGCTCCATCTTCTCCCTGCTAACGACCGCCCTCTCCGCCACAATCGTCACCGAGGCCCGCAAGACCACGCCGCGCATCATCCTCGCCAACACGGGCCACATCCGTTTCGACCTCGCCGAGGGCCCCTTTGACTACGACTCCTCCTTCATCGTGTCCCCCTTCACCGACGGCTTCCAGTACATCCCCGATGTCGACTGGTCTCTCGCGCGCCAGGTCCTCGCGGGTCTCGAATCCGGCGGGTTCCCCTCCAAGCGCAGACGTTCTCTCTCGTCAGACTCGTTTGGCTTCGGACAGGTTAACCCGGCCCTCTCGGCCGTGGACAGCTGCATCGACCCGCACGTGACGAACGACCACTTCTCCAAGAGGTCCTACGCCGGCGGGCGCATCGTCAGACGCCAGGCCGTCACGCCGGGGTACACGACCACCGACGACTTTGGCACCGACGGAGACGATACCGTGCACAGCGAGATCCCGACGTATGATTACCCTGACTTCTTCCAGGCCAACGGCAGCTTCCCGGTCAGCGGTGAGCTTGCCGACGACGACAAGATTGATCTCATCTTTTTGGACTACGTTGCGGGTTCCGTCGTCTCGGTTCTGCGCTCTCTTGGGGGCAACTATACGTCTGCCGACGTCTCTTACTATCTTCCTAGCGTAAGTCAATGTCCGGGAGGATGGGTGACTGTCGTTTACCTGGATGTGATGAGCTGACTTGTCTCATAGACTTTCACGACCAACTCGTATCTGCCCGCGTTCGCAAAGAGCAATGAGGCGTGGCAGGCGAATGTGCCGAACTGTCCCGTTGGACTGGGCATCGGCTACAACACCACCAGTGCTTGATATTGAGTTGTAGATAGTTGCCACCTTCAAGTGCAAAAGCAGCATCCAGAGGGGTGTGGGAATCGTGGTGTTAACATTGGTATATCTGGGCCCATCAGGTGTTTGGCGCATGAAGATCGCTCGCAGGATCTCTCACCCACCACCGGTACATATCTATTCTCTTCAATTGCACATATTCTACACGCTATCAAGAGTCTGTGATCTATGACATCTGATTTCTCAGTGTTGAGGGTGTAAGCCACCTTCGCCCGCTCGAAGACCCAAACAACCAAGCCAAATACTTTTATCTTCGTCATTCCATCTTTCATCATTTCAGCATCTCAAATTGTCTCCGACGTCTTCAGTCCCGCAGTAACCCCCGAAACAATAAGATGCGCAGCCTTAGCAATCGTCTTTCGATCATTCACCTCGGCGCGGAACTCGGGCCCAAACGTAATCGTGATCGCATCTCTCTTTGTCACGCGTCTACTCTCTACCGCCTGCGGGGAGACGTACGCTTTAGCCCGGTACGAAGGCTGCCAATTCGTCGCCGCGTCCCGCAGCAGCCTCTCCAGGTTGGCTTCCGTCATCGAGGAGGAAGAGGACGACGATGACGAGGCAGACGAGCCGGGGGTGGAGGCGAGCCCGTCCAGGTACCGGAATATCCACCACGACTGCCCTGCCTTATTGACAAGCACGCCGAAGAGCATCCAGAGGGCGCCGTCCTTTTGGCTGAGGGAGTTTGCGTGGAGTCGAACGAGCGCGCCGTGTGCTTCGACTGCGTTGAAGACTGCCGAGTTTGGTCCCGAGTTTGGTCCAGTCGTCGCTGTTGTCGTTGTCGTTGGTGACGGCGGGAACTTAAACTTCTTCATGGTGATGAACCCCGCCATGGAATCCGTATACCGCGGTATCGCCTCGATGCGTGTAAAGATCTCGACGCCAGAGCCCCGGCTATGCATGACAAGGAGCATGATGGCGTACTCGCCCAGGTGAAAGCTCGAGTCGTGCGGCTTGAGCTGGACGATGCCGAGATCGCTTCCCGGCGCTTTTGAGGGGACGAAGATGTCGTGGACTTCGACTTTGAGGCTGCTGCCGGACTTTAGCAGCCCTAGATCGCGCGTGTTCCATCGCAGCGAGATGGGTCGGGGGAAGTCCCGGACGACTCTGTACGTGTCCACTAGGCCGGTGCTCTCCAGGGGAACCCCGATGAGGTGGCCGCCCTTTGTACTGGCGGATAGGATGCCGATACACTCCGGGGGCCGGAAGCCAAAGTTGGAAATGCGGATGTTGGCGGGGCGTACCAGCATCAACTGTATCGACAAGCCAAAGTTGGTCATGGAATACGGCACCGGCCTGCTCGAGGCGTCGTGCGCCGGGTGATAATCCTGCCCATTTCTAAAATTGCGTGGCGACGGCGCCAGCATGCTGACCCAGGAACCCGGGTCGCTCTCCGTCCAGGACCAGCAAAACAGCGACTGGTCTGTCGACGTCTTGAGTATCTCCTCCTGCAGCCGCGCAAACGCCTTCGCGCCCTCGCCGTAGAGGAGAGGCATGTTGATATCAAAGATGCCGAGCATGCAATACGCCATGTCCTCCTTGCGGGTCGTCTTGCGACACGACAGCCACGACATGCGCTCGGCGACGCTGGCGTCGGACAGGCGTTTCCTGCTTCGCGGCTGGAGGTATTTCCAGTCAATGTTTGTGATTCTCTGGATGACGCCCGCGAGGAGCTTGCGGGTGCCCAGGAGGCTCCAGCCGCGGGCGAAGAAGAGGACCTCCCGCGGGGCTAGGAGCTCTTGCAGCGTCCAGCCGCGGGTGAACCAGAGGCTCCGCGAAAGGATGTCGAAGCTGTGCTCTGCGTCGCCGGCGGGCCCGTCTAGTCGTTCCGCGTGGTCTACGTCCGAGAGGTAGGCGTAGCACCGCACGGCGCACTCGTACCACGCAAACATGGAGTTGATGGCCTCGGACAGCTCGGCGGAACTCTCCTTGTTGATGCAGCAGGTGTCGATCCAGAGATAATCGAGTCCATCGTCAGTCGCCTGAATCCTGGCCATGTCAATCTTGCGAAACCCTTCCCTCTCTCTCGCCACGCATAGGTCCTCCTTCCAGTCTTGAAACGTCACTTCATCGTGGCTCCACGTGTGAGAGACGATGGCGTACCGCGGGATCTCGTCGCCAAAGAACTCGGCCAGGGCCAAGGTGCGGGTGTTGATGAGACGCATCGCACGTAGCGCGGCAGGGTCGAAAGATGCCGCGGTGGAGACATGTATCTCGCGCTTGGATCAGCTAGGTTTGGTAAGGCACGTCATGTCATGTTGCTGGTGATTCCATGTGTGCGCAGTTTCGTAGACCGAAGCTGAGAAGCGGGGACATTGCTGACCGTTGCGAAGCTTGAAGTCAGTCCTACACCGTTGATAGACCGAATGTAACCTCCCAGCTAGCAGCAGCGAAAATGGCTCAGAGCGCCCAGGTGGTGCCAGCTGCAGCCAGCTGTTCCAGGAATCATTGAGTATCACGATGCCTCGTATATAAGTGATGGCAGAAATGATGACCTACAAAACAACTGGCATGGTTCTGGGTAATTTGTCTTTGTCACGGAATGCCTGAAACCACCTTTGAGCCTCAGAAAAATAGCTGTGTTGTATAACCAACAACTACTCTCTTTCGTTTCCTCCAGTTTCGTTACTGCTGTCATAGTGTTTCCTAGCACTCTCTATCTTTCTTCCTCTCCAAGCACAATGTCTATCGAAATTGCAACCGATTCAGTGCGGCAACGATCACATCCAGCTTAAACCTCGTGGAAAGAGATTGGAACTAGCCTGGCCAAAGCCCGCATCGTCATCGTCGGAATCCGAGGTGCCGTCGCCGTAATAATGATGGTAGGTTTCGGCTTCGTCCGACGACGCATACATAGAGACATCGGTATTACCGATGTCATTACTGCAGACCTGGCATATGCTAGACTTGTTCGGCCCCGGGCAACCCCAAGCGGGACATTTCGTGTCCTTGTTGTCCATGTAAAGCCGCACCTTATGGGGTTCGCACCAAGGCCCTCCTTTCAGACTTGAGTCGCCAAAGTTATACACGACGTAACCCCGTCTGGAAAGGCCAATCACGAAGTCATCGTCCACCGCAAGGGTCCGGAATGCCTCCGACTCTTTGAACCAAGGGTTGTTGGTTTCCAGGACAACCGTTGATGACTTGTTGGCGATGCAGATTGATCTTTGGCCGTTACCCTGGAATTCATGCCTCCATCGAGCTTTGTTGTCGCCCGCGAGGATGGGCAATTTGTTTTGAATGTAATAGATCGAGTCGTTCCACAAGATGCCGCCAGTCTGTGACGGGTCACGACTACCAAAATCCCAGATCGGCATCCGCATGCCGTTCAGGACCCTCTTTTCTACAATGAATGACTCCGTCACTGTGTTGAAGTTGATGCTTCTCACGGGAAGACTGGGCGTCGTTACAGCCTCGTTTCCGGGCAGCTCGCTCTTGACGGTGGAAAGACTGTCCGAAATCGACCTGTATATGTTGCTAATGTTGAAAAGTCCATAGGAGTTCATTGGTCGGCAATGTGTTGCAAAGCGTGGCACATTTTGAATCTTGTATCTTCGGGTGAGTTTATATGAGAAAGTTTTGACAAACTTCATGTTTTCGAATTTGTGAATCTCGACAAGGAGTTCAAGGGTGACGTATTGATGTGTGTGAACATCGATTTCTTCAACCTCAGCTGTAGAATCATATTCACTCGTTTCGTCTCTCAGCCTGGAGTTGCCGAGAAACACACTGACGAAGTAGAGAATGTGAGGTTTTGTTGGGTGAAAGATGAAACCGTTGTTTATATCCACGCCTCGGCATACATTCTCCTCCCATGGAAAGCCGAGGCCGTGCCGTTCATGGGATGCAGGAGAAATAGGAACCTGGAGCTTGACAAGTCCAGTAGACCAGGTCCAGACATGAGGCGGGGTGTGTTCAGCTTCATCCTCGCCATGAAAATAGTCGGGGTTGAAAATGACGACGAACGTATCTTTATGGGCCTGTAGATCCGTCATGTGCCTAGGAATTGTAACACGACGGTGCTGGTCCTTGACAAGATCGTACACGATACTGAGACGATTAGCTGGATTTGAAATATGACTCGGTGTCTTTCTAATGGAGTGATGAATGACATGTTGTCGAACAACTTACAGAGCCCTCATGCTATATTGGTCAACGAGGATTAAGAGATTCTCCGTCATGGTATAAACGATGAAGTCCTTATCTCCCTTCACCACGAGGTCGGGAAGTGAAAGAAGCTTCCTTGTCATGGCTCGGATGTCGTCAACGAAGAAGCGGTAGGAATCCCACTGCCAGGCGACTTTTCCACTGCAGTAGGCGAAGCCGAGATGAGTCCTCAGTTCTACTTCTCGAGTATTCTTGAAAAACCTCGAGGGTGTAGGTGTAGGCTTAGATTTGGCAAACTTGAGGCTGCGCTTATCGTATTTCAGGGCGGTGCATTTTAGCAGAGGCACATCGGCCGTGTTGATGGAAAGCCAGGAGGTGAGTTTGCCTTCGTTCCGGGCTGTGGCCTTTTGGGCTACAGGACGCAAGAGATCCCAAGCCGACGCATCTGGAGACGCAGCGACTAAACCAGGGAAGGAAATCTGGGCGATTTCTCTGACGACGGTGTCGGACGTCCATTTTGCTCGCCATACTTTGGAAACCTGAGTGCACCTAAGTGCATCGCCAAGGCGCAGATACTGTGCTATCATAGCAACGACTTCCTCCGGAAGATGATGCATCTCTGCAAGTTTGATTGTGCTCTTCATTGTCAGTTGCCTGAGATGTAGAAGTTCCCAGGGCGTGAGTCTCGAGACAAGATTATCCAGGTTGGCGTGCCGGAGGGCTGTATTGGGAGATCCATCGTCGTTGGTGAGCTTCGCAAGCTGTTCAGCCAGTACACCATCATGCGAACCTCTGGCGTATTCCATCCTGACTTTGACTTTGGTGCTTGCAATATCAGAATCGGTGTTCTTGGTGAATAGACTGATGAGGGCTGGAAAAGCCAAAAGAGAGCATTCTAAGAGTGCAGCTGGATGCAGATGGAGGTACCTTAGGCACCTACCTAGGTTGGTGGTTCTTGCCTTATCTAATCAGTGTATCTAATCGACCTTAGCCCCATAAGGTAAGGTAGGCACCTTAGGTGGGGCATCGGCGGGGAGTCTACCGGCCTCCGATCTCGCTAAAGGCAAGTTTAGGTAAGCGATTGGTGCCTGGCTCACCCCAGCTTTTAGCTCGCTGTCCTCCCTCCACGGTCCACCAGCCACCTGGTCAGTGACACGGTACGGTACTATGTACGGACAGCCTAAGCTCTGTGCCCAAGCGCCATGTCAGTGACAAACGGGCCCGCCGGACAACAGTCCAGCAGCGTTCAAACAGCCTAAGCGGCGCTCCAGAGTCCACCGGCCCGACGAGCACGACATCATTATAGGTGACAGAAGCGACCTGCTGACGTGCGAAATCGTGACTCCAACTCCTGACTCCGACGCGGGCCGTCCGTCTCCTCCCACCATCTTCTTCTACTCCCTCTTCCCCCCCCAGTCAGTTCCATCCCGTCCGCGACTATCCATCCGTTATCCGCAAACCCGAGACTTCTCCTCTCCTCTCCTCGCCCTCCCTCTTGAGCACGTCATGTTTGATCTTGGTTGTTTGTGACTCGAGTCTCGCGGATCCGGCCACCTCACTTCTTCCATCTGCGCAACAATGAACAGCGACTGCCCTTCTTTTTCTATCTAATTGTCGGTTCTTCCCTTGGCTACTCATAGCCGACCAAGGCACATATCTCCAATTCGACAATCCGTACTCTCTTCCACGCATCTCCGAACCCGACTGAACCTCCCACACAACCAACCCGTCATTCACCATGGCGCGAGCCGCAAACACCCCAACCCCGTCCGATGACCGGACCCTCGTCGCGGGAGCTCACGACGACGACGACGCTTCCTCCACAATCAGCCGCTTCAGCTCGAGATCCTCCTTCGACTCCCAAACACCACCGAGGCGGAAACGTCCAAGCCCCCGCGCGGCCACCACCCTCCGAGCAATCTCCTTCGTCGCGGCATTGATCTCGGCCCTCTGCGCGGGCTCCATCACCGTCTTCTCCATGTACGGACACATCTTCCAGGAACGCCTGCACTACACCCAGTTCCAGGTCAACGGCCTAGCCATCAGCAGCTCCGTCGCCCTCTACCTCCCCGTTTCGGTCCTCGGCTACATCTGCGACCGCGTCGGCACCCCGCCCTTATCGCTCCTGGCGGCTATACTCTTCAGCGGCGGCTACGTCATCGCCGCGGGCACGTACCGGAAGCTCGAGGCGGAGAACCTCGGCGGGCTGCGCGATTACGCCGGACGGCGCATCGGCGGCGACGCCGACTGGACGTACCCGCTCATGATCTTTGCTTTCGTCTGCGTGGGCGTCGGTACGTGCTCCATGTACCTCGCCGCCGTTGCGACGTGCGCCAAGAACTTTGGCAAGGGAAAGCATCGCGGACTGGCGCTGGCTGTGCCGATTGCCGCCTTTGGGTTGAGCGGCATGTGGCTCAGTCAGTTGGGCAGTCACGTCTTTTACGAGCGCTTGCCGGACGGCTCGGCTGGAGACTTGGACGTGTTCCACTTCTTCGTCTTCCTCGCCATCCTGCTTTTGGTGGTGGGAGTGACTGGCTCTTTCACGCTAAAGGTTGTCGACGAAGAAGAGATATTCGAGGAAGCCGTTGAGGAGCTGGAGCGAAGCGGCCTCTTGGAGCGCAGCACTTCCTTCCTCAGTGCCCGCAGTCTCGAACGCAGCAGAAACTACGGCGCAATCGGACAGATCGACGACGAGGAAGACGGCGGCGTCTTGGGACCGGCGGAAGACGATGCCAAGCTCAGGAAGAAGCTCGTCCTCAACGCCGAGACCAGGAGCTTCCTCACGGACAAGACCATGTGGTGCTTCGCTCTCGGATTCCTGCTGATGATTGGACCCGGTGAAGCCTTCATCAACAACCTGGGCACCGTGATTGGCACGCTGTACCCTCCCACCATGCACTACGTCGGACCTCCGACCTCGGCCGCGACGCACGTCTCCATCGTCGGCATCACCAGCACCATCGCCCGTCTCGCAACCGGCACCCTGACAGACCTCCTCGCGCCCTCGCCGCAGACGCAGCACCTACAAGTCTCCTCCACGTCGCCCTTCCTCCGCGGCAGACCCACCATCTCTCGCGTCGCCTTCCTGCTCTTCTTCGCCATCATCCTGTCCCTGGGCCTGGTCGCCCTAGCCTCCGGCCTCATCCAAGAGCACGGCGAGCGGTTCTGGATCGTGTCCGGTCTGATTGGCTCCGGGTACGGCGCCGTCTTCAGCCTGACGCCCATCATCATCACCGTCATCTGGGGCGTCGAGAACTTTGCGACAAACTGGGGCATCGTCGCCATGTTCCCCGCCCTGGGCTCGACTTTCTGGGGACTGGTGTACTCGGCCGTCTACCAGTCTGGCGCTGAGAACTCTCCCCAGCGCGGCGGCGGCAGCGGCGGTGGCGGAGACGTCTTTTGCTATGGCGCGCAGTGTTACGCGCCGACGTTCTGGGCCATGGCCGTCACTGTATGGTTGGCGTGTGGCATGATCCTCTTTGCCTGGAAGGGCAAGGGTGGATGGGCGCAGCGCGGCATCATCATCTAAGTCGTCAAACATCACTGTTACTACAACATTACATCACATAACACATCTTTCTTTTTTATTGTCAGGCATGTGTATCGGCGTTTGGGCAAGAGCATTTGGGTTGAATAAGGCGTGTCATATCTATTCCGCCGTGGTTTCATTGGGGTATATAATCGCGTAAAGTCATAAAATATCCGGGCCAGTCCTGTTTTCCCTCTCGTGATCCAAAAGTCGCTCTCGCATCGCACACACACATACTTTCTGTCTCACTTTCTCTCTCTCGTTCTCTCGCCATGTTTTTGTGTTATTCGATCATAGCATCATGATTGCTACCAAGGTCGCAAGCGCCATAATCAGGCCCGCCACCAGAGGCGTGCTCGTCCTCGCACTCGCGTTCTCCTGGTCGTACTCACTCATCGTCTTCATGCAGATCCATTGCGAATACAAGAGCTTGTCAAACAAGACGCTCATGACGGGCGTGTACCCGTTCAGCCCGCCTGTTGGTTTTGTCGTGCTCCCGTCCCCGTCGAGAATCAGCTCCACGTCGGTCAGCTTGAACATGTCGTACGACTGCGGCAGCGTCGGGTGGCAGTCGTTGTTGTCGTCTGCGTCGCCCGCGTCCTGCGCCAGCACGGTCGGGGCGTCCGGGCCGATGACGTCGACACCGGTGATGTTGACGGCGCCGGCGACGAGGTTGCAGTGGAAATCTTTATCTGTACGCGTCCGCTCCTCGAGGTACATTGCGATTTCCTGGCACCGGGGTAGGGTCTCGTCATTGGAGTGGGCGGTGCGGAAGTCGTCTACGTAGCCCGTGATCTCGTCCATACAGGACTGCTGGAGCCAAGGGCTACAGTCTGTGGTGTCGAGGTCGGGTACCTCGTGCGGTGTGGGCAACGTCTGGAACATGTGCTGGAAGATGAGGGCGCATCCCTTGGGGTAGCTCTCCGACGAGAGATTCAGTCCTGCGGGGGCGCCTAGGTAGTAGGATTGGGTATAGAGCTGCTTCTTTATCCAGCTGGGGGAGTTTGCCGGGGCGGGGGAGTTGGCGACGGTGGCGACGGTGAGGGAGAGCTTGCGAATGTCGGTGGTGTTCTTGTCGTCTATGGGTATGTCGAGAACCTCCGGGGCGATGCCGACGCGGCGGAGGACGGAGCCGGCGAGGGTACAGTTTGACTCGCCGACGAGGTCGTCGACGGCGCCGGGCGGGCAGTCTACATCGGCGCAGCCTTTTAGAGAGACCTCTGTTAGGATGGGGACCGTTGCGAGAGCGGGCCCGGACCCCGCGAGGACCGTGAGGAGGGAGGTCCCCATGAGGCTCGAGGACCAGAGCCTCATTCTAGAGGGGGTGTATCCGTAGGGGACACCGGCCGGCGGGATGGACTGGAGTTGCTTTCGTCTCGGTTGAGTTGGTTTACGTCAAGTGTTCAGGGGAAAGCGTGATGAGAGGGACCCGGAGACGGGAAACCGGCAAGAGGCCACGCAGGGCCAAGACCGCGATGAACAATTGGGGCCTGGGCCGAATAGGTATAAAGACCTGGGTCCCGGGACGCGAAGAGAGGACCAGCGCGGTGGGCGCGCCGGGCTCTGCTCTGCTCTGCTGCGGCGTGCGCTGCCTGGTGGGATGCTGCGCAGGTTCCGCAGGACGATGAGAGGTGGTTCGTCTGGCACGGAAGTACGGCAACGACGGGTGAGGTTTTTGGTCTCGGCGCCGTGGTTGTTCGCGGGCGGGGTGTGGGGTGCGGGTTGCTTTGCGGTAGGTTTGTGCGTGGTGTGTTGTGCTGGCTTTGCCGACCTATGCGGACTGCTGGGCAGTGGATGGGCAGAAAGAGCTGATGGAGTTCTGGCAGAAGCAGATGAATGTGCTAGGGTCGGTAAGTGGTCGATAGTATCACCAACACCTTTGTCGCTGGCTTCATCGTTCGACCTCGCGTCGTTGTTGTTGATTCCTGCATTGACTTTGGAGGAGTCGAGAATTTTCCTGGGCAGAGCGCCGAGAAAAGGAAAAAGGTGAGCAGAGAGGCAGAGCAGAGACGGGCAGCCAGGAGCGGGGTGAAAACCACCGCAGCAGGAAGTACTTCGTACAGACACTGGCAAGACTGGGCAAGAACTGATCACAGATTACATCAATGAGTGAAAAAGCAGCAACAGCGGGCGAGAGGGTCGCGTGGTGGAAGGTGATAGGCGCCCAGAAGGTGATTCTTTCCTTGGCATTCCTTGGCGCTCTCACCGTCTGGTTGGCTTATCTAAGGATTTGAGGTAAATTCCTCAATTCCTCTTCGTCCATGAACTGAATTTGATGGTTTTTGAATGTCGAGTTGGCGTTGATCTGTTTGTGATGCTCAATTGAGTTGCTATAAGATGAGATGGCAGGTGAAAAAAACTCACGTTATACTCATCTCAAGTGTGTCTTGAGCACTGAGGAATGGACGGTGAGTTTGGGTTGAAGAGTGAGTGTGAGAGTGAGGTACCTAACCTGAGAGGGGGGATGGTGGGGTTGGGGATGACTACCTAACCAGCCTGGAAACTATGTACCTAGGTACCTTAAACTGCGTCCGATCTAATCCCCGGATAAGGTACCTAAGGTAAGCTTAAACTTCGGACTTTGCAAACAGCTCCTTCAACTTCACTCACTCCCACTCATCCAACATTCCTCATGTTCATGTCCTTTCTGCGGCTCATGCGAACCACTCTTTCTTGCTTCAATAGCCGCTACGAATGATGTTCGTGACGACATTGGACCCGGCCGTCTACCAACTGAGACACAACTACCGTTACGCTGAGGCATTGAGGCAGTGAGGCTGTGCTGGAGTTGGTGCTCAACGCCTGGTTGCCCTACTTCAACCTGACCAATCTTGAGAGCCCAAGATGAATTTTCACGCGTCCAATCCTCCGCAGATGCGCAGATGCGCAGATGCGCAACAACGGTAATGCGAGGTGCTTGACCGAATCTCGCACCTTGTGCTACGAATGTCACGTTCAATTGCCTTGCTTTACGTGAAATGTGCAGTTACTGGCCCTTTGAATGGATTAAATGCTGCTCCCCCTCCTGGCAGCATGGCCTTTCCCTCCATTTCGTCTCATTCACTTTCAATCCTTGGCGTCACAGCAAAACGACTTCGTGATCGCTGTCAGCCAAAACACTAGGCGAACCTCATCGCACTCCAATCCTTCCCTTACTTGCATAACGCCCTACTGATCCTCTACATCTCACTACTGGTCTACAACAACTCGAGCATGGTTGAGACCACCCCCGAAGATGACACCCTCACTCCCCCACCATCGTTGCCTCAGCCTGAGAATATGGGGTCCTCCCAATCTCTGAAACAGCTGCTCGAGGCTGCCATGTGTCGCTCGCTCAATCTCAACGGCGGTGATTTCAAGGAGTTCCTCCCCGAGCCTGCGCTCAACCGAATCCTCACCCCGCAGTCGGCACTAGCAGCTCTGACTTCGAGCCCTGGCATCGCCGACCTGATGTGTAGCATCTACGCTGTCACCGTTTTCAACAAGCAGAAGACTTACATCAAGACCTTTGCCATTCTGGTCTTGATCGGTCGCGTCGATGCCCTTCCAGCTTTTATGCACAATTCTCTCGGCGACGAGCACTTGCCATTGGCATTTACATCTATTTCAGGAGAGAAGACTACCTTGGTCCGGTCCTTGACGACCCCGTCTTGCTCTGATCTGTCATTGATGGGGCTCAGCCATTACGAGGCCTTGTTATTCGAGGCCACACAATGGAAACTCCTGGCGCCTGTTTTTGCACGACGTCAACTCGAAGACGAGCCGCTCGAGTTTCCGGAGGGCACCATATTGCCGATCGTAATGCCTGATACATTTGAGGGGTTCCAGACGCCTCGCAACGGTATGAGCAGCAGTTCTCGCATCTACAAGGCCCATTTTCATGCCGGGCATCACGACTTTCCCTTCTCCAAGGTCGCAGTCAAAAAGCTGCTTCACGGAAGATCGGAAGACTACAGGCGTGAGGTCGAAGCCCTCAAGGTATTTGGTGACATGGGCCAATATAATATTATTGAGCTCCTTGCCACCTTCAAGCTTGGGAAAAACTACTACCTAATTTTCCCCTGGGCCGAATCCGATCTCCGCAGCTTCTTTGCTACCGAGTCACCCTCTTTGCCTCGTCCTATCGGAAAAGCGGTAGTGCCTGCTGCCACCTGGACTGCCAAGCAGATGCTCGGCATTGCTGAGGCTTTGAAGGCAATCCATTATTGCCGACAGACAATGCTTTCTAGATCAACTAGATCAACAATTCGTAGGGAACCTTCAGATGAGAAAGATTACGGCATACATGGGGATCTCAAACCGGAAAATATTCTTCTTTTCTCTGATAGGGGCCCATGGCAATCGCAGCTCATTGTGGCTGACCTTGGACTGACCCGAATTCACTCCGCGACAACGTCTTCTCAGGCAGACAGGCCAGCAGGCTATTCGCTCACCTACCGTGCTCCGGAACATGATGTCGGCCTTTTTAATGGTCAAAAAGCAGATATTTGGTCGCTCGGCTGCGTCATGAGTGTAGCAGCTACATGGATGACTCTGGGGAGCAGGGGGGTCAAGACTTTCGACGCCAGCCGTCTGACAAAGGCCAACGGCCGATTCGACAACTCCTTTTTCGAGGTTTCCAAAGATCGAGAGAAAGGGATCCGAGTCAAGCTGAAAGCTGCTGTATCTTACGTGAGTAGTTGATCAAGAACTTTCTTGTAACATTAAAGTATGTATGCTAACACAGACTTGGATAGTGGATCAGTCGACTACATCAAGCTCCAACAGCCAGTATGTTCACGCACGATCTTCTGAATCTCGTTCAAAATGGGATGCTAGAAGTCGACGGCTCCAAGCGACTGTCGAGCGGTGATATTGTGTCCAGCCTTGAAAAGATGTACGATAAGTGCTGTGATGTCCCTGGCTACACGAAAGCAGCTCCTTTTGGACATATGTCAAGCTGGCTAGGCCGACAGCGGCTCTTGATAGGACCTCATGCACCTCAAGCTCGGTCTCTCGCTGTAAATATGGTGAAGTTACCAAATTCGATGCAACAAAGTCAAACGCTGCCGACAACTCCATCTCAGGCTCGATTCGGCTCGGATTTCCCTAGCTCAACCGCTGGGCCCTTCCCTGAGTTCGACGCAAGACTAAGTGTGACCTTACCCAGCTCGTTTTCAGGGCCATTTCTTTCTGGTCAGGCACAACACGGCAGCGCTGCGAGCCAGCCAAACCCTGCCTTTGGAGAGATGGGTTTCTTTACTTCACCAGATATTGGTAGGCTCACATCTCCAACTGTGGAGCAGTACCTACCCTCTCTCGAAGACCCCCAGGTGTCTGAGCTCGCAGCTACAGAGCCTACTAGTGGGATAAAGAGGGTCCATGAGCCAGAGAGCAACAAAACTGAGGTTAAACGGCAAAAGTCGCAGAAATCGCGGAAAACAAAGGCCGCATCCAACCCTTCAGGGCCTGAAGACCCTGTTGAACCGTCTTCCGAGTCTCTGGCGGGTGCTCAGGATGAAGCACGCCCTTTTGCATGCCCTTACTACAAAAACGACCCGAAGAACTACTGCAAGAAGAAGTACAAGCTGTGCGGAAGTTCCGGTTGGGAGACCATTCCCAGACTCAAGTAAGTTTCGTTTCGCCTTGTCCGAACTGAGTATCATCTCAGTCATTTCAATATTACACGGAAGCATATGCTGATGTACCACACTAGGGAACACCTCCACCGAGCTCATCATAAGCCTGGGCTTAAATGCAGTATATGTCTTGAGCGACTACCGTCAAGGGAGGACCTCGGCAAACACTACAATGCTAAGGTTCGATGTGTCAGGCGAGATGACAAAGTTGATGACATGATGGACGATGCGCAATGGGGCTTATGTCAAGCCCAGATGCGCCGCAAGTCAGACGCCTATAAGTGGGGCGAGATCTACAAGATACTCTTTGGGTCAAGCCCTTCGGGAACCATGCCTTCTCCCTGTATGTCTTCTTTCCAGAATCTTAAATAGGTACGGATATGTAACTGACGTGGTTAGATCGTGACGACCTTGAGACGTTTTGCGACTTTCTTGTGTCGAAGAAACAACAGTCAGCTTGCGACGAATTCCACATCGACATATGTCTGAACTTTGTTCGCGAGTTCCAGAATCCCGGGTCTCTCACGCAGTCTACCGAAGTCTCCGAGGTACCGCCGTCCTTGACTGGTGGTTGGTCCAACGACTCGACCTTGTCTTCTGTTATCATGCCGATGGAGAACGAAACGGAGGCAATTCATTTTGAGTATGACAGAACGACTGATGTCAATTGTCAATCACAGCAGACTGGTGCGATGGGACAGGGTGCTTTTGGTGTTTTTGCTGATGGAAGCCAGTCTTTTACGGAGGAGTTTGGCGATCTTTTACATTTGGATCCAAACGGATCTGTGATTTGAAAGAGGGGCTTGGGATCCTACGTCGCGCGTAGGAACCCGAGTGTCTGGTTTTCCTTTCTATTTTTTGAGATACCACTGGCGTTGTCTTACTTATCAATACTCGACATCGAAATTAGATTTTCATATCGTACTACATGTTCGGGTTTCCTTTCATATTCAGCAGAACGACATCATCCTCCATGGACCCATGGGCCTACGTCATCCTTGTATTATTCAGAGGTCACGACTGAAGAAGACTTCAGTTGCATCTGAAGTTGAAAACTCTTCGTCTAGTTTATTACAGTGAAAGACTTCTAATCCATGTAAAGTAGGCACCGCTGCCAGGTCCAATCACGCCAACTTCTTGGACGAGATAGTCATACAAGCAACATTAATATGTGCAAAAGTGAGGTCTCCGTAAAAGTACAGACCGACTACGAGCAAGGAAGGACTCAAATTCGATGATCAGTACCGCCTCAATGAGATATAACTAACCAGACTTAATACACAAATTCGAGAAAAGAACACCAAAACTCACTTGCATTCCCGGATTCCACGACATACACACCACGAACAACCGTAGACTTTCCAAAAGAATCTAAGCGAAAGCGATGAAGCTTTCAACTAACAGCCGCACCCGCAAGACGCACACCCCTTCCCGCAACCAACATTATCCAAATTTGCACAATCAGAATTCGTATCGCACGTCTGCCAGTCACCGTATCCCCTGTTCCGCGCAGTCCAGCACCACCGCCCGTTGCCGTCGCACGCCTTGTAGCAGTAACCTCCCGAGCAGCCGTAGTCTCCTGGGTCAACATCCCAGCAGTTACCCCAGCCGCCGCCGTGCCGCCAGCCCCAACCCCAGCCCCAGCGGTTTACGGTGGTGGAGTTGGCTCCTCCGCCCTCTTTGCTATCTGCGGAGGCAGGACGGGGTCCGACGGCGTGTTCGGGTCGAGGGACCGGGCCTAGGGGGTGGTCCTGGCACGTGCGGATCTGTGCGGGATGAACGCCGGTGCCACCGGCGGCGGAGGTGTCGAGGGATGCGGCGGTGTATGTCATCACGCCGAGGGATCCGCACCGTTCGGCGGTTGTGGCTGGGGCTACAGCTGCGAGGATGGGGGTGGCGAGGAGGAAGAGGTGGGAGGTCTTCATTGTGTATAAAGGGGCGAAGAAGGTTTGGTGTGATGAGATGGCTGAATGTTTCTTGAGATTGAGTTTGCGGGGGTTCCGGGTGCGAGGTGTTTATGCAGGAGTCCCGACTGCGTGGATAGAGTTTAGATTGACGGGAGTCTCGGGAATTTTAGATGCTTGTTTATGACGATTTGTTGGAAATAGGTTTATTGAGGATGATGAGGAGGAGGAGGGTGTAGGTCCTGTCACTGGCTTTCGGATGCGATGATGTATGAAGCTGTGATGAATTTGTATTCCCAAGAGTTGAAGTTGGTAAAGGGGGATGGGCCAAATTCTTATACTTAAGTTTCTTACACCCCTTTCTCAGGTCAACAGCGATCATGTCCGTTGATCTCCGTCCCCGTCCCAAAGTTTTGATCTCGATGAAGCTTGCAAATTGCCGTGACCTCCGTTATGCTCCGTTTGAAAAGCAAGTTTAACGTGCGAACACGAAATATGCGGGCATCGGACTTGGCGGAGTGATGACTCCTGAGATACCTTTTCGATCTTGCTTTGAAGCCGGACCGAGGCTTGACTTACAAGAAAGTCTTCCGGTACCTTCGGTTTTCTGGAAAAGCCCGCCTCTTTTCGTCTGAAAGGATATTCAACGTCATTTCGAAGTGCTGATAATGACCGAGTCCGAGTTCATCGACAGCTTGATTACGAGAACACCTACAAAGTCATCGCCAAGCTTGTTCCGAAGTAATCCGAGTCATGTTTTTCACCCAGCCTATGTGATGAGTCCTGATGTCACTCTTCAATCTCTTTCTCCCAGATATTCGAGTTCATCATGCTACAGAGTTCATGAAAACTCCGAGATTCGAGGCGGCGTCATTGGGAAGTCGACTCGACTTGAGCTTGAAGTCCGGCATCCAATATCTTGCATACTTTCCGTGACGTCCCGCCACTTTGACACCAGATGGATATCAAGTAATAGCGGTTACATCCGTCATCGTCTCGATTCTATAGACCGCACATGTGATCTAGATTCTTTTTGATTATCTGCTGCTGCCTGAGATCACTGTATCATAGCATGCCGGCTGCACGACTCAACGCCCACAAAGTTACGAGTGGACAGAGCGCTTTGCTGAGAGGTCAGAGTGTTTTGATGTTTAACCTGGAGGCAGACATATTGTGTCGGGTCGTAATCGTCAACTCAAAATCGAAATCAATTGTATCTACGTTTCAAATTTGATTCGTAGAAATCGTGACAACAATGACAAAGGTATATCGCAGGCGAATACCAGTGTTGGAGGATCCTTCGATACATGTGAACTATTGCATACTACATTTTGAAATATGCTTAAAGTCTCCCATTGGAGTGTCAACTATCTTGCTGGGCTTTCTAATCAAGCGAGGTTGAGAGCCTCAAGGATAACATATGCTTGTGCTGTTCACAGGGGTGAACCAAAGCTACAATGGACCTCTGACCCTACGCTTGTCTCATCATGCGAGCGCTCGATAGTGCATCAGAATTCTCTATCCTCAATTCCCATGAATCCAGTTTCAGTCACCTGAACTGCCTTAACAGCATAATGGCTGAGTATGCTTAAGACCTAGGTTTAGTAGATACTGCATCAAAGCTTAGACAATCTGTCACTGCCATTCGCCGCGAGTCTAGGTCGCGCTGAAATGGAGATCCCTTCCAACTTTCCCTCGTTTCTCCATTTACCAATATACTCCAAGAAAGAGACCGTACCTTCAGCCCACACGACTCCCCGTGCCTGCTTGGCCCTCTCTCTAGGGTCGTCTGAGGCCGCTTGACCGTGTCCGTTGAAGTATCCCGGGGTACATCCCGCAAGCGACGAAAAGAAAGGAGCCCTCTTAGCAACCTCCAGACTGTGCTGTTCCTCTGCTTCTCGTGTCACCTCGACGATGGCCCTTTGGCCAGCACCGACTCGTTTCTCAGCCTCGGAGACGATGTACGTGACATGTCGAGCAATGAGACCCAACATGAACACATTGTTGCCCGTAATGGTACCCTGAGACGTACCGGAGAAGAAGAGGTTGGGAAACTCGTTCGTGAGGTATCCATGCAGTGTGGCAGCGCCGTTGCGACGCCATTTGTCGTCCAATGAGATGCCATTACGTCCGAGAACCTCGATGCCGACTCGTTCTGCTGGACTGCCTCCCGTGCGACCACCAGCGACGGAATAGCCTGTGCTAAAGATGATGACGTCGACGGGATACTCCTCACCAGCGACGACGATGCCTCTCTCTGTGGCGTGAGATGGTCCCTTACCCTTAGTGTCGAGGAGATGTACATGCGGATCGTTGAAAGCCTGTAGATACTCATCGCTGAATGTCGGACGTTTACACCAAGAGGGGTACCAGGGCTTCAATCTCTCCGCGGTAGCTTCATCCTTCACGATGCTGCTGACTCGAGCGCGTACACGGTCCATATGTGGCAGGTCCAGGGCGTGGAACCAGGTGGCCCTTCGGTCTTGGTCTTCTGGGGAAGGGTTGACGATGCCATGGGCGGGCGAGCCCATGACCGCGGAGTAAGCGGGCATATCAGTCCAGCCATCGTTGACCAAGTTGGGCTGGCCTGGCAAGAGGGCGTTGGTCATGTGTCGGTTCAAGTTGATCTGCCTCTCGAATTGCCAACCTCTCTTTCTGGCGACAGTAGCTTTGAAAGTTTCGGGGTCTGTGTCCTGTTGACCGCGTTCTTTGACGTATGCTGGTGTTCGCTGCACCACGTACAACTCCTTTGCGAACTTGGCGAGCGTGGGGATTGCTCCTATGGCCGTTGCGGCCGTGCCGACTATCGCGACCCTCTTGTCTCGCAAGTTGGCGAGTGTTTGATCTTCTTGAGATCCTCCGGTGACATCGTAGTTCCATCTAGACGTGTGGAATATGTCCCCTTTGTAGGAAAGGAGACCGGAAATCTTTGGCACTTGTGGTTTTGTGAGAACACCCGCGGCCAGGTAAACATACTGCGCCTGGATCTCTTGCTTGATCACGGGTTCTCCAGGACCACATCTCTCAGAGAGACTGATATTCCAGAGTTCCTTCTTATCGTCCCACTGCACACTATGCACGTCAGACCGGAACAGAGTCTTGTCGTCAAGCTTCCATCGCGACGCAATGAGTTCCGCATATCGTCGGATTTCCGCGGCCGGGGCGTACTTCTTGGTCGGGACGTAACCAGTTTCCTCAAGAAGAGGTAGATAGCAATAGCTCTCGAGGTCGCAGTGCAGTCCGGGATACCGATGCCAGTACCAAGTCCCGCCAAAACCGCCAGCCGCATCGACGATTCGTATTTCGTCTGCGGTTGCAACACCAGATTTAATGAGGTTTACCGCGTATAGTAGGCCTCCGAATCCGGCTCCTAGAACGAAAAATCGGGTATGCTTGGTATCGCGGAATGGCGATGGTTTGGCATTCAGTCTTGCGTGATCCGCCCACGGATCATCGAGAAGTGAGTGTAGTCGATCCTCTGAGGCTTCGTTGAGGGGTTGAAATTGTGCAGAGCCTTCCGGTCTCAGCCTCTTCTCTGCTTCCTCGGCATACTTCCTCCTGACAGCCTCAAGCTTTTTGGCGTCAACGTGAGAGACAGGGTCTTGCGGTGCGGGTGCCGACATAGTTTGTGTCGCGTTTGAGCTTCTTCAATTGAGTCGAATGGAAGAGGTGATGTGAGACTAGTGGCAGTGACAAACATACGTATAACAACTACTACAAAAATTACACTTGTTCACCCCTTATTCTCGATCAAATTATCTCTGGCTTTGACTTCATATACTCGCCGCTGTTGCTGGCCCGCGTTTCGATGATAAGGCAAGCCGCACGCCATTACAAGGCCTTCGATACGCCATCGTTCCTCGATCACACAAGCTGCAAGCGTTCGCACGAATACTGGCATCACAAGTCCGACATCGCTTTCCGCACAAGTGCATAGATCATTTAGCCTGCAATTTTGACCAATCGGCCAATCTAGTGACATGCCGGATCACTGATTTGGCTGTGTGTGAGTGTTGGCATCCCTTTCACAGGGTGGTTGATTCGAACCGATGAGTTCCGTGGGCGACGGAGATGTCAGAATGACTGTATTGGATAATTCTGCGTAGTGTGTCAAAGGGACACGAACAAGCGTAGGTCGGATGGGCAGCTGGGATGGAAGTAGGGGCTGTAGGTGGTTGGTCCCTGCGCGGCCGCCCTTCGAGGTTGAATTGGACTTCCAATCCGACAGTGAGGTCTTGAAAGTTTCTATCTCAAGAAGAGGCTCATGGAGCAGGTTGCAGGCTTATTGCAGGCTTACAACAAAAAACATGCTTGTTTCCACTTTGATACACCACATCACGATGGTTCTTCTTGACTTGGAACCATTTCCTCTTTAATTGTAGCGTATCGGTCTCGTTACTCCCGGTGACGTTGGCGGGTCTTTGTTGTTAATCCTCCATGATTTCCTCGGAATATGTCACGTAACAGGGATAGTAATCGCACCTCACAAAGTGCCCGTCACGTGCTGAATCACGTGTCTATCTCAGATATCGTGTATATAGACCTTCTCCTTTTGTCTATTTCCACTTTAATAGTTAAGCCACTTTTACCACACTCCGTATGCCCATTGCTGCGTGCCATAACTCGTGACAGTTATGAGCCCAGCTGGTATTATGCTACTAGTCAGCCGTGGAAAATTCCGTCGCTCATATCAACGCACCCGTGAGAGGTCTGATAGCGCGCTCCTCTAGTACCTCAGAACAGGTTATCTCGGACCTAATGCTCTTCGTCGATTACTATATAAGACTTGAGGTGTGCGTATTAAACCTCTATTATAAGTTAAGTATGAAATATATGTATTATCCGAAGCTAAGATAGTAGTCTTAAGAGGACTACCCTTAAGAAGAGCCTCACGGCCATGGTACTATATGTACTAAGATCTCTTCTACTTCGAACTATCTCTTAATAGACGATAATATATACTCATAGCTTCTAACGAATATAGTAAGTAGCTTAGGGGGTTCCCTTTAAGGATAAAAATAGAGGAGGAAGTGCTTTTCGTACTATAGAGCCTCGAGGTAGCGATTCGTCGTTAAAAAGGGACTCTAATCTACTTCTTTAGAAGTGATAATAAGACCGCTCTCTTAACTATAAACGTTAGACGCGTATATAAAACGTAGTATAGCGAGCTAGGAATCGGAATAGAACTTCTATTTCTATATATAAAAGAACCCGTAAGTAACGCTAAAAGAGCAAGTTAACTTATAATTACTAAAGCTCGTAAAATACGCCTTTTTGCGAACCTCTTTACGAATCTATAGGATAAAATAGTACTAGTAGTAATTTTTATCTATAATATTACCCCACGGGAGGCTAATAAAAGAGATTTGCCTATTATAATAGAAATTAACTAGTAGAAGCGGTATTAACGCTAGTAATAGACGGGTTATTAAGTGCGGGATTCTAAACCGGTTACCCCGTATTTTAGTAGCCTCTACGTATATAGCTACTAAGCATACCCTCTTTATAGGGATCGTAAGAGGGGTATACGTTAAAAGGAGTTTAAAGTGCTTCTCCGCGGGTATATAGGATACTTAGTTAGATATATATTAAAAACGTATAACCTATATAAGGTCTAGGTGCCCGCGCTCGAGTAAGTATTTATTACGAGGAATGTTAGGTTTAATAAAGAAGTTTTTTATAATCTCGCATACGAGGAATAAGCTATTATAGGTAAGTAAGCAAATTTAGTAATTTAAGAGATATAAGAACTCTTTAATACTAATAATAAGTTAATTCGAGTACTCGGGGAAGTGGATCTAGACTTTAGAAATGCTAGTACTTAAGATAACTCTATAGTCGAGGATAGTATTACTATTAGATTTTTAACTATTTAGGACGCTAAGTAACCGATAGACGTACTTTAGGGTGCGGTAAATAAGGCTAAAGAGGCTAATATAGTTTTACTGTTATTATTAATCCCTAAGATAACCCCCTTGCGCGAGCTTAGGGGTAGGGGTAAGAAAGGGGATATAATAACCGGGTTATAGACGGCTCTGCGCAGTTTATAATCCTCTTTACGAGCGCTTATATATATTACGGAGGTTCTCGAGCTTTTAATTCTTAACGGCTCTTAGTAAAACGCTAGAGTACGCGGTAGACGAGGTGCTAATTACGAAGAAGTAATTCTTAACGCTAAAGTCGACGTTAGTAGGGAACCTTTATAATAAACCCCTATTATTATATAAGAATAGAGCTTATAAAAACTGCCTTATTAAGTACTAAGTAAAGCTCTGTTAGGTCCTAGACGTTTAAACCGGGCCCGTAAACCTCTATAACGCTTCGATAGTAGCATTTTTGCGACGCTTTTATATTCGAATATAGGAGATAGCGATTATTATAACCGTTTTTAGGACTGCTTTTTTTTTATTTTTATGCTTAATTAGTAGAAAGCTATAGAGGAAAGTAGTGTAGGATATATAATACTTTATTAAGTGGTAAAAGGAGCAGTTTATAGGACCTACTTAGAGCGCTCTGGAGGAGTTTAGAAACTACGACTTATTAAAGTTGATTTCTAGAGCTTACTAAAGAAGTTTAGCGATATTAAATATCTCCTACCGTAACTATAGAAGTTACTTAGGGATGCTATAGATATAGAAATGAAAAAGCTAAGGGATATTGGTATATAGGAAGAGGTCGACCGTAATCCTAAATAAGGGATCCTATTTCTATTGAAGTGGGTATATACTTATAAGTACGACGTTAATAACGAGGTTAGCGAGGTAAAAGCACGTATATATATAAGGGGGGATATATAACTACTTAACCCCTTATAAAATACGTACGCTTCGACGCTCGCTATAAAGGCCTTTAGGCTTATAATAGTAATAGCTACTTAATTCGACCTTAAGGTAGATTAGTATAATATTATTAACGCATTCCTTAACGCGCCTCTTAAGAGCGAGAAGCTAGTAATTGTTAAACTCTTAGAGGGATATAAGGTTATTAATAAAGTAAGTAAACTCTAACGCGCTTTATATAGCCTCCGAGACTTATTAATTCTCTAGTTCTAAACTTTTATTTCTATACTCCGTGGTATAAATATAATATATAGCTACGAGGAGATCTATATTTACTAAACCGTAGATAGGAAGGTGATGCTAGTGTTCTACGTCGATAACTTTATTATTCTATACTATCGAGACGACCGAAAGGCGGCTTAGGGGATCGTCGATAGTATAAAAGAATATATTAACCTTAAGGAGAATAGACCGATTAATTACTTCTTTAGAGTGCGGATTTTATAAAACCGTACTACTCGCAAGGTTTACCTTATTTACGATGTATATATTAAGCGAGTTACTAAGCGCTTCGACCTTATAGATTTACTATATCTAGCTACCCCTCTTTTTTAAAAAGAGTTTAAACTAAACGAGGGGTAGGTAATAAAGGAGGAAATAAAGAGCTACTAAGAGAAGGTCGGGAGTATGCTTTATATAGCTATTATAATTAGACTAGACGTTGCCTTTACTTGCTCGTAATTATTACGGTTCTTAACTAACCTAAGCGTAACCTATATTAAAGTAATTAACTACTATATCCGATATCTCTATATAACGAGATATTTTGCGCTCTATTACGGTAGTATACCGAGTGCGTAATTATTGCTTTTAGCTAGAAATACTAGCTTCGTAAATAACGAGGTAATACGACGATTATCTTAGGGATATATAATGTTCCTTTTTAGTAGCCTAATTTAATAGAAATTAGTACGCTAGGCGACGGTTACGACGTTAACTACCGAAGCTGAGCTTCTTTGCTTTAAAGAAACCGTAAAAAAGACCATGGCTCTAAAGCGCCTTTTTAAGGATATTACCCTTAACCTAGGAGAAGTATAGTTAGTTAACTGCGATAATTAGCAGACGATTCGACTCGTCGTGGGGGAAGGAAAAAGAATAGCTACTCGACTTCGCTATATTAATATATAGAATATGTAGCTAAGATAAGAGTACGCTAGAGGTAGCTTCGAGGTTGCTTATATATTAATAAAAAATATGCTAATAGATAGACTTACTAAAAACCTTTTACGAGCTAAGTTCGAATATTTCCGTATACTTCTTAACCTCTACGATGCGCGAGAAGCTATTATAAATAGCTAAAATAGTTAAAAATAATTAATTTGGGCTACGCTTAGAAAAACTTAATACCCGAAGGTAAATAATAAACGGAACCTAGAGTGCGGCCCGGAGGCCTAAAATAAATAAAATAACCTTGCCCCGTAGGGTATACGTATATAGAAATAAGACCCGGGCTTGCGCTTATTATTTAAACTCTTAGTTTATAAAGTACGCAATTATTAAGAGTATAGCGTTACTAAGGAGGAGGGTTAGTATGCGCACTAAGAAACGCGTTTTACGTACCTCGAAGTTTATAAAGCTAAGAATAGCGGGGGTAGCGGGGGGCGCGGGAGCCGGAATAATTATTAAGTTAATAACTTAGAGTACGGAAGCGGGCGGCGCGATAAGAAGTTAGTTATAAACGACTATAATAAGTACGAGAGAGGACCGGGGGCGCGCGTTAAAGAAGTCCTCTATATAGAAGCCGATATAGTTCTCGTATATCCTCTAGTTATTATATATTTAGTAGACGATATTATAGAGCTTAGTAATATCTTACTAAAACTATAGTTAGAAGTGCGCTTCTTAATAATAGAAAAGGATAATATACTTACGAGAGAGGGAGCGCTATTTATAATAGCCTCGGTAAGGGCCTAGGCTATTAGCCGCAAGACGACCGGTATATTAATATACCCTTTAGCTAAACGGCCGTTAAAGTAGCGCGCATACTAGCTACTACTTCTTATAAAATAACGACTACTATCCTTAGTATTAGTATACCGGAGGGCTACCTTAAGATAGGGTAAGTACTAAATCTCCCGTTCCTTAGGAGCCTCTCCCTTAAGCTTCTTAGGGACTAAGTATACGTTAAATAGGCCTAGAATAGTAAAAAGAACTATACTTATTATAGGGGGTACCTTAGCCTCTCGGCGTTCTTTTTTATTTCTTACTACCCTTTTAAAAAGAGCTAACCTTACGTTTTTTAGACCCTAGAATAATATTAAATACAAACTCCTAAGATAATAAGCATACGATATACCCTTCTTAAAGGGCTTATTATCTAAACTAGTCTTATCCTTACTCTTAGACTCCGAGGGGGGGATAGGTAAAAGCCCGTTAGAGCTCTTACCGCTATTATTTACCTTATTATTACCCTTATTATAGCCGCTAAAAAGAGCCTCGAACTTAATAAAGTCCTCGGTGTCTTAATTAGTAGCCTCGATATCCTCTTAGTTAGGGAGGGAGAGCTCGGTAGCTAGGCCTTAGTAAGTAGGTAGGAGGTTACGGGGGGGGGTAACGACTTAGAGGGGCTCGTTAGTATTATTACTTATTTAAATTCTTAATAAACCGTATAATATATATATAAGAGGTATTATAAAAATTGCGCGAAACTTACTATTATTTTTAAATATATTAAATATTTATATTTAAAATAAAATTAGTAAACGATTCGACGGCGCAGGCGCGCGCGCGCAGTAGACGGGGGTACTTATAATAACTATAAGAAGTTAAAAAGAGGAAAAAAAATAATAACTAGGCGACGCCACGAGAATTTAAATATACGTAAGGCGGCTAGGTAGCCTCGCCCTTAGTAATTTATATATTAAAAATAATAAAATACGCGCTATTCTAAGTTAGGATTCTATTTACTTTAGACAAAGGGATATATTTATAATAAACGCAGTTTAAAAAACGCGTATCCCTTATACTTAATTTTCTTTTATTTACATTTGACTAAATTAGGCCTTTATAAGGGCATTTAGAGATTCTATTTTAGGCACAATAGCTCCCTAGTAGTAGTAATTAGGGGGTGTATTACGTAACAGGGATAGTAATCGTACCTTATAAAGTGCCCGTTACGTACTAAATCACGTATCTATCTCAGATATTGTATATATAGACCTTCTCTTTTTATCTATTTCTACTTTAATAGTTAAGCCACTTTTACCACACTCCGTATGCCCATTACTACGTGCCATAACTCGTAACAGAATATATGTCTCTCTATAAAAATTTGGTTATATGCGCCTGCCATAGTTTAGGCATAGCAACGGCATAAAACTCCCTAACTTATCCAAAAGACCGTACTCAACTACAGATATGTCGATCTACGATCAATTACTGTAGACTGTGGCTAATCCTCGATCAGCTGTCAATCGTAATTGTTTCGCCGGCTCTAGGCATCAGTCCCCACTTCATGATAGCGCCGACCCTACTCGTTCCATCACTAATTAGGGACCAGCACTTGTGCCCATGAGCCTTGGGACAAAGTCTCCTTTTTCATTGCTGTGAAATTTTCTCCCATCGTCATCGCACAGCTTGAATGTTATGTTGCTTCCTGATCGAGTCTGAATAAGTCAACATCAGAAAGTATTGTGATGCAACAATGTGTCGCGCCTGCGAGCGGCTCTCTTACGACCCATTCCCGGACGTTCCATCAGAGAATGAAGGTGTCACGAGATATGGATGTGGTTAATGCTGCCCACATAGAGTGGGCCCGCTTTTCGTGACAGTTATGAGCCCAGCTCTTAGTTAAGACCCCATACCACGATAACGTACTCATTAACACGATTCCTACGATCTCTTTAAAATAACCGACTTACTCGTACCTACTTTAGCCTAAGCTAAACTAACTAGCTATAATAGTTAGATTAAATAATTTAACGTACTTCGTATTATAAGTAAGGGCGTCGGGGTCCAAAAGTACGTCGACCTAGACGCTCTAGATTTTAACGTATTCCTCGACCCCTCTATAGCGCTCACTTCGCCCTTAAAATTCGGATAATTAGTTACGACTTATAATAAAAAAGAACTACGAGCTTACTAAGCCCGTTATAAGGCGTTTAAGAACGACTAAAGAAACTAGGAAATCCTTTATTAGTAGTTTCTAAATATAACTCCTAGTACGAACCTTTTAACTTCCTCGAGTATAAGTAACTTATAAAACTAAGCTAGGTTTCTTTTTATAAAGCTAGCTATGCTACCTATTTTACGTAGATAAATCTATCCCTATACCGCACTTATAAAAAGGATCTATATACTTAAGAGTATTTAAAAATAATAAGAGCTCGATACTAAATACGAATAACTTATAGCTTACGAACGTAATACTATTAATACGTATATTAAAGTCCTCGCCTAGTAGTTAGTAAAATTAGTTAACGCTATATTATATAAATACGCATTTTAGAAAGCTACTAAGAACGGCGCTAAGTTTAGTATATAGCGAATCGTTAGATATCTAAAGTAGGAATTTGCGCCCCCTAAACTAGTAATAAGGAATATAGTTCGAGAGGAATACTAATAAGCCCTTAATAAAGCGAGGATTAGAATTAACCCCTAACGCTAGTATAAAAAGTAATAATCCGCTTACTTCCGAGCTAAAACGTACAATATTTTAAAAATTAGTAAAGAGATCGCCGTACTTAACTTCTTAGTTACGGTTAAGTCTAGACTTAACCCTATATAGGGCTAACGCATATATAAGACCTTTAGCGAATTAATAGCCTTTAGAACGTATACGAGGACCCTCGAGGAGATTGCGTATATATTTAGCTTAATAACTTAGGACGTATATACTAAACGACCTTTAAGTTAAAGAGGGGCTTACTTTACTTTTACTAAACGCTCTAACTTAGTTAACGACGTAAATAATAAGGGTAACGTTATATACCTTTATAATTGTGCACACCTATAGCGCCCTACGGCGTACCGAAAATTAGAATAGGCACTTATAGGCCGAAACGCTAGTAAGTTATTAATACGAATACTAAGGAGCTATATAGAGGAAGTCCTCGCCGCTATTAAATTAAGTAAGTAAAAATTACTTTACGGTAAGCTTAAGAAAGCTAGTTAGCTAAGGAACGATAGAACCCCTAAGAAACCTAGGTTTTTAAAAAGATCCTCTAACTAACCTATAGCGAGCTTATTAATAAACTAGGACGAGGGCTACGTAGTCGCTATATTTATAAAGAGTTAGGACTTAGAGGTAAACGCAATTTTTAGTACCCCTATAAGTAGTACTTACCCCCTTTTTTAGAGTACGGTAATAAATAGCTATAAAGTAATATATCTAGTTAACGATAAGAGCCTATTTAAACCCGAGAGTTACGTACTATTAGGCAATAAAGACTACGTTAAATTAGGAACTACTATACTACTTATTATTATACGTAGTACTCGTATTATAAAGGGCATCCTAGACGGACCTAAAAAAAAGGGAACTTGCGATCTAAAGCTTTAGAACGTCGCTTATATCGAGGGATTCTATATTAATATAGTCTTAGAGACTTTACTAAATAGAAGCGCACTTTAGTATTACGGTCTAGATTATACTTTATAATAGGGAACGCTTTATAAAAGCACTATTAAAAAGTAGCTTATTTAAAAGAATAATCTAGTCTTCCTCGAATATAAGCTCCTCTAATCCTATCCTTCTTCTATAAACCTTAAGCGTATTATATAGAGCCTAGTTAGTATTATATTACTAATTAGCTATAGAAAATTCCGTCGCTCATATTAACGCACCCATAAGAAGTCTAATAGCGCGCTCCTCTAGTACTTTAAAATAGGTTATCTCGGACCTAATACTCTTTATTAATTACTATATAAGACTCGAAGTATGCGTATTAAACCTTTATTATAAGTTAAGTATAAAGCATATATATTATCCGAAACTAAGATAGTAGTCTTAAGAGGACTACCCTCGAGAAGAGCCTTATAGCTATAGTACTATATATACTAAGATCTTTTCTATTTCGAACTATCTCTTAGTAAACAATAATATATACTCATAGCTTTTAACGAATATAGTAGGTAGCTCAGGGGGTTCCTTTTAAAAATAAAAAATAGAAAAGGAAGTGCTTTTTATATTATAGAGCCTCGAGGTAGCGATTCGTTATTAAAAAGGGACTTTAATCTACTTTTTTAAAAGTAATAATAAGACCGCTCTCCTAACTATAAACGTTAGACGCGTATATAAGACGTAATATAGCGAGCTAAGAATTAGAATAGAACTTCTATTTTTATATATAAAAGAACCTATAAATAACGCTAAAAAAGTAAATTAACTCGCAATTATTAAAGCTCGTAAGATATACCTTTTTACGAACCTCTTTACGAATCTATAAGACGAAATAGTGCTAGTAGCAATCTTTATCTATAATATTACCCCACGGGAGGCTAATAAAGGAGATTCGCCTATTATAATAGAAATTAACTAGTAAAAGCGGTATTAACGCTAGTAGTAAACGGGTTACTAAGTACGGGATTCTAAACCGGTTACTCCGTATCTCAGTAGCCTCTACGTATATAGCTACTAAGCATACCCTTTTTATAAGGATCGTAAGAGGGGTATATATTAAAAGGAGTTTAAAGTACTTCCCCGCGAGTATATAAAATACTTAGTTAGATATATATTAAAAACGCACAACCTATATAGGGTCTAGGTGCCCGCGCTTAAGTAAGTATTTATTATAAAAAATATTAGGTTTAATAAAGAAGTTTTTTATAATCTCGTATACGAAGAATAAGCTATTATAAGCGAATAAGTAAATCTAGTAATCTAAGAGATATAAAAACTCTTTAATACTAATAATAAGTTAATTCGAGCACTTAGGGAAGTAGATTTAGACTTCGGAAATACTAGTACTTAAGATAACTCTATAGTCGAGAATAGTATTACTATTAGATTTTTAACTATTTAGGATGCTAAGTAACCGATAGACGTACTCTAGGGTGCGGTAAATAAGGCTAAAGAGGTTAATATAGTCTTATTATTATTATTAACCCTTAAGATAACCCCCTTATATAAGCTTAGGGGTAGGGGTAAAGAAGGGGATATAATAACCGGGTTATAAACGGCTCTATATAGTCTATAGTCCTCTTTACGAGCGCTTATATATACCATAGAGGTTCTTAAGCTTTTAATTCCTAATAGCTCGTAATAAAACGCTAAAGCACGCGGTAAACGAGGTACTAATCGTAAGGAAGTAATTCTTAACGCTAAAGTTAACGTTAATAAGGAACCTTTATAACAAACCTCTATTATTATATAAGAATAGAGCTTATAAAAACCGCCTTATCGAGTGCTAAGTAAAGCTCTATTAGGTCCTAGACGTTTAAACCGGGCCCGTAGACCTCTATAACGCTTTAATAATAATATCTTTATAACGCTCTTATATTCGAATATAAGAGACGGCGATTACTATAACCGTCTCTAGGACTGCTTTTTCTCTACTTTTATACCTAATTAGTAGAAAGCTATAGAGGAAAGTAGTATAGGATATATAATACTCTATTAAATAGTAAAAAGAGTAGTTTATAGGACCTACCTAGAGCGCTCCGGAGGAGTTTAGAAACTACGACTTACTAAAGTTAATTTCTAAAGCTTACTAAAGAAGTTTAGCGATATTAAATATCTCCTACCGTAACTATAGAAATTACTTAGGGATACTATAGACGCAGAAATAAAAAAGCTAAGGGATATTAGTATATAAGAAGAGGTCGACCGTGATCCTAAATAAGGGATCCCACTTTTATTAAAATAAGTATATATTTATAAGTACGACGTTAATAACGAGGTTAGCGAGGTAAAAGTACGTATATATATAAGGGGGGATATATAACTACTTAACCCCTTATAAAATATATACGCTTCGACGCTTATTACAAAGGCCTTTAGGCTTATAATAGTAATAGCTACCCAATTTAACCTTAAGGTAGACTAGTATAATATTATTAACGTATTCCTTAACGCGCCTCTTAAGAGCGAGAAGCTAGTAATTATTAAACTCCTAGAGGGATATAAGGTTATTAATAAAGTAAGTAAACTCTAACGCGCTCTATATAGCCTCCGAAACTTACTAATTCTCTAGTTCTAAACTTTTACCTCTATACTCCGTAGTATAAATATAATATATAGCTACGAGGAGATTTATATTTACTAAACCGTAGATAGGAAAATAATACTAGTATTCTACGTCGATAACTTTATTATTTTATACTATTAAGACGACCGAAAGGCAGCTTAGGGGATCGTCGATAGTATAAAAGAATATATTAACCTTAAAGAGAATAGACCGATTAATTACTTCTTTAGAGTGCGGATTTTATGAGACCGTATTACTCATAAGGTTTACTTTATTTACGACGTATATATTAAGCGAGTTACTAAGCGCTTCGACCTTATAGATTTACTATATCTAGCTACCCCTCTTTTTTAAAAAGAGTTTAAACTAAACGAGGGGTAGGTAATAAAGGAGGAAATAAAGAGCTACTAAGAGAAGGTCGGGAGTATGCTTTATATAGTTATTATAATTAGACTAGACGTCGCCTTTACTTACTCGCAATTATTACGGTTCCTAACTAACCTAAGCGCAACCTATATTAAAATAATTAACTACTATATCCGATATCTCTATATAACGAGATATCTTACGCTCTACTATAGTAGTATACTAAGTACGTAATTATTACTTCTAGCTAGAGATACTAGCTTCGTAAATAACGAGGTAATACGACGATTATCTTAGGGATATATAATATTCCTTTTTAGCGGCCTAATTTAATAAAAATTAGTACGCTAAGTAACGGTTACGACGTTAATTACTAAAGCTAAGCTTCTTTACCTTAAGGAAACTATAAAAGAGACTATAGTTCTAAAGCGCCTTTTTAAAAACATTACCCTTAACCTAGGAGAAGTATAGTTAGTTAACTATAATAATTAGTAAACGATTCGACTCGTCGTGGGGGAAAGAAAAAGAATAGCTACTCGACTTTACTATATTAATATATAGAATATATAGCTAAGATAAGAGCACGCTAGAAGTAGCTTTGAAGTTACTTATATATTAATAGAAGATATGCTAGTAAATAGACTTATTAAAAACCTTTTACGAGCTAAGTTCGAACATTTCTGCACACTTCTTAACCTCTACGATGCGCAAAAAGCCATTATAAACAGCTAAAATAGTTAAAAAATAATTAATTTGGGCCACGCCCAGAAAAACTCAATGCCCGAAGGCAGACGACAGACGGAACCAAGAGTGGGCCCGCTTTTCGTGACAGTTATGAGCCCAGCTCCTATCCGCTATTGCCACAATGGTTAAGTGCCGCATTATCTATAGGTCGTGCACCCTAAAAGCGAGAGGCGGCCGTTCGAGTCTCCGTATGGGCAGAGGTTTTTCTGACTGGTCTGCCACCTGTGGGGCTGAGGCTGCCATCTGCAGGGCTAAGGCGCAGTACAGATGCCCATTGCACGGATGACGGCTCTAGGCGTCTGGGGGGTGTGTCACGAGATATGGATGTGGTTAATGCTGCCCACATAGAGTGGGCCCGCTTTTCGTGACAGAAGGCGACGAAGACGGCGACGAAAGTGAACCTCAACTTCACCACGCACCAGTGATACCACTCAGGCGTAAGCTCACTACAATCGAAACAGTAGTAACACCTGCACCGAGCTACGACGGCACTCCGACTTTCGCAGCATATGTGAAACCCACAACCGTTCAGCCAGACGACTGGAACTATTCGTCCCAGCGACAAGCCCCTTTTGGTATGGCGGTCTATGATATCACCCCAACAGCAACCCCAACCCAGGCCGCAAAGCTGGCGCACGCTCTCTCTCGTCACGCCAGGCGTCACAATCGCGAGTGGGGACGGGACAGGATAGAGGTCGTTTGCTTCCCTCTCCCGTCCCACCTGACCTGCCAAGAGCGTGCACAAGCATGCATTGATCATCACGGGCACGAAATTCGGAACCGTGCCGTAATGGACGACATTGATGACGCCAAGTTCTGGTTTCTCCCCGAAGACTTTGACAACGAGTGGTATTCCCGCAGCATCATCGTCATCGACCGACTGGAGAACACTTGGGAGGACTCTTTTGGTTATGACGACAGGACGATCCAACACGAAGATGAGAATTCTGGAAGTTCATTTGGCAGTTTTGCAACCGTCCGCTGGCGGCCGCGCGAGGAGACCTGGGAATACTACGAAGATGAGCTTCGTCCGGAGAATCGAGTAATCATGAGAAAGTATGGGTTGGAGAGTATCGGCGAGATGCTAGGACTTGACGGGATTGGCAATAGTATCAGGGGCTTCTACGAACACTTCGCGCCTGATGGGGTTTTGGATCGAGAGTTGGCTGTCGCCAGGACCAGGTAGGAATCGCCAACCCATCTGCCAACTGGCGTACAGAACTGATCGATATGGTTGTAGAAGAGTTGATGCAAGACAGAACCCATTGAAGGAGAAACTGGCGAGAGTGATAAGACAGGCTTGCTCCATGGACTAGAAGGTTTGCCGTGGTTTTGGTTACATATTCCATCCCAGTGAATAGGTGGCATGTTGTTAGAGACTTGGTTCTACAGGCACCTTCATCTTGAAACTACAGTGGTAAATTTGTTCTCAGGACATCAGCCTTGTGATAGAGAAACCTGAGATAGGGGTATAGATTGATAAATCAGCCACAAAAAACTCCTACACCGACGCCTGCTGCGGCTAGCCTTCTGGCCACCTTCCCGTAACTCCTGCATAGAATAATAGTCGAAAATATCGCTCGTAGACAAAAGACCATAGCCCCAGCCGCTGACTTTCCTTGCCATGAAAGAAACGCGGTTGCCCCTGTCTCAATAACCAAGGCCAACATAATGACGTGGCCCTTATCACCACGCCCTTGAACACCTTGATGTTCCTTCTGTCGTTCTTTGCATGATTCCATGTAACTACTTTTGACTGCAGCATTGTGATAACGCAATGATGCTGTCGCAGATTTCAGGGTCTTCGTTTACAGGCTGGTCAAATGCGGTCGTCTGTCGAGTGCTTGCGATCGCGACTTCAACTTTTGACCGTTGGTGCATCACCAGACTGGTCGAAAGAATCCGTGTCGCACGCGATTCCCAGAATTGATGGAAGATCGAATCATCATCGTAAACAAAGTGTGCTCCTTACAGGCTTTGGTAGTCTGATGTGCGAGGCTTTGAGTTCTCGTTCGAGGTCTTCGAGGTTAGGTGGAAGCTGCCGAGCCATTTTCTAGCTTTCTTGGTGCCGACCACTTCCATATTGTCTCGCGTCTTCGAATCGTTACGTCCGCCAAAGCCGTCCTCTGTCTTTTCGGCTGATGCAGCCTTCATCTTTGCTTTTTCGAGAGCACGCTGTCTGTCTGCAGCGAGGGCCGCGTGGAGGGGCCTCTGGTTTCTTGGGTAGACTGGCATGGTTGTGAAGGATGTGAGGTGCCAAGCAAGATTTTATGAACAATGTATAGGAGGTTTGTTAATGCGAATAAGAGCTTTTTCTTGTCTTTGATGGAGAACTGTAACTTCTTGTGAATAGGAACGACTTCTGGTTGGAAGGGTGGCTTTGGTATTTATGGAACCGACCTATACGCCAGGTTTGATGTTGAACAGAAACACATGTGAATGATTTCTAATTACTATAAGTTAAGCAAAACAAGTTCCCAAATCCCCCCTAGATCGCCATCTTGTCGCAAAGTGCGAAAGTCCTTTGGCGGCGTCCAATGTAAGCCTCGGACACACCGACCCCGCATACTCCGAAAGTCCGAAGAGCCGGCACAAGAGTCAGTAAGCAAAAAGCCAGCCATATGGTGGCGCTAACTCGGCTCCCACATGCAAAGTTAATTACGGGGTTGGGAGAGGATCTTATAGTGAACCAACCTTACTGGGTAGGAAGTTGTCAATCTGCTTTCAACACATGCTCAGATCGATAGCAGCGCCAATCAGCATGATGTTACAACCTGTTGGATGCGCTACGCAACGTCATTCTCGCTTGGTGTCGGAATGTTACTTGTTATTAACACAACGTTTGACATCCTTGACGGCATAGGACGATACTTTCCACCAATTCGTTTTCATCACATTTTTAAGCTCCCGCCTTTGGTCATATACTACCCAGGAAAGAGGCCATCGCCGATAATTGTTCGCCGGCATGTCTATTGAGCGCGCTTTGAACTTGACCAGCATCGCGGAGACGAGATGCCTCTACGATGACTGGGCCGAAAATTACAATCGCGACCTGCTAGGTGCAGACCAAGATTACGTCGCACCAGTCCTTGCCAGCGAGCAGGTCGTCAAGTATGTCGGTCCGTCTGCTATTGCAACGTCGAAGATTCTAGACGCTGGGTGCGGAACAGGCCTTGTCGGAGTCAATCTCGCGAAGCTCGGAGCCACGCAGATAGATGGCGTAGACCTCAGTCAAGGAATGCTCAAGGTCGCTGAGAGATCTGGTGCATACCGGTCTTTGAGCACGACAGACCTCTCCCAGCCTTTGACGCAGGCCTCTGACTACTACGATGTCGTTGTCTGCGTTGGTACGATGACTGAGGGTCATGTAGGGTCCGAAGCTTTTGACGAGTTTGTTAGGATTGTGCGCCCTAGCGGATTCGTTGTCGCAACTGTGTACGAGACTGTGTGGGAGAAGAATGGCTATAAGGAAAAGGTTACGTCTCTTGACAAGCTGGAAAAAGTGAATCTCTTGAGCGCCCAATTGGAAGACTATAGACGTGGAGCGCGTGCGGTCATGGTTATTCTTCAAGTACGGTGATGTTAAGGGATAGTCCGTAAAGGTTCAACGAAAGATCTGATGAGCTCCCTTAGAGGAGTCTACGGCTGTGAGAAATCGGCAGTAACCGTTACTAAGGTAAGAAGCAATTCAGTCAGACAAGTCTTCATTACATCATACCTACAGAGATACAGGAACTTGAGAGCAGGTCATCTAGAAGCCCAGACACTATCCCTCAACCCAAGTTGGCCGATTCTGGAAAGTCACAAGATTTTTAGCTGCCGGAATTTCAAGACTCAAGATTCATTACAGTTTTCCTTCGCAAGCCTTACCCGGCGGAGATGCCAAAGCACAATACCAGAGCAAAGACCATGGGAGAGAACTAGCAGGCTAAGCGTCTTGAGAGTAATCTCACGAGCAGTCGGAAGACGCCCAAGGCAGTGGCTTACCTTTCATTCCGAAGCGTTCTCTGGACAGCGCACATGGCTGCTCCCGAGCCCGCCCCCTCGGCGCCGGGGAAACGGACGATAGAACGCTCGGCTTGGTTACGTCGCCGGCGCCGCTCGAGTAGCTCGAAGCAAAGATACTGAGGCCCCTAGTTCGGGTGCCCAATCAACAAATGCACAAGACCCGCCTTGCTAGCTCAATCGGTAGAGCGTGAGACTCTTAATCTCAAGGTTGCGGGTTCGACCCCCGCGTGAGGCTCAAATCCTCACCGCGATTGACAAAGCCTCTCTTCGAGTTCTCCTTTTTTCTTTTTTTTTCTTTTTTGAAATTGAAGATATTCTCTTTCTGGCGACCATCTCTCTTGTTCCCGTATAACATTGGCCGAAAAGGAAACGAAACACACTTTTAGCAAGTTGATTACATAAAGATAAGTTCATAATCAAGAAGAAGACCCAACGCGATCGCAGAAGTGACGAACGTTGTCGCCATCGGGTGCACACTAATACGCGCGAAACTCATATGCATGGTTCATGAACCATCACTGATACGAGCACGCGACAACTGGCCATCCCTCCACAAAGTCGACATTATTCGTGCGTATCGCACAGTCGATGCCTCTGCGACACGGGGACGGTATTCATCCAAGGTAACGAAAGCAGGGTCTTGGTCTGACCTAGATGAAGTCGGCAAGGTAAGCTGACTGTGACCGTAACCATCACCATCTCTCACACGCTTCGCCCCCATGCAGAACTAATCCGCGGGCAAATACAACTCCCAACACTCTTACAGGGGTTTTGAGAACCTCACAGCCCCCCTCTTCTCTCTCCAGTCTCCATCTCCCCCTCCACACACGTACACACATTAGCGCCCAACATCGCAAACGACCTAAGCGACCTGGTAAAACAACAATCATCACTACACCTCCAAAGGTCAGAGCGTAGATATCGACGATCAAGGGTCCAGGCTTCGAAATAAGCGAGATAAACACTGAAATCTGCCAAAAGGCACGCTAGGATAGCTGGGATAGATGCTATTGATCATCCCGGGACGCAAATCCTCTAGCATCAACCCCGTCACGATCATCGCCGGCCCGGCCTCCCGAGGATCACCAAGTTTAAACTAGCGGGTCCTCCCCTCCCTTCTCTAGTGTAGACTCTACCCGGCACCGCGAGCAAGGGGTGGGAGTGAGTGAGTGGGCGGGCGGGGGAGAGAGGGAGATCTGAGCGAGTGGGAAAAATGGAAGGCGGAGGGGTTCAAGGGACCGTGAGGTTCGTTCTCGTTTAATCGGACAGTTTCCGCCCCCAAGGACGGGCGGAAGATGACAGCCGAGCCGGAGGACCTTGAAGTTTGGTCAGTGCAAGCAATGTAAGACACATGGCACCGGGGAATTCCCGTCCAAAGAAGGGAAAAAACTGGAACTCATCATCTCGACACTGTTCGCGTTGGAAAGACGTGTGGTGGAAGATGTGCAACTTTCAAGATGGACAGCTGCGGAAGGTTGAGCCGGACTAACAAAGTCTTGAGGCTCTGTAGAATGCAGGCAAACCTCTCCTCCCCCCTCCTCCCCCCAAGCCCGGACAACATCACCCATCCTTGACCAGAAAGACTTGGCTTTGGGTGCCAAAAGGGAAGGAGGAAAAGAAGGTTTCCCCATGCTATCCTTGTGTCAAGTATGACACGCATCTGCCTCCGGTTCCCGCAACGACCGTGAGACTTGGCTCACTAGTCAGGGCACCACCATCACACATTGCAGGTGAGGGATCAGTATAGTAAAGTAGGGTGATGCTTACTACCTTCAATCGCTCGCTCGCGGGCCCCTCGTGGTACTGGAGTGTCACAGTGGTCACGTAGCATCACCGAGCCTCCCATCCCAGCGACGCCTAGAGAAGACGATACCACCCTCCCCGAGCCCTCCCCTCCCTATCCTCCGTCTGTGAATTTTCCTCCTGTGTACTCCCGGGCTCTCTGGTCCCCAATTCCCTTACAGTCTCAGTAGTAACCCCTCTCCTCCGCCCCAGTCCCCCTCCTACGTACTCTGTAGATCGTGCTACGGGATAGACCTGTCACCGACGTCAAACTCAAGAAACACGCGATGAAGCTGTCCGCCGTGGGATCGGTGCGTACAGGTTCTCTTCAAGACGTAGAGAAAAAGAGGCGCAGCAGCACCACGATTCAAGAGCGCAAGGCACACCCACCCAGTGTAACCAACTACGTAGGATCCATCTCCACGATCCGTAAGCTGTCACTTTGGTCCCTAGTGTAACAACACACGTGTCACCAGCTCTTGTCAGAAGCGCGAGATCACCTTTCTCCCAGTAATCCTCCAAAGTGAAACCCCAAACTCAAGCCCCCGCCTGCGCCTCTCCTTCTCTCCCAGGGAAGGCCCGGGATATGAAAGACAACCCGACGATCACATGGGTATGGAAGAACCTCGTTTCCACAGGTGGCGAGGAGTACCTAGACAGGATGATTTGAGTTATCGATGGCGGCTAGAGAAGGGGAAACTTGGGAAGAGGGGAACAGACAAGCCGGCAGAGCGGTCGCCAAGCCGGCATGCTGCCAAGAGAATTGGAACGTAGTCGCTGCCGAGAAAGCTCGTTGTTGATGTTCGCGAAGCCAAGCCTGCCTTCCATTGCCAGTGGTGTTGCGATTCTGACGGGTATGGTGTTCTAGATGGGAGTTCGTGGGGGTGGCCTCCAAAGCTGCGATTCATAGAGAGATTCCTTCTTTCCTGTCTCCTTTGCCGGTAGCCAAATCTTCAACGCTGAATCCCATGACCTCACGGAGACCATACTGAGGCTGTTCGCCAGCTTTCGCAGCACCTTACCAACGTTGCCAACCACCTAGACGACTCGAACTGCAAAATTGTGTAGCCCGAAGGGTCGCTGTAACTAGGCATTGAAGATCCCTCGCGATTAGTCCAGAGTTGCTCGCCCCCAGCACTGCAAACGATGAATCCATCCAACTTCTCCAGATATCAACATATTCCTCACGATCCAGTAACGGCCCCCGGGGAAGAAGGAATTGTTCATCATGGCCTGTAGTAGACAGAAACTCGCGAGTACCATGCCTCTGCGAGCCCCTCCGGCTCATTTCTTGCTTCATTTATACATAAAAAAGTGTCCTTTGTGCAAGAAAAAAAGGTTTCGGGTGCAATTGCACTTTCGTCCTTTTCCCCCAAACTCTCCGTACGACAACATAACCCCCCCTTTTGCAAGCCTGTGGTACAGTAACAACCAAAAAAAAAATGGGAAAAAAACGAATATGATGAACAAGCAGCGATATGCCATGTAGACAAAAAACCAGACCGATTCCAGCCCCAATTCATCCTCTCTGCTGGGTATTGCACCAAAAGGAAAAAAAGGCCCGGCCTCTTCCCCATCCCCTCCTCGCTGTGCCGCGTCCATTACGAAAAACCATCCCTATGCCATAGCCCTCTTCTTTTCGAAGTGTTTGCGAATCCTTTTTTTGTTTTACCCAGGCGCGGTCATCCAGCGAACCGGGCCATAAACAAAGAGGGGGAAAAAAAAGCAACCGGGAATAAGCTTCTGGCCTACTTCCGTACCTCCACCCTTTCTCGCCTCTTGCTGCTAAGATGATGCATACATTAAGGTGTTAACGAATGGTTTGAGGGGGCCTGTATGGCTACTCCCGCTCAGAGTTTGTTGAGATCCAAATGATGGGAGGAAAATAGAGAGAAAAAGGAATGATCGGAGCAAAGTAAATCTTTCAATAGAAGAAAGTTGATGAGAGAGAAGTCGAGTGAAGAAGGCGTTTTAAGCCCCTTGCGTCAATACATTATCGTACATCGGAGTTCTTTCCTTGAATCCGGCTTGCTGTCATGGGGCCATCATGACAAAGACCCATTTGTAGGAGTTCGACATAGTATGCATGGCTTCATTTCCGTGACGTTCGTAAACAGTCATGATTTGTTGCCTAGTGTTTGTTTTGATGTAATGAAACATCATGAAGTGGTTGTAAAGCAGCTTTTGGGGACCCCTATGGATAGGGCTCCGATCTACCGGCCTGCCCCGTGCTATGCAAGATTGAGCCGCTTCAAGAGAGCATGGGGTTTGATTCTGAACCCCTGCCTCTCTCTAGATGATGTTTGCGATGCTCAACCTGTCCTGGGGCCGGCCCTTGGTGCTCGTTGTTGGGCTGTTGGTGCTGCTGCCTTCGCCGGGGCCAGGGATTATGCTCGGTAACGTCGGCGTGCCTTCGGTCTTGATTCCGGCCGGTAGAGCAGATGTCCAAGTCGCGGATGTCGGCGTGGGCGTAGTGTTGCCAGAGGCCAGCCCTCGCAAGGCTGCCTCAAGGCGCTCCCACCCTCCCCACTCCTTGACTTCCTCCTCGCTCAAGCCAGTTCTTTGCTCAGCGCTGAAGAGCCCGCTGCTGGCACCGCCAGAAGCTGTGATCGATCCGGGGGAGGTCGGGGAGAGGATGGCCTCGCGCTCGCCGCCGGCCCAGACCCAAGCCGAGTCTGGCGCCGCCTGCAGATCGGCGCTGACATATGCCAGGAGCTCCTCATCCTGCATCAGAGCCTCCTGCAGCGGGGTAGGTCCGGAACGGCCATGGGGTGGAGGAGGTGGGGCAAATGGTTTCGGAGGCGTCGTGCGGGCGACAAATGCCGCATACTCGGAGCGCTTTGTGCCTAGTGTAGATACGAAGAAGGCGAGGAATCGTCCACAGGGGATGGCAACATCGCGTTTCGAGTCTATGGTCGCTAGAGCACGCAGACACGTCGTTGCATGGTCCCAGTATCCTGCCAGAAGGAGAAAGAGGGCACAGCGGAACGTGTGGGTGGTGAGGAGAGCAGTAGCGCCGTCGGCAAGGGTCGGGGTTGCACGCGAAAGGAGCGACGCTGTTTCAAGAGCAATGTGAGTACATTGCTCCATGGCAGCAAGACGTACATCGGACGGGCAAGTCGGAGCCAGGTTGTGGCGGTGTAATGCGAGACGAGCGTGGAGAAGGTAGGTGTAGGGCGTCAGGAGGTGAGGCGATATTTGCCCTGTGCTGGCTGTGTCGCATACTTGAGGGAATTGTGCATGGCAGGCGTTGAAGTGCGTCTCGAAGGTTGCGAGCCTGGTGGGCACCACGATTGGGGCAGCCAGTGTCTTGATCAAAGAAGAATATGACCTGACGACGTTGATGACAGCCAAGAGGGAGTGGTTCAGGGGCTCGCGGCCGGGAGGAACCATAATGCCTCCCTCGTGAATATAATGGTCGTCTACCGGGGCCGGGAGCGACACGTCGCAGTCAGTATCGTCGATTAGCACCGGGCGGCCAAGGTCGAGAGCCAGACTTCTGTCCAGTATATAGATCGTCCACCATACCCGCCGTCGCGTTTCGCCTTCAATCACAGGCCACGGTCCGGATTCCGAGTACAATCCCAAGTCTTGTCCAGCTCGTACTGCCGTGCCCAGCCATGTCCAGGCAGCAGACTTCTGGTTCATCTCGTTGAGACAGAGAGTAACGAGAAGCAGTGCGCGTACGTTGTCAAGGACGTAGTCGTTGTTCCAAGGGTCGATCATGCCCCTGGCAACTTCCAGTAGTTCCGCCGCTCGGAATGCGCGATGGGGATCCTGGGTGAATAGGCTGCCGAGTGCCAGAGCCGCGAAGAACGTTGATAACCATGCCGGCTGCACGGACTTCGTGTTGCCGATTCTGTAGAGGTCTTCGACTCCCATCTGAAATGTTGGCCAATGAAGGATAGGGAACATGGTGTGCGCGGAGCCGTAGTACGTGTGCAGGAGCTGGTCAGTCGTCTGCCTGGGAGGCAAGTCTGGTCTCTGAGGATCAAACAATGGCGTCGAAGGTGCCTGGCGGTACTGAGCAGGTGCTTTCCAGATGCCTCTGGAGAAAATGCGCATATTCGATCTTGCCCGCGCCAAGTCGTGAATAGGGGCTGGCCGCTTTCTTCGCTTGATCTCGACTCCTAGCTCCGGTAGCTGAAGGGGCAACTGCTCAAGACCATCCGGATCCACGTCCATCGCACCGTCCCGCTCCTGGAGCGCTCTCTTCAAGTTAAGATTGTCCCGCCTGAGGCGTTCCATCTGCTTCTCTAGGTCCTGCACCTGCTTGATCGAGGACATCCGTCGGTTAGTCTCTTTTGTAAATTGGCACTTGACATTGCGGCTTGAACACTCCGAACAACTCGTTGTCTCTGTAGCGTCGCATTTGACCTTTCTCTCACGGCATGCATCGCAGCTCGGGTCCTTCCTTCTCTGCCTGTACGCCCTCTTCTGAGCTTGGGAAATTGGGGGTAGTGAAGCTGTTGACGGGCCAGGTGTGCTTGCCACGGAATCGGCCGATGGCAGAGAGTCGCGGCCCATCATTGAGCCAGCAGTCACTGGTGTGTAAGGCGTAAAGGCGTTTTGGTTCATTGGCGGTAGAGGTGGGATGCCAATGGGCTGAGGAGGTGGTGCCGCAGTTGTTCTCGCTCCAGTGTTCATCAGACCTCGCGGGATGTACTGGGCAGGTTGTCTCGGAGATGTGGCAGAGGAGACTGAAGATGAGTCGTACGACCTGGTGGAGGGATTAGGAGATCGTGGATATGGGTTGTGCGACGACGCAGCCATGGCGGAGCGCGGTTCAACGGACCAGTGCTCGTGAGTCTGGTTCAAAGAAGACTCCACAGGCTCCCCTAGTCGGTGGACGGTGGGCAAACGGCGCTCCACGAACATACAGACGGTTTGTCGAGTCCTGCGGTTGGAAGGTTGCCGTACTGGACCCAACACACGGTCAAGTATTCCGAGGAAACTCTTTGGTGCGCAATACGGTATCCTCCGGGAGAGCGAGTGCCGTGTTCTACAGGTTGAGCCTTCCCAAGATTCGTATCTCTTCGCGTCCGGGCAACGAGGGCACAGTGGTTATCTTTGGCGATGTTGAAGCGTACCCGTTGTGCTGTAGCTCTGTGTGACCCAAAGCCGGCTAGATTCCTAACGTCCAATGACTTGCTTGTCTGAGCTCCGCCTTCCGAGTACAGGACTGCAGAGAAGACGATAAAGAGGCCCGGCTGCCGTGCTGTCTGATACAACTGTCGAAGATGCTGACACCAAGTGGCATCTGTTACGCAGCAGCTTGATTAGCGTGTAGACTCTTCGTGATCCGTCGAGAGGATGCCAGCTTGTATGATATATGCAAGCAGCGAGCAAGATGCTAAGCAGGCGTAGTCAAAACGAAAGAGGGCGGCGTGGGGTCGTGGAGGATGGAAGCCGGTAGGGGAAACAAGCACCAGATGTAGGTTGCGCGGAGGGTAGAGAGATGTAAAGAATGGCAAGCTGTGTGGCTCTGCGGGATGGTGGCAGAAATGTTAAAGACTAATAGCAAGCGGCGTCTGGTCGGAGCAACGAGGAAGCGGGTAAGGTAGACGGACAAGGGAGGCTAGGCAAGGCAAGGTATGGTGGTCTTGGGCCGTCATGTCACTCGACGGGTACAACACCGCCGGAGGTTTTAGTGACGATGGTTTGCGGTGCCCTCGAGGCTTTAGTTCTGGACTGGATCCGGGGCTCTCCGCGCCATGAAAGCAGAATCGGAAATATTATCTCTGGAGAGTGGTGGAGGGCTGGACGGGATCCTTGCTGCCGCTGGGCCCAGGAAGCAAGGAGGAAGAACAGGGCTGTGGAAGATGCTCATCAACCAAAGTAACTAACGTGTTTCGACCGGAGAGTGGGCGCTGCTGGGATGCCAGGGTCCCGGTTCAAGAGAGCAGGGGGTCCAGGAACCTCGGACAAGTCACCAGGAAACCCCATGATCCCTGCCTTTAAGCGTCGACACCAAGGATTGGTGATGGCGAATCGGCAACAGCTTCGAAAATAAGGTCGCTGTGCCGCGACTCAATGGCATTTCCCGTCGAACAAGCCCACTTGGACTCGGCTGGGGTGCTTTTCTCAACCTCTTGCGCAGGAGGCAGGGGGGGCCAATGTGAACCGTGAACGTTGATGGTCCCCAAAACAAGGATTCGGGTTCAAAGGGGGCTAATAAGTCGATATGGCTTGACTTGTATGATCGTGGGTACCACGCGTCGAGCTCCCTCGTCGGGAATTTTGCAACAGGTGGGCCGTACCAAGACAGGAGAAGCCGCTATAGATCCTGATCCAAAAGAAAACGGGCTCTGGGATGGAGGAGGCACGTACGTATGTGGGTGAAATTTGCCCTTATGCAACCCTCACCCACGCTTAGAGGGGGGGAACTTGGGAAGAGGAGAGAGGGCTTCGAGGTAAGATGCAAAGGGTGTTGGGGTACAATGTGGATGGGTGTAATGAGCCCGTCGTTGGTTCGGCTGGTTTGCTAAGGTAAAATCTGCAGGAAACTCTTCCGCTTCTGCACTCGGTTGCAGGAGACTTGTTGTTGGAGGCTTGGAGCTGTTGAGAATCGACCGGCATTCTTTCGGGTTGTACCACTGACACTTTGGTGCTGTGGGCTGAGGGCGACTATTTTGGGACATGATGTGCATCGAAAAATCCTCCCAGCAATCTTTGCAGCAGCGTGCAGATGGGCCAACTTGGTCCAGGTCCTTTTCATTCTCCTCTTTGCATATGTCCCTCGTCTCGCCATCATCTTCTCTGTCTTATGAGGCCAGGCTGGAGGGAGACAGCGCCGCAACAGAACAGCCGACAAACGAGCCGACCATAACCAGCCCTGGCGATGGACATGCGCTTGATGAGAAGGGGCCGCTAAGCCGTTCGTCGGGAGCTATCGAACAATGATCATCGGGGGGTTTCGCTGCTACTGGCCGCGATGAGACTACGAGTCGATTGGGTGTTTGGGCAGGCATGGCCTTGGCCACTCAACCGCGTCCCGATCTTGTCATAAAATCTGGCATAAGGTAATGTCCGTGGCTGTGCTAACTAACGGTCGAGGTTCAGGGCGGGCGACTAGCCGATACCCGGACCGGGTGAAGATGGGGTGCTGGCGATATGGACAGGAACAAGGACATATTCCGGCTCCAGACGGGGGGGAAACGAGACAAATGAAACATGTGGCATACGCACCAAACTTAATGGTTGACTTTGAGGCAAGCTTCTGTGTTCCAGACCGTTTTGCTAAGCTGCTGTTGATGAACGTCGGAATGTTTGCGGGCTACGGGGTGGTGTTCCGTGTCGACGTAGCGGCTTGTCCGCGGATTTCTACAACGGCCAAGCACGTGGTGCATCTATTACTGACACCAAGAGGCAATAAGCATATCTCAGTGACAGGACAAATCCCCGACTGACGTTTGATCTCTCCGAAGAACAACGTCGATGGACTGGCGCAGACAAGGTAAGAGTAAGGTACAACCAACCGGCTGCTGCTCAGTGCTGGAGGGTTTCTCAAACGCGAGGCGTTGGAAGGCTTTGAAAGCCCTGTGTCAAGGGAAAGGCTTGGTATCCGAACTGGGGTCCTCGCACTGCCTTGTGGTGCTGGTCGTACTTGTCGTGCTTGTCGAATGCCTGTCGACCAATTCGAGACTCTTCTCCGGGCTGTTGGCGAGGGGCTGAGATTGGCCGGGGGGGCTTCGTAGGAGCGGGAATCTGCACGTTGCCGCAAAAGATTACGGCCGGCTGTGCCCACCGGCCACGCAACAGGCGTGATGTTGCAAGGGTCTGGTGAGCTCGTTGTTGCTAGTGGCAGGGTGGAATGTGACGGATTTGACAGGCCCAAGGCCGACGGAACCGCTATGCGGCAACAAATGGGCTTCCTTCCAAAAATCTGTTCGCCTACGTTCCTTTCCCAGGGCAAGATCGACCAGCCAGCACCGGAACTGGAGGAGATGTATTGCAGTCTATTCAAGGTGGTCTTGACTCTGTATCTTGTAAAGAGAGAGCTGGGATCCAGACTTGAGCTGCGAGAGCGGCCCAGTATGTCTCGGCGTGTTAGTCAATGTCGGGTCCTTTCAGGGGAGCGCTTTTCCTGAGCTGACTGGAGGGGTCTTGAGTTAGGATTTGGGGCCACCGAAGTAGAACGTGTCAGGATTCGGGAGTCCCAGGACTGGAGGAGAATCGAACCTAACGACAAGGACCAGAGAGACGAGACCAGCTGTTGTGGAAATTTTGCAGAGTATTGTCCCTGCTGCGGCAGGCTGCGGTCGATGTGTGAAGGCAGCAAGGCTTGGCTAATCCGGCCTGCTGGTGCTGTATGCCTGGATGTTGCTTGGCGATGTCAAGTGAGGAACCTTCAGAGAATGACAAGATTCGGGACCAGTGTGATAATGCGTAAGGGTCAGGGGTGATAGAGGCTGACGGGGAGAAGCATGAAGATGCCCGTGATATGATGGTCGTCGTAAGGTGGGTAGCGGCAATAATGATCCCCAATTCCAGGAGAGAAGGTATAGCTGGTGAGATATGATTTTCTGGAAGGTAATGCAAAACAAGTCTGATGGGTTTGTAACGCATCTAAGCCTTGATCCTCGACTAAGAGACGCGAAGCTGAGAGACTCGAGACTCGGGGGGTAGGCCAGTGAGAAAGTACTATCACCGTGATATTAAGGCCAACGCCCGACAGATAAGCTCTACACTTTTCTTTGCCTGCAGTGTAAGCCAACGAGGGAGGCAAAATACGGATACATCAAAGCAGTGACCGCCTGGTGCAAGAGACGCAACTGACCGGCCAGCGATCCCACGCACCAACGCGCCGGGGCCGGGACGGATCAGCATTTCCTGTGGTTGAGTCATCCCTGCTCCGGGGTGTGGGTGAGCTTCTGTGCACCTGGCCAGCGTCTGTGTCTTGTCGTCCTGTCTTCTTTCTATCAAGGAGCCGATCAAACGCCGTCGGAAAGGGGAAGGTCAAAAGTAACAGACGGTACTAAGAATAAGCCATCGCTGGCGAGGGGAACGCTGAAAGTTGAGCTGGTATACCTCACACTACATCGTTCATCCTGCCGCAAGTGACAAGTGGCAGATGGAGATCAATGTTGGTGGAAAACCCCGCAAGCTCAAGTTATCAGCTTGGACTTGAAAGTTGGAGCGGCCATGTGCGCCAGGGCCTCTCGAGGTTCTTTCCTGGGCCAGCATTTCGGACACCGTCCGTTACGTGAGGCACGAGGCAAAGACATGGCTTGCCGCTTGTCAATACCTGCGAGTCTGCGGCGGCGCGACGGCGGTAGTTTGCCTGTGCGCCAAAGAGGGCGTGGATGTCTTGGTTGCGCGGGACGGGTGGTTCCCCAGGGCCTAAAAGCAACTGCGGTTTGGAGCGTCAAAGTCTTGTAAGTACCTGTGGCCCTGTGCCCGGCAGGACGTGGTTGACAATGGCGTCAAGAAATCTGCGAGATTGGAATGACGCTAGCTCATCCCCCCCCCCCCCCCCCCCCCCCCCCCCCCCCCCCCCCCCCCCCCCCGCGTGCCGAGCGCGTCGGGGGGGGGGGGGCGGGGTGGGGGGGGGGGTGGAGGCATGGTCGAAGAGACTCGTCGGTCTGGGGGGGACGCCCGTCCGCCCCCCCCCCCCCCCCCCCGGCTACGTGGTGGCCTGGTCCACATGCTTGGGATGTTGGGGCCGTGGAGCAAGGCGGTGCTAGGAGTTTGAGGAGATGGACTCGAGTCAAGGTTGGAACTGTATTGTCTAGGGTCAGGGTCCTTATCCTTGGCCGGTCTGTTCCTGTCCCCGTCTGTTCCTAAAGGGAAAACATCGGCGGGGAATCGGGACGGCCAGGATCCCGGGCAGGGATGTGAAAAGTAGTGAGAAGTTCAAGGCCCGTAAAACTCTAGAAGCCTGTGGCCTTTGTATGTGTCTTGATGTGATGATACTGATGATCTGTGCCGAAACTACCATCCCCAGTTGGAGTTGCCAATGTGGCGCTGCATTAGCCTCGCGCAAGCAAGTAACGGGCAATGTGAACAGATGAGAAAGAGGCATGCGAAAGATGGGATAAGACAATGCTCATGAGTTATTCTCAATACTAGTAGTTTTGCACAGTCGCTTCATGTTCGTGTGATATCGACCGCATTTGGTCAGGTTAAGTTGTGCTGCGTGCACCTCGCCTCTCAAGTAATGTCTCTAAAGGTAGGTATCGAATAACAAGGTATCTGAGTGCAAATTACGGCATTATTCTAGATTGTGGTTGTGATTTCGAACTAAACCGCTGGTAGCTTCTAGGGTGCCAGGTAGGTTCCGGGCCGTGAGACATCCTCGATTTTTCATGTCTGATGAAAAGAATGGGCGGCAGCAATCCAAGGCGGGAGGGGGAAACTCAGCCGTTCTACCGGCGGCGTCGGCCGGGTAGAGGGCGGCAGACCAAACGGACCTCCACAGCGGGCTGGTCGAGTTCTGCCCACAAGTGTGTGGGGCAGCGACCGGGATACGCAAACTCGCTTGGAGAAAACTGGTGAGTCGTGACGAGGTAACCGAAGCTAGACTTGGGCATCAACCGTTCGAGTTCAAGCTTCTTTCCTAGCGGCATCACCTTGATGCCGAAGCTGTACGAACTATGGTTGGCTTGACCGATGGACGGTGCTTAGTCGTTGACGAAAAGTGATGGGCACGGTGACGTGACAGCCCGATGTCATTGGAGAAACACCAAGGGTGGGAGCCTGGGAGGCGAGCGAGCGACGAGCCCCAAAACCACCGGGCACTGGGGTAAAGATTGTCTGCACTAAAGTTAGTTGTATTTCGTACACAACTTGGTGCGGACACCATAGTGCCACTGCCATGGCATGTGCAGCTGCTCATCGCATCGCCAGTAACAGAATCAGGGGTTATAGCGGTTGCCAGGACCAGGCCTTGACTCCGAGTTCCGAGCTGTTGCACGGGAGGGTGTTGAGCCGTGGCGCCGTCCCTTTTGGTGTATGGATGTCGCGTGTACAATGGAGATGGCGCGCTGTGTCTCGCGGGAAGGGGGCGGCACTCTCCCTGCAGAGGCGCTAGATAGGTATTGGACAGCTCTATTCTGTGTGGCTGACGGTGGAACAGAGAGAGAGAGAGGCTTTGACGGTCAACGTAGAGCATACGCTCCAGAGTAAGGTTGGTTGGTGGCACACTGGCAGTTCTCAACTTGTGTGAAAGGTCCTGCCATGGAGCTTGTCTTGTGCTACCTAGTTAGTTCGAGCTTGTTAGTTCGTTCCCGGCAGTTTCAAGAGCGTCTCCGGCAGGCTTCTTCACTGTGGCTGACTGCCAGTTCTGGAGTCCAAGGTTGTCAAAAGCTTGGGATAGGGCGGTCAGACAGACGCAGTTTTGCTCATCAGCGTTCATCTGAGGAGGGATAAAGTTGAGAGTCTCAGTCCGAATGTCCCGCATGGGTATAGAAAGTAAAGCGGGAGCCAAGCTCGTCTGACAGTCTCAGGTTCCATAGTGCCCGGGCTGAGCTGGTTGACTTGAGAGTATGTCAAGAATAGCAACAACCAAAAAGTCATTTGGTGATTGCTTGTTTTGATTAATCAGGTGAAATCATGCCATTCCCAAACGAGAAACGACGAGTTGGAGAATTGAAGGAATTGACTATGGCCCCTTTGGAACAGACGAGAAAAGCGCAGACGTGAAGTTGTGAGCCTGACGAGGAGGCGGAGAGCTCAGACCTGGACGCCGTGCAGTGATAACGGTAAGCTCTGCGGTGATCCGGTGTGCTGGCGTGGAGGAAAGAGTTTTCTCCCACACACCCCCTCGGGACCCCTTCTCTACATTTGCCTCTTAGTCGTTGGGAACAGAGCTTCTAACCACATGTTTCTGTTCGGTATAGGTGCCTATTGCGCGTGCACTGGGGATAAGGCGGCAAAGAAACAAGTGACATCCATGCTGGTAGACCCTTGTTAGTCGAGCAGAGTTTGTCCCCCTCTCGGCCCCAAGCGATGGTGGTGGTGGTGGTGTTGGTGTCGATGGTGAAGAAGGTGGTTGCGGGTTGAGGAGGGAACGAGATGGTGGTGCTAGGAATAGCACGGCATGCCCCGTGCCGGGCGAAGTACGGGATAACAACTCAAGTATCGATTCGTCGAGGCTTGTTGCCCCCTTGGATTCGTTTGGGCCATTGGACCCCCTCAGTCTATTGTCATGATTCGACTTCCCTGATGGACAGGAGTGACTCGAGCGTTGGTACGATTACTGGAGCATAACTGCGTATCCGTGAGGGCAGAGGAAGGGAGGGACTCGCAATATCGAGGCTGGAAGCTGGAAGCTGGATGCTGGATGCTTGCTGCTGGATGCTTGCTGCTGGGTGATGCCGGGATGGAGAGCAAATTTGCGTCGGCTACGTTGGCCGTAGTGTGGCAGCATGGAGTACTTAGTATCCGCAGCTCGCACAAACAGGTCGGCATTTGGTTGAATGAGGAGCAGGGAGGCTTGATGCAAGTGGGATGAAGATGGACAAGATCGGCGCCTCGTGGATAGTAAGAGATGGGCCAGAACTGAGCGCCGGGAATTTGAAGAGGCACCAAGGATTGGTAAGGTGTGAGGAGTAGTGGTTGAGTTTGGTGAGTGCTTGTCAGAGTCAGAGGGAATTGCCCGCCCGTCTCCTGTCTACTACGTGCCTTACTACGTAGGTACTTCACAGTAGGTACTCCTGTCTGCCACTCCTTCCCCCACTCCGCGTCCCGATTGAGGAGGACGGAGTACGTACTTCTCAAGGCTCAGGGTCGCTGTCACCCTGCCCGAATGGCTAAGATCCCCTGGCACTTGCCCTGAGCTGAGTCCCTGAGTGACGCCTGAGGCCTTAGGCGAGAAGTGAGACGATGGAAAAGAGGGGCGAGTGCGCGATGGGAGACTTGGGTAAAGATACGTATCTCACCGCGATACTTGGGTTGGAGTCCGAATGGGAATACTCCGTACCGGTACGGAGTATAGAACTGGAAGGAGAGCGTCCTTGGGTGGACGGGTGGACGGGATGATGTACTTCCGAGTCCAATATCTGATGAGAAGGAAGGTAGGTACCTTACCTACCTACCTTTAAACCTCCCACTGTACCTTCCTTGCATTCCAACCGCAAGGAAGCACTTTGATGGCAATTCTCTTTGCGGGTTCTTCCTCCTCCTCCTTCACTGAACAATGACAGGCGTCAGACCATGGCTATAGTAGTCCGCTGTGGGCAACAACAATGAATTGCAATGTTGCAACGCTGCAATAATGGCCTGAGGTACGGTTGCAGAGAAGGGAATGTACCTTGCATGCGTGTGAGCCGTAGTATCCAGGCACGGAATACTGCTTCCATCGATGAGATTGACTGTGAGATCGGCGCCTGGAGCCAATGGAGCTCGGCAGACGGCACTTGCTTAATCTCCTGAGCCTTATGCGCCAATGGATCAAGGTCCATTGGCTCGACGGTGGTCCTCTGGTATCTGACAGGCGTACCCGTATTGTAGGGTCCTCATCGACTTCAGCCGTCTTTCCATGATTCCAGGGGCCAGGACACCGGTGACCGGTGCCGGAGTCGTGCAAGGCTAAGCAGCCAGGTGAAGGGGGAGGGTGTCGTGGACTTGTGGGTGCTTTGCAGTGTCAGAATTTGTCTGTCTGCCCGGCGTGATTGCTTGAGATGAGGTCTCCAAAGGGCCACCGAGGCACCTACCTACCTTACCTTACGTACGGAGTATACGCACACAATTAAGAAGTGAGCCACTTCGGAGGTGAGGGACCTGACGGCATCTTAGGTAAGGTAAGGCATCTCAGACAGTACGGAGTACATGGCTACTGTGTAAGCCAGTCCCACAAAATGGAAAGACTCCAACAGTTCACTCTTTCCTACGAAGTAAACTTGGAGGCTTGAGGTGGAGTGTTCCTTCTCTACCTAATAGAGGAAGGACATGGAGCAGCTGCCAGGAACCTATCTTAGCTACGTACCTTGCCTTGGAGTCTGGACGAGAGTCTGGATTACGTACGCCACTAACCCCGAAACAGACTAGACACCAGGCTCTGACAGGGAGATCCTCCGATGTGCCTCCGTATCCATCCCCAATCCGCAATCCACAACAGCTCCACGTTGTATACGTACCCGGTCTCGTTTCTTGACAACTTCAGACTTCCATAACTTCGACCTCTCACTATCAATCCACAAAGTCAACTCCGACCCTAGACGAAGCAAAAGCTGGAGCCGGACTTATGCACCTTGACCCGGCGGGACTTGGGTCTGGACGCTAGATGCATGCTGAAGCTACATTCGAAATGGACTGGCTGACTGGATCCCGATTCCCGGCTGCTCGCTTTGAGCCCATTCTTTCTTTCTGCCAGATCCCACATCCCTCAGCGGTACAGTCATCAACCTTCTTCAAAGTCCAACCTCTCTACGCAGTATTCCTTCAACGGGCCCTTTCAACTAAGTATACGGATGCCCATGCGGGCACTTCTTCATCCTCTCCAATTCTCGCAGTCCCTGGACACTTGCGAGCGCACTTTGCATATACACACGGCCACATTTCCGGGTCCCACATAGTGTTGAACCAGACTCGGCAAACCTCTCCGTAGCAACTTGCATTCATATCGACATCAAGCCACGGTTCGTTGTTAGCTCAGCATGTTTTCCCCAAGTCGAAAATCAGGGGGAGGCTACATGTTAAGATACCTTACCTGCTCCAGAACAACTTAGATGCGACACACATGCCGGAAGCACAGCCGAACCCTGAGTTTTGAGCCGTTGACTTGTAGGCCGTCGATCTGCGACGTAGCTACGCAAGACAAACCTACGAGGACCACTTGGCACTTGCTCCGAGTCCGACGAGTCTCGAACCCACACCATGCTAGACCTTCTACTTGGCTCGATATTCCGCCTAGACCGGAACCTCTCTCACCATTGCCGCTGCTTCGCTTTCTGCCCACTCTAACTTGCTCGATACGATGCATGTGTCTGTCGTTTTCCTTACCAGGACCTAGCAATCTCTCAACCTGCGGCTTGGGATCTGCATTGGCGATTCAGAGACGTGCATCAATCCCTTGACCATAGCTGGCAGCATCGATCTCTTTCCAAGGTCTACGAAGCCGGCAGGTCCCATAGGTTGCAAATCACAAGATACCACGGTAGCAAGCTCATGGATCATGCCTGGCCCCATGGCCCCCTCTCCGTTGCATGCCAACGTTCGCATCCCTCAGACAAAACGGATGCAGTACGGATGCAGTACGGATACATCGCACTCTATGAATTCATACAGAAGCCGATGGGCGAGCGGGCGGGCGAGCCACCCGACTATTTCAACGGCCTCGACTGAACACAATCAGCCTTTTCCCAATCGCCTGGCCTGCCGAAGCAATCAGCCCGCACGCCCGCTCTTATCCATTGGGATTTGAAGTGCCGGCTGCACATCAGTTTTGCACCGCATGCCGCACTGGGATGGCTGGAAAGCCACTGCTGCAACCCACGCATCTGTCTCCAGATCGTCAGCGGACAGCTCTAGCACCGAACGCCGCTGTAAGTCCGACATAAACTACTGGGCAACTCGCCCAACTGCCTTCGAAGGCACTCACACAACGCAGTGAAGGTATCCGCACACCCACAGTTTCACGCCACGCTACAGCACCTTGTTTCTGCACTCTCGCCCTACTTCTGCCGATCCAGGAGCCGTCGGCCCCACGCCGCCCACTATGGCTTGTTCCCGATATCCGTCTCCTCGGGGTCTTTGAGAATCTATTAGTACGGATACTCGCAAGTGTGACGATGGCTGGACTGCTTCACCATCATGCGGGAATTCTTGGCACATCTCACAGTACGGTTGAGCAATACGCATATCATTCCTCCCGGCTCGCCACGTTCATCTGGTTTTAGCAACCAAAGCCTCGGATGGATCCTTTGGAAACTGGGCATGCCAGGCAAGAATCAGCGAAAGGGGGGGGGGGGGGGGGATTCCGCCAGCCGGGGATTTTGATGACGACCGCCTCCTGGGCTAGTGGCAGTGCTACCAAGCCCGCAGATTGACAAGTTCATGTCTACAGGCCACTCGACTCGAGGGATTCCGTCCCCGTACCTCCTGATCAGTCGGCAGCATCCGGATGTTCCCAAAGGCCATCAAAGTGGCTCCATCGAGAATCATGTTCTCGCAATGTCACAACCACCCAATTTCCCCGAATCATGTCCCACAAGTTCCGTTCCTGACGGAGAACACGCACGGATGTCGCTCGCCAGGGGAAACATCGCCGGGGGGTTCATCAGCGCTAGTGCCCAGGGTGACAGGGCCACAGGATGGCCAGGCCTGGCCTGGCCTCGAACCGTTGACAGCGAATCCACGAACAGGCAACGTCCCAATGTCATCTTGCGGCTTGCCATGGCCCGCGGGCCTTGTACATGAAGATTTCGCTGCTCGCTACTCCGATTCGAAGCCCTTCGAGTTCGGCCAGATGCCCGGGGTTATATCTGCGACGGCCAAGTTCCCGCTTGGAGACCGTGGATACTGGAAACTAACCAGGCTCGGCTTCTCCAACATGCCATTGTCAAATTAAGCTGGCGCTACGGATACCTGCTAAGGTTACGGCCTAGTGTCCACTGTCCACCGTTGGAAGAGCATTTCAGCGAGTGGCCTGCCCAACTGTCCAACAGCATTCCTTCGGCTTGAGCCCCGAGAGCGGCTGGTCTTTGCATGGCTCTAGCAGGCCGCCCCAGCAGAAAACATCGAAATCGCTGCCGATGGCCCGAAATTTCCTCCGACATGCTCGCCAGGACTCCCACGTCCCTTGTTTCTTTTCCGACTTTCTGCCAGACTGCCACGCTTCTGACGTAGCATTGGGCTCCGTCACGGCAGAGTAGCCTCGCAACCATCATGTCAAAGACTCCATACGGGCACGGTGTACGGAAGCACTACTCTGGACGTACACAATACACAGTAGACTGCGGCTGGGCTTGTTGCCCTCAGTTGCTGTCTGCTTTACACTCTTAGCCCCCCCGTCATCTAGATATGCCTGCGTATTTTCCAACGATCCATGTCTCAATGCATCGTGACACCTGGGCACTTTGCTCGGTCAGCCAGCCGAGGGTGAGCAAGCCGACGCGGCCAATGGTAGGGCCTCAAACCTCCGGGTGATAGTCGATATCATCGTCGTTGCGCAAGATTTGATCTCGCCAACCGCGTCTTCCCGCCCTGGAACGCTCCGCATCCGCCATCATGTGTCGAGAACTGGTCGATTGCCCCGGGCCCGGTGAGGCCCTGTCCTTGTCAAAATATGCTCCTGCAGCACGCAGTGCGCTATTGCACAGGCTTACAAGCTAGATGAGCTGGGAGGGAGGAGGGAGGAGACTACCTTAGCCTGCAGTATGTGAGTGAGTGCGTCCCTAGCCTCTCCTGGGAAAAGTCGTGCCGCGAGAGACGATCCCTCCCCCTCCTGATGGCCTTCTCAAGAGGGCCACCACTCGCGTGGGCCGGGGATGCATCCATTAGCACGCCGCATCCCACTTCCCGAAGCCCATGCGCCCGGTCAGGTTGCGTGTACGTTTCTGCCGTGTACCAAGGTACACAACGGCCAACCACACGCTCTTCACCTCCACGACAAGCAAACACATGAAGTAAAGGAGGTTTCCGACCCCTTGGCTTGCTTAGTTGGCCTTGTACTGTGGCCTTGTGGCGCATACGACCGCACACAAAGAAGATGAGACTCGCAATGATGTTGTGGTATTACTGCGCCGCACAACGGCCAGCGTCGGTCGACTGCGCGATGGGAAAACCCAGGCACAAGTGACTCCCACGTCAGGAAGAATAGGCCATCCTCTCCCATTCGACCCCCGAAAATCTCGACAGGGCTTTTTCACCATGGGGTTGGGACATCTTCCACATGTTGCGGGTACTTGGTACATACAAATATCACATTGGCGTGGTCGGACCCGGTTACTACCCCACAGGTCCGCATCAACAATTGCATCTCAGAGGTTGTATTCACAAACATCGATATCCCTTCTGTTCATTCTCAACGATTCCCTTCAACCATCCAACGGACCGAAGCTGATGTCTAGGCTCGAGGTTCTCTTGGGACAGGGGTAAAAAGTATGGACATCGCTCGATTGTAAGAGTCAACGAGTCGCTGTCTCCAGCTTCACTTGGAAGATAAGGTGTTCTATTCATCCTTGTCAGCACCACATACGTCTTTCCTCTGTCGTAGGTCGCCGTGCCACCGAATGGTTACCAAGGGTCCAATAGTTGCGAATGACGATTGGTGCAACTCCCGGAGAAGTCGCCGCTTCTTAGGCTGGTTGTTCGGCCATTCTCATTCACGTCCTCTACATACCTCGGAGGTTCGCAACTTGGCTAGCTTTCCCGAGCCATGGTAGAGGGCTGCGTGACGAAAGCGCAGATCAGTGGCAGACGGTAACACGACAGGTGGTCGCGTACATGGTGCGGGTGTACTGTACAGAAGCAGATTGGATCCATTTCACGACTCGCAGCATTCCGGCCGGGACGGTATGTTTGCAGCAATGTAACGCGATCCCCGAGTCGTACAGCACCTCTTCAACAGATCGCCGCCATTGATTCAGTGTCAATCGCAGACAAGAGGATTTGCCTGACCGGGGCCATGGGTACTGCAAGCATGCCGGGGGTCAAAGGACAAGCCCATGTCAGCAAGGTTACAGTATCGTGTCAATCGCTTCAAGGCCAGAACTCTTCCACGGGGGAATGGGGACGACGATGGCGTTGCCGACGTCTGCCACACGTCCGCGTTTGTGCACACGACCGACAGTTATCATTTGGACTCGGTAGGGACTACAGAGTACGCAGTATGGTCACGATAGGATCCTCCTCGACCACGCCATTCCTTGTCAGCCCCTTGGTCAACATTGGCTCATGGTGCCGCGGATTAAGAGCATAAGCTATAACCAGGACTTTTATCCTAAACGAGCCGTGGAGCCGACGCATCTGATCACAACCGAATGCCGAATCTGCGGATAGGTGAGATCGGCTCCGCACTTTTTCACACGAATATTAATAGCCAAGCTTTGGAGTTTGGTTTTTGACGGATTTCCGCCGTCGAGTCAACCATCAGTAGACGGCCACCAGTCTGCTGTGATGTTGAACCGATTCGCAACATGAATCAACTATATCAGAGTTTTGTTCAAGCCCAGGGAAACCGTGTTTCCCCTCGGGAGAGTTGTCAAGAATTATCCACAACGGACCGCAGACTGAATGTCGACGGCGCGATTGGCGTACCTGGCAAGCTGGCTCGAGCTCCCAGGGCTTGTCGGCCCATATGAAACATGACAGCCCGGAGTGGTAACTTGCCAGGTTCCATCCGCGAAGCGAATCTAAAGTGCAGTTTATCTGAATACCACTGGGTGATAGCCGAGAAGCCTGCTACGGATGCTGCGTACGCAATACACTAGCACGCCGGCATGACCTCGACGGAGCTCTGTCGAAAGTAGCACCTTCTCCGAGCCCTCCTCACCACCACCACCTCCTCCTCCTCCTCTTCACCTCCTTCTACAGTCTACACCCTCTTGAGGGGCAGCGAAACGGACCATGTGCAGCGCAGGTTACACTACAAGCATCGTTGCAGCAACCCGAGTTGCAGACAAACCCAGGCAGTAGACTCGGTCAATCACGGTGCTCAGGAGACGCCATCAACCGCCCTCTGGATTCGAGGTGCCATTCGGTATCTCCGCCGGGAGGGAACAGCTCCTGGGTAGCGTGATGGGCACCCGGTGGCAAGCAGAATGGTGTGCAACCCCGCAAAGAGCAAAGTTATCTGGTCGTTCCGGCTGGCAAGTCCTCTGCCCACTTGGAATCGTGAGACTTTTGTCTTTTCAGCAAAGTTATCCACCAATCCAACCATCGTCTCCTCGCCTTAGTTATTGTCTAAAGAGAGTGGTCTATGAGCCATATCTAACGTAGTTAAGGAGACCGGACGAGGATATACATAGGAAGTATGCGTGTCATGTCACACAAATGCAACCACCGATAACTCGAGGACGGGTGCTGGCAATATCGCATCGCATAGCTTAAACTCGGGCAAGCTCACTGACAGAGACTAAGAAGCAGTGTGACGATGGCGGCAACGACCGTAAACGCACCTTCTTACCCGTAATGACTGTACCGTCAGCCGCGGCTTGCTACGGTATCAGTAAGACTAGCTGTCAACGTCCGGTCCCAAGACGCGCATGCATGTTACCATCCACCGATTAGCTTCCGATGGCCAGGCAGATTGGCAGGCTATCTGTATTACCTCGCACTCTTTTCCCGAAGCAATACAACGTTTGAAAACGGTCGACAGCCACTCGTGTGATTTGTCTTGAGTCTTGATCCGTACCCGCGCTTTCGAGCAGCGGTGCGGCGTGCCTCCAAACAACTGGGTCCGGCAAAGGATGCGGAGAGGATTGGGTCTGCGGCGGCAGTTATTGGCAACAGGCGGTCAACAAGCCGAATGAAACAGCACTGCCAAAGAAGCCCTTGCTAGCTTGCATGAAACTGGGTCTGGCTGGGTTTGGCGGATCCCACATTCCTGCCAGCGGGAGAGGGGGAACACCTACGGATACATGGGTAGCAAGCAGCTCGACAAACCGAAGGATCATCTTCACTCGCAGGTTAGATACAAGCACGGCGAAAAAAAAAGAGTCCAACGGGATTGCTCCTCGCACGCTCGGGCGCTTCAACAAGAAGCTTGTGTCCCTCGTGGCCCAGGGTTGTCGATCTCGGGATAAAAAGGTTCACGGGCGCATCCCAAGACTTTGGATAAGGTAGGAAGATGGAAAGTCTGACAGAAAAGGTGGTTGCTGTCTTCAAACGGACAGAATTAGAACATAGAGGGCGGGCAGCGGGCATCAAGATGCAACGGGACGACTGGCGACTGGTCGCGTGCAACAAGCATCGGGCGCGGGCGCGCGGAAACGGCCATGACAAGCTTAAAAAGACACAACGGATGAAGGGACGGAGGTCAACGGGACTCCATTCCAACCGCCATTCCATCATCTCACCTGGGCGTTGGAGCTATTCCTGTCGATAAGCTTTTGCGCACGACTGGCGGAGGCTTCCCTTCTCGCTTGGGAGATCGGTGGTTGCGACGACTCACGTCACAGATGCCATGGGACAGCCCGTGCCACCATGGATGGGGCTGATAATCAAGCATATCAAGGGCCAAGAGACCCTTTTTAGAGGGAGGGGCCTCACGGGCTAAGACCAGGAACATTCCTTGGCTTGACAGTTCGGAGCAACAGCCTGAGGGGGCGTGTTCGGCCGTTATCCAACATCTCAGCTCCTTGATGGATATCCATACATATGTACATACGCTGCGGCGGCGTACGGATAGTCCTGGGAAAGTCTGAGAATGGTATCATTCAGCTCTCTCGGGTCCCCGTGATGCGAGGCAACACTAATGTCCACCTAGTATGGATATCCCTTCGTAGTCAGCCATCCCGTCGGCTGCTGCCTCGCCCGGTTCATCGGCGGCCACAAGACGGATCTGACCACCGAATCCCGGTCGTTTCTGCGGTTTTTTTTTTTTCTTTTTCCCTTGTTCTTCCTTCCATGGGCGCACCGCCCGTCGCCCCCCCCCCCCCGCAGTCGAACACTGGGATGGATCTCTCTTCTGATCGGCCGTCGAAAAATGTCCAGTTGACGTTGAACTTTCAGCTCCGGGATGATCCCTACCGAGAAATCCTAGGAGCGGCGTGCGGCGCCACCTCTTGCCAGCCTTTCAGCCCCCCAATGTGGGAAATAACCGGGGAATCGGCAGGTTTCTGGATGTCTCTGGATGTCTCTGCGCTCTGGGACAAGAAAAAGCAATACCAGAGGTCTAGACTTTGGAAGCGGTTCAGCGGCAGGCGGCAGGCTCTATCCGTCGCAACGGGGGGAGAGCATCCTTCAAAGACCAGACAGACAGAGAGGGGTCTCGCTGGAGCCAATGAAGGTTGGCGAGTGCAACACAGATTGGGTTTCGAGACCATCTAGACGAGTTCGAGGAGCGCGCCAGCCCGCACACTGCTGGCCGTTGGCGGACCGCTGAAGAAGAAACAGCCAAACCAAAGCATGATACCTAAGGAATGCAGTCTACCAATGTCGTATGTGGCGGCCGCCTGGACCTGTCAGTCTCTGAGAGTCTGTGAGGCTGCCCGTTGTCGAGGTCTGAACGTACATATGGCACGGTGACTTGACAATTGGTGACGGGGAAGCTGGCGGCCCCCTCGCGAAGGCCAGCCTCCCAGACTGTTCAAATGGAAAGCATTCCATTCGCGGACAACTTGCTCATGTCAGTCAGTTGCGGCTGCACGTCTCTTTGCCACTGCGACTGCGACTGCGACTGCGACCGCACCCTCCAGCTTCAATCCTGCTTTCTTGCGACAGTGAGGTGCGCCGGGTCACCTCTTTCCGACGTCAAAGCTGGAGAAAAGAAGGGTAGGATCTGTGATTGTGCCTGTCACCAACAGAAAGTGTTCCTAGCCCAATTCCCGATCCACTGCGACATCATCGTCGTGACAGGCAGAACGGGAGAGAGCTTGTTTCGTCGATGGTCATATTTCGTCCAATGTCTTCCTCCCCATATCCCCGATGCTACTACTCTTAGCCCGCTTCAAACATGGATATTTCAAACCATCTTGTCGTTCGACGGCTTCGCTGGTCGTGCGTTTAATGCCGCAGGGTGCGTCGCGGGCCCGGAAAATTGGGCCACTCACTGACGACAGAGGGCCCTGAGAGGGGGAAGCGGTTAAGCTGCTGGAGACTCTCTTGACCACCGGGTTGGAGAGAGCGTGGGAATGGGTGTGGGAGAGAAGCGTTCTGGCGAAGGCTCGCCTCCGGATCCGTGGCACGGGAAGTTTCTTGATCAGGGGAACCCCTTTTCACAGGTCCCTCGTTCTCGCGATCTCTTGCCTTGTGGTCAATGCTAGTCGTTTTGGAATCGTTGTTTCTCCGACAGCCGTGGAGGCTCATTACTGCCCTCTTTTCAGTCTCTTTTAGTACTATCAGCCATCACTCCATTGTGTCTAAAATCCCTTTGTTATCTTGGATGGATATTCCCGAGGCTAACAGCGTTAGCCAGAACCACTTATACTTGGCCGGAAGCCGGACACAGTCAAGCGGGCGAACGAAGACTGGGCCGAACCTTCGCCGTCTTCCGCTGCAGAAAGAAACACGGCGCTCGCCGACAATGAGGGGAACCTGATAACGTAAACCTGCGAATATGGAGACAAATTCGGGTCATTGTCAGCAAAACGAGAGGCAAAACGTAAAAAACTGGAAGTGAAAGGAAAAAAAATCCAATGATATGACACAACACGGATAAGAAAGAAACTTTTGGTGGCAGATACCAAGCCGTGCGTTCATCTACAAGACTTTTCTAGAAGTTCTCCAACAAAATCTATTTTTGTTCGTGAACGACACAAAAGGCAAAGACAGAAACCTGTCGACAAGATTTTTTGAGCAAACCTTTTCGGGTGAAACATCTTTCTACTAAAATACACCTCTCATCTTTTTGCGACTTCTCTCCGGCGCATCGCATCGCATCGCATCGCATCGCCTCCAAACTTCATCCCATCATTCGTCATTTTCATCTGCAGAACCGACCACGACCTCTCACTCCTCTCTATCTAAAGCATCTCCAACAAAACGACACACAGACTCTGCAACTTCAGACATCTGGGGCCCCCCTCATCATCATACTCAACACACTCGCACACGCCCCACACCCACACCCACACATTCACGACACGCATATCCCGCCCACGATGTGCAAGGACAACCTCCACGACTTCCTGGTCGATCTCCCAAAGTGCGAGCACCACATTCACATCGAGGGCTCCCTGGGGCCCGAGCTGCTGTTCCACCTGGCCGCACAGAACAACATCGCCCTGCCCGTCGACAAGGATCCCGCCTTCGCCAGCGTCGAGGCCCTGTACGAGCGGTACCGCAACTTCTCCTCGCTCGACGACTTCTTGCACTACTACTTTATCGGATTCTCCGTGCTCCTGACCGTCACCGATTTCGAGGAGCTGGGCTATGCCTATCTCAAGAAGGCGCACTCGCAAAACGTGCGTCACGCGGAGGTGTTTTTCGATCCGCAGGCGCACACGTGCCGCGGCGTCGCGTACGAGACCGTCATCGAGGGCTTGAGGCGCGCAAAGGAGCGTGCGCAGCGGGATTTCGAGGGGCTGACGGTTGAGTATATCGTCTGCTTCTTGCGGCACTGCACCGTCGAGGACGGGCTGCGCATGTTTGTCGAGGCCCGGGACGCGGGCCACTTTGCCGACGGCACGATTGCGGGCGTGGGCATGTCGAGCAGCGAGGCGCCGTACCCGCCCAAGATGTGGACGTCCATCTACGACGTGGTGCGGGCGGCGGGGGTGCGGGCTACGGCGCACGCGGGCGAGGAGGCGCCGGCCGAGTTCGTCGTGCAGGCGCTCGACGACTGCGGCGTCACGCGCATCGATCACGGGCGGCGGTCGGCGGAGAGCCCTGAGCTGTTGGCGCGGTTGGCGCGGGATAAGACGCTGCTGAGTCTGTGTCCGATTTCGAATGTGGTGTTGAGGGGCGTCGGGGAGATGAAGGAGATGCCGATTCGGGAGTTCTTGGACAAGGGTGTGCGGTTCAGCATCAACAGCGACGACCCTGCGTACTTTGGGGGGTATATTCTCGAGAATTACTGCGCCGTGCAGGAGGCGTTTGGGTTGAGCATCGAGGAGTGGAAGGGGATTGCTGTTGGGAGTGTGGAGGGGAGCTGGTGCTCTGAGGAGAGGAAGGAGGTTTTGAAGGGGGAGATTGAGGTTGTTGTGAAGAAGTATGCTGGTAAGGCTTAAAGGGGCTGGAAACTGTGTATTGCTGAGCGGGGGGGGGAGGTCTTGGGTTGATGGCGTTTGGGCGGATGTCTGATTTTTTGGATGAATGAGGGTTTGAGGCACGACGTGATGTCGTTGTCTACCTCGGAAGGATTTCAACGAAGGGAGGTTGCATTGGTCCCCCTTCAACTGGGACTATTGGTTTTTGAAAAGGGGGTTTGAGAAGGAGATACCAGAATGTCACGACGCTGAAGATTGATTAGCAATTGGGGGTACATGGTAAAATAATGGAAACAAGAACACGCATTTCAAGATTCAACAATGCCTATGGTGACTTGCATGAAGACTTCCATGAATATCGTTGGGCTGGCCTTGTACATCGCGAAGCGCTGGAAAAGGGGTAAACTCCCTGTCGTTGCCCAAACGCTCTCAACGTGCCCAAGTGAGCTAAGCTAATGAAATATCTTACAACCATCACCAACAATGTAAGCATATCAACCTCCGAAGCTAGGCTCGATGTATCACCGTCAGGCGAATGATTTGCGGTTCTCGACGTAGCTGCGGAATATCCTCCGATTTACTCTGTTCGATTCCCTCCATCCCCCCCACCCCCCTCCCTTTCCACTTCGAGCGATGATAGCTTTGATCAGAGAAGCATCGGCGCACTTGCTGGAACACCTTCAAGAACACGAATGTACGGTATCCAAGGTCGCGAGTACTACGCGACTGATTCTCAGGGTGATTGGTTGAGTTCGTGCCGTGGTTCACGCCTTGGGGGTTCGAGTCGGCCAGGGAGAGGAGTGGGCCAAGCTGCCAGCGATACACACAAACGACCCCTCAAGAAATAACTCGTCGCGGTGCTATTGGCATTTGTTCTTTCATGTTGAGCTCTTCCAATTTCATTTTGCTATCCATGAACGTCATTCAAAGGCTCAAACTATTCTGCGTTTCGTCATATCCTGCCCGGATCCTCTCGTTCCAGTCCGCTGTCACTGACGATAGCCCGCGTTTGACAGCGATACCTCAGCAAACTGTAGGACTCAGAGACCCCGTGCTAGAGAGAGCCATACGGCATGGAGAATACAGTGCGACGCGCTTCAGATTCGTAGGATGTCTCTGGAAAGCAGGCCCGGTTCAGGCCGTGCTATGGCTGGAGGTGGTCTTCGCCGTGGCGGGCTTGTCGTGTGGTTAAGCTGATCGTGCACCGTCTACGCGACGTTGGAGAACGATTTCATCTCGTTCTATCTGTGCGACTGGAATGGCAATACAAGCCTTGGGAGCATTCGACTAGAATGCTGTGCAGTCTGTGGCAGCTTCCTCGTCTCCAGTCTTTGGCTGGCCCGAAACGGAAGAGCAGATCGCGGGCACATGACAACCCTTTCAACTGATCTCTACCGGGTTGAATTAACCGATCAAGACACCTGCATCCACCTCTTCACATGTACTTCTCAAGTTGATCACCGCTAGTCGCAGATTGACTCACTCGAAGATAGGGGGCGCAGCCCCCTCCAAGCCTGGCCATGGTGTAGATCAAGGTGGTCAGATCTCGCAATGGCAGAAATAGAACAGATCCGAGGTTCCGTCATACCACTAAGAGGTTCGAACCTCTCCCGTTATATACAGAGTGCCACAACTGCAGATCGTCTTCTACGCGAGTTTCTAGATAAGCAAAAGCCCTTCCAAGCTCCGTCACGTGGCGGTACCCATAAGCTTGTGAGCAACGAGATCGTTCATCTGCGCCTACCTCCTTTTCCGAAGTTACCCAGCAATCGCCCCAGGCATCCCAGTTTGCTTCGAGAGATCTGACCCAGACGAATCTAGGTGGGTTAGAGCGGTGTACGAAGCAGACATCTATCTGCTGATTGAGTACAGGCCAGTAAGATGTTGATGGAAGCCCTCTAGATCACAGATAGGCTAGCATGAACCACATAATCATCGATTGATCAGTATACCCTATCCAAGCACCCTCGGAATAGATCCTAGAGTTCCAGAAACCCCGTGGTACGAAGGCAAGAAGTGCTCATCCCGAACCTATTCAATACCATCCAATTTCGTTTCTCAAAAGCGAGAGCAACGGCAGGAACGAACATCAATAATAACCAAGCCTTCGAAAGAGAAGAGTTCCCTCTCCCCCACGCCCAAAACTAAATAGCTAGATTAGCAAAAGAGTTCGCCCCCCCGGTGGCGAATGGGGACTACATCTCTGGCGCACATGCTGGGACTCGAACACGGGACCTCTCAAAGCCTTCACCGAGTAGGCTCGTGGACTTGAACCACTCCACCACCCAGCCAGTTTTGACCTGACCCCCGAGGGGGCGCCTGCTGGCTGGTGACGGGAATGGATTTGACGAGGCCTATATGGGCCTTCCTGTGTGATTTAATGTAGAAGGTGGAAAGTGGAAGGTGCAAGGTGGAAGGTGTGAGCCAAGCGGTCCGGTCTTGCGTGCCTGCCTGTACTGAGCTGCTCTCTCACGTGAATTTGGCGAGGGGATGATGTATCCCAAGACCATGAATCATACCTACCTTCCCGAGCAAAGAGGCCAGCAGACGATTCATCTACATCGTAAGGCAAGCTCGACGCCCCTAATTCCCGCGACCGGGGCTCTGTCAAAACAATTTCAATGCCTGTAGCCGATCCTGAGAGCCTGAAAAATGGCGAATACTCAGTCAAGCGTCGAGTCCCCGATGCGGATATACAAGAAAGGCATGATGGCAACTACTTGGACTGCTTCCCTTGAGATCGCACGAGAATGATCCCCGACTGAGAGCGGAAGCGCTCAGTGCTCACAACGGTAGTCAACCCCAGGAGCTGTCAACGACCTTGACATACCGCTTGAGAAGAAGATGGGACTATGGTTCAACAGAACAGGCACATCCTCCGATCATGTATAAGCCAGTGAGATCCCATCTCTAGACTTCGGATGGTAGAGAATCAGAGTGACACGCCCCTAGCACTACCAAATGTGTAGGCAGGTTTGGCCATGAACTCTCAAAGCACCGCCTCGGGGTTCTTCGAAAGTGATAGCCTGCAGATATAACAGTATTCTTCTGGATTGATCCAATTCATAGAGTGAGTAGCAGCAGCCGCAACAACACAACCTAAAGCATTGAAAGGGGCTCAACCACCACCAAAAAGACATCACCACCGACATCAACCAGGATAGCAAAAGAGTTCACCCGCCCCTTTCCCCCCCCCCCCGCTGGCGAACGGGGACCACATCTCTGGCGCACAAGCTGGGATTCGAACTCGGGTACTTTCGTATACGCTAAGCCTGTCGTCGAGTAAGGCTGGTTGGCGTGTAGAAATTGATTGCTGACCGTTAACCACTCCACCACCCACGCCACAGCTTTGACCGGACCCCCGGCCCAGAGGGCGCCTGCTGCGCTGGTGACGGGAATGGGATTGAGGAGGTGTGGCTTCCCGTCTGGCGTGTATTCATGTCTATTCAGGTGGTCGGAAAGGTACTCGGTGAAGAACGGCAAGGTATGACTAAGGCGCCTGCTTGCCGTCCGGGTACGCGGTTGGTGGTGAGCATATGACTGAGGCTGAGCATAAATCACAGAATTCTCTCAGGAGAGAGACAAGCGGCTGTCATTGTGCCTTACCTCACTCTCTGAAGGCTTCACATAATCCTCTCGACAGCGAACTTTGCCATGATCGTCGTCAGTAGAAGATCTCTCGACCCCATGTCAACGACCGTCAACCCCTTGTTGGAGGCAGACTTACATAGTGACACAGAAGAGGCACGGCCATGATCATGCTGGTGTCTATAAAACTTGGTGCTACCCGACGTATGTGTACAGCTTCGTTGGCGAATCCAATCTACAAACCATTTATGGCCACCCAATGAAAGAACACATTCCTGACGAGGCTACATTCGTGACTCGAAATCGTGATAAATACTGTGCGCCTCCATCGTACAAGGACACTTTCAGGTCATTCACCCGCTTCATTCCTGTCCCCTCCCGACGCCAGTCAAGCCCCCAGCAAGACCTTGCATTCTCCTTCCCAATAAGTCATCTGTACTTTTCAGCTTCACGAGGCTCGCGCTCGCGCCCGCACTCTTACTTGCGCCCCTCGCGCGGCCATTCTTCTTCTTGCCATTCGCATCGGGTACAATGGACTCGCTCTCGTCCATGACCTGCGGCTCCTTGGTCAGGGTATTCTTGCGGTTCGCTCTCGTCATGCTAATCTCCAGCGGCCTGTCCTCATCCCCGCTCGACTCGACGCGGTTATGGTGCCGTCCCTCGCTGTTGCCGTTTGTGATGGGTCCACCGCCGACACGTCTGCGGCCGCGGCTCTCCTTTTCGCGTACGGCGTCGGCTGAGGCAAAGATCTCTGTGATCCATTCCGCTGACCTCTCAAAGTGCTTCCATGCTGGGGGGTACACGGTCGGGAACTGAAGGAAGCCGTGGGAGATGCCGGGGATCAGCATCACCTCGGCAACGTCCTTGGGGTTGAAGATGGGCTCGAGTCCATCGCCAAGGTCGGAGCGCTCGGATTGGGCTTGGTCGAACATGGACTCCTTCACCTTGCGCAGACGTGCTGAGAAGATGACGGTGTCGTCGACCAGAGGGTCTCGCTCGCCGGTCAGGAAGTAGACCTTAGGGAAGCGCGCAAGGAGGGAGTCGGGGGTAAGAACAGGAGAAAGGAGGTAGTCCTTGCTGAAGTCAGGTCGATTGTGAGGACCGATATAGAGAATGATCATGGCGCGCATCATCTCGGGCGTGAGCACGCGATCGTTGAAGTACGAAATCATGGACGACATGGCGAGGCGGGTTCGAAGAGGTTCCGAGTGATGGGATGCGCTCTGCTGACGCTTGATATCCGGAGCTGAGGATCCTGCGTTGGACATACTTTGTGGACCGCCATGCGAAAACTCGGGATGGGGACTAGCGAGCGCTTGTTGTGAGGCGATCTGGACCTCCTTGGCCGTCAGCTCTGTCGACTGCTTGTTGGAGTCCTCCTCGTCATCACTGTGGTGAGGTGTGCCGACGAGGTCGTTGTACTGCATGCTCTTTCGCCTGATGATCGATTGGTTCGTGCTTCTCAGCCTTCTATCCTTCATAAGTGACATTTGCTCGTCTGACATCCAGTTGCCAATGTTCATATCAAGTGCTGGATAGAACAAGACCAGTCCGTCGGGTAATGGCAGATCTCCTGTGCTCGAGTAGCGACGCATCGGCACTGACGTTCTCTCGACAATCATGAGAGTCGTTGCCGTGGCCAAGTTACCACCGGCGCTGTCACCTGTAAGCACAATTCGGGGTGTCTCTCTTCCAGACATGCCGATGCATCGTCCCTTGCTTCGAATAAGTGTCGTGTAGACGTCGAAGCACTCGTTCAGGGCGAAGGGGTACGGGAACTCGGGAGCCTTCTTGTAATCCAAGCTAAGAACTGGCATGCCAGTCTTGGACGCCCATGCAAATAGCTTATCATCGTTGCATCGAGGGTCCATGGCGACGAATCCACCACCAGGTATATCCAGGATGATTCTGCTGTGTCGCACGAGGTCCGTCAATGGTCCATCAAAGTAGAGCCAAGCCGACACAGGCTCCTTATAATCGCTGCCAGAGGGTCGGGGAATGCGGATTGCGCGCGGCGGCCAGCGGGAGAAGCGAGGCCGCATGAGGCCCTGGAAGAATTTCAGGTATGGCGTCGTTCCTTTGTCCCAAGACACACGCAGATGCTCGACAGTCAACATGCCGCGCACCTTGCGCACCTTTTCGTCGGCCTTCTCGGCGGCAAACATGTAGAATACGGAGAAGACGATGCTGGCCAGATCGCGAAGCCACTTTGCGCGGATCTTCATGGCGGTCCAAAAACCAGCATCAAGAGCAGTCAAGATCCATGTGGCGCGGAAGTAGGTGGCATCGTACATGTTGGACATGGGTTCGGGACTCGCGAGGCCGACCAGAGTGCTAAAATGTCGTGCAGCGTAGAGGTAGATCATGGTGACCACGACGGTCTGCCATGTTGTGAGGCGCTTCGTTGTGAGCTTGGAGAAGAAGCGGATGACGGGAGGGCCGTGTGGGTGTCCTCTGCAAAAGATCTCATCAGCTCCTATCACGACAGCGTTGCACGAGATTCAAGATGTTGTTTGTTACCTGAAGATATATGCCGACCAGAAAGCCAGCACCGCCAGGACCTGAAGGCGGCGCGACTTGACCGACGGCCGTCCCAGGACGTGGTCTATCATGGCGACTGGTGTATGCTATGATGAACAACAGAGCAGTGGACGAAGGAGGAGAAAGAAAAAGCAGTGGGTTGCAGATTCCGGCGCAAGGTCATGGGAATCTAGGCACCGAGGACAGCCGGAGGCGTGGCTGACCAAGCGAGCAGCGCAAGACCACGAGTTTGTGGCTGGGGGTAACAATGGATGGCGTTGGAAGTCGTCGACGGGACGGCGCAGCGCGAGTAATGCGATGGCTCCAGGGCTAAAAGGCCATGGCAATGCGTCCCAGGCAGCTCAGAGAAGCGCTTGGCGAGCACGGCGGGCGAAAAGGTGCAGCGACGGACGGCTCGACACCACGGACCGCCACCCGAAGAAGGACTTGGTTCGAAATAGAAGACCGGAGAGGTTCCGGTTGTTTGGGATCGTACACGTTTGGGGAATGGTTGTACGTGGTGGTACAAGGAGCCAGAAGCCGAAGATGATGAGCAGCCGAGTGCCTGGAATGAATGACGATATGTTTCGCGAAGGATATGGCGGAGAGGAGTAGTTGAGAGTCGAACGAGAGCTGTCAAAGAAGACCACGATGGGAAGAAGAGCGGTAGCAGCGGCAGCAGCAGCGACAACAACGGCCGACGTTGCTCGTGAAAGAGGGTCCTTGACCAGGGTACCGGCGGCACATGTTTCAATGTGAAAGCGGTCGAGTGAGTGTGGACGGAGTACTCTGTGTGTGTGTCTCCGTGTGGGCTCGGTTCAATTGCTGGCTTCTGAGGTGAGATGGTGACGTTTGTTTGGGTTTGGGGGGGAAGGGCAGCTGACATGTGAAGAGGCCCAAACCCACCTGCAGTGTGGATTTGGCCTGGGTGCTCGAGTCAACCCGCACGGGGTAGGATGGAGTACCTACCAAGAGCTCTAGCCTGTACGCAGCAAGTACGGAGAACCTTGGAGGGGCACGCGGGCAACTGCGGCCTCCGCCGCTAGTCCACATCGAGATCCACCCCGGATCCGACACCGAGGATGTCCAATCACGCAACGCCGGTTGGCTCTTCTAGCGCTGTTCCCTTGCCGGTTTCACTGCTGGCAGCTACTGAACCGCTGTCCAACTCCACTGAAGATTGCTGTCCTGCAGGGCCCTCAGTCAGGTTGTACTGTAAATCAGAAGGGTTACCTAAGCATCAAGGTATGTACACCCGCCTGACCCGCCTATCCCCGGATTCGGGAGACTTTCTTCAGGAACGCATTCGACGTCCACATGACGAGTCACGAGCCACCGGATTCCCGACGCAATCCGGCATCGTGGATAACGCCAGCACCTGACATGACAACATCAATGGAACTTTGAAACTCCGAATTTACGTACTAAGACGGCACTCCAACCCGAGAGAACGACTAGTATTTGCTTCTTGCTGTATTATCCCATCGGGTGCGGATAGACAGCACTTTTGCTAAGGGCAGGGTAGAGCTAATAAGAGCTTATAAATCTATAAAGTGAACTAATAGGGATATAGGACCTCTATTTCCTATAGATTTTAGGTATACTAGAGGTACTAGTAATCTTTATTAATATATAATAATATATTATAATCTAAATAACCTTTTCGAGTTATTTACTATTATTACTAAGTAATAGTATTCTTAAATATTTTTTTGAAATCTTTTTATTATTATAATAAGTATAAAATAAAGATACTTTCTTTAATCCTTTCTTATATTATTTTTATAGAATAGAAGTATTCTTTTTATTTATAGCCTGTTTAGGCCGTAATAGTTTTTACCTACTTATTAATAATCTAAACTATTAAATAAGCTAGGTAGTTAGTAATTACTACTATTAATAATAAGTTTTTATCTTTTTCTACTTAGGGCTACTCTAGAGCTATAGTAAAAAGCTATTTATAACTACTACTTTTAATAAGAAATTTTAAATAATTAATTACTAATCTCCTTAATAAATAGGGTAGTTATATTAATAATAAGACCTTATTTAATTACTTATATTAACCCTATTTATTTTATAATTATATTTATTAATTACCCTAGGGACTAGAAGGTTTTTATAAATATTCGGGCTAAAGACTTACCGGGCGGCTTTTTTAGTAGCGGTATCCCTAATTAAGTAGCGGCGGCTATAAATAACTTCTTACTTATTTTAAAAAATAATTAATAAAAAGAGTACGAGGGTATTATTTTTTTATATAAATTAGTTAACCTATTTCCTAATTAGCTAGGTTTAGTAAGGCTAAGTATGCTAATAACCTACTTCCCTATTTAAAATAGGGATATAGGATATATCCCCTTATAAAATACCCCGTTTTTTAGTCTCTTTTTTAATAACGAGGATCTTATCTATCTTATTATCCTTTTAATAAGTACTAAAAGCTCTAATTTATTATTTTTATAAAGTACGAAAAAGACGTATAAAAATAAAGAAGTTATTAAGAAATACGTAATATGTTATAGTTAGTAATAGGGTATAGGAAATTAGGCTATAAGTACTTAACTAGCGAGGCTATAATATAAGTATAAGTATATTATAAAACTAAAGCTTATAGAGTCCTTTATATAGGCTCTACTTCTTAAAAAATTCTTTTATAATACGATCAGTGTACTAGTTACTAAGTTATCGGCGTCCTGTCGCTGGCCGCATCCCGAATCTATTATATAAGGAAATAAGCGTTATTATTACTCGCTATGTTAGTATTACTAAAGCTAGCTTTTTAATAATTACCCTAGCTAGCCGGGCCTAGAGGACTAATACGTATAGACCCTTTTTATATACGTATTATAGTTACTATATATAATAGCTAGACTAAGTAAGGATCTAAATTTTATAGCTAGTTAGGATAGGTTTCATTAAGATCGTTATTATTTTAAGAAATTAATTAATAAATCGGACTATAGCCTCGTTAATTATAAAATCGGAACTAGGTTTATAAAGAGAATCCTTAGTCTTTTAAATATAAACTAATTACTAGTTAACTTTTTAATATATATTTAGTATTTAATCTTAGGTCTAGCCCCGGCCCTAGTTAAGTTATAAGTACTTTTTAAGTTAAAATTCTATAGAATTAAATATTTTTAGTTACTAAAGTGTTACGGCAGTAGGCATTAGGGCCCCTATAGGCCCCGTAGCTCAGCCTTAGGCTACGAGGTTAAGCTCTTAGTAATTATATAACGAGCTAGACCGCTAGGCCCAAAGGGCTAGCTCGCTAACTTCTATTTATTATTCTATTTTTTCTCTCTTTATATTAAGTTTTTAATTGATTAAGTTAATATAGTAGCGTTTTAACTTACCTCGAGTTTCTTTTTATAATACTACTTAACGTTACTTAATTAACTATTCTCTAAAAACAAAATAATAATATCTTAATTAATTAACTACTTACTATCCTAACTAGCTACTTTTATTAAAAAAGCGTATAAGAGAGCTGAGTAATAGCTAACCGAATTAATTATATATAAATAGCATAATTAATACTTCTTAAATATATACTCCCTTTACTAAATATAATAATTTGTTACAAAGATAACTTTATTTACCATATTATTCGCCTTATTATTAATATTACGTAAGCAAACTATATACTATATTAATCTACGATTTCTATAGATTATTATAGGTATTAATTATGTAAGCAATACTGCTTACATAAGCTTACGTAAGCAATAGAAAGTACTAGAAGGTAACTAAATAAGCTAGAATTCTCTCGAAGCGGAATTACGTACTACGATTACGTATTTACTTACGTATGCGCTTATTAATTATATTATAATTAATAAGTAATGGAATATTCTAGTAAGAGGTCTTTATGCTTATATATAGGCGTATATTTACCTACCTAGACCTTTCGTTAAGTAAGTAACTTCTTATATAGTAATTTAATTATATTACTTTCTTTATTATAAAAACCTCTTTTATATACGGTTACTTCCCCTATATTTATATATTCTTGCTTCTATATGAATATTTACTTTTTATATTCTTTATAAGAATATCCTATATTACTTCGATAAAGCTATACGTGCTAAATAATTAGAAAATATAGCTAAGGAGGCTAGGTCTCTCTTTATACTAATAGCTTTTAGTAAAATTACTACCTTTATAAGTCTTAATAAAGCGTTATAAGCCCTAATAAAAGTACTAAGCTCCTAATTATTAACCCTAAGGTCGCGCTATTTAACCAGCTAGTAGAGCGCTTCTTATTTTTTATTACTTAGGCTAATTACTTAGTATACTTTAATAACGTAGCTAATTAGCTTACCTCGCTTATTTATATTTATAATAATATTCTTTTTAAAAAAAATACCAAGTAGTATATTAACTTCGACCTTATTTTGGAACTATATTTTAAAAACGATAAAAAGACCTTATTTAAATAGATTAAATAGTAACTAAAAATACGTATTACTTAGTACTAATTAAAATAGGTCTTAGCTTTTATTATTAACTAGCTAAGTAATAATACTAAGTATTTATATATAATAACTTATAAGAACCTCGACCTTATATATACTACTATTATAGAGCTCTATATTATAAAAAAAGCCCTTATTTAAGTTTATATTAATAATATAGCTATAACTAAAAAACTAAAGTAATTAGAAAACGGCTCTTAAGCTAGTTTTATTTAGGATATTACTACTTTTAGTATGCTAGAGTAATAGTTAGTACGCTTAAAAACGTAGGGTAGCTACGAGACTATTCTAGCTTTATCCTATCCTATTACTTATAATACTTAGAAAATATTAAAATACTTATTTTTATAAATAATAATATTAGTTTTAAGTTTAATTACTAGCTCTAGCGTATTATAAAGTACTTAAAAAATACTAATTATAATATAAATAGGTACTACTTAGAGTATATTATTAATAAAATTAGAAGTAGCGTTACGGAGTTTATATATTTAATACTAATTTTTAACGAGATCACTATAGCTAAGTAACTACTTTACGAGCTTAAGTTAATTTATACTAGCCTAGTTATTATAAATAACGCTAGTTATAAATTAGACGTACTTATAATTATACTTAAAAACGTTTATTAAAAGCGCTTTATATTTACTAAGCTCGTACGTATTAATAAGCTTTTAAAGTCTTAATAAAAGCGCTATTTTTATAATAAGCTACTTATATATTTTTATAACTAAGTTATATTGAAGTACTTAGATAATACGGCTACTTTTTAAAAATATATTAGGTACGTTACTTAGCTAGCTAATATAATATAGCCCCTTTTTATAAAAGACTACCTAGTTAAGGCTTCTAACTAGACTTATTAAACTTTAAATAAAAATAATAAAAATAATAAAAGTAACGGAAATAATAGAGGTACTAGGGGTACTAAATAGGACCGAGGTCGTACCTCTATTTATAAGACGATCCCTAAAGCCTTATATTAAAAACTTAAAAATAGTAGCGCTTATTTCGTTTATAATAATATTAAATATATTTCTAAGGACTACCCTAAGAAGCTAAAAACTACTATAGCTACTATTAATATTACTACGGGCCTTATTAAAATAGAGTTAGGTTTAGAAAACTAGAACCTTTAATAAAAATAAACTCCTATATTACGGCTAGCTAGTTATAGTAAGTATATTAATAAAAGTTAGGGCTACGAGTACTAAGTAAATAGTATTATAAATATAAATAGCTTTCCTAAAGCTATATCTATAAGTCGTAAAATAAATAAGGCTTTAGTAATTAATCGTAGTCTTATTAAAAGGGGTTCTTAATAAAAATAGCTAAAAACGATTATAAAATCTAATACTAAATTAATTACTAAAAAAGCTATAAAAAGTCTATCTTTAAGCTTAGTTTAAGTTTATATTATATATAAGTTTACTTATAAATATATCCTTTATTAATAATTACTTTTTATTTATTAAGTAATTACTTAATAAATATTAATAAGCGATTATTTAAAGTAATTATAGTAATTACCTTATTATATAATTACTACTTCTTATTTATATATAACTTATTTATAGTTCTTTTATTTTATAAAAGTTACTTTATATTCTTATATTCTTATATATATAGTATATTATAGCCGCTATAAGCTTATAGGGCGGGCCTTAGTCTTAGTTATATATATTAAGTCGTAATATTAAGTCTTTTTTTTAAAAGTCTTATCCTTATAAACCTATAAATAAGTTATTATAGCCTAGATTAAGGCTTATTAAATAGTCTTTTTAAAAATACTAAAATATCCGCTAGATCTTTAATATATTATTAATTAAAGCTTATTTTTAAAATTAAAGAGCGAGGATTCGAGATCGAAATACTTTATTTTATTTTATTATTCGTTAAGGTAAAAATATAAAATATTAAAAAGTGAATTAAAATATTATAAGTATATACGTCGTAGTCGTTTTTATAACGTAATTATTAATACTATATATAATTATAAGTTTTTTTCTTTCTTTATTAGTATTTTTTATATTAATTATGTTTATAATAAATTATCTTTTATTTAAAACTAATAAGTTAGAATATAAAAAAGAAATAAAGGAGCTTTTTTTTTAAAAATAAGTAGAGGCCTTGCGTCGTATATAAGCTAAAATAAATTAGTCTCTATTAAAGTTAGATCGTTTTTAAAAAAAAGATATTTAAAAAAAAAAAGTAATCCCTAATCCTTTTAATATTATTAATAAAAATAAGTTGGCTACTATATAAGAAGCGTAGTTTAATAATACTTTTAAAATAATTAACTAGGATATTATAATAACTAAAAGTCTTAGTTTTAATTTTAATTTTAGTATTTTAAAAAGGATTCTTAAGAGTTCTAAAAGTTCGTAATAAGTTCTTATATATTCTTTTCGTATCCGTAGTTTTTTTATTTAATTAGAAATTCTTATATTTTATTCTTAATTCTATAATTAATAATTTATTTAACTTCGTACTCTAATTAGTTTAGTTTAATAATAATATAATCTTTTATATATAAACCTCTTAATATAGGTTCGAATAATAAAATATAAAAAACGGGATAGTATTATATCGTATTTAGTAATCTTAATTCGTAATTAATTAGTAAGACTTTTTTAATAATTTCGAAAGGTTTAAGTTTTTTATAATCTAATTTATTACTTCATTATTTTATTTTAATATTATAATAAAAGAGATAAGCGCTATCCCCCTTTTTTAAAAATAATCCTTTAATCCTTAATCTATCCGCGTTTTTTTATATATATTATTATATAAACTCGAGGTTTAATAAGGCTTATTTATAAATTTCTTTAAGTTTATTTACGTTTATTATAGCTTTTATAGCTTATAATCTTTATTATATTTCTTTATATATTATTAATTAGAATCCGTAGTTAAAGTAAAACGGAGATTTTTTTATACTTTTATTAATTATATTATTATATACGAACTAAGCTATTAATAAAAGTATAACCTAATTATCCTAATTATAATTTATATAATAATAAAGGTATATTTTAAGGATCTAATTAATTCTTTTTATCTATTTATCGGTTTATAAATAAAATAATATTAATAGTTTATAGTCTATATTAAGTTACGAAATTAAGGATTTCTGAAACTTTAAAATAAATAGCTTATCTTTATTAAAAATAATTTTTTTAATAAACTATAATTTAAAAGCATAACCTTAATAAATACGTATACTAGGTCTTTTATAGTACTTAATTCTTTATAAAGAATAAAATATACGAACTTAATAAGTTAATTAATTATAACTAAGATATTATTATATTATACTTTAGTAAATAGTTCTTTAAACTTTAGTAAATTAATAATAAAGTTCTATATAATTAATTACTATACTTTTATTAGTAGTTATAATAGTTATAGCTCGCTATAAGGCTTATGTAGACTATTTTTACTTTTTTTATAAATTATATAATCCTTAATTATTTTTATAATTTTAGCGCGTATAGTAAATTTATTATAGTATTAACAAATCCGTTTCTACGTTTTAATAATTCCTTAGTAACTATATATTAATATATTATAAATTTCTATAATAAGCTTAGGGGTTATTTTTCTAATCGAGCTAGTATTAATCTTTTTAGCTATTATAAAGAGCTTTATAATTAATATAAAACTACTATCTTTTTTCTGTTTAAAAATAACTTATATTTTTTTAAGGACTATAACTTCGTAGTTAGGTCTTTTATTAAAAACGTTTACTCTACTATTTTTTAAACTTTTTTAATAAATAATTCGGAAGTTATACTTGAATAGGAATTCGTTCTATTTAATTTATCGTTTATTTAGGTTCTTATTGATTATAAAGTTTATAAAGTTCTTATAATTTATATAAATTATAACTTCGTACTTAGGTTTAAATGACTATAGTTTTTATTTTTAAAATACTTTAATAATTACTATTAGTTTTTTATTATAAATTTATTAATTTAATTATATTTTATAGAATATTTTAAAATAGAAGTAGTATAAATAAAGCTTTTTTTATTTATTTTATTATCCTAAGACTACTTTTATAGCAAAATCTAAGGTATTAATCTCGATTTTAAAAAGTTTTTAGGAGTCTAAGATTATAATAACTAGTTTAGAAACGACTATATTCTTAACTTTAATAAATACTTTTTTATACTTAAGATCCTAAATAAAGGGGGTATTTTTTTATATTAAGTTATTAAGGGGTTTAATTATATTAATATAATCTTTAAGGAATCGTTAATAAAAGTTAATAAATCCTAAGAATCCTTATATATCCTTAACGTTTTATAACATAAGCTAGTCCCTAATTATTTCTATTTTTGATACTTATATATAAATTTGTTTTAGTATAATAGTATATTTAAAAAAGTTTACTTTTTATATATAAAACTCGTATTTAGAGGGTTCGGTATATAGCTTAGTATTTTAGAGTTTTTAAAATATTATATAAATATACTTTTTATATATTTTAAAGTCAAAAAAGAAGATAAGAATATTATGAATATAAATAATAATAAAGATATTAACGTACTCCCGGAGTATATAATTAATTATTATTTAAAAAGTTATTAGAGTATTAATAAGTTTAAAAGGTATAACGAGATATTTAAAAAGTTCTCTACGAGTTTAGAATACTATTTTCTACTCGTTTCTTTTTTTAATCTAAATTTAATTAAATACTTTTTTAAAGTTTATAATAGTAAACTAATTAGCTTTATAAAATAATTTTTTAAGCTTAGTAATAAGTAATAAGAAGTAATAATTCTTTTTTATAACTTCGTTAAGTCTTTTATAATTAATAATAAGTCTTAATTTTTTACCCTTTTTTAATATAAAAAATAAAGGGAATTTTATAAAAGAATTTAATAATTAAATATATCTCTTTTTAAGTTTTTTATTAATACATTTATTGAAGTATTTTTAATTCTTTTAACTTATTAAGTATATTAAATAGAACCCGGGTTATATCCCTTTTTTAAGTTCGATTTTTATATTTTAATTACTATATTTTAATAATCCTATTTCTTTAGGTTTTATAAATAGTTTTATATATATTTAGTACTTTTTAAGTATAATTTAAAGTTATTATAATCTTTAATCGTTAGTACTATTTATAAACTTCTTAGAGCTTTTTATTATTTCAATAAAAACTATATATTATATTTATTCCCGTTTTTTAAGAGTTTTTAAAAATCTGTTTAAACCCTTTTTTTTTTTAAGTCGTTTAGTAATTAGATTTTCTTAGAGAACTTAGTTAGTAATTTAATCTATCTGTAGGTTATATTTTTATAACTACGAGAGTTTTAAAATAATATTAATATTTCCGATTTTTATAATATCGTATTATAATTATTTTTATTAATTATTAATATATATCGAGAGGTATATAGTTTTTTAATTAATATATTTATAATTATAGTTAACTCGTTCTCTTTTTATTATTTATAATCAATATAATTTATCCTTATATAATTATAATAAGTTAAGTTTATTTATTACTCTTAATAAAATATAAGTTTTTTATATACCGTTATTAATAATAATATCTAATTTTTATTTATAAATATTAAAGTTAATTCGTAAGTATACGTCGTTATATTATATAGTTATATATAAGAACTTTTTTTTTATTTTTACCTCTTATTATTCCTTTATAATTAGCTTTTTTAGTTTTTTATCATTTATTTTTTTGAACGGGTTTTTTATTTATATTTCTTTTAATACTCCCTCTAAGCCTTAGCTTTTTTAATATAATAAATTTAATATTAATTATATTTATAGTCTTTTTACTCTATATATTTACTATTAAAGTACTTTATAAAAAAAGTTAGGGTCTAGACTAAATATAGCTTTATTACTATTATTAAAGCTTAGTAACGTCTAGCTAGGTAATTAATTTTTTATATAAACATCCTTAATAATTTTATTATCGCGTTTTTATAAGTAAAAACGACTATTTTACTTAGATATAAAATACTAAAAGTATTTATTATCTAGGCACTTTACTTAGAACAATTCTTTATAAAAGGGGTTTTTAAAGTTAAGTAAAAAGTAATCTTCGTCTATATAGGGGGTTATTATAACTTTCTTACGTTTTTTAGTTCTATAAAACTAAATAACTTAGTTATTTTTAAATAGATAAATATATTTATATTATAGTTTATTATCGTCCTTTTTAAAGCTGGTATTATTAATACTAAATAGTACTTTATAATCGATCTTTATTTATATATATCGTTAAGTAACGTTATAAGGTTTATTTAAATTATAAAATAATTTTATTTTATTAAAATAAAAAGAGCTAGTTTTTATTTTAATATTTTCTTCTTTAATTTTAAAGTTAATTCTTCTTTTATTAATAATTCCGAAATTAAGAGTTAGTCTCTTAAGTACTTCGATCTTATTTTTATATACGAGGTTTTTAAGCTATTCTTTAACTTTATAAATAAATTTCTTATTAGCGTCTATTTATTATATTATATAAATAAACTTAGCTAGTATTTTATTTAAATTAAGTCTTTTTTTAAACTTAATAAGCTATTTTTAGTTTATATAGTTTCGTTATACTATATAAATAAAGCTATTTATAATTTTTTTTATATTAGGTCCTCTTTTTTTAAACTTAAAGAGTTATTCCTTTATACTAACTAAAAGTCTTTACTTAATTCGTCCTTTAAAAAAGTAAAATATATTTTTTATAACGGGGTCTATTTTAGCCTTTTCTTTTATATTTTTATAAATCTAAAAGAGTGTTATAATATATTTAATATTATTCTTTTTTAGAGTATAGGGTTAGTAAGCAGGTATCCTTTCTTTTTTTATTACTATTACTAAGGTTTTAACTAAAAATAAAGTAGTATCGTATCCTAATTATCTATTATTCTTAGGTTATTTTAAGTACTATCCTATTTATTCCTTATTATCTTAGTAAATAAGGTAGTTATCGTTATAATAAGCTATTTATAAAAGTTATTTATAGGGGACTTTTTTATTTATAATATTAGCTCGTTTTTTTAAAATAAGTTAGTATTAAATATACTTAGGTTATTAGTAATCTTTAGCTATATATCTTAGTTTATTATAGTTATAGTATTTAAAGTCCTTTTCTTATTATATTTTTTCGTATTTAGTAATACTAAGGTCTATAGGTCCTTTATATTATTTATAAAACGTATTTTATTACTATTAGTTTTTTAAGTTATTTTAGTAATTACTTAGTAGCTTACCGTAGCTCTAGTATCTTTTATTAAAGTTAGTTTAAGGGCGTCGTATTTCTCCCTTTTCTTTACGTCGTTCGTATAATTAAGTATTAATTTTAATAGCGAGCTCGATATAATATAAGAAATTTATTAGTATTTTTACTTTATTAAGTTCGTTCTTAACCTTATCTTTTAATTCTTAATAAAACGAGAAAATACGGGTTTTTTTAATAAAGTTAAGTCGTACTACGAGTCTCTTAAACTCGGTAGTATAGTACGAAATAGACTTAGTTTATTAAAAGTTAGTTAGGTCTTTTTTAGCTTATTATTTTTTATTAAGGTCTTAGAATAAGGATTTAAGGGCGCTCTAAAATCCTATTATATTACTAAAAGTATTCGTAGTTTCCTTTTTATAATAAGGTAAATAACCGTTATTACTAAGGAACTCTTTTTAAAAGGGCTCGAACTATTCTAAAGCTCGTTCTTTAAAAAAGGTTACTATATAAATAACTCGTTTAGTTTTATTATAAAAATTAGTAATATAAAACGTTTAGTAAGTTCTAATTTAAATTAAAAATCTTTTAAAACGTTTAGTAGTTCTATTAAAAGTAATAAGTATATTAAGCTTAAGTTTTTTTTATTTATTTATAAGAGTCTTAACAATACTAATAATAGCTCGGAGGGTTCTAACTTCTTATTCTAAGTCGTTTACTTTTTTTTTTTAATTCTTAAGTTAGTTATAGCTTTATTAACTATATTTTAAAAAGTAGTGATATTTTTATTATTTTTAATTAAAATTATAGCTATTTAAGCGGAGTTATTATTAAAAAGCTCCGTAAGTTCTTTATTTTACTTATTACTTTTCTTAATAATACGTCGTATTTTTTTATAGTTTACTTTTTTAAGAACTATATTATTATTAGAGTTATAAGTAACGTTAAGTATTTCGTTATCCTCGGCCTTAGCTAGCTCGCTAACTAAGTTAATAAGTTTCTTAAAATTAAATAAAGAAGTACTTAGGGTTTTAGAAAATATCGTCGTTTTTTTATTACTTAGTAAGTCTCGTAAGGTTAACTCACTAAATAAGAGTAATTAAAATATTATAACTAACTAGTTATAATAAGTATATTAATAAAAGTTAGGGCTATGAGTACTAAGTAAATAGTATTATAAGTATAAATAGTTTTTTTAAAACTATATTTATAAGTTATAAAATAAATAAAGCTTCGGTAATTAATCATAATTTTATTAAAAAGGGTTCTTAATAAAAATAACTAAAAATAATTATATATTAAGTCGTAATATCTTAGCTAGGGGATATATATAAAAAAAACAAAAAATTAATAATTAATTTGATAAACTTATAGGATCTCGTAAGGGGCTAGCTCTTTAAAATAGAGCTTATATTAGTATTTAATAAATATAGAATTTATTTAAGAGCCTTATTTAATACGGGAGTTAATAAATACGGATTTATAAATAACTATATAACCCCTCTATTATAATAGTTTTGCGCAGCCCTATTTTATAAATTATATTACTTAATCCTTATTACTAAGTTTAATAAAAAGTAATTAAATAATATTAGCGTAGTATCAATTACTAACTTATATATTAATTAATAAGTCTTTTTAAAAGTACCTTTCTTTTTAGTTTAATACGGGCTATTACGACCTAATTTTAAGGTAGAAGTAGTTCGAATATTACGGGGTAAACTCTAATATTTACTATTAATAGCTAATATAACTTAAGGACCTATTATTATAAAAGACGCTTTTTATTATCGTTAGGGATATTAAGGACTTATATATATTGGAAATTATTAATATATAATACTAAATCGACGCTACTCTATTAGTAAGACTTATTTAAAATAAATATAACCTATTATAATTAAAAGCTTTAGTAATAGTAAATAAAAGGTATACTAATTAAGATGTTATTATGCTTATTAAAAATAATAGCTCGTTAAATATAGTAGTTAAACGAGGCTAAGAATATAAAAAAAATAAAACGCGCCCTTAATAATACTAGTATTACTTTTATAAAGAGGGCTAAGTAATAGAAACTATACTTAATAATAATATAAATAAATATTATTTTTATTAGCGCTCCCGCTTTTAAAAAGAACTTAAGGTAAAACGACGTTAAAATAAGTTCTATATTACTTTATAAGCTTAATTATATTATTAAAAATAAGAAAGAAGAGGTAAACCTCTTATATAATAATAACTAAGTTACTTATAACCTTATAATAACGAACTTATTAAAGTATTTATAGCCCTAGACCGACGTTTTTAATAAAGTAGCTAGCGATATATTAATATTTTATAAGCTATATAATTATAAAATCGAGCTCTTAAATAGTAATAAAGAAAAGCTAATTTATTATTTTTTATATAAGTAGTTAGTACCTAAGCTAAAGGTTATAAAGGCCTATTTATTAAAGTACTTATAAAAGGGATTTATTAAATTAAGTAATACTCTTTTTATATTATTAATACTATTTATAAAAAAGTATAATAATAGCTTACGCTTTTACGTTAACTTCTATAAGCTTAATAAGGTTATAAAAAAAGACTATTACTTATTATTACTTATTAATAAAACCTTTGCGTAGCTAAATAGAGTAAAAGTATTTACTAAACTAAATATTAAATAAGCTTTTTATTATATCTAACTTAACTTAGTTTCTAAGGACTTAACGACGTTTAGAACTTATTATAAAATATATAAGTATAAAGTAGTACCCTTTAGGCTCTATAACGGGCCTATTACGTATTAATAATATATAAATAAAATATTAATAAAGTACTTAGATAACTTTTATATAGCGTATATAAATAATATCTTAATCTTTTTTAATAATCCCTTCTAATATTAAGAATACGTTACTAAAGTACTAGACTATTTATAAAAAATAGGCTTATAAGTAGATATTAAAAAGTACGAATTTAGTATTACTTTTACGAAGTACTTAGGCTTTATAGTTTTAATAAAAAGTATATAGCTAGACGAGGAGAAAGTCTTTATAATTAGAGACTAAAAGCTACTTATATTACTTAAGGGTATTTAGTTTTTTCTTAAGTTTTATAATTTTTATAAGAGGTTTATAAAAAATTATAACTACTTAACTAGGCCCCTTATAAGGCTAATAAATAAGGGAGTTCTTTTTAATTTTAGTATTAATTACGAAACGGCCTTTAAGGTTATAAAACTAGTATTAATATTAGTACTTATCTTTTATTATTTTAAGTTAAAGTTATTAATACGGTTAGAAACTAATACTTTTAACTTAATATATACTAAGGCGCTACTATAATAATAAAAAAATAATAGGTTATAATACTTAGTAGCCTTTTATTTAAAAATAATAAGTAGCGCAGAGCTTAATTATACTATTTATAATAAAAAAATATTAATAATAGTATTATATTTAGAGGAATAATATACGGAGCTTATAAGCTATAAATATAAATTTAATATTATTATAAACTATTAACTATTACTAATTTTTATAACTAAGTGCCTAATTAACTTATAATAAGCCTAATAAGCCGGTATATTAATAGATTTTAATTTTTAAATTTATTACTATTTAGGAAAGGAGAACGTACTAACTAACGCCCTTTTATAAAAAATAGAAAATATTTATACTTAGTAAGTACTAAAAGAGGCTAATAAGATATAAGTTTTTTTATTATTAAGATTATTATTTTTTAATATCGTAGCGGAGCTATAGGTATTATTAAGTACTATTATTAGCTAACTATAGTTTATAATTAGCTTATTTTTATTAAAAAACGAGCTCTAGGGGTACTTATTAATAAAAAAGATTTTAAAGTTTAATAAGGACCTTATTATAGCGTCTTTTATACTAATATAAGTATTAATAACTAAAAGATATGAGCGCTAGTTTTTTTTAAAATAATAGATTATTAACAATAAATAAGAAGCTCGTAGTACTTAAAAAAGAGAACCTTTATACTATAATTATTCATAAGGTCTATAAATAGAAACTCCTTACTTACTTAAGGCGTAATAAGGTTATAAAAATAATTAAATAGTAATATTATTAGCCGGGCCTAATAGTAGATATTTATTAATACGTACGGAACTATTATATTTATTATTAGTTATAAAAGCTATATAATAAACCCCCGGGGGAGCTAAGATTACTATTAGTACTTAATTACTTATAATAATATATTTTTACTAACTTTATAACTATTTTTATTAATTAAAAAGGATTTAATAATATATAAGTAATAATAAACTACTTAAGTAAAAGGGCGATATTTATTTTTTATTATAAAATTAGTATAATAAAAAATATAAGCTAAATATTTTATAAGCGGGTACTACCTATTTTTAGCTTATTAAAAACTATTATATCGGACCGAGGCCCCTAATTTATTTTTAACTTTTAAAAAGAGCTTTATAAAATCTATAGGATTAGGCTATAATTATTAATAATAAATTACTTATAAACGGACGGCTAAATAGAGGTACTAAACTAGTATATCCTATAGTAATTAAGATTACTAGTTAACTAATACTAAAATAACTAAAGTAATATATTATTTATAATTAATTTTATTTATATTACTTAGTTTAATAAGGCTATAGGGTTATTATTATACGAAGTAGAATTTAGTTACTAGCTACGGCTCTTTTTTAATTAGTCTAAGTAAACTTATTAATTCGGCTCTATAAAAAAAAAGCTAAACTATACTAATGTGTAGTATATAGCTTAGGGGATATATAAGGTGTTACGAAGGTAACTTTGTTTACCTTATTATTCGCCTTATTATCAATATTACGTAAGCAAACTATATACTATATTAATCTACGATTTCTATAGATTATTATAGGTATTAATTATGTAAGCAATACTGCTTACATAAGCTTACGTAAGCAATAGAAAGTGCTAGAAAGTAACTAAATAAGCTAGAATTCTCTCGAAGCGGAATTACGTACTACGATTACGCATTCACTTACGTATACGCTTGTTAATTATATTATAATTAATAAGCAATAGAATATTCTAGTAAGAGGTTTTTATACCTATATATAGGTATATATTTACCTACTTAGACCTTTCGTTAAGTAAGCAACTTCTTATATAATAATTTAACTATATTACTCTCTTTACTATAAAAACCTCTTTTATATACGCTTATTTCCCCTATATTTATATATTCTTACTTCTATATAAATATTCACTTTCTATATTCTTTATAAGAATATCCCGCATTACCTCGTTAAAGCTATATGTACTAGATAAGGCCTAGGAGATTACTAGGGGTAATATAAAGGTTACTTAAGTACGATATAAAAAATATACTAACTACTACCGGCGCCCGAACGACTTAAAAATAAGAAACTAGGTCTTTATTAATACTTCGTATTAAAAGTCCGCTAACGTAAATAATTTATAATAACTATAGGCCGGGCTATAGCCTATTATTAATACTAAATAGGGGGGTATATAGATTATAAAATTACTAACGGATAGCTAGGTATACTTAGTGTTTTACTTAAATAAGCTAAAAAAGGCCGCTAACGACTTACTATTTAAGTAGAACTAAGAGCTACTATTATTAATTATTAATAATAATAGTAAGTTAAAGTACGAGGTTTTTAAAGTTATTAAGTTATATTTATATAAAGGAAAGTTATAGTATTAAGTAAATTAGAAAGGATATAATATAGATTTAACGTAGTATAATATAAAGAGCTTTAAATATACGTTAGTAATACTCCAAGCGTTCTATTATTAATACTTAATTACTAAGGGCTTATTATAAAACCTAAGTATATAAATAAAAGCCGCCGTAATTAGTAATTTATTATTATTAAAAGATGATAATAATATAATAATAATCATTATAGCTATAGATTTACTAAAATAAGGGGTAATTAGGAAATTTATTTTTTAATATTACGGATAGTACCCTTTAATATAAAGGGGGGGGTAATATTATAATAATAAATATTAAGGTCCCTATAGGCCCCGTAGCTTAGCCTTAAGCTATAAAACTAAGCTCTTAATAGTTACGTAACGAGCTAGACCGCTAAGCCTAAAGGGCTAGCTCGCTAGCTTCTACTTACTATTTTATTTTTTCCCTCTTTACGTTAAGTCTTTAGTTAATTAGGTTAATATAGTAGCGTTCTAACCTACCTCGAGTTCCCTTTTATAATAAAAGTAGTAGTTAAAAACGGTCCTAGGATATAAACTATATAAATAAGTAAATAGGATCCTCTCTCTATTACTAAGTTAATTAGTAAGTTAATAATTTAGATTTTTTATAGATCTTTATATATAATAAGATTTTAAAAAAAAATAGATCTTGTTTATTAAAGTCTTTTTTTATTTATATATTCTAGCCTATTTAGCCCTAGGGCCCTCTCTAAATAACGGCGCTATATTTACTTACTAAGCTTATTACTTAACGAGGCCCTATAGAACGTACTATATAAATAAGTTAAGTAGGCTTATTAATAACCCCCGTACTTCTTAGGCCCGGGTTAGTACGTTAAAGGGCCAAAAGGAACTTAAAAAGCTATGCTTAGTAACTAAAGGTTCGTAAGGCTATATTATTATTACGTTATAACGTTTTAGTATATAGTTTATATTATAAATAGTAATCAGGTTTTTTAAATAGACCTTAATTATTATATAGCTACGTATAAAAATAATAAAAGCGTTAGATATAATAAAAGTATTAGAATTATTAGAAGATATTATAGTATTATTTAAAATAATAATAATAGTAGTAATAATAAGTAAAAGAATAGAGGGATAAGTAACGTATCGTTAAGTACCCCTTTTAACGTGGGGAAAAAATAGGTAAAAGTGGGTATTTCGTGGTCTTGGCGAAAGTGCTGTCCATCCGCACCCGATGGGATAGCAATGACCCAAATTGTTCATACCAATTACCTACCTATGCAGGTCCGGTAACACCTTCGTCAAGATGTCGCCTCAATGCCTTCACGCTGCGAGAAGAGGCACTTTCGAGAATGCTGCACTCGACCGTTTTTAGTTCACAAGTCCCATACTGTGAGTTTTCGTTGCAATATACAAATCTGCCCGCCAGGCGAAGCGGCTTCGCCACCATTCGCGAATTACCCACGACCACAGCTACCCATCATTGGCCAAAACTTCATGCATGAGATACCTACATCAGCCATGCGGTGTAACAAGGCAGATTTGTTGGTTGAGCAACTAATCAACCAGGCCACTGTGATCAGCTAAGCTATGTTTTAGGCAACAAACCCCCTCTCTCAGCCTGATAGTATTAAGCAGACAGATGTAGAGACCACGAAACCTACCATGAACATTATTTCGGCGTCATTTCTAGTCAACCCGACTTCTTGCGACTAAGTCGAGCTTTCTAGCTCCGCCATCAGAAATCGATGAAAACACGCAAACATCAATATCCCGACACATCATGGACCTGTTCCAATACGAAACCCTAGACCTCACGGGGAAATCCTTCCGGTTACTTATGCTCCATCCTAGATCCACCGGCGAGATATCCTGCAATATCTTTGAAGCAAGCCTGGACTCCGACGGCATTATCCCCTACGAAGCCTTATCATATGCCTGGGGCCGCATTGACCTCGCAGCCTCCATCATCGCAAACGGGAAGACCCTCCGTATTACGAACAACTTATTCACTGCTTTGAGTTATCTCCGAGACAACCATGTAAACAAAGTCTTGTGGATCGACGCTGTCTGTATCGACCAAAACAACGTCGCAGAGCGAGGTCACCAGGTCGGACAGATGGCTGGCATCTACAGAGGCGCTGAACAGGTCATCATATGGCTTGGCCCGCCCACACATGAGACGAACCTCTTGCTGGGGTGCCTCAAAGAGCTACAGAAAAGCTTGATCCGTCAGAAAAGCCGAGACGACCTTGTCCAGGCACAAGAGCAATGGTCAAAGATACGACAGAACTCCGAACTAGATCAGGCTGTCCTCGTCGATCTGCAACGGAAGGGGCTTATTTCTCTCCTTAGGGAGACCTGGTTCACGAGGATATGGGTTCTACAGGAAGTTTCGAATGCACGGGCAGCTTCGATCTATTGTGGCAGACGGTCCATTCAGGCTTACATGCTCAATATTGCCGCGAAGCTCGTCGGCGTCGTCCCCGATGCCGGATGTCAAGCTGTTCTGGACCTTCTTCCGGACTCCTTTACTCAGAGATCCCCAAGAAAGGACTTTCTCATTGCCTTATTGCAAAAGTTTCGAAACAGCAAGGCGAGCGACCCTCGGGATATGGTTTACGCCCTATTAGCAATAGCGTCCGACGTATCGCAGAGCGACTCGGGATCACTACTATCGCCAGACTACTTCAAAACTGAAGAGGATCTGGTGCAAGACCTCAAGACATACCTGTTCCTTGATTCGCAATATTTCTGTATTATTCCCGAGCGATCCATGGAATCCTTTCTCGGAGCGCTGCCTGAACGAATAGCAGCGATACTGCAAAGCGTTGTGATGGCGGGGGTCACGAGCCACGTTCTCACGCTTCTTGAGAGGGGCCAAAAATTCACCGTCAGTGAGGTCGACGTTCATGAAATGTGGAAAAGAAAAGGCCTGGGAACTTCAAAGGTTCTTTCTAATCTAGCTCAAATTGAGCATCAAAACTTCCACTTCAGCCTAGAAGGCGTAGAGTCGTCGTTTCAGTTTTTCGATCTTGCAACTGCGCAAAGTCTTCTAGGCCGCTTTGGAGAACGCATACAGATCAATCAGCATCTTGCCGCAGCCTTGCTACGGCGAAAAGACGACAGGGATCTAATCATCATGTTGCTGATCAAATGGAATAAGCCTTTTATTCCATTAACGCAAGATGGATTGACCGCTTTAGTGAAGGTTATCGATCCGGCGTCGTTACAAATGCTTCTCAAGAAACAAACACAAGTATATCAAATCACGGACAAAGTTCTTGAAAAAGCTTCCCGCAATCGGAAAGAGGGCAAGATCATCCCGATACTCCTCGATTCGGTCGGCGATCGAACCGAGTTCGAAATGAGTGGGTTGCTGTGGTTGCTGCGCTTTTTGGACAAGACTGCATTACTGCCGTTGCTCAAGTTGGAGTTCAAAAAAATCAGCGTCGTTGGTTTGGGGCACCCTCCTAATGAGAGTGTCCGCTGGTCCACGCAATTATTATTTGACTTTGGCTCAAGTGCGGACTGGAAGAAGATCAAATACATCAGAGAGAAGACGGGTCCTCATGAGATATTTGATGTTAAGGCGTTCAGAATGGAGGCGGAATTCATCAACGGTTTGCGTGTGAATGCAACCCTTGACTGGGTCAGTTTGTATACAAGCAAGCCAGGACGTATTCTATTACGTCAAATGATCGGATGATGACTGCTATCACGAAATCGAAGTACAGATGTCCTTAAATCCAAGTGAAATATCTAGATATAAGTCATCGTCGAAAGCAAAGGATGGAGAAACTCGTTTCGAGACCCCCTACAGTTTATCAAAGATAGGCGGAGAACAAAAAGATATACACGGCGCGAAATCACACAATTAATCCAAATACTCACGACACCAGCTCTATTACTGTGGTATACCTGGCCACTTGCCCAATATCGCCGTCAATAATTGCCCGCTCGACATGCAGCCGTGGTTGTGAACTTTGCAGGAGGGAAAGTTAAAAAGGAGGAAGGAAATCTAAAAGATAGTCTATCGAGACAGTGGGAGTATTCATTCATACTGTGCATTAATACCGTGTAAACGATATCGAGAACCGCCCGAGCAGCCAGCAAAGGCAGATTATTAAAACAAATACCTGGCTACTCGGGCCATTAGATCTGCGAGTTCTAAGGCATCAACAGACAGGGTTAGTAAAGGCTTCGCTGGTAGCGATCTTCCATAGTGTCAGCCCTAAGCATTGGCTTTTTACACTTTCCGAAAGGCCCACTGGATTGCCTTTGTCTTCAGCAATCCATCACTGCAAGACACTGCAAGTTCGAAATAGCGCGAGATTCCTCTGTGTAGATGCTTCCATACAATTGGTGAGATTCGCCTGCATGAAGCATGGCTACAATGCGGGCGAGGCAAAGGTCCAAAAGACAGATTCACTGGCGAACCATTTCCAAGAACGGCTCAGCCAATAATCATACGTGGCATGCTGTAAGACGAAACCCTTCTTCTCCTCAGCCTGATCGCCCTTAAGAGGAGAATCTCAAAGGTTACAAGCATTCTTTTCCCCAGACACCCCATTGCTTCCCTCTGATACTACCGTCTGCTTACCTACCTATCTGAAAGGGCGATGAGGATGGAGCCATTCCAGTACGAGCCCCTTGACCTGGGAATAAGGTCATTTCGACTCCTCATTCTTTACCCCGGAGATGACGACATCCGATGCGACATATTCCAGGCGGTTCTTGAGCCCGACGACATCATTCCATATGAGGCCCTCTCATACGCATGGGGTGGGATCGACCGCACCGAGACCATCACTGCTAGTGGCAAACGGCTACCCGTCACAGAGAGATTATTCACAGCCCTGGTTCATCTTCGAACCAACGAGATGAGAATACTTTGGGTCGATGCGATTTGCATCGACCAAGACAACATTGCTGAGCGAGGTCATCAGGTAGGACAGATGGCTGGGATATACAGGCAAGCAGAGCAGGTCCTCATCTGGTTAGGGCCCGGGACACCCGACACGGTACTTTTGATGCAGGGCTTGCAATTTCTCCATCATGAATCCATACGTCGAAAGTGCCGGGACGATATAGCGTGGGCTAGAACTCGGTGGCAATGCCTTCAGATGGATAAAGGCTTCTCTGCGCTTGCAAGGGACTCTTTCCCAAGAGGTTTGCTACATATGTTGCAGCAAGCGTGGTTCACAAGAATATGGGTGTTGCAAGAAGTATCCTATGCCCGAGTGGCTTCAATCTGCTGCGGGGATTTCTCTGTTCCCGCATACATTTTCGTCATGGCGACACAGCTCATCAAGAATGAGGACAACGCAATCTTCGAGCTCGGCGACCAGCGACAGACCCTCCTTGACCTCATGCCAAGCCCATCAAACAAAAGAATTACGAGAAAGAGGAGTTTGCATACTCTGCTACAGAAGTTCCGTGAAAGTGAAGCAACGGATCCCCGCGACATGGTTTACGCACTCCTTAGCATTGCATCTGATACGCCGAAAGACGCGAACAACACTCCACTGGTGCCTGACTACTTTAAGACCGAAACAACGCTCATCAGAGATCTACTGTGGTACCTATCCTGTGGGAATTCCGTCCAACACGAGATACTCGACACCGATTTACGACTACGTGCGTTTCTCAAGATGTTACCAGCAGTGACTGATGCTAGCTTCGAAAGCTGTATAGGCAATGGCAACCTAGATGGCATCGAGGAATTGCTTGCTAGGGGTCAGAGCTTTGAGATCACCCGGAAGGCCATTTCAGCATTAGGAAGCAGGGTAGGCATTGTTTTGACTAACCTCAGACTTCCGGACGAGGAACTATGTATCAATAGGTATGCGACATAGGGAAGAAGCTTATAGAGGCTAACTGCTATTAAGGTCTAAAAGAGGAATTACTAAAATTTACCCTTCCCTCGAGGTATATTACTAGCGCTTTATATATACCTAAGCTGCTCTTTTATTACTTAGTCCCCCTTTTTATACCCCCCTAAGCTATCCCTTAATTAACGAGGCCTAACTAGCGAAGCTTAATAGGGTACTCCCTCCCCTAGGCTTCGTCCTAAAGCCTACTTACGGTTTGCGTACGTTATATTAATTCTTTACTTAAGAGGTCCTTAAATATATAGTACGAGGGCGGGTATAAGCGGCGCCCGTTAGCCTAAGTATAGACCCCTTACTTTAGATAATAGCCCTATAATTCTATACTTAAGTCGCTCCTACTTATAAGCCGTCCTCACGACCGCTAATACTTAAGTAGTCGTCGCCCTACTTTTATTCGCTAATATTAACCTCTTTCTAAGCTACTATAATTCCGAATTCCTTTTCTTTTTTTTTATCCGTAGTTATCCTTTTTATATATAGTCTCTTACTTTTATTAGCGTTTATACTACTCCCTTATTACGTAGATATTATAGTTAATAAATATTTCTTAGATCCCTATTCTTATATACTTCCCGTACCTAAATAAGTCTTTTTTAAAATCGTTTTATAGTCGCTACTAACTCGTTTTAATATAACTATAGCCCCTAATCGTAGCGTCGCTATTATTAATAATAGAACGGTCGTTAGTACTATGGGTATGCTTAGTAGTAGCCGTAGTAGCGGTCCGCTTAAAAAGCTTAATATCCCCTTTATTTACCCTAACCTCGTACGTATATCGCTACTTATACGCTACTTATATTAACTATTATAAACTCTTATTAAAAAGAAAAAGAAAGTAAATACTAAGAAGATCGGGGTCGGCTAGGTACACCCGCTCCCCTACTCTACCTACGTTACGTATAAAGCGCTCGATCTAAAAGCTAAATATTATAATTAGCTAAGTCGGTAATTTATAGCCCCTAGTTCGCTCTTTTATCTAATACTTTTTTAAGATCTAGCGTACGTTATATTAAGTATACTACGTAGAACTATTTTTATAAAAATACGATAAGCGCTTAGTATTATCGCTACTCCGTCGCTTCTCTCGAGTATTATACTAATAGCGTCTTAAGTCCCTAAGTCCGCGGAATTTATAATACGAACCTTTTAAAATACCGCACTTATTTCTAACGGCGACGTTTATAATTTAGAAGTTTATCGCTCTGTTATTACTCTATTATCGCTACTATTCGGGTTATTAATATTACTTTATAGCTCTAATAAACCTACCGAATCGCTATTAGTAATATATAGAGGGCGCTTAAGCGCACTAATAAAGAGGCCCGCTCGACCCCCGTTATTAATAACGATAATAATAAAGTAGCTATAAGCTCCTCTCGTATTACGTTTTCGTCCCGCGACGACGCTATAATTATACTATTTCGTACTATCTATAACAAAGTACGCCGCTTTAATAATATTCTAGTTAGTATATAGTCACCCCGCTTACGCTCCGTATTCGTAACTAATTATTTATAAATTCGCTAATAATAAAGAGATTATTTCTTCCGTAACGACCCCTAGGATAATAGCTAGGGCGGCCCTTCTATATATAAGAGCGGTCCTTTTATAAATAAGAGTAGTCCTTTTGCGCGTCGTAAGGATTAAAGAAACGGTTAATAATTAGCGCGTTTACGCTACTTAGTTATAGCTATATAGCCCCCTTTTTTCGTTATTAGTAGCTAGTTCGCTACGTTATTAAGCTCCTTAAGAGCTAGGGCGTACTACCTAATTAAAACTCGTTCTTTATATATATTAATTAACGCTATGTCTTTAATATACCTAGCTAGCTCCTATATATCTTCGTCGCTATTATATCCCTTCTACTAGATTAAGTATTATCGCCTCCTCTTCGGCCCTTTATATTATATAATATCTTCTATTTCGTAAAGTAACTCCCTGTTTATATCCCCGATAAGTAAGGGCTTCTGAGGGGCTTCTTTGCGGTATTAATACGGCTTAAGTAAAAATATATAGAATATATTATATATTTTATACTACGTTAGTACGTTTAGTTAGTAAGCGACCCCCGCCGTTCCGATTATTAATTTAACTTCGAATAGGCCTAAATACTTATTAACTAACTTCTAGCTAGGACGCTACTTCCTAATATTCTTTTTTAATAGTAGTACTTAGTTACTTACTTTATACGATATATCTATCCTAGCTTTATTAACTTATTACTTATACGTCTCGCGTACTTTTTATATAAGGGGTCGTAAAGCTTTTTAGTTAGCTTATAATCGGGCCGCACGCTCCTTAGCTAAGATATTTTATATACTATCTCGAGTCCTTATTAAAATCGATATAGGGTACGTAAATAAGAACCCGAGTAGGGCCTTAGTAAGCGTTTTATAGATTACTAAGTACTAGGCGTTATTATATATAAACTCGGCTAAGTAAAGACGCTATACCTAATCCGATTAGTCCTAGGTATAAAAGTAGCGAAGGTACTACTCTAAGTATTAGTTCTACCGTTCTATCTAACCGTCTATCTATAAATAGAACGCGGTACTAAGACGCCTCTTTATTATTAAAAAGTAGCAAAGATAAGTCTAAAACTTACTTATAAATAATAACCCCCTATTAAAAACGATCCCTTCGGGTATTTTAAACTTAGTAAAGATCTTTACGAATAAGAGGTCTACGAATCCCTAGGTTATAAAGGTCGTCCTCGTAATAATATAAACGCTATACTTTATAAATCGGTCTATTACGATAAGTACCGCGTCGTAGGGGCGCCTCCCGATTAGTATAGTTAATATAAATAAGCTTATAATAAAGTCTAGCGATATCTCTTATTATAGCCTAACCGGGGTAGGCAAGGGGCGTAGTAAGCTATATAGCTTATAATAATAAGGCTTCGTCCGCTAGTATACTATATAAGTATTAACATAACTTTTTATATCCCTACTTACTTTATCTTAGTAATAGTAGCGTTTTAATAGTACTATCGTCCGCTTTATATTATAATATCCTATTATAAGCATATCGTAATATACTTTAATAACCTCCCTCCTTAGCCCCTTATATAGTAATACGTAAGCGCGGCTATTATAATATAGTAGCCCTCTAAAGTCGTATACTTAGCTCTATTATTACTTTTTTTTAGCTAAGCGAGGCCGTTAATTCTTTTTAATTTACTACTTATTTTTTATAAAAGCGTCCTCTTATTAAGTAGCCCGTAGTCGACTTATTATTAATAACCCCTCCTTACTAAATACTATTTTAAATACTCTTATTACGTCGGAGTCTTATAAAACGAGTAGCTCGCAATTTATAATTTTAATAATAAGCTTAAATAGCTCTCTAAGTACTATATTATAACTCTAATACTCTAGGCTCGTAACCCCGTTATGCCTCTCGAAGTACTCTTTAGAGTTCCCTCGAGCTAGAGCTCCTAACCTCCTTTACTTACTTTTCTATACTACTACTAGTTCTGCTTTTAAAATACTTACTATCCCTTTTACTTAAGAGCTGCTCCTACGGCTCGTCCTCGTATACTTTATTACCGCGACTCTAAGGGGCTCTTATATATTTTTAGCGTTATAAAAGTCTTCTTTTATTTTTAATAATAGCTCCTCCGCTCTATTATTATTATTACTTTTACCGTAGTTAGGTCTTTATAATAGTCTATTTACTAAGTTCTTTATACTTAGCTTAAACCTAATTTTAATATTAAACGCTACGAGTTCGTCTAGCTAGCGTAACTATCTCCCGTTTAGTCTCTTTTTTATATCTAAGAACTATAAGTTAAAATAATCTATAAATACTACGACCTAATCTCGGCTATAAGCGAGGTAGTATTACTAGTTCCTTAGTACGTTTATAATAGCTAGTAGCTCCGCGTCTTTTATACCGTAATAGCTCTCCGTATCCGTTAATTTCCTTAACTTATAAGTAATTAGGTACTAATTACCCTTAAATAATTACGTAATTACTAAGCTAATAGCTCGAGCCGAAGCGTCTATTTATAACCGTATAGGTAGGGTAGGGTCAAAATATTATAGTATTAGCGCGTTAGTAAATACTACTAATAGCTTTTTAAACGACTTTACGGCTAGTATTAGTAGCTCTAATTATCCCGGTTTTACCTTCCTTAATAAGTCTATTAGAAGTGCCGTTATCTTAGCGTAGTTACTAATAAATTTATAATAGAACCCCGTAAATTTAAAAAACGTCTATATATTTTTAATATTCCTTAGAAATAGCTAATTCGCTATAGCTTTAGTACGCGCGGGTTCTATTTTTATACCTTCGTTAGATACGATATACCTTAAGAATCCTATACGTAATATATAAAACTCGTATTTACTACCGTTTAGATATAGGTTCTATTACCGTAGTTTCTATAGTACGCTACGTACGTACTCTTTATATACTACGTAGTCGTTATTATATATTAAAATATTATCTAGGTATACGATATAGACGGTGTTAACTAGGCCGCTTAGAACGTTATTAATATGCGCTTAAAAAGTCGCGGGCGCGTTAGTTAGCCCGAAAGGTATGACTAAGTACTCGAACTACCCGTATTTAGTATAAAAAGCCGTCTTTTACTTATCGCCCTTAGCTATACGTATATAGTAATACGCGTTCTTAAGGTCTAGCTTTATAAAAATAGAGGTATTAAATAGTCTATTTAATATCTCTTTAATTAGCGGTAGTAGCGTTCTATTTTTTTATATAATCTTATTAATCGCTCTATAATCGACGTAAAGTTATAGCTCTCCTCCTTTTTTAAATATAAAGAGGATAAGTGCTCTTACTAAGCTTATAAAGGGGCGTATCTAGCCCCTAGCCTCTACTTTTATTAAATAGTTGCGTAAGATCTCGAGCTTATAGTTTGATAATAAGTAAATAGGTCCCTAGGGGATAAGTACTGCGTTATTTAGCTCGATATAATAATTATACGGTGCTCTATTTAATAATAAAATAGCCTTTTTTTTTAAAAATAAGTCGTTAAAGTCTTAGTAACGTAGCTTTTAGTCCTCGGCTACGCTCGCTAGTATTACGTCGCTATTTATAGCTAGGTTAATTACGATATGCGCGAGTATTACTAAAACTAAGTCGTTTAGTAGCCCCTTTTTTAGGGTATCTAAGCGGATATATCGTTCGTAGATTAAATATTACTACTTCTTTTATTTTTAACTAATTAGCGGGTCGATATCCTCTAGCTAGGGGAAACCGAGGATAAGCGTAGGTATTATAATATCGGCTATTACGAAGCGATATAACTATATCTCCGTTACGTAGTTACTATTAGTAATTCGAAGCCGTAAGTAATAGCTTCTTAGTATCTCTATCTATTTACCCTCGACGTTTACTAACTATAGTAATAAGTAAATTCGTAAATTAGTATTAAAGCTATTAAGTAGCCCGATACTAACTACGTTCCCTTCTACTCCCGAATTAATAAGGGCGCTTAGCTTCTCCTATACGTAGTTTAGGTATATATAAGTTAGGATATCTAAGCGCCGCCCTTATTAATCGCTAGCTACTCTCCTTATTAAGATAGTATTCGAGCTCGTTATTAGTCCGCGCTACTTAGCTAGGGCGAGGTCTAATTAATAATTAGCGGCCTTATGCCCTTTTTAATTATATTTGTAGTATATAACGCTCGGGTAGCTATTAATAAGGTACCTAGTTTTACCGTAATTATAGTACTACTAATACTACTCCCGCAGTCGCGGGCAATCCTTTATAATATAGCTAGTCTCTTTATAATTATAATACGTAATATCCTTACTAAGTAAGTTACGGCGTATTCCTTATATATTTAACTTATTAGCGCCCCGGTATCTTCCCGCTAGCTCGTTCGAGTTTAAGTTAAAATATTACCTAGGGGACGTTCGTAAGCTCTTTATTAATAACGAGGATTATTTAATACGTCTTATTAATAATACTAGCTATAGGTAAGTTTATAGAAGTTCTATTTATAATACTATTACGAGGTATAGTTCGGGCCGTAGCTTACTTATTAATATAGAGATCCTCTATTTCTCTATTAGGATATATTTTAATTCTATCTCGAGCTTATTAATACGGCTAACGAACTTATCGACTTTCTCTTTTTAGCCTTGCGAGGCGCTATTTAGTTATATACTCGCTACTATTCCTTAGCTAGCGGGATTAGATAGGTTATTTTATAAAAAGGTCTCTAGTTCTTCTTATATAACCTAGTTTATTATAAAACCGGGGGTCCTTTAGTAGTCGAAAATATAGTATATTTAGGAGGTTTTTATATTACCGCTTAGGTAGCTAACCGTATATACTATTTTATTACGGTCTATTCTTATTTATTAAGCTTATAGGTCGAAGTAATAGTAATAATTAAAAAGGAAGCTCTATAAATCCCGTACCGATTTACTAACGTATAATAAGTTAAGGAGGGATAGTAATCTAAACGCAGACGTTCTGCTTATAGCGCTTATTTAAATTAAGAAGGAGCTAGTAAATAGGGGCTTAAGTAGTACGAACTTATTACTTTATTATCACTTAAGTAGCGCTTTAAGTATAGCTTTACTTATTAAACTATCCTTAGTCCGGGGGTTTATATTTCTATTTATATTAAAGCTAACGTCCGAGGCTATTATAATTAAGACCGTAGCCCTTAGCGCGGGGGCCGGGCTATTTAAAAAGCTCCGTAAGCGTTCTAAATCTACTCGTCTTTTATATAAGCGTTCTTCGTACGTTATAATAAGGATTTCTTTTTTTAATTATCGTTTTTATTTTTATAGTTTTATTAACTTATCGCTTATCGTTCGGTTTAGGTATTAGCGAGTAAGGGTAAGAAGTTTACTATTTTATTTAAAATTTATTAATAGTCTTAATAATGCGGTCCTTTTACGTTGCCGCTACGTTAATAATCCTATTATACTTTATTTTTATATTATTTACTAAAGAGGAAGCGACTCTAGGAGGTCTAATAAAAAAGAGTCGTCTTTTTTTTATTATTGTAGTACTAACTACGCTCTCTCGCTACGTCTCGTTCTTATTAGTATTTTAAGCTTCCGGCCTAGTCCCCTTTATAAGTAGAGATTTTAGATTATTAATAAGTATACGATATAAGGAAGAAGCTTATAAAGGCTAACTACTATTAGGGTCTAAAAGAGGAATTACTAAAATCTGCCCTTCCCTCGAGGTATATTACTAGCGCTCTATATATGCCTAAGCTGCTCTTTTATTACTTAGTCCCCCTTTTTATACCCCCCTAAGCTATCCCTTAACTAACGAGGCCTGACTAGCGAGGCCTAATACTATGCTATCTACTTCGGCTTTAGAATTTAAGTCTCATATTTAGCTCGGATAGTATTGTTGCCGCTTTGTATTGGTATTATAATAGCTTAGTTTATTATATATTAATCTATTACGAAAAAAGAATAGAAACTTTAGACATAGTAGCGGAGGCTTTGCGGGTAAGAATTCGAATGTTTGCTAGCGATTTTGAACGATATCGCGGAACGCTATTGTGCTATCGAATTAACGGAGAAAGGTCTTTTTACACTCTTAACTATCTTATCGATAGACTGGCTTTCTTATGTTGTCGGGGGCCGACTTAATAAGTATAAGATTACTCGAGCTACGGTGGAGGCAGCTCTAAGGAACGGTTGTCATGGGCTTAACAACCTGCTCCATCTGCTGAGTCTAAGAGAACATGGACAGGGTCTCGCTGTATCGTTCGCTAAGTTGAAATCCGATGGTATAGTCTCGACATTGGCATTCTATAACGATGAAACTGTAGCTTTACTTTGTCCTCATCGCCACATTGTTGAACTTCATCTGGGATGGGGAGGCCCTGAATTGGGCATATAGCCAAAAAGAAAGGTGGCCATGATGGTTTAGATTGGAAATACATGGTGGAGGATACAAAGACTTTGAGGAGGGTTCGGGAAATGCTTCGGGTGGAAGCGTACATCAGTCTGACAGTCGTCGAGTTTGATGGTGGCTATCCCATCGACTGCTGCAAGGCGACAGTACAATGGTCTCCAGCTTTTCTCCAAATTCTCCGAGATATGAATTTTTTGATTTGCGGATATAGTGGGAATAAATCGGAATAACGCCTGATTAGTTCTTCCCCCGCACTCGGATGTACTGTCGCCTTGCAGCAGTCGATGGGATACTTCGGGGACAAGCTCTATCGATTGGGGAGGTTATACGTTGAGGGAAAGGTCATGATTGGTAATGCAGTTTGTAGTTATGCTTGCAAATTATCTCATAGGACGACAAAGGATCAGGTGGTTCACTTGCAATATGAGCCATTTGTGGCGCATCTTGGCTGAGGGCCTCTAAGCATCTGCCCGACATCTTCTGAGAACATCAAAAATGTACAGAACACTGTGGAGTAGACTTCTATCCGCGGGAAAGCTTATTTGACATGCCCTTGCCAACATACTTCTGCAATTTACCTCCTAGTCTGGACAATGTGAGCTACTTAAGTCTCTTTTGCGAGTTAGAACACATATTACAGTTACACTAGATATGGGATTTGAATGGCATAGTGTTTGCTGGTCTCAACATCTCGCTTGAACAAGGGATCTACGACAGGTACTGCCACTATTCTGCAGTCAATAGGATACCAACTCAATAGTAGTAGGCATGTCCGTTTCAAGAACATCGGCAGTTCGTCCGAGCCCGACCGAGATCGGAGGGATATCCCCGGGCCATAGCGCACGTAACACCGGGAAAAAGTGGATCTGCCCCTCCAAACGGCGCAAAGAGTGGGGAAATGCGCGCCTTATCGATAACGCGTTTGACGAGTCACCTCTGTGCATGCATGCGCGAACGGCCCAAATTTTAATTGACGACTTCTCTTCAACAACATTCTCTTTTGCCAGTGTTTTGCCGCAGAGCCCTGTTTGTTCTTCTAGATACCATAATGGCGTTCCGTGCTCCTCTGCGACTTCAATTGGCAAAGTGCCAGCCTCGTCTGGCCGTCGCCTCGCGCATCAACTCCCGCGCACTCTCTTCTGCGGCTGCGGCCGCCACAAGCGACGTCAAGAGCAACTTCGGCGTAGGTGTTCCCATGAAGTCACGAACTATTCGAGTGACTCACCACCAGACTGACACTGAAAATGAGTATAAGCAGTCATCAGTACCCAACCCCGATCCGACCGAAGACTCCCCGAGCGCCGCTCTCGTCCGCGAACATGCGCCATACATGGTCGCCACATACGCCCGCCCGCCTCCCGTCTTCGTACAAGGCCAAGGTTCTCTCCTGTGGGATGTCGAGGGCAGGAAATACCTCGACTTCACCGCTGGTATCGCCGTCAATGCCTTGGGACACTGCGATCCTGAGCTGACCCAGATTCTGACCGAGCAGGTGGGTAACTCCGAGCCGCCGTGAGTCATTTTAATACCAGATGCGCTGACAGTACATGGTCGGAACCTTACAGGGTAGCACGCTCATGCACGCCTCGAACCTCTACTACAACCCCTGGACCGGCGCCCTGTCCAAGCTGCTGATAGAGAAGACCCGCGAGGCCGGTGCCATGCACGACGCCAACTCGGTGTTTGTCTGCAACTCCGGCTCCGAGGCCAACGAGGCCGCCATCAAGTTCGCCAGGAAGGCCGCCAAGGTCAGCCAGCCCTCAGGTGACAAGTACGAGGTCGTCTCCTTCAACAATGCCTTCCACGGCCGCACCATGGGCAGCTTGTCTGCCACCCACAACCCCAAGTACCAGGAGCCCTTTGCGCCCATGCTGCCCGGCTTCAAGCTCGGCGCCTTCAACGACGTCGCCGCCATCAACGAGACCGTCACCGAGAAGACCTGCGGTGTCATCGTCGAGCCCATTCAGGGTGAGGGTGGCGTCACGCCCGCGACGGATGAGTTCCTGATCGCTTTGGCCAAGCGCTGCCGCGAGGTTGGCGCCGTCCTCATCTACGATGAGATCCAGTGCGGCCTCTCCCGCACCGGCACCTTCTGGGCCCACACCCACCTCCCCAAGGAGGCCCACCCGGACATCATCACCACCGCCAAGGCCCTCGGCAACGGCTTCCCCATCGGCGCCACCATCGTCAACAGCAACGTCTCGGAGAAGATCAAGGTCGGCGACCACGGCACCACCTTTGGCGGCAACCCCCTCGCCTGCCGCCTGGCCCACAACATCGTCTCCCGCCTCGCCGACCCGGGTCTGCAAAAGGCTGTCGCCGCCAAGGCCGAGATCTTCAAGACCCGCTTCGACGCCCTGCGCGAGCGCTTCCCCGACCTGATCAAGGAGGTCCGCGGCCGCGGTCTCATCCTCGGTCTCCAGCTTACCCAGGACCCGACGCCTATCGTCAAGGCCGCCCGCGAGCGCGGTCTTCTCATCATCACTGCCGGTACCAACACTCTGCGTTTCGTGCCGCCATTGACCATCACCGAGAAGGAGATCCAGCAGGGTTTGGATATCGTTGAGGAGGCCATCTCCGTCACCCGCTCATGAGAGCGTGATGACTCACCACCCCACAACTCCATGTGATGAAAGGATGTTTCGATCCATGTAATTAATTTTCGTTTGGCGCCGGCGTTTAAAACCTGACGACACATAGACCTAGATTCCAAACAACGTAAAGCAGCGAAGCGTTGTCGTTCTGAGGAAGTAGTTGCTTTGAGGCTTGCTGTTTTGAGAGATGGACTTGTCGAAAGCTTGGATTTGTTCAATAAAGATGATTGAAACGAACTAGAATGTGCCATCGGAAGAAACTTCGGTCATCTTCATTCAGCTCTTTCACTCACTTGTGTCAAATGGTTTCAAACCCCCTTAAGACTTGCTTCCGGGTATTATGTCTGATATTCTAGCTGCGCCTACCTGGCTCTCCAACCTTGCACCGTCAATGAAGAGGAAGGCGCGAGAGAGCAGCCATTCCCTCTGGAAGTCTTCATATCCGCCATTTCACGGTATAAGAAGCTTTCTATGTTCCACACCTCTTCCCCTTTCTTCCTCCTCAACAATGCAAGGCACTGAGCATCCAAGCTTAGCCTTCTCATAAGTGAGGTTTCTCGACACTGGGTCTCGTTCTTCAACTTTGACCAGAACAACGATACTTCTTCCTGAAGCTCAGGATCATTAAACTCTACCGGCACGCTCTACAATTTCCCCACGCGATAAACGCTTCGTGGCCCTGGTCTGCACTCACACCTATCAACTGTAAGAGACAACCGCCTTGGAGAGATGTCTAATCAATAACGCTAACTCATTCCAAAGATGGACCGCATATCTCAGGCAGAGGAACACGAGCGATGGCTCCAAGAGATAAGAGGACAGTCAAGCGATCGGCATCTCCGTGATGTGCAGGAGTACCTAGCACGTGATCTCATTGAGGCTCTGTACGATCAAGCCTTTGACATGGTCAATGATCGCTGCGCTACCAACGTCACGCTGGTCGTGGATATCAATGGCCCTGGTCGGATCTTCCCTGGTCAGATCTTCCATGGTCATATCTTCCATGGCCTAGAAGAGATCACAGACTACTTCGAGAGGAACCACGGCCGCTTGTTGATAAAGATGGCCATTGTCGATCGCTTCCGCGTTACCTGCCCCCTCGAGTTCTTTTCGGACCGCGACGAATATGGAGAAGCCTACAAGCAACGCAGATTGATCATCATAGACATGAACAACGATCACAAGGTCATTCGTATCGAGATGAGACCTGTTGGTCCTAAGGAGGCATTCGATCCGGATGCGCTGATTCCGCGACGTGGTTCAACGTTCGATGTTGACAACTCTCTTTGACGACCACAATCTCAGGTTACCATGGAGTATACAAGGAGAGGAGGCATAGAGAAGAGAGATCGTTGACAACGCGATGGAATGGAACCATAGTTGAAGGGATCGAGACATGGGAAGATGGAATCCCAAGGCCGATTAGTTCCCAATGATAATCTCACGCAGTTTTGGGAAGTTTCAAACTACTTTTGGCATTTACAGTCTCGCATCGTTGATTGACCTGAAAGTAAGAAAGAAGCTTATATCCAGTTGTATGGTGGCCATCTCTCTCTCTCTCGCTGAAAATGGCCACCGACAAATTTGGTTCGTACTAAATTGAGGCCCCGAGAGGCCATCTTGGTTCTTTCGGGCCTTATATTTGGTTGTAAAAGAATTCCTTCAGCCTTTTCTTGCTGTGGGCATGTCAACCTTTGGTAAGGCAGTGGTCTCGATGAAATCTACCCATGGCTGATGGTTGTGGGTGTTTACGGTGAGGCAAGCCGTGATGGAGTGATCACAGTTCTTTCCAAGCATCTCATATCATACAACAAGTATACTGAGCCAAGGCCAAAACTGTAAGTCTGGGGTATACACTGACTCCAAGGACCAACAGCAGTTGCTGGTCATCTTGCCTCACACCTCGGTGGACGGCAGGACTAGTGTAAGTTCCATGTCGAACCTCGGAAGGTGGAGGTCAACCTTGAAAGATGGGTCTCGGCTAAATTCCCTCCCCGTGAGGCGGGCCCGATCTTGCCGGATGTCCCTGCGTTGGCGCATCCCCCACGTTTTGCCCCTCCACTCCTTCCACCTCACCTCAGGCTCCCAGGGCAGGTACGTAGCTGCCAAAGCCGTTGGACTTCGGTGTGACGAAAGTCCTCTCGGTGGCCTCTCTTGGCTGCCCAGGAACTCTCCATCCTCATCATGCTTTTCCAATTCAAGTCAACGACAATCGGCAGCACCCGTCGACGCCTCGAGGCACCTGCCATGTCAAGACATCGATATCCGTAGAGCGGGGCTTCCTCGATAACCTCCAACTTACATGCTCGAACGAGCCTAGTTGAAGTCCCAGTCGATAACTATCGCGGACAGCCATTACTCGGTCACGACTGATCATCTTGCCGAAACCGCCCCGTTGCGTTGATGAGGTGCCACCATACTGCCGAGAGTGATGCCGTGTCGTCGGGTCATCTCACCGCATCTTCCCCGAGCCCAAGTCCGGATCTTCGTCCAGTGCCTCTTCCGGTCGAGGGAGAGCATGATAAGACCAGCGACAGAAAAAAGTCGAGACGATCTTGGCAAAAGAGCCAGACGGTCAAACGGAAGGCCATCGAAATCCGACGGTTCAGCTGTCTCCCAACGCCAGTCTTACCTAAACGCACGTCAGCGGTCACCCTCGCCCTTGGTATCGATGCCACCTTTCCAGCCCTCCCTTCCTTCACTCAAGGAGGGATGATTCGCAACTTGACTGGAGCAAGAATGGGTCAAGACGAAGAAAAGCGGCGGAAAAACATGGGACCAGAACAAAGCGCTGTCAGAGACCTGCCATCTACTACAGCCAAGCTCAACGGATACTTCCACTTCAGTCTACCACAGCGAGTTTTCCATCCCGCCATTCGCCCTATCCAGCCCCACCAAACCACACTAAACGTCAGTCGGTACATTCTGAAAAAGCTTGGGAGACCGTCGGTGTCCTCCCCTTCCGCTGGTGTTGCGCACAGCCCACCCTGTTGTTTCGAAACTCGTCCCCTCCCTCCCCCACAGGCAACAAGAGATCGGACCCAGCTTCACTCTTGAATCAGACTGTAGCCAATCGCAACCGGCCCGCACTACGATAATCCGCGCCGTTATAGGATTTTGTCTGCCCCGTCAAGTCGTCAACAGCACTTTTCAGCCCGCTCAGGCTGCGGGAAGGAAGTTTGGAACGCAAGGCACGCACACCAAGCTTTCGAGGGGTCCACCTGTTTGGCTCAGCTCAGCTTGGCGGACTACTCCTGACCATCATCATCATCTGCCGGTACCAGCGTACCAGCCAACGATTTCAGAAGAATCAGCAGAGTCCGTCCCTGGCTCCCCCGTCTAGTGTCGGGATCAGGTCGATCCCACGTGAGGTCCCTGCCTCTGATCCGCCCTCTTTACCCCATTGGGATGAGGTTGCGGTACCTGAAGCCGTTGTGCTGCAGGAATGTCCAACACGGAATAGGCGAGGGAAAGAAGCTTAATGTCGCCTCCGTCTCACCGGCCGGCTAGGCGACTCGAGAGTAGAAACAAGGAAGATCTCACACTGCCTCCGCTATAAGAGTGCAATGGTCGCCAGTTATCCCCTCATCTCATGTGACGACGACCAAGAACCTTGAATAGTTGTTGATCCAACTTTCAGCTAGCATCGGATAATCCAAATTCACTCCTTACTAATATTTTGCCAACTACAATAACCAGTCCTTACAATACCAGCACACAAAATGCACAGCTCGACAGCAGCCTTCCTTCTCGCCCTGCTGGGCACGGCGAGTTCCTCCCCTCTCACGATCCAGCCCCGTCAGGCCGACTTCTCAGGGAATCAGCAAGATGGTCTCGCCGCCGGGTGCCAGTCCATGATCGTCATCTTTGCCCGCGGCACCACCGAGGGAGGCAACGTTGGAACCATTGCCGGCCCGCCCTTCTTCCAGTCCCTTGCGACTCAGGTCGGTGGCAGCCTTGCCGTCCAGGGTGTCGAGTATCCCGCCGATATCCCCGGTTTCTTGGCCGGAGGTGACGCCAACGGATCCCAAATGATGGCCACTCTTACTGAGCAAGCCATCACCAATTGCCCCAACTCGGCCGTCATCATGTCTGGATACTCCCAGGGTGGGCAGCTCGTCCACAACGGTGCTGCGATTATGCAGCCTGACATGGTAGCCAAGGTTGCTGGTGCCGTTATTTTCGGTGACCCGCGTAAGTTACTTTCCATGAAGCCCTTTCAGGGGTGCATGATGATTTGATCTCAGTGCTAACGCATCTCCTTCACAGTCAACGGACAAGCTGTCCAGGGAGTGGATGCCGCCAAGACCAAGGTCATCTGCCACAACGGCGACAACATCTGCGAGGGCGGCAATCAGATCCGCCGCGCTCACTTGACGTACGGCAATGACGCTGATGAGGCTGCCACCTTTGCTGCCTCGATGATGCCGGCTGCTGCGGCCCCTGCTGCGGCTTAAGAGGGACCCCGGCAGCCTTCTCAGAGTTGACCTCGAAGGCTTTTCTTTTTCTACTCACACTCTCGTTGTATATACATATCGTAAATACTTTTTTGTGTGCGCAAAAGCCCAAGCCAAACAGGTCGCACTCGCTTATCTACCTACATAGTAGTTATTATCTTGTGTGGAAATTTCTAATGCGGAGAGGAGGGGAGAAGCGTCTTCCTCGCCTCAGGAGCGAGGTGTTGGGGGAGGTTGTGGTCATCATTGGCATAGCTTAGCATTTGCGTAGCCCTAGTAGTATACAATCTAGACCAATGTATCGTGCAATCAGATCTAGTGGGTTATTAGGTGAAGGTGGCGGACATTGCACGCAGGTGTCGGCTTCCGAGTGCCTGGGTGCTTCTTGGCCTGTTTCGGCGCCACGCCTGATTGAGACCAGGCTCTTCATGCTGGGTGGCCTGGTGAGCAACACGACGACCCTTTGAGAAGTTCGGCGGTGCTTATGTCGATGAGCGAATCTTCCAGGGAATACTATTGAGATTGTGACCTTCCATCCAGCTGTCGGGAATTATTATTGCTTCTCGGTATCCTTTGCTCTGCCGCTTTTGTCGTAAGGCGTAGTCTTGCCAGTAGCTGATCAGAAATAGATGTCTCTACGTAGCAGCGCATGCGTATTAGACCATGTGAGGGATGTTTTTCTTCCGTCGTTCTACGCCCATCGACCGTAGTAGGATACACGTCTCACTTACTATACTAAGACTTGGTCTGCGGCTGCTATCCTGATGAGAGGATTTGAAGACGTGGTCGGACAGGTTAGAGTAAGAAGACGAAGATGAATATGGCCATCTTCGGCCGTTACTCGTGACCTTGATCTTGACTTGGGCGGGTGACTAGACCATGTTCAAGTCGCATCCCGCAGTACACCCTTCTCGCCACCTACAAGCCTACCCAAGAACCTCTCTCCGCCGCAAATCTCGCGTTCATACCGGACTCCCCTTCTATCCTGACCCCGCGCACACAGCCTCTCTCCCACCTCTATCCTGACTTCACGCATTAAACCTCTCTCTCTCCAACTTCACCTCTTCACCCTCACCCTCACAACGCACTCCCACCCCTGCCCGCCAACGCTCTCCATCCTCTCCTCGTCCCAAACCTCCACATCCTCCGCAAACGGCTCCAACGCGCCCCGGAAATCATCCCAATCCATTCTCGGACCGACGTACAGCACAGTCTCCACAGCAACCCCCTTCTCCCCGGAACCAGAACTGCCAGAAGCAAAGGCCTCCATGTACTTCCGCACCAGGGCGACTTGCTTCGGGTACACAAACATCCACGCCTTCGCTTCCGCCGCAGCGGGGTCGAGCGCCCACGTTCCTGGGACAGTGCGGTGGTTGCGGTGGTATTTATTTGGGCTTGGTGCGATTTCGATGCTGGTTAGGTTGAGCGGTCGAGGGACAGGTAACTCTTGAGAAGCCTGAGGATCTTCTTGAGTGGAAGGATCTTGGGTATCGGTCAGAGAGTCAAGCAGAGCCTCAGCTAGCCCCGTTCCACTCCCAATCGAGAGCGATAGCTCCGGCGCCGGCGGAAGTTGTGCGTGAAGGGCTTTTATGAGAGGGCGGGAGAGGGTCAGGCAGGAATCCGGGTGTCGTCGGGGTTCGTTTGTGAGGGGTGGGAGGGGCGCGGGTGTGAATGCTGGTGAAGGTTCTTCATCTTCAAGAAAGTCTTCATATTCCGGATCCTCTGAGTTGGCTAGCGCAGAGTCGTTGCTGACCGAAACATGTTCGGTGGTAGACATGACTGTTTTTGACGGTGCGGGTGAAGTACACGGAGGTAGGGCCGGAGGGGCAGGTACATGGAGCCGGGACAGGCGAGCTTCGATGAGGTGCATCCGTGCTGCACGCCAGTTGAATCGGCCCCACCGAATCGCGGATCCACCAAACCTTACCTTGAGGCTAACCCGGATCTTAGTCCCGCGGCCCCTTCCGTGATGGGATATAATTACTGCTACGTTCAGCCTCATACGTACACAAAGCGTGGGAACCGCGTATTTTGAATACAAATGCAGTGTGTTGTTGCATTTCTCTTGCAAGCGAGATCTCGTCAAAGTCTACTTCAGTAAGGAAAACCATTCTATATAGAAAGGAAAAAAGAGTTCACCCCCCCGGTGCTGGGCTGGGGGCTACATCTCTCGGTGCTCATGCTGGGACATAATTTCTGGTGCTCATGCTGGGATTCGAACTCGGGTACTCGCGTATGCGCTAAGCCTGTCGTCGAGTAAGGCTGGTTGGCGATTGTTGTTGACCATGAACCGCTCCACCACCCAGCCAGTTTGACCTGATCCGTCGACCTAGACGGGCGCCTGCTGGCTGGTGACAGGAACGGGGTTGAGGGGACCTATACACCCTTTGGCTTGTCGTGTATACCAAAGTTAGATATGTAATCCCATTGGCAAAGATCTACAGCAACACCGGAAATAAATGTCCATTTCAATCAAATGTGTATTTCTTGAGAGACAAGCACAGCTAATGCGACAAAGCTCCAGAGGACCAGACACCGGTCCCAACTCCAAAGTCGCGACTTAGGCTCGCGAGAATAATGCAACCCAGAAACCGTAGCCACTAATCCAGTTTATAACTATAAAATGTACACTTTCCTCTTTCTTTCCCTGCCATCTCTTTTTCTTTTGTAAGCGGACGATGTGGACGAGGATCATCATCTTAGCTTTCACACCTAGACTGCACTGTATCCGCCCCGGCCACCGCTAGTGTTCACGGTGTTGAGCACGTTCCTAGTCCAGTCCTTCACCAGGTAGGGGATGTCGCGAATGGTGTCTCCGTGCGGCAAAAGATCCCAGCCCCTAGCACCGTATCGGTTGTAGTTCAGCCACGAGCCGAAGATGAGGTACGCAGCGATGCCGAGGAAGGCCCTGTAAAAAAGCATTGACGTTAGTTTGTGCGAAGATAAACCACCATAAAGATTCCGTCCAGACTTACAAGACAAAGAGCCAGGTGAAGAAGCCCCAGTGACTGCTCGTGTCACCACCACCACTGCCACCCTCCGCAGGCGGCTTACCGTACGCGTCCTCGCACGCGTACTTGGTGTGCCACGTCAACCTCAGCACATCCATGTCGTTCTTCTCGTTCGGGCCGTAGCTGTTCCAGATCAAGGCCGTCCCGTTCAACAGAACCTGCTTCTCGTCGGGCGAGGGTCCGTCATCCTCGCCCTCCTTGCCCTCCTCGCGCGCGCGAAACTGGCTGCCGTCGTACTGGTCCTCAGGCTTCACCTCGCCTTCGAGGCCCGTCCTGTCACGGTCGCAGAGGAACTCGATGATGGCCTTTTGGTTCCGTCCGTTCTTACCCAGCGGGTACGAGCCTCCGTTGAGGATCAGGCGGACGCCCTCCTTCTTCGCGTCCGAGTTGGAGTCGCTCGACTTGAGTCGTTCTGCTGTGGCGTCCAGTTTGCTTCCGCCGTGGTCGCCAAGCTCGCCGGCGATGGGTATCACTTTTTCGACTTCGTCCTTCTTGTCGTCACCTGGATGAATGTTGCGTTCAATGGCACATACTGTCCAGACACGTTAGCTCTGTACTGGTCGAGCTTGCCACTCTCAACGATTTCGCGTGAATCCATTACCGCTTGTGAAACTGGGGCACTGCTCCTCCTTCTTGACGTCTCCTTTGCGCTTCAAGGGAGCACAGATATCGACGGTATAGGATGTGTTGGTGTACGTAGGAGGGTGCCACTGGCTGGTCACAACGCTGTGCGGTCCGCCTAGCGCCTCGAGGTTGAATGAGACGTCGTCCACTCGGATGTGTTTGCAATCGAGCATCGCGGCCGCCGGCAGAGGCGCCAACAGCAGTGCCAGCACAAAGGCTCCTTCGGCCCGCGGTAGTCGAGGGAAATGCATCGCGGGAGATCCGGCCAAGCGTTTCTCTCGGGGGGCCGGATGGGAAACGGCGGACCGTCTGAGCTTCGATGGGGATTTCGGGGAGAGGCGGATCTGCTGCGGATCACGAAAGCTTAGCAAGCAACAGCTGCTGCAAGGTTGCGTAAAGTATTGCGAGAAGAAAAAGGGGAGTAGTTAAGAAAATGAGTAGTTTTGTACGTAATGAGTGTGGTTCTGGAAGCTGGGTAGGCAACAGAAAACGGGCAGGTCACGGCGTGTCGTTCATGTGGCTTGGAAGGCCGGAGCAAGTGGACTGTGGCAGCGGGTGGATGACCTCGTTTTGGCTGCTGCATGGGAGAATGGGACCTGACCGTTTTGGCCAGGCGGCATTTAGCTCGTTGCATCATCGTCATGCCGAAGATCTAGCGAATCACGTGCACCGGCCATGCCTGCATGGGGTAACTTGGGAAATGGACAACAAGCACGGATCTGGCCGCACTGTCATCCGTCTGTGTACTCCGTACATAGGTAGCTGACATAAGCCAGCACCACATCCTCAATCTAACGTTGGCACGCCTTGGTCCACCTCGGCCACAGCTCACCTTACGCATTTGATATTCGTTGATATCTATTAGTCCGCACACGTAAATACTCACTCAGGTTCAGCAAACTAGGCAGCTTGGCAGGGCCAACATCACTCAACACATCGATCAAGCACCGAAGCATGGAAAACTGATTTGATACTCTGTACATCAAATGATACATGAGCTCGCTTCCGCAGAGCCTTGAACTGCTCTGATGGTATGCACCATTCCCTTCCCTCCTCCGTGACCCATGAAAAGCAGTTGCCGTCCATCCCTGACCGCACCTCGAAGGATAAGGTAAGTACGCCTTCGTAGGGGTATATAAGACCATGAGAGATCAAACAGCCAATCCATCCCTAAAGTCCCCAGACGCCAAAGTACCGTAAAAGACGCTCACAACCCATTCCGTCCTCGCCATAGTCTCCTAATGATTCATTTCACTCCCCTCGACATGCCCGCAGCGTTGATCAGTAAAGCGATATGTGGCGGCACGTCTCATCTTGGACCTAACTCGCGATTGCCAGTTGAAAGCCGATGTGATTTGCGACATGTCTGGCACGTGCTCATGTGCCCTACGGGGGTCGCTGAGCCCACCAGCACCAGGGTCGGAAACCGGGCGAGTCCTACATGCCGTGAGGTCCCATCATGCCGCCCATGCCTTGCATTTGTTGCTGTTGCTGCTGCTGTTGTTGCTGCTGCTGCATCATGACCTGGTGAGCCCTGCGCTGGGCAAGAACGCTCTGAATCTGATTCTTGGCCTCCATCATGCAGTTTCTCTTGAAGGCTTCCATCTGCTCCGGTGGAATATTCTCAACGGCACCACCCCACTTAGCGGCAAGATTGGCGATCTGCTTATTGTATATCGCTTGCCCTTGTAGTTTGACTTGGTTCGTCAATGCGTTGTTGTTGTTCATTGCTTGCTGCTGCTGCATCTGCATCATAGCCTGCATATTCATGTTCTGGCCATTCATCATGTTCTGGCCACCGCCGGCCATCTGGCGCTGCATCGGGTTCATTTGCGCCTGGATTTGCGCTTGAATCTGTGCTTGCATCTGCGGCGTCATCTGGCCACCATTCATGTTGTTGGCGCCCATCTGGCTGAGCTGCTGAGCGTATCTCTGCGCCAGTTGCTGATTCATCATGTTGCTCATGTTGCCGCCCATGTTGCCGCGTTGTTGCTGCTGCTGTTGCTGCTGCATCATGAGTCTGTGCTGCATTTGCTGCTGCATATATTGCTGTTGCTGAGGCGTCATCTGCTGAGGGTTCATATTGCCGTTCATCATGTTACCCATGCCGTTCTGCATCGCGGCAGCCATTTGCTGCTGCTGAATGGCTCGTTGTTGTTGGGCAACCTGTGCAGCAATCATATTGGGGTTATGCCCAGCTTGTGGCATAGCACCGGGCGTTCCCATCATGACGTGTTGGCCCATTTGAGAGTTTGACTGCATCATGTTGGGAGGTGGGCTTGCCTGATTCATACGAGGCGTTGCGGCCACTGCCGGGCGAGGCACGGGCGTTCCCTGCATGTTTGGCGTACCGTGCTGGATGCGCGGGGTGGCGGCTTGATGACTCTGTTGGCTGGCGCGAGCAGACATGCTGTGCGCCATTGGGACCCCACCAACGTTGGGTGGGTGGCCTTGGACGGCTGATGGCGGGCGTGGCGGGCTGTTGGCCATTTGGGAGTTGTTCTGCTGCATAGGCACAGCACCGGGCATGGGAGATGACATGCTGTGGGGTGTGCCCTGTCTGACGACGGGAGACACTGGTGGCTGCGATGCCTGAGAGAAGCGTGCCTGAGTCTGGGCCGGAACGCCATTTGGCATCGCACCAGATGTACCGTTTGGCATAGCAACGTTCGCTTGCTGCTGCTGTTGCTGCTGCTGTTGTTGTTGCTGTTGTTGCTGTTGCCGTTGCTGTTGTTGCTGCTGCTGCTGCTGTGCCAGATTTGCCGCCGCAGCGTTCTGGCTGTTCTGAGCGGCCTGGTTCGCAGCAGCCTGTGCGGCCATAGCCCGTCTTTGGGCCTCTCTCTGCTGCTGTTCTTGGCGAGCTTTCAGTTCCTGAGCCATTTGATGTTCGCGCCGCATCTTCTCCTGTTCCGCCTGGCGCTGTGCCGCAATGACCGCTTGCTGTTCCTGCATCTGTTTTTGCTTCTCTTGTGCAAGCTGTCGTTCCTTCGCGGCTGCTTCGACCTTCTCTTGCTCCTTTCTCTCCTCGTGCTCTCTCTTGATGTCAGCAATGACCTTGAATCGCTCGAATCTTGGCTCAAATGTAGACACAACAGCCTGGCCTTCTTTGTCCGCTCCATTGGCCCCGCCTTGGGTGCCATTGGCAGCCGAAGAAAGACGCTCGTCCAAGATAAGCATGTATCTTTCCTGTTCTGCTGCGGCGGCCTCGTCGGCAGCCATCTCGGCGACGGTTCTCTTGCGAGTTTTGGGTTGAGGGGGCGAGTCTGAGTGTTGGGGGTGCGCCAACGCATCGAGCAAAGTGATAGTCTCTTCAGTATCTCGGGTTGGCTCGAGAAACAGGGGAGCGTTGGTCGCAAGCAAAATCTGTGATTCTGCTTGGTATATGTTACTTCCATCAAGCTCCATGCGCTCACGCTTCTGCTTCTTGGCGGGAGGGGGCATGCTGCCTGCAGTAGGAGTTGGGGGCACCATTGTAATCGGCGTTGATGGAGGTACAGTGCCAGTGCCTTCCACACTTCCTGCTGCGCCTCGAGGTGTTGCAGCCTTGATCATCAGGTCTGCGTGGAGGCTTTCAGGCGTAGGGTGAAGTACGACAGTGAAGGTCTTGGGCTTTGACGGTATCTTGCCCTTTTGGCCTTCACCAGGCAGACTGGGTGCCGGCATGCTCTGCTTATCCTTCTCCTCTGCAGTTTTGGGTTTCGTGTCTTCCTGTGTAGCTGATGCAGCATCGGGCTGCGCACCAAGAGACTCCTTAGGATACGGAACGTATGGTGAAGGTACGATATATGGGTTGTGATTATGAATCGAGGATGGCACAACCTTGCTCGAAGCCGATGTCGGTCGCTGGACTTCCTTGGATTGAGCGACAGACTTGTGATCGTGCACCTGAACAATCAAGCATCCCTCGTAGAAAGGGACACCCGCTTCTGAGAAGTATTCGATGAGATCGTGAGGTACCGTGCGCTCGCGCAAGTGCTCCAAGAACAAACGCATCGGCGACTTGTATGGAAATATTCCATCTTGCTGATCAAATCGGAAATGCGTTGCGTGCATGTGTACGACGAGCGAAGGTGCGTTGCCTGCGAACTTCTTCAAGATGTATTCATCCGTTACAACTATATCCTGTCAGCATTGGCGTCCATGATGATTGCAACAAGTCCACAATCTACTAACCATATGGTAACGGCTCCGAAGGCTGGGCGACTGCCGTATCGCCGACGAGTGACGCCGATCGGAGTCCCACACTGTTCCTAGAAATGCGACTGCCTTGGGCCGACTGTTCACGGCGCGTGCGATTGATAGGCCGCGCTGATTGCGCATTCGCGCCATTCGTTGTCGCAGAGTTAGGAGGCTTCTTTGTCGACATCGAGGGCGATGGCGATGATCGGATAGAGCTCGCTCCATTGGTTTGGATGCCGGGGGGTACGGGACGCTTAATCTTGGACGCGACAGAAGGCGGCTGGATGGCCGTCACGACTGGCGCCATTTTTGCCGGGGAAGGCGGCTACCGGAGCGCAACAGGCCGGAAATGGCGTCGCGAGGCTATTCTCCCACTGTCGAATGATGCCCAGAGTTGTGTTACAGAGCAATCATTGAATGAGATATTCGGCTCGTCGATCGTGATGGGGTTCGTTACGGGGGTGGTCGAGTGGATGATGCGCGTTGACAGATCGGGTGACGTCGACGTGGAGCAGGGTAATTGATGTCGAAGGCGCGGTTGCAATTGTATCGAATATATCCTCGGCGGAGGATCAAAAGGTAACGAAGTTAGAATTCAGGAAAAAGACGACGGAAAGATGCACAACAGCCCTGATGGATGGATTCCAAGCGTGTGGGGTTGGGATGTAGTCAGGCTTCCGCGAGACCTGTCGGAGAAAGGTCCAAGGAGGAGCCGCCGCAAGTCTCCGAGACGGAGACGCGGGCGTGGAGCAAAACAGAGCCTCAGGCAAAACCCCGGATAGGCGCTCGGATCACAGTACTGGTACAGTGTGTAGACGGTACGTACTCCAGCATCCAAAGATATTGAGAGTATCAAGCCTCGAAATGCACTGCTGATTTGTCTAAATAGTGAATATGAAGCTACAGCAATAGGTATATGCCAATTAAAATCAAGCTGCTGGAAAAGAGTAGTCCTTTTAGTCAGATTTACTGTGGCTATATGAGCCCCATCCTCATGCGTAGGTCAGGAGTGAATTTTTTACTCTTTTTCTTTCAGTTGTTTTTAAGATATTGTATCACAACAAAACTATCATGCCTCACGCAATCTCCCACACCAGAGCTTCATGCAAGAGGCCATGTAGGCGACAATTTTGGAGATAGTATGGATGTACAAAGGTTGAAATAGTGTGGCACATCATATTCATCACGTTGCAAGTAATATTTAGGGGCTTGTCATCAAGATAATGCACTATCAAAACACTTTCATCTCGCGTCGCAACGGTCAATTACCTATCTGCTCATGAAAACGTTACATGATATCTCGTGGTATATACCAATCCAATAAAAAACACACATTTCATACCCGTTCTTTCCTCCCATGAGACCAGATTTCCCTTATTGGAAGTCTTCGTTTATACAGTGGAGAGACTATTTACTCCTTGCCCTGGACACGGCGGGCCCAGTCGTCATGGACCCGCATGCCATCAACGACGACAACGCCTCGGCCACGTCCCACGCGGTCCGATCGCTGCCACCACTTTTCTTCCTTGCCAGGCCTCTCTGCCTCAGACTCGCTATCAGCAAGACCACCGCCACCACCCTCGGCACCCACAACAAGGATAATATCGTGGCGCAGCCAGGTCTGGAGATTGGCGACCATGGCGCCGTTGTCGCCTGCAAGAGACTCCTGGAGATAGATGATCTCGGGCTGGAGATGGCGAAGAATATGGGTGTGCCCGTTGGCCGTAGTGAAAGGCATCACCATGGTCTCCTTCTCAACCAAAGCCAATGCCTGGGAGTAAACAGCATTGAAGGCAGGGTTCGCAGGCGAAGTGTTCATCAAGGGGCTCTTGGATGACTCCTCACCAGGCGTCTGGGCTTGATGGTGCTCAATGTTAGAGAAGGACGAGCTCAACGACGGTGGCGGAAGGTTACTAGTAGACTCGCCCGCCGTCTCTTTAAGACCCGGCGCATAGATCAAAACGAAGAGCTTGATGTCGTTGAAGTTGGTGTAGCGTGGGATATGCGACAAAATGGACTGTAAAGGAGTCAGCGAGGCGCTTCGGAGCCTATGGCAATTAACAGAGATGGGCTTACGGCGTGTTCATGGAATCCATCTTCGTCAAAGTCGTCACCATGGCTGTCCGCGGAAACCACAATGGCAACAGTCCTTCGTCGCTTGCTGGGGTCTCTAGGCCCGGAAGATCGTTCCTTTCTGGCATTCGCTTCTTCGGACCATGTCTCATGGTCAGCGTACGCATTCTTGTCCTCTTCCCTGATGGCGGCCAATGCCCTACCGGCTGCAGCGCCGGCGGCGGCGAAGCCAGCAGTCACTGTCTTCCCGGCAGCATCGAGGAACTGCTGGGGGCTGGGCGTGCGCCTCAATGCGCCAGACATCCTTGCTCCCAGACCATCCCCGGGTGCATCTCGGGGTCCCTCGGCCGTGCCGTATGTTTCGGTTCCGACGTTGCTGGATGGGGGTTTGGGTCTTCTGGAAGTACCATACGCAGGATTGTCGCCATAGTTTGCATTGTCGTAGTCGAGGTCGGCGTACTGCTCGTTTTCGGGCGTATCGTCCTCATCTTTGCGCTGACTCCATACCCACGCTGCGATGCCGACTGTCGCGACAGTCACAGTAACTGCAAGCGGCACCCAATGGCTCCAAACCCCTCGCCTCCGAGAATTCTGATCGTTGGGCCACGACATTTAGTTGGACGCAACCATTGCACTTAGGCACGTAGCCTAGGTATATATAAGATGTGGGTTTGCGTAAATACAAGGTACTCGAACTTATCGAGTTTCGTCAAGCGATTCGGGCGGCTTCGTCCGTGGTCGGGCTGGGTTTGTCTGTGAATTCGCTAATGGTATCGCAATCGTCGGTGTTGAGTCGTGCTTCGGCTTTCGATGTTGTCAACAGACAGGAAATCGCAAATGGGGGGGTGGGCTATAGATCACCCACTTGTCGCGAGCTCGGGTGGCTGGTCTTGGGGGAACATCAACATGGGGGAATTGAATGGGCAAGGAGCTAAGGCCCAGGGGGGATCCCGAGGTTGGCCGTGTTGCCATTGGTTGCCGGGCCAAAATCTCTCACCTGGCCCTCCTGCCTGTCAGCCAAGGTGAGCAGCCGCCAGCCGGACCGAGGATATACCGACAATCACGTGCACCATCCCACCTTGATGCGCGACGTCAATAGTGGGTCCCTGCCGATTGGTCGCGGGTCGTTTTTTGGCGATGACTCCTTCAGCGCGCAGACAAAAATATCAAGAAACGGGTTATTGAACCGGCATTGGTGTGGGCATTACAGAACCTTAGCTTCAACTAGGCCCGAGACGAATCGATCTTGCATCGCACATCTCAACAGCCCAGTTTCTACGCTCTCACACCCCGGCATCTCTTGCTGCAGTCACTTGTCGCAATCGAGATACCCCGCCAAATCACTTCGAGATGCCCCACGCTGTGTCGATGCCCTCACCAGGGCTTCAAGCCTTGGTCCTTTGCGGCCCGGGATCCTCGTTCCCGACCTTCACTTCGAATCCCGATGAGAACCCCAAAGCGCTCTTGCCCATTGCTAATCGGCCCATGGTCTGGTATCCCGTCGATTTCTGCTATCGTATGGGCATCACAAGTAGGTGCTTCATTCGTTGCTGGGCTCATCATGAGCTCTCACAGTAGCCATTAGTCATGGACATTATGAGGCTGACTACTGTAGACATTACTCTCATCTGCCCGGCATCTGCAGAAGCAGCAATGACCACTGCCCTGAACACCAACCCTCACTTGACAGCACTTCCCCTGCCGAGACCAGACATCCTTGCTCCCAAGGAATTGGACCAAACCACAGGTACGGCTGAGATCCTCCGCCTGCCTGAGGTCAAGGAACTTGTCAAGTCCGATTTTGTCGTTCTTCCCTGCGATCTCATTTGCGAGGTCGCCGGCGAGAAGCTGCTGCAGGCATGGATGGTCAAGGGCGCAAGCATGTCAGACTTGCTGAGTGCACCAAAGTATTCAGGAAGCAGACAGAGCCCCTTCAGCGGCGGTTTGGGCGTTTGGTACGAGACGAAGACGGCAACTCCGGTCAAAGGAGAGGAGACGGACTTCATCGCAGTAACACCGTCGACTCCCTCCCCCGTTGCGCCCCCTAAAGGATCTTTACTCCCTAACCTCTCCAATCTGGTGACGTCCATACCCACAGACTCGCTGAAGGATCTCATGGAGACACGGAGAGGCTTCGCTGTCCGTCATGGTCTCCTGCGCAGCCATCCTCGGCTGAAGATGCTCACGACCCACAGAGACGCGCATTTGTACATTCTACCAAGATGGATCATGGACTTTGTTGACAAGAATGATCGTTTGGAAAACATCGGCGAAGATGTCATTGGCTGGTGGGCTAAGGCAACCTGGCAGAAGGGTCTTGCGGAAAAGCTTCAACTGGACGAGGTTCTGCGTAAGGAAGAGGCAGACGACAGCGACGACGATGATTCACTGCAGGAGAGCGCCTCGTCGCCCCAAGACGAAGACCCTGAAGAGCTGCGACCCAGCAGAGGCATTGACGATAATGCTCTCGATGGTAAAGACTTTGACGGCACAAATCCTAAGGGAGCTTCGCTCAACGTACCACCGATTATCGCATATGTACATCCTTCTGGAGCCGACGCACCCATGATACGCCGTGTAGACACAGCTCAATTACTCCTAAACGTATCACTACAACTGGCTAAGGTTCCCTCAGTGGAAGAGACTGGTAGCGAGGCCGCATCCCCCTTCGCACACGCCAAAAAGGTGGCGTACCCTGAGGGCGTCAAGGGCCGAACGACAATCACCAAGGCCGACAGCTTGGTCGGAGAGAACGTCACAGTGGAAGAGAAGGTGGCCATTAAGGAGTCCGTTGTCGGAGCCGGCTGCCAGCTCAACGAGGGTGCCAAGCTGTCACAGTGCCTACTGATGGAAGGCGCCGTGGTGGGCAAGAACTGCAAGCTTACGAGATGCATTCTTGGCAAGCGCTGTGTCATTGGGGACAACTCAGTCTTGACAAACGTCGAGGTTCAGGAGAACTTGCTGGTTGAGGCCAGGAGTAAGTCCAAACCATGTCCCACATAATACATGATAATAGCTGACCATGCCCTAGCTGAGGAGAAGGACACGAAACTCATGAGCTCCGATGGCTTGGAGGCTACCGAGGAGGAGATGCAGGGAGTGCTGGAAGACATGGACAACGAGATCATGGCCCAGAACGAGGAGGCAGTGGAATAAACTTCAGGCCTTTCCTTCGCCGATTATGCTTCGCTGCAATTCTGGACCGAGCCCCTCTGCTGAATTTTCTCTGGTGATCCATCGTATTCTGCCCTGCGCTGACCTACGCCAAACTAGAATATCATATACGCTACCCGGATGAGCTGACAGTATTGGGAACGAGAACTTTGCTCTAGCCACCGTGGAGGATGCACCAGTGTTCACTAGGCCGAACCCGCGGATGAGGGACGGAGGTGGACAACTGCCGGCAATGCGGGATCCCCGACAAAGCCCGGAGGCGAAACGACGAACAATCAGTAGGTACTCGAGGGCACCCGTCGTCCTAGTCGAACTCTACTCTTGGTCCGGTGGGAACGAGAGGATCCATCAGATACCTCGGGGAAGATGGACAGTAAGCCGGCAGACATTCAGCAGAATCGCGACGGCGGGCTGGAAGAGCAAAGCCCACCCCGCGGAAGCAACGGGAGCCAGGAACCGCTCTCACGCGTAACGAACGAAGTGGAACCTTCGCCCGCCTGGTCCACGACAATGGCATTCCTGAAGCTCGTGTAAGTCCCCCAAAGGCTCTAGCCAGCTCGTCAGGGGCGATTGTCTTGGAAGCTTCTGGCTCGATTGGGAATTCCAGAGAGGTTCGAAGGGCGCATTCTAGCAGGTCTTGTTCAGCGAGCAAAAAAGAGGCGAAAGAGGCTTTTCGTGTGTGGCCTGACTGCAGTAGCATATGTAAACTAGGGAGCTGGTGAGCCTTTCCAAAAGGCACGAAGTGGAACGACTTTCTCTTCGGACACGATGGACATCAGACGAAGCTTGCCAATAGCTTGCAGAAACTACGGAAGAGCGTCCGAAAACCCCTCAATTGGAACGGTCCAAGGTAATGGTTTCATCCCCAGAGTTTCCCCTCTCCTTCCGGATAGCTGCAGAAGAGGGCGCAATCGCGAAGAACATCCTCCCCCTTGATCTCCTAACGCCGGGTATGGTGGACGAGCTATTTGCCCATAACCTCTTTTCTACAATGGACGCCAGGGGCAAGAGACATCCACATAGACTCATACACACACACACCGAGCGAGAAAAGCGCGAGAGATTCGCGGCGAGAGTGGGAGAGATGGGACTTCGGGGAGGGCCTCTGTAGAATCAGCCCATCTGCCAGGGGCAAACTGACTCTGCAAGGATCACCAATATTGGGGCCACTCGAGAGGCCCGAGGAGAGACATTCAGCAGATGATGCTACGGTCTAAGCGGGTCTAGCGTGTCCTCGATGTTGATATCGGGAATTTGGCCTGCTGCATATGGCACTTTGAGAAAAGTGACAGGTCACAAAAATCCTCGGAACATTGTCATCTGCTCGTCCCAAGTTGGCGGGATGGGCACTTCGCCGAACTTACTTACACTGACCTTGTCTGGACCGAATGCTCAAGGGGGGCCGAAGATGTGGGCAAACGATGTGGGCAACAGTCCATTGAGTGTGTGAGAGAGTGAGGGGCCAAGGGCAAGCAATGATGGGACTCTAGTGTAGCATCCGAATCGCAAGTGCCTTGTGGTAGTACAGAGATCGATTTTGAGTCCAGGCTAACGGGGTTCAATCCGAACCAGACGACGCGGCGGCGGCGGGCGGATGTGGGCAAAAAAAAGAGGGTCCAGGGCAAGAGGGACTTGATACGGTAGTTACGGACAAGATAGAGCTAGAATGCTAGAGAGCGAGAGAAAGAGAGGGACAGGCAGGAAAGAGGGTGGCCGAGCGAGACCGACGGCCCAGCTCCGGCCAGGAACGCGGGTTACGCGGGCCACGATGGTGAGACCCCTCCAAAAGCCTGCGTCGCTCGCGCGAGAGTTGTTGCGTTCCTCATGAGAAGTCGTGGCAAGGCGAAAACTTCTCTTACTTGTCTTTCCCTCTGTCTATCTACCTTACGTTGGAAACACAATAGGAGAGACCTCCCACGCGTCATGATTGGGGGGCGGGCGTTTTCTTACACATAACAAGGGAAAAGGGGGCCAACGTGAGCATTCCTCTCGCGTGTGCTGAGGATCAAGAAAAGTAACGAAAATTTTGCTGCGTGAATGTGATTCTGTGTGTGTGGATGGAGTTCTTGAAGCCTCACACAAGACTTCTCTTGCAAGGCCAACGCCAAAAAAAGACAGGTCTCGTTTGACACGCGTTGTGGGAACTCGACAGTGTCTACGAGACTATGAGAAGGGCAAAAAAGAGGAGAGTCAGACTGCGGAGCGGCGAAAGCCGCAAAGAGACAGACAGATAGACCTTGTGGAAAGTCAATTCGTTTGAACCGGTAGTCCTGTATCACTTCTTCCCTCCCCTCCTTCTCTAGACTCTCTTGTACGGTCGTGGTGGTGGTGGACTAACGGCCGAAGGTTGCTAGACTGCCCTTTTTTCCCTTGGCTGCCGCCTCTGTTCAAGGGACACGAAACATGGGCCACTAACGTCGGAGGCGCGGATGGGGTTTTGGAATCATGGAATTTGGAACAAGAAGAAGAGGATGCCGGTGGCACCTGGAGACACCTGGAGCTAGGGACTCCAAGGAAGACGGCTTATTGTTGTGTAGCCGAATAAGAGCCGCGGGGGAGACTAATACAAGCGTACGGGTACTGCACAGATATGTCGATGGGACGAATCGAGCTAGACGTACTGACTGGTATTATGGGGATAGTCACGGGCTGAACGGTTGTCGTTGTATGGGAGGAAACCTCTTTTGTGCGCTTTGTCCCAGAAATAAGTTGTCAAAATCGGACGATTCGCACTGACGGCGTCGTTGTCGTGATGATGATCGTCGACCGTTGGACCAAGCCCTTTGGCCAAAATCCGATGGGAGCGAGAAACGGTTCCGTGCGGGATTGAACAAAGAGCGGCCATGTGGTAGTGGTGGTGGGAAAGAGTTCGTCCGAATTAAGGTCGTATAAGCTTTAACCTGGATTGAGTGATTGGATTGGATCTGTGTGAGAGGCTGGGCGGGAACGGTGGGTGGACGGGGGGGACAACCTTGACGAGGACAGGGAGCCAAGCACAAGCCGACAACGACGACGCCAGGTACAAGCACGACAAACACGCACGCCTCCAGCTTTCCCGTCATGACTTCGGTGATATTTGATGGAGGAGGGGCAGTGAAGGGATCCCATTCTGGTCCGTCCTATTCACAATGGTTCCTATCTTGGAGTGAGATAGCGAGTGCGGATCGTCCTCTTTCTCCACGTCTGCCTTGCCCGGTGCCATCTTGGCCAGGGCTTTCGCGTCTCCCCCCATGCCCGCTTCCCCACCAGGCCGGGTGATCTGCCAGGTATTTGACAGCAGTACAGGAAGCTCGGGGCCGCTCGTGAGCCGTGATGGCGATCGGTGCGGGATGGGAAATCCGAAAGAGACAGAGGCGAGAGCGAGAAAGAGGTGAGAAGGGGAAATGCGTACGATAACCATGGCATATGGGGGGGAGGAAGCGGGACATGGGCAACCCTGTCCACCTGAGCGACAGTCTCGGGTCCGGCAGCTTGACGTCGATCACGGATGTGGGCGAACTGACTGCAGCTCGACAGGGGGGATGCAGAGAGCCAAAGTGGGTTAATAGTGACAGATTCTCTTTGCTTGGCGATATCCATACGGGATATTCACCATCTAGCATATGCGATGCGGTGCTGGGTTGCGAAGAGAGGGGATTTGCCCATCCTCCATCCTCCCATCATCCACTTCCTCGCCGGCTGCTGGAACTGGCCAGGCACACCACTCGATATGGAGACCACTACGGATACCTATCCACAATGGATTTTGACGACCGAGAAAAGAGACACACGGACGAGGCGGCAGACGCACGGATTCTCGGGTGCCTGAGTTGGACGACTGGGGATTGGGGGCGCGCGCGAGGCTGTTCAGCGGGGATCCCTTTGGACGGCGGCGCGCCAAGTAGCGCGTGTTGTTTAGACGCGAGTGTGTGTGTTTTTTTTTCTTACTTTGCTAACGCTGGATCAGATGCCGACGACGCTAGCAGTTTCTGATAGTTTGCCTTGCCCTTCCCTTTGGCTGTGGCTGGTCAACATTGGACCAAATGTTTTGAAAGGGTCCTTCTCGTCTGACTCTATTTCGCGTTCTCTGCCCTCTCGAACCAGTCTGTATCAGTCTGGCGCCCGTCCTGTTTCCCGGGCCTAACGTGGGACCGGAGAGGGCGCAAGAAAAAAGCCTCCCAAAGCATCGGAGACTAAGGTTGGCCGACAGGTTATAGCTCGTCCCAGGAATCGGAGGACTTGCAGCAAGCGTGCAGCAGTGCCGGGGACCAGCCCAGACTGAAAGATTGAAGGACGTCTAGACATAGTGGACAGCGGCACAGCCAGCCCCAGGCGGCGAGCCGGCGAGCCACCACAGACGGGAGTTCTAACTTGTTGGTAGGCTAGAGAGGGGTGGCGTAGAGGCGTAGAGCACCTCGCCGGGCCTGTTAGGGCGTGGGCAAGATGAGAATGATGGTCGACATGGGTCCTGGCGGAGAGAAAGAGACATAGCCGTACGGAGTACATACCCAGCAAAAGAGAGAGAGAGAGAATATGGTGACGACGAATATGATGATGGAGAGGGGTGTGTGTGTGGGTGGGTGTGGATGGTTTACTGATGAGCCGCCCTGCCCTTGTCAAGGATCTTTGGGGGTCTAAACATGGATGGTCAATGGTGTCTGAATCTATCCCCGCTTTACCTTTCAAGCGTGCCTGCGTGCCTTGATCGCAGCCCTTGTTGGTGGCTTTCTGGGAAGGGCTGTCCAGGGTCCTCGTCGTGTTCCCATTGTGTCGAGGCTTTTGAATGGGGGGAGAGAAGACATGGGGACTCGTCGACTCAATGAGTGAGGGGAGGGCGTGAGTGAAAGGGTGGATGAGATGAGATGAGATTAGATGACATAAGCACTCTCATACAACATCAAAGGCTTCTCACATGAGCTGGGAACCAATGAGATGAGGGATCAACGGCAGGCATCTCGTCGATGAGTCTTGCTAATTGGCCGATCTGGTTGGTGGAGAAGCGGCAGGCCCATGTTCTGCCCGTTTTTGCCGTGTTCAGGGCCTTCAGGTGTGTGTGTGTGTGTGTGTGTTTCTGCCATTCTCCCACCCATTCGTCAATCCAATCACCCTCCATCCTTCTCTCTCATCTCACTCACACTACCTTGCTCACAGTGAGAGAGTGAGTGAGTGAGAGAGGTAGCAACACCAACACCGAAAGAAACGCTATCAAATCTCACATCGCCCAATATTCAGCCCGTCGTTAACTTACGGTGCGTCCCTGACTCAAGCGACCCGAGTCGGACGATAACTTTCCGTCGCTCCATCATTTTTTCCCGCCTTCTCCCTTCTCAACCTTTTTTCTTGCAAGCTTGCCGTCTATCTCTTGCCAATGGCTTTCTGCCTTGGTGCGCTTCTTTCTCACACAACATTCCGGTCATTCTTACTCGTTTTGGTCCTCTCGCAGTTCTAGTCCCCTCTGGCTTGGAGACCGTCTCCTTCAGAATCGCTTCATCTTTGCTTTTTGCACATCTCTCATCTGCATCGTCCCTGTTTCAGCGCCTCTTTTCCTCACTCACTCACCCACCACTATTATCCATCATTACAGTGAGAGAGAGTAGTAGGAAAAGAAGTTGAGACCAACTAGCCATGCCGTACCAAGTGAAAATGTGCATGCATACCTTACGTCAGGTAAATCTTCTTCCACCTCACTGTGCGAGCTCCGTGTCAAGATGGCATGCGGATTTGACCGGGGTCCACAGCGCCGGACTACTAGGTTTTGCTTTTCTTGCCTCTCTCTTCTTCCTTCGCGTCCTGCGGCCTGCTCTTCAGGCCCTTGTCACTTTTCACATTTTCTGCACTGTGTCTCAACTGCATCATACATACTCCATCGTCAGCGAAAGAGAGAGAGAGAGAGGAAGAGCAAGAGAGCCGATTATTGCCCAAAGGCAGAAGAGCTTGCATCAGGGGGGCAGAGGGGAGGCCTGTGCCTGATGTCTCACACCACAGCTGGCCAAATTCTCGGCCAGTGAGTGTGGTACGTATCAAGTTATCACTTCTTCCATTCCTTGACAGGCATATCTCCATTCCCCAAGGTTACACACATTCAAACATAAAGCCAGATGCTGAGAGACATATACGGCAGCCAACTACGTCTGGGCGTCCCCACTCTCACACACACTCTCTCGCGGCCTCCCGTTCATCCCAGTCTCCCCTTCCCCTCCGCCCAAGGCTACCGGTATCTCACAGACATACGCTTTCTCTGTCCTCTGTTGAACCCCACCACCACCACCACTACCACTGCAGCTGTCTGTCCCGCTCGCCATGGGCTGTTTCTGGCCCGCGGTGTCATGTACCTTTGATAGCTAGCCAGCTAGTAGGAGGAAAACCGGAGACGCGTTCTTGCTCTCACGTCTGACAATGGGGCCCTTCCGGCCTCCCTGCTTCTTTCCGACCTCACCAGTGGAAGTCTACCGGTTGTCTTGCAATGCTCGGACGTCCAAATCTAGAGATGGATACAGAGGACGATAGAGCCATGTCTCCGAACCAAGATTCAAGAGCGTGTGGATTGTGAACCATCCACCCTACCCCCCTTGTCGTCCATCATCCTCACCCTTCACCAACCCGCGATCCTTGAACAAGCAGAAGCGGTTCATGCAGGTACTCTTTCTTCTTCGTCGAGTGTGTCCCCCGGTCGGTTCTCCGAGTCTCCAGCTGCCTGGCAGCAGTTCCTCGGCCGTGGTCAACCCCGGTCAAAGTTGACTCGATCACTACGAACCCCCCCAAGGACAAGGGTAATCCACACAAACTGCAACCTAAGATAGAGTAGGATTTTGGTTGTCTGGGCTTGACGAATGGGTAGTTTGATCATGATGTATCCGTATCCCAGCAGCCCCAAACTTGGACTCGGCTGTGTACCCTGCCAGTTGCTCCAGATTTGGACTCTTTGCTTTCTCAACTCAGAACCCATGCAGACAGGCATAGCCCTGAGCCTGTCCTTCTATCTCTCTCTGTCTCTCTGTCTCTCGCCTGCCATGCCGGGATCAAGAATCGTAGGCGAACAAGAGAGCAACTGGCTCGAGCTTGTCTTTTGGATCAACAGCTTAAGCCGCCCAGTGTACCGTACCTGGTCCAGCTAATCCATTGATCTAAAACCTATATGTACGTGGGTCTGCGTTCATGGACCGGGCGATCGTCTCATTGTTTCTCAGGGACGACGAAACAGACTGGACTGAACTGGACTGGACCCTCTTCTTCCCGCCGCAAGAAACGCTCTTCTGCTCTAGACCCTCACCATCCTCTCGTCCATAGATTGGTGGATCCCGCGAAGGAGATTAGAGCCCTCTCTGTGTGTCTCTGCCCTCCTCTCCTCCCCCACCACCACCACCATCACGTCTTCAAACTCCACGCCCATTCTTCCCACACCTACACCCCCCGGCTGGCTCTTCGCAGCTCTCCCTCCCACGCTCCACTCCACCTCCACTATCACGTACTCAGACCTCGATACATTCCTATCTGGGGCTCTCTGTCTCTCCCAGTTGGTGTATTGATGACACTATTTCCCCATTTTGTGAGAATATACCTGTCCATCACTCTTTAGGGGCGTCATCTTCATCTCCGTCCCCCTCCGTCCCACGATATAATACTGCCTCGACTGCTCGTCTGTGGAACGCTTCCATTATCCCATCATTCTTCATCTTACTTTTAACCGGACAACTCGCTCCCTCTTCAGAAACGAATTCACCCCCTCTCTCGAACAACAGCGAGTAAGCAACAACAATCAATAACATACACACACTCTCACACAATGATGTCGCACTCGCACCTCTGGCAACAGGAGCAGGACCACTCCATTGATGGAATCATGGAGACCTTTGGTGGCCCCGAGACCAGCTTTAGCTTTGACGGTTCCATGAGCTGCGGGACTACAACACCAAGCTTCTCTGCCGCCTCCTCTGTCTACGACCCCAACGGCCCCTTCACTCCTCGCTCTGGCCGCTCAACACCTCACGATCACAGCCAGTCCAGCATTGACTTCGACGCTTCCTTCTCCTCCCACAGCTCCTTCACCTTCGACCATGCCCCATCACAAGATCACAAGGGTTACTTCCCCAAGCCCGACGAGGTGAAGATCCAGATGCCCATGCAGTATGCCTCAACACATGTCACCCCCTCAAGGAGGCAGAGTGCAGGCTACGGCATGGACCATCTCGACTACAACACAATGCTTCACGTTACCCTCAACTCCCACTGCATGCCCGGCATGTCCTCGCCTCACCCTCACCAGCACCAACACCAGCACCAACAACATCACCACCACCATGCTGAGCAATACTCTCTCCACCCGGATTTGAGCTCATCACCCTTCGTGATGCCGACTCCCCACCGCGGCCTCCCGAGCTCCACACCCAGCAACGCTCACATCTGGTCCTGCAGCAGCGAGAGCCCCATCATGATGTTCGGCAATGAGGCTACGCCCTCAACGTCGCCTCTTCAGGCCATGCACGGCGGCAACAGCAGCGCTGTCAAGCGCGAGACCACAGACTCCCCTATCCCCCGCCTCACTCCCCCCTCAGCGGCCGCATACCACCACCGCCAGGACCCCAGGCGCAAGCTCTTCGCCGAGGTCCAGCGCAAGACTCTCGCACTCCAGAAGAACCAGAACGATATGGAGGCACTGCGGCAACTGAGGTCCATCCAGGTCAACCAGGATGGCTCCGTCCTCGAGTGCGGCTCAATGAAGGTCCGTCACGTGGCGCCTAGACGGGAGCGTTGCACATATCCCGACTGCACCAAGACTTTCAAGAGAAAGGAGCATCTCAAGCGACACTTCAAGGCGTAAGTATCTACTTCATCGCTCAAACTCACAATTACAACGCCACTAACACATGTTTTAGCACCCACGAAAAGGAGGTTGAGCTCTACACGTGCCCTGCAACAAATTGCAACCACGTGTTCAAGGAGCGCCGCGACAACTTTGTCTCCCATCTCCTTCTTCACAAGCAGGGCAAGAGCAGCAGGACGCCGTACAACGAAAAGGCCGCCAAGCTCTACGACGAGATGTGCCTGCAGAGCAAGAGCCGCAAGCGCGTCAAGACGGGCACCAGCTCAAGCCCCAGCAGTAGCGGCAGCAACAAGAACTGAGAGAGAGAGACATCAAAGTTTCTTACTCTATCTCTACTGCTTTGCTGCTGGAGTGAGACACTTCGAACCGGGGTGTTACGGGACGTTTCCTGGGGGCCACTGGGAACTCGAGAGCCACTCCGGCCGAGAAAGAGGGGCAGCAAGAAACGCCAAGTCGGGATTTCCCATGGCGATAGGCTGCTTCTCTTCATTTCCAAGACAATTCCCAGGATCCCCAACGAGGATGCGAACGCCACTTCTCTGCATGTTGCTCATCCTTGCAACATTGCTGCAACAAACACAAATCTTTTTTTGCCTTTCCAACCTGTAATAATTCTGTTGCACGAAAAATTACCTTTTTTCTTAGGCGTATATTTGGCAAACTGTCTGGGTGTATTTTGTCACTTTGTGTTATTTCTACGTTACTTGTTTCTCTACTGTATGGGTCAAACTGGGGAGGATGTTTTTGCTTATCAGAGAGAGACGCTTGGAATTCCCATCGGAGGTTGTCAACACATCCCACCAACCGTCCCTGCGCAACGACTTTACATGCATTTTTACGATTGCCGCGGAGAAATATCAACCCACACACACACACACTACAACCTACACACAAAAAACTCACAAGATTTACATATATTCTTAACGATTAAAAAGACGTTCAAAAACGAAGTCGTATGAGTACCAATCAAAAACATTGGCGGCAGTGGGAGAAAGAGGGGAAGGAGGATACCAAAGGGGAAGATCCTGTCTCTGGCGCGAAAACTAGGAGTAGGGGATACCGGGAAGGAGGCCAACTTTGTCTTACTTTTGGGGGTTCAAACGGCGAAAAATGGGGACACGGGAGGGGAGGAGTGGTCTATTACTCTGTACTGAATAACTACCCTATTCTACTGGGTTTGCGAGGATACGAAAGAGATTACCATTGTTTCTACGATTTAGATTGTCACTACCAAGAAATGTGAGAGAAAACAAGGTTCGAAGATCAAAAGATGAAAGAACCCCGATATTTTCCCCTAGTACGGGTCTTTGATCACTACATCCAGGCACTTAACAGTCTACCTGACGTACTGATGATACGAAGAAAGCTGAAGTCCGAGAGCAGAGCGACGCAGGATAGGTGGCATCCGAACTTCTATCACATCTCGTCTGCATGGCGTAGACTTGACATGTTGAGTTGTCGGGGAATCTCATCCTTCAGCTACGTCTTTGCATCTCCCAAAAAAGTAGATCAGTCTATACTCAATGGAGACGATTTTGCCCGTCAGAATCTTGGTACTGCTTTGATGTATGCATACCTACTGCAGGTGATATCTGATATTTTGGCTCGATACTACCCGATCTCGTAGGATCATCTTGGCCTTGTGGGAGACCGTAGTAGTGGTCAACGCGTAACTATTGTAACAGCGTTGCAATCATCAATCTGACAACGGACAGCCTTCAGCTGAGGTCCCCTCTCGTCCCATTCTCGTCTCGGTAGGTGAACTTGACGATCACCGCCCGGGTCACTCAGATTCCCCACTTCCAAACGCGTATGTGGTCAAGGTGGAACCGTGGACGGGTGATGGAATAGACAGGGCCAGGGGGTCAAGATCAAGGCACGGCCAGAGCGAAGGTATGCTTGTCTCGGATTTTGGCGTCGTTCCTCTTCCTCTCCCTCTCTTTCCTGCTGCAAGAGTCGAGACTACAAGGCACCACCGCTTTTTCCCCTGCTCCATCCGCCAAGGAAGAATATCTAAGAGAACTAGGTAGGGGTTAGGGTTAATGATGGGGACGAACGTGCTTGATAGCCTCTCTTATGATCTTATCCCATGCTCTAGTTCAGGACCAGGGCTCAGACGAAAACTCTCCTTCTGCCTCTTTTTGCCCATTCAGGCTCTCGTAAGTTTGCCCCATCATGACCTTGGCTCGTGGACGATCCGGGACGCGAGTCGAGAGTCAGGCCGTCAGGGTTTTGGGGAAACGTTCATTGTGGGCTAGATGGAGAGAGAGAGACTACCGTAAAAACTCACGCCGTTCGAACTTACGCTAGCCCGTGCTCCCGTTGTCTTACTCACCTTCTGGCCAATACGTGCCTCTATTCAGAATCAAGATCTGAAAATGTGGCGGAGATCAGCGAGCTTTTTGTACTAAGAGAGGCTTAACGTGAAGAGTGCACGGGCTAGCGCAAGTTCGAACGGCGTGAGTTTTTACGGTACGGATACTGGTCTATGGCTTAGTTCATCGGCGTGTGCGGTTAGTTCAACCGTAGTTGCGTTTTTCAAAAAGGAAAAAAAAAAAAAAAAAAAAAAAAAAAAGCCCCCATTCTTACAGGTAAGCTTCCGTCATCAGGATTACGTCCCGCGCGAATCGGGATGATTGACGGGATCACGAAATAGGGTTGGTGGGAAAGCAGGGGCAAAAGAGGTTTTACGAAAAGAGGTATCCATAGCAGAAAGTTGGGACCTGGTGGTACAATGGTTGCTCTGGAATCTAGGGGGCCTCTTGATAGGTAGGTTCGACAGGGCGACGAAGGTTACGAACCGATGCGAATGATGGAATGGGCAGGGGTAAGATGATCAGAGGCAGGGGGGGGGGGACCAATCGACCAGGGGCGAAGGGGAGAGAGGAGGAGGAACTTGGGAGGAGGAGACAGCAAGCCTGACGGGGTCAAAAGCCGATGCCCGATGGGCAGAAAAAAGGCGGGAGTCGGTCATTTTGAGCAGGGCCACCCCGGACGAAAGAGAACTAGTAGCCTGGCAAGCCTGGGTTTGCCATGTAGGTAGCAGCCAGAGTGCCTGGACGACGCGACATTTGACAGGTGACTCCGAAGTGCAACATAAGACGAAGAGAAATCTCCGTCTGGCCTCTTTTGTTTCGAAACGGGTGCTTAATCGTGGGAGCCTCATGGTTGGTCGGGAAGGGCGGCGTGCTGTGTGACTATTCCCATGTGGTAAACCTTTTCTTTCATAAGTGATGGGGTTTCGCTTTGATTGGCGAAGAAAGAAAGACGAGCCGAAGCCGTTTGCATGACAATGAAAGACAGCAGCAGGAGCAGCAGCAGCAGCAAATTCGAATTAGGACCACAGGGCCTTCTGCTGTGCAAAAGGCGAGAGAGCAAGTGAGTAGCAGGGCAGCAGGGGAAGACCACAACTCAATCTCAGAGAGTGAGACGAGACTGAACACTGCTTCTCTCGGTATTACGGGCGCAAAGCGTGTTTGATTAAGCAGTGCTGCAGTTGAACCACACACACACACACACCATACTCCATACACACACGCACTGACGGAGCACTCCACCCCGGAAATGCCTAGACCTTGGTGACCTTGTCCGAACGGCCATTCCGGTGCAATAACTGGTCAAGAGATGAGATGAGTCGAGGTTCGGGCTGATGGATGGGCAGCTGGGGTTCCCAGGTCCAGAGGTTGGCAGGTTGGTAGGGTGGTAGCGCGTCTAGGCAGCCCAGTCAGGCTGGCCTGAGCGTAGGCATTCGGAGCCTGCGGCGACCCTGTCAAACCGTCGATCTTGACCATATTCTCGGGATATGGGCAGGGGAGGGGGTTCGTCGCTCAGCGCTGTCGACGTCGTCGTCGTTACACAGGCACACAGGAAACCCTGCCAGGAGAGGTCTGACGCTGGTGCTGCTGGTGCTACTACTGGTGCTCTCGCACGGGATGGGATGGCAGCGTTCCACTGAAGATGCAAAAATGTCCGCTGTCGGTGGGCAAGCTGCAGGCAGGCCAGCATGCAGGAGTCCAGGACAATGATAGGTAGGACAGCGGGAATTTGTCAGGACAAGATGCATGTGTCCCCTGTGCCCCCTCTGGCCCTCTGCTCACCCCTGGTGCCCTGGAAGCACAAGGAAATCCCAAGAGGGCGCGGCGTTCGCAGGGGGGCAGCATGCAGCCCATCGAATTCGGGTAGCCGCTGCATCTGGTGTGCTGCAGCATCTCATCGTGTAGAGACATGGGCAGTGGGACCTTGTGTAACCAAGGCAAGGTACCAGGAGTTGTAGAGCGAAAGGCAGAAGGCTGCTGTTGCGACTTCGGGGAGTGCGACGTTCGTACGAGATAAGAAGCGGCCAGTTGTCCATGTGCCGAGGTAACGTTATCAAAACAAGGCCAAATCCTTCTGAGGCATCTTTCCGTCGTTTCTCTTAGCGTATGCCGTCCGGTGGAAGTTGAATGCGTGAGGGTGGGACGGGTGGACGGACCGACGCTTGACAAGCAAGATGCGGCAGAGAAGAGGATCGTTCGTGGTCGTTAGAATATGCCTCAATCCATTGGAGTTTCCGGTTAGGTTCGTTTAGTCTATGAGTCAGTGATTAAGTCTATCGCGAACATTCGCGATGCATTACGCGGACAGAGGTACTTTGGAGAGCTTGGAGCTGAGTGGCTAGGATGTGTGCCTTGTTTTCCATGTTAAAGAGGTTGACTAGCCGCACAGAGATGAGAATAACAAACCATGATCCGTCAGATGATGTCGTGACGGGTGGTTGTCTGGTCAGAAGGAGGATGGTTTTCTCATTCGGGGGCTGGTGAATGGATGAGCTTAGGTGTGTGGTCATTGGTGTGGTGGACCTACGGAGCTGCGTCCGTAGTTCTTCTGATGGTGTCGCCAAAGCGCAAGGGAAAACCTACGGTTGCTCTGAACTTTCCCTTGGTGTGGGAAGCCGTTAGGTGCGCCGTGCGACGATGCGGGGGCAGCGCCGGCTGTCGGCCGGGTCTCGACCTCTTGGGACCATCGGATGCGGGGGTACAGACGGAGCGGGATTGGCTGGAAGCTTACGAGCCACGGAGTGGAGACTCCGACGCAATTGGCTGTGTGGGGCACCAGGCCGGGGCGCAGCTCCGGAGACTTAGCGCCGAAGGTGGCTTGCAAGCTTGGAAGGACCCTGGCCGTTGTCATTTTTTTCTGGTCGGACCCGCCTACCGCTCACGGCTCCGCATTGCGTGAGCTATCAGACGGACTCGGCTCGCGTAGACTAGGACTATCGAAGTCAATGTTAGCTTCGGGATATGTCGTCTTGCGAGGTTAGCTGAGAGGATACTCTGGCGTGAGTTTGCGGCACTCCCGTCCATTGCCAATGCCGGCTTTGCCGCGTTAGCCACGGGAAGAAGACGCCGGACACGCCGGGGGCTCCCGAGGTACGTATCTCATGACCGCTTAGGTAATTCGGGACCATCCAGCTTCCAGCGGAGAAGTCTCTACATTAGGTAAGCACACGCTACGGTCACGGGTCCTCACTTTCGCCCGGTTGACGACGGCATTCTTTTCCGAACCCCGCGAATTCCTGTCTTCGGATTTCCCACACCTCTTGGTCCTGCGGTGTACGGATTACGGATATTACCTTTCAGTCGTACAGACAAACCCTTGGTCATCTGCGATACGTGCGGTACGGACAAACAGTGTTGGCATGCATGCATGCATAGCCACAGCCTCGAGTTGCTGCTGACGTCAACCAACACCACCCGACCGATCGCCCAGAACAAGGCAAGCCAGGCGAAGGAGGCAGACACGGCAGAGCAAGCAGATCACTGAATGTGAGGCGACAGAAACAATCGGGGCAATCTTACACGCCCAGCCCCAGCCTCCCAGCAATGATTGCCCGACAATCTTCACACGCAGCGAACAATCACCACGACGGCACCGCTCCCATGCCCTATCACTGTCGCCGGGCGCTCCCATGTCACCCACGTGTCTACCCCGTCTGAAAGCTCGTCTTTGCTTGGGGACGCTTGCGGCTTGTCGTTGAACTTCATCAAAACAGATCTGCTGAAGGTCATCCTCAACGATTTCCAACCGGCGTGGCTTCGACTTCATTCCTGCATTCGCCCCCTGCTTCTCAGCATCCAGCATCGCTGCATCGCCTCTCGAGCACAACCCCCGACAGCCCGCCCTCAAAGAATTGTCGATATCCCGCTGGGCCGCAATCTGGCCCGCGCGTCATTGTTCACTGGAACGGAATCCGCATCATTCTCATGTCTGGCGACGACCATCTCACGACTCTCACGCCACTTTCTTTTTTCCAGCCTCGGTCTCGTGGATGCCACATTCGCACTTTTCCATATCGCGACTAGCTGCACATGCCGTCCGTAATGCAAGCTTCACATCGATCATCGACTGTTTGATCGGCCGCTGTAACGTATCGCCCGCTCATCTTGCTCCAGCAAGATTGTCTAGCAGTAAACGCACCCACGTTTGCTTCTCTGCATCGGCGGCTGTTTCGGCCTGGGCTGGCCCCCAAACCAGTAGAGAGAGGCAGCAAGCTGTTTCATTGTCTGCTACATACCCCATGATCCTGGCATGAGAGTCCCAAGTGGTCTCAATTAGAAGGCGTGAACAAAGCCACCAACACCATCATGGCCACGCTGCCATCATATCAGGATGCCGTCAGTAAACTCGACTGGCTTGAGTTGGTGGCACCATACGTCGCAGACAAGGACTTTACTAGTCTTTGTTCTGTGAATAAACGTTTCTACGCCGTCTTCGCGCCCCGCCTTTGGAACGACCCATTAGTCGCCGTTCGACGGTTGGGACTGGATCCAAGTGACGGTATGTTTGTCTTAACCTACACCCGTTTTGAACTAAGGAATACCATTTGCTGACGTTGTTGCTACTATCTCGGTGGGGTGTTAAAGACCTTGAATGGTACCTAACATTTATCTTCGACCGCATGCAGCGCTTGCGGCCGAGGACCCTGGCCCTCATCATGACGCTTGACTTTCGCGAGTTTGCAAAAGACACTGCCCACTTCTCGTCCGACAGTAGCAGCAGGACAATACCTCACACTCTGCTTCAACTCTCCAAGACATTGCCGAACCTCAGATGTATCCTCTTAGAAGGGCATGCCGAGGCGGACCCCGCCTTCTTGACGACCATCCTGGCGTCCGAAGCAAACACGACACCACCAGATTCTCGGCAAGGCCTATTGGTTCTTAGTGTCGCTTATTGTCAAAATCAACTCCCCAACGGCTTCTATGCATCGGACAAGCTCCAGCAGCTGGTCCTTCTAGACGTTTCCGGATTGCCAGGTTCCCTGCAGCCTCTGATTGCTGCAGCTCACGGACGACGCAACCTACGCAGATTAAAGGTCCTAAAGGTGAGACGTCGGGAGATCAACGACTCCATGGCTTTGATGCTCTTCCAGGCTTTCAAGAGCTCGCTCTGGAGTCTGGATATCAGCGAAAACAGAATCACAGACGGTGTTCTCGACCAATTTGCTGCACTTTGCTTCAATAGTCCATCTTTGAGGTCTCAGTCTCGATTCATGACTGAGGGCAAACTTGTCTTTGATGGTCAAGGAAACGACACATTTGGGCCATTCATGTTCATCCAGGAATCCGACTCGAGCGCAACCTTTAGCGATGCCGAGCGGCACTTCGTGGATGCTCCCATTTACTCAGCTGCTACAGGTCGCGATTTACAAGAAGATGAAGCAGTGCGAGCCAATGGCAGAACTCCGTTGAGGCGAGACAGTGTGGACTACGTTAAGGCCGCAACTGCGGGAGACATGGATCATCCGGTGCCTGACTGGTCAGACGTGCCGTACCTCGACATCTGCTCTGCACCCGCCGGGATCACCCATCTGCACATCTCAGACACTCAAATCACTTCTTCAGGTGTGGAGAGACTGCTGCGTAGCTCGCAAGGCCAGCTGGAAGACCTCTCCTGCGATGCTCCGTTCTTTCTACCAATCCAAGGATCTGCTTTGAAGCAGCAGCATCTCCTCCCATGGCCCAAGAACGTCACTCTGCGCGGCGCTCTGGGCTGCGCGCACGTCTTTAGGCCCGTATTCTCGTCCAATCTGCGGGTGCTGAGGATTCACCATTCGTTTGTGACGCAGATTCCGACACTTGAGACTGATGGGCTGTCAACCATGGCACGACTCTGGCTAGCCGAGACAGTGGTTAGGGAACGATCTCAGATGGCCTTCCCACAGACATTCGAACCGGACATGAACCCCCGGCTGACGTCTCTGACTCTGACCAAGATCCCACGTCGCTCCAACGGGCCGTTGATAGACAAGCTTGTGCATTTTCTCACGCTGGGTGGTCTCCAGGAACGTGCGATCCGAAAGACTGCCTCTCAATCGTCATCGCGACGTAGTCCAATACTCCTGCATGGCCTGCGTCATCTTCGTCTAGAGTTTGAAGCCGATCCCATTGAGGATCCAGCCGGATTTTCAGCCGCAGACGACTTGGATGCGGAAGAGCTCTTGAATATGGGCGAGGGTGAGGGCTTCAGCTTCTTCGGCGACGAGCGCCGGCCCCAGCTACTGCCTGAAGCCACAAGGAAAAAGCAAGCAACAGCGGGGGACGAAGTCACTACGCACCACACTCAGCCCGCCACAGTCCGTCTGAGCGCATTCCCCTACAGCGATATCCAGGGCGTGTCTATGCCCTACCGTGATACATGGGGCGGGAGTCAATTCGACCGGACAATCTGGGTTGGCGACGGCATGCTGGGCTCAAACCGCCTTGCTGTTAACGAGTATATGAACCTTGTGACGAACCCGCTGCTTAGAAGCAGAGTAGGACCAGCCACCCCAGCGCACGTAAAAGCTGGCGTGCCGGAAGGGGTTCTCATATTCCACGCGGCCTGGGACGCCATTGTCATGCCACCAGAGTTGAAACCTCCCAGAGCGGCAGAGCTTCATGGTATGCGGGACGTCCTAGAGGCCATCAAGGCGTTTCGCATCGAGACAAGAGCAGCATACGAGGCTGCGAAGAAGGCTGCCGTTGAAGGCGTGGCAGAACTTGGCACAACCACCGGGCCACGACACTGCTTCTGGTCGGGAAGGCTTGAGGTCTCTGCGCAGCAGAGCATGGCACACTATCGAGCGCCTGGTTATTGGCGATGAGAAAAAACAAAACTAATCTCCTTTCGGTCACAAGTTTTCTCTTTCCCAACGAGTTTCTAGTGTTCCGTCTTACTCTCGTGTGAAGGCGCAACTTTTGGTCATTTGTGATATATACTTGTTTTGAAATAAGTATGGACAGTGAAGCGAAATGTGGTCCTCAAAACAGCTTTCTTTTTGGCCCTCCCATATGCCACATGTCTGTCTCAGTTTCCAGTGGCCCCCCCCCCCCCCCCCCCCCCAATTCAACGTCACATGACTTTGCTCAGAAACCCAATCAGAAGCCTCTCTCTCAAGAAAGAGAAGCAGTGTAAGCAGTCGTAGTAAACTTAGCATTCGACCCGACAAACGGCTCAGTACCGGCGCCGATGCTCTGGAGGATCTGGGAGGAAGGCAGGCCCTGGCTGTTGATGAGGTAGGTCGCGAACGCCTTGAGGTCACCGCTGAAGCTCTGGACGTTGCTGGGCGCGACGAAGCTGAAGACGGTCATCTGGCCGTTGACGCCCTTGTAGAGGTTCCAGGTGCGGCCGGCGACGGTCGGGGTGGCGATGGCGCTGCCGGTGGCGGAGATGGGGCCGGCACCGCCGAGGGAGCCGAGCCAGATCATGATTTCGTATTGGGCTGAGCCGGTTGCCGTGGAGGAGGTGAAGAGGTCATAGGCTACGTTTGCTACGAGGCCTGTGCCGGAGTAGCTTTGGGGGTGTTAGTGGTCATCATCCTCGATGGTTTTTGTGTGTAGATAACGTCTTTGGTCTTTTCTCTTGGACAAGGAGTACACAGTGACGGAGCAACAAGACATACCTCCAGTTCCAAGTCGAGGGGATGCTGCTGATCGCGCTCAGGGCCTTCTTGCTGACGTTGACGACGGCGTTGGCGTACGACTTGACGTTGTACTGCCCGCCGGACCAGGACCAGGTCGTGGACCACTGCAGGTTGCTGCCGGAGAGACCGGTGAGGATGGTACACTGACTTCCGGTACCCGAGGACATGCCCCAGAGGTTGTTGTAGACGGTGTAGGTGCCCGTGACGGCCGAGTCCCACTGGCCGCAGTAGGTTGTCGCGCGCTTCTCGACGGTCGTCGGCGTCGGGCTGGCGAGCGCCAGGGGGAGGAGCGCGAGGATGGCGGAGAACTTCATGGTGGATGGGCAGAGACGGAGAGAAAGCTCGTTGTGATTATTGGATAAGGAACTGGCTGGAAGCTCACGAGATGTGGTACCGGGGAAGGATGGTCAAGTTTTATATGTCCTGCTTTTCGGTGTATCTGTAAATGGTTATATGTTGAACTTGACTTTCTTGGTCCCGGACTGCATCTTTCTGCCAATCCTCTATTCTTGCGCGGGGTCCCTGGCATTGACAAGCAGCCTCCCGCCAGAATCACAGTCCATGTGGGAACATTCTATGTATCCGCACGAATCGTCACCAATGCCGAACCCGTTTCGTGGGCCTACCTTCCGCAATTGCCTCGGAAGGGTATGCTGATATGATCACGAGAGTCTTCATCCCCTGAAGTTGGCACGGGCGAGTTACCAATTGGGACGATGATCATATCCGCTCTCGATATAAACTCTCCAGAACTGTAGGACGGATAGTGAGCTAGGCCCAGGGTGACGGCTCTTCATTGGCGGCTCCCATCGTGGTGTTGTCAATACCCCGGGCGAGATCCATCCAGTTCGGGAGTTTTGGGAACCACGAATCAGGGCAACCCGGCTATTGGTGACGTGGGGAAGGAAGAACCGGGGCCGTGGATGAGATGATGTCCAAAGGTTAAAGTTTCTTGGGACGTTTACGCAAAACTTCATGGCTGAGTTGATTATCGGATTAACTGTCATAAGGACCTGGAATCAGGATCAATTTCCTGTTTCTGAGGTATTCTGAAATGTTCGCGGAAGCCCGTCACTTATCCCGAACTATTTCGGCATCTCTTTCTTCTACAAACTACAAAGCGTAACTGCACAGCAGTTCTATTCATTATTACCGGCGTCACTTGGCGCCACATCTACCCCGGCATGGCTTTCAACGCACGGGATTCGAGGATATAATCTGCCCTGGCACTCGTGGAAAGCAGCATGGACTGCCGGCGGAAAATGCGGGGTTAGAGTGCCGTAACCTGTGCTGCTGCGCCGGGTGGTCCCCGCGATGTAACCGAGAAGAGTCGACTAGGTGGAGTTGGGAAGCTGGGGCAAGGCGGGATCTGGTAGCCGCGATTGGCGGGATTCGATCGGGCGTTAATTTACTGGAAACGCACCGGAGGCTTTTCGTTGCGTGCGAGATGCGAGGGTTCTGTTCTTCTTCTCACGCTTGCGTGCGAAATGCTGCTTTTCTTCTGTTGGGGAGATTGAGTGTGAACTTTTGGTTCACAACTTTCACTCTTGATGCTACGGACGTACACGGCTGGCTTTGTGGAGGCACGGAGTTTAGAGATTAATCTCGGTGTACGGAGTACCCTCATTCCAAATCCCTCGACGTTTTAATCTAGTTCAGCGTTGGTAACGATAACGGGCTCGCTTGATCGGCGCCTATGCGATCTCGCTTCTGCACGGCTTCGAGACCTGTCATTTCAACGTGCATTTCGTACGTGCGCACCCGATCTGATTTCCCAGACTCTTCTTGGCTGGCGTTGGCTCTGAGTGATTACGTGATTACCTAGAATCTGATCCAGCCTCGGAAGGAAATTGCTCTGGTCCCTGGATCCTACGATGCCTGTTCCCTGACAGACCATCTGGCGGCCCTGACCCTACATTCGCTTATCTGAACTGAGCTGTATATCGAGACATGACGCGCAGGTTGGAAGCATAGTTCTGCAATCTGTTAGGCCTCCCTTTTCTTCACGTGAAATTCAATAGTATGCAGATTCATTTGCCAATGAGGTGCTCGTTCGCGTCATTGTTATGATTTATTAGTGAAGATGATGTAGTCAGCGCGGTCGAGTCATAGTAGCGCCCTCATGCAACTGGCCATTGAATGGTTGAAAGCTTGCTAGCACGAGTGTCTCACTGGAGGAGCTTCCAGTGAGTCTGCTGGCTACTCCGTAAAGTTCAAGTTCAACGTGGAACTCTCCCAATCTGAATTCAGTCATATTGCAGCTAGTATTGATGTGAGGGCACAAAAGCAAACGCGGAGAGGCCCGACCTCATGGTGGCGTTGTAGGAATCTAGCTGTGTCTAGCTCACAGCCTCTTGACCTGGGGAGGAAGGGCTACCTAGGCGAGCTCAAGAACCGCTCGTGGCTTTCGTGCGAGGAAAAACCAAGAACGGCTGCTTGCAGGACGAGATGTGATAGTGGCTCGGAGAAACTCTCACCCACAATTGTCGATACTTGGTTTTTCTGTGCGCTTGTTGAACGCCTTCCTACTAGGCTCGGCCAGCAAGCCATCTGGGGACGTGAATTGGTTCTGCACTTGGAATATTTGGTTTTTCTTCGTATCTGCAGAGCGAGCCTCGCGTGGAGAGCGCCGAACCGCACTATTTTGACGGCATATGAGATGTGAGGAAGAAAGGTTGGACTACTACACCTTCGATAGAGGGGACGGTGCGATTTGCCTGCGCCACTTGGCATACGCCATCGATTATCTGTATGTACCTGTCCAAGTAAGAAAGCGCCTCGTTCTAGCCTCGGAGACAGGACGCGTCTAGCTCAGACAAGAGACTGGGGGACCTCTCGGAGGTCAAGGTAGTGTGATCTTCGGCGCTGCCATCCCACGAATCTGGGAAGATCTCCTTCGACCCTGTTATGTCTTGGCTGTCTACCTGGCCTTTCCTTGTTTTGTAGCCGCGGGCGTGCGTCGTGCCTGAGCCGGTGGAGACGCGTCGCGATGGTGGTGATGTTTGGGTAGGATGGTGAGAGGGGTGGTGGTGGTGTGTGTTGACAATTGGCACATTGGCTAGCGGCGGGTTCATCTGAGTAGCGTAGCCGATGGCATAGACTCAACTCTAATCAGATATCATTGCTTTTCATCCTGCTTGGAGGGGCGTGTGCAGTCATGTCTTTTGGTATTGAGGCTGTCTTGGTATATCGACACTCAAGAGGGTTGATCTAGGATGCGTTCAGGGGATGAGGGTCCCGGTTCCGAGGAATGGAATTTGAGTTGCTGGATCCCTGAAGGCGACTCAACACCGGCGCTTGTCTCATCTGTCCTGCGTTCCCGATCGGAAAGAGAACAGGGGACTCTCAGAAGGGGTGGTTGGTTCCACGTGCTCGGGACCAGATTATGAGTCGCGGATTTTCCTAAGCCTGACATTTATGTGTAGGAACGAGGCTCCAAGAGAGGAGAGGAAAGGGTGGTGTAGGTGAAGACGCACTGTGACAGGGGTCGAGGAGAGACGGACTGAGACTTGTGGCGTACGCCGGCCGGTACGGGTTTTACGCGGCGACGGGCAGCCGGCCTCCACTAGGCCCAGAACATGGGAGTGGGTAGAAGACAATTGGGATGACTGAGGAACGAACGGAACTACGGAACGTCGTTCATTGAGGAATGGAAAATGGGTAAAATCGCGCGTTGCAAGAGCCAACAGGAAGAGCGATTTGCCGCAACAGGGTGCCCGTTGGTGGCTTGTCTGCCTCCTCCACAGAGGATGGGCTGGACTCGGCGTTCCCAGAATCCTCACGACCTCTTATCAGCAGCCATCATCCGCGGCGTTTTGAGGGGTCGAGACATGAACCGGCGGGAATGTATCGGATGGAGCACTTGCGGGCCTTAGCCGTTGTTCGTGGGCTATCGTTTTGACTTGTTTCTATTGTCTTCCACGAAGGCTATGCGTGGTTTTCTTTGTTTTTCGGAGGGGGGCTATTCCCACGCGTTCCTCTTGTGGCAACAATGCCGCGGCAATGCCACGGCCGTTCATTGAAACACACAAAAGGCGTTCCTGGGGAAGCGTTGGAAGCCAACTTGTGAGAAGCGGTGGTGTCTTGAGTCTTGCGGTATTCGATATTCACTTGGGTTGCTGGCAATGATGCTTGCCATTGCCCTGGATTTCTTCATCGCCGACTGCAGTAGGATAGGCGATCACCATGCAGCTTGATTCTGCCTCTGGTGGAGTCCTATCCTCATCTGCAATAAAACCCATCAATATACGGGATTTATCTCGCATGTGGACTGGCCGACGGGCGTATCAGCTGCATTCCAGATTCTTGCTATATGCATGTCTCTGCCACTCATGCAGCTTAACGATTCGGGACATGCACAATTACCCTCGGTGGTTGAATATGCCCCCCTGGTCTCTCGCCCAGAGACGAGGCTTCGGATTTTTTACGCTAGGGAAAGCTGGAAGATGGGATCCGGGGAATGCAGGTTGGTCCTCATTGGGTAACTGAAAGGCCCAATCGAGGATAACCTCGTTCTTGTCTATAACTTTCGGTCTCGGACTTTTGCGACAGCTGGGTTTTGATGGGTGGTTAGTTGGTTCGGCAATCCACCCATCAAAGAAGGGGTACTCGGGGTTCATGCTGCTATTGGCAGCCCAGGCCCAATGATTTTTGACGTGAAGCGAGAGAGAGAGAGGAAAGGCCTGCAGAGTGGAGAGATTGACGGACAAAGTGGATGAGGCAACATGTCTCTCAGTATTTGCGTTTTGTGCATTAGTGCCTCGGAGCTGAAAGATGCAGCTACTGCAGGATTCACCAGGGGTTGATGCAATCGAGATCTACATGACGAAAAGGAGATCGCCTGCATATTGAAAGGCGACATTGAATTCTTATGGGAGGTTGAATATCATTCGGTGTCAGGTAGATATCGCCATTCTGATGTCTTTCGTAAGTTGAACTTCTCACCGAGGTATGACGGCAGGGCGAAGGTCTGCCATCAGGAGTCACGCCACACATCCTACCTTGTTCTCATTGGAAACTGTGGCTTTTTGCCGAAATGTGATTCTCGAGATTTCTTGGGTCTGAGTAGCTTGTCACACAAGGCCATGGCGACGTCAAGATGATTCTAACAAGAGTTTAGAGGCGAGCTCCTGGACGATATCGTTCCCCAGAAGGCTGTCCTCTAGACATCGTAGTCATCATTGATGATTGTAAGACGAGGGACGATTTCATGGTTGCAGCCACAGGTATCAATGCCCGCTAATGCGTGTCTTTGACACTGTGCTTCCAATATCATTGAACACAATACGAAGATTTGGGGCGGGAATGAAGACGGTCATTCTAGCCTCCCACCAGGTTCATACTGATGCCCGGCTTCTCACCGAAGTAATCACAAGGTCTCTATTTCATTAAGAACTTATGATAGTGTCTGTGTTTTCTGTCGGCAATTACTGGTGCCCTTTTTGCTGATGTGTTGGTATCCCTATTACAGGGTAGTTAGTTCGAACCGTAGTTGACGAAGAGATTAATTGAACTATATAAATATCTGCGTAGTAAGTATAAAAAGGAGGTTCTAACCGTAGGTTAGGCTGGCTATGATAATCGTAAATAGGGCCCCTAATTAGCCCTTATATAGTCGGCTATATACCGTAGTTAAATTAGACTTCTAATTTAATACTAACTTTCTTTTTCTTTTATTAATTTAACCGCTATGGTTAGAGGTATAATTTAACCTCGGGCCCGTTTACTAAGTCGTCTCCTTTTCCTCCTTTTCTTTACTCTTTTTATATAACCTATCTCTCTATTTATATAGTAACTTTTTTATTACTTACGAATTGCTCTAATCCCTTATTTAGTACTACTTTTATAAAAGCGTCTACGAGGTTATTTTTATTATTAATCTAACGGATCTCGAGTATCTCGCGCCTTTTATATAATTACCTAAGGGCTATAATATCGATTATAAGCCTCTTTTCCTTCGTCGTTCCTAATTTAATAAGGTATTCGTATAGCGAGTAGGAATTTATATAAATAACTATTAGAATAGGTAAAAGGCTAATTTAATCGGTAATCTTCCTTAGCGTTATTAAAATCGCGTGGGAGAGGTTAATATTATTAACTATACTATAAACCTTTAACGCTAATATACTTCTCGTTACCCGCTTATTTTTAGTTAACGAGTAGTAAATTATATTACTATATATAGTAAATTCGCTCTCGCCTATACTCTCGTTAGCTAGGATAATAATATACCCTAATTACGAAATAAGGTCGTTATTATTTATAAATAACTTATTAATAAAGATATAGAGCTTACTAATCGTAAGGTCGATTAGGTAGTAAATAAGACCTCGATCGAGATTTATTTACTACTACTTAAGCCGCTTATTAAGTACCTTAACGTCTCGTTTAGTTAGATCTAGAGCCTATACTACCCTAGTATAGTTAAAAGTTACCTTAGGCTAATAAATACTTATAATATATACCCCTCGCATAAGCTTAGCCTTATACCGCTTTTTAACGTTAGTTACGTTTAGATTAATAAGGTTAATCTTCTCGCCCTACCCCTTTTATTAAAAAACGATAGTTTCCCCTTCGATTATAAAAATCCTATTATTAAATACTAAGGGGGTATTTATTATAAGGACCTCTTTTAGCTTTACTACGAAGCCCGCTTTCTAAAGCTCCTTATTCTCCTTTTTTATAAAGTTAATATTAAATAGGCTTAATATATCGTCAGTCTATATTCTAACGATCCTAAATTAGTCGCTTTCGTACTCCGTAGTTAATAAGTACGGGTCGTACGTAGAGGTAACTATTAATAATTAATTAATATAAAAATCGTAGTAAGTAGCCTACTAATAGGTACCCGATTCTACGAGCCTATATAATAACTTAAGCACTTTAATAATTATACCTTCTAGGTACTTACTAACCATTTCCTTCGGTAAATAGGCTAGGATTTTCCTTATAAGCCCTGTGGCCGATTAAGTATAGGCCTAGGTAATATTACGGCTCTAAATCTCGTATCCCTTTTTCCGTAGCGATGCTATTAGTACTATTATTAATCGTTAACTATAGCGCTATATAGTAGGCGATTATATAAGTAGCGTCGCCTTTTTAACGTCGCCGTACCCCTAAATTACGTATTTAGACTTCTCGTACGGCTAGGGTATTTTTTTCCTTTTAATCTTACGAACTATTCGTAATTTAAATATACGGAGGTTTATATATTTTTTTAGGTCGTATAGAATAAATCGATAGACCCTTTGATCGCAAAGAGTGTTTATTTCGATAAGATCTAATCCCTTATACGGCTTTTTAGTAATTATAATTATGCCTTCTTTATATAGTTTAACCGCTAGCTCGAAATCGGCTTTCTTTTTTATTATATAAAAGGTATTAATTACCTCGTCGTTAGTAATAAATTGCCGCGTTAGGGCTTGCTATCGTGGTCTTTTACGACGTCTTGCCGGTAGTATTAGTGCCCTTTTAGTAATATCCTCTTCCTCGTCGTCTATTAGTACTACTATAACGATTTTATTAAGGATAATTTCTTATACCTTTACCGCGGGTTATATAGTTTCCCCTAGCTCTTCTTCTTTTTATAAGTTAAAAATTACCTCGTTAAGATCTATATAGTACGGTCTAACTACTATAATTAATATTTTAAGTAGCTAGTTACGATCTCTCGCGACTATATAAGAGCGCTCGTTAATAGAAATTAACTTATATAGCCTAGCCCACTATTAGGTAATTTTATACTATACTCGTATATCTAAATTTAGTAATATATTTAGATTATCCCCTATATCGGGCCTATTGCGCGTAGTAATTACCTCGTTAACTTACCTTTTTATACTTACCTTGCGCAGTGCCCGTATTACTTTTTTAATTACTTAGGCTCGTTAGCTTATGCCTAGTAATAGTAGCGAGGCTAAGGTCGTTCTTAAATATACTCTAAATACTAATAGCGTTAGTATAAGTCCGTTAGGCCCTATAGTATTATTATAGTATTTAAGTACTATTTAGAGGTATTCGTTATTAGTAAAATCCATATTTTCTTTTTTAATAATTCTAAACGCCCTTTTTAACTACTAGTATGCCCTTTTTACCTTTCTAATACTATAGTACGCTTTAATAAGTACGACTTTTAGCTATATACTATAGGCCGTCGTATTATCCCTAAATTCTATTAACTTAAAGCTAGTACTAGCGTCGGTTCTAATACTATCTAGCGGTCCCTAGTATATATCGATCTAGCTTTTTCGTAGGGCTACCTATACTATTTTTACTTATAGATCCCGGAGGAATTACCTTACTTAAAAAGATATAAATACGTCGATTATATATAGTACTAGCCGACTATTTAAGTAGAAAATATCGACGACTATTTCCTAGTTAAAGTTAAGCTTATTACGCAATTTAAATTTAAATCTGCGTAGGCTCTGCGCATTTATCTAGTATTAGTAGCATACTTTCGTTAACTACTCTAGCGCCCCTATTTTAATATTATTATTACCTAATTACTTTAAGAGGTTATATAACCTCGTAACTAATAAGTACCCGAATCTCTAGTATAGTCTTCTAAGCTCACTTTTTATTAAGTAATTAATTAACTTCGTATTATTAGTAAGCTTTATAAACGCATACCCCCATCGTTATTTAACTACTTCGAAGTACTTACTACTAGAGATTCTGTTCCTCGTATTATCGAATATAATACCTAGTTAATCTATATTTTTTAAATATAAGAGAAATAGGGTATTAACGGGCAAAATATAGAAAGTTATTGTTCCGAAATGTATCTTTATTTCTATTATACTTAGGGCGACGATTTCCTTGTCTAGGCCGAAACTAATCCTCGTAATACCTACCGTCGACGTATTAAGCATTATTAACGCAATCTTTTATAGCGCCTAGAATTACCCTTTTCTTTTAGTTAACTATTATAATACCCTAGTGTTTAGGATAATCCTATAGAAATCGTCTGGGCCGTACCTTTTGCTCGCGTAAAATGCCTATATAAGCTTAGTATTCGAGGGATCTAAGTAGTATAAAAAGGACCCCTCTAGCTGCCCCTAGATATGCTTAGTACTATGTTCTTTTTCTTTAAATATTAAGAAAGATAGCGTCTTCTCTTTAATTATTAAAATAATAGGCTTCGGCCCTATTAGATTCGCCCTTTCGGCTACCTTTATATCCGTCGTCTAAGGGACCTTCCCTTATTATTTATAAATAAAAGCTTACTTATTAAGAGCTTCCGCTACCCTTAATTCGTTTAGCCTCGTATATCCTCTAGAGGCTAACGGGGCGAAAAAAGAGTAGTTAATATCTTTAATTTCGTTATAATCTAATTTATTAATATAAAAAGTAAGATCTTCCTTATTTTCCGAATCTCTTATAGGGGGTATATACTTTAGGCTACTACTTTAGCTACCGTCGCTAGGTTCTATACCCCCGGATCTACCCTTATATATAATAAAGAATTAGTTAAACCGACGAGGGCTAGTTTTACTATTTACTACCCTTAACTTTCTATACTATTCGTACGATTTAGTACGCTCTTCCTTAAAATAGTTACTTAATTAATATCTATCCTTTTTATAAATATAGTATTACTTCTTTTATTACCCTGCCCGTGAGTTAAATCTCTGCTTATTTAATAAATCTGGGCCTCCTTATTAATAATTACTATATTTAGCCTCTTTTCTTTTTTTATTATATATTCGATCGACTTAATATTATTAATAAGGGCCGTCGTACGCTTAGAAATAGGTTTAGCGCGGCATTCTTATTTTAATATTAAAGCTAGATCTTAGTTTTAAATAAAGCGTCTCGTAGTCTTTAAGTACCTAGTATAGGGTAATCTTTACTTTTAGTATACGCTAAATTACGGTATAAAAATATCCGACTTTCCGCTCGTTTATCCCCTTATTTAGCTAGGTTTTTACTAGCTTATCGATTCGATCGATAAGCTCTTCGAGGATCTCTACTTACAATTTACCCTCTATTATCCTAGCTATAAATATAAAAGAAATTGCTCGTAGCTTAAATAGGAGCTCTAGGTTTTTATCGTAGGTCTTAAAGCGGCTTTAGATTGCGTTAATTATACTAAAAAAGTCGTTTTAATCGAGATTACGTACCGCTTCGTAATAGTAATTAGAGGCTTTGCTTACGAGTACGATATTAATTACCGAATAGTATTAGTATTCCCTAATTCCGACTTTTTCGTAGTAATTTTAAAATATCGTTAGGGTTTCTTATAAGACCTTATACTTCCCTCTAGAGTATAATTTCTTTTTTAAAAAGATCTTTTTAAGGTTTATAAATTATTTCGTATTTATTATTAGATTTTCGGTATTTATATGTAATCCCTATGTCGCTACGTATTATTAATAACTTCGGGTCGTTTATTTCTTTTTTTATTAGTTAATTAGCGCCGAATTTTGCGTTAGTAGCGGTAACGAGTTATAGATCGAAATAAGCGGAATTGTTAATTATCGTACTTTTAGTACTATATTTTACCCCGGTATATCCTTTTATAATAATAGATTTCTATTAATAATTATAGGGAGGAAATCTGAGTCGTTTACCCTTTTTTTAAATTCGTTAAAGCGATTATACGCTCTATCGACCTATGCCTAGTTCTATAGTACGAATTCCTCCTCTATAATTATTATTATTAGTATTTTATATAGCTCTCGTAATTATAATTACGCTAGTAATACCCCTCGCCCGTAAAGGAATTTATTAATTACTTTTACGATTCCTAAGCTTACGCTCGTAAACTATTTATCTAGCTAGTAACTAAGGTCGTTTGCAATTTTATAAAATAGGGGTTACCCCTATAGCCCCTTTTTCTTATAGACCTTAATTAAATAGATTAATACTACGTTAATTTACTTACCGTTAGGCTAATCCGCGATTTTATATATCCACGTCCCCTAATAGTCCGGGTTAATATTTACTTATTTATAAAGGATTAGGATTCTATTTAAGATCGGGTTTCGTCCTCTTTTTCTTTACCCTAACTCGCTAAGGGTCGTATTCTAGCTTATACTTATATTAGCAGTTACTAGCGTATTTAATTTTAATAGGGATATATCTAATCCGCACGCTAGTTATAATAAATCCGTACTTTTATTACTTAACGAATTTATTAAGGTTTAGGAGATTCCCATTTCCTCTTATCGTCTCGCTACTACTCTCGTTTCTACTATTTTTAATAATTATTACTACCTTTCTAAATCGCTAGCTATCGTACTTATTAAGATCCTCCTTTTTATTTAATATAAAAAAGTAGGTTTTAATAGTTCTTTTTTATAATAGTAGCAGTAGACGTTTATATTACCGTAAAAAGATATAATAATTAGTCTTAGGATCTTTACCGGTTACTAATTTCCGCTATTCTATATACTTCTGGCCTCCTAAGCCTCGTACTCTTTATAATCTCTAAATAGCTTCCTTTTTCGACCTACCTCCTCTAGGGTAGTATTCTATAAGAATAGTTAAAAATAGACGCCGGGCGGCTCGTAAAGGAGCTATATAGGCTATTAAAAACTATATAAGCTGTTAAGTATAGTTAACGAAGTTAAGCCCTCCTTCTTATAAAATCGTATATTTTAAGGACTTATTAAAAATACTTACTTATTGCTTATACGTAGTAGGGTTAAATACCTTAGAAACTTTATCTTTTGCGGCCTCTCGGTACCTTATTTTATATCTTTTAAGTAGTCTTTTTTATAGCTTAATTATAGTTAGGTAATTATCGCTTACTAACGATCCTTTTTATTATTTAGTTAATTTCTTAAAATTAGTAATCTCGTACCGGGAGCTAGTATAAAAAAAAGCCCTTAAATAGCCCTCTAGAGGATTCTTTTCTTTTCCCCTTAGATCTTTATTTTTTTAGCCTTTTCTTAGGCTAATAGTAACTTTAATAAGAGGTCGTAGGACTACTTTAGAGTAGCTACCTTTTTCTTAGGTTAATCTCCGAGATCCGTAATACTCTTAACTCGATATTATTAAGACCTCTAAATCCCCTCCTCCCTTGTTAAACCGTCCCCTATATTATATTCCTAAGTAATACCCGGGGGGTAATTAAGGGAGCTACGAGGAGGTTATTTAAATTGCGGGCTTAAGGTCGTATTTATAAGATCCTCGTAATAATAGACTTTTTTATATACTATAAATCTCTTAGCTTAATAACTCCTATAGGGTTATTTTTATTACTAAGTAAGAATATTTATATTTAGAAATCCCCCTTTTTAATTACGCAGTACTTTTTTATATTATATTATTAAGCTCGTTCGTTATACTAATTAATTAAGTAAGTAGTCGTTACGTAAATATTTTCTTTTACTAATTTAACTAGTTAATTTTTAATTACGGGCCGGCTACGGAAAAGTTATTTAATAAAAAAGCTACTCGGGGCGACGGTAAAAAGCTAGTTATTTAAGCGGTTCTATTAATTAACGTAGTTTAACGTAGTAAACGTCGACCTCTTATAAGTAGTAAAGGGCTATAATTACTTAATTCCGTATAATATTTAAGAATTACTTCTTTTTTTATTTATTTTTATAAGGTTAATTAGTACGAATCTCCTATCCCGTGCGGTATTAAGAAGTCGTCTCTTTTATATAATAAAATACCTTATTAATCTACGATAGTAGAATTTAACTACTAATTAGTATTAGTATCCCTATTATAAGGTAGTTAGTTTGAACCGTAGTTAACGAAGAGATTAATTGAACTATATAAATATCTGCGTAAGTATAAAAAGGAGGTTCTAACCGTAGGTTAGGCTAGTTACGATAATCGTAAATAGGGCCCCTAATTGGCCCCTGCGTAGTCGGCCGTACGCCGCGGTCGAATTAGACTTCCAATCCGACAGCCCTCAACATTGCAGGTCTCATTGGCTAGAGCCTGCGGTGGCCAAGTAGCGAGAGCATTGGCACCAAGTACCAACACAGCAAGATATTTGTTGGTATCCCTATTACAGGGTAGTTGGTTCGAACCGTAGTTGACGAAGAGATCAATTGAACTATATAAATATCTGCGTAGTAGTTGTAAAAAGGAGGTTCCAACCGTAGGTTGGGCTGGCTACGATAATCGTAAATAGGGCCCCCAATTGGCCCCTGCGCAGTCGGCTGTATGCCGCGGTCGAATTGGACTTCCAATCCGACAATATTGAAGAGTTGTCATGTTGAAAATGTTAGAGTCGAGGATTGAAGTAAAGCCGGTTGATCGATTCGCCAACCAACTCGGTCAACTGATTATGGCAGGAAAGGTTGAAAGCCTGCCAGCGTGCATGACACAACTTATTCGTATTTATAGGTCAAGAAACAAAGGCTACCCCGCCCAGGTAAGTAACTAAAGTAAGTCTCTTTCTGTCGAATGCATGATGCAGCTGACACAGGATGTAATGGTCCAATTGGTGTTGTCGACATGCAGCCAAGCCTCAGCTCGTATAACCCCTCGATGCTAGTCTTTTGGAGGTTGACTTGTGCTACAGCAGCTGGGCGGAATGGAGGCTTCAAAGTCAGGCTTGATTCGCTGCCATCAAAACGGACGCAGCGACATGATGACAAATTGCGCATGTCTGATCATCCCAGAATGATCACCCGGCCTCGCATTTCCTGAACTGGCCGCAGGGACGGTCATCACTTATTGATTCTAGATGGAAAATTGCGAATGGGGCAGGAAGCATAAAACGACCTTAGATCCCCACAAAGGTAAAGCACCGTACACGGTACCTGCTCAAAATCAATCTTTGAATAGAAATAAGTAGGCATAATGTTGTGGTATCATCTGGATATCTCAAGGTAGTTGACAATCGAATGGTACCAAATTGCCACAAGATTTAAGTCTAGACCTGCATGGTGGACAAACTGTAACATGCGAAGGCCGAAGCAGAAGCTGAAACCAATACCAGCGGCTACACTCACGAATGTATAGGTTGCGAGTGGAATAACACGACAAATTTGCCGTCCTGTCGAGTACGGATGGCGTCAGTACAGACGTATCCCGGGTTCCTCTACCCCTGTTCCCAACATCACTTTCTTCATTCGAAGATGTGAGTGGAATGGGATGGGATCAGCACGTAGTTCACTGCTATTCCAAGTATATACGCGTATCTGCTTATGTACCGATGCCATCCAGCACTCGACAGGATAGCTATGTCGAGGAAGAATGAAGAGCCGGGGGTATCGGAACTGAAAAGCTTCGAATTTTGATAGCTTCGTACCGTACTTGACTATTACTTGGCAGAATGATTCAGGTATTGAAAACGACGACCTTGTCACGCGGCCACGAAGAACATATTTGATGGAACGTTTCCGCCCACAAATGGTGGAACAGCTCGGAGGTTAATTGATTTTATCAGCGAGCCCGCCGCTTGCCGCTAACAGTGAAATGTTAGAGCTTCAGCACCCAGCATCAAGCCTCCTGTTGGCTCATGTGCGTGAACACAAGATGTTGCCAGCCGCGCTGAGTTTGGAACCGTAGTTTTGACTACACGTTCATTAAGAGCAGCATGGAATATTTCCGCTGTACTGATGATAGAGCTGTTCACGTGCTTAACAACCCTTTACGGACGTCGCCGCGTGTAAACAGGGATGAGCCTAGATGAGGCAGGTCGGGAGCTCTAGAGTATTGCCAAATAGGGCTCTTACGCCGTCAAATGGGGCAACGAGCCTTGGGAATTGCCGTCACAAGACCGGCATTCATTGATTGCCGCGGGGCCTTCAATCGGTAATCGGAACGCATCGTCAGCGCCAAGATGGACTGCACTCGGATGAACCACGTCCACTTCTCTCTTATCCACGTACATTCACCTTCCCTATTGGACAGTTTAGCGCCGCATTGCGTGATTAGGAAAAGTCTTTACCTCCCCCTTTGGCTTTTGGCAGATCCTTGATTGAATCATACTTCTCAATAACTTGTTTGTACCAAGGATTTGGGTAGTGGTTCCTGTCGGCGGAATGTTCTTTAGCGGAAACTCGGCGGAGTTTCAGCGGAGATACGATCGAGCTCATTCTAGATTCTCGTCTCTCGAAAATTCCGCACCATTTCATTGCTGTCGATACCTATTTCATCACGCAGCTCCTGCGAAACTTACCGTCGAGAACTTGGCAAGCTGCGAGAAGTTTCGTGTAGATAGCCCGCGCTGAGAGTAATGTGGGCTATCCGGGCAACGTCCGATGCCGTTGTCGGAAGGGAATCTGGCCATGTCAATATGCCAGATGGAGCCCCAATACCTAGACCCTTCTGTCATCCACCGTAAACTCATGACAGGCCACCATGACGGATTTGAGTCTATCCACACACACTCGCATCTTCCCCTGTTGAATCATTCCGTCGCCACATCTGATACGTTCTTCATGCCCTAGGACGAGACAGGTTTTGAGGCCGAAAACCAAGGAGCATGATGCTTGGTCTACGATTACAAGACTCAGAGTTGACTCCTCTAGTGCCATCATCCTAGCAGTGTCTACGCGTAAAGCGGAAGGTAGTGCTGACAATAGAATCGCTCAAATTTTCGAAAAGGTAGAAGCAAGTACCTCGAGGTAGTCGCAAATGTACAGCTGTTCGCTTGTAGACCTACAATTACAGAGAAGTACAACAAGTTCAGCCCTATTGGGACTTAAGCATACTTGTATCCGATGAAAGCCATAAATTTCTCACCATATTGTGGAAATGCGCGTACGCTGTGCAACTATGGAGACTCAACATGATGTTCTTTCCTCGGTTTCGCTTTGACGTGGAAAATCACGAAAATCGTAGATGGTTTGGAGAATCCTGACCAGGTTTTAACAGACTTATCAATATCTACAAGTAGTATCATGCAGGTCTAAACCCAATCTCACGCTAACATCGATCTTAATCCCCCCCATAATTACCAGAAAAGGTATTCGCCGTATCTCTCAAACTACAATCATGTTTACAACTCTTCTTGCGGCCGTGGCTATTGCTGCCAGTCATGTTGCACACGCTTCTACCTCTGCAACTCCTAGCCTCCTCCTTTTCTCCAAGACGGCTGGCTATCGTCATGCAAGGCATGTATCGCGCTCCCTATTTATTGTTTTCTCTGTCTAATTAGGGCATTTGAGCTATTAGCATCCCTCATGGTATCCAGCTCGTGAGCTCCATTGCCAATGAGAAGGGTTGGTCAGTCGCGGCGACAGAAGACTCTGCCATCTTCACCAACGGGAGCCTGTCCGCCTACAGCACTCTGGTCTTCATCTCCACGACCGGCAACTACCTGTCAACTAATGAGTCGGATGCTCTCAACGATTTCCTGCTTAACGGTGGCTCTTGGCTAGGCATTCACGCCGGTAAGTTCAAATTGATGGATGTATTCACAGCGCTAAAGACATGTCTGACGTTTTCAAATATAGCCGGTGATTTTGGAGACGATATGCCTAACTGGTTCACCAAGCTTGTTGGTGCACAGGTAAGACGCAGTGTCGGGTTTCCCACCTTTCCTAGCTTTATTGACCTCGCCAAAGTTCCGATCCCACCCTTGTGAGACAGACGACATTTGTGACGACGCGCAGAAAGAGCGATATCCTCCTAGTGAGTTAACAATAAGCTCGATTGTCAATTAAACATAAGAAACTTCTAACGTTTTCCCTCTCTAGATGGCAACATTCGCCCAGACATCGTCACAATTCTCGACTTTGACCATCCCTCGACCTCTGGTCTTCCAGAGAGCCACAACCGGACGGACGAGTGGTATGCATACAAGACTAATCCTGCCGATGATTCTGCATACAAAGTTCTCGCAAAGGTGGAAGAGACATACATCGACGAGATCACGCTATCTCCAGAGCTTCAGCACATGCCTCCCATGCACTCTATTTCGTGGTACTCTATGTACGAAGGCGTGGCTAGGGCGTTCTACACTGGTATGGGACACACTAATGAGTCTTATTCTGAGGAGTACTTCGTTAAGCATGTCACTGGAGGGTTGGAGTGGGTCACCGGCACTTCAAATTAGATAGTGGGCACGGCATGTCGGAATCGACTGGTCCACATCAAGGAACGACTCAGTCTTGGTTTTGCGGACAACTTCCCTGCAATACGAGAACAGTTCGTCATCACAGTCTTGGTAAGGGATACCTGGCCGATGACAAACCGTCAGGTTAAAACTCTTAACAGTCTGATAAAGAACAAGTAACTCATCCATATGCTGGATTTGTAGTGATCATGCATTTGTAAAGATGTCTTCGTGTTGGAGAAGAGACACAAAACTTCAAGTTATGTACAGAAAAGGACGTGATGTTTGAACTGGAATGCTCGGGGAAATGAAAATTAGTTGAATGTGACACCATGCCAGATTGACACCAACATGATGAAAGCCGACTTTACGTCCGATGTGTATCTGTCACGTAACAGGGATAGTAATCGCACCTCACAAAGTGCCCGTCACGTGCTAAATCACGTGTCTATCTCAGATATCGTATATATAGACCTTTTCCTTTTATCTATTTCCACTTTAATAATTAAGCTACTTTTATTATACTTCGTATACCTATTACTACGTACTATAACTTATAATAGTTATAAGCCTAGCTCTTAGTTAAGACCTTATACTACGATAATATACTTATTAATATAATTCTTATAATCTTTTTAAAATAACTAACTTACTTATACTTACTTTAGCCTAAGCTAAATTAACTAGTTATAATAGTTAAATTAAATAGTTTAATATATTTCGTACTATAAGTAAGGGCGTCGGGGTTTAGAAATACGTCGACCTAAATACTCTAGATTTTAACGCATTCCTCGACCCCTCTATAGCGCTTATTTTACCCTTAAAATTTAGATAATTAATTACGACCCGTAATAAAAAAGAACTACGAGCCTACTAGGCCCGTTATAAAGCGTTCGAGAATGACTAAAGAAACTAAGAAATCCTCTACTAATAGTTTCTAAATATAACTCTTAATACGAACCTTTTAACTTCCTTAAGCACGAGTAACCTATAGAACTAAGCCGGGTTTCTTTTTATAAAGCTAGTTATATTACCTACTTTACGTAAATAAATCTATCTTTATACCGCACCTATAAAAAGGATTTATATACTCGAGAGTATTTAGAAATAATAAGAGCTTAATACTAAATACGAGTAACTTATAGCTTATAAACGTAATATTATTAATACGCATATTAAAGTCCTCGCTTAATAATTAATAAAATTAGTTAATACTATATTATATAAATACGCATTCTAAAAAGTTATTAAGAATAGCGCTAAGTTTAGTATATAGCGAATTATTAAATATTTAAAATAGGAATTTATACCCCCTAAACTAATAATAAGGAATACGGTTTAAAAAGAATATTAATAAGCCCTTAATAAAGCGAGGACTAAAATTAACCCCTAACGCTAATATAAAAAATAATAATTTACTTACTTCCGAGCTAAAACGTATAATATTTTAAAAATTAGTAAAAAATTCGCCGTACTTAATTTCTTAATTATAATTAAGTCTAAACTTAACTTTATATAAAGCTAACGTATATATAAAACCTTTAGTAAATTAATAGCCTTTAGAACGTATACGAGGACTTTTAAAGAGATTGCGTATATATTTAGCTTAGTAACCTAGGACGTATATACTAAACGACTTTTAGGTTAAAGAGGGGCTTATTCTACTTTTATTAAACGCTCTAACTTAGTTAACGACGTAAATAATAAAAGTAACGTTATATACTTTTATAATTATATATACCTATAGCGCCCTACGGCGTATTAAAAATTAAAATAAGTACTTATAGGCCGAAACGCTAATAAGTTATTAATACGAATACTAAGGAGCTATATAAAAAAAGTCCTCGCCGCTATTAAATTAAGTAAATAAAAATCACTTTATAATAAGCTTAAAAAAGCTAGTTAGCTAAGGAACGATAGAACCCCTAAAAAACCTAGGTTTTTAAAAAGATCCTCTAACTAACCTATAATAAGCTTATTAATAAACTAAGATAAGGGCTACGTAGTTACTATACTTATAAAGAGTTAGGACTTAGAAATAAACATAATCTTTAGTACTCTTATAAATAGCGCTTACCCCCTTTTTTAGAGTATGGTAATAAATAGCTATAGAATAATATATTTAGTTAATAATAAGAGCCTACTTAAACCCGAGAGTTACGTACTATTAAGTAATAAAAACTACGTTAAATTAAGAACTACTATACTACTTATTACCGTACGTAGTACTCGTATTATAAAGGGCGTCTTAAATAGACCTAAAAAAAAGAGAACTTACGATTTAAAGCTCTAGAACGTCGCTTATATTAAAGGATTCTATATTAATATAATCTTAAAAACTTTATTAAATAGAAGCGCACTTTAATACTACGGTTTAGATTATACTTTATAATAAGGAACGCTTTATAAAAATACTATTAAAAAGTAACTTATTTAAAAGAATAATCTAGTCTTTTTTAAATATAAGCTCCTCTAATCCTATCCTTCTTTTATAAACCTTAAGCGTATCTTATAAAGCCTAGCTAGTATTATATTACTAATTAGCTATAAAAATTTCCGTTACTTATATTAATATACTTATAAGAGGTTTAATAGCGCGCTCTTTTAATACCTTAAAATAGGTTATTTCGGACCTAATACTCTTTATTAATTACTATATAAGACTTAAAATATATATATTAAACCTCTATTATAAGTTAAGTATAAAATATATATATTATCTAAAACTAAAATAGTAATTTTAAGAGGACTACTCTTAAAAAGAGCCTCACGGCTATAATACCGTACATATTAAAATCTCTTTTACTTTAAACTATTTCTTAATAAATAATAATATATATTTATAGCTTTTAACGAATATAATAAGTAGCTTAGGGGGTTCTTTTTAAAAATAAAAATAGAAAAGGAAGTGCTTTTCGTATTATAGAGCCTCGAGGTAGCGATTCGTTATTAAAAAAGGACTTTAATCTACTTTTTTAAAAATAATAATAAGACCGCTCTCTTAACTATAAGCGTTAAACGCGTATATAAGACTTAATATAGTAAACTAAGAATTAAAATAGAACTTCTACCTTTATATATAAAAAACCCGTAAGTAACGCTAAAAGAATAAGTTAACTTATAATTACTAAAGCTTATAAAATATACCTTTTTACGAACCTCCCTACGAATCTATAAAACGAAATAGTACTAGCGGCAATTTTTATTTATAATATTACCCTATAAGAGGCTAATAAAAGAGATTTGCCTATTATAATAGAAATTAATTAGTAAAAGCGGTATTAATACTAATAATAAACGGGTTATTAAGTACGGGATTCTAAACCAGTTACCCTATATCTCGGTAGCCTTTATATATATAGCTACTAAGTATACCCTTTTTATAAAGATCGTAAGAGGAGTATACGTTAAAAGGAGTTTAAAGTGCTTCCCCGCGAGTATATAAAATACTTAGTTAAATATATATTAAAAATATATAACTTATATAAGGTCTAAGTACCCGCGCTTAAGTAAGTATTTATTATAAAAAATATTAAGTTTAATAAAAAAGCTTTTTATAATCCCGTATATAAAGAATAAGCTATCGTAAGTAAGTAAATAAATTTAGTAATCTAAGAGACATAAGAACTCTTTAATACTAATAATAAGTTAGTTCGAGTACTTAAGGAAATAGATCTAGACTTCGGAAATACTAATACTTAAAATAACTCTATAGTTAAGGATAGTATTATTATTAAATTTTTAATTATTTAGGACGCTAAGTAACTAATAAACGTACTCTAAGGTGCGGTAAATAAGGTTAAAAAGGCTAATATAGTCTTATTATTATTATTAACCCCTAAAATAACCCCCTTATATAAGCTCGGGGGTAGGGGTAAAGAAGGGGATATAGTAACCGGGTTATAAATAGCTCTACGCAGTCTATAATCCTCTTTACGAGCGCTTATATATATTATAAAAGTTCTTAAGCTTTTAATTCCTAATAGCTCTTAATAAAACGCTAAAATACGTAACAAACGAAGTACTAATTATAAAAAAATAATTCTTAATACTAAAATCGATATTAGTAAGGAACCCTTATAATAAACTTCTATTATTATATAAAAACAGAGCTTATAAGAACTACCTTATCGAGTACTAAATAAAGCTCTGTTAGGTCCTAGATATTTAAACCGGGCCCGTAAACCTCTATAACGCTTTAATAGTAATATCTTTATAACGTTCTTATATTTAAATATAAGAAATAGTAATTACTATAACCGTCTCTAAAATTACTTTTTTTCTACTTTTATATCTAATTAGTAAAAAGCTATAGAGGAAAGTAATATAGGATATATAATACTTTATTAAGTAGTAAAAAGAGTAGTTTATAAGACCTACTTAGAGCGCTCTAGAGGAGTTTAAAAACTACGACTTACTAAAGTTAATTTCTAAAGCCTATTAAAGAAGTTTAGTAATATTAAATATCTCTTACCGTAACTATAAAAGTTACTTAGGGATACTATAGATATAAAAATAAAAAAACTAAGGGATATTAATATGTAAAAAGAGGTTAACTATAATCCTAAATAAGGGATCTTACTTTTATTAAAATAGGTATATACTTATAAGCACGACGTTAATAATAAAGTTAGCGAAGTAAAAGCATATATATATATAAAGGAGGATATATAACTACTTAACCCCTTATAAAATACGTACGCTTCGACGCTTATTATAAAGGCTTTTAGGCTTATAATAATAATAACTACCTAATTTAACCTTAAAATAGACTAGTATAATACTATTAACGCATTCCTTAACGCGCTTCTTAAGAGCGAGAAGCTAATAATTATTAAACTCCTAAAAGAATATAAGGTTATTAATAAAATAAATAAACTCTAACGCGCTCTATATAGCCTCTAAGACTTACTAATTCTCTAGTTCTAAACTTTTACCTCTATACTCCATAATATAAATATAATATATAGCTACGAAGAGATCTATATTTATTAAACCGTAAATAAGAAAATAATATTAGTATTCTACGTTAATAACTTTATTATTTTATACTATTAAAATAACTAAAAAGTAGCTTAGAGGATCGTTAATAATATAAAAGAATATATTAACCTTAAGGAGAATAGACCGATTAATTACTTCTTTAGAATACGGATTTTATAAAACCGTACTACTTATAAAGTTTACTTTATTTATAACGTATATATCGAGCGAGTTACTAAGCGCTTCGACTTTATAAATTTATTATATTTAGCTACCCCTCTTTTTTAAAAAAAAGTTTAAACTAAACGAGGGGTAGGTAATAAAAAAAGAAATAAAGAGCTATTAAAAAAAGGTCGGGAGTATACTTTATATAACTATTATAATTAAACTAGACGTCGCTTTTACTTATTTATAATTATTACGGTTCTTAACTAACCTAAGCGTAACCTATATTAAAATAATTAACTACTATATCCAATATTTTTATATAACGAGATATCTTACGCTCTATTACGGTAATATACCGAGTACGTAATTATTACTTCTAACTAAAAATACTAGCTTTGTAAATAACGAGGTAATACGACGATTATCTTAGGAATATATAATATTCCTTTTTAGTAATCTAATTTAATAGAAATTAGTACGCTAAGTAATAGTTACGACGTTAATTACTAAAGCTAAGCTTTTTTATTTTAAAAAAACCGTAAAAAAGACTATAGCTCTAAAGCGCCTTTTTAAAGATATTACCCTTAACTTAAGAAAAGTATAGTTAGTTAATTATAATAATTAGTAAACGATTTAACTTATCGTAGGGGAAAGAAAAAGAATAGCTACTTAACTTTACTATATCGATATATAAAATATATAGCTAAGATAAGAGTACGTTAGAAGTAGTTTCGAAATTACTTATATATTAATAAAAGATATACTAGTAAATAGACTTATTAAAAACTTTTTATAAGCTAAGTTTGAATATTTCTATATACTTTTTAACCTCTACGATACGCGAGAAGCTATTATAAATAGTTAAAATAGTTAAAAATAATTAATTTAAGCTACGCTTAGAAAAACTTAATACCTAAAAATAGACGATAAATAGAACTTAGAGTACGGCCCGGAGGCTTAAAATAAATAAAATAACCTTACCCTATAAGGTATATATATATAAAAATAAGACCCGGGTTTATACTTATTATTTAAACTCTTAGTTTATAAAGTATACGATTACTAAGAGTATAGTATTACTAAAGAAGAGAGTTAGTACGTATATTAAAAAACGCGTTTTATACGCTCCGAAGTCTATAAAACTAAAAGTAATAGGGGTAATAGAGGGTATAAAAACTAAAACGACTATTAAGTTAATAACTTAGGGTATAAAAACGGGCAGCGTAATAAGAGGTTAGTTATAAACAACTATAATAAGTATAAAAGAGGACCGGGGGCGTATATTAAAAAAGTCCTCTATATAAAAACCGATATAGTTCTTATATATCCTTTAGTTATTATATATTTAGCGGACGATATTACGGAGCTTAGTAATATCTTATTAAAACTATAGTTAGAAATACGCTTTTTAATAATAAAAAAGGATAATATACTTATAAAAGAGGGAGCACTACTTATAATAACCTCGGTAAGGGCCTAGGCTATTAGCTATAAAACGACTAATATATTAATATACCCTTTAGCTAAACGGCTATTAAAATAGTACGTATACTAGCTACTACTTTTTATAAAATAACGACTACTATTTTTAATATTAATATACTAAAGGGCTATTTTAAAATAGGGTAAGTACTAAATCTCCCGTTCTTTAAGAGCCTCTCCCTTAAGCTTTTTAAAGACTAAGTATACGTTAAATAAGCCTAAAATAATAATAAAAACTATACTTATTACGGGGGGTACTTTAACCTCTTAGCGTTCTCTTTTATTTCTTATTACCTTTTTAAAAAAAGCTAGCTTTACGTTTTTTAAACCCTAAAATAATATTAAATATAAACTTTTAAAATAATAAGTATATAATATACCCTTTTTAAAAAGCTTATTATTTAAACTAGTTTTATTTTTATTCTTAAACTCCGAGGGGGGGATAGGTAAAAGCCCGTTAGAGCTCTTATTATTATTATTTACTTTATTATTACCCTTATTATAATTATTAAAAAGAGCTTTAAACTTAATAAAATCCTTAATATCTTAATTAATAACCTTAATATCCTCTTAGTTAGGGAGGGAGAGCTCGGTAGCTAGGCCTTAATAAGTAAGTAAGAGGTTATAAGGGGGAGTAACGACTTAAAAAGGCTTATTAATATTATCGCTTATTTAAACTCTTAATAAACTATATAATACGTATATAAAAAGTATTATAAAAATTGCACAAAACTTATTATTACTTCCAGATATATTAAATATTTATATTTAAAATAAAATTAGTAAACGATTTAATAATATAAGCGCGCGCGCGTAGTAAACGGGGGTACTTATAATAACTACGAAAAGTTAAAAAAAAATAAAAAAATAATAACTAAGTAACGCCGCGAGAATTTAAATATATATAAGGTAGCTAAGTAGCCTCGCTCTTAGTAATTTATATACTAAAAGTAATAAAATACGCACTATTCCGGGTTAGGATTCTATTTACTTTAAATAAAGGGATATATTTATAATAAACGCGGTTTAAAAAACGCATATCCCTTATACTTATTTTTCCTTTATTTATATTTAACTAAATTAGGCTTTTATAAGGGTATTTAGAGATTCTATTTTAAATATAATAGCTCCTTAGTAATAATAATTAGGGGGTATGCTACGTAATAAGGATAGTAATTATACCTTATAAAGTGCCCGTTACGTACTAAATTACGTATCTATCTTAGATATCGTATATATAGACCTTTTCCTTTTGTTTATTTCTACTTTAATAGTTAAGCCACTTTTACCATACTCCGTATGCCCATTACTGCGTGCCATAACTCGTAATAGTATCTAGGCCCACATAAATAAGAAATATTATTAATTTACACGCCAGTGCAGACATAATAACCCAGCCACAGATTGCTGCAACTCGAGTCAACTTGTGTGTTGTACGAAAGGAATTGCTCAAACGTGATGCCCGCGCCGCTGTAAATAGACCAGCAGCTGTCGCTAGACTTGACTTGGTAGAATGTCTTGCAGTTGGAGACGATGCCAGGCATCTGGGGTGTCGGGCCGGTGGAAGGAGGAGTCGTCGGCTGAGTGGTGCCTTGAGTGGTGGTGGCCGCGCCAGGCACGTGGACACAGACGTAGTAGTCGAGCCAGAGGTTGGTACAATCTGTTGGGCGACATGTTAGAGCATTGAAACCGAGCAGTCAAAACGATTATACGTACCAGCGTTGATCTCGGTGTTCCAGCTCTTGAACTGAGCAGTGCTGATACCGTACTTGGATGAGATGGCGTCACAGGAGTCACCGGAAGAGACCTTGTAGAAGCCATCACAGTTGGCTGCGAGGCCGGGCATAGTTGGGGAGTTACTAGGGGCCGCAGCGGTGGTAGTGGTAGAGGAGGATGTGGTAGTCGTTGAGGTCTTGGAAGTGGTTGACGTGATGGGGGTGGTGCTCTGGGATGTCGTAGTCGTCGGCTCCGGGTCATTAGTGACAGTACCGATCACGCAGTACGACTTGCTGGTGTCTAGTGCAGGACAGGTGATTCCGGGGTTCAACTTCTGGAGATCGTCGACAGAGAGCCCCCAGCTGCTCGCAAAAGTTGCGCAAGTGTCACTTTTACTAGGGGCCGTGGAGAAGGCGCAGTCGACAGCGCGGCGCGAGAGAACTGACCCAGCAGAAACTAATCCAGGGAGAACTCCCGCAGCGGCGATGAAATGAGTGATCTGCATCTTGAGGAGATAATTGGCAGAGAGGAAATACCCTAAAGAAAGACAAGAGAAGTATGATGTTGATGATGGTAATCATGCAACACTTGAACGCGGCCTGGAAGCCCGAGTCTTATACTCGCCTCCGACAGATTGTTTCCTCTTTCCAAACAGGAACTCAAATTTCGCTAGGTGTAATCCTTCAAGGCAGAAAGAAAAGACTTCTCATCGACTCGACCTTGACAACATCCCACTTCCGGTCATAGGAACCAATTCGACTTCGGAAAGCACAATGCAGGAACTATCATCATGATCCGACTTACAGCGGCAAACGCTCTTCCCCGTTCAATAATATCTAAACCCGAAATCCGCTCGATGAATTCTTGAGTGTAACTCTACACGGCCCAGCCGGTGGCGCAGAAAGAGAGAACGGTTCAGAGTTGCCGAGACATGTCAAGTCTCTCAGGTACCACCTTGGCGCCAAGCGCGGCGTGCGTGATCATTGCTTAATACTGCTTCCGCTTATTGGCAAGGCTGCCGAGAAGGATTCGATACATGTATTATGTAGGCACCCGCGGCAAGGATGATCGGACCAACTAGCCTATCAACTCTGTTGGTTGCTGTCACATTGTAGAAGCAACTGTTTGCGCCAAGCCGGCCAATCGGCACCAACGTGAACTCTCGTGCTTTAATTCAACTCTTTTTTCCCGTCACACAGTCAAGAGACGGATCACACACTGAACAAGCAGGCTGAAATGGGTAGGATGGTGGGAAATAGCCCGGGATAGTGGGGGTGGCTATGCGCTTTCTTTGCCCATCCATCTGTATAAAATTGCATGTTTCTTACTTTTCCGTGCCTCTTTTTCCCCATCGCAACGAAATTATTGCCTGCCTATCTTGCCCCATCGAAACCGAGGCATCGAGCATCGCCTACTGCTACCCATCAAGCTTCCGGATCTGGTAGAGCGTCAGCATGTACACAACATTATGGACGACTAGTTGGCGGCTCCTTCTAGCCTGTGTCTGGACCATCCTCGGAGCAACCACCGTCGCAGCAAGCGATCAGTCGGGCGTCGTGGAAGTTGACCTGGTATTCCCCCGCAATGAGACATACGCGCCGACGCCGCTTTTACCCATTGTCTTCGGTTTCCAAAACTCGCACTTGGCGCCGGGGCTCGCTCTTAAGATCGGATTCTCGATATGGAACTACAATAACAAGAGCGATTCGGTCAAGACCACGGAGTACGACGTGAGATTTGCCAACTTCTCCAGCAGCGACCCATACTATGAGTACCGCGGCTTCGCCATGTTCAACGTTGAGGGGACCTGGCAGATCAGATACACCGTGTCATGGTTCAGCTGCACGGAGGATTCATTCAAGTACCCATACGAACTTCCCAGCAATAACACGTCCAACGCCATGATTTTCACAACCAAGACTGCCGGGCAAAGTGTGGATCTCATGGCCGCCACAAACGGACAGGATTGCTCATCTGACGCGGGTGTCGCCATCAGCGTGACTGATACGCTCAACTCTACCGGAATCTCAAAGTGGCCAGGCGGCGATACGTGTGCTGTGGTGGCTTCATCAACGGTCACGCCGAACCCTTGCAAGATCAAGATGAGCGAGGCCGACGCGTCGAGTATCTCTGCTGCTGTCACTGCTCGGGCGTGCGAGGCACAGAATCCACCAATCGAATGCCCTTCAGGCAACGATGGTGACGAAAATGCTGCGGACCATGGGTTGGTTGTTGGAGGGGTGGTGTGTTTGGCTGCCGAATTGGGTGCCATCTTCCACGTTTTGATGTGAGAAAGGGCTGAATTGTGGTTGTATTTCGCACCAAGATTACTCAATATGAAAGTTTCTACGATAACTGTGAAAAATAAAGCCTCGTTGAGGGTCTGCTGAGGTATCCGAGATCAGGCTGAATAAGAATGCCCTGCGTCGTCCTGCTGTGCCTCCTGCATGGTGTTCGCAGGTGACCATGCTTAAAGGATTTAACTTAGATGAAAACAGGCAACATGAGAATATCATTGGGCTGATGTAATATCAATGTAGCAATATGGGTATGCACAGCGGGAGCGGATGAGATTCAGAACTTTTGCACCTCCGGATGCAGGGGAACATGATTGAAAAATGATGTGAAAGGGGGGAGGGAGGCGGGCTTGGCGAACTTCGGAGAGTGGCGGTCCATCCCGCTCCGTCGCTTCCGCCAGCCCGCTCATTTAGCTTAACTCTAAGCATGTTGTTTCTCCGGGGTTGGGCGACTCCACCTTGATCCTTCGGAAGTGTTCTTTCTGGAAACTCAGCTGTTGGTCATGCTTGTTAAAGGGGGGCAGATGCGTGAAGGATCACTTGCCGTAATGTGCGTCCAACTGCCAAGGCTCTACGATCGAGTTGCCAAGCGTAGAGCCTTGCGATTTATGCCTAATAACGTAGAGAAATTCGGTAAACACGGCATACGGAAGGTGATTTTGAGGCCAAGGTCGTGAGGCAGCTCTTTTCGCCCCCGAAAAGTGCAAGGATATCGCAACCTCCAGACAGTTGGAATGGAGGTTTTGTGTTGCGTTGAAGTGGAATTCTTGCTGCCTTCTGACCGTTCATGGATTCAATAGTGCTTACTCGCAATTTGGAACTTGTTCTCGATCGATATCATGAGGTTATGGGGGCGGGTTGGGATCAAAGTGGAATCCGAACGGGATTCAGACCTCTGTGCTTGATCGGATGCGAGGAAGATTCATCATCGTGGTTTAAGAGTTGGCTTGGGGGACAGACTTTTGTCTACCTCAACCGAGTGAATGATATAAAGCTGCTGCGCTGTCAACAACTACAGTCATCAAAACGAGTCAACTGAATACGCTCCTTCCAATCTTTTGTCTCCTATCTATCTTGCATTTTAACTCTTATTCGTCCTTACCATATCAACCAACTTCCTGATTTCTTTACCCCCTGACTCATATTGTACGAGGCGTTAGCCTATAGAGCCAATATGCACTTGCCATGGCTCACCGCGGGCCTTATGGCTGTTGGCTTCTTGACTGAAGGAGCCTCAGCGAGGTCGCGGACCGGGCTGAGACTTCCCTCCAGCCCTACCTACAGCAGCTTCGAAACTTGCCCAGAGCGTTGCAGTGTCTCTGGTCCTAATATTGGGAACTGGTCGGTCTATCCCGACTCCAAGCACATGCAGAAATGCAAGCAGACCATGTTCTACCGCTTCTCTCTCTTCGACCCCGTTGACGACAAGGCGGCTAATCATCGCATCCATGCCTGTTCGTCATATGGTCCTGATTTCTCCAAGCTGCCTGCATCGACCGCTCGCATTCCATCATCAGAGTCAGTCGACGTCGACTTTAAAATTGGATGGTGGCAAGAGGGTTTTGGCCAAGCCACCGCCGGCCTTCGCTCTCTGATCAAACAGATGCGCAACTATGTTGATCATGGGCATGGCGAGACTGACGGACCCTTCATCATGTTTGGTCAGTCTGGGCAAGCCACAGTCGGACTCTACATTGGCCAAGGTCTGCTGAACCAAGGCATTGGCGAATCGGCCCTCAAGAATCTCCACGATACCTTGCCTACTCTCAACGTCTCAACACCAAGCCTGGCCATGCAACTTTGCGAGCCAGGCTACGACAGCACTCACATCTTTGGATTGATGCTCTTGAGTAATGGTTCCTTCGGCCCGATTCAGGACGCCTTGAAGACGTGGGATAATGCTACTTGCCTTTCCTTCGAGGATTCCATCAGCGTTGGTGGCCAAGTCAAATTTACCACGCCTTTTCTGCCCTCGAATGGCACGATTTCCACGAACGGCACCACCAATTCGACAATAGCCAAGCGTGTTCACGGCACTGCCCACAGCCGACTCCATGCCCGCGCAGAATGCAGAACTGTGCAGGTCGAATCCGGCGACAGCTGCGCGGCGCTGGCCACAAAGTGTGGCATCACGGCCGCTGAGTTCACCAAGATCAACTCAGCATCAGATTTCTGTGCTACTCTGAGACCGAAGCAGCACGTCTGCTGCTCCACCGGCGACATGCCTGACTTCAGCCCGGACAAGAACTCGGACGGCTCATGCTACTCGTACCAGGTGAAGGCGAACGATAACTGCGACGATCTTGCTGCCGAGTACAGTCTCACGAGACAGAAGCTCGAGGACTTTAATAAGAAGACTTGGGGCTGGAACGGCTGCCAGCTGCTCTTCACGGATACTATCATGTGTCTCAGTGATGGGACGCCGCCGTTCCCCGCTGAGATTGCTAACGCAAACTGTGGTCCTCAGAAACCTGGTACGACGCCGCCGACTGATGGGTCGGATATTGCTAAGCTCAATCCCTGCCCTTTGAACGCCTGCTGTAACATCTGGGGCCAGTGCGGTATCACCAAGGACTTCTGCATCGACACCAACACGGGAGCCCCTGGAACTGCTGAGCCGGGCACCTATGGCTGCATTTCCAACTGCGGTACCGACGTGGTCAAAGGCGATGGCACAGGCAGTATCAGGATCGGTTACTTCGAAGGCTATGGCCTGGGACGTGAGTGTCTCTACCAAGATGCTATGCAGATCGACTCGTCAGCGTACACACACATCCACTTTGCCTTTGGCACCTTAACAGCCGACTTTGAGGTAGAGGTTGGCGACATACTGTCCTCGTACCAGTTCACACAGTTCAAGCGCATCAATGGACCCAAGAAGATCTTGTCCTTTGGCGGCTGGGACTTTTCGACCTTCCCTGACACTTACTGGATCTTCCGTGAGGCCGTAACGCCGGCCAACCGCCTCAAAGTTGCAACGAACATTGCCAACTACATCAAGAAACACAACCTCGACGGCGTCGATATCGACTGGGAATACCCCGGTGCGCCTGATCTTCCCGGCATCCCGCCCGCCAGCGAAGACGATGGCCCCAACTACCTGGCCTTCCTCGTGCTGCTGAAGAACCTCTTACCTGGTAAGACTGTCTCCATCGCGGCGCCCTCGTCGTACTGGTACCTGAAGCAGTACCCCATCAACGCCATCGGCAAGGTCATTGACTATATCGTCTACATGACATATGATCTTCACGGCCAATGGGATGCCAACAACGCAAACTCGCAGGAAGGGTGCGACATGGGCAACTGCCTACGCAGCCAGGTAAACTTGACGGAGACCAAGCAATCTCTAGCCATGATTACTAAAGCCGGCGTGCCGGGCAAGAAGGTTGTCGTCGGCGTTACCAGCTACGGACGATCCTTCAAAATGGCGGACCCGAGCTGTTGGGGCCCGGACTGCCTATACACCGGCGACCGGCTCAACTCGGAGGCGGCCAAGGGCGTCTGCACGGGAACGGCGGGCTACATCGCCGACGCCGAGATTGCCGAGATCATGAGCGACAGGCGCCGCGCCGGCCGTGTGGTGACGAGCTTCCTCGATGCCAGCAGTAACAGCGACGTGCTCGTCTACGACGACGGCGAGTACGTCGCCTACATGAGCGCCAGCACCAAGAAGACACGCGCGGCGCTCTACACTGCCTGGGGCATGGGCGGCACCACGGACTGGGCGACAGACTTGCAGAAATACCACGACGTGCCCGCACCCGCGAAGGACTGGGCGCAGTTCAAGCAGCTCGCCATCAGCGGGCAGGATCCCAAGTCGGACTACACCCGTAACGGCAATTGGACCGATTACGACTGCACGAACATTTACGCAATGGACCAGCTTCACCGGGATGTCGAGGAGCTCTGGCAGGGTCTCAACGCGGACGCGGCATGGGAGGACGTTGTGAGGATCTGGAAAGAGACGGATCAACCCTATAATGACACCAGTTTCCTCGCTTCTGTGCATGCGACACTCATGATTGAGGCCGGCGCGGACGACTGCGGCGGCGTCCTGGGTAGTGACTGCAGTACAGACGGATGCTCCAAGAGTATGGACGGACAGTACTCGGGCCCAGCGGCGCAGCTGATTTGGAACTCGATCATCACGATCCGGAAAATCCACGCCACATACTATGACGCTCTATATAAGGCCTCTGTAGGCCTCGTTGCCGCGCTCAAGGATATGGAGAACACTTTTGCGCCGATTCCTCCTGAGGAGGACAATACCTGGCTCCTCCTCATCATCGATCTCGTCACTCTGGGAACACTCTCTGCCGCAGGGCCCTTCTTCAACACGTTTCTCAAGTCTCTGCCAAAGTTTGCCAAGTCCCTAGACAACCTCAAGGACACCAGCATGACTCTGATTGGCCAAAGCACAACCATTGCCAAAGACCTGCTGCCAGACGCGGACGCATCAGACTGGACGGATCAGACTGGACACCTAAAGATCAGGACAAGTTCTCCAACTACATGGGCCAAGTCATTGACGGCTGGGCTGCAGTTACGTCCCTCGCCCTCACCAAAATCTTTGACGGCTCTTCCGAGTCGGTCAGCCTCATTGGCAAGGCCATCGCCAATGGTAACCTGTATCCCAAATCCGTCAACGGGACTGTGGACGCCACTACGCTGTTGTCAAACATTCAAAAGTCCTATTTCGCCTATGCCATCCCCGCACTCTGGCATGCCTCGAGCGCGTGGGCGTTCGTCATTGACTCGGGCTACGGCTGCGACGCATCGAACCCGCTGGATGACTACCTCTCGGACGAGACCATGAAGGCTACGGGCGCGTGCTACAATGGGAAGCTGTACTACCTCGCCAGCCCGGACGGCGACGCCTACGAATGCTCCGAGGGCGGGTGCGTGGACCAGAAGTTTTCGGCGCCCAAGGGTGTCGGCAAGCTGGGCGACAGCTTTGGCGACGTCACGAAGGAGGACCTGATCAAGGGCGCGGTGCGTACCTATCTGGCTAATGGCGGCAAAAACGGTGGCGGCTTCGCCAACGTAGATGACGAGGGCGTGCAGGACGACCTGCTGGACGTGGACGTCACGACGCCGGGCTTCATCCGCATCCCCGTCTGCAGCGCCGAGCGCGCGTTCCAGAGATGGGAGTCAGCGACGAGGGACGAGACAAAGGGCTCCACCGAGAACTACCCGTGCGACGTGCCGCCGGGCAAGGACTACTGCGGCTTGTCGTCGTTTGAGGACCAGACGAGCGGTGCGTCGCCGAGCGCGAGCGATTGTCGGCAAATTATCAAGAACATTGAGGGCGAAGGGGGTACCGACTGGACGACTCAGGTCGTGGGGAAGAACCAGCGCGAGATTGCCAAATTTGGCGGGTGTTCTTTTGGTGTTGAGGCGACCAAGGTTGATGGCAACGTCGAGTTCTACGTCGGTGGGCAGGATGTGATTGATATCATAAACACTGCTATTGAGAAATTTGAGAATGGTGACGGAAAGGTGGGAGCCAAGGGAGACATGGACTGTAACGGGAACAGTCACCAACAGGCGGTGAAATGGGGCATTTACTAAGCTTACCAGGACTTGGATCTAGGGGTTGAACTGGTGCCATACCTTGGCAACTGTTTTCTTTGTAATTCACATTCTCCTGTACGTATTTAGCATTACCTTGGGTCTTTGACTATCGAGTCATATGTATTCTATCTTCGTTCCTGCGTTGAAATCCCGCAATCAGCTTGACCGCGTCTTGAACTCTCGGTGAGCGATCATGGATGGGGTTCTTCTCTCAGGCGGAGAATGGCTTGGCTGGAATATTACCCAGCTGTGCCAGCACGAACACCTTGGACAACGCTACAGACAAGCAAGACATGGAGCGTGCGTATGAACTCGCTACAGAGTACTAGGTAGGTGGCCATAGTGACTCTAGTAAGAAGCACCACATTTCATGATTCTACGCTCTTCCATCTTCGAGGATGGGTAATCGAGAGTTGTCAGGACTGAGTGAATAATGTCCAAAGTGTTGTTCCTGGTTGGGTGAGACACGGGCATCCTTGCTGCTGCTGCAGAGCGTTGTGCCACGCCGTTGGGCCTTACGCTCAGGCACCGATACAGATCGATCGAGCGACTTTGATCATATGCTCGAGGTGAGCCATCAGTGGCTACACTGTCTCGTGAGTTCTCGTAAGCTCTCGTGATGTGGTCATCGAGTTATAGATTCACTTCAGATTCGTTCTGAAAGTCTGGCTGTCTTTTTTTCAAGACACGTTGGCGAGCTTGTTCTTCTCAATGGGGAGATTCCTGTGCAGGGCCCCTAAACTAATCCTATTAATAGGCGCATTAACCCCTCATTCAGCTGATAGTAAGGCGGCTGCACCCGCACCCCCCAACACTGTTAGCACAGCGCAACATGGACGCTCCTGGGCCGAGTTAGGCTTCATGACACCCTCCTTCTCAAGCAGCTGTTGCAGAAGACGACGAGCTGAACTTGATTCTCATTCCAAGAACGATGTTGTCCCATTGAGCAACGTCAGAGGGGGGAGAGAAAGAGAGATAGCGAAAGAAGATGACTGATTGATCAGCAACCCCGGCACGCCGGTGAAATGATCCGTGCCGAAATGGCGGTGACAACGACGGGTCCTGTACATCATGTACTCCTAGGGAGGGGGGCACTCTGGGACAACTCACGTCTGGTTGGAATGGCGGCGGGGTGGAGACGAGAACCCTCACCGCGGCCATTGACATCGCGGCCGACGCATGGCGGTGGAGGTTGGGCATCATACACCGCGCATGATCCATAGTAGCGACGTGGCGGAAAAAGTAGAGAGAGGCAGCAGCCAGCCAGAATCTCTTCATTCTGTTTGGTCTGCTGCTCTCTCTGGTGCAAGCGTGGCCGCAGGTTTTCCACGAGACCGCTCTTCACGACCCTCGCCTCGCCTCTTCTCACTCACCTCTCACCTCTACTCAGACAAGCAGAGTCTGTTCTGTCCCTACCCGAGGTGATCCCTCCCCCTTGTTGCATCTCGCCCTGCCTCATCTCAATCGTTCCGAGATCCCAGGCCCAAAGGAGTCCAGTCAGCCCCGGGTTTCTTGCTGCTCTATTGTGGTTCTCGAGGTTGGGTTAAACCACTACCTAGGTACTGCATCCCACCGCTCATCCCACACCCCCAGTCTTCAGTCTCCGTCATGTTGCAATGATTTGACCCATTCTCCGTACCCTTTCTCTTACCTACCTTACCTTGCCTCGACCTTTTTTTTCTCTTTGGTCTCCGCCAGAGCTATCCATACACCATACCGACAATTGAATCTTTAAACAGCCCCCTTTAGAAACTCTCTTCCCTTCCTTTTCCTCTTCCCTCTTTTTCCTGTTCCTGGGATGTGTGGCAAGAGATGGTGATCGGGAACCGAGATTTTTCGACTTTCAGGAGTAAGAGTACCAAGAGCACTAAGAGTGACTCGGGGAACGGGGACGATGCGTCCATAGGCACGCACGAGAGCTCGTACGAGCACCCTCTGGGTGAGTACAAACCGAGGATCAACGGTCTACGAGATCACCAGGTTTTCCCCTTTCTTTTGCTAACATTGAGGCAATCTCCAGCTCGCAAAGGTTACGATATTGGCCCCGCGTCGAGATGCGAGGTGGGCGACGTCTTTGAGTTCCTCTGGGCAGACTCGCACGAGTTCGAGTGGGAGTGGAAGTGCCTTGGCTACACGCGCTTCATCGTCCTTCGACACAGCGACACTTTTCCGCATTACTGCCACTGTGTGTAAGTTTTGATCACCTCCAATCTCCGACCGCCGGGATCCCTCTGTTGATGTGGTTGAGCTTGTTGTTGCTTTTTACCCCTCCTCATCAACGCCCCTCATCCCACCAAACCCCCCGTCGGCAAACCAAATCAAGCCATAATCAAGCCCAAAACTTCATCTCGCTAACCTCCGATCGACGATACCACCAGTCCCATCTCCACCCCCACGAAAAATGACTTCCAGAAGCCCGGAATCGACTCGAGCCAGCAGGGCTACGTCTTTGACGAAAACGACCGCACCCCGCCATTCGATCGTCTCCCCTTCTCCCCCGTCGGCATGCAGCTCCGTCCGGGCAAGTTCCGCGTGAAAGAGAATTCACGCGCAAACTATGCCGACGTGCTCGAGATTGATCACGATGCACAAGTCATGGTCGTCGGCGACGTCACGCGCTACTTTGACCGGGTGCGGAGGAATGTCAACAAGGCCGTCATGCGCAACGTGTTGAAAAAGGCGTTGGAGCAGTACCGCCAGGGCAAGCTCGTCGGCAAAAAGGGCGCCAAGCTCGAGGCGAGCGTCGTCAACGGCGGTGGGAGCCAGGATGACGAGGAGGAGTTCAACTTTGACGAGGAGCCCGAGGACGGAAGCGATCCGGACCATCCCGATGTGTTCCTGCGACCGGATGAGACCTCGTCCGTCATCGAGAAGCGGAAACCCGATCGAGGAGATCGTAGCGACCGCAGCGACCGGGAACGCGACAGAGACCGGGACCGGGAACCCCTCGTCAGCGCAGAAATGCCGCCACCTCCGCCCCCGGCCCCGCCGCTGCCGCCGATGGACCTCCCGTCCCCGATGCCGATGCAGCAGCCGTCGCCCCCGCGAGAGCGAGAGCGCGACGACGCGTCCTCGATCCGGTCCCACGCGTCTCGAGAGAGAAGGCATTCCCGGAAAGAAGCGCCCCCGCCGAGAGGTGAAGACCTCCCGCGAAAAATGTCGGATCACCACGTCGACGGCGCCGCTCGGCCGTATAGACAGCGCATCGACCTCCCGCGATCCCGGAGCCATCGGGCCTCTGAACACGAGGTCTCTGCTTCAATGTACGACGTCGCTACGGCCAGAGCGGACTGAGAAAAAACCATGAGTTGTGACATTGGGATCTGATGGGTGATGAGATGACGCGCATTTCTAGGATGATGATGATGATATGGTTACCATCGATCGATCGGCTCTTGAAACGGGTGCTATGAGTGGCACGACGGCGGCTCTGAATGTCTTTTTTTTTTCCTTCTCTTTTTTTATGACACATATCATGATTGCATGCATCAAATGCCTCTTTTGCTTTTTCCCTGCTGCGACTACAACATCAACATCAACAAATAACGAGAATCCGCCAGCATTCACGGAGTACAATTAGACTTGTTTGGTATTTCCTTTTTTTTTTTTTTGCTTGTTTTTCTTCACAATCATCATGATCTTCAGAAGACACATTACAAAAAAACTGTACAAATGATAATCAGACTGCGAGTTTTGTCTCCTCTCCTCTGCACTCAAGATCTCACGATATATCCAGGCAGCTTACCGATTTCACTGTGACTGTTGAACTATTGCATCTAGAATGCATCTAGAAGAAGATGGAAGGATGCAAGATCCGCTTGGGTAGCAATTTGGGCAGCAATTTAATACCAATTTCCTATCTGGGGGCCCCGCGGGCGCTAAAGGCGGCAGTCTGCATCGTCATGCAGGATGATTCACGATCCTCTCTCACCAACTAGTCGGACCAAAGGTCTCGTTTTCCCCCACCTTCTTCAGAATGGCGCCATACGTGGAGTCCTATATGCAAGACACGATTAGTTGAAATGAGCCTCGACGTCAGATAGCGTTGCCAGCAAGCGCATTCACTTGCGGGCACCCGCGTTTCGCGGGGAGAGTGAGGGAGGAGGGGCAGGGTCCCCATTCTCAATTTCACGATGCATATGCAACTTACCAAGGTATTATATACGTCGACGTTTCCCCACCATTGTGGGATCGTGACGTTGGGTAACGTGATGGCGAAGAAGATTACAATGGTACTGATGATGAGACCAGCGTCGAGCGCAGCGGCGGTGATGTAGTTGTACGTCTTCCACCACCCGTGAAACCTCTTGCGCACGCCGTGGTTGAAAATGAGTCCGACAATGGCCCAGCTGGAGAAGCTGAGGGGCGTCGCAGGCGGGAGCCAGCCCATGGCACCGAGCATGACGGGCGCGTGGAGGACCTTTGCGAACTTGAGGTTGAGAACCCTGGCCAGCACGTAGAAGACGATAGGCAGGCAGGCGCCGATGAGCCAGAAGTAGTTGAAGTTGTGGTAGATGGAGCCGGCGCCGAACATGCGGCGGGGACCGATGACACCCCAGACGATGGAGGATGAGAAGAAGGCTCGGCCGTTGGGGCAGGTGAAGTGTGCGTGTTGTGTGCTAAGGTCAAAATGTCAGGTATCAATCCTTCGTAGGGTAAGTAATCATGAGGCTCCCTTTGGATGGACTCACAGTGCACAACAGTTTTCAATATTGCCAAGCGTCCAGTTCATCACGGCAATCTGCACAAAGACGGCCCAGATGGTAGCCACAACCTGACACCAAAATGTCACGCGAGGCGGGATCTTCATGTAATGCGCCATCTTGAGATCGCCAGAGTACGTCTGCGCCTGGCCGAGAGTAATCGTGCTGTACACCTTGAAGATCATGACACCAATCGGCTTCCCGGGGATCATGAAGCCCGCCAAGAACGGGGACAGCACGTTGAGCGCGAGCCCGAGGTTCGAGATGGCGAGGATCGTGCACGTGGGAATCACAAAGATCATGGCCAGAAAGTTGGCGACGAAGAAGGCCCACCACGGCAGCTGGGAATCGTAGCCCTCCGCCGTCGCGAGACCGAGACCGATGGCGAAGAGCAGGAGGACGGCGTACCACCACTCGGGCGCGTCGACATACTTCTTTGCGAGCTTGAGGTGGATGTCGGCTTCCTGGTTACGCGCAGCCTTGAGGCGATACCAGATCTCTTTGCCATGGAAGAAGCCGCAGTGGACTATAGCGGCGGTAAGGGCGGCGAAGGAGAGGCCGTAGTTGAGGGCAAAGGTAGGCGGAAGGAAGAGAGGCGAGTACTGCTTGTACTTCTCTTCTGAAAAGGTGTACCCGGGTCCGAGAATCTTGCTGACATTGTAAGAGCTCTGGGTGTTGTCATAGGTCTGCGAGGTGTTGATGGGGAGGTAGTCTGCAAAGAGGGCGCCCGAGTAGGCGATGCCGATAGTAGGGATGATGACGAACGTGAAGAGGCCGATCAAAACATTGACGTGGGTATGTGTCGGCGAGAGGAGGGGGTCGCCGAGGTAGGCGGATACATAGGTCCAGTCAAACGTGATGGGAATCAGAGAGAGGCCGGTGAAGCCTCCAAAGAGCTGGTTGACGACGATATTGTTCGGCTTGATCCAGGTGACAAAGGCAAACACCGATAAGCCTTGCCAGAGTACACCCGGAATCCAGTAGTAGCAGAACATGGCCGCGAGGACGTAGAAGAAGTACCGGTACCGACTGATGATCCAGCCGTTGCTGTGCGTGCCGTCGCTCTTGCTCTTGTCGTGGAGGGCGTAGAAGAGGGACGTGTTGGCGAACTGGTTGGGCCAGATCATGGCCGCCGGCCAGACGAGGAAACGGCGGCAAAGGCCCGCGAGGCCGATGCCGATGAGCTGAGAGCTCAGCGTGAAGAGCAGCTGGAAGCCCCATCCGAGGTTGATGTCGTAAAAGGGCTTGCCCTGGAGCGCGAGGAGAGCGTCGGTGCTGTAGGCATAGCCAATGGAGACGTTCGACATGAGAGTGATGACAACGTGCTCCTTGATCGTAAAGGGGCCGGTGTTAAAGGTCCATTGAACGCCAAATGTGTTGAAGACCTTCATTGGCATGGCCTTGGCCCAGAGACATCCAATTGGGTAGACCAGCAATTGGACGATGATGGATGGGAAGTTGATAGCGGGACTCCTGTGAAGATGGAGTAAGAGTGTCAGCCATTGATGTTCAGGTATCCCAAAGTTATCATCATCTCAGTTCCACTTACCTCATGCTCAAAAACATATTGAGTCCGCTCCCAATTGTCACGAAAATCATACCCAGGATCCACGCTCGGACCGTGTTTGCGACTTCACCACCATCCGTGTTGCGTACAGCAGCACGTACTTCCTCATAGGGCGAATCCTCTGTCAAGATGGCATCGGCGGCAATGATCTCCTCAGAGTCGCCGTCCTCGAGCGCTTTCTTCACCATGTCGGCCTTGTCCTGGGGCAGATTAGGGTCCCATTGATGATCACGCTGGAAGTTTTCGAGATCGGTTGCCGCTTGCGTGACGTCCACGCTATGGTTCTTTTCGTCCGCCATGGCGGCTACTAGGTGTGCCTATATTATCGGGCGTGATGTTGATGCTGGTGGCTACTGCAAGGCTCTATGCAGCAAAGGTTCACTAGCTAGATCGTCATAGCCCAATGGCTGATCGATTTTGGGTTCCACGGACGTCGGTGGCAGCTTGGGAGGGACCAACATTAAGATCAATGCCTCGCGATGCATGTACGTACGCGCGTCTCACATATAAGTTGAACAATTTGCGGATCGATTGAACTCAATCAAGGTTCCAAGAGGGAAGTTGCCTACGTTGCCGGGAGCCCGAACGACGTGATAACGGTCACCAGGACCATCCCACCGTAACGTACCACGAGGTATCGTTATCATGGATAAATGGTCTCCTTTCTCCACCTTCATAGTGCGAAATGGTGGTGTTCCCAAGCAGTTCGTGTTATCTCGCCCGAGGCCGGGGGCGGGGTGGCGCCGTTTATTTCCCCGGAAGGAGGGGGGAAACGACAGGGAACATGGAGGATTACGTGCGGTTAGGATTCTTTTGGAGGAACTTATTTGAGCGAACCCCTGCCCGCTTATCGTCTTGACAAGTCTTGTCCCGACGCGGCAATGCTTGGTCCAATTGGCGTTAAACTCAAAACAAAAAGTTCCAACCGTCGGGGGGATCCCCTTGACAGCATTGAACCGTCGGCACGTTGCAACCGCGTGACGGCCGAACGACTAATAACGAATCCTCGTTCTTACCCCGCCGGTAGATAAGGTAGCAATTCTTCCCCCAACACGAAGGAGTTCGATACGGATAACCTTTGCCCATGAAAGATACGGATATTGTGATAAGACGGAAGGGGTCCCGCGGGGGGTCTTCCGACGAACAAGGATCTCGGACTGAAAGCCCGGGTAACCCGGGTCTGGCCGGGAATGTCACTTCAAGCGTTTATTTAGAGAATCCCAATTGATTGCAGCGAAATCGTCCGAACCCAGCGCGATGGTGTCAATTGGCCTGAATCACGCATTGATTTTCCTCAAATCATTACCGCTATCCAGGGTGCTGGATCTACAACACCCCAGATGACCTCGAGTGTCCAGCTGTTCCGCCTGCTCGGAACTATCAGCGTGTAAACGGCTAATCATGGAGCCCTTGCCTCGAGGTAACCCTCAGTAACTTGCATGAGGTACCTTGGCTGGCGATACTGCTCCATACAGCATGCCTGAGATCGATCCAACATCAACAGTCTAGCACATTGACCTCCAGGGATCATGATGCAATGACAATGATAGCTCAGTGAGAACGAAGCTCGCCTTTTGCTCCTCTTATGAGTTCAGGCTTTGAACACAATCTCAGGCTTTGAAACTTCGTCTTGAAGGCCTTGAATCAAACATAGAAGCAGTCTACTTCTTAGTATGGGTCTCTCGCTGTCGTTGAACATCCAAAATCTTCCTCAACGCTGCATCTCGCTCTTGAAATTGCTCCGGATTGGGCAGACCGTAGGCATCCACAGTCTGCTGCACAACTTTCGCATCCCACGTTGACCCGTCACTCTTCTCTGTGCCCTCTGACTCATTCGTTGCCTTTTTCTGGAAATTCACAGGTTCCGAACTATCCCATACCCCTTGAACAGTCCCAGAAAGGTTATTCAAGAAGGCCTGGATTCCAGCTACCCCGCCACCCATATTGTACGACTTGAAGATGCCTTGCACCGCCCATCTGGGCCCAAGGCTCGCTTCTATAATAGTGTCAATGTCAATAGGTCTACGACACAGGGAAGAAGCTTACAGAGGCCAACTGCTATTAGGGTCTAAAAGAGGAATTACTAAAATCTGCCCTTCTCTCGAGGTATACTACTAGCGCTCTATATATACCTAAGCTACTCCTTTATTACTTAGTCCCCCTCTTTATACCCCCTAAGCTATCCCTTAACTAACGAGGCCTAACTAGCGAGGCTTAATAAGGTGCTCCTTCCCCTAGGCTTTGTCCTAAAGCCCGTTTATAGTTCGTATACGCTACGTTAATCCCTTACTTAGGAGGTCCTTAGATATACGGTACGAGGGCGGGTATAAGTAGCGCCCGTTAGCCCGAATATAGACCCCTTACTCCGGATAATAGCCTTATAATTCTATACCCGGGTCGCTCCTACTTATAAGCCGTCCTTATAATTACTAGTACTTAAGTAGTCGTTGCCCTACTTTTATTCGCTAATATTAACCCTTTTTTAAGCTACTATAATTCCGAATTCCTTTTCTTTTTTTTTATCTATAGTTATCTTTTTTATATATAGTCTCTTATTTTTATTAGCGTCTATACTACTCCCTCGTTATATAGATATTATAGCTAACGAATATCTCCTAAATCCCTATTTTCGTATACTCCCCGCGCCTAAGTAAGTCTCTTTTAGAGTTGTTCTGTAGTCGTTACTAACTCGTTTTAATATAACTATAGCCCCTAATCGCGGCGTCGTTATTATTAGTAATAGAACGGTCGTTAGCGCTATAAGTGCGCTTAGTAATAGCTATAATAGCAGTCCGCCTAAAAAGCCTAATATCCCCTTTACTCGCCCTAACCTCGTATATATATTACTACTTATATACTACTTATACTAACCGTTATAAACTCTTATTAAAAAAAAAAAAAAAGCGAACGCTAAGAAGATTGGGGTCGGCTAGGTATGCCCGCTCCCTTACCCCGCTTATATTATATATAAAGCGCTCGATCTAAAAGCTAAGTACTATAATTAGCTAGGTCGGTAATTTATAGCCCCTAGTTCGCTCTTTTATTTTATACTTTTTTAGGATTTAGCGTACGTTATATTAAGTGCGCCGCGCAGAACTATTTTTATAAAAATATAGTAAGCGCTTAGCGCTATTACTACTCCGTTACTTTTCTTAAGTATTATATTAATAGCGTCTTAGGTCCCTAAGTCCGCAGAATCTATAGTACGAACTTTTTAAAATACCGCACTTACTTCTAACGGCGACGTTTATAATTCGGAGGTTTATTACTCCGTTATCGCTCTATTATTACTACTACTTGGGTCGCTAATATTATTTTATAGCTTTAGTAAACTTACTAAATTACCGCTAGTAATATATAAAGGGTACTTAAGCGCGCTAATAAAAAGGCCCGCTCGACCCCCGTTATTAATAATAACGATAATAAAGTAGTTATAAACTCTTCCCGCACTACGTCTTTATCTTATAATAACACTATAATCGTACTACTTCGCACTATCTATAATAAAATACGCCGCTCTAATAACATTCTAACTAATATATAGTCGCCCCGCCTATGCTCCATATTCGTAGCTAATTATTTATAAATTCGCTAATAATAAGGAGATTATTTCTTTCGTAATAACCCCTAGGATAATAACTAGGGCGGCCTTTTTATATATAAGGGCGGTCCCTCTACGGATAAGGGCAGTCCTTCCGTACGTTATAAAAATTAAAAAAACGGTTAGTAATTAGCGCGTTTACGCTACTTAGTTATAGCTATATAGCCCCCTTTTTTTATTATTAGTAGCTAGTTCGCTATATTATTAAGCTCCTTAGGAACTAGGGCGCGCTATTTAATTAAAACTCGTTCTTTATATATACTAATTAACGTTACGTTTTTGATATACTTAGCTAGCTCCTACGTATTTTCGTTATTATTATATCCCTTCTACTGGATTAGGTATTATCGCCTCCTCTTCGGCCCTCTATATTATATAATATCTTCTACTTCGTAAAGTAGCTCCCCGTCTATATCCCTAATAAATAAGGGCTTCCGAGGGGCTTCTTCGTAATATTAATACGGCTTAAGTAAAAATATATAGAACATATCGTATATTCTATATTATATCGGTACGTTTAGTTAGTAAGTAACCCCCGCTATTCTAATTATTAATTTAACTTCGAATAAGCCCAGATACTTATTAGCTAACTTCTAGCTAAGACGCTACTTCTTAATATTCTTTTTTAATAATAGTACCTAGTTACTTACTTTATATAATATATTTATCCTAGTTTTATTAGCTTATTACTTATATATCTTACGTACTTTTTATATAAGGGGTTATAGAGCTTTTTAATTAGCTCGTAGTTAGGCCGTACGCTCCTCGGCTAAGATATTCTATATACCGTCTCGAGTCCCCGTTAAGATTAACATAGGGTACGTAAATAGGAACCCGAATAGGGCCTTAGTAAGCGCTTTACGGATTACTAAGTACTAAGTATTATTATATATAAACTCGGCTAGGTAAAGACGCTATGCCTAATCTAATTAGTCCTAGGTATAGAAATAGTAAAAGTACTACTCTAAATATTAGTTCTACCGTTCTATTTAACCGTCCGTTTATAGGTAGAACGTAGTACTAAGACGCCTCTTTATTACTAAAAAGTAATAGAGATAAGTCTAAAACTTATTTATAAATAACGACCCCCTATTAAAGACGATCTTTTTAGGTATTCTAAACTTAGTAAAGATCTTTATAAATAAGAGGTCTGCGAATCCCTAAGCTATAAGGGTCGTCCTCGTAGCGATATAAACGCTATATTTTATAAATCGGTTTATTATAACGAGTACCGCGTCGTAGGGGCGCCTCCTAATTAGCGTAATCGATATAAGTAAGCCCGTAATAAAGTCTAGCGATATCTTTTATTATAGCCTAACTAAGGTAAGTAGGGGGCATAATAAGCTATATAGCTTATAATAACGAGGCTTCGTCCGCTAGTATACTATATAAGTATTAATATAACTTTTTATATCCCTACTTACTCTATCTTAATAATAATAGCGTTTTAATAGTACTATCGTCCGCTTTACGCTATAATATCCTACTATAAGCGTATTATAATATATTTCGATAACCTCCCTCCTTAGCCCTTTATATAGCGGTATATAAACGCGGCTACTATAATATAATAACCTTCTAAAATCGTATACTTAGCTCTATTATTACTTCTTTCTAACTAAGCGAGGCCGTCGGTTCTTTTTAGTTTACTACTTATCTTTTATAAAAGCGTCCTCTTATTAAGTAGCCCGTAGTCGACCTATTATTAATAACCCCTCCTTACTAAATACTATTTTAAGTACTCTTATTATATTAAAGTTTTATAGAACGAGTAGCTTATAATTTATAGTTCTAATAATAAGCTTAAGTAGCTCTCTAAGTACTATGCCATAACTCTAATACCCTAGGCTCGTAGCCCCGTTATACTTCTTAAAGTACTCCTCGGAGTTCCCTTAAGCTAGAGCTCTTAACCTCTTTTACTTACTTTTCTATATTATTATTAGTTCTACTTTTAAAATACTTATTATCCCTTTTACTTAAGAGCTACTCCCGCAGCTCGTCCTCGTATACCTTATTATTATAACTTTAAGGGGCTCTTATATATTTCTAGCGTTATAGAGGTCTTCCCTTATTTTTAATAATAGCTCCCCCGCTCTACTATTATTACTACTTTTACTATAGTTAGGTCTTCGTAATAGTCTATTTACTAAGTTCTTTATACCTAGCTTAAACCTAATTTTAATATTAAACGCTACGAGTTCGTCTAGTTAGCGTAGCTATTTCCCGTTTAGTCTCTTTTTTATATTTAAGAACTATAGGTTAAAATAATCTATAAATACTACGACCTAATCTCGGCTATAAGCGAGGTAGTATCGCTAGTTCCTTAATACGTCTATAATAACTAGTAGCTCCGCGTCTCTTATACTATAGCGGCTCTCTATATTTATTAATTTCCTCGACCTATAAGTAATTAGATACTAATTACCCTTAAATAATTACGTAATTACTAAGCTAATAGCTCGAGCCAAAACGTCTATTTATAACTATGTGGGTAGGGTAGGGTTAAAATATCGTAATATTAGTACGTTAGTAAATACTACTAATAGCTTCTTAAACAACTCTACGGCTAGTATTAGTAATTCTAATTATCCTAGTTTTACTTTCCTTAGTAAGTCTATTAGAGGTGCCGTTATCTTAGTATAGTTATTAATAAATCTATAGTAAAACCCCGTAAATCTAAAGAACGTCTATATATCTTTAACGCTCCTTAGAAATAGCTAATTCGCTATAGCTTTAGTACGTATAAGTTCTATTTCTACGCCTTTATTAAATACGATATACCCTAAGAATCTTATATACGATATATAGAACTCGTATTTATTACTATTTAAATATAGGTTCTATTACTATAGTCTCTATAGTACGCTACGTACGTACTCTTTATATACTACGTAGTCGTTATTATATATTAGGATATTGTCTAAGTATACGATATAGACAGTATTAACTAGGCCGCTCAGAACGTTATTAATATGCGCTTAGAAAGTCGCGGGCGCGTTAGTTAGCCCGAAAAGTATAACTAAGTACTCGAACTACCCGTATTTAGTACGAAAAGCCGTCTTCTACTTATCGCCCTTAGCTATACGTATATAATAGTACGCGTTCTTAAGGTCTAGCTTCGTAAAAATAAAGGTATTAAATAGTCTATTTAATATCTCTCTAATTAGTAGTAGTAGCGTTCTATCTTTTTATATAATCTTATTAATCGCTCTATAATCGACGTAAAGTTATAGCTCTCTTCCTTTTTTAAGTATAAAGAGGATAGGTACTCCTACCGGGCTTATAAAGGGGCGTATTTAGCCCCTAGCCTCTATTTTTATTAAATAGTCGCGTAAGATCTCGAGCTTATAGTTCGATAGTAAGTAAATAGGTCCCTAAGGGATAGGCGCCGCGTTATCTAGCTCGATATAGTAGTTATATAGTACTCTATTTAGTAATAAAATAGCCTTCTTTTTTAAAAATAGGTTATTAAAGTCCTAGTAACGTAGCTTCTAGTCCTTAGCTATGCTCGCTAGTATTATGTCGCTATTTATAACTAAGTTAATTACGATATATACGAGTATTACTAAAACTAAGTCGTTTAGTAGCCCCTTTTTTAGGGTATTTAAGTAGATATATCGTTCGTAAATTAGATACTACTACTTTTTTTATTTCTAACTAATTAGCGGGTCGACATTCTCTAGCTAAGGGAAACCGAGGATAAGCGTAAGTACTATAATATTGGCTATTATAAAGCGATATAGCTATGTCTCTATTACGTAGTCGTTATTAATAATTCAAAGCCGTAGGTAGTAGCTTTTTAACGTTTCTATCTATTTACCCTTAACGTTTACTAGCTATAGTAATAAGTAAATTCGTAAATTAGCGTTAAAGCTATTAAATAGCCCAATACTAACTACGTTCCTTTCTACTCCCGAATCGATAAGGGCGCTTAGCTTTTCCTATACGTAGTTTAGGTATATATAGGTCGGGACGTCTAAGCGCCGCCCTTATTAATCGCTAGCTACTCTCCTTACTAAAATAGTATTTAAGCTTATTATTAGTCCGCGCTACTTAGCTAGGGCGAGGTCTAATTAATAACTAGCGGCTTTATACCCTTTTTAGTTATATTTATAGTATATAACGCTCGGGTAGCTATTAGTAAGGTACTTAGTTTTACCGTAGTTATAATATTACTAATACTACTCCCGCGGTCGCGGGTAATCCTTTATAATATAGCTAATCTTTTTATAATTATAATACGTAGTATTTTTACTAAGCGAGTTACGGCGTGTTCCTTACGTATTTAACTTATTAGCGCCCCAGTATCTTCTTACTAGCTCGTTCGAGTTTAAGTTAGAATATTACCTAGGGGACGTTCGTAAGCTCCCTACCGATAGCGAGGATTATTTAATACGTCTTATTAGTAATACTAATTATAAGCGAGTCCGTAAAAGTTCTATTTATAATACTATTACGAAACGTAGTTCGGGCCGTAGCTTACTTATTAGTATAAAGATCCTCTATTTTTCTATTAAAATATATTCTAATTCTATCTCGAGCTTATTAATATAGCTAACGAACTCGTCGACTTTCTTTTTTTAGCCTTATAAGGCGCTATTTAGTTATATACTTATTACTATTCCTTAGCTAGCGGGATTAGATAGGTTATTTTATAAAAAGGTCTCTAGTTCCTCCTATATAACCTAGTTTATTATAAAACTAGAGGTCCTTTAGTAGTTAAAAATATAGTATATTTAAGAGGTTTTTATACTACCGCTTAGGTAGCTAACTATATATACTACTTTATTACGGTCTATTCTTATTTATTAAGCCTATAAGTTAAAGTAATAGTAATAGTTAAAGAGGAAGCTCTATAGATCCCGTACCGATTTATTAGCGTATAATAAGTTAAAAAAAGATAGCGGTCTAAATATAAACGTTCCGCTTATAGCGCTTACTTAAGTTAGGAGGGAGCTAATAAATAGGGGCTTAGGTAGTACGAACTCGTTACTTTATTATTACTCGAGCGGCGCTTTAAGTACGGCTTTACTTATTAAACTATTCTTAGTCTGGGGGTTTACGTTTCTATTTACGTTAAAGCTAACGTCTGAGGCCGCTATAGCTAAGACCGTAGCCCTTAGTACGGGGGCCGGGCTATTTAAAGAGCTCCGTAAGCGTTCTAAATCTACTCGTCTTTTATATAAGCGGTCTTCGTACGTTATAATAAGGATTTCTTTCTCTAATTATCGTTCTTATTCTTATAGTTCTATTAGCCTATTACTTATTATTCGGTTTAGGTATTAGCGAGTAAGGGTAAGAGGTTCGCTATTTTATTTAAAATTCGTTAATACTTTTAGTAATACGGTCCTTTTATATTACTACTACGTTAATAGTCTTACTACGCTTCGTTCTTATATTATTTATTAAAGAAGAAGCGACTTTAGGGGGTTTAATAAAAAAAAGTCGTTTTCTTTTTATTATCGTAGCGCTAACTACGCTCTCTTACTACGTCTCGTTCTTATTAATATTTTAAGCTTTTAGCCTAGTCCCCTTCGTAAGTAAAGATTTTAAATTATTAATAAGTTTACGATATAAAAAAGAAGCTTATAGAGGCTAACTACTATTAGGGTCTAAAAGAGGAATTACTAAAATCTACCCTTCCCTCGAGGTATATTACTAGCGCTCTATATATACCTGAGCTGCTCCTTTGTTACTTAGTCCCCCTCTTTATGCCCCCTAAGCTATCCCTTAACCGACGAGGCCTGACCGGCAAGGCCTGATAGTTAACGTCTTCTGTGCTAACAACGCCCTGATCAACTAGTGAACAAGCTTCTCTGAGCAGCGAGAACGCCAATCGGTTTCCTACGAAACCAGGAACCTCTTTTTTGATAACCACAGGTCGGTGGCCGGAACCCAATTCAGCAAATAACTTTTTGGCAAACCTAACTTCGTCCGGTTTTGTAGTCGGTGACGGGACAATTTCGATCAAAGGCATGATGTGCGGCGGGTTGAAAGGGTGAACCACCAAAAGACGAGTCGTATCCACCATATCGCGGCTCTGAACCGACGCGGCGATACCAGACGTCGAGCTCCAGAAGTGTGCCTCGGCAGGCGCAAAGCTTTCAATCTTTGGCCATACTGATCGCTTGAAATCTGGATTCTCCGGACCTTGCTCCTGGACGATGGTGGCGCCGTCGCATGCCTCTTCGAGCGTGGTGCAGATCACGAGGCGGCCGGACTCGCGCAGGCGGGATATGCCCAGCGACGCATCATCCGAGTCGATGTAACCCGGCAGGACTGTGGAAAGGTGATGTTCGAGGTCTGGCCTCGTATCAAAGACCCTGACGGTGCTCTTTGTATGTCTCAGGTAAAGGGCCGCAAAGGAGATGCCGATGGCTCCTAGTCCGACGAGGGCGACGCGCTCGTTCACGTCAGATGGCATGGTGACGATGAATCAATACCAGGAAGTTCAACTGAGTGCCGCTTATGTAATGGACTGACTTGTCGATTGGAGAAGGTTAAGGATTGCCGTGAGGGAAAGCCGTCAGAAGAGAAGCTCGTCAAGTTGGGGGAGACGTGCCCCGCATGACGGAAGTCTCACTCCCGGGCGTTTCGGAATTCCGAGTTTTTGTCCGTGAATATCCAAACGCGGTTCCCTAATGCATAGGTAGGATAGCGTGCAATGCAGCTACCGAGGTCTACTTTGCTTGGTATTGGGAGCACGGTCAAACGCTCATAACTCAAAGCAGAGACTGCTTCCAAAAGAAATAGTAGACGTTGATGGCACTTTAGAAGAATCAATGATAGCCGGAAGTGTTTACTCTACTCAAGCGATGGCCATCTGCGAAAAAGTATGACATGTTTATTGTCGGAAGAGTTGCACGACACATGACAAAAAAGTATATTGTAGAGTTGACGGAATTCCGAGAAACTCCGTGAGCTACCGACCCTGATGTCGATGTTTACGCTCTGTATATTAAGCATGAGCAAGCTCTTTGAAGATGTAAAACCACCTTTGCCCTCTTCACTCCGTCTCCAGGTCAAATCATAATAGTACTACAAGATCTCTTTACCTCAATAAGTCCATATTCCAGGCCATACCATTGCTTGTATATCATCACCGTCCAGAATGGTCCAATACCTCAAATCCAAAGCTGCTACAAATGGCACCAACTCCGCATCTCCGCTCGATGTCCCAGGGATTGTAAGGGGCGTGATTGACGACATTCGGGCAACTGGCGACAAAGCTATTCGGACTTATTCAGAAAAGTTCGACAAGTGGTCGCCGGCGTCCTTCAAGCTCTCTCAATCAGACATTGACTCGATCGTTGCCAAAGTTCCGGCCCAAGTTATTGCCGACATCAAGACGGTGCAGAACAACGTTCGGACATTTGCTCTGGCCCAACGAGAATCTCTGAGGGAATTCGAGCTCGAAATTCGCCCAGGTGTTTTTCTTGGACAGAAGAATATCCCTATCGATCGTGTCGGCGCGTAAGTCTTTCGACATGATGTGTAACAAAACGGCCGATTGCTAAAAGTCAAATAGCTACATCCCTGGAGGACGGTATCCATTGCTCGCGTCCGCGCACATGACAATTCTTACGGCTAAAGCAGCCGGGGTCCCCAAAGTTATTGCCTGTACACCTCCAATCAACGGGCAGATACCCCCTTCAACCGTGGCGGCTGCATATCATGCGGGAGCTGACGAGATCTGGATCCTTGGCGGCGTCCAGGCCGTGGCGGCAATGGCCATTGGTACCGAAACTATGGACAAGGTCGACTTCATCGCGGGTCCCGGTAACGCCTTTGTAGCAGAAGCTAAAAGGCAGCTCTTTGGTGAGATTGGGATTGATCTTCCCGCCGGACCGACTGAGATCCTCATTGTCGCCGACGAAAAGGCGGATCCGACAACCGTTGCTACTGATCTTCTTTCTCAAGCGGAGCATGGGCCGGATACTCCGGCAGTCCTAATCACCAATTCGAGGACCGTAGCCCAAAAGTCCATTGAGGAGGTTGATCGCCTGCTGAAGATTCTGCCAACTGCACCGCTGGCCTCGGTCTCTTGGAGTACCTACGGCGAAGTGATTGTAGTCGATTCTCTAGACGAGGCCTATGCCTTGGCAGATGATTATGCAAGCGAACATGTTCAAATCCTGACGGAAAAACCGAGGGAGGCCCTGGAGAAGATGAGAAACTACGGCGCTCTGTTCCTTGGGGCCAAGACTTGCGTTTCCTATGGCGACAAGGTACGCCGTCATCCCGACATCCTCGGCGTCTCTGTTTTATGCTGACATTTCACCAGTGCATTGGTACAAACCATGTCCTACCAACGAAGAAGGCAGGTAGATTTACTGGGGGGCTCTGGGTGGGAAAGTTCCTGAAGACTGTTACTTATCAGGAAGTTGTTTCCGAGTCGGAGAGCGGAGAGCTGGGTCGATTGTGTGGTCGTGCTGCACGCGCTGAGAACTTTGAGGGTCATGCTCGCTCTGGGGACCTCAGAGCAAAGCAATTTTTGGGTGACGAGTTCGAATGGCTAAGCAAATAGGCACAACATGGAGTCACGTGTATTCATCCGAGAATTTAATGCGTTATATCAACCTCATTCAGTCTGTGACGCAAGAGATAGGTGACGAACAGTTAGTACATGTACTATTCTATCAGATTGAACTTGCGGCGTGGTTCTTAGTTTTGACTCAAAAGTCGTATCTTTGAAAAGCGTCGAATTTACATGGACTTTACCCAGGTACTAGCAGCTTAAAGTATCGAGGCGGTTTTTGATTTCACATAGCCTGCCTGCCATAGACAGTGTACTTGGGCTGTGCAGATATTCTAGGCTTTTTGATCGGCTAGCCGGCTATTGTTTAAAGTAAACTGAACCCCATATGCTCAAAGTTGAACGATGGTAAGAATGAATCCCATGCTAGGTCAGAACCCTCCAAGATGTCCAAACCCAAGGTCTCCAAGCTGTCCATGTCGACAGTATCCTCTGGAAAGTTATGGTTGCCATCCATGAATCCTTGCAGACTTGTGGGAAATGCTTCAGCAACTCGTCTTGCCGAATCCCACGCATCATTTGATGGCATGGCTCTACTCAAAGCTCTAGCTTTCCGAGTAGAGAGAGTCGGGCTGGCAGTCGTTTCGCGCTCACGTCCGTCCGCAAAGGTCTCTGATTGCCTCTCAGCAAGCTTTCGGCAATTTTCGACAAACTTGGCCAATCCAGCCCCCATCCAACTGACAAGGTGATACCGCGTGCATTGTATGGACTGGTAAGTCTCTGCAGCTTTCGACACATGGTCAAAGGCTTCATCCTGGTCCATATCCAGATGGCGATGATACTTCGTTGCGACTTTGAGAAGGAAGGTGCACGCATATGCTATCATCGTGTGATTATAGTGTGGCAATCCCACCAACCCTGCTTTGAGATCTGGGTCGGTGCTGATAAGCTCGATCGTTGATCTAGCGGACTCGACCGTTCCGTGAGCTAAGTCGAGAAACTCCATCGGAATCGGATCATCGACCGGGTTGGACGAAAGTCCCCGAAATACAAGGGAACCGATGAACAATTTCGCGAAGTGATAGTGCAGACGAAGATTCTTCCGGGGGAAGGCTCCTATCTGCCTCTCAATATCGCGTTGGGCTGCAAGACACATGACACAGTCAACAACTGCCGCTCACAACCTTTTCACAAGTCACCCTCAACTTACTTCTGTATCGAGCACGCCACAAATTGTGCCATCGGTCCACCTCCAAATCGAATTTCTCAAGCTCCTTTTTGAATATTCCCGACATGCGACTGTCATCATTCGAGCCGAACATATAGGTGACTTTCTCCAATATCGACAGCAGTTCCAGCTGACTGGAAAGACGGGTGTCGGTGCTTGAGCTGGGGATGGCACGAAAATACTTTCTCCATCCTTCCACAGACGACGGGTTGCCAAAACTTGACGGCCTGCCATACAGAATTGAGAGGTGATGGTCGCAAATGTAGAACAAATACCACACCCTCAAGCAGCTGAGTACATCTTCTCGGTCCTTGAGCCCAAGGCTGTCGGAAAACCTGTCCTCGAGTTGACTGGTGCCGATGACAATGTCATATGACTTATCGAGTTGAAACTCGATAGCTCGGCGAATGGCAAGACCAGACACTGACCATGAAAGATCACTGAGCCAGAACGAAGCTATGCACAGTCCCTGAAAATCGTAGAGATTCACATGCTTCTTGAACATGAAGTCAGACACGAGCTTGCGGAGCCGAGCACTGCAGACTCGGTATAGTTGCTCACCCCCGTGTTCATGCAGAGCTGAGACTGTGCAGATTGCCACGAATAAGAGGGAAGATGCGCGGCGCACGCTGTCCAGATCTTCAAACCGACTCGTGATCCCGTAGAGGTAGTAGTCAGTTCGCTCCAGAAACCTCTTCACCAGACGGTCTGCATCATTCCGCTGAAGGCTTCCTTCTGTGATGAGGTCATGAGGCTCTTGTGAGAGTGGTTGAGCTGCCATAGGCGCTGAAGAAACAGCTCCATTCGCATTGGCAGGCCTCAATCTCGTGATTTCATGCAAGGAGCTGATGGGCGCTTGACTCAATGGCTCGACAAGGTCATCACTCTGTGCACATAATGAAACGGTTTGTTCTTCCATATCTTGATCCTCATCTTCGATAAGGGTGCCAGTCTCATCCGGATGCAAGCCCTCAACATTCAGCCTTCCTGCAAGTGAACTTTTTAGAGGCCCGAGCAGTGGCAGAGATCCTTGTTGCAGAAGGCCGTTAATCGCTTTGTGCAGCATGCGAATATCATCCACCATATCCGACCTTCACAAAGTATCATGTATTAGCGGCGCAACTCATCGGACATGAGATGGGCAAGCGAACCGATTGGGGCTTGCATCATTGGACCTCGGCTCAATCTCTCGAGCTGGCCGTTTGAAGATGCACTCAATACTTTTCTTCCTACAATGCTGGCATGGCCCATCTCGGCCGCTCGGTAAGCATCGCACCTTCAAAGGGAGGTTAGCGACGCGTTAGTTGAGATGTCACGCATGCCAAATGGTCAGGGAGCCTGCACGTGCCTTTTGCTTTTGACAAGAGGAGCAGGCCTTCATTCGGGAGCTGTACGCGGCCCGGTGCAGCCTCTCCGGCTTCTTGCTGCGAGTTTCCATCATGAATGGAATGTTGTGCTGTCTCAGAGAACATGAATCGGGGAGAAAATGTTAGAGGCGCGGAGTTGACCGCAATGCTGAGACCCCGTTATGCTGTTAGGCCAGATATCCCTATAAGGATACTTCCCTAAATGGCCTAGCAATGTGTCTGAGTGACCTCCTCCCTTTTTGCTCTCCCTGTCTACATGATGCCCTCTAAGAAATGACACAACGTTCACCAGAGCACTGACCTGAGCTCTATTATAGATGATGGAGATTAAAATGGTATCTGGTGCCTTCCCGGTTCATTCTACCTACCGTGGAAACTTTTAAAATGGGTTCAAGGCGCTCAACACGTTGCAGGTGACTGCGCAACGAAGATCTCAAGTTCATCTGTCGATGTTGGTATGGGAATGGGTTATTCATATTTGCTTTTCTTTTGTCAAATAAGGGTTTGCGAACGGAGTAGAGTCAAATAGATAGGGCACTGTGTCTAGTACGCTTTAATGACCGGCAGGAGATCCTGAGTACGAACCCGAGCACCCGACTTGCCGAAGGGGGGCTCGCATTAACCCCGTTTGCACTCGTGGCTCCAATTGATCCTCTGATGATTTTTTCGGTCCCTGGTGAATCACAAACGATCGAACGGCGGGCATTGTCACTTGAAGAGTCTCCCTTCTTTGCAAGCCAACCACATCGACCCCACCCACGATTTCAATACGTAGACAATAGTCTCAGTTGTAGCGTACTAAGAAGCTTGTAGCTCTGCTTGCCGGAACGTATGAGCGGGCCGACACTCGAATGAATCTCGGCGAATCTCATCCGGGCAAAGGAGCGCTCGCACTTTCGAATCGACATCACTACCTTATTACAGGACAGGTACTGAATGTATCGTCTCCTTCCTCCAATCATAATATCAACAATGTGTAACCGTAATTTGCACCTCATTCAGTGGCTTGAATAGCGCTCTAAGAGAAGTGAACAGATATAAAAACTCTGGCCCAACATCATCTTGGCACGAACTTTCCAACCTTTGAGCAAATTACACCGACCCTTTCTTGATTTATACGTTTACGGCTTAAGACCCACGGGGCCCAGCTCCTTCTAGGCATGGACTACTATCGTATCAGCTCCTTCGGCCATACATGATGTCATCGGCCTTGTGTAACGGTACAGCATACCATTTTGAGATGTCTGACACGCAGGCTCATTTCTCATCATACCAGTCATTGACCGGTCGACTGCCCACGCCTTACCTCGCCAAGCTTGCCTCGCCGAAGCATTATGCCGGAACACGGATTCGGCTTACTCGTTTCCTGGCCGAGACTCGTCTTATCCGGGAGGCCAACACCTGACGGGGCTTGACCTCGGCCCGCTGATCGCGCTAGCTTAGTGCGAGACACAACCATTCCCCATCTCTCCAACCTCCAGTCAGCATCGACATCTACACGACCTTCGGGGCGCGAAACAAGAATGCCGTGTAACTGACTGAAAGTATTTGTTTCAGGATAGTTGATATCCCTTTCTGCTGCTCACTTCTCAGCAAGACGACTTGTACCCATCCCGAGTTGATGAAGAAGGCAGCAAAACGTTTTGCAGCGTAAATTCAGCGCTGTGAGTGATCCGTCGTGAACCAGAAGAGTAGTTTATGTACGGGCATTCCAATCATCATATAACATGGGAGATTTTTCATTACGTCATTATGCTACATGTGCCATGTCGGCTCGGGTTGTCCTTCGCTTCACGCTCAAATGAAAAGCTAGACTGGACATTGAAGTACTATGATTAGTCAATGTAAACAAGGGGCAAGTCCATGTACACCTCTGAAAATGCGTCCTCATATCAAAAAGAAAGGAAGGGGCCACTCATAGTCTCAATTGGGGTTGCACAAGGCGAAGTATCATTTCCTCGAAATGCGGCCTCTAGGGTCCAGTCGACTCCCTTGCCCTGCTGATCTTTCGACTGGTGTAACCTGAACCACTACCTAGGGGCTTCGGTGGCCCACCAACGACAATGGTGTCACGAAGCTTGCGATTAGAGAGAGCTCTTCTTATCAACAAAGACTCATCCAGAGCGATGAAATGACATCTCGATATTCAGCGATGTAACTACGTCCACAGACCCTGCTAGTTAGTAGGGAAGAGGCGCATGAGGCTCATTGGCATCGCAACACTAGAAGGGGTCTAATAATGAGCCTACAAATTGCGATTCGAGCTTGCTGCTTGCGTTCCACCAGGCTTTCAGGATTTCTTTCTGGTAAAAGTAATTCCAGCCGAAAGATCAAGAGCACGAGGCAAAGGCGTGCCTAGAGCTTGACGGCTGTTCAGCTCAAGTTTGCATAGACTGATTCAGACTTTTGTGCTCGATCCAGAACACCAAAACCTCTCGATGGCTGCACTGCGAACAAAGAGCAGTCTCCAAACACACCGTCTCCCGACTGCTAATTCGCCAAGCACAAGTTGAGTATAAACATTCCTAACTTGGGCGCATGTCATAGTGCTGACCATTTGAAAGGGCGATGGACATTTCGGCGCTCGATGTGGTCCCGATGGTCGCCTATGACCCCCCAAGGGATTTTTTACCGAAGATTCCACTCCATAAGACATTGTGGCATGCGGGAGCAACGCACGAAAAAGGGGGCGAACTTTCCGGCCCTCGGAATCCCCAAGTAGCTTCCATAAATGTCGCTTCATTTTCGTATCCAGCCGCAAGCAGGACTCTTGGCGCTTCACCTCCTTGACGTTGTCCAACATCACCACTCGGGCAATCAGCAGCACCGCCTGCTTGGAGGGCACCACCGACGACACCATGTCCGGAGACCTGGAGTCCAGCTTGCTGAAGTCTCAGCCTTCCTCTCCTTCATCCTCCTCGCAAGCATCTTTCTCTTCTTCTTCAGATGACTTGGAGTACGCTCGTCTTTGCCAGGACGACAAGGTTGAGAGCTTCCGTATTGAGACTCTCGAAGTAGAAGATGATATCTCTCTCGACGACACCTTCGTTGCAACTCGCCCCTTGCCGCCTTGGCTGAGATATCCCAAGAACCTTGCTTTGGCCTTGATCCCGAGTTTCCTGCACCCAGTGGATCCTGATGCGACACCAAAGCCCCTCCATCCATCAGCTTGGCTCGGTAAGTTGATCTAAGTTTCAGCAAAGCATGATTTTCTGTAGCTAATGTACGGTGAAGATGGACTTCGAGGACTCGCAGCGTTCTTCGTCGTCTGCCACCACTGGTCCCTCTGCACGTTGACCGGCGAGGTCCGCCGCGGCTTCATGAGCGATGATACACCTCTCTTTCTCCAGATCCCAATCCTTCGCTTGGCTCTTTCAGGACTGTCGAACGTCTGCGTCTTCTTCGTCATATCCGGTTATGCCCTAAGCTACAAGCCTATGAAGCTCATTAGGCAGAAGAAGTCGGCCGAGTTCGCAATCGCCAGCGCTTCCTCAGCTTTTCGTCGGTATATCCGCCTCTTCCTTCCGACAATGATCACGTCACTTGCCGTCGCTGGCCTAGCTTACTTCAAACTATTTGAGCTTGAGCCTATTTCCGGTCCATCTGTCACAATGTTCAGGCCACCAGCACTAGACAATGTATGGGACCAAGTAGTTGGATGGTGGGGGCACTTCTCGATTTTGTCCGACCCAATGGCCAAGAACCTTGACAGAGGAAGAGGGTTTCCATATCAGCCGCAACTTTGGACCATCCCCGTGGAGTTTGACGGTTCACTCATTGTCTTCTTGGCACATGTCGCCTTTTACCGAGTTCGCCCTAGCGTTCGAATTCTTTTCCTTGTGTGCCTCCTCATCTACACCATTCACTCCGGCTACTGGCAGTTCTTTCTTTTCTTGTCCGGCCTGCTCCTCGCTGCCCTCAGATTTTACGGCGACGATGAGAATGCCGACTACGAGAGCAACGGCTACGTCTGGGAAACTCTACCACACCTATCGAGCCCTTCGTACTGGCGACGTGAGGGGCTGAGGGGATTCAATGCCCCAATTTCGTTGATCAAATCCTCCAAAACCTACGGGATCTCCAAGAAGACTCTTCAATTAGCCTCTTTCATCGGCGCCCTATGGCTGTTGTCGTTCCCCGAGGGGAGCGGAAGTGTTGCGCAGACCCCAGGATTTAGAAACCTTTCCTGGCTGACCCCTGCAAAGTACGGCGAAGGCGACGGCTTCTGGATCCCCATCGCCGCTGTCTGGCTGGTTTCCACCATTGATCAGTCACCTTTCATTCAGCAGCTTTTCACGGGTCGGGTCATTCAATACCTCGGCCGGATATCGTTCGCCATCTACCTCGTTCACAACTGCCTGATTTGGCTCTGGGGCTATCACTGCGTTCGGTTCTTTAGTGCCATTACTGGCACTCTTCTTGAAGCCAACCTTAGCACTGACTGGGGACTTGTCGTCTTTCTTTCAACATGTCTTTACTTACCAGGTGTCGTCTGCGTAGCGGATTTCGTGCAGAGACATGTGGATGTCAACGCTGTCAAGTTCGCGGCTTGGTTCGAGGGAAGGTTGATTGAAAAGACGAAGTAGTGGAATTTCCAGGGTTGAACAGTTACTAAGTTTAATCATTTAATACATTACAATTCTGTCAAACCCCATTGTTAACTCTGAGGCCTGTCAAACGCTAATTTAGCTATTTCTAATCACTGCTGCCTTCACGGCAACTGACATAATTCAGAGGCATCCTTGAGTGCATATAAAAACACTGCCAACGTGCATCATCAGAGCGACGTCGGCGAGATGACTAATGTTCGGAAAGGTTAGAAGCACTCTTTCCTGCGACTTTTTGGGAGAGATGTTGAGCATAATTATCTACAAGTCAAGGTGCTTGAGGCTGAGTCAGCTCGGTCAAGACGTACATCACGAGCTGGTCTCACCAAGGTGAACGCCAAATTGGGATGAGAGTTCCGCTGAATAGGCCGGAGAAACGACCACGGCGATCGTTTCTCCGTGTTGTGGATCGTCATGTTAGCCCAGACGCTTCCATCCGTATATTTAACGGATCATCGGCTAGTCAACCTTGTGGATGGAAATTTCCGAGTCAGTGCCCCAGGGTGGCTGTGGATACTGTCGAATACGAGCAACGCCTAATTGGGTTACCCGTCCGTTCGTATGGTTTAAGGCTGGATATGTTCGCAAGTGGGAGGCGATCTAAATGGAGAATCCAATCTCGGTTCATTTGATCAACCTTCTTTGCAAGCTTGAAGATTAAATCTGGCCTTGTGGGCGCACTCAGGGGGCATTATCATCATCGAAATATGAAGGCCAACCTATTCTTCTTGCCCGGCTGTGCTTCACGCACCTTGGCGTAAGTCTTTGCATGTCTTCAGAAAGCTTCAGACGCGGACTAACGCTGCCAAGCCGTGGTGTCATTTGAGACATGGGAGTACCAGAGGCACAACGCAGCTGGGAGCTGGAAGACCGGGCCAAGCAACCCTCTTTTAACCCACCTCAAGAAGACATAACCGCCTATGGCTCGAGATCACAGTATCCATCCGAGCCTCGATGGCCCTTCCAGGAGACCGACCAAGACAAGCAGCCTCACTTCTCACCACCAGCTCCGCCACCGCCTCCTCCTCCGATAAATCCGCCAATTCACCATCAACCCGCACCGAGTCCGAGACGATCTGGCCACACCCGCCATGTCCTAAGGTACTGGGGCCTCGAGATCTTCACCCTCTTCGTCGCAATCAGTCTACTCACCGCAATCATCTGGCTCCTCACCCACTACGATGGCCACTACATGCCGAAATGGCCCTTTGAAATCAACCTCAATTCCGCCATTGCGCTCCTCTCGACCTTTCTCCGCGCTGCCATCGTCGCCGCCGTAGCAGAAATTATCGGCCAGATCAAATGGACCTGGTTTGCCGAACAGACCCGGCCCCTCCAGCACCTCCAGGACTTTGACGCCGCGAGCCGTTCAATCCTCGGCTCCACGAAACTCCTGGCGATGCTCGTGTGGAACCTGGGCTTCTCCTCCACCGGCTTCCTCGCCATCGGTGCCGCCATTGTGACGATTGCCAGCCTTGCCGTTGGTCCCGTCACCCAGCAGGCCGTCCGAACGATGACCTGCCCCATGCTCGAGGACAACATCCGCGCCAGGATCCCCGCAGCGAACTACGTGCCGGGCTCGTCGGCGTACTACCGCGTCGGTGCCGGATCCTATGAGATCGAGGTAGACATGAAGAGTGCCATGATCCAGGGGATTACGGATCCAGGCAGCCAGGACAGCGACGTCCAGGTTCTCTGCCCCAGCGGAAACTGCACGTGGCCTGACTATGGCACGGGCGTCACGCACGCGAGCATCGGCGTGTGTAGCAAGTGCATTGATACGACGAGCTTCGTCAGCGAGCCTGATACGGTCGGCAACCTGTCGCTGCCGGACGACGGCGCCGTCATCAACATCCTGGCCGGAAAGTACATGTGGATGGGCTACAGCAACCTGACCGCGTACACGAAACTCTTCAGCGACGACTTCGCCGCGGCAGCCCCTGTTTCGATGGCTAACTTCAGCATGCTCATGATTTCGACGTCTCCGTGCACGTCGGACAACTCGACGGGAACATCGAAGCTGACATGCCCGCATCGTCTGTCGCAATCCGACAATAGTTACTTTAGCAACCTGGGGGATTACGTCGCCGCCTCCTGTATCTTGTACCCGTGCCTGAAGGAGTATCATGCGCGGTACGTGAACAACACATTAACGGAGACGGTCGTCCGCACGACGACGGCGGCGTCCAATCCTGCCGAGAACGCAGCGTCGCGATACTCATTGTACGGCAACTACACGGCGAGACAAAGTCCCTGTGTGATTGACAACGGCACCTGGTACGATACCACCAACCAGAGCCAGGCCTTGGACGTTCCGGGACGCATCTGGACCAACTTCAGCGTGAGCGGCAGCGACGAAGTCACCCGCGTGCCGAACGAATGCCTGTACAAGATGGACGGGACCTTCTTCTCCGCGCTATCGACTTTCCTCAAGGCGAGCTTGCTGAGCGCCTCGTGTAGGTACGACTCCATGCAGAGCGGACACCTCAACTGCTACGACTCTTGGTGGCTCACGCCGCTGTGGGCCGACATGAACGCCACCGTAACCAACCTTACGAGCGCCGTCGACGACTTTGCCTGGGCTGTGACGAACAAACTTCGGATGACGGGGCTCGGGCCGGACGTCGTCCCTGGCGCTAACGCTCTATTGAATCGGCGGGCTGAGGCGCTGGGCGAGGTATGGGCGAGCTCGACGTGTACCTACTTTGACAGGCAGTACATAGCGCTGCCCATCATCTTGGTGGGCCTCTGCGGGATCCTGTTGGGCTGGATCATTCTCAAGAACTATAACGACCCCGAGCAGCCCGTCTGGAAGGGCAGCGTGCTGCCGCTACTATTCTTTGGTTTGCATGATACCATGGGGCCAAAGGGGACAGCGGGCGGAGCGAGCAATGGTGGTGATGGGCCCAGGGATGGGGTCCGCATGGCGAGGAATATGACGTTCTTCAAGGAGAACGGACGGTCGGCGCCGGAGCTACATCGGATTCAGCAGGAGTCAGGCCGGATGCGGGTGCGATTCCATGGCGGGATGGACCCGGGATTCTTAGATCTGGGGACGGGGAGGAGTGATCCGGAGGCTGCGAATGCCTCGTTAGTGCCGGGGCAGGGTGACTCCCGTGGTACGAAGATGAGATGATGCTCGCTGTAGAGAAATTAGAAACGTGTCTTTTTGCTGTCAATACTTATAATCTAGATTTGTCTCGGTTGTGATCAAATGAGCCTTTCCCCAAGGACACGTCGTTGTTGCCAGCATTGAAGGTACGTTCGGGAGGTCGAATCTAACCGGCGCCGATCCCGGAGGACGCATCTGGTGGCCTCTGAGTCTGAGATTGAGCAAATCGGTGGTGACAGAGACTACCGGTACCTTACCGCGATGAAGAAAATGTCTGACCCGGCAAGAGACGCGACAAGCGAGTCTGGGGTCGTGTTGTGCTACAATTCATCTTCCCATATCACACACGACTCGTGGAAAGCCAACCTTAACCTTCAACATCCGCGTTTCTTCCCGACTGAGCCGCTTCGATGCGCCGATTTGATGCGCTACATGGTCAAACATCGAACGATGGAAAGCTGAAGGATCCAACAGTTCCGGCTGAATCCAAAACCGACAGCGACGCCCGCCTGACTGGTCATGCCAATCAGGAGAGATGGATCCGTCAGCGAGCTGTGAGCAGAATCCCAGCCATCTGGCATTGGACGGACTCTGTCCCCATATGTTCCTGGCGTCCAGCCAGTTAGAAACAACAAAGCAACTCTTGATGGAGCCTAGTCGACGCCGTCTGTCTTCCAGAGTGTCCCCCCCGCATGCTTTGAAGCTTTCCCACGGGTTTCCCCCGCATTTCGGCTGCTAGGCGTGGGAATTACACTTACCCATGCCATCATCGCTACTCATTGTCCCGGATCTATGTTTTGCCCCCCTTGGCTGAGTAAAGGACCGCAGGGACCATGGCGGGGGTTAGTCCGTCGTCTCTGCCACTCTGATCGAGGTCTGGTGGTGGGATGGACGAGCCACCGCGGGGCACAAAGCGCGAGGCGCGAAAGTTTACCCCAAAGAACTGAACCCCTAGTCAAATTGCCGAAGTCTGTTGCCGCACTCGATGCCGCACTCTGTTGCCGCAACCAAAGATGGTCATACGATTCATGCCCACCATCCGTGGCTTGCTTGTCTGGATTGCTCATGCCTGAATCCGGGGCTCCAGATTTTGATACTTAACCATCATGGCCCTCCGGTTCGTTCGCAGGTCTGCTCCTGTTTCAAAGAATCTCTCATTCTACAAGTGCTCTCCCCCATCTCTTTCGCAGCGCGTTGTTCCTGTCACCCCCCAGATACCCTCCACCAAACACATCTCCACAACATCCATCACAATGGCTACGAACGGCACAAACGGCGTCAACGGACACGCCAACGGCGCCAATGGCACCAAGAGCAAGTTCGACCCCAACTTCACACAACATGTCATCGACCTCATGAGCCCCGAGACCAAGCCCAGACACAGACAGGTTCTCGGCTCTTTGATCAAGCACCTTCACGACTTCTGCAGAGATGTCGAGCTCACACAAGAGGAGTGGGTTCTGGGTGTTAACTACATCAACTCCATTGGCCAGGCCTACCAGAAGAACCGCAACGAGGCATGGAGAGTGTGCGATATCCTGGGTATTGAGTCGTAAGTCGCAACCCCCCTTTCCCTGCCCTCTAGCGCGGCCGTCTACTCCGAAAATCATTTACCCCGCGTGCGCGGCTTTTCCGGCCGCGCCACTGCGATGCCATGTTCGCAAGCAGAGACCCAGCCAATGGCTAACAATTCTCCCCCCTCTCTACAGTCTCGTCGACGAGATCAACCACACGGTCGAGACCGAGTCCGGCGTCACCCCCACATCATCCACCATTCTCGGCCCCTTCTGGTCCCCCGAGACCCCCTTCCGCGACCTCGGCGCTTCCGTCGTCCAGAACATGCCCAAGGACGGCCAGCTCACATACTTCCATGGTGTCATCAAGGACGCGGAGACGGGCAAGGGCATCCCCGACGCCGTCTTCGACATGTGGCAGGCCAGCACCAATGGAAAGTACGATGTCTTTGACCCCGAGAACCAGACCCGTCACAACCTGCGCGGCAAGTTCAAGACGGACGCTGAGGGCAAGTTCTACTTCTACTGCCTGAAGCCCACCGAGTACGCCATCGACACCTCCGGCCCCTCGGCCGATCTCCTCAAGCTCATGGGCCGCCACCCGTACCGCCCCGCGCACATTCACATGATGGTCACGCACCCCGACTTCATCGGCGTCACGGCACAGCTCTACCCCAGCGACGACCCGTACCTCGAGACCGACACCGCCTGCGCCGTGAAGGACGATTTGCTTCTTACTTTCAAGCCTGTTCAGAACGAGGCCAAGGGCGCCACCCTCGACGTCGAGTACGACGTCCGCCTGGTGTCCAAGAAGTACAAGCCGGATTCCCAGATGCTCATGCAGAACGCCAACCAGAACAAGTTCTAAGTCTAAACTTGTGGGGGGCTTCTGATTTGAATGAGAATGAGTGGTTGTTTCAGCATGTGAGAGCGGAATGTGTGTGGGTGGTGTGCGTGCATAGTACACTGAAAGGACAGCACAATGGGTCTGGATAATTGTTTTGAGCATGAGACTCCGAAGAACGGAGATTTCTCACTTTTTTTCTTCGTGTATCCCTCCAAAACCGCACTGCAAAATGGCGTCAGTGCAAATGTGGCCCGTTAGAAGGCCCAATTTTCTCCGCACGAATTAGAAATTGATATCCTCTTCAAGTTGATTCGGTAGAAAATCGCGGTACTTTGGTGATTGGTTGAAACCCCGCGTGCTTGTGTCTTCGTCTCCAAGTTTGCAACTCGTAGACTTTCAACTTAGCTATTGAGTTTCTAGGCGGATGCTACGTAGCGAATCTGAGCAAATCGGCTCTTGAGAACCGCTCTGAATCTATTCGTTCCCTCACCCGTGTGAAGTGAATCCTGAAGTCCTTGGATGAATAACTTTGAATTGACTTGACGCGACTGAAAGCTCAACTCTGAGACTCTGCGTGTCTTCAGTCAACAGTGTCCCCGACTTTTCCCCTCCCCCTCCTCCACTTACCGGGTTCCTTCGGAAACCTTCGGCTAAGCTATTCGCCCTCTCCCTTGGCTCTTGGGGGGACGATTCTTTTCCCGACTCGAAATGCCGTGGGGGGCGAGACCGGGGTAGGACGTGCGTCAGTGGGTCTAAGCCGGAACTGGAGAGCGGCTTTGCGACACTGCTGGCATTTTTAGAAGCCAAGAGATCACAGTTTCCCCTGGCTCCGGATGGTAGTCTGCACGTTATCGTGCCGTGCGTGCCTGACAGCTATCACGGCTAATGGCTACGGTAGGTAACGGACATCGAATCCGTACGCTCGGGTTGTCGCTCTTCGGTCTTAACGTGAGAGCTGCCGATCTACCGGTATGAGGAGAGCCTCTTCCCGTATTACCCCGCGATCCTAGTGAGTGCCTCGTTATCACCGGTAAGTAGATCGGTCGAGGGATGGCTGGCAGATCTCAATGACTACATGGAAAGCCACGAGCTCCAGCTCACGGGCAGTACGTCCCTTCTTCGTGTTTAGACCTCACAGTTCTTCAAGAACAAGTAGGTGTGGCAATGACCTGTTTTCAATTCAAGGCTCAGAATTCCGTCGTACATTTTGGACGAAATCTCGTCGCACTGCATGCTCGGGAAAATACGTAAAACTTGGTATCTACTGATTGGGTCAATGACCATTCAGTAGAACTCCCTATTGATCAAATTCAACATAGCTTCTGACAAGCGTTATATGCTCCCGTCATCTCAAAAATAACTACCACGTGGTATTAAGGTGGACTAGAGAGGGCTTCCCTAACAGGCATAACCCACAGCTCTTACTTTTCTGGCAAGGTGCGAGAGTACTATCTCTTGGGCATGAGAAACACATTTCTCCAAGCCCATCTTGGTTAACAACATGAATGAGTTGGGGCTTGTGCTCGAGCATGCCGGTGTCTCTTGACGTGCTGCCCACAGCACAATCGGTACAGTCGGTCCTATCAGCGATAGGCCTTTTGTAAAAGGTATCCCTTGTTGCTTCGTGTCACAAAGCCAGGCCGTTGAATTACCCCTGTGCCGCCTGCCACAGTCATCGGCCCGTCTAGCTTGAGATCCGGCGTGAGATCCGATTCGTTCCCACGCTGCCGGCGTCGAGATAGCCTGTAGACTGATCCAGGTCATATCAAGATTTTATCGCATTGGTAACATCAAGTAGAATCTCGCTGCTAAATCTCTTTGATTTCCTTTGACTGAGAGTCTTGATCCTCGTCATGATTCGTTGGTATCTACCGCTGCTGTGAGCTTGAGGTCCTAGCGTAGGGTGTCTTTCTCCCGAAGAAGGCTACATGATCTCGAACCTAGCAATCTTCTCTCTTCAGCGAGTTTCGATGTACGTGCATGTAAGGATCGAAGCTCGGGATTGTGCACATTCAAGTGATTCCATATATTCACACTGACCGATGCCTTACTTGAATCGTTCGTTCCCAGCACGGCTCAGCCAGCGTCTCAGACCTTGGCTTGACGAAGTACCAACGCTACAATGACTCAGTCGGCGAGAAAGTCCGTGGAGTTGGGGCAAAAAAAGGTCTCTCCCCACCTGTGGACGCGCCGAGGCGCAGCGCGCCCAATAGAGGTTGTTTCCGCCCATGGGCTCTCTACAGCGGGAAAGAATGTTATGCTTAGAGACTATATCACCGTATTCGTGCATGTTATCGCCGAAAATGAGCATGTGGTGGCCTTTCTCATAGGATGACTTTACTCAGGTTCTATCTCACGAAGTGGGGTCGTCCTAGTTAGTCGACCATGACGTAGGGGACATTTGTAAGCTGAACGACTAGAGAGTCAACTCATCTCGTGGTGTTGAATGGTTCTCATATCACTGAGAGACGCTCCTCAGAAATCGTATAAACGCTTTTAAAAGACCCTCAAAGCTCATTGCCTTCCACCTAGTAGTCTCATCGATTCAACTTTGTCGGATTTAGATCAAGAGGAACTTTAACTTGGGCTGCGACCACCTTAGCTGTTCGACATCAAGATGGGTCTCGACGGAAAGAATGTCTTGCTGGTTCGTTTACAATAATGACAAAAACTGGGCTACAACGCGGATTCATCACTGAATCTCTACAGACAGGCGCCTCTATGGGAATCGGCGAAGCAATCGCCACGGCGCTGGCTGCCAAGGGTGCGAATCTAGTTCTCCTATCCAGGTCCAAAGTAAGTTGGCAGCAGGAGGACCAGGTACACGGGGAAGCTTTACCTGCACGTCAGTTGACTGACGCTTTGTGAAGGAGAAACTCAGCACTGTTGCGAAAAGCGTGTCGAGTGCCAACCCGAACGTCAAGGTCATCTACCGAGCCGCTGACATTGGAGTTTTCGACGTGGTCGACAATGCGATCGGCTCAGCCATCGAAGAGATTGGCGAGATTGACATTCTCATCAACAACGTACGCTCGGCTTTTACATCAACTTTCAGTGTGACGCCACATCCTTCCAAGCCTCGCTAACCCGTCCCCCCGAAGGCTGGGCTCGCTTTGGGAGCTCCCGCCAGGTTCCCAGACCTCAAGATCGAGGACATCATCACCATGTCCAACACTAACATCAACGGAACCATGTTCGTGACACACTCGGTACTCAACAGGTCCATGATGAAGCAAAAGCCCGGGAAGGGCACAATCCTCAACGTCACCTCTGTCACTGCGCATGAAGTGCCACCGTTCCCGGGCGAGGCAGTCTACCACGCGAGCAAAGCGTTTCAAGAGGGGTTCACCAATTCTCTTCGCAACGAACTCGTGGAAACCGACATTAAGGTGCTAGCAATCAGGCCTGGTGTCATCGCGACTCACTTCCACACGCAGCGTGTGGGTTTCGATCAAGACCAGTACAACTCATTCGTGGAAGGATACGAGTAAGTTCTTGCCGCTGGTCTATTTTCTTTTTTTGCTATGAGTGAATAAACTAACACCGGTCAGTCCGCTTGTGTCTGAAGACGTTGCGCAGGCGGCGGTCTACATGCTGGAGCAACCGGACAATGTCTCCATCAAGGCTCTTGACGTCGTGCCTACAGGTATGTCGAGCACCCCTGTGACTACATCAATCAACTAACCTGCAACTAGCTCAACGCTCACTCACCGTGTTTGATCGGACATGGAATCAGCGGGGTCATGATTAAATCTAAATTCAATTGAATCACGATAAACGATGTACGCCGAAGCTACAGCTCTCTGCGGGAGGTTGTAGATATTTCAAAGCGGGGAGATGGCGAAGATGTCTACATCGACTTTCCTGAACCCACATCTCTCTTCTGCTTGGGAATTAGCTATACGTACTTAGTTAACCTAAGTACCTTTGGTCTAGTAGTCGCAGCAACATTAGTTGCCAAGTCGAGTTTCCGTCCTCTTCAGGTCGCTAAACCGAAGTCCCTAGCCTGAGTCGCATTCGCACTCGTACGTCCAAAGCTTTGATTGGTACATCAACAACCTTGTTGTGACTATTTCACTTCAACTTAAGATGTTGGTATCCCGACCATCAATTGCCTCGTTCCTGGTTTGGTGTAACGTATATCTCATTGGAAGATCGGCGTCCGGACTCTTTCCAGGCCGACTTGCTTTCTCCGCATTGTCATGGCACCGGTGTTTAGGTAGTAGTAAATCCGAAGGCTGCAACATCAGCCCTATTAATACGAACCCCCTCACAGAATCGTCTTACTCAACTCACGACTATACCCCTCGAGATTGAAGATACTGTTATACTAAAGACCTAAAGGGCGCTGCTCTATTCACGTTCCAAAGAACCCAAAAATGGCTATCCCATCGTGTTGCTTGAAAGCCTTTGAATGGGACGGCACTCCAACGGGCCGAACCGACAAGCTTGCCAACAATGACGTCTACGTCGTCGGTGACAATCCACACGCCGCAGTTGTCATCGTTCACGACCTTCTAGGCTGGACCTTCCCCAACGCACGCCTCCTGGCGGATCACTATGCTCGCGAAGCCAACGTCACGGTCTATCTACCAGACTTCTTCGGCGGTTGGGTTGTACCCTTTGAGCCAGTGCTTCAGAATCGATGGCACGAAATTGACCTCTCGAGCTTTGGAAGGGACAATTCACGAGAAATTCGAGAACCTGAAATCACCAACTTTGTCAAGGAGGTTCGCAAGAAGCACACGAAAGTCGGGGCTATTGGGTTTTGTTACGGAGGGTGGGCAGTCTTTCGGTTAGGAGCAAAAGAGCATGATCCTCCGTTGGTTGACTGCATCGCGACTGGCCACCCCAGCTTGCTGACCAAGGAGGATATTGACGGTGTTGGGGTTCCGGTGCAGCTGTTGGCTCCCGAATTTGATACGCAGTTCACCCCCGAGCTCAAGTCGCATTATTTCGAGACCATGTTGAAGAAGGGCGTGTCGTTTGAGTATCATCACTACCCTGGTGTCGAGCATGCTTGCTTGACTAGAGGTGATCCCGGAAAGCCTGGAGAGAGGAAGGCGATGGCTCTGGCAAAGTCGGCCGCGGTAAGCTGGTTCAGTCAACATTTGCATTAATGGCATCAAATAAGAGTGACTTTTGAAGAGTAAAAGTTGAGGGAGATCATGAAACGATGAGGTGGAGAGAAAAGAGTAACTGAGCAGGCATTGGAGGGCACTATGTGGCACTCGGAATGAATTTAGCATACCTGCCACAATGGATTTCTAGTTCAGCCACTCGATTATGTGTTGGTAATTCCAGTCGGCAGCGAAGTCTATGCCGCTTCAAGTGTTTACTATCGATACGACTTCGAGATTGCTCTTCGGAGAAGTTGATCAATGTCATAGCACCGATTGCATTTAGAGAAGAGGCATATTTGTTAGAAACATGCCCACTTGAGCATGATTCAAAGAATATCATACTGACTAAGGTTTACAACCATCAGTTCGGCAAAGAAACAACAGTGTGAAGTTGTGATCTCATTAAAAAGGTTGTTGCAACAGACTTGAACCACTTGATATAGCATTGTCTCGTCCAGTCAGTTGAACTTATTGCTTCTATGTCCCTTGACTACTCGAGCCAAAACATGAAGTTGAGATGTAACATGCCTTTCATGCTTCGTCACGATAAAGTAGTAATTACGCTTGCGCTAACTCGGGTAGAACAAGCTTACGGTCAATTGTGGACTGCTAACCATAACGACGTACTTAGACTATTAGAACACAATGCTTGGTATGGCATCGTAATGACTCACTACAGCATAATCTCAACGAAGAGCCGACACGATGTTGTTAATGACAAATTTTGAGATACCTCGTATTATTCGTATTCTCATACGAGGGAATTACCAGCAACAAGACGCGGGGTTGATACTGATTTATAAGCCAGAGCCACCTCGGCCGAGGTTTTGGGCCGCCGCCCCCGGTCCTCCAGTCACTTCCGGAACCGAAACCGAGTGGGCTGGCGCGGGCCCCCGGCCCTAAGCGCGGGAAGTTGCGTCCGCGTTGCATTCAGCCCCAACCCGATAAAACTCCGCAGCGTCAAACCGGGCCAGCCCGCAGCTTTTCCCCGCTTTTGGCGGACTTTTGGCTGTTCGAGACACGGACATTGAGAAATGGTTTTGCGATGATATCATCCCCATGGCGATATGAGAGCCAATAGTAGGCGATTCTCTGGGTAGAGAGGGATCCATACTTAGCTCTATGCGATTCTGGAGCATAAGTTAAACTCAAGTTCTTCTCATCAACAACAAAGCCTTGGACTAGATCATTGACTTCGACTCCAAGCAACAAAATATCCTAGGTTCTTCAAAGAGTTCTGCTAGGGGGGCTGTGTTAGTTGGCTGGGCGGGCTGTGTCCCACTTTCCCTAGACCGGTCCGACCAATGAGAGGCCAGGGATTATTCCGACCGATTTCCACTACTGCCAATTGCCTACTTTAACCTCGCCGTCGCCGCCCGCAAAAAGTGAAGCTATCGCGACTTTTCGATAGAGGTACTGCCAATTAACCCAATTGCCCCTACGTAATTAGAGGAGTATAATATACCCAACCTACCGCATCTCGCACCGGTTGCGACAATTAAAGAGCTTTAGTAGCACCTATAAGCCTACGCGCGCGACCGCCAGCAGTAGAAAGCTAGAATCAATTGCTTGCTGTGGTTAGCCGAGAAAATCGCGATTATCCTATTAGTTAGGAAAAGTGGGACACAGCCCGCCCAGCCAACTAACACAGCCCCCTAGCAGAACTCTCTTCAAAACCAAAGAACAACATTGAAAATGAAGGTCGCAGTACTCGGTGGAACCGGCGAGACTGGAACTTCCATTATAGATGGCCTGCTCTCCTCGCCTGAGACGAAATACGTAGGGACCTCGTCTATCATGAAAATCTGTACAACACCTTGGGAAAGTTACTGATAAGTCGTTTGATAGGAGATAACTGCGCTTATCCGACCGAGCTCGCTGGAGAAGCCAGAGGTCAAAGCTTTAGAGAAGAGGGGCGTCAAGATTGCCACAGTAGACCTGAGCGGACCCGAAGATGAAATCGCGAATCAGCTTACCGGTCATGAGGTGGTCGTCTCAGCCATTGTGGCAGACAAGCTGCTCGACCAAATCCCCCTCGCCAATGCGGCTAAGAAAGCGGGGGTAAAGCGATTCGTCCCCTGCTTCTTTGGGACGGTGATGCCCGGCAGGGGCATGTTGTGGTTCCGAGATCAGGTGAGGAAGACTCCCTAGACCCCAGGATATGTCAAATTAGCTGTTGAGCTGACATCTGAATGCGTCCTAGAAAGAGGATGTCTTAAATCATATCCAGACTATTTACCTCCCGTACACGGTCATCGATGTTGGCTGGTGGTATCAGATCAGCTTGCCCCGTCTGGCCTCGGGACGGATTGACGCAGTCGCAAGCCCATTCGACAACTTGATCGCTGGAGATGGAAGCGTTCTCTCTGGTATGACTGACCTCCGCGACATTGGCAAATACGTCGCTCGCATCATTGCGGACCCACGGACCCTGAATCACAGAGTCTTCGCCTTCACCGAACTCATGTCCCAGAATGAAGTATACGATCTGATTGAGAAGATGAGTGGAGAAAAGGTTGAGAGAAAATACGTAAGTTCTAGACCACCTTCCCAAGACTCGGGGAAATAAGGCATACATGGAGCGAAAAATAGACGGTGAAGGCTTAGCTTTGAGCGATTAAACTGACATTGAAACACAGATGTCGGCTGATGAGATTGAGGCTGCGATGGTCAAGGCGAAGGATGACAAGGCCAACCCTCATAGGCTATCGGTTTTACAATATCGGAAATCGTGGGGCCTCCGAGGAGACAACACGCCGGAGTACGCGCGATACCTAGGATATCAAATCGCCAAGGATCTGTATCCCGACTTAACGGGAAATTCGTTTGAGACTTTCTGCAGCGAGGCTCTGGAGGGCAAGATCAACTCCATCTACGAGAAGAAGAAGCGCGAGGCCATGGAAGCAGCTGGTAAAAAGTAAACAACCAACAGACTTCTTACTTGGTAGGTTTTGACAGGCTCAGCAATTGCGGCTATTGTTGGAACGTGTCAGTAGCCGTTCTTGCTGGACCAATAGGTGAGTCCGCAGAAATTCAAAACTTCGATTAAAGTCGCGATGCATCCACTATTAGTGAGCTGATCCATTTCAAGGCGGCCCCGGTTTCGAGTTGAAATCCATTCATTTGATCTGCATGTTTAAAACCTTGATGCGGTAAATATGGTTCGTGGGCGATCAGAGTTTAGTCTAAATCAACTCGGACTAATACTCGCCTTGGCATCACCAACGATTCTGTGAAGATAGAGCTCCGACTTAGGAGTACCTTGATTAGGTAAACAAGACCACGAAAAATGGAAACTGAAAGAATTCAATTTGATAAAAACAAAGGCATTCAACTTCGAATACAGCAACAGGCTTTAAGAATTGCCATGCCAATAGTTTGCCCGCTGCAGTCAGAGAGGACGAAACCAGCGATAATGTACGTCGCCGAAGGTCGCCACAGTTAGGCCTTCGGCAACTGATGCAGGAAAGCCGCCTCCCAAGCGGGTGGGTGTTTTATCAGATCCATCAGCCGCCAAGCGTTTCCCCGCCCGTCTTCGCTCAAATCCGAGCAATTTCATTTGACAAGATGCCATGTCCATGCCAGTCAGTGGAGTGCACTTGTGCAATGGAGCCACAAAAGTAGATGGGCGAGACGGGGCCGCCGGCCACCATGTCAAAATGACTAGTAGGAAAACTGGTAGTAATGAGGCCATCAAGGTTCTCTGGTGAGCAAGTTTCTGTTCTTTCTTTAGACATCTTTGGAAGTTCGGCGCGTTTACTTTCGCTTATGACCTGTAAGGAATGCGATTGACATTTCATCGCCAACAACGTGTGCCCCGAACAGACGAATCCTTGTCGCGCACGCCCTAGATCTGGGCAGTAGAAAATTTCGAGTTTACGGATGAATGACACGCTAGTCAAGATAGAACACTTAAAATTCTTTATCAGATCGTTTGTTTCACTCGGGACTCGAGAGAAAGCACTTGTTCATGTTGCATCTCGGATAAGGTAGCATCGGAAAGAATCTTATGTGGCAAGCGATTTACAGAGAAAATGGCCACTGAGAACCGTTCAACCGGCAAAAAGGTCAAGGGTATGTTTTCGAGCCTCGACCACCGTCATAACTGTACATGCGCCTTGGGCTAACTTTCTTGGCTTCACGTAGCCTTCTTCCTTGGCAATGAGGCAACTTCAAAAGAAGAAAGACGTCTTGTGCAGAAAATAGGTAGGCACTCCCATTATCTCTGCATTAGGAGACGATGAATCTGACTAATAAACCGCAGACTTCTTCATCTTGACATACTGCTGCCTCAGCTACTTCTTCAACTACCTGGGTGGGTGATGGTTGCCTCATATCAGCTTTGAGGAAGGGACCGTAACACTGACAATGGACGGAAACAAAAGACCGTGCTGCTTTTGCCAATGCTTATGTGAGTTTCCACATCGAAAATGAGTAGGCCATCGAGTAGAACTGACAGGCTCCCTCTAGGTTGCTGGCCTCCGCGAGGCCTTGCACATGAAGGGCCATGACTACAACACAGTTCTTTCGGTGACCACTGCTGGGTAAGATCTAGGCCGATGAGTAGCGTTTCCACGAATATGAGCTGACCCCATATCAAAGTATGGTGGTGGGACAGATTCCTCATGGCATCATCATCGGTCTCCAAATCGTCCGGCCGCGAATCTGGCTGCCGTCGATGTGCTGTCTCTGGGCATTCCTGACTGTACGTCTCATCGATGTCAAATTGCCCTATTGCGGCTCGCTGACAATACCCAGATGGCTAGTGCAGGCGTCAAGAATACCGCTCAGCTCTGCGTTATCCGCTTTTTCCTTGGCTTGGCGGAGGCTAGCACCTACTCGGGAGCCATCTACATCATGGGCTCCTGGTACAAGCCTGAAGAAATCTCGAAGCGCACGGCCATCTTCACCGCGTCAGGTCAGGTAGGCACGATGTTTGCCGGCGTCATGATGGCTGCCATCTACAAGGGACTAGGCGGCCTTGCCGGTCTTGGTGGATGGCAGTGGGTCTTCATCATTGGTACGAACAAGTTGACGAGGCCTGCGGCTGGAAGAACTTACTGACAAACTTCAGATGGCATCATCACGCTTCCCATCGCGATCTTCGGCTTCTTCTACTTCCCGGATATCCCTGAAAACACCAGCGCTCGGTATCTCAGTGACTCTGAGAAAAAGATTGCCGTTGGACGTTTGCCTCCAGTCATCAAAGGGTCGCACGGAGTCAACCCGTTCTCTCTGTTGAAGCGTCTAGTACTCATGCCCACCTTGTAAGTCGAATATCCCGCTTTTATTACGACATGAGTTGGGAAAGCTGACCACGTAATAGTTGGGTTTTGGTGCTGTGGTCTCCGATTTGCGCTACACTCGAGGCCTGGGTTGTTCAGGGTAACTTCATCCTTTGGCTTAAATACCACGCCGAATCCTTCACGCAGAGCCAAATCAACACCTATCCTTTGGGTGTGCAAGCAGTCGGCATCGTAACCAATATCATGGCGGCATGGCATATGGACGCGACCGGAACCCGAGTACCCATGGTTGTGCTGGTTTGTCTTATCCAAATCGTCTGCGCCGCGATGCTCCTCGTTCCGAACCTGCCTTACGCCGGTACCATGTTCGCATTCTACGCATCGGGTTCGTCGTACATGGTCAACCCGTTGATCTTTGGCTGGGCCAGCATCATTCTCCAACGGAGCGGCGACGAGGCGGTGCGCAGCGTGACGGTGTACGCTATGAACATTGGCGCCACCACGCTTTACACTTTCTGGGGCATCGTCTTCTATGCGGCCGATGAAGCGCCGTATTGGAAGAAGGGTGCGATTGTCATGATTGTGTGCAGCGTCATCGTACTCTGCTTCATGGGACTCGTCATCAGGGTAAGCTCATCATGATTGAAAGAATCACTTAATTTCCGCAAATATGAAGTAGCTAATCACGATATCACACAGATCGATAGGCAATCACTTGCAAAATATGGCTCAATGACGGTGGATGACTTCGAGCGTGCCGCTGCGGCTCGAGAGACGCAGACGTTGCCTGACGGAGAGAGATCCGATGAGAACGAGGACCAAAAGAACACAGTTTCGGAGAAAGTGACGCCAATCTGAGTTCGAATAAGACTTGGCGATATTTGGTCTGGCCCTTTTAGTACATTATTGGGTAGAGTCGGATCAGACGAAGCTTTCGATACTCTTTCTTTTACAGTTGCTGTAATTAATCAACATGTACTTTTGAGAGAAAAAAACTACCTACTTACTCATGCCCACACCTTTCTGAACTTGTCTTCGAAAACCTGCTGCAGGAGTTTGAAAGCCATATGGACCTTCACAAGACTATCACCGCCTCCCTTCCCCCGACCTGACCCGAAAGACGTTCCTTCTGACTCGGTTGCCTGACCCGCTCTGCTTGCGCTGCTACCCACGTGCTCGGTATCGGAGGAGGAGCCATCCGACACATCTTCCCATGATTCAGCCACTGCTTCTTTAGATTTGCTATAGTGGGACTTTGTCTCTGCTTTCGCAGTAGCAGACGAGGCCACATGGTTCTCCGAGTATTGTGCATCTAATTCCTCGCCGAATCTCTCTTCTTCAATGGTATCGGCAACATCTCGAACATTGATCATATCCGAGTCATCAGCACCGACTCGGCCCATAATATTCTCCAAGCTTGTTACGATGGTGGCCAAGATCAGAGAGAAGTCTTTCAGATGAAACCAAACATCGCCGCCCTTGATTCCGTTGTCCTGCACAAGAGTATTGAGATCACCGTGCTTGTAAAAGTCATAGATGTATGCGTTCCAGGGCACGCCGTTTGTCTCCTCAGGGTAAATGGGGATGTACGGGATGGCAGACTCGTCAAGAAACACACCAGCGCGGACTGTGTCGCATAGCTCATGAATTGTGGCGAAGTCGTCTGTGAACCCCGACAGCGCGGCGAAAGGGGATCGAAGAATTGGATAAGGGAGCGTTGGAATCTGTGCTGTTGAGATATCAGCCGAGGCCTCTCCAGCGGCGCCCACCCGGCGTTTGGTGAAAGGAAGCTGGTTATCTGGAGAGTCCTGGAGATTCTGTGCAATGAAGCTGCGAACGTAGGTCTTAAAAGTTTTCAGAGTCTCTTCGTTGTGACCTCGGAGGACGGTTTCTGCCTCTCTTGGGAGCCTGGGTAGAAGGACAACAGAAGGTGATCGATATACGACGTTTTCACGCCACTCCCGATTGTTGTACTTGCTGCAAGGAATGCGACAGAAGAGGTGACACAATACTGTCAATAAAGTGAGAATGATCTCTCCCTGCTTCCGTGGATTGCCAAAGTCCTCGCAGAGCTTGTGCAAGTAGCCTTCCTTGAGCAGGGAGTGCAGAGCAAACACAGCATTCTCGGTAAAGTACAAGTGACCCACCAGGCCCGAGAAGTTGAGAGGTGCTCCTTTTCGAGAAAGGAGGTGCTGTCGTCTGAGATACTTGATGGAAAAGCGCAAGTGGTGCTTGACGGTCATCTGCGAGGCAGGTCCACCGAGGAACAGACGTGTTTGGGTCAACAAGGACTCCACTGCATCAATGGCATACTGGGAGTTGTTCGTGCTGTGCAGCAGGGTGAAGAGCCGAAGAACCAAAGTGACGGAGATGGGGAATTGGCCTTTGAGATCGGGCAACCGCGACGAGATGATTTCCATCGCACGATGGTGGGGGATGCCATGAAAGACGACGTTACCAAGGAGGTCAAATCCACGACGTCCAGCACGTCCTGATGCTTGACGGTAGTTGAGAGCCGTGAGAAATGCCGAGTCACCTATAAAGACAACAGTCTTGCAAGGCATGTTCAATCCGAGAGCGAGAGTACCGGTCGCAATAACGACGGTCAAGTAGCCCTTGCGGAACAACATTTCTACCCTTTGCCCCTCGAAATCAGTGGTTGCTCGAATATGGGGCTAGGTTCAACTTACACTTGGCGATACTGACGGTTCATACCAGCATGGTGGACACCGAGTCCCCGACGAAGAGCGTCGATTAGGCGAGGCTTGATTCCCAAATCATCCAGAGACCTAACACGGGCCTCAAACTCTTCAGCCGTAAGTTTAGTAGTGTCCGCAAAATTGTATTGCGGAAGCGGCGCCTCGGGATCAAAGTTTTCCCATGGGCTGGTTTCCCGGCCTGCTTCCTCCCTCACAAGATCAGCTTGATTCAGGGCTGCACCAGAATCCTTTGCGTGGTGTCTTTCCTCCTTGGAGTTTGCAGCCTCAGTAGCTCTAGTCGCTTTCGCCTTTTTCTTCGCAGCTTTGCTATCCGTGACTTGTCGCCACTTTTGATATGCCCCCATCTTCCGTGCCCATTCTGTACTTGTATCGCGATACTTTTGTTCAGCATTCTCCAGGACTTGAAGAATCTTGAGAATTACCTTCTCGCATCCAAGTCGGTCGTAATTGAAAAGGATAGCTGGCAGGGCACCCCGGGAGCGGAGATCGACGAGGAGTGAGAACGAAGCGTCACCGTAGATGTCCGCGACAACCTCGGGCCTTTTAAGGTCTATCGCTGATGAAGGGCGGTTTATCTTGAGCCTTCTGTATACTTCTGGAAAGGGTGACTTGGGATCCTGTTGCCATTGCCAGAGCTGTTCTTTGAGAGCAGCCTCCCACTTGATAATGTCCGACTTCTTCACCAACTCTGGCAACGCAATGTTGGGCTCAAGGCTAGGATTAATAAGATAAGACTCGTTTTCATATTCCTTCATGGACAGCCAAAGCCGGAGACAGTCGCGTGGCTCGAGACTGGCATCTTCAAGAGCCTCGCGATTCCTGGGTTTAATCAGTCAGTATAAGATGGCATTCAGGATTTGGCAAGGCTGCATGAAAGTTTTATCAAGACTCACTTGTTGATAATGCTTCCGATAGGATGCACAAACGTGAATCGCGAGGTTTCTCCTGCTTCAGCATCCAAACCGGGGATTGGCAAACGCTCCACTGGCTCTAGTCCTTCAAACTCAAGCCTAATGGGTGGCTGGTACAGGAACTTTCGCAAGTCAGAGTATCTGGCCGAGTGAACGATCATTTCAAGGTCAAAGCCCTTGACCTTCTGAGTTCCTGCGAGCCACTCCTTGAACTCGAGCGGGTTGCCCACAGTAGCAGATAGGGCGATGATGGGACAAGGAGCAAGAAGCAATAGTTGCTCCCAAATGATACCGTCTTCGGCCTGACCAATGCAGTGCACTTCGTCAAAGATAATTCTCTTCACTCTGCGAGCCCAGGATTTCTCATTTTGCGCATTGGTGGGCGCCAGAAGCATGATCTGGAGGATGTGCGGAACGGTCACCAAAACATGACAGCCGGTGGGGTTATTGACACGGTAGTCTCGAGTGTGGATGGCCCAAACCGAACGGCCCTCATGGCGGTACGACTTGGAGAACCGAGCCTGAACTTCGGCGGCAATCTGGTTGACGAGCGCTTTGGTGGGGGCTACGTAGACGAGAACGTCATCGTCGTTGTTCTGCAAAATCTTCTTCATGGCGTAGAACGAGATGAAGGTCTTTCCGGCGGACGTTGGAGCGACGACGAAAAGGCTGTTATCGTCATCAATGGCATCAAGTACGCTTCGTTGCCAAGCATCTGGACTGAAAGAAACGCGCGGGTCGGGGGCGGAGTCGAAGCTTCGCTCCAGATAAGGGCCACAGTGAGCCAACTGGAACTCGAGACCCGTTGTCTGGACTCGCAGATGCGTAGTTGACACTTCATACGTTGAGACGAACGGAAGACGATGTTTGACGGGCACAGAAGGTCCGCTTCGAAGTTCCCCCAGCGGGAACTTCAAAGCCTTCATCAAATATTGGACCTGGTGTTTCGTCTCAACGGAAAGGGGCAACGACATCATCTCTCTGACCTGGGCCCAAATCATTGCCAATACACTCGATTCTGAAACGATGATGTCAGAAATAGAGGCCAAGAAATCATGTCCACGCTTGCTCATACCTGAATCGCTGAAGGCCCTTTTCAACGGTCTGCGAATAAGTTGGAGACCAAGGATGTTGCACATGTACAACATTACCTCGCCACCAATAGACTTCTGGTCCTCTGAAGAAAGACTTGATAAATACCTCTTGACCTTCAAGTAGCGCTGAAAGACAGACGTGATCTTGTCGAAGTCCTGGCATTTCTCTGCCCAGTTCTTGATGATTACCGCGGTCCTGGATTGACTCTTCGCCTCTCTCAATCTCCTCGATGTTTCAAGTGCATTCTCTGTACCGCTCTTAATCGAATGATCTTGTCTTCGGGTTGTGCCCACTTGCTTTTTGGACCGGGCAGAAAGGTCCGACTTCTTGGCGACAATCGTCTCAGGATCAATGCTTTTCCCGGCAGAATTAGTAAGACTGGCAGAGTAGGCAATCGTGTCGGCCATGTATCTCTGGTTTCTCTTGCTCGCATAGAATCCTCGACGCTCTGGTACATGCTTGGGATCGATGCTCTTCTTCGAATTCTGCCAGTGGGAGAGCTCTTGAAAGATTTTGGACTCAAAGGTCTCATCCTCCATCACGGATTGGCTTGTCAACTTGACGTCCTCGAGATACTTGTCCAACACGGGATGGCTGAATGCAAGTATCGACTGTGTGTCTGGGGGCTGGTAGCTGATGCGATGTATTCTTGCGCCACTTTTGATCTGTGGAACGGAATTCGGCATGCAGTAGGATACGTCGACGCCAGATAATCGCCGTACAGCTTCTGCATACCCAGAACCGGCATCACTTGGGAGTTTGAGTGTTTCGAGTCTCTCCAAGACTTGATTGTAGATTCGGCCGTCAATGAGATCACAGACTCTCCAATTGAGGTATTGTCCTTCTTCTCCCTTGGGCCACTGCTGTATCAGGTGAGCTGCTACCTCAGCAAAAGTCGCAAGGAACTCCTCGATGCCCGAAGAACTCTCCAGTTTGGGTAGAGTCTCCACGGGTCGTTGTAAGAGCGTTGCGTGCTTCAGCAGAACGATGTGTGAGAGGAAGGCGGCCACTAGTCTGTGACTGTGTACATCCGAGGAGGCCTTGTTAGACAAGAAGATTGCGCAAACAGTGACCGCTACTTCTTCCTGGGCCTCGACTTCACTGTCAGATCGAAGCACTCGCCACTCACTGGGCTTGGGTATGGCCTGGAGACGTTCGATAGTCCGTTGGCAACCGGGATCGGGTGTCGTCGCTGGTGTTGGCTCTGTGACTGGTATCACTGCCACTGAGGTCGGCGCTGTTGCAATGAGAGTATACGCCTGCCATTGAGAGATTAGGTGAGCGCGCTGTGATCTATTGTCAAAGGTAGTACGGAAACTTTACCTTGGAGCTTCGAAACTCGACATCGTCAATAAAAGCCAAGCTGTAGCCGCGAAGACCGAACAGATACATAATGTTCAAGGATTCTCCCTTCTTGGTCGTGTTGAGATCTGAAGATCGGCCTTGGGACATCATGATGAAGTGAAAGCGGTGCTGATTGGTGTACTCCGCGAACTCGGGGCTCATGATGGAAGGGAACACGAAGCTCATTGGAGAATTGATACCGCGATCGTCGAAACTCATTTTGGGATGTGTTTCAGGGCATCTCAGGTGCTCAATGATGACAGCACGCGTCAAGAGATATTTGTATGATTGATTCTCGGGAGAATCAGGTGGTGTCGCTAGGTCTCGATGACTGTCGAACCACAAGACGTGGAAGTTGCACCCCCGATCCTTGAGTTTGGCCAGGAAGACCTCGATCGCATGTACTGCATGAAGTAGCTGGAAGCCCGCTGTTTTATCGATTAGCCAAGATCAGGTAGGTAGTGAACGCATTTGAAGGGGTATCTGGAGATGCCCACCGAGATAGTCGACTTTTGCAGAGGCGAGACAGTGAGCCACCAAAGATTCCCCATGGATGGTGAACAGCTCTTTCCCAGCAAAGTCGCCAACGATGTCAACTCTTAGGGGGCTCAGACGCCGCTTCCATTCCTGTAGAGAATCCATGATCATGTCGTCTGAAGACGTCATCGCCGGCGATATCGACCAATGCAAGCGGCCAGGTCCGGCACTAATGGTCTGGTTTGTAAGAGATCGTCGCTTTCCGGAAGATGAGGAAAGAGAAGAGGTTCTCAGAAATCTAGAATTCGAAAGAATTTCAACCTGTACGGCTGTGCATTCATACAAAGGGCATAAAACAGTGAATCAGTTGGTTGTGTTAGGGCTAAGGTCGGTAGGCCTCCCGCAGCACGCAGCCGCTCGTTAGATCAAAGGAAGCATCCCCTTTTTTGAAAAAGAAAAAGAAATAAGAAAAAACTTAGGCATCATTCACTTGAGAAGTGTTAAAGCGTCGCTTGCCTCTTCCTTATCTTTTACTTTATCGTATACGAAGAGGAAGCAGACTTTGCTTTCGATTTCGCTGGAAGGCTCTTCTAGGCTTTTCATGCGACTTGTAGGACTTCAAGGCAAACAGTGCAGGTCAGGTGGAAGCCACGAGATGATTTCCGTATCATCAGCTGGTTCTCTCTCCATTTTCCTTAGAATGTTAGTATGCATCTTGCTTTCTTTCTCATTTCCCGGGCGCCGCTATCGTGACTTGAGATTTCAATATACCCAGTCCTCGACATGAAGCCCTAGGCATCGAATTTTCGGTCAAATGAGGCTGACTGCCATCGTATGAGGTCTGCCAGCTGCTCCGGCCCCTTGCATTGGTAGTGGGGAAAATCTCTAGCCATGACAAACTTCATCCTTATACTGAAAACTACCAGTGGCATGCGCCAGACATAATATTTGCGAGAGGCCGTCCACATATCTCCCCCCGCCCCCTCTCCAGGCGAAATGATTGATGGCATAGCTACACAAGTTTGACAGTGCTCCAGTCGATATTTGAAGACCATATGTTTAAACACACATTGTTGACTAATACATCTGAATGACTCCATGCAAGGATTGAGCGAGCTTGCAGATGAACCTAGTATTGCATTCTACGATATCACGGCTGCGCATTCTGTGGTCAAGTATTTCAGAACGTTCTTTCTCGTTGCATCGACAAGTCATAGAGCTTCGATTGAATGCGATATCAAACGGCCTATGGTCTTGGAGAGACCAATCATTAAGCTTACTTGGTCGAGCTTTGAAGCCTTTAATTAACAGGACTATACAAATGCCGACCTTATCCTGGCTGGAACCACGCATTATCCACTGGGCGGACACGGAAACAGCATCGACATTCCCGAGAGATCTAGACCCGTCTAGCCCATTACATCGACTGCAACGCTGGCCAGGTTGCAACTGCGGGGATCGTTTCAAGTACGACGTCAAATCGTCAAAGATTCAACAATGGCAAGCTTGCACCACTCATCAATTGCTTCCGAGTACGGCAGAGCGAGGAAGATGGCGAAAAAAGGAACTTGATTGCCGCAAGAGCATGCCGAGGCGACCGAGGCGGGCCTAATGCCGCACATCAGCTTCATCTCCTCTCCTGCTTGAAGTCAAAATCCCATCTGATCTTTTGGACCATACGCTCGTCGGCTCATAAATCAACAGATCTAGCCTCACGAGTCGGTAGATCTCCCAGATTGCTCGATTTCTAAATGTTCCTGACTCTTTCGTCCCGATCCTGACTCAATTTGGTCAACTTAAGGTTCAAGACTGAGTTGGTGATAATGGGGTCTACCCACTACCTCAATCATCACCGAACTAAATACAACGGTAATTGTAATGATACCTGCGACAGAAAGATGGATTACGATGTTCTGATCATTGGCGGCGGCTTTGGGGGATGCTACGCCTTACATCAGCTGCGCAAGTCGGGCTTTTCGGCACACGTTGTGGAAGCTGGGTCGGCCCTCGGCGGCGTGTGGCACCGGAACGGCTACCCCGGAGCACGAGTTGACTCGGAGACACCCTACTATCAGCTTTCGTTGCGGGAGGTCTGGAAAGACTGGACATGGTCGCAACGCTTTCCGGGGCACGAAGAGCTGAAGAGATATTTCACACACGTCGACAAAGTGCTTGACATTTCTAAGGACGTGTCGTACAATACTGTTGTGGTTGGGGCCGACTTTGATACGGCGACAGCCAGGTGGATCGTCGAGACCGATACAGGACGCATCATCACGTCGCGGTTCTTGATTCCGGCGACGGGCAGTTCAATCAAACGATATGAGCCCGAATTCGCAGGAAAGAGTTCCTTCAAAGGCATAGTGGTACACCCCGCGGCATGGCCTGATTCCGGAATCGATCTTGAGAATAAACGAGTTGCCATCATTGGATCAGGTGCAACAGGGGTTCAATGTGTGCAAGAAATTGCTAAACAGCCCGGCGTGGAGCTGACAGTCTACGTACGAAATGTCAACATTGCACTCCCAATGCGTCAACGCGAAATCTCGGAACTCGAGCAGAACAGCTTGAAAGCGATATACAAGACACTTTTCAAGTTGGCGAGGGATAGTAGTGCCGGGCTACCTTGCGATGGACCTACCCAGGTTACAAAGGAAACAACAATGGAAGAAAGGGAGGCATGGTGGGAGGAGCTATGGAAGAGAGGGGCCTTCAATTTCCAAGCAGGCCAGTATATGGACTTCTTGATGGACGCGGAAGTGAATCGTTTGATTTACGAGTTTTGGTCAAAGAAAACCAAGTGCCGGTTGCAGGATCCGGAGAAACGAGCCATATTGGTGCCTGACGAACAACCTTTCCCGTTTGGAACGAAGCGAAGCAGCCTAGAGCAGGATTACTACGAATGCATGGACCAGGATAATGTGGAAGTAGTGGATGTGAAGCAGATGGGCATCCGCGAATGGACAGCACGAGGTATCGTGACTGAAGATGGAAAGGAGAGAGAGCATGACATTGTTGTCCTAGCGACGGGGTACGACAGTATGACCGGAGCGTTAACAAGCATGGGGCTCCGTGGGAAAGACGGCATCGATATGAAAGAGAGGTGGAGACAAGGCGTTTGGACGTATTTGGGCTTGATGGCTCGAGGATGTCCAAACATGTTTATGATATACGGGCCGCAAGGTAAGCACGAAGCCCTAAGCATCTTTTTAGAAGACCTCAAGTTATTGACGACAACTGAAATAGCTCCTACGGCTTTGACGAACGCGCCGGTGTTCATCGAGCAGCAAGTCGATTTTATTACAGACTTCCTAGTGAAGCTACGCACGGGGAACATCGCATCCATCGAGCCACGCCGTTCAGCTGAAGAGAACTGGAAGGAAAAGGTACAAGCAATACACGAGGCGTTGCTGTTTAGCAAGAGCGATACATCCTGGTACGTGGGAGGGAACATTCCCGGCAAGAAGAAGGAACAGCTCAACTATCTTGGTGGTATTCCTCGATACCTTGAAGAATGCCGCAAAGGCACCAAGGACTGGGACAATTTTGAAATTACCTTGGGAGTTGGAAGCGCGGTATGATTTAAGTCTGCCTTGAGTAGACCAAATCAATGGAATAATCAGATGATGACAGGTACCTTCATGAATGCTTGGCCCCGATTGGCGAGAGATTGTCGGCCCACAGAGATGGCTTAAGGTTTATGTAGTTAGATCTGGAAATTTCCATCATAACCGTCGTCGGTCGTTTAGGTAGACCATGGAGAAGGATGAAGCATGGGTCGACTGCTCGTTGTAATTATTCCATATCTTCGCCGAAGTTCAGCAAGATGACTCCCCACTGGCAACTGGTTTGCATGAGCATGGTCTCGGTTTTCCTGCTCTACTTACTTTGGGTTGGGTAGTTGGTTTTTTCACGGTCTAATTAATTATACAGGTACGGTGCTGTCCGAGATGACCTTGGCGTGGGTGATTGAGCAATAGCCTTGCCAACCGGGCAAGTCTAAAATCACGGCAGCACTGTCCAGTACTACTTTCTTCAAATGTGTCAATCGTTGACTCGACAGGGCGGCTTGAATTGTTTTGCGAAAGTCTTCCTCGCTGTGAGTGCTGTACAGATGCAAAGTCTCCAGAGACTCCGACAGAAGTGCTTCCAGGCTAGCAAGCAGGGGCTCTGTCGTGACTTCGTTGTACACGCCGCTAGCAAGATTTGCAGTTTCACAGACGTCGACGCACAATTAATGAGACGTGCTGATGAGTTACTGAGTTACATGATACCTGAAGATGATATGTTTAAAGAATAAGAAGCACTTTGCCGAAGTGACGCTGCTAAGCAATAGGCCATCAAGACTTGAGTTCAATGAACAAGACGTAATTCGAAAGGCTGCTCCAATAGCTCAAGCCTTGTGTAGAACGTGTATTCTGATCTTAACGCATAGTAATTGCATGTTGTTGTAGAAAGCCTCCTGCAAGACGTAAGCACATCTCTTTTTCTTGTTTTGTAAAAAATAATTTAAGATATAATAATAAGTTGTAAATACTTTAACGTCTTAGAGATTCTCGAATAGGTCCACTACAACATGGGATTATTCATTGAATACTCCAAAATAAGCCTTGATAACCTTAAATGTTTCCAAATGCAATAAGTCGACCCACCCCCTTTTGGCCACCCCCCCCTTTTGGCCACCCTATTAAAACATAGTATCAAAATATCGCTACTAACTATACTTAATTAATTAACTGTCTTCTACTACTATAATAATATAGTTATTATTCTCCCTGGGTAATTCGACCCCTACGAGTTGACTAAGACTAATAGACGGTCGCTAGAGTCCTCCTAAGCTCTCTATATATCCTAGATATTTATAAACCTAGTATTTAAGTCTATTAATATACTTTTCTTTTTTTATAGCTTTAATTAGTTAACTTTAGCTTTTAGAACTCAAATATAGTATTAAAATACTATTAAATAGTAGGCCTACTCGCTAAATACTTTTTTTACCTTTCTAAATAGTAGTCGTTAAGTATTATAATCTAGACTAAGCTCTATAAATAACTTTAACTAATTATAGAGCTCGCTAGCCTTCTTAAGTATTAACTAGTTCATAATAAACGCCGCTAATACCTAGTTAATAGCTTTTCTAATATTACTAGTTACTTACTTAGTATTTACGGTTTTTTTAGTTAGTATAACTAGGTTAGGTAGGACTATTAGATTAGTAAGTAGTCTAGCTATGTTAGGGGGATATAGTCTAGTTACTTTTTACTTACTTTATATATTTAACGACGTTAAACTAGCTAAATAAGCTTTTTAATAATAGCTTAAGAAGTACCGCTTTTTAATAATAGTAGAATTGTTTATTATATCCTCTTTACTAAGCTCCTTCTTATACTTAGACTTAATAGGTCTAAAGATAGCTATATCTAATGGCTAGAGGATATGGGAAGTGTATAGTAATAAAAATAGTAAGTAGACGTTATTTCTATAGCATTTTTATATAAATTCTGTCGTCGTATAATTCCTATAGCTATTTAGAACTAATAGTCGAGGCTTATTAAGTATGCTAAGCCCCCTAAGGGGGGGGGTCTTAGTCTATAATAAGAACACTGTTTTTAACTACTTAAGGGCAGTCTTATTAGTCGTTTAGCTATTATTTATTACTATAAACTCCTAACTAGTATAAGGGTTAAGTTTAAATAGAAACTATTACTATTATACTAACTTTCCTTTATATATAACTAGTGGTTTAATAGCTCGATTATTAGTAAAGATATACTTAATAATAAATACCTAAGTACGCGAACTAGGCTCTTTTTTTTATACTACTATAGTCTCTACCTTACTTAAAACTAAGCTATTAAATCCCTTACCCTCTAGGATACTAGTCTTATCTATATTATACCTATTAGCCTATTTAATATTGCTAATCTCTAGTATATTAAGTAATCTAAACTATAATTTAATTATATTAGTAATAGCCCTATTTAGACGCCTTAAATTAATAATACGACTTCTCTAGACCTTAATTAATAGGTTCTTCCTTAAAAAAGCGTCTATCTATCTCTTCTTAAGAGGATTTATATCCCCCTAGGATCTTAGAACTTGCTTAGCGAATTTTATAAGTTATTTATAGGTTAGTATAATACTTAAATTATACTAAATACGAACTTATTAAGCTAGCTAGTCTTCTTACTATAGAGGAAGCCTCTAGAGGTTTACGAATACTATTACCCTCGTTTAGTAGCCTTTTTTATAGTTATAAAGAGTTAACCTTAGAACTCCGAACTTAATCGAGGCCTAATTAACTAAGAAACCTCTTTTAATAGCCTTAAGAGCCCGAATAACTTCATTTTCGGTATATAAGACTATTATATATTAATAAATAAGTATATAAAAAAGAATTGCATTTGGACGATTTTTATAATTATTGTGGTAGTTTGAAAATCGTGGGTAGGGTTTTAATGCGGTAGCTGGGATGGAGAAATGGGGTGGCCAAAAGGGGGGGGTGGCCAAAAGGGGGTGGGTCGACTTAGAGAAGTGTCATCATAAGTTTCTCAAAACGGAAACCTAAGTTGAAGCGCTAAAGCGTTCCCCCCTTGACTAAGAACAACCATCCCAGAATATAAACAGCTCTATCAAGCTGCTGCCTATCACAGCCATCGTCTTGTGCCGAGGCATCTCAATGGTCGCCATCAACCTTCCCCTCCCCCGCCTCTAGCTACTCAACATCGGCAGAATCACGAAGCACACTCTCTTCAACTATGAACTCGTCCAAAAGTGTCGGCAAATGAACGCGAACTCGGCCTCGACATCCGGTCTTCCAAGCAGAGCGTCAAATATGATCGTCCCCTCTGTCGTTCCTTCAGATGAAAAAGACAAGCCTGTGACTTCCTTCTACGGCCCAGATCTTCACTACCTTAGTGCCCTCCCCCCTACCTCAGAACCCCCGCATGCCATGAAGCTCCCTCGTTTATTTTCTCTGACATACAACAAGAATCCACACTGCGCCCGCTAGGCTTCACCAAGCTTTTTCATCCCACTTTGTACACTTTGTAGACTTCGTAGTCAGAAGATTGGGTTTCCATGGCGGCGGAAGGTGTACATTCCCGCTACTACCACTCCTCCTCAACCTCCCGACGGCATAATGCTCTGAGTAACTCTCGGGAAGTCTATTTCTCGCAAGCAGAGAGGGGATGGGGTAAAAGCACGGATTCGATAGACACATAGGTAGTTCGAGACGTACCGAGGCCGAAGGTCAGTAAAAGATTTCCAGCTGATGACTGCGTTAATTTTGCACTGACCTCCCATGAGCTTTGGGCAACACACACACACACACATACCCTTACATAATCACACGGGTATCTGTATCTACATTGCTTATTCTTGAATAAGGCTCGACTCCTCCAAGCGGCCCCTAATCTTTTCCAAGTGGAAAGAGAGCACATGGAAGTTCGGATGGCGAAGCTTTCCACAAAATGGAAGAGCTTAGCGACTCAACAGAATCTAACTTACAAGCCCTCAGGGTCGAGCATTCCCTTCCACTCGTCCACCGAGGCCGGTGACATCTGCCACAACGAAGAAAGAGGGAACCGACCCTGAGGTTGCCGAAAATCATCACGTGTGTGGCTTGACGATTCATGTGGCGGGTGTAGTGGCGAGCGCCACATGTGAGGGGTAGTGTGGCTGTGCTAGCTACCAAATCGTCACTATGACCTGTGGCTTGTCGCGCATTGGTCCACCGTACCGTTCCATCTCGGACACCATAAAAAACCTGTTCTCGACAGCTGCTGTAAGTTGGATCTACAGGGGAAACTCGATTCTGATAGGAAGACGGCTTTGTTTCTAATAATGTCCTGCCAACAAACTTTCCTGGTTACTGTGGCATCTGTGATGTTCATTTTTGTGGCGAAAACCTTGGTATTCGTGCAATGATCAGAGTTGCTTATTGAGAATCCCTCTTTTCCTTCCCTCGACATTGTTCGAAAGCCCATCATCGGTGATCTAAAGTCGAGCTGATTGGCTGGATGCCATCGGGGCGTCTCAACACTTGCCAGGTAAGTCGAGGGCCACCGTACTATTTCATCAACGGATATATTGAGGGTTGCTACACCGGTGACCTACCCCAAGGATATCGAGGTGGAACCACACGTCGGTGCCACCATTCTCAGTCAGTATCTTGGGATCCATCATCTAGGCCACCCAGTCAAAACTCGAGTTCCTCGGAAAGTCCAATGCCCCTAAACTTCTTTGCTCCCTGTTCACTCAAAAGCACGACATCAGATAGGCGAGACGGAATTCTGCTCGTCGGATATTGAATTCAGCAAGCAAAGAAGCACCTCGCTGACTAGCCGACTATCTCAGAGACATCGGTCAAAAATTCGGTGACAATGACCATGCAGTTTCTGACTCTCTGCTCACCTCGAGGCCATGGCCCTGCCCACTCTCACGATAAGGCTTCAAATTTCGATACCACCTTGTTACATTGCATGCTCAAAGTTCAGCAATCTCGTTATTTTCGCAGTGGCTCATGCACCCGCGCCGCAGGCCGCACGGGAAGAAGGGGGGCGCACATCCATACCTGTCAAAAAATGCTTGGTCCCCTCAACGCTAGGCCCGAATAGAACGGAGCATCTTGCCAGATCCGGGCCAACCTCGAGTCGTGAGTCGTGAAGGTTGTTTACTGGACAGGGGGGGGGGGGCTTTTTTCTTTTGCTCGGCACGGCAGATGGTGGAGACAGAGGCTCAGCCATACCCTTGCACTCACCTGTCTGCGGGACATTGTTTTCTCTCTTTTCGATACGGATATGTGCGATTCAATGTGCGGATGATATCCGGACAAGAAGTACATGAATCGACGTGATGGCGGAACGCATCCGTACTGCTATCGTGCCCACACGTGTGGACTGACCACCTCCGCTTTTGCTTACCTTACAATTCAAACTTTGTCTTCGGCTTGGACAAGTTGATTGCTATTGTGGAGACGATTTCCCAGACAACAAATCGTGGAATGTGGGAGCGCATACTTGGTCCTTAGGGGTATGTTTAAACTCCCTACCAGGTAGTGTGGATCTGACCAGGGCAAAGCAGTGACTCTCAATGGCCAAATTTTTGTTCGACGTGCACAAGAATCTCGAAAGTAATGCTGCTGATGTAATCGCGAGAAGCATGGGCGAAGATACCTGACAAGGGGGTTAAACTTTGGCCTGATACCGTAGTAAGTAGGTATGAGGGTGTATTGGCCGGCGCTGTTTGAGAAAACGATTCCAGAGTGAACCCCTCGAAGAGAGTTCATGGCGGAGGCCCATTCAACGAAATGACCTGAGAGAGAACATCTTCAATGGGCAGAAACAAGCCTTTCATCGAACAGGCTTTTGCTCCGAACTGTAAGGTGGATATACCATAACTGACAAGATTCGGGATGATCGGACCCTAGAGTTCAGCTCTTCGCGATGAGGGGGGAAAAGTGTAGGGGGCAAAGGAATGTAGAGTCGACGTTCTAGAACCCCGAGGTCGAAGGGGCCGCCACCGTTCTGAAGTCTGTCGGCCTGCCATTCGCTGTGGCCCGCATGTGTCACTGCTATGTATGTACGAATACACCTCCCTGGATCTTCTCCAGACTCCTGGTGATGCGCCGATGTGGGCGATCAAACCGACGCCATTCCCGCGAGAATCTGAGGGGTTGGTTGATTGATGGTGCGGTACGGAGTACGGGGCGTCTACTATGCATCGAAACATGGGATGGCAGGGCCCCCCTCAAGCGGCTCTTTCGAGTTTGAGGTCAAGGGCAATATCTGGTTGGTGGTCGAATTCATCGAATGTTGCGGTTCTTGGTGCCGAAGCCCCTATTGTCCGTTGTAGTCCGTCAGAAGGCGTTCTCCCACACCAAAAGGGAAAAAGAGCCTTGCCGGTATTTGGGGCCGTCGAGCTGGCCAGTAGGAAGCAGCCGCGGGAATGGAGCATGGAGTTTACGGTGGTCCCTGGTTGGCTCTTGGAAGCAACCCGTTGTCAGTTGACAAGGCGTTCTGGATTTCGCTCCCGGGACTCTGTGGGCTGTCGTGGTTGTGAAGGTGCCGCAGGTGAAACAAGGCGTACATATTTTCTATTTTTGTTTACACAACGTCATGGTTCGCGCTTGGCCGGGGCGTGGCCTGGCAGCGGCTCACCCTGATTCTCGGCATAAGAATACATACTTGTGAACCACTAAGCAGCCCAGCTAGTGCAAGGTTTAGCTCCTTATGTAAGCCCACACCCATTGATGGGTTGATAGACGGCTGCTGAATGGTTGCGGTCGAGTCTTCTACTGGTGACTTTAACTGACATTAGCCCACTGCGGCGTGTGCGAGGCGGCGAGACTCGAGAAAGTCGGCACGTCGGGAATGTGGGAGGACCTTCGGGACCGGTGGGGCCAGAGCGAGGTGCCAGAAGCCGAGACGGTGCCCATGGTACTAACTAGGCGCACTGTTACAGCAATGCCGAAACGGCGCCGGGGGGTTCTGCCGTACCTAGTGTTGGAAGTAGGTACTGGCTTCAGGTCTGTCTTGGTCGGATTCTCAATCATCACGGCACCAGCGTTCGATATTCGGCTCAATTTCGCGGTGCGAAAGGGCTGACAGTCGTCTGGACTCTGGAGATTGTCAAAAGTTGAAATGGAGACTGAGACGTCTGCGAACCCTTCTTGAGCAAGAGCCCAAAAGTGACAAAAAGTGGACGGACGGTTCGCGATCCAGATTGCGCGTATCAAGGGTAGGCGAGATGGCGAGGAACATCAGATTCGCCTTGAGTCTGGGGGCCGTAACAAGCCCAATTTCCATCGTGTGTCGACCTTATTGGGAGGACCCGCGGGTCGACGTTCGCCTGCTGAGTTGTGGCCCAGGGGCGTGAAGTCGACCAAGACTTGTGATGCAAGATGTGCGATGGTGCAGTGACCGCCGTTAAGCCAGAAGTCTGCTCCGCAATGAGCTAGAATTGTTCCCGTTGTGGTGCTGAGGGCTTGCTGTTATTGCCAGCTTCCAGGGCCATCGTCGTGGTCCAACGCCCGACAGGGCTGGGTTAGCAGTGACTGTTGCAGACGGATAAGCAGCTCTACTGCGAATAGAAGCTCATCTAAGCCACGCCGTGTCGCGAGTGTTTTCCACTAAGCTCGCTCATAGGAGTGGTCAACGGCACAGCCCATACGAAAAGCAGATGAGCGAATCAAACATGGGCGGTGGATGATTTGGTGATTTCGATAGTGATAACGGCCGTGGTGGCAGTGCATGAATTATCGCGGTAGGGTCAGGGAACGGAAATCACAAAAGCGTCCCACAGGATTGAATGATCATAGGCGGCATTTCCAGAACGAACGGGGCGATCCCCTGAACGGGATCTAACCACTGACCAAATTGAGGGCCCAGTTCAGTGCGGAATGTCGGGAGCGAACGAGACACCTGAAGTTGCCGTCGGGTCTGGCTCTGGCTCTGGCTCTGGCTCCCTGGACGAAAAGTCTTTTCCAGATGTTAATGCCGTGAACAACGGACGACGGCACAACTTCCGCTTCGGGGGCGAGCTGAACAGAATTTGGAGCCGCGAGAATGGGACGGCTTGATGTCAGCGCATGGCCAAACGCCGTAGACTCCCTTCCACCACCTCCTTGACCACCTCCATGAAGCTCGGACGGAGACCAGTGAGCCTTTTCGGAGGGACCTTTTCGTGATGTGGGCAGTGGCCCGGACGAGTACCGTAGCCGCAACTTGCAAGTGAAAGTCTATGCCGCGCCGTGTTTCTAGTCGCCGAGACCAGTCTGCACCTATTGCTTCAAAGAATGGCAACCAAGGGGAGGCGTGAATGCTGAAAAAGGTTGCCGCAAGTGAGAATGCTGTGTCAAGGGGTGTCTGAATTGCTTCGATATGGGGGCCTGTACTGTTCTGGGCGGCGACGCTGAGAAGCATGGGAGGTTCAGATGGTTAGAGACGGACAGGTGGCCGGTATTTGCATACTGCTGGATTCCAAGCCCATCGTAAGCAGCTGGGTCAGGTCGTTGGAGCGAGTTGAATCGAATCGAAGACCATGAGTCCAGTGATTGAGGCTGAGCATACCGAGTAAACAACCTTCTTTTTGAACGAACCAAACGAGGGCCTTTGATTTGTTGGTGGTGGGAAGAGTAAGAGCTCAGAGCAACATTGACGGACGATCAACCCACGCCGAAAGCAAAAAAGAGGCAGAGCGCGAACTGGAACAGCCACACCCGGGATGGCGGCACCATTCGTATTGGTACACGCGACTGCGGCTATCTTGGGCGTGGCATTGAGTACTCGATACCTGTCTTCGACCTCGCAAGCGAAAGCGAACAGGGGAGGGTGCGCTGCCGCCACGCACAACCAAAACTTCCCGCCGCCCGTCTCCGTCGGGCAGTGAATTGGTCGGCTCGGGTCAGCACTCAGCAACACGCAGCGCAGCATAGCGCCAGGCGAGGCGCCGGTGTGGTTTGGTTTGTATTATTTGCAGCGATTCGCTTGGTTCGGATTTGGTCTCGCGCCCGAACAATACGCGGCCTCGTCATCTTGTCATCTCACCAACCTCGAGTTTGCGGCTTCGTTCTTGTATGTCGGCTAGATTCTGCTCCGTCTTATCGGAAGAACTAGAGAGGCTACGACAATGGGGGGAGGGGATTGACGTTGGATTCATCATCGACGACGATATTGTACATAGAGCCGTAGCCAACATCAACGAGTGGGAATTGATGATAAAATGGGCGGGTAAACAGGCCTAGTCTCTGTCGGTAGCATAGGCGAAGACGAGTAACCGGAGAAAAAAAGTCAAAAAAGTTCTCTCAATAAGCGTGCGTCGTCGAGTCGTCGTCAGCAACATTTCGAAACGGCGACATCGCGCCATTGCTTGTGGTTGGGCGGCAGGCGACAGGCGGTAGAGCGAGTGGTCGAGTTCAATATCAAAACAAGCGGTCGCTGTTCTGGCGAGTGACGAGCTTGCGAATCCACGTTGAATTCCACAGCGCTCCGGGGGTTCACCAAAAGAACCTGGAAGCCAAAAGGCGCAGAAAATGAAGGAAATGGGGACCGCCAGGAGCGAATCAGTGTGAGCGAATGGTCGAGTACTCGTCGACGACTGAGCCGAAAAGGGCAGTTGGCGTCGTCATCCTCAGGCCGCAGACGTGTACATTGTAAGTGTGCATCGCTGCAAGAAGGTACCTGACATCTTGCGAATTCGTGCTTTCCCACCCAGGCATTTTCGAATACGATTGTACCTGTCTGCCGTTGACTGGTCTACCTAGTTCTGATCCAATGCTCCTTCCTTTGCCTGCCTGCATTTGCTGGTACGAATATTCGCTGGACGCAGTAATGGGAAGGGAAGCAACGGACGAGTGAGAAAGAGCGAGAGGGAAGGAACACCACTGCCTGCCTTCCCACCCGACGAGAAGGTGCAGCCCGTCAGCCAAGGACGCCCAGCCCAGTCTCTCTCATCTACCCGCGCTAATCCCAATCAGGACACGTCGTCCATCGGCTTACGCGTCCCTCTTTCCCTCCCATCAGCGTCCCGGCCGTCTCTCTCTTTCCCTCCGTCTTCCCTCTTGCGCTCTCTGGTCGTTCTGCTCAGTGCTCCCTCTCCTTCCCTCCTTCCCTCCTTCCCTCCCCCAATCCCGTCTTTTCACTCCCTTCCCAAAGTACCAAAGTACCAAAGTACCTTCCCCTCGCTCTTGCTCGCCCGTCCTGGGACTCCTGGTCCCTTCCTTCCTCAACTCCCCCCCAAAGCCCACCCCCCTGCTCAGCCCGCCCAGAATCCGCTTGGGGCCCGCCTTTCCCCCCTGCTGCTCCGAGGACCAGGCACCCAAATCATTCAAGAAACGGAGTCCCCGTGCTCAGTCCCTCTTGTTACGCTTCCCATACATCCACTGCCCAGACCCCCCTAAACTAGTCGCCTATCTCAACACTCTTCTTGTCCTCTTTTCCTCTTTCTCTCTCCCATCTCTCGAACCCTCTTTCTTCTCAACTTCAACCAAACCACCAAACGAAACACTCACCTGAGGCATTGCCATCTATCGTCACGAGCCTCACTTACCGAACCGAGTACTATATCGATCATTCCCTCGTCGTCGCGTACGGGACCCAACAGTCACAACAAAGGTTCGCCACAGACCGGTGCGAACCCCAATCCACCAACACCCATCATACCCAAGGGATCGAATTCTCCTTCGACGGCAATGACGACCTCGAATCAGAACGTCGATAACATCGACGCCCTCCTCGACTTCAGCGAGTATGACAATATGTCTTATCAGTCTCCCTCGCTCTCTCCTGCGGCGACCGCCAAGAACACCTTCACTCGCCCATCAGTCAGCACCGTCGCGACCCCGACGATGCCGTCCGCATCACAACCCCTTACTGGCCCCAGCCACCAGTATGATCTCTACAAGCAGCAGACTGGCATCGTTCCCGGTGCCCTCGCCAGCACCCTGGCTGTGAACGAGGCCAACTCTCATATCAGTGGCTACAACAGCGGCTATGGAATGGACTACTTGGGCAATGGCTTGAGCCCGGAGAACGACATGTTTGACTTCAACACATCGCCCTCCCAAAACTCTACCGGCTTGAATATGGATATGGAGTTTGACTCCCCTCCGGACTCCCAGTACTTCTTCCCCAACCCCACTGTCAATCCCACTGCCATCGGCGGACAAGAGTCTCCCGTGGTCCCCTCCCAGCAAAGCAACGTGGGCCGCCTCTGGCCCGGCATGCACTCCCAGGCTGCGCTTGCCAAGGCCCAGGCCCAGCAAAGACAACAGCAGCAAATCATCCAGCAGCAGCAGCAGCGTCAGCAGATGGGCCAGAAGCAGCGCACCAAGAGCCAGCAGCCTACCGACCCCATTGTTGAACAGAAGATCACCCAGCTCCTCAACTCCATGCGTGCTAAGCCCGCTCAAGAGGGCGACAGCCCCACTCCTCTCATGAACCTGCCTAGATGCAAGAAGGACGAGGAGGATATGGACGAGGATGAGAGACTTCTCGCTAGCGAGGAGGGCAAGAAGCTCAGCAGCAAGGAGCGTCGCCAACTCCGCAACAAGGTTTCCGCCCGCGCCTTCCGTTCCCGCAGGAAGGGTAAGTTCCGCTACCACAACGCCAAAACATGAACTCGCTAACCCATTACAGAATACATCACTCAGCTCGAGGCCGAGATTGCCAACAAGGTTTCCGAGAATGGCGAGCTTCGCCAGCACAACCGTGCTCTCCAGGACGAGAACAAGCGCCTGCAGGATCTCACCCGCATGCTCCTCGCTTCTCCCTCATTCTCCAACTTCCTTGACCACCTCAGCACCAACCCCCAGCCCGCCCCTCAGCAGCAGCAAGCTCCCGCCGTCAAGGTTGAGAGACAAGCCGAGCAGCGCCAGATTCCCAAAGACATCAACCCCTACGCCAACCAGACCCAGCAGCAGCAGATCGGCATGGCCATGCTCCCTGAGCAGAACATGGACTTCTCCATGCTGAACATTGACAACGACGCCTACAACTTCCAACCCCAGGTCTTCGCTGTTCTCGAGACCCCGGATGTTCCCGTTACCATTGACACCAACGTTCTCTCCGGAAAGTCTTCCAACTTTGTCGGCGAGCAATTCGAGTCTGATGACGAGAAGATCGAGCTCCCCACTATTGAGGCTCCCAAGGTCCTGGCGCCCGAGGTTCAGTCCCAGGCTCCGGCGACCGAGGAGGTCTTTGATGACGAGTTCGAGAACGACCCTGAGTTCGCTCTGTACCACTCTGCTCCTGCCCCTGCTACCGTATCCCCTGTCGAACTTGACACCGAAGCCCTCTCACAAGCTGAGATCTTCGGAGGTGTCGAAGCCGACAAGGTTCTTGCCCGCTACGAGCTCGTCGATGCATCAGAAGATGAGAAAAACGCATGTGTGGCCATGGCCAAGGTGCAACGCATCGACGCCGCGCTTCAACCAGTTCTCGCCAGATTGGAGTCGCTTTTCCTCTAAACACCACATTCTCTACTACACTTTCTTTTAGCACCTTATTTTGGGCATTTAGTTCGCTACAACATTTCCTGTGCATACTAGCTTGATATCTGGGACATGGCGTTGGGATTGATTGGGAATCAACTACACCCGAACCGGGACGGCATCTAGTTTCTTATTTTTATTTGAAGAATGCTGCGGCGGTCGAAAAGAATTCTATAGGAACCAAGCTGGTTCGGCATGATTGATGATTGTTAACATTGGCGAGTAAGAGGTGGAATTTACGGCTGGCCATGGCCATCGTGTACTAGATAGATTGGGCGCTCCCGCAACTCGATCTGAAGAATACAAAAGAATTCTTTAACTTGATCTGCACTGATTCGTTTCTTCCATGTGAATGATTGTTTCCCTCCATGATTGAGATCGCGATATGTCTACTCTGCGTGCCTGCTGGACCCATAGGCGACGGTGGTAAGATTATGGACCTGCCATACAAGATGAGGCACGAAACGTCGCGTCCGTTTCTCAAGAATCTGCTCACCCCGTGCATCTATGCAGTGTTCTCGCTCTCCCACCACCCATGGGTTTTCCGTGAGCACGTCCCCGAATCTGTTCAGCCGACCGCCTGCCTGTCACCGTCTCGTCTTTCGAAACGGCTTGGCTTCGGCTCGGTACAGGTCTTTTGCTAGACATGTTCTCTAGAGTCTGGAAAGGAGATGCCGAACCGTCCAACGAGACGATCACCTTCCGATGAATCCCCACCTGTTGCCGAGGACATGGACGAATAGTATGGTTGGGAGATCACTGTCATCTGGTGTCTGGATCTTCGGGTTCGTTCTTTTGGGGGCTATTGGTCTTGATACCCTTGTCTTTGATGTGCCCTTGGCCTGTAAGGGGTTGCTTGGTAGAGCAGATAGTAGGAGGCCTCTGCGGACTCTGGAGTCTGAACTCTGGAGGCTCTCTCTCAAATTTTGGGGCCGTTTGACTCCTGGCTCGGATTTTCCGACTGGAGGTGGGGTGCCACGTTTTATGTGACGGGCGTTGTTGGTAGCTTGCCTTGCTATGCTGTTTGACTTCATGTTGCTTTGACGAGTGGTTGTCAAGCGAACCCCCCGGCTTGTGTCTTTCTTGTCGTCGGATGAGTGTATCATCTTGTCTCTGGTCTCTGGAGGGGATTCGGAAAAGTTGAGATGGCAAGTCTGGGCGAGGATGGAGCATACCAGGGTCCTTTGCTTTCCATGAGGTGAGATCAGTCTATCAGGCAGGAGTCCTGTGTAAGAACCGATGGCTGGTTGGTAACGGCCGTTACTGCGGCTCCGGAAGGTAATGGAGCTCCGTTACCAATGTGTGAATGTGTCTATCTGGTTACCTATGCAGAGGGATGGCCGTGGACGACGATTACAACTAAGACGTACTCATTACCACATCAGACAATATCGAAAGCTACTTCGCATCTCGAGCTGAGCCTACAGACACCAATCATACCGTCAGACATCACTACTCCAAAACCGTATTCACGAATCCCCCCAATCCTCCCGGATCATCTCCGCCCCCTTCTCCCCAATCATATACACTGACCCCACGATATTAACATCAGGCAGGATGGGAATGATGCTGCAATCCACGACCCGCAGCCCGTCCACGCCGTACACTCTCAGCCGCGGGTCTACGACGCCGCCCTTGTCTTCGGGCAGCATCTGGTTCGTGCCGGAGGCGTGCCAGTTGGGGATGGTATTGGCGCGGACGTAGGCCAGCACGGTGTCCTCGTCGTCTTCCGAGACGCCGGCGCCAGGGGAGACTTCGCCGTGGGATGGGCCGACGGTGTATTCTGACATGCGCGGATGGGCGAGGATCTTGCGGAGGTATTTGAAGGAGGCGAGGGCGATTTTGCGGTCAGCTGGGTGGGCGTAGTACTATGTAACAATGGGTCAGCTTACTCCGTTTCTTGTCAACGTTCGTTAGAGGGGGAACAGAGGAAGAAAAGTGAGCAAGTCGTCCGAGATAGATAGGAGACGCTTGGGAAGGAAACAAATGTGGACTCACATTAGGATTGATTCTCGGCGTCTCAGCCATAGAATTTGACCTCAGCGTAACATTTCCCCTCGACAGAGCCACCATACTCGACGCCGTGAGGGAAATGTACGTCTCGTTACCGCGGGGCGTGTAGTACGGCGTCGGCCCGCTCGGGTAAAAGACGCTCTCGAAGAGGTACTCGATATGCGACTGGTTCGCCAGCCCCGCGGTGACGACGTCGCCCGCGCCGATGGCCTGCAAATCGTCGACCGAGAGCTTCTGGAAGGCGTTTGTGATGCCCGAGGGGGCCGTGTACTCGCCCGTGGTGTTTTTGTAGAACTCATCTTGTGCGGCGCGGAGGGATTGGTAGGTTGCTGCCATGTCTGTTGTTGAGAATTCGGGGGTCGAGAGGGCCATTATGCTGAAGACGGAGTGGTCGTTCAGGCTTAGGGGATTTGATGTTAGTTGTGATGTGAGAGGGGTGAGAAGGAGGGGTACATACTGCTGGCCGATGTTCTCGTTGATGTGGACGGGTTCGATGCCGAATTCGTTGAGCTGGGAGGATGGACCGACTCCCTGAAGCGGACGAGGTTAGTACATGATCTGCCGTTCATCATGCCACATCCGCGATACTCAAGAGAAACTCACAGAAACCATTAGGAGTTGAGGCGAGTTGAACGCCCCCGCGCTGACGATAACTTCCTTCTTCGCTCTAACCTCATGTACAATACCCGTAGGATGGTCCATGAAAGCGACACCTACGGCTCTCGGGTTCTTCCCCTCCACCTGGTCAAAGTTGATCTTCCACACGGGAGCAAAGTGCAGAACATCAAGGTTCTTCCGGCCCTCGGCCTGCTTCAGATAACTATCGTAGCTGGAGCTGCGCATGAACCCGGCGTCGAGGTGGCCTGTACCCTGCTTCACGCCGGTGCTGTTGCCCGTGTTGTGGTCCTCGACGATGGGGATCTGAAGGGCTTCAGAGGCGGCCTCGATAAAGCCTACGCCCGAAGGTGGGACGTAGCCCTGGAAGCCGAGCTGGAGAGGACCATCGGCGTAGGCGGAGGGGTCGTGGGTTTTGTAGGAGACGTCGAAGCCTCGGACTTCGTGGTCCGTTGGGGGGTTAAAGTGCGTACCCTATTATCATGTCAGTTAAGCGTGACAGACATCCAAGACTGGACAAGTGAGCGTGTGATTCACCTTAACAAACAGAGGATACACGTCGTCCCATCCCCAACCCGGGTTCCCTACTTTGACCCAATCATCGTAGACGGACGAGCTGCCACGACCGTAGTAGAAGCCATTGGTCACGCTGCTGCCGCCGAGGCACCGACCGCGGTGGTAGCGGAGGATGCGGCCGTCGAGGTGTTCCTGCGGAGTGGTGTAGAAGGACCAGTCGATGGCGGTTCCGCCGAGGAACTGGTTGCCGCCGGGCGGCTTGTAGGCGGAGACAACCTCGGGGTTCGGCCCCGCTTCAAGGACGAGGACCCGCTGTTTGCCGGACTCGGAGAGGCGGTTTGCGAGGACGAGGCCGGCGGTGCCGCCTTTGAGAAGGGGATGATTGAGTTAGCCGCCTGAATTACTGTGACTTTGGGGAAGATTGAGCGTGCGTTACCTCCTGCTATGATGAAGTCGTATTCATCTTGGATCGTTGCGCGGTCGAGGCCCTTAATTGGTGCGGCCGAGACTCCGGCGAGGAGTGTCAGGAGAGGGAGGGTCAGCTGCATCGTGAGACCGCGTACCTCACAATAACAGTGATTGCCAAAAGGGAAGTTCTATCAATTGAATCCAATTAAAGGTCTTTGAAGCGGTACCTAGGCAAGGGCCTCGTCTTTCTCCGGCGAACTATCGGAGATGCCCCCGTCCTCAAATACTCTCGCCCAGCGCAGCCAAGTGCACCTCGTGATCAAACTTGCTTGCAAGTGAACACAGTCAAGCCGGCTCAGCCCATCTTGGCTCCCATTGAATCAGGCATACAAGTTTACCTTGCGCCATCATGGTGCGTCATCGCACCGCGAGGTGTCAGACCGGGCGAAGGCGAGGCGTGCCGTGGATGCTCTTGGCGAGGAAGCGAGGCGGATGGATTGGATGTGGTGTTTGTTCTTTTAGGCTTCTTTTTGGATTTGTCTCTAGGCAAGGCACATTGAAGTTTGGGGCGAAGATGGCGGGGAAGGAAGACGGGGAAAGCTTGGTTTTGGGGTACGCGGGTGAATGGGCACGGTGAGCAGGTGACGGGCCCATTGCTTGGAATTGAGCAAGGCTTCTTGCTCTTGCAGATCAGATATTGGAGGTGGCACAGCTTGGAAGCGAAGCGAAATTGAGAGACAAGAAGGACAGGCAAGATACCTAGGCACAGTGTGATGGTGCCACGAGTTGATGGCGCAGGATCCGAGAGCGACGTATGTCAAGACAATTAGTCGACTAGTACAGGATACTAGCTTTATGTGCCGTTGATGCCGCGGGGTTGGCATCCTGTCCTTGGCTCCCGCTATTCGGCTCAGCATGGAATCGAACTTTACCTGGCTACTAACTTACCTCATGGGAACATGTTGCCCTCTAGGTTCTTAGAACCAGAGAGTGACTTGCTTTGTCTTAAATAGGGAATTGGCATCTAATGACATGCGAGTGAGATGGGCCATGGCAATGCTACTTCGTACTGTACAAGGCATTTGTAGACAGAGAAACTTCACCAATGAGCGAGGCCAAGACAATAGCATGCAGGCTGGAAGGATCCGGCCGACGTACGTCCAGCGGGGTATGCAGAACCCATCAACCACCAAGCCCTACCGGCCCCGAGTCCCGTGTGGTGCCCCATCTTGTATCCGCTTTGCCCCGCATCCCGGCGATGACTGGGGTGAGAGATCTGGGTAAGGATGGAGATTTGTTACTATTCGATTCGACATGTCTTGTAATCGGAGAAGGAGGGCAGATTTGAGGTGCCTTTGGCCACTATTTGACCTTGATTTCTCCGATAAGCTGCCGTTGTGCAACTTATTTTACTCTGTATCTTGCTCAGCATCCAATCAAATCCTGGGTTTCGGTAGGGGAACGGGAGGCTCGGGCGTGCCTGGGAGGCGTATTATTGATCGGCGCCCTTTCCGCCTCGGGCAGTGTGATGTACATGTACTTTTGTCTCACATCATCCTGCTTTTCTTTTATGGTGGAAACCTGCGCGGCGAAACTGAAGTTGTGTTGTCTTGTTAGGAGATGCTGTGCGTCTCGGACGTTGAATGCCTGATTGTCTCTGTATTATCAAGACTGTCCTCGTAATCTAGTGGGAGCATCGTTCATAGCTCGGTTTCGCGATCTTCCTGGTCCCAGAATTAGGTTTGATGCCCAAGGTTTTGGTCGATGAGGTCAGTTTAACGTGCGACCTTGACGGGCTGCATCCTTATCTCAGATTTTGCTGAAGGATCAGATGCAAGTTTGAAAAACAGAACCAATACGAGTATTGTAGGTTGACTTGGCTGCATCGCCACTCTAGGGTTGCGAGCCTTGGTTACTTGTCAGGTGCAGATTTGATCTGAAGACATCCTGAATGTTGAACCGGCAACATCATGGCGACATTTCACAACTGAAACAGCGAGAGATAGAATCGAAGTCGTGTATTGAGAGCTTGAGTGTTGGTGAGATCGTGATGTCGTCAAATGAGTGTTGCCTCAAGCTCAGGAGCAGGGGGAGGGGGATGGTGTAAAGTGCAAATTCCAGAAGATGGGGAGTCCACGTGTATCGAACCGATAGCCCCGAACAGAAACATCTCCTTCAAAATAGTAATCCAACCCAGAGCTCATTGTACCCATTGCTCTTCCGTCTTCCAATCCCTGCATGTATGTGTCCCTTCTTCCGTGCGGACCCCTCTCCGCGTCGAACAACCATCTTCTCCATCACCAAATCGACTGAAAAGTGAGTTAGACTGAGAGTCCCTCCAACTACACATACGATCGAACTCATCACGGTCCATAACCGCAGACTACGCGAGTGAGCGATCTGGGGTACCCGCTCACTCCGCAATAAGGCCCCTGGCCAAGAGGAAACCCGGAACACCCGCATCGGGGCACCAAGGGCCCCATACGGAATCCCCTAGGAACACGGTGGTCGGTTCTCTCGGCAGCAGATCTTGAGAGAAGAATGCAACACCCAAGCTGACCCCAGTCTGCTTCGATGTTCTTCGCTGGATCTGCCGCGAAGACAAGAGACGCCAAGCGCCATATTCCGAGGGGATCTCCGTTTGGATCCCTCGGTGCCCCAATGCGGGGCTTCCAGGTTTCCTCTTGGTCTGGGCAGGCTACTGATCGTTAGCTCAAGGGGTAAGGAGGTTTTGACATTACCGATATCAGAGAATATGGAGGTTCGTTGCCACGCGCTTGGCAGCGTCGAGCCCTTCACGTCCACCTCCGCGGTCCTTGTACACAGCTCCGATAATAGCCTTGATGGTATCAATCTTCGTTTGAGCACCGAGAGCAAAGCCCTGGGATGGGTTCACACTGACACACGGCGAGAAGGCGAAGCTGTCGAAGATCTCAACTAGTCGCGAATTGTTTCTAGCACGCTGGGAGTGGGCGTCGATATCGCCTAATATTATCATATTAGTACGTTCTTTGGGACAAGACTGTATGCAGCCTTGACATCAACTCCGAACTTACTTCTTGTTGCGATGTTCGAGTCGATCATCGCTTCCACGGCGAAGAGCCTGATGAGGCTGTCTCCTAAGGGAGCCAGAATCTTGTTGCCGTCGATGACACGACGATCGCCAATGTTTTGGACCCCAGAGCCTGGGGCTTGAAGGGCTTCCAAGAGCCAGTTGATGTTGTTGAAACGATGGTCAATGAGGCGCATGGCTTCGTCCACTTTGTACCTGTCCTGCTGGGATTGCATCGTGTCTTTGGCAGACGGTAATAACTATCGGCAGTGATCAGAGGTCAACGAGCTATGATGAGGAGTAGGGTGTAGTAAAAGAGTTGTGGGAAAGGTAAATGAGTGATAAATCGAGGGGTAAGTTGGATGGAATATCGCAGGTTCTTATACGTTCTAGTGACCATTGCCCCCTCAACTTCGGTGGCCGGGAGACCAGCCTTCCATACAGATGAATGGCTTTCACGCCTGAAATGACGTGGCACTTGAGACATGTATTGGACTTTCCGTCGAATCCCACCAATTCGGTTGCGACAAACCAGAGATACAAGTGTGCGAGACGTGCGTGGAGTAATGCATGTCTTGAAACTGCGCCCGTATTCCCCTCCCCCGGCGTGAGGTGCAGGTAGTTGCGTTCACCGGGCGACCACCATTCCGAAAGACTGGAAAATGATACTCGTCCTTGCCGCGAAGTGCGAAGTGTCTGTGAAATGTCGAAGTGTTAAACATGAGTACCTGGCAACAGTAGTATGTCTTTCAATGTAAGGTAAGCAGACGAAACTAAGAGCCAAGTAGGCCAAGTCCCAATGAAGAATTTCAAAATAGATAATTGCATCTAACTAAACGCCGAGAGAAATGCCTTCAATAGACCGTGTCTTTGGGCTATTTCTTCGCCGGGTTCCGAGGACCATCCACGGCCTTTTCCACTGTCCCTGCAATGCCCCCCTTACTCGCATCAAACTGGCTTCCGATGACACCGTCCTTCGAGAAAGGGCCGCCAACGGCTTCGCCTATGGAATAAAAGTCAGAACCGAGATCATGCCAGATTCAGGCTGCAACACTCACCAATCTGGCCAATGTTACCATCAGGGTTGAATTGCTTGCCAATGGCGCCCTCCGAGGAGATGACGCTAGGCTTGGAGGGGCTGGTGTCCTTCTTTTGGCCGGCGGCCTCGGCAGCGTTGTGGATGGGGTTCTGAGACGACATGGCTCTAATTCTGGGTACTGATGCAGCGAAAAGCTTGGTTTGTCTAAGGGCGATTCTGTTCATGATGTACTTAGTAGGTGATGAAGATAATAGCTCTTTTTTCTAAGGTTCGGTGGGTGAGATCTTATACACTTTGAATGATCGTGCGCGTCATCTTTGGCGCACAGCATGTGGTTAGCCAGAATGACGTTTCTGCACCAGTGAAAGAATGGTGACATCATGAAGCGCTGACCATAACATTCAAATAGGTAGTGCACGGAAAGGACCGAGTAATAGTAAATGGCATGAATCATCGTTCAATCGAGCGGGCTTAAGACAACGATTTTCCGCAAACATCAGCATTCCTACGGGTTGGCCTGTCAGAGTATACCAGTGCCACATGCACCTTTGCGCCTAGAGGTATTAAGAGGAACTCCTATCAGCATGTGAACATACAATAGAAACCTGAATATGACGATACTGAAACAACTTACTGAACTGACTTGAATTTTGGTTATTTCTAGGTGCTAACTCAATGCTGGAACTGCGAGTTTCTACTTGACTTGGATTTGGTTGTGATTGAGAGCTGCAGCGTACTGAAATTAGGCATTTGGCCAACTCTGAATGCCATGTGAGGTTTGATGGAGATGGAAGTACCTATCCTGCCAAATACACACCAATCAATGCTTGAGAATAATTCTCAGAGCAGGAAAAATTCTCTATCCTTTCCCTAGCCGATACCTCGTTAAGTAAACTGAACTCAAAAATGTAATCATGTCGGAAACGCATCTTGTCGCAAAGCAAGAAACAAGTGGAAGACATACACCTGAAGAAAGGGCTTGGGTTCTTGAAAATCCAGACTCCTAAATGGTCGTATATATATAAATACCTATGTATGTATAATAACTACTCACCATAGGCTCTACTGTTTTGTCTGCCGTTCAAATTGGGAGAAATAAGCGCATCGGCAAGGTTGACATGGCTATGGCCGTATGCCTGGTAGTCTTATTGCTCCTAGAAACTCACGAGATCGGGCTACCAGCAAGTCACTACTTCCTAATCAGGTACGTGTTAAATAGGATACCTAGTGTTGAGAGAAGATTATCTACGACAGGAGACAAGACGCCGTTACTAAAGACTCTGGTACAACACCTTGTAAAGTCAGTTGATACCTGGTCTTCGAGTCACACTTGCCCATCCCCTGACGAGGACTTGTGCATGTGGAAGTCGGGAAGGACAAGTTGAACTGAGAGTCAAGAGGTTAAGTCATGCTCTCGTCTGTCCGCTAGGACTGGAAATTGAATTCTCAAAACAATTTGAATGTCTCTACTTGACCAAGGTGAATACGAGTTTCATCGATCTTATACTCGGACTCTTCGAGGCATGCAATTCATAGTTTCACATAGCTTCTAGATCCAGCTACTTTACAGCTGTAATGTTTCCAGTTGTTGCCGAATGGAAGCAAGCAAAGGCTTCATTTCAACTGTGACTTGAGACAAGGAGCTCACAATTCACCAATGAGAATCGACAAGTGTCTTTGATGAAGTCGATTTAATTGTATCAAGCAGGGGTTTGATACCAAGGCCTTTGTTCTGTAAGCTATTTGCACCTGAATACTCGTGTATTCGCTAAGTGCATGTGCATATAGCCGCCGCGAACCAACATTGGCGGATACTCTGCAGCGAATCAAGTGAGACAGTGTGAGCGAGTGGTTCGCCCTCCCACTCTCTGTTGCATGGGGTCACCGGCCAGCAAGGACATAAGATGTAGGGCTGAGGTATTCGTGCATCTCTCTGCTGGCCAAGACTGCCCGAGTATTCCTCAAAATTAGAGGAAGGAGCGAGGTGAATGTGATTGAAGTCTTGGATTAAGCGAGCAACTCCAGATGAAATCGCGTCTTTTCACTTCACCTTCGTCTAGGGTTTCTGCCTCACTTCCTTTCTAGATAGTTCACGGTCGTTCCTTTCTTCTTGTGGAAATATTCTCAACCTTCTCCTTCAACCCATTCTTCTTCCTTCCTGCCCTTATATTGCAACCTTTCCTTTCCCACTAATCCTTTCACTTCACACAAGCAACCGTGAGTCCCTGAATCTCGATCCCTAATCTTTCCTCCTCCGATCACAAAGCCATGGACTTCGACGACGACAAGTCGCTCTTCGGATCTTCTCCTCCAACTTCAGCGACGTTGGGGTCTCACTTCGCTGTCAGAGATCCGATCCCTCTCTGCTTGCCTGGAATGGGCGCAACTCAACTACCGAATGCCAACGGTGCTCCTGCGCAGGCGCAGGGCGCAACCTCGAGTTTACAAGTCCCTCACATGCCTCATCAAGTACTTGGCATCGAGAACAACCCCCTGGACGTTCCTTCCAGACCACAGACACCCGCACAGAGACGGCTTTCACGAAAAACCTCAAAGCCCTCTTCCTCTCGAAGAAGCTCTTCATCTCAGAAAGCTCCCATCTCCGCGATTAACCCCGGCGTTCCCGTTCGACTGATTCCAACATTGCCAGGCTCCTCAGCTCCCACAGCAGAGACTCCTCTGTTCGCTCCGCCAATTGCACCGGGTCACAGTACCTTGCCCCCTTTGCCGGCATCGCTCCTTCTGTCACCTTCACCGCCCGTTCTGAACGGGAATGGCGCACCCTTGGCCTTAGGTGTTGGTGAAGCATCTTCAAGCCAGAAGTTGTGTACCAAGTGCCACAAGTCTAAGCCGCAATCGGAATTCTCTTCTATGACCAATATGGGTCTGATAAGGGAGCGAAGCCAATGCGAGCCGTGTCGCAGGAAGAGAAGGGAGTCATCGGCTCGATACAAGCTTCGCAAAGAAAAGGCTGAGACTCAGGCTGAGGACAACCAAGAGCAGCTTCAGCAGCAGCAACTTCCACAGGGTGGCATGGCGCAGTGTCCTTATCATGGCTTAAGCGAGCACCAGCCGACTCGTCCTTCTCATCCATTGACAGAAGTGGTTGGTCTTGAGCAGGCAACTGAATCCAGCCCTATGCATGGCGTCGCCACGGCGAACACAATGCTTGGCTTCAATTCTACTACAGAGCTTATGAGAGAGGCAAGTCCCATAATTGACAAGTTTGTCCCCAAGGTTGGCTAACAGTATCATACCAGACATTCGCTCCCAACGCACTGATCACAACCCAACATGATCCAATCGACTTGACGTCTCCAACTTTTTCCCCCTTCTTCGACTGGCCAGCAGCCCAGGAACCAGAACAGGTATCTCACCATACCCCCTCCAATTCGCCCAAGTCCACATGCTAACGTATCATTCACAGGGCGTCGACATTGAAGCTGATATGGCATTCTGTGGATTTCAATCGTCGAAGCAAATGGCGTCGCCGAGCTTAGTTCTCCCGCAAGAGACTGGCATGGAGGCTGGACTTCCCCCAACTCAAGATCACACAAGCGAGCTCTACGACATTGTGAGCGTCAAGACGCTTAAGACTCCCTTGACCAAGAATGCTGAGGCCTGGCTTCTCAACCACGAGAAGCAAAAGTTCAAAGAAGGCCGCGAAAAGTGTGAGTGGATGAAGACGCAGGAGAAGAAGACTTTGGTGGCGTGCTGGGAGAAGAGACAGGCCTCGATTGTTCTTGGACTTGTCGAAGTGCCTGGCTCTGATCTTCAGCCCATGATTGGCTATTCCTACGCCGAGGGTTCGCACCAGAATCTGCCTGGTGCTTACCCAGATGACTATGATTGGCATTGAACTGGGCTGGACCCTTGAGACCATTGAAGCAGAAGACGATGAATGGTTCGAGATGACTCTTTGTGTTTCGTTGGCGTTGTCTTTTGGGAATGAAAATGGAAGATGAGGCATTGGCAGGACGGATCTCAGATTAGTTCCATAGTGGAAACAACGATTGTATCATACAAAAGTTCGCGAACCAGTAGTGACAGGCCCCAAGACTCCTAGCTTCGTCAACTCTTCGACAAGATTAAACAAGACAAAATCGCACCCCCTCCTGGCCACCATATTGATAGTCACAGGCATCATCTCTTCTCGGCGGGTGATGTTGCTGTAGTAAGGCACCTGACCAATTGGAATGGTGAAGTCTACGCTTCCAAAGTAGGACGCAAGGGAAGAGGCAGCTCCTCGAGTTCCAGGACCATCAGGTAAGGCAGCGCCGGGGGACTCATTCAACTGAGCCTCTCTGAAGGAGGGAAGCCCGCCCGTGCCGATGTCGTAGATCATGATGGACTCAGAGCAGCTTTCGGTCGTATTGAACAAAACCTCACGATGCCAGGCCTCGGAGTCCTGGCGTCTGCGGTCAAGCGCTTCGGTATGACCTTCGGCGTCTAGGGTGAAATTCCAGAAAGAAGTTCGGTACGGTCTATCAAGAGAAGGGAAACCAGGGCTGTAGTGTGCAATCAGAGGTGTTGCCACAACTTTGAGCTGTGTGTAGGTCCAGATTGTACCCAGGTCAGCCAGAATCCCGTCAAGATCCCGACCAGTTACGGTCTCGACCCTTTCCGTGATGTTGACTTTCGACACCATCAAGTCCATGACCTTGCTGACCCGGGCCAGGAAGCTCTGAAGAACGGCTTCGGCAGCGGGGTTCTTCAGCGGAAGATAGTCGGTGGGATACAGAATTCGCCTCGGAAAAGCACGAGAATCCGGAACCACAAGATCGGGTAGCCCATTGAGGCTGCTATCTTGGTGAAGTGAAGGGTCGTACCAGAGCTTAGCGAACTTCACCCAGTCCTGAGGATCACGTGCAAATACACCGCCCGTGTCGGCACCATAGGAAATAGGCATGACTCCGTCCAAAACCATGAGACCTTGCGATGGGCGGTTTCCAAAGGTACCCGAGAACGCCGCCGGTTGGCGCATAGACTGGCCAGTGTCCGACCCGATGGCGAAGTCGAGCCAGTCGTACGCGGCTATGGAGCAACCACCACCAGCAGACGACGCCGAGCAACTGAGATATCCGTCACCGCGGGGGTTCTGGGGGTAGTAAACGTCGGTCCACTCCCACGCGTGAGCCGCAGATGCGAATTGGGACGTCTTCTGCTTCCCCACGACCGTTCCGCCGAGGTCAATGATGCGCTGGATAGAAGGAGCGGTTGCGTTCGCTTTGGTGGTCATTTGCGTCCATGCCTTGCTTCCTAGCGTGGACTTGAGTCCCTTGATGTCGTAGATATCCTTGACGCCAAGTCTTGTCCCAGAGAGAGGCCCAGAGTCGGCTGCGGTGTAGAGGCGGGATGGGACGGGGATCAAGGGGTAGCCCCAATTAGCGTCGGTTAGGCTAAGGACTTTATAGCTTCCGTTGGATTCGTAGATTCCATGGACAAAGTCACTGTAAGTGTCTGTGTAGAGACGGAAGACTTTTGAGAGCGTGACCGTCTTGCCATCGGACTCCAAGAATAACGGGCCGGGAGGCGGCATGGGCGACTCAAACTGGGAAGAGGCTGGTAGCATGAGAACTTGCGCATCGATAGATATCACGAATGCTGTGGCAGCATCATCAAGCCTCGAAGAGCAATTGGAGCTCAGGATGATGGTCTCGAGGAAGTCCTCCGAGAATACGTCATCTTCGGCCAGGTAGCGCGCAATCGTATCTTGAAGGTACCGACCAGTGATGACGGGGCTAGTTGCGACGATATGAGTTGCCGGAGCGGTGGTTGCTTTGAGATTTGCAGCTGCGAGAGCGAGTGATGAGGCGGGCGTTGCCAAGTAGCTCTTGTTGCCGAGTTGGAAGACTTGATCTAAGCCATTGATGGTGTGAGTCAAAACCAGGGGACTTCTTTCAACGAGAGCAGCGGCAATGCCCGCGAGGCAGACAAAGGAGAGAGCTCGAGCTGCCATCGGAAGAATGTCAAGCATGTAGAATTCTGAGATGCTCTGCGACGAGTTACCCAGGAAGCTTGGTAGTATCCATGGCGATAGGAATGCGACACTCTCTGGATATAAATGCTCCATTACTGATGTATCTCACTACCCTACGCGAAGATGCCTAAGACGATATTGAGGTAGGCGTCAAGCTTGCATGAAGCTACTTCATTGATTAAGTGATAGTGTGAAGGTATTTCCACTGATAAGGCATGCATGTTATCAGGCCGGTCTCTCCCCGCTTACCTCGCTAAGACCCCGCGCCTCGGAATGGGAGCATCTGTCCTACTGCGTGGCATGGAGAGAAGATCGACGTCCTCCATGATTTGCCGATTGCTCAACAACGTCCGAATATCGGCTTTATGGCCCAACTATCGGAAACATTTCTTGTTGTCTCATTGAACAGGCTTATCTCACCCCGCAAAAGTCACTCAGGCACGGCAATCCATCTCCACCGGGCGGAATATACATTCCGAAACATTTAAGTGGGCATGATGAGCAGTGCAATCAATAACTTCACTCTGAGCTCTCTGTCCCGGCTACAGAGACAACCGGCGACTGCGATAACCTTCAGATCCCGTTATCTTTTCTATGATGTAGATAAGCTTCAACTCATAAGATAGAGAATCCACCTTTATGTACCGCAATCGAGCCAGATTCGACTACATTTCTCAATTTCGGTTAGGAATCTAAGTTCAATTCTGATGCGTGCGCGACTAAGAGTAAAAGAAGTCTGCTACGAAGAAATGAGGCAGAAATGGTAAAGATCGGCAAAAAGCAGCCCGGGTCTATACCGTAGGACGGTATCGTACGTGCAGGCTGGCTGGCTGGCATCGTCTTACACTAGAGTAAGTTGCGCACTCGCGCACTCTCAGCCACGACAACACGGGACAACATAGCTTCCGGAAGAAGTTTGGGGAGCCCAAGTTCGATCTACGACGCTTTCAAGATGGATCGAACGCCTGCAAATTCAAGCTCTTGTAGTGTCTCTTCCCAAAGACGATCTGTAACAGTGATGCCCTCGGAGGTGTAGAGAAACGCAGCAAACCTAGAGATTGTTAGTGGTCTGGTACAATGAGGGAACTCGCATTTAAGACAAACGTACGGATGAATTTTCCAGCTCATAAGGAAACACCCATGAGACTCTTTGCCTTTGTTGACAATGGCATCAACAAAGCAAGAGGCACCTACTCGTGGCGTTCGTCCAGTCGTTGCCCCAAATACCACGACTCCCAACTTCATGATGCCCTGTGCATCTCGGGCTAGGTTTGTGCCTTTGCACCACGCCGGATCTGCGAGGTTGACAATTACATCGTCAGCCGAAACATAATCTACCAGTTTCCAGAGAAACATGTGAGCGAGCAGCTTCGAAGTATTATAGGCTTCCCGGCCGTGGATGGCGAAGGCTTCGGGATCATCAAAGGATGGGAGGAGGGGGTCGGCAGCTCTATTGGGAAACGCGGCTGCCAACGTTAAAGCTGCGCTGACAATTGTAAGACGCGCGGGGCCGCCATTCTTCTGACGTTTGGCCTTCAGAACAGGGAGAAGAAGTAGGGCGAGGAGCATAGTTGACAGGTAGTTGACTTGAATTGTCTCCTCGTGACCAGTGCTAGGGACTTTGGTAAAGCCCATCCGTATCGCTCCGGCATTGAGAAGGGCGATGTCGATGCGATCCACCTCGTTGTCAATGCGACGTACGAAATCTTGGACAGACTCGTAAGACGTCATATCGAGAAGTTGCACGCTGATAGTTGCAGTGGGATATCGGCGACGAAGCTTCGTGGCGGCTTCTTCGCCTCGCTGGAGTGAGCGCACAGCTAGGATCAAGCGGGACAACTCGAGATCTAACAGTTGAAGGGCGGCTTCAAAGCCTAGACCTGTGTTCCCGCCCGTGATAATCGCGGTTTTGCCGGAAAGACTGGTGCCCGGGGCCGGCCATTGCGGCTTCGCACAGAATTGATTGTTGTAGAAGACGCGCCCAAAGGAGAGAGTTGATGGAGGAAGGTCTTTAGAGCCGACCATCGTGATATTAGTGCCGAGGGATTGCGAAACTGAGGTTGCCTGGATTGGCTGATACGTGAAACTCAGTAATTGAGGTGCCAATGGAAGAGATAGAACCATGAAGACTGCTCGGCGACCACAAAACTTTTATAGCCATGTTACTGCTCCCTTTGAAGAAATGGCTATTGTTTCTGATAATTCACGTTTCTATCTGCTGACTTATGTCCGGACCAGTTTGTTTGCCTAGTCGGGCATGGTCTGGAAACGGACTTTTGAATCCTGTCAGCCAGATCGACACAACAAGGCACTAGGCCTAGATTGGCGAACAATGTGGTCTAGGCTACTAAGGCTTTGGCGTTGGCCTACGTATGACAATGCTAGGTATATGTAATTATTTGGGACGACTCGGTCCAGACGGACGCGAATGTTTCCGTCTGGATTTGATGCCATACTCTGTCACTTTGGTAATTACTTGTGTCACGCGAACACAGTTTGCAATGTGTCCATGTAGCTATGCGGTCAACAGTGTGTGCCACTGAGAATTCCCTTATTAATACGAGAAACTTCATGCCCTAGCTACGCAACCGACAGTCTGTATGTTTCTCATGGGCCAACCCCTCCCCTGTTAGCACCCATGTAATGGAATTGCAACCCTGAAAGTACCAATACCGCAAAGCTCGCACAGTCTTCGATGGCATGCTTAGACGTGATCAAGCTGCTCTACAAGCTTCTCGTCCTTGGCGACAGCAGCAGCAGCTCCAACAGAATCCTGCATAGCATGAGGCACCAGCTGATCCCCAAAGAGCTCATCCATCTGCTCAAGCGTTCTGCCCTTGGTCTCCGGGAAGAAGAAGATGTAGCAAATCATGGCGATGAGATTGAAAACGAAGAAGACGTAGAAGTAGCGGAAGCCAATATTAGTCAGGGCCTCCGGGGAGATCTGGGCAAAGATAAGATTGACGGTCCAGTTGGTGAAGGTGGTGATAGCGTTTCCGAGCGCTCTGACTTCGACAGGGAAGATTTCGGCAGGGTACACCCAACTGATAATGCCCAGCGGGGTGTAGAACATGCTGAAGACGAAGTTCATGGCTACCATACTGCGCAACTGATTGGCGTTATTCTCGTTGAGATATTGGGCCTGCACTGCGTTGACGAGGAGGGCGGCGGCGAGACCGGCTGCAGAGACGATCAGGGGCTTCACTCTGCCGACGCGGTCGAGGAGCCACAGGCCAATGCTGCAGTAGACGATCGAAAGAGCACCACTGATGCCGATAATCATTAGAGAGGTTTGGGTATCGATGCCAAGAATCTTGTAGATGCGAGGTCCATAGTAGTTGATCACATTGATACCTGTTGGAATACGGCGTTAGTAATATGCTTTGACTTGCTTCTTCTTTGAGTAAATGACAGGCTTACCTGAGAGAGGTCCAAAGGCCTGTACACCACAGCCCAACAAAAGACGCTTGCGCCACGAAGGCTTTGTGATGATGGACTTCCATGAAATGTTGCCGAGGGCGCGGTCAGCCAAGATGACGTCGCGAATCTCGCGGAACTCGAGATCGATGGTTTCCTCGTCCAGGCCACTTCGGAGTTTACCGAGTGATCGGCGGGCATCTTCGTGTCGGTCTCGCTCCATTAGCCAACGAGGGGATTCTTGGAGGAAGTAGATGCCGGTGACGAGGATGACACCGGGGACAGCCTGGAAGGCGAGAGGGAAACGCCCTATCCCGTTGTTAGTTTGCAAAACAATTCGTGTTACACTGACTCTGAGTGGGTAGACATATATTGGGACAATGAAAAAAAAAGGCTTACAAGAAAAGTCGCTCTTGACAAAGGAGCATCCATATCCAAGCCACTGGGCGATCAAGAATCCCCAACTCAACATCCACTGCAGCAAACCGGACAAGATACCACGGTACTTGGCTTCCGACAGCTCAGAGGCGTACATAGGAATTGTCGAAGTGATCATGCCGACGGCAGCACCACCGATGAAGCGGCCAATAATCAGCATGACCATGTTGACGGCGCCGGCCTGCAGAGCCGAGCCGAGGCACGAAATCACGGATCCGACAAAGATGGTGTTACGCCGACCGATCTTGTTGGCGAAGAGCATGTTGATGATGGTGCCGAAGATGGCACCGCCTTGAAAAGCTGACACGATGCCGCCGGCGACGGTATCTGATGGGTGGCGGAAATACTTTTCAAACGAATCTAGCGCGATCGTCGAGGTGATGATACCGGAGTCATAGCCAAAGAGGAAACCTCCGATGGCCAGGAAAACGGCGGACAACACCGTCGTGAGGCGACCCATGGTTGTCGTATGTTGTGAACAGTCACAGCTGTCAATGAGAGACAAATGAGGATTCAAGAACGGATGTCGTCCTTGGGGGTAGAAACCCGGGAGATGTATTAAGGTTAAAATACAACTGGAGGTCAACAAACATGACCACCATCCAGTAACGGACTTGTCAGCTTTCAACTCCCACCGGCGAATGTCCCTGTTCATCCAATGGACGAGATCGAGGTGTCATCCAGTGGGTCTTGGCAGCATCTGAACGGTACTGAACCTGGCCGATCCCCCCCCTGAATGTGCGGTCTTTAGAATCTGGGGCCTCCGCACGAACCCAGCAAACCCCAGACAAAGCTGCATCTTTAACCCGACATCACCGAGGGTGGTTGGTGGCGTGTTCAGTATCGATTCTTTTGGGTAGCCACTAGGCAAGCTGTGCACTACGGTCGCTGATAACTACTACGGATGCGCGTACCGCACTTGATGAGGCCGTTGATGTTCGAGGCTCAAAGCGGCCCGGTAAGTGGCGACCCTAGTCCGGAGCCGGCACGGTGGGGTTCCCCATAGAGAATTCTCATGTCAACTTTCTAGGTTGACCACTGAAGCCGGTGAAGTTGCTCAAAGTACGAACCACTGGCGATGAAAATTTCTGTCGGAGACGGATACAGACAACAGCGACACGGCGACACGTCTAGGACTCTGTGTAGAGATCTCTGCTGGACTAACCCCAAATAAATGTGTGGCTCACTCGGGAAACCCGGTCTAAAAAGCCGTTTCACAGTCGGTAATTCCGAGCCAGAAGGCAGCAGATCGACACCAACACAAACGGGTCAGGACTTGTGATTCGACGACAACGGCTCTACCCCACCCCGGCGACATCTCGGTGCCAATACTCACTATCCAAGTACCGAAGGCCGGGTCTCCACCGGCACATGGCCCTGATCCCTTGGCCAAAAAGACTCGGCGTAAAGATCCGAGGTTCGTGGTACCAGCCCGCCGGGTGCTCTATAGACTATACTGGATCCAAGAGGAGGTCTGTTTCAAAAGCTCCAGAGTTGCCACTCTTTTCGAGAGAATAACGTACCGAACTTCGGTCATTTCGGTTCATTGTTGACTTAACTACCCCGAGTTATCTGACCACAACCTTTTCGAATGGGGGGGCCACAGCATGCGGAACATGCCCGAAACAGAATAGAGATTACAGAAATTACATGTACCTATGAAGCTCGCTTCTCTAAAGACTTGCCGGGAACCGAGTACTTTTCAAGGTTACTATTCGTAGAAGGCTGCTTTCACCTTCTTTTCGACCGAAGCTGCGAGGTCACCCTGGAGCCTTACTCCCTTGACAATTGTCGCGCTAGCGTAATGGAAGTGACACGCTGTGGCATTCATGCCTTTCACGAAACCCTGGGCATCGACGTTGATGAGATTCGGTTCTACTGGGTGCTTCACTCTGAGCTCGAACATGCTTCCCAAAGTGCCTACCATATCGTCGTTGCTCTAAACGCAACAGCACTCGATGATGGTTCAAGCTCTCAAGTCGTCTGGGACTCGGGCAAAATCGAAAGCAATGCCCAGAGAAACATTCTCTGCAAGCCGGATGGCGGCTTCAAGTCCGCGTCATTCCACTTCTGGAAAGTGACCGTCTGGGACCAGGACGGACAGGCTTCGTCAAGCGGCGTCAACGAGTTCTTTACGGCGTATCCAAGATCGAGCAGACTTTTGCCGCCGTACAGCATGAACCAAACCTACGTATGTCCGTCCAGCACATGTTATCGTCCCAGAACATAATAACAGCACCTTGCTGACTTCTGACGCGAACGAGAACAGATGCCCCATACCAGCCTCATCTTCCGCACCTGGTTCGAAGACGAAGCAAACCGCTGGAAAGGAGTCTGGATCGGCGACAGCAGCGACAAACCCTTCTACCTCCGCAAACACCTCCACCTCCCCCGCAAACCCTCCCGCGCCATCGCCTTCGCCTCCGGTCTGGGCCACTTCAACCTCTCCTGCAACGGCGCTCCCGCGTCGACGCATGTCCTCGACCCAGGCTGGACGAATTACCACCGCACGGTACAGTTCGTCGCCTACGACCTCAGCGATGCGCTGACGCAGGGAGACAACGTCGTCGGCGCGCACGTGGGCAACGGGTTCTACGCCGGTGATAAGGGCGGTGATGATCGCTTCTTTTGGCCCATGTACGAGGATAACACGTACGTGCGGTACGGTAACGAGTTATGCTTCTTTGCGGAGCTGCATTTGTTCTATGAGGATGGGAGTCGGGAGACGGTGATTTCGGGACCGGATTGGAAGACGAGGAAGAGCGCTACCGCGTTGGCGAATATCTACGCGTCCGAGGATAAGGATTTGCGGGCGTATCCTAACGGGTGGGACACGTCCGGCTTCGATGACGGGGAGTGGATTGCTTCGACGCCTGTGACCGGGCCGAGGGGAAAACTGAGGTACCAGAGCCAGCCGCCGGTCATGCTTCACGAGACGGTCGAGCCGGTTTCGAAGAAGACGTTGGAGAGGGGTGTCGTGACGTTTGACCTGGGGCAAAACATGTCCACCATGATCCGCGTCCAAGTCAGCGGCCCGGCCGGCGCACAAGTCATCGTCAAGTTCTCCGAGAGCGTAGACGAGACGGGCCGCGTGCTGATGCCGGACCCCCTTTTCAAAGACTTTGAGACAAAGGTCTTTTCCAAGATCACGCTCGCGGGCACAGGCGACATTGAGACGTGGGAGCCAGACTTTAGCTTCACCAGCGCGCGCTACATCCAAATCGAAGGCGTCTCTCTACAGACGGGCGAAGACCTCCCCGTCGTCCACTCCGTCGTCGGCAGGCACATCTCCTCCGCCTCCCGGAGGCTGGGCACCCTCAAGACAGACAAGCCGGACGCGAACGCCCTCATAGACATGTGCTACTGGTCCTTTGTCAGCAACTTGTTCAGCTACCACACCGACTGCCCGCAAATCGAAAAGTTCGGCTGGCTGGAAGTCACGCACCTCCTCGCGCCGGCGACGCAGTACATCCGCGACATCGAGGCCCTGCACGCCAAGATCCTGGACGACATCGCAGACGCGCAGGAGTCCGACGGGCTCGTGCCGACGATGGCGCCAGAGATTCGGTACATGTGTGGTCCGCTGCACGATACGATCACCTGGGGCGGGGCGGTCGCCTTGATCCCCGAGATTCTGAAGAAGTATTACGGCTCGACGCATACGTTTGCGAAGCTGTATCGGCCTTGTGTGCGGTATATGGAGTATCTCCGGACAAAGGAGCGTCGGGGGGGTTTGATCGAGCACGGACTGGGTGATTGGGGCCGCGACATCGCGTTTGGGAATCACCAGGCCAACATCGAGACGGCCATCTACTACAAGTGTCTCCGCAACGTCGAGTTAATGGCCAAGGAACTCGGCTGCGCCAACGACGAGAAGAGGTGGCGCGCGTGGGCTGACCGCATCTACGAGACGTACAACCGCCACCTCCTCGTCACCGACAAGACGGAACACCCTTATGCCTTCTACACCTCCCTCGACGAACCCGGAACCCACGACCGGACGATGATCGCGCAGGCTATGGCGCTGCAGTTCGGCCTCGTCCCGGAAGAGCACGTAGCGGACGTCCAGCAAGCCTTCCTGGACGACGTGGCAGACTGTCGGATCCGCGCCGGCGAGATCGGGCTCAAGTGGCTCTGGAACACGTTTACCGACGTCGACCGCCCGGATATCGTGATGGCGATGGCGCGGCAGGAAGAGCACCCGTCGTACATGCGCTTCCTCCGCCGCGGGGAGACGACTCTGAATGAGTTTTGGCAGGATGCGTGCCGGAGTAAGTGCCACGACATGCTGGGCACGATTTACGAGTGGTTTTACGAGGCCGTGTTGGGGGTGCGGGTCGAGGAGGATGGGTATAAGACGTGGAGTGTCAAGCCGCCGTTGAGGGCCGAGTTTGATTTTGTGGAGGGGACGTTTGAGTGTCCGTATGGGTTGATTGAGGTTACGTTCAAGCGCGAGGGCGGGGAAGTGAAGATGAGGGTCGTTGTGCCGACGAGTACGAAGGGGACATTGGTGTTACCGAGGGATGAGAGCGCGGTTGAGATTAGAAGGGAGGGGGGCGCGGGTGTGAAGGGTGCGTCTGGGAAGAGGGTGACGCTGCTGCCAGGTCGGTATGATTTGGTTCTGCACCCATAGAATGTGCGAGGCATCGATGAATACAAAAAGCATGATCATAAAGTTGTTGATTGCGTCATTTCCATCTTCCTGATAAAACCTACTCGAAACACTTCACAGCCTCGTGCCCATGTTGACGTGGACAGCCTTGATCTGACTATACGCCTCCAACCCAGCCTCGCCCAACTCCCTTCCAATACCACTCTGCTTGACACCTCCAAACGGCACGCGCGGGTCGCTGTCCTGGGTGCTGTTAACCCACACCATGCCCGCCTCAATCTCCGACGCAACACGGTGCGCCCGCTCGACGTTCTGCGTGAAAACCGCGGCGCCGAGCCCGTACTGGCTGTTGTTCGCCAACGCGATCGCCTCCTCCTCGGTCTTGAAGCGCGCAATCACCACGACGGGCCCGAAAATCTCCTCGCCCCATACGCGCATCGACGTCGTGACGTTTGTGAAGACGGTGGGCGCGACGAAGAAGCCCTTGCCCTTGCCGCCAATGTTGAGGGGTTCTCCGCCCGCGGCGAGGGTGGCGCCCTCGTTCTTGCCAATGTCGATGTACTCGAGCACGCGCTCGAACTGGACCTTGGAGACCTGGGGTCCCTGGTAGGTGTCCTTGTCCCACTGGCTGCCGACTTTGCTGGTCGCCTTGAGGGTCTCGAGGAACTTTGGGATGAACTCGTCGTAGATATCCTCCTGGACGAGGATGCGGGAGGTGGCGGTGCAGATCTGGCCCTGGTTGGACATGATGCCCATGTGGGACCACTTGACGGCCTGCCCGAGGTCGGCGTCGCCAAAGACGAGGAGCGGAGACTTGCCGCCGGTCTCGAGGGTGATGTTCTTGAGCGTCTTGGCGGCCTCGCCCATGATGGCGCGAGCCGTGGCCGTGCTGCCTGTGAAGGCGACCTTATCGACGAGAGGGTGGCTGACGAGGGCGCCGCCGGCGACGCGGCCGAGGCCGTTTACAAAGTTGACGACGCCCGGGGGGAAGCCGGCTTCCTTGATGAGGGTGCCGAGGTAGAGGATGCTCAGCGGGGTCTGCTCTGTGGCTTTGAGGACGACTGTGTTGCCGCAGGCGAGGGCTGGGCCGAGTTTCCAGGTGGCCATGCTGAGGGGGTAGTTCCAGGGGATACTGGACTGTTATTAGTCTTGGTTCGTTTCCGCGGATGGGCATGGCTGTCTGAAGCGGGGGGTGGCTTACACTTGGGCGACGACGCCAATGGGCTGACGAAGGGTGTAGGCGAACTTTTGGGGGATGCTGGTGATGGTCTGGCCGTAGGTCTTGTCGGCCCAGCCGGCGTAGTAGCGGATGACGGTGACGCACTCGGAGAGGTCAATCTCGAGGGCATCGGCGTACGTCTTGCCTGTAGGTTGCGTTAGTTCTCCGTCTGGCCCAGGGGTAGAGCGGGAGCAAGAATGTCAAGATTGCGAGCATACCATTGTCCCATGCATCGATGGTAGCAAGAGTCTCCTTGTGCTGCTCAATCAGATCGGCGAGCTTGTACATGAGGGCGCCACGATCCGTGGCCGAGATGCCCTTCCAGGACTCGTGTCTCAGCGCTGCGTGTGCGGCCTTGACGGCCTTGTCAATGTCTTGGACCTCAGCAGCCTGGACGGATGCAATCTTTTCTTCGGTGCTGGGAGGTGAGGTTGTCAGTGTCTTCGTCCAGAGCAGGAGGGAATCGCATGTGATGCACAGGGAGAATGAGGGATGAGGGACTGAGTAACAACTCACGCAGGGTCTATCGAGTCAATGAGCTCGCCCTTGGCAGATTTGACAAACTCATTGTTGATGAAAAGGCCTGTGGGCTGGGTGTACTTGACGCCGTTGGGGGCCGTCAGCTCAACGGAGAGGTCGGACATTGCGGCGATGTTGTTGACAATGTTTGACTGGCGATGGTGAGGGGTCGATGAGAAGAAGCGACGCGCCGCTGGGTGTCTCTGGCGTGTTCTTTTCGCGTGAGGGTCGAGGTTGAGGTGGCGTTGTCGGATCAGGGGGGTATCACAGAATCGAGACCGACAAGGAAATGAACAAGTTGAGAGAAGGGGTTTGGCAGGTGAAGAGGAATTGCGAGCGATGCGCAGGCGAAGGGGAGGAGAGGAGAGCATCTTTTTCTATTTGCTCCAGCTTCTGGTGTGCGAATGCGCCGGCGGCCATTGGAAGGCCGACGATAGGAGCTTTCGAATTGGAGGGGTCGTTGATGGGTGGATTGTGTGGATGTGGGCAGTCAGCGTAGCACAGCAGATCGGAGCGAGCTTCCAGTCCAATCGAAGCTCAGTGTAGCTACTCCGCATTCACTTACTGCATTCGGCCCAAGGGGGGGGGGGGATGTTTGGAATGGGGGCATCCACGGATGGAGCCTGGCATCTCGGATGGTGTTGGAACTCGGAGCTTTGGAGGAAGAGAGAGAGGCTGGAGCATCGAGCATGAAATTGAAGCCCCCACGGCGGGGATGCCTGACGTGCGGAACCGCTCTGCCGTGTTTTCCCATCGGCGATAAGACGTCTGTGGAGTGCTACGGAGTAAAGAACCACTGAATGGCGCACAACGCGGGGATTCAGTCGTGGACTTTTCGGGGATGCACAAGTATATCAACCAAGACCTCTATCCAAGTCATACCTCTTGTCGCCGAAACCTCAGATACCCCGGCTTTTAAGCTTTCTTGAACATCATGTGCCGGACAAAAGGGATTCAATCTACGGATCCTCAACACTGGAATAAGGCTGAAGAGGCACAGGGTCCAGGGGGCACGTTGCGACTTTCGGCTTTTACCAACGAGCCCAATTCCCTCTGTCCGATAAGTGCGATGTTCAAGACTCTTCACAGTGATTTTGGCCTTCTCGCCGACAGGTCAGCAGCAACAGCGGTCATAGCTGGAGAACAAGTCTCAATGATCTGCTAGTGATTCGCCCGAGGATACATACAACCTTCAATGTTTTGTCATGGAATACACCCGTTATGTAATCACCCAGAAACTCGCTCGACAATCGCATGCAAAAGATGCCAAATTTTTACCATAAACGCACAAGCTCGACTTTGCGTGCTTGGAGAAACGGGTGGGTCCCGTCTAACCGGGCCGGCCCCGCCCCGCCGTACCCAGGGGATTAGCTCCGTCCGGCCCGGTCAGGACGCAGAAGAATAATCACGGATAGAATAAAAACCACAACGACAAACACAAAACCCATACCGAGTAAGGGTCAGAGCGATACTTGGGCTTCCTGCGCCGCCGGCCTGGCGTACTATGCCCCCGCACTTACTAGATATGAGGTACTGATATTGAGGAGACGAGTAGGTTTGTCTTCGGGTCCGGGCTACGGGCCCACCTATCGGCCGCCTGCTTCCCCGCAGTCTTCTCGCGAGCCTCCATCCCGTCACCTATGGGGAGCATGTGCATTGTCTGCAGAGATATCTGTGGCTACGATCTGTTGGAGTGTGTATCTCAAGTGCTGTGGCGCGGAAGAGACGTAAGGGTTGACAGGCATACCTGTCATGAACGCAAGAGCACTTGAAGAGCCCAGAGGCGCAAATCTGAAGAGGACTATTGTTCCTGCTTGCGACCATGTAATTAAACTTATTGTATTTCCATCAAGCACATACTTGTGAAGCGTAAAATCTACGGCTACTTGGTAGCTATTCTAGAAAGTCCAATTCTTCCGCCCGCCTAATTCCATGATGTCTACTCTATTCTTCGTAAATGTTGGAGTCGCTGTCAAGGTTAGCCCACATTCGTTTCTTCCATTGGGTTACGAAAACTCACAATTCTTCGTTGAACTTGTCCCTGCCGTCGGCATTCTTGTTGACAAAGATGCTCACCGAGGTACCAGAGCACACGAACTCGCCAAAGCCGTCGTCGCCAATGGTAACCTCCCTGTCGTTCCAGCCCAAAACATCGGTCCAGACCTCGCCGGCGTGCATCTCACCAACATGCATACGCTTGGATCCCGGTCCGGCGTTGCTGGCCACCACGGCGCAGCCGTAGGGGCGGTCCCAGGTACCGTACTTGACCCAGCCCAGGCACGTCGCGTAGTCAAAGTAGTCCGCCTGCTTGCCATAGGCGTAGAGCTTTCTAGCCAGCGTCATCTTGGGCACGGCCCCGCCGCACGAGGGCGGGAAGGGGTGCTCGCCCTTGATGCCGTAAATGTCGCCGTACCAGACGCAGGGGTATCCGTCGGTGCGAAGGAGAATGAGGGCGTACGCGATGGGCTTGAACCAGCCCTCTATCGGGGCCTCCAAGGCCTGGTAGGGTTGCGTGTCGTGGTTCATGACCAAGGTCTGCAAGTCATTAGGTTACCTCAATGTGATAGGAGTAAAGGGAGGATGCCGTTGATGCGTACCACTGCATTGATGGGCTCCTTCTGCACCAGAGTGCCGTCAAAGACCTTTCTCATGTCGGCGCCGTTGCCCTTGCTGATCTCGCTAAAGTTGTACACCAGAGGCGCATCGAAGAGGGTGAACTGCCTGCCCATGCGCTGCAGGTACTCGGACATGTCGTCGAGACTGTCCTTCCAGAACTCGCCGACAAAGAACCAGCCCTTGCCGTACTCCTTATCCAGCTCGGTGATGAATTGACGCAAAAAGTCCTCACTATAGTGCTTGATGGCGTCGAAACGGATGCCCTGGAGCGGCACCTCCTGGGCCAGCCACTTGCCCCAGTTGAGGACATCCTTGACTACCTCGGGGTGGTCGTAGTCGAGATCAGAACCCATCAGGAAGTCGCTACACATCATTAGCATGGTCCATGATACAGCCAACGGGATGCCTGATCTTACTAGTTTCCCTTCTCGTCGTCGACACTCTCCGCCCATTGCTGGTCGCCCTTGTCACCCAGGATCTTGTAGATTGCCGTCTTCTCGTTCCTGGCATTGTAGTCGACACCACTGAAGTGATACCAATGGTACTTCTGTTCGCTGTACTTGCCCTTGCGACCAGGGAAGTCGTAGCCGACCCAGGCGTCGATCTCGTACTTGTCGCTGACAAACTTTGTGCGGTCGTCGGAGTCGACCTCGGCAGCGAGACACTTCTCCTTGCGGTCGGCCGCGAACTTGTGGTTGAGGACGGCGTCCCAGTAAATGCCGACGCCGTTGTCCTTGGCGGTGTGCGCCAGCTTCAGAAGTTCCTCCTTGGTGCCCCATTTTGTCGCTACGGATCCCTTCTGGTCAAACTCGCCCAAGTCGTAGCTTTCGGGATGATTAGCAAGATGAGCCGGCTCGGAAGGGAATGAGTCGCAATACGTACAGATCATAGATGTCGTATCCGTTTCCAGTCTTTGATGATCCCTTGCACCTAGATTTGAGAGTCAATTGGGCTGACCTTGATCTTCGCGATTCAATTGAGCTTCGTCTTACGCTGGCGGGATCCAGATGTTATCCACACCGAATCGCTTGAGCTGGGGAACATGCTTCTCGAGGCGGACCCAGTGCTTCTGATCCGCAGGCACATACCACTCGAAGCCCTGCATCATCGTGTGGTTCTCGGGGGTCGGTTCCTGGTCTCCCATGATGGGCGATTGTGCCGTTGCGGCTGACGGCTGGCGGAGGAGTGAATGGAGGGGTTTGGAGGGGTCGAGGAGGGGTAGAACAAGGATGAATTGGCGTTCAGGAATTTGGGGAAGAGGAAAGATTGAGAAAAGAGAAGAGAGGAGGGATCGGAACAAGACGTCAGGCTGTCGATGAAGAGGTAACTTCCAAACCATATAAAGTAGTAATACGTCCTGAATTGCCGACCGCCGAGCTACAGCATGCACGCACCGACTTCTCCTGTCGGTTGGTTCACCAACAGGATCTTACGACGCATCGTAGCTGCTGCGCTGCTCCTCATGCAACACAAAACGCAGGTTGACGCGGCGACTGCGAGCAAATCAAATCGTCGGATCGCAACATTCCACACAGTAGCTTGAACGCATGGCCAGACACAGAACGACATGCGCTTTCTGCGACAACAAAGGGCCCCCTAACCTGGAAAATGGCGCGACGCTAGCAGGATGCCATCAATCCATGAATCCATGGACGGCTGGCCCGTCGATTCTGTTGGGACTGGCGTCGAATCGCAGCGGAATTCCAGGCGTCTTCTGCCTTGGATTTTCCAACTTGACAGGGAAGTTTGACGTCATGCCGCAGCTGGCGTCCCAGATAAGCCCGCAGGAGCCCGGCGCTTGCGTTCAATTGCTTTGTGTTGGAAAAGGTCTAGACCATCCTGCCTGGAACTTTTCTGAGTTTAATGGGCGGTGGAAGAAAAGACACTAGAGCTTTTGCTGACTACTCATACCGTGGTGAGCTTCGGTGACGACTCGAGGTCTGTGCCCTCACCTTGATCGGAGGCAACTCCGGTCTGTGGTCAACATATTCCAGCTAGCACCGTTCAACCCCTCATCGTCGACCATTCCCATTATATGCAACAAGATTAGGACTGCCAACTCCAGAATCGGCAACCATGTCCTTGGTAGCAAGCTCCTTGATGCGTGCACCGATCGCCGCCGGTGCGTCCACGAAAGAGCCCTCCGGTCCCTTGAGATACAACGCCAACCCGGAAATGTGTGGTGTTGACATTGACGTTCCCGATAAAAGCTCAATCCATCCTGGTACAGAGAAGTCGATCTCACATCCACCCCAGCAGCAAAGACATCCACAGAAGGCCCAAAGTTGGACCACCTAGCTCTAGTGCTGTTGATGTCAATCGCACCAACGGTGAAGGCAGTCGGCGCGCTAGCTGGTGATCTCGTGGAAGCATCCTTTCCATCGTTCCCAGCACCGACGACGACGAAGACACCCAAGGCTGTAGCTGCGTCGACGGCATCATTCAATGCTGTGGATGTAGCAGTGGCTTGGATTGGGTCAGATGTGAGCGTTCTAATGAAGGAGTATACGACTTACCTTACCTAGACTCATACTGACGACAGACTTGCCAGCCCTCCCAGGAGTGTTGGTGATATTCTGTACAGACCACTCCAGAGCCTCGATAATCTTGGCCGTCGTCCCATAAGCAACCCTGGTCGTCTTCACGTCGACGAGGGTCGCATTCTTTGCGACACCGAACCTTACGGATCCAATGGTGCCAGCCACGTGCGTGCCGTGCCCAAAATCGTCGTCGTGAGCAACTTCGGGGATAACGTTGGTGCCCTTGATCGCGCGTCCCTGGAAGTCAGCATGGGAGATGCGAATCCCGGAGTCGAGAACGTAGGCAAATGTGCCTGTTCCCGCACTCGAGTCGTACATGTAGGTCTGATGATCCACGTCGGCGCTGGCGAGCTTTGCTCGAGAGGAGAGGCTGGCTAGACCTCAAGGCTAGTCGCTGACCTCGGTGAGAGCTGTCAATGAAGCTTCATGGTCAGGCTCGATTGCGATGACCTGTCTTCTGGTTAGTTATGGGGACATCGTCAAGCATTATTATCTCGTCACGTCTGGTAAACGTACCTCGTCTTTGGCTTGAATCTCGGCCAACAGCTCTTCGTCAAACTCGCCAGTGTAGGCATGAAAATCCCCGATTCCGAATGTCATTTCGACTTCACTCGTCTGACCGCGAGACAAACTCCGCCTGTGAGTATCGTGAATCCAATCAAGGTGCTGCTCCACGTCGCGTTTGTCGATGCCTGACTTAAGAGTGATGATCCATCTGCCAGGAATTGCAGCCGTGCTTTATTGTTGCTCGAACGCGGCGCGGCAGCTCCATGCGCAACAAGAGAGGCGATGGCGATGCCAAAAAATACAAACCCCTTTCATCTTGAAGCTCTTGAAGATTTTTGATAGCAGAACTTGGACCAATATCCAGAACGAAAGCTCAAAACACGGAGCATCGACAACTATACAGTGGTGCAGGATCGGGGGTTTTGGTCATTTAATGCTCCTCTTCTTCTGTGATGTTTGTCGCATCCTGCCATATCCCTCGATTTTCGCGTCAGGCAATTCAAAGCTTAGCAAGCTCTAATACGAGCTGTTCTCATATACACGGTCGTCGAGCTGCTCTTCGTGGAAGCCATGCCGCGCGGAGGGTAATGGTGCCAGGTTCTGTGAGTGGGGGAACATAATGCCAAGTGTTTGAATCGGAAGGTGTCCGTTTGACGACCGGGATAGAATGCAACTTTGGAAGTTCGTCTCGCGATCATAGGTCTTACGCAAACAGCTCCAAGATATCATGAGAGTAGATAAGGCTCACGATTGTGGAAACTGCCCAAGCTTTGATCCTGACAGAAAGAAATCGAGTAGACTTCACACCCTTCCGTCACCTTCGGGACCTTTTTTTCTCATGGAAGGTAAGATTATTTGTCCGGTCTCAACCAGCAGGTTTCTCCAAATACCACAACAGGGGATAAGGTCCCCCAAGCTCGCCTTGGTCTGAAATGATGTGTGAATAAGCACTAGTTATCCTTCTAAGAATGGGAAAACGTTCGCTCGAGGCTTGGGATAGATCATGCCGTGTTTAATCGTGTGTGAGCATTAGTTAGTCTTATTGCATTCAGAGGTCAGCAAATGCCCTTATGTGATTGAATACTCCAAGACGATAATTGGTAACGTGGACACATGGGATGTGTGGAGAGAACGAGTTGACCCATACTCACCTGAGGCAAAGCAATGCCTTTCCAGGACAAGTGCGCGAGTCACGTCGTGGATTCTTCTTAAGCCCTTCTTTGAAATCAAACAGTGTGTATATCTATATGGAAGTACTCCGTATGAATCTTTCCATTGTCGTTGGAAGGAGATGATATTTGACAGGTATCGACGGCCTGGTAGGCGCATACATACTCCAAGAGCTTAAGCGACTGGCCTCGAAACTGACTAACATCTTCCGCCTTCATGTAAATGCAAAGATAAGATCGGATCGTTACCGAAAGACACCATTCCTCGGTCTGTAATCCGACAGCAAGCAAGATCGGCCAAGAAATTCGATGAAGGTAGTGCTAAAACAGACCAAAGACACTTGGGTCGAATGCTCGGACCTGGACTCCGAAAGCGGGCTTCTTAGATCTGTTAGAGTGCGGAGTGGGCCCCGGGCGGATCATCCGAGAGATGCTTATCAGCCATTCTCGGATTGCGGGCCGGCATCGCTGCACCACATCAGCGTTCGAGCAGAAAGAGGATTGAGGTTGTAAGTAAAAGGTATGGTTCCGTCGATTCGAGCTTAGATTGAAGCTTATCTTTTGTCCGCATCGTTGATAGGCGATGAGCCATTATCCTCCGCCGGCGATGTTGGCCTCACGGCATCGCCGCATTACGTCGGGTCGCAAGCCGACGAAGGAGGCAAAAATGCGTTTCATGACTTCGAGGAGCCAGACATAAAGGCCGGTAAACGATGGAAGAAAATGAGGTGATTGAATACTGATGAGAATATCAACCTTGATTTGAATCATCATCACGATACCTCGTTTGGCTTGGAACTAAAGCCACTTTATCACCTACCTACGTAGACCTTACTCACACAATACCTCACACAATATGCAGAAAATCAAGCCTGTCGGCTGGGTAAGTGGAATGAAGAGCAAAATCTCTAGTTTGCTGGAGTAATACACTAACTAAGAAGCAGTTCGGCCTTGGATCCATGGGTTTGCCCATGGCCATCAACCTGCAAAAGAAGCTTCAATCTCACGGCGCCAACCTGACATTCTCAAACCGCACTGTATCAAAGGGAGCCGCTCTGGTAGTAGCAGGAGCTGTTGCAAAGGATAACATCGTAGAGGTCGCGCAAATATGCGACGATATTTTCACCATGGTCAGTCTCGACATGATACATCACCTTGTCTAAAAGTTCTGCCTTGGGGAATGCCTTCTGACTAGCCGAACAGGTCTCGGCAGACGCGGTTCTTCAATCGTTAGTTAAGGAACTCCTCGCAAGCGGCATCGACCTCAAGGGCAAGACGTTCATTGACTGCTCCACAATACACCCCGACACGGCGGGATCCGTATCGGAAACCCTGCAAAAGGCCGGCGCCACCTTTATCGCTGCGCCCGTCTTTGGCGCCAACCCGGTCGCTCAGGCTGGAAGGCTCATCTTCGCCATGGCCGGCCCCATGGCAGCTATCGAACGCCTTGAGCCCCTGATTGTCGATGTGATGGGCAGGAAAGTCATCAACATGGGCGAGGATGTCAAGAAAGCCCCCATGCTAAAGGTGACAGGGTATGTGGCATAAAGAAGCATGCATGACTCTACGGTGATCACTGACAGGGCATTTTGCAGGAACGTGCTTCTCGTTGTCTTCCTCGAGGCTATTGCCGAGACGCAGGTGTTGGCGGAACAGAACGGTATTGGCAGCAACGTGATGGAAGATCTCATCTTTGAGAACTTTGGACCGGTATTGGGGAGCTATTCGCGCAGGATGACCAGCGGATCATGGGCTCCCAAGGAGGGAACGGCTGGATTCCTTGTGTCCAACACCATCAAGGACGCGAAACATGCGCTACGAGTCGCCAACGACCTTGGCGTCAGGATGCCGGCGTTGGACATTGCGACAAACAACATGCTCAGCGCAAGGGCGTACGGTGGCGAGAACCTAGATGGTGCGGCTCTTTATGGAACTCTCAGGTCCCAGTCCGGTCTTCCCTTCTGGTCCGAAAACAGTCGTCAAGAGTGAGGAGTCGGGTTGAAATTCGTGTTGGAGTGCTGATGATTAGAAGTTATAGACGGGAGCAGATCCTTGGAAGCATAATAATTACCACGCATGCAGCGCATGGGTTATGATACACGCAGATAGATCACGACAGTAGACAAATAACTAAGACTTCCGAGCGGCCTTTTCGATGGTGAGAAACCGAGGCTATAGTCGCATAGGTGAACCATTTTCACCGCACAAGTACACAAATAGCCTTGTTTGCTTGTGGGTAGAGGCTAGCCATGTCTCTACTCGCCCCGGCTCTCCCAACATGCTAGGGGTAAAACTGAACTTCAGCTTTGTGAACAGACGGGATTACTCTGTAGTTTGTGACGTTTAGAGGGAAGAAATCTCACGAGGTACTTTTCCTAACAACAAGATTTTCAGCGTGGAATAAACCTCAAACGAATTTCATCATGCTTCGGCCAAATTGCGAAATCGGCACCGCTCAATATAAAAGCAGCGCTCGCCTTCCGAACAAAGTTGCCAAGGCGCAGTACCAAGACTACCAAGCAACCGCTAAATACTGCCTGTAGTCTTGTCATTGTAAACTTATCGCAGAAAAAAGCACGTCTTTCTCTTGGTAAATCGCATCATCATCCCAGTATCCCTCCCAGTTGCTCTTTTGTCGCTTCTTCTCGTAGCCATCCTCGGGGTTCGAATAGTTCATTCGCTGTCGACAAGGAGCGAACACTGCCACGGCCAAGCACTACCAAGAACACAATTTTGAGGGAATCAGCTGTGAAATGGATTTGGCTGGGAATTGCAGTGATGTCTACGGAAACATCATTGGCGTCTTGCCATGAAGTGTCGAGCTATCAGTGTTGAGCATACTTGGCAATGTCTTGCCCCTGTTTTTCGTCATTGTTGCCAAATGACCGGGTAAAAGGGATCGAATATCGCGCAAAGTATCTGTCAACCACGGATGGAATATCCAGGCGCGTGAGGCACGAATATTACGCCAACAGTGTCACGCCAATGACTACATAGTCGTGTTCACTATAGTCAATCTGGACATGTCTATCCTCAAATATCCTGTCCTCAGCCCCCTTGATTCCGATTTCGAAAAGAGGATTCTTCGCACGAGCTGAGATTGCACGAGATATCACCTCTTTCGAGAAGCCTATGTGTGCACCTAAGAATGTCCGAGAAGCAAATCGTCGAGCAATCCTCGGCCTCGGCCTCGGCCTCAGAGCCCGAGAGCAAGAAAGACAACGACACGATCAATCTGGAGGCGACAGACGAGGAGATCGAGCAAACGAAGAATCGCATCCTCCGCGAGCAAGCAGACCTTCGCCAGCAGGATGCTCCCATCATCCCCATTCTGTCCTTCTTCAAGAACAAGAATGGGTATGATCCCAGTGCGATAGCGACACAGCCATCTGTCTACGACCACCCTTCTACTGCGAAGTTCTTCCAGCCACATCCAAAGTATGAGAATCTGCATCGTTTTGATCCGACATTCCGATGGAGCTGGGGCGAGGAGCTGCCCCTGATAACAAAAATGGATTGGCGCGTCACACTATGGGCGTGTCTCAGTACGTGTTACATGGCGTATTAACTCCAATGCTTAGAACTAACGTTACCACAGCCTTCTTCGCTCTCGACCTGCCTCGAGGTAATCTAAGTCAAGCAAACTCGGCCTCTTTCCTCGAGAACCTTGGCATGAACACCAACGACTACAACCTCGGTAACACAGTCTTCCAAATATCTTTCCTCTGCGCAGAGTTGCCGTCCCAGATGGTCAGCAAGAAGCTCGGCCCGGACCGCTGGATTCCCTTCATCATGTGTTCCTGGAGTCTGGTGTCGGGATGTCAATTCTGGCTTAGTGGTCGAACCTCCTTCCTTGTGTGTCGTGCACTTCTGGGCGTCCTTCAGGGCGGGTTTATTCCCGACGTGGTCTTGTACTTGACGTACTTCTTCAAGTCGACCGAGCTCCCCTTTCGACTTGCCATGTTCTGGACAGTTCGCCGAATCACGGATATCGTCGCACCCCTATTAGCGCTTGGTGTCCTTCGCATGGATGGGATCAACGGCTACGAGGGCTGGAGATGGCTCTTCCTGATTGAAGGGATCATTACACTGTCAATAAGTGTCTGGTCCTGGTTCGCAATGGCGGCTTCACCAACGCAAACAAAGGCTTGGTGGCGACCCAACGGATGGTTCAACGAACAGGAAGAGAAGATCTTGGTCAATCGAATCCTTCGCGACGACCCCTCGAAATGCGATATGCACAATCGGCAGGCAATCACCCCCAAGCTGCTTCTCAAATCTCTTGCTGACTGGGAGCTTTGGCCCATCTACATCTTTGGGCTTCTCTGGGAAATTCCAGCCGGCCCTCCCGACCAATATCTCACACTGACTCTCCGCAACCTTGGATTCAACACGAACGATACTAATTTGCTGAGTATCCCGCCTCAGTTCTTAGGAGCTATTTTCATGTTGATCATGACATATCTGTCCGAGATATGGGACACGAGAGCATTGTTTGGTGCCTTCACGCAGCTGTGGTACCTTCCGAATCTCATAGCTATGGCCGTCCTCCCGGCAGATGCTAGTCCCTGGGCCCAGTACGCTGTTGTCACTGTTCTCCTGTCCTATCCATCGCGTAAGTCTCGGTTCTGTTGAGAACCAAGAAGTGACTTGATCTGACCTTACTAGCCCATGCCATGCACGTCTCTTGGGCGTCTCGAAATTCTCACTCTGTTCGTACCAGAGCCGTCTCCGCGGCTTTGTATAAGTCGACCCACCCCCTTTTAGCCACCCCCCCCTTTTAGCCACCCCATCAAAACATAATATCAAAACATCGCCACTAACTATACTTAATTAATTAACTATCTTCTACTACTATAATAATATAGTTATTATTCTCCCTAAGTAATTCGACCCTTATGAATTAATTAAAACTAATTAAATAGTTATTAAAGTCTTCCTAAGCTCTTTATATATCCTAAATATTTATAAACTTAGTATTTAAGTTTATTAATATACTCTTCTTTTTCTACGGCCTTAATTAGTTAACTTTAGCTTTTAGAACTTAAATATAATACTAAGATATTACTAAATAATAGGCCTATTTACTAAATACTTTTTTTATTTTTTTAAATAATAGTCGTTAAGTATTATAATCTAAACTAAGCTCTATAAATAACTTTAACTAATTATAAAGCTCGCTAGCCTTCCTAAGTATTAACTAGTTAATAATAAACGCCGCTAATACCTAGTTAATAGCTTTTTTAATATTACTAATTACTTACTTAGTATTTACGGTCTTTTTAATTAGTATAACTAAGTTAAATAGGACTATTAAATTAGTAGGTAGTCTAGCTATATTAGGGGGATATAATCTAATTACTTTTTACCTACTTCGTATATTTAATAAAGTTAAACTAGTTAAACGAGCTTTTTAATAATAACTTAAAAAGTACCGTTTTTTAATAATAATAAAATTATCTATTATATTCTCCTTACTAAGCTCTTTCTCATACTTAGACTTAATAAGCCTAAAAATAGCTATATTTAATAGCTAGAGGATATAAGAAATATATAATAATAAGAATAATAAGTAAACGTTATTTCTATAGTATTCTTATATAAATTCTATTATTATATAACTCCTATAGCTATTTAGAACTAATAGTCGAGGCTTATTAAATATACTAAGCCCCTTAAAGAGGGGGGTCTTAGTTTATAATAAGAATACTATTTTTAACTACTTAAGGGTAGTCTTATTAGTCGTCTAGCTATTATCTATTATTATAAATTCCTAACTAGCATAAGGGTTAAATTTAAGTAAAAACTACTACTACTATACCGACTTTCCCTTATATATAATTAATAGTTTAATAGCTCGACTATTAATAAAAATATACTTAATTATAAATACCTAAGTACGCAAACCAGGCTCTTTTTTTTATACTATTATAGTCTTTATTTTACTTAAAACTAGGCTATTAAATCCCTTACCCTTTAAAATACTAATCTTATTTATATTATACTTATTAACCTATTTAATATCGCTAATCTCTAGTATATTAAGTAATTTAAATTATAACTTAATTATATTAATAATAGCCCTATTTAGATACTTCGAATTAATAATACGACTTCTCTAGACCTTAATTAATAAGTTCCTCCTTAAAAAAGCGTCTATTTATTTTTTCTTAAGAGGATTTATATCCCCTTAGGATTTTAAAACTCGCTTAGTAAATTCTATAAGCTATTTATAAGTTAATATAATACTTAGATTATATTAAATACGAACTTATTAAACTAACTAGTCTTTTTATTATAAAAAAAGCCTCTAGAGGTCTATAAATACTATTACCCTTATTTAATAGCTTTTCTTATAGTTATAAAGAGTTAACCTTAGAACTCCGAACTTAATTAAGGCCCGATTAACTAAGAGACTTTTTTTAATAGCCTTAAGAGCCTAAATAACTTTATTTTTAATATATAAGATTATTATATATTAATAAATAAGTATATAAAAAAGAATTATATTTAGACGATTTTTATAATTATTATAGTAGTTTAAAAATCGTAGGTAGGGTTTTAATACGGTAGCTGGGATGGAGAAATGGGGTGGCCAAAAGGGGGGGGTAGCCAAAAGGGGGTGGGTCGACTTAAGTAAGTCAGCACCAAATTCTACTAGGTTACGAATGTTTAGCTAATGGGTCTACGTTGCCAGCATGATGGTTCAGCTTGCTCGCGTCATCTACTCGAATATTTACCGGGAAGACGATAGACCAGAATGTGAGTGCCGTGGCATAGCTTCATACCTGTCGTGGAAGGCTGACAAGATCTGCAATAATGAAGACCGACGTGGCAACCGGGTTTTGATCGGAATATGCTGCATGAACATCTGCGTTTATCTAATCGCTAAGGCATTGTATATGTGGTGTAACAATAAAAGAGAAAAAGAATGGAATGCAATGACGGAAGAGGTAAGCTTCTTAACAGTCCCCTGTAAGGTCCATTGCTAACGGTGGCCTCCAGGAGAGGATTCACTACCTCGAGACGACGAAAGATGAGGGCAGTAACCGTAAGGATATTCGCTTCAAGCACTAGGTCATATCAGCCTCTGGGAGTCAGAAGTTCTCCTTCGATGTTCCAGGGATCATGTCAGCATCAAAGTCATCCCTGTTTCCTCCACTACGGTACGCCATTGGCTCGTCACACGACCATCAGACGAGGGTCCCCGTTTCCACACTTCATACACAACTTGAGTTCCTGTTCTCACCGCCTTGATGCCGTAAACCGCAACTTTAGTATACCATTGGCGGAAGCGGTCTTGGAGACGCTGATCATGAGCTTCCGTTGCCGCCATGAAAGCCGGCCAGAAGAGGGGTGCAGCAAGTAGCTTGCTCTCGGCCTTGATGTTCTCGATAGTTTCAATGTCATGGAGAACCTCCGTCACATACTGGCGGAGATACCTATGGCTGAGTAGTCTGACATTCTGGGAGAAGTAAATAATGAGAGCGTTATGAAATGAATGTGTTTGGTGATAGATGATCTCAAAGCTCGTGCCAATGTCGGCATCTCGATACCGAGTGAGTTCCAAGTCGAGTGGCCAGTCGAAGATATCTCTTTCAATATCATCGCACGTTCTGTCCAAATCCTTTGGCATCGATGTGATGCTATGATTCTTCCTCGCCGCATCGACCCTATCAATCAGATCAATGGTTCTTTGAAGCAAAACGAGTAAGCTCTGTGGGATTCCATAGATACATTCATATGATGCCATCTTGCTTGCTGCTTGTACAGGCTCAGAGCACGAAGATATTGCATCCTCGTCTGGGAAAGGGAAAGTACTGGTGGAGACTTGTTGGCCTGGAGAATGGGGCATATGAAGAACACCTTCTCTGGAAGATGGCGAAAAGCGACATGTGCGACTTCGTAGGGGCGCGGTACTTTCGTAAATAACTCGAAGGTAATAGTAGATCCTATGCAGAGCTCGAGACTTTGAAGATAGCCTAGGCTTTCCCTTCCCCATGTGGATGATCAGCTGTTGAGCGCCGTCTAGATGAACACCACAGGTGCTTGTGTCTCCTGACATGACCTAGCCTAGGTGTCAGTGAGATACAGAGAGACTTGATCGATTTTGAGCAAGGTCTAAAGAGAATATAGGGGATATGACGTATACCGATAGGTGATCATAAACTTCAATCCCCATGCAGAGGTGGTGCGATACTCTTGTATGCTTGCCCCGAGACAACGGAACGAAATTCTAGCTTACGTTTATTGTTATCATTGACAACATTGTGCTAGAAACTCCTTATACTTCGGTCTTTCTGGCGCGTGGAGGTCAACTTCTACCGCTTGTTTGAGTAATCCAATGGCGTTATAACGATAGAGAGTGGCTGCCTCCACCCACTTCAACTTTACGTCCAGCCTATTTTCTGATACCTGAACGTTTGAGAGGTAGTAGGCACTTATAGAGAGCAGCGCGTTTCGCAGGGCATTGCGGATCCTAGATGTTGCGCCCATCACACTCAGCTCACCGGCACCCTGAATAGCTCGAGGCAGATGTATCGTCTTCCAAGGACTCTTTGCATTGTCGATGACACAAAATATGTTGACGACTCTATGCATGTAGTGATGCATGAGAGATCGCTCTCTCTCAGAGATAAATGCCATCGTTGGCCTTGGAAGTTCCGTGGAGACGCTTATCCCGGGCCAACGCTGATGTCTTGATGAAGAAGACGAGGCTCTGTCAGCGACTCCCTCATCTTGAAGGTTGTCTGAATGGTCTTCGGCAAGGCCTGGGCATAGGCTATCTACCTCCGTCTCCGAAGGCCCTTGCAAATGCAGATTGCACAACTCCCAAGCTACTTCAGCTTCGGAGTATGAAGGCGATGGCAATAACTGCTGTCTCTCAGGACTTGGCACACTTGGAGAGGAAGTGTAAAGAGCCAGGTCAGTACTCAACATTCGTTCAGACTCTTCATCGCAAGTCTCGGTTGTCGTCAAAGTATCTTGCAGAAGCAAAGTGCCGGCAGGGTTCCGAGAATCGATAGTCGATGGTTTTCCTACATCAAACACTCCGAAATTCTCGACGTGAATACCCACGTCATCGCTTGAGCTGGTTGCTGACGATGGTTCTACAGACTCAATGAGTTTAAGGATCCCCTCGACTTGACTCCATGTCAAAACTTGTTGAGTCAGTGCTACGTAATTCTTAGTACCACGTATAAGAGTGTTTACGGTGATCAGAAAGCCTACAAATTGGAACTTGTCGCCTCTGAGATCTGGAGGCCGATGCATCGTTGGCCAGTTCGATATCAGACAAGTTCAGATCTGATGGGACCGTAGTCTCAGGATGCAGCCATTGAAGCCGAACACCATAACCTTGGCAGTCAAGTCCCCGTACTTTGCACGGAGAACAGTGTGGTTTGCCCTCGTCGCACTTGACTTTTCTTGAGCGGCATGTCCAGCAACCAGTGAAAGTCTTGGTCCGTCTTCGGGCAAGATACGTTGCAGACCTTGGAGAAGACATCGGTCAAGTCGAGGTTGCCAGACAGAGATCGAGTTGCTGGCTTCTCCTACGCATGTGTGAAACAGGAAGCTGAGAGCGAGGGCAGCGGGTGACTGGACCCCATCCGACCGACCTTGTAATCTGCTGCTTTCCCGGAAGGCCCTGGTTTTGGAGATAAACACGGGGCCCCGGAGAGAATCCCGGAAGAGATACGGATAAGCTTATCACTCTTCGTCAAGCGAGCGCCGATTGGAGTGGAGACAATGATAAGGCAGGTAGGAGTAGATCCCGCGATGGAAGGCCACAGCGAAGCTAGCAGTTAGTCGCAGTTGATTACCCAATGCAACATGACCAGGTCGATCGTCAAGGACGTCAGGTTGTGCTTGGAATTAGGGCAATGTTCATTTTCGTAAAGATAGCTCCGATCAAGACATCATCTGCTGGATAAGAAGCGTCGTAAATGAGCTGACCGTATTCCATTGTAAGATACGCGAAATCGCGTCTAGTTCACCGCTGCAGTCAAGTGCGAGAACGAGTATTCTGTGTTCCAAGCACAGGCTTCACCACGACCATGTCGACAACTGCACCTAGCCAAACTATCACAAAATCATCAGAAACCCTAGCAACACCGCCAGTGGCCGAAAAGCCTGTGGAAAAATCGGGAGTGACGGCCCTATCGACAGGCGGCTACGAGTTTCCTGGCATCCCGAAAATCGCAGACCCGTACAAGAAGAGACACTGGCAGCTTGAGCACATGGCTGGCGCTTTCAGAGTATTTGCGCGTAAAGGGTTTACCGAAGGAACTAGTGGGCATATCAGCGTTCGCGACCCGGTAGACCCGAATACTTTCTGGATCAACCCGTGAGAGTCCATGTCCCTAAGAAATCGTCAATATCTCGAATTCTTTGCTTTGCTTCTAACACCGATTTAGGCTTGGGAAACACTTTGGTATGCTCAAAGCTAGTGACATGGTTCAGGTTGACGAAGACGGCCAAGTCATCGGCGGCAACAGGGCAGCTGTCAACGCAGCAGGCTTCATGATCCACAGCGCCATTTACAAAGCTCGCCCTGACATCCATGCGGCCTGTCATACACATTCGCCAGCCGGGAAAGCCTGGTCAACGTTCGGAAAACCACTTGACATCATCAGTCAAGATACTTGCAACTTTTGGGGAATGCAGGCGGTGTACAGGTCTTTTGGTGGTGTTGTTTTGGAAGCAGACGAAAGCCAAAAGATCGCGGAGTCTCTGGGTGAAAAGGGCCGCGTCATTGTCCTTCAGAATCATGGCCTGTTAACGACTGGAGACACGGTTGATGAGGCAGCGTATCTTTTCACGTTGATGGAGAAGTCATGCGAGGTTCAGATTATGGTGGAAAGCACAGGTCTCCCCAAGAATATCATTGGGGAAAAGGAGGCCGAGTTCACAGCCAAAGTTAATGCTGATCCAGTACGTCAAAGAAGCTTGTGTGGTACTCAACCTCGACGAGAATGCTTGAAGGCTAACTCCGATTCAACGCATAGGAGACATTATACACGGAGTTTCAACCCGACTTTGAGTATGAAATCTGGAAGTCGCGTGGAGAGCTGTGTAAAGGAGAGTAAAGGTCATGTCCGAGTCTTTAGTGCCTCTCGAGTTTCACGTGTGCTCAATTATACTGTTTCCAGCCAGCCTTGAGAATTTTTGATTGGTGGTGCACCTATTTTGATTTGAGACGGCGTATGACTATTGACATTGTGTTTTCCGAATAATATGAAGCAAAGTTCATCTCCAGGTGTTACGCGGGCTTGCATTGGATGCCATATTTTCTCCTGGTAAAAGCGAATGACTTCTTTGTTCTCTGACATCCTGAAGCTCCCTGTCCGGATAAAAGTCGTTGTATCATGTGTTGCGCACGTCTATCGCGATGAAAGCTCTGTAATCCTACTACTCATGCTTTCCCTGTCAATATCTTCCGGTGGACCTCCACCCAGTTCTTCTCTAGTTCGCCTTTTACAACGCCCACGAGGAAACGGGAGCAGTGAGCGTCCACAACCTCTTCTAACTCCAGACTTCCGTCGCTCCCCTTGCGAACACGCCACCGCGTTTCCAAAAGGACGCTCATGGGGCAGTGAATTTTGACGAAACTTCCATCCGGGGTGAAGGTAAACTCGTACTCGCTGACACTCTTCTTCTCGAGCATGCCTTTGGGCAGGGCCTTTGGGAGGTTGGTAGGCACCGTATCCGTGATGGTGTAGCACTCAGTGACCGCTATGGAATCAACATCGTCGGGAACAGTGGGGGGCACCTTGGGCGTGCAGGGCGTCCAGTGTGTCAAATTGGGGTCGCTCTTGATATGGACTTCCGCATTGTGAAGGTGGGAGAGGACCTCCTCGCGGGTCATGTAGTCGGGAATCGGTGTGACATGAGTCAACTGGAATGAGGTGGTAAGCATTTTGATTGCGTAGGTCGCTGCCGATGCCGGTATCTCTCTGCAATAAATCAAGTTGCCTCGAAAACAATCTAGAGGTGCCTCGAAAGAGAAGTCTACAAATCGAGTTTAGCCGAGGACTGGGAGTGAACAAAGCCGCTCTCATCGATGACCTGAGATGCGTCGTACAAGCTAAGTATTTGAACTGCTGATCACATTTATGTGAAAGAAAATCCCATCGATAAGCGCAACATCCAATGTCAAACTCGCAACCTCCAAGGCCGTTGGTCGAAGTCAAAAGAGGCATGATACATCTAACGTGTCAAATCTGGCCTACCCAGAATCCCGAGTCCATCGCACTGGATTGATTTACAGTGGCAGCTTTTCCGATTAATACCCTGTAGTTCCCCCACAAACCGAGGTTACCGAGCACCCATCAACAAAAGCCAGGCATTATCTGTAGCTGCTTGGCTATTGCGACAAACACCACGGTACCAATGCTTCGGAAGGGGAAACTTTAATTCACTGGACCAGTGAAAAGATCGGCCAAGGGTGAATGGATGAAGCTTGTATGCCATGCCGGTGGGCGAAACACCAGGCTGATGCACAGAGGCCGGCACCGCGCGACAGCGCTCTCGTCCCTTGTCTGAGCGGCATGGTCTTCTAGAACGGCGACAATGCAGAGGCCCGACGCCGCTACATTGAACGCCATGAGCTGTTGGTGGTGGTCTTTTGAGCCAGATCCCAGCATTCGGGGCTGATACCACGCTTCTTATAAGTCAGCGTGCAGCAATGGTAATATGAACCGGTAGTAGAACCCGTTATCTCAGATTATAACTTCAATGCAGATAATGTTCACTTCTATTTCAGTAGCCAAGTCAGATGTTTTGTACGGGCACAGCGCTCAAAGACATCTTCAGGTTCGTGTAATATTATCGAGCTTATTAACCAAGAGAAACGTGAGGAAACTAGAGGCGTGATATCAGACCGCCTTGAAGGCTTTTCACAACCTCCACAGCCGCCCGCTCTCCACTTCTTACAGCGCCCTCCATGTATCCCTTCCATTCACCTGCGGTTTCTGTTCCCGCGAAATGGATATCACGATACGGCTCCCGAAGCCCATCTCCACCGAGCGTGTCAAGAACTCCAGGAGTGAGTGACGTGCAAGGGCATCCCAATCCCGAAAACTCATCGGTGACCCATTCGTAGAATACCATCTGCTTGAAGAGCTGACGAATATTCTCAACGCCATATAATTGACTCAGTTGCTCTAGTAGGCTGCTCTCTCGCTCGGTGGTTGTCGTTGCCGCCCATGCCTTGCCAGGCTCGCCGGCCATGAAGCACGTCAGTACGAACTTCTTGTCTGCCGGACTGCTCGTGTCACGAATTACAGAAGCAGGGCCGACGAAAGATTGAGCCAAGCCGCAATATCCCTTCTCGACCCAGAACGGGGTGCTGAACTCCATCATAGCTTTCGTGTAGTATTCGTATGTTTGTGACTCGATCCAGGCCAGCTTCGTATGGGGTAGCGCTGGCTGAAATGAAATCGACTTGAGGACGGGACCAGGTACAGTCGTAATGACCTTTTGCGCTGAGTAGACCTTACCGCCGGCCTCGACTTTAACTGAGCGATTCTCGTTCTGTACAACAGCCTGAACGGGGCTAGAGAGACGGACGATTCCTTCAGGCAATGACGAAGCCAGCCCTTTAGAGAAGAGCTGCGTGCCTTGGCGGACCCGGAGATACTGTCCTCCATCTTTTCTATCCGATCGCATCTGCAGCAGCCCACCGCCCGACTTGCAATAGTTCAGGAAGTACAGTGCGGAGATGTCCTTTGGCTCTTGGCCTAACATGGCCCGTGTCCAGACTGTGGCTGTGGCTAAAGCAACATTATCGGCACCTCGAGATTTGAGATAAGCCTCGAATGTGAGAGAGTCGAGAGATGTGTCCCGTGGTCTGAAAACGTCGAGGGCTTGGCAGTCTGCTTCAGCCATGTCCCTGATCTGAGCTAGATGATCGCGCGTCGATTCACTGAACTATATCCATGACCAACATGTGAGAAATGCTCATATCTGACGGGGTGTTTTCGAAACCGACCTTGGGCAGCTCCCCGTACGGGAAAGGGCTGCATTTGCCATCGAAATCTTGAAGAACGCAGTTACCGTTGGTGTTCTGCTCGATCAACTCAGCGCCATATCTCTTCGCAAGTTCATACATCCTGCTTTGATTCGTGTCATTGATCCACGCCGCGCCGAGGTCGAAGACGCCGTTGTCCCTGCCATCCTCCATCGGTTGACTCCACGTCTTGCCGCCCACACGATCTCGGGCCTCCAACACAACGCAGCTTAGCCCAGCCCGTCGGACCTCATGAGCGGCAGAAAGACCCGCCAATCCCGCACCGATAATGACAACATCGACACTCTCCTGCACCGATGGAAGGCTTCGAGGAACTGAGGGTGTTTCTGGTCGGGCGACCACGGCGTTGATCTCGATCAGCCAGCCCGGCACCGCCAATTTTTGTACGGGAACGAGTGTCATTGCGGGGCGGTGCGTTCCCAGGAACCGCTGGACGTGGCGGGCATGTTGGCGGTTAGAGGCATCGTAGCCCACAATGTAGAGAGTCAAACTCGCAATGTTGGATACCGTCGATCCGGCAGCTATGATGACTTTGCGTAGGTTGAGCAGCGCGAGGTGAATTTGGGAGTCGTAGTCTGACGGCACCTTGCCATCTTTGGTGTTGCCGGGCAAGCCTGATACGTGCACCAGTGAACCAGCACGAGTGATTGTGGCTGGGGCGTAGTACGCCGCAGACGTGTTCGAGAGGTCGATGGTTTCGATGAGTTTGGTCATGTTGATTGCCTGGGAAGAGACACGTTGCTTGCGTATGGTCCAGCTAGGGTGAGTTGGACTTGCTCTACAAAGATTGATCACCGTCCCGAAAGGCGCTGGCGATGGTCTATGTCGTCTTTGGGTGGCTTCAAAATTATCGTTTTCAACAGGAAAGTGTTCTAAGACAAGAGACTAGTATCAACCTTTCAGAAGAAGATGCGAAAGTGATATGATGGTCGCGATACCGGGCGTTGATTCAACTCATGGGCTGTCCCATTCCGTTGGCGTCTGGATTAGGCATCCGACAGCGATCGCAGACCCCGCTTAGTTGCGATCGCTCAGTTGGCCAGGGCTTGACCACAATGATCTGTTGCAGCCTAGGACTGCCCTATCAACACGGCGACCCTCGGCCCCTCCCCCAAAAATACGTCCACCAGTTCAGCCAAACCCCACAAGGGGACATGAGCAAGGTTACGGGTGCTACGGTGTCTCTATTCCGGCGGGGAAATTTCTCCTGATCGGATATCATAGCCGGTTGCCCGCGGGCGTCGTTATCTAGGTACTGCGTAATAAGGTACCTTGCCCTTACATATTTACGGAGTGCGGCACCGAAACAGCCCGGCATTCAAGAGAGTTAGACAATCAAGAGGCACTCTAACGATACTAAGTCACCGAACTCTAGTCTATCTTGGCCGGTTCTTACCTCCTAAAGTCCGAGCCATGTTGTTGATATGTCGGCGACAGTGAGGTGGGAGTGTTGCCATTGGCCTTTCAGTGTCAATGTTCATGGAAACAGAACGGTTTGTAAGGCCGACGGATGTGGCCCAAAGATTCTGATGCCATGAGCGACGCAACTCAACACAATTCTCGCGCTTTCCTAGACGGCTTTGATTGAAGTTCTTTACCTCAGTTGCCCGCTACCTCGAAACATACAACGTAACCGCCTTTTATGTACACACAAGTACCAAGAAACTAAGAGGGCATGTGTTGATTGTGGAATATTGAAGTCTATCTATCCAAGCCCCTTGATCAAGTGGAAAGTTTAGCATCTAAGTCTACTCATTTATGCGCCGATGCCTCGACAACTCCTTGCGTCTAGTCTAGATAAGAGCGAAAATCTATTCCTTCAAGATGCGATCAACCAGCTTAGTTGCCTGTAGCACTTCTTCATCTTGGAAGTGTTTTCCGACAAGCTGTAAACAAATTGGCATGTCGTGGAAAAGGTCGGCATCATCTAAATAACGTCACACCGTCAGCACATGGGACGCGACAACTGAAGGAGCTCGAGTGAGCTAGGGGCGGTGACTTACAGGCCTTCCATTCTCTAGCATCATAGTCATTCCGAGGCGTGTAACCTTCTTCGGGCTTGTCAATGGCTTTGTCAACCTTCAGTCCGCTCGGCAAGATGGCTGCTGGTTGGTCTAGCACGTTCCAAATGGCCGTGTAATTCCAGTACTCGGCGCCGCCTTGCAACACACCCGCACCAACGTATGCAGGACATAGTATGACATCGACGCCTCTGTGCTTCATCAGAGCATGATAGTCTCGTCGATATGTCTCTCTTCTATAGTTGAGGTTCCAGTTCTCTGCGACTGTAAGTGGCTCGGCCTTTGAGAATCTGAAAGCATGCTCGGTAAGTGGGAGGACCGGCTCGCCACTTTCGGCGAATGTGTCGAGGTACGGCTTTGGCCCTTGGGGGAAATACAACGAGGACTGATTCTGGTTAGTCGAGATGAACCTTGCAGAACCTATTCTACAGATACTTGAAAAAGAGGGTCCAGGCAGGTAAAGAAGAAAGAAGAAAGAGAAAGGAAAGGAAAAATGGAATGGCGACTTACTACTATTTCCCAGCCGCGCTGGTGGTCAAAGGGTTCCCAGTCTACCACTTTCACACCTGACTGTTTCAATTTTTCCGCGGCTGAACGAAGAGCCCGTAGGACCGGCGGATGTGGTTTGACGAAACTTCGACCCGTTCAAGTCAGTCACAAAGACATTAGAAGACAGGGAAAGGAACATACCCATCGTCCAACATAATTCCCACCGTTATCTCTTTCCTGGGATTGACAGGTCTCCATGGCACTGGAACCAACATAGTCTCAGTATCCCACGGTTCAGCTGCAAGAACAGCACTCATGAACAATTCCAGATCATCAACGCTCTGGCCCAAGGGTCCAACCACACCCCGGATACTCTCTTGTCCAGATGTGATACCAAAATTTCCAAGGTTTGGCACACGCAGAGCCGTCGGTCGAAGTCCATAACAACCATTGAAGGCGGCAGGGATGCGTATACTCCCGCCAATATCTGTGCCCACGCCAATCACTGAGCATTTCGCGCCGACTGATACTCCTTCACCACCGGATGATCCTCCGGGCGAGCAAAGAAGGTTGCGTGGGTTCCTAGTTAGCCCGGTGATATTATTATTGCAGTCCAGATGCTGTGGAGCAAAGAATGTTAACTTATTTCCAACCTCTCAAGTTTATTGTCACAGAAAAGACTAGTATACCTACCATGAGACTCTGCGGTTGATTCGTTCTGACATGAATAACTGCTCCTGCCTTCTTCAAAATCTGGATGGAAAGAGCGTCTTCAAGCGGGATGTTTGTGATCTTTGATACAAACCCTGCGTGCGTGATATGGCCACCCATGCCGATGTGTTCCTATCAGTAGCGAGTCAGTAATCACACCCCTCGACGCGGGACTAGAGGGACAAAATCTACCTTGACTGATATCGGGATGCCATGAAGAGGGCCGACCAGCTGGCCTGTTTTTTGGAAGTACGCATCAAGTTCGTTGGCCTTCTGAAGGGCATCTTCTGCTAAAATCTCGGTAGCAAAGTTGGTCTAGCACGTGAAAATAATGCGTTAGCTAGAAATATCCCTACACAATGTGATATCTTCATACCAATTGATGAATCATGGTTGTTTTCTTCAGAAAAGCGGCGACAACTTGTTTTACAGTCCATTGGCCGCTCTTGTACTTTCCTAACAAGCTCGAGGCATCCTGCTCAGTCATCCGAATTTCCTCCGTAGTCAAAATTCCAGACTCATTTGGGATATCAAGCACATTTTGACGATCTTTCGGAGGTATTTGGTCGCTTGCCAACTCATACTCCTTGGGAATTGACTTCTTCTGGATGTCGATACAGACTTGTGCGAGTTCCCGCCAGCCTTTTGGAATTGTGGTGATTGCCATTTTGGGCGAGCTTGGGAATGTTAGGGGTCGGGGATGCTGTGTAAGTTGCGTCACATTGCACGGCACTTCAAAGCAAGACCCCAAAAACAGAAGAAAAAAAATACCACAAAATAGCTGGCTGGCTTCACTAATATCGTCTGCCTACTTTTACTAGTGTACGCGTTGTAAGAGGCACCCTATCTGAAGCGATAATGTCTTCCCTATCTGCCATCCCTAGATAGCGCCAAATTGAGCTCTCTCGGCCTATCGCTGTCAACTGCCAACTTGGTCCAGTGGTGGGCCTAAATCCTTCATCCCAGTGCAACATCCGGCACCCTTGTTTTTCGGGGCTCCGCTCTATGCGGGCGGTTGACGACCCAGGAACGAGGAGATGTAAGCGCATATCTTTAGGCGGATTATGGTTGATGTTCTGCTATCGTTATCCAGGGCTCTCTACAAACATGGCGTTTTACGTTCGCGTCCCTCTCTAGCGTCGTTATCTACCATGCTGGGTAGCTTGACTGTCAGCCATCTCCTAAGGAACGCCCAGGTCAATGTCCGAGACTGAGAACCTGGTTGTCTTATCAAAATTCCCCGCAAAGTGACGCCTTGGCCAACGCTGGCCTAGCTAACAAGTCCCATCCGTAACTCGCTTCATACCCAGATAGCTGATAGCCGTACCCGGGTGGCGGGTGTGTGCACCCAGTCTGGTTGAACCGTTCCTTGGGATCGCCATACCACATCAACGTTTCTACGAGTTACGCTGATAAGTAGCTGAAGCCGCACATCACTCCCAGATACTCAAAGAGCGCTATTTTCTGTTCGAATACCTCCTGTGCCAGCTTTATCTGTGCGGGAACTCTGAAAGATCGACACAGCCGCAGCTTTCGAGTTTCTTTGGGGTCGACTGACCCGACAGCAACCAAATGGCTCACGACACCCCCGCTCAGACGGATGGCGATGGCCTGCCTCCTGGTACCACCAGACTTATCGACGTAGATGGCTCAGTCATCAGCAAACATGCTTCCGGATCCGATGAGGCGGACATCATTCTAATTCCCCGCCCGTCGGAATATCCCGAGGATCCGTTGAACTGGACCAAGAAGCGAAAATGGCTTGCGACATCTTGCGTCTTGGTTTACACCGTCATGATAGCGATTCCGAGTAGTGCTGTCTATTCTGTCGTCACCCCCATCAGAAAAGCAACTGGATTGTCGCTTTCAGATATCAACAATGGCACGGGAATCATGGTGAGGAGAGTCCATATCGCAATCTTAAAGCCATGCTGACGTGTAACTCCTGCTCTAGTTCCTGTTCTATGGCTGGGGTTGTCTGATCTGGCAACCGTTTGCGCTGCAGTACGGCAAGCGACCAGCGTATCTGGCGTCTCTTATCGCCAACATTGTTAGTTCTTCAAGCGAACCCAGCGTCAATGATGAAATCATTCCTAATGTGTCGGCTTCTAGATCATCCTTGCTACCGCCCCGATGTGCACCACGAAACACACATATCTGGCTAATCGCATCCTGCTTGGGCTTTTTGGGGCCCCGGTTGAATCTGTGTGCGAAATTTCTATCACAGATATCGTAGGAACCCAAGCAGGCCCCAAAGAATGCGCTTGACTAACCAACGAACAGTGGTTCGCGCACCAGCGCCCTAAATACCTTGCACTCTACGGGTGGGGTCTTTCAATGACGGGCAAGCTTGCTCCAATGCTTTCGGGCTTCATCAACGTGGGCATGGGTTGGAAATGGACTCTCGTAAGTCATGTTCTCTTACGGCCTTTAGCCCCTATCCCTCCCTGCCGTATCTAGCTAATTCTTGCCTACTAAAGTGGTGGTGTTCTATATTCAACGGCATTGCTCTCGTCTACTGCTTCCTTTTCATGGAGGAGACCAACTATGATCGTCCCGCGCGGCCTGTCGAAGACAGCACATCCACAGGTCATGCAACCGGAGTTCGAGAGCAGCACAACGGGAGCGATGCGGACGAGAAGTCGTCTAATATTAGATTACGAGGCAGAAAAGGGGCCCTATTAGGTAGTTAGGTAGGGGTGGTAGGTAGGCAGTCTGGGCCCGTGCAGACGGACCCTTCCACCTACCTATACCCACTGAGGGACCGCGGGCTCTGCCCACGATCTTCCCCTCTTATATACACGTAATAAACCTATACTAACCTATTAACCTAGTTACGACCAAAAGGTCTAACCTATTTACGTATATACTAATACTAATTAGTAGTTAAATTATATATATATTTCTACTATAAGTTAATAAGAATATAACTATAAAAGAGATAGCCTCGACTTACCTTACTAGCTATTCCGACTTATTAACTTAGTTCCGTTTATTTAATTAATAATAAGCGGCTTAGTTTATACTATTTTAGCTCTCCTCTACTACTACTAGCTAATAACTAATTAACTAGTTATAGGCCGTTAAGAGCGCGCTTTATTATATATAATCTCTTTTATTAAGATTACTACTACGAAAAAATTAACTATTTTATTATTGTTATTAACCTTACCTCTATTATTAATATTATCTTAACTAGCCTTATTACTATTATTAACTTCTTTTTAATTAAACTATTCGTAAAGGAATCTATTTTAAATATATTATAGCTAAGTACTACTTTAAACTAATAATAAATAAGAGGAGATTAATTACTAAGAAATTAATTTAATAATCGCTAGTATACTAATATTTAATAATAATAAGACCTTTAGAATTATAAATACGTTAATAATAAATCTCTTACTAATAGCGAAGTATTCCGAGATACTAAGGAAAAGAAAAGATCTCGATAGTAGTAATAATAAGGATCTATTTTATATTACTAATAAATTTACCTCTTTTTAACTTAACAAAAGCTCCGAGACTAGACTAGTAAAATAAAGTATAAGAAGTGCTAAAAGGAATTACTAATTAGTAACCGACGGAATCCTCTATTTATTACTAAAAGTACGGTTATAAAAGGCCTTTCTTCCCTTTTAATAACCTTTTATTAACCTTAGTAACCTTCTATTTATATACCTCGTTAAAGGAGTAGAATTTTCTAATTAATAATAATAACCCGCTTATTATTATTAAAACGATCGCTACGACCGACCTACTACTCTTTTTAACCTAACTAATATTATATTATAATTATAATATAATAATTATATTTTATAATAATCTTTTATTATATAACCTATTTCGTAAATATATTATAATAACCGCTAGCCCTAGTAATAAGTAAAAAGGGTCTAATAATTAGTTAATATTACCTCTAGCCTACTTATATTCTTAAATTATAGAACTATACTTAATTCTAATTTACTAATAGGACTACGTTAACCTAACTTAATAGGGCTTATTTAATATTATACCTACCCTTATAAATAATAAAAAGCTTAATACCTTTATTTTCTATATAATAGGATACTATTATTGAGACGGCCTAATAAGTAAGGAGCTATAAAAGGACTTTAAACCCGACTTCTAAAGCTAAGAGTAAGGGGCTTTTTAAAAATAAAAAGTGCGATTCTTAAAAAGCTAAAAGACTTTTTTATAAATAATAGTATTAATTTAAGAATTAGAGATCGTAGTTCAATAATAAAAAAGATTATTAGCGCCCTTAATACTTAATACTTCTTTACTTAGATTTTTAAAGAGATCGTAACTTACTATAGCTATACTAAATATTTTAATATATTATATTACGATCCTTATTTCTTTTACTTACTACTCCCGTAATTAATAAATACTAATAATCTTATTTAATAAGCTAGAAAAATAGTAAGGGAATCCGTATAACCCTAACTTACTTAATCCTAATAATTAAAATTCCGACTTTAGCTTTATTATTAACTAACCGACTTATTACCTCTTTAAAAAAAAGAAGAGAAAGAACTAGAGAATAAAGTTATTATTACTTAATAACGAAATTTACCCCGTTAGATACTATACTTTAATATAAAAACTAAAGACGATATTATACTTAATACTTACTAATTAATTAACCTTACTAAGCTTTATAATAATAAGAATAAGTATAGTAATAAGAAGTATAATATTTTTAGTAAGAAGCTTCGGATTTTTAAAGTACTATATTAATAAGTAAGAATTAGTAAACGATACTATTTTAATACTTTCTTAAATATACTTAAAAAAGGGCGTTAACCTTTTACTTTAACTAACTTAGTAATACTTCTAACCCGTTTAGTTTTAATATAATATACTAAAGGACCTAGGAATACTTTAAGCTACTTACGAGCCGTTAAAACTACCTCGCTAAGCTCTATAACCTCTATTAATACTCTATAGTTTATAAGAACCTAGGTAAGTCGAACTAATAGATTTTATAAGTACTAATTAATTATATTATAATTCTCTACGAGGCGCTAGCTACTTAGGGATCTATTCTTAATATAAATAACTAACTCCTTTATTATATAAGTAGTATATTAAAGTATAAACTTACTATACTTAACTTAGTACTTATATTTACTAATATCTATTACTAGCTTAGTATTTTAATTAATACTATAGAGAGAGAGCGTAACCGTAATAGGTAGTAGTAATATTTTTAAAATAGTATTTATAATAAAGAGGTCCCCGCTATTTATTAAACTAACCGTATTTATAATAACTTTAGTAAAAAGACCTAATTTAATAAGCGGAATTAATACGGCCGTAGTACTATTAATAAAAAGTGTTTTGTTTATTATAAAACCGGCTATTAATTAACTAAGTACTTAGAGAAAGAGCGACGTTAAGTATATAAGAAATATAAAAATAGTAAGGAAAGAAATAAGAAATTTATACCGAGCTTATATTTATAGTTCTTTACTTTTTATAAGGGAACTACCCTTATTAATAACGACGACGATAATAATACTATAATCTAATACTTTAATAGCCTTAATTTTAATTATAAGGATAACTATAAGGACGAAGTTTAGATCTTAATAATATACTTTATAACTATTACTAATAGCAGAACCCTTATAAATATCCTTACTACTTAGGTAATAGAGTATAGTTTTATTAATACTACCTTTATTCATAAGTTAACTAAGCCTATAGAACTAGTAGCCTCTTTTTTATTAAATAAGAGGTACTTATTAAGGGATTTTTAAAGTATTATACCTAATACTAGCGCTACGCAATTCTTAATTACGGGCTACCCTTAACTCTTTATATTATAATAATAACGACCCGAAGTTATTCTTAATACCTCTAGAGCTAGCGAAGTAAGTATTCGATTTAGTAATAGCGAACCCATAAAGTTATTAAGATCTATAGTCGTTAATACCCTATTTAATAATATTACTTTTTACGTCTTATTAACTAATACTCTTTTTTTATATTACTTAAAGGATATAAATAAGCTAGGAATATACTTTAATAATATTAATAACTTACTAATTAAGGGAGATATTATAGTACTTATTATTTATAAATAGGGATACCCTTAGCTTCTGCTTTTTAATAATAAAAAGGCTATTACTAATTACTTAATAAAGGGCGAATTATATTACTTATATCGGCGCTTTAACTACCCTTTAGTTCCTCGTCTCTTAAAATTACTTTAGTAATTTAGTAACGATATAAAAATCGTAGCCCTCGAGAAGCTTATAAAAATCTATTAATAATACTAATTTAACGTTACTACCCCTAGCCAATTTAAATTTACCTTATAAAATAATTATAATTTTAATTATAAAATCGTAATTAACGTAATATACTTAATAAATTATAAGGGTCCTAACTAACTAATACTCTACGTCGTTAATACTACTACTTTTTTTTAAGTAGTAAGGTTCTTTGCGGATATAATTACGAAGTATATATAAGAGGCTTTTTAGCTATATTAAATCGACGTCTACCTTAGTCTATTAAATTAGATTATTATAAATATTAATAAGAACTTTAGTACCGTAGAGTTTAAATCTTTTACTAAATTTATATTTATTAAAGTTAAAAAAGTACCTATCGAAGCTTATAATAGTATTAATAAGGCTAAGAAATACTACGTAGTACTTAAAAGGGTATATAATACTATTTAAAATAAGTACTTATTAATAAGCGCGGAGGCTATATTTTAGGCTATAATTAAGGTAGTTAATAATATAGTTAGCTTAAATAGCCTCGTTCCTATACTCTTCGTTTTTAGAGCTTTTCTATATACTTTTAATAAATCTCTACTATTATTAAATATTATTTAACGTATAAAAGTAGTTAAAAATAATAAGGGAAGTCTACAGACTTTATATTAATAAGTAAATAAGCGAAGTACTAACTACTTAAAACGGACTAAACATCTCTTATATTATTAATCTATTACTATAATTAGATATTAAAGTTTAATAAAAAAATAAGGGATAAAAAGGCCTATTTAAGCTCGTTTTAATAAATAGTACTACTTATATAGTAAAGTTACCTTATAGCTTAATAAGCTTCCGGGCTACTATAGTTAAACCCTAGTACTTAGAAGAGGTTAATCCCGAGCCGCTAGCTACGATAATAGAGTATATTAACTACTTACTAATCCCTATAGTTAACTAGCTAACTAATAATAGCGCTACTATAAATAAAGTCCTTAATAAGATCGTTATTATAATTAATAATAACTCTCTATTATAAAGTAAAAGGACTAGAAAAATATTAATACGGCGTAGTTATAATAATATTTCTATGACTATAACCTACTTTATATTTAAAAAAAAAGTAAATCTTAAGCTAGCTACTAAACTCCGTAATAAGGGTATTATTATTACCCTAGGAGTACTTTTTATAAAATCTATTAATAAGGAGCTTTTAGGATTAGTAAAAAGAGGGGTAATTAAATTTATTTAACTTAGCCCTAAATATAGGGATATAAGGATATTTAAGTCTTAATTCGTTAACGAGATTAAGAACCTAAAACTTAACCTTATTAAAAAATCTTACTTAGTTATATAAGGGTATAATAACGAGGGGAAAAAAGAGATCCTTACGTAATTACTAATAATTTAAAGAACTAGTTAATATCTAATCCTTACCCTAGCCCCGACTCTAATTTAAAAAAGCTACGTCGTTTAGCTACGAAATATTACCTAAGTATATATATAATCGAGCTAACCTCTTTATTATAAGGTTTTTACCTAATTACTAGGTCGGATCCGTTATTTATACCCTAAGGGCACTATTTTATACGTTATATAGCTACTATATAGTCTTATAAAATCTAGTACTTATTAATAAGTAATATATAATAAGTATTATTTAAAGATGCTCTAGATAATAATATTTACGTTTAATCTATACTTATTAATCTTAATAAGAAAAAGCGGATTATTTAGTATTATTAGTATATAGACCGATAATACTATTAGATTATTAAATAAGATTTTTAATTAAAAAGAAGAAACCGAGCTTAAGCGCGCTAAGCTATTAACTAAATTAAAATAATAATTATTAGTTAACGAGCCGCTTATTTTTAATAGCGGGATTATTTTATTAAAAGGTATTAATATAGTGCTTAAATAGAAGAATTAAGGAAAGAAGTTTAAGTAAGTTAACCCCTCGGTATTAAATACTAAATAATAATTCGTTAAGTAGCGAGCTCGAAGTACTTATATCGTATTAATTTACTAACTAAAGGTAGCTTTTAATACGTTATTTATTACTTAATACTAAATAAATCCGTTATTTATTAACTACGCTATGCTAAACTATTATATTAAATAGTAAATAGATTACTTAGACCGAGGGCTTATATTCGTACTATTAAATCTAACTATAGCTAAACTCTTCGTTTTTATAAATAGGTTATTTACGAATAACGCTAATTATACTTTATAGCCAGGTTATATTATTATCCTTATAAATAAAAAATAAACTAACGAGAGCTTTACGATTAATAATAATATTATCTACTATAGCTCTATAAAAAGTAAAAGGATTACCTAGAGCGTACTAATATTAAAGGTCTATAAAATAGTCGTAGGCATTAACGTTACCTATACTATTTTAACTACTTTAAACCTTATTACTAAATAACTTAACGTTCCGAAGATCCCTATTATAATCTATATAAATTTATACTTATTATATAAATACCTCGTTAAGCTAGGTATTACGAAGGAAAAGCGCTTTATAATAAATATTATAATACTTAGGTAATTATATAAACGCCGCGAGCTCTACGAGATCTATTAAATTAGTAATAATAATAACCTAGCTAACGGGTTTATAAAAAGTATACTAAATAAGTCCCTCGAATAATTTATTAGCAAAGGAATTATTATAATTAAAATAAAAGGATAGGTAATACGTAATTAAAATAATAGTATACTATAAGTAATAAGTTATTTAATAAACGTATATACCTCTCGGGCTTTAGTTTAGAGAGAAACGTACGTATTCGGGGCGTAGTTAGATTAATAAAAAGCTCTTTTTTAATTATACTAAATTTAACGATTTCCGAGGAGTTTAGGTATATAGATTATATATATTAGAGGATTAGGAAGTAATTAAAAAGAGGGGATACTAAAATTTTTATATAAATAATTATAATAAAAGCTATATTAAAATTTTAGTATATAGCTTTAGGTATTTCTAAATAGGGGATTAACTATAGATTTTATTACTAGTTCTTACTAACGGGGGACCTAGCCCCTATTCTAGCCTTTTTTATTATAAAAATAGAAGACTACTAATATTAGATTATAAGGTAGAAAAGGGGCCCTATTAGGTAGTTAAGTAGGGGTAGTAAGTAAGTAATCTAGGCCCATGTAGACGGACCCTTCTACCTACTTATACTTACTAAGGGACCGCGGGCTCTGCCCACGATCTTCCCCTCTTATACACACGCAATAGACCTATACTAACCTATTAACCTAGTCGTAACCAAAAGGTCTAACCTGCCTACTTGTATACCAACATCTAATAAGGCGGACGAGAAAAACATAACAAATGCCAAACCTGTTGATACCGAAACTGGGCAGATGATCTATCCTCGCAAGACTTATATCCAGAAGCTCAGTATCAAGGACAAGGCTAGGCCCAACCGCATGTTGGATATTGCACTTAGTGGACTTAGAGGTTTCACATACCCCTCAGTCGTTTACGCAGGGTGGGAATCTTCTTCTTATGATGAGATGAATCTGATAGCTAAGTTGTACTTAGTCTGATGTACGGTGCCAACAATTTAGTATGGTCGGGTGTGCAGAACGCTACGGCTGGTACTGTATACACCACGATGTACGGCTTCTCTACTGCCGGTGTAGCAGCGGCTTATGCCGGAGGCTTACTCGGTACTATGGTTGGGTAAGTGTTTCCTAGATACTTCTCAAAAGGGAAAGGAAGAGATCGTTGACTTATGCATCCTGGCAGAGGCTACTACTGCGGCAAGGTCGGTCGGCTGCTCACGATCCGCCTCGCCCGACGCAACAATGGAATCTCGGAGTCGGAACACTCCCTCTGGCTCTTCTCCGCATCAATGTTTCTGGTACCATTCAGCATGCTCCTATACGGCCTGGGTGTGACCTACCACATTCACTGGATGGGCCTCGTCATCTCCCAGTTCACCCTCGCCATCAACAACGCCCTTGCTGTGGCGGGATCACTCGGATATGCCATCGCGTCGTATCCGCAGCTTAGCGGTGACATGATCACCACATGCGTCATCATCCGCAACACCATGTCGTTTGCAATCAACTATGGAATCACTCCTTGGCTAAACCATATGGGATATCGCGATACCTACATTATCGTTGCCGCGATCGGATTCGTCTGGAATGCCAGTATCTTCGTCATGACCAAGTACGGTAGGACTATCAGAGAGAATAGTGCGAGCAGATACTGGCGTCATGTTGCCAAAGCGCATGCCAAAGGCCTCAGTCACTGACATGCGGTGCAAATACGATGCCTGCCGTCCATTTTCGTTGAATTAGTACCATAGGATGGAAAGAGATATGCAGCATTACATACTTTAGTTGCTGTCTCCTAATCATCTTTCACTTTCACTGCATGTTGTCAATTGAACACAAAGACTTTTGCCCACAACCCTTGATTACACCGCACAAGTCCTCTCGATAGCACTCATCACCACAGACTCTCTAGGAATGTCCTCGGTGCGCTTAGTCCAGACTCCTTCTAGATCATCGAGAATCCTTTGAATTTCTCCATACCCCATACGCTCTACCATTTGCGTCAGAACACGCCGGATCAACGAGATATCCTCAGAAGAGGTAACAGAGTAACCAAGTATCAACATCGGCCAAGCCCCCAAGAAGCACCGCGTCCACGTTTCATAGGCGGCTGGTCGACGAAGAATCTCAAAGGCACGCTGCACTTGCCATCTTGGTGCACTTCGTGTTGGATGTAAAGGGTTCCAGCTGTTCTGCGTAGTTCTTGGGACCTGTGGCCATAAAGTGTGGTTGGCGAGTGAAAACTCTGCGATGTAATCTAGGAGCAGCGAAGCGCCCAAAACGAAAAGAGTAACAGCGTCTTTGTGAAAGCTCGTCATGGACAAAGGGCAGCTGGCTCCTCCATCTTCTATCAGTACGAGGCCTTCCCATGTTTCCATCTCCTCTCTCATCCGAATCAGAAACTCTTCAGTCGGATGCTTGGGTGAGTTGAGGACGTCAATGAGGTCCGTTATGAGACGATATAGCGGCAGTGGTAAGCCCAGTACGGGGCTATCACCTTCGGATAATATGTCGATGAGTTTCCTTGCGTTGAGACCATGTTCGGATCGATCGAGGAATTGTTCATCCACATGAAAGTTGGGAGCGAATGGCTTTCGCATAGCAAGCAGGAATGCTTGATAAAGCACGCTCTCCGTATTAATTCGATGTAGAGGTCTCGACATTGACATGGGTGAGCAGGTGTCTTCGTATCTAAGCTTGAGTAGGTTCATAGCGCCGTCGACATGCTTCCTCGCGTCTAAAGTCTCGTCGGGCGGCCCCCACATCTTTCAAATTAATGAGACCGGGTTGGGATTTGAGACTCAGCAACAACGGGATACTTACATCGTATAAGTAAAGATACACAACGGTGGTCAGCAGCGGATCGTCAGGCCCCTTGGCGGATGCACCCAAGTCATGAAGAGCACGATTGACCAGTTCCACGGCACGGAAGTAGTACCCCAGTGCCGCATCATGATACCTCCTTGACCTCAGAAGCATGCACTTATTAGAAGCACACGCAGCTAGGACAGCGCACTTTACGCTTTCAGAGCGAAGCATCATGCTCATCACCTGCGATCCATAGCCCTCCAGGTCTCTTTCTCTCACTGTGGGGAGTAAGAGTACGGAGAGGAATATGTTGAAGTAGTGGTGGGTCAGCTCCTGTTCGAGATCCGGCAGCTCTCTTAATTCCCGAGAGATGATGGAATCTTTGCTGCAGGAAGATGGTGAAGGCAAGGTCCTGTCATCAGAGAAAGATCGGCGAGATCGGTGACGTCTATCGTACATGTCGTCGGAGGACGGCCACGTGCAACCACGTCCTGAAGCAACGCAGGCGCGGCATACTGGTTTCTCCTCGCCGCATTTCACTCTTCTCTTCCTGCCTGCTACGTATTAGCAACGTTCCTAATGTCGAATAGGCGAATCGAACTGACTCACAGGTCGAGCACCCGGTCTTCGTTCGCAATTTGGCTTTGGGCATGTTGATGCACGTGTAACAAACATGTATTGAGGCGCTGAAATCAGCAATCGGTAGTGACGAAGCAGATATGCCAGCTGCGAAGCAAGGCTGCCTACTTCAAAGACCCAATCAAAGGGGATACGCAGGATCGGCATGTCTTATCATAGGGAAAATGGTGCACAGCCCCGCACGAACATCGTCCTAACATCCATGGTGGGCCGGCTTATCGTATGACTTGGAGTACATACCATACCGTTGCGGGGTTGATTGCACATATCTACAACCTAGAACCTTGCACACCATCTGAGTTCGTCTGCGGCATGTATGGCAAGTATTCTAGGCAGTTGCTCTGGTGAAATCACCTTCTTTCGCACCAATGCGAATGGTTCAACAATCTAGATGATGACTTTGAGTGCTAGCCGGCCGCCGTGTTGAGTACAAATTTTTAATCGCGACCTCGCGAAGTGTGGCACAGAAATCTGCCCGCGAGCTATACCGCAATGGTCCAAATCTAGGTGCCTACATGGGGGCCTATGTTCCATTGATGAGAGAAAACCATGCGGCCAGTAATGAATCAAGATTATTCAATTATTCAACGGGGCTTTCAAGGCTTGAAAATATTGAGATATTACAAAATAAGGGCCAAGTTCACCTCAATTTTGTATGATCTTCGTCACCAAATCTGCTGCAGCCACCGTCTCCTCGTCCCGGAAGTGCTTGCCAGCGAGCTGGAGAGCGATCGGGGCATCGACAAACGCTTCGGGAATATCTGAGTTTTTTTGGTAAATATCATATGCTCAATCGAGAAACCATAGCCACGGGACGTGGTGTAAACTTACATTTCTTGTACTCCCTCTCATCTGTTGCTGATCGAGGCTTGTAGTTGGCATCAACTACGTCAACCTTGGGATCGACATGAAGACCAGTCGGGAAAGTGATGCTTGGTTGATCCAGAATATTCCAGATAGTCGTGTAATGCCAGTATTGAGGAGTGCCACACTTGGCAGCCACGCCGACATAGGCGGGGCAAAGGATGAAATCGACGCCGCGATCTTTCATCACCTTATGATACCTGAGTACCAACGGTGTCAGCTATGAGCCAAGAAGATAGATATGGTTTCCCTTACTCTTCACGGAAAGCTTCTCTCCGTAAGTTCAGTTCCCAATTATCTCTGATGGTGAGCGGCTCCGGCTTACTCAAAGTTTGAGTAGTGGAACGCCCACTCCGTTAATGGTGCTACCGGCTCGCCCCCTTCTGCAAGGACTTCCTTCTGTGTCTCGGCTGCGTCTGGGAAGTAGAGAAGCTCGATTATCTCGGCTCCTTCGCTATGTTTATACGGCTCAAAGTCTACGACCTTCACCCCAGCTGCCTTAAGTTTGTCAACAGCGTACTTGAGGCCACGGGTAACTGGCGGATGAGGATGAACCATTCTGTACAGCTACCGTTAGTGGAAACTTCGAAAGCATGCATCCAAATCCCAAAATCACTTACCCATCGTCCCAAATAACACCAACAGTAAATTGGCCTGGTTGATATGGCTCCATCTTCTTCCAGGGCAGGGGAACCAGAGAGGTCTCTTCGTCCCAAGGCTCTTGGTTAAGTACAACATCTTCAAAGAGCTGAATATCCGAGATGCTGTTTGCCAAGGGGCCCAAGATACACTTGATGCTCTCTTGGCCTAGGCCCGGCAGACAAATGCCTTTGTATGGATTGCGCAGAGCCGTTGTTCGAAGACCATAGCAGCCGCAAAAGGCCGCCGGCCCACGAACGGAGCCCCCGATATCAGTCCCGAGTCCCAAGACAGAGCCACGGAGTCCGAGGCATGCTCCTTCGCCACCACTGGAGCCGCCCGATGTGAGATTGCGGTTGTAAGGGTTGACTGTCGTGCCGTAAATGGGATTGCTGCAGTCGAGGTGCTGTAGTACGACCAGTCAGTCCGGTTGTCTCGGAAATCATGAACGACGTGGCTTAACATGCAACTTTGCGGGACATTGGTGCGGACATGGAAGACAGCACCCGCTTTCGCAGCCAGCCGAAGAACTAGAGCGTCTTCTTGGGCAACGTTGTCCGCCCAAGCCACGTAGGCCGAATGCACAATCTTCCCTTTGAGTCCAATATGCTCTTTAATGGAAATCGGCAGACCATGCAGCGGTCCAACAATCTTTCCAGTCTCCTGGAATTTCGCATCGAGCTTTGCAGCAGCAGCTAACGCTTCATCGACCAAGAACTCGGTCGCGAAGTTGGTCAGCTGATGAGCCACATGAGCGCGCTTCAGAAACGCTGTAACTGTCTCAACGGCGGTAAGCTTGCCAGCAGCCATCCGGCTTACTAGCTCAGTGCCGCTACAGGCTGTAATCTCCTGCTCCTGTGGAGTCAACAGCTTGCATGTGTCGATGAACTTGGAGATATTCAGCTGGCTTGGGGAAGGCAGGTCTTCCGGAGCCAAGAGCCATTTTGGATTGAGAGAGTCTTTGAGGATCTTCCTCAACTTATCAGCCTTGAGTTCCCACGAAGCTGGTGCAAGCGAACCCATGATGAGTGATACACTGGAGAAGAGACTAGGACAAAACGATGGAAGTTGATGATGGTAAAAGAGGGTGCGCCGGAGGGGAGGACCGTCAGATGTTGGATATAATTGGGATAATGTCTTTATCAATATTTCTTCTCCAAGGGTTGGAGGAGGGGTCATCAAGAACCCGGCCATCCCCCGTTGACTGTAGATTGGAACTTATTCAACTTCGCATGCACATCGGCCCATGGCTTATCGCCGCTGATTGTGACGACAGCGTACATGATCTGTTGGAGTCCTGTCATGAGCTCCCCTCATCAATGCAGCTTCATTTCTCTCGGCCCAAGGTAAATACATGGCTAAAACAGATACTGGTAGGCAGGACTTGACGCCGGAACCTCTCTTGAGATACCGCAGTTGGAGTTACCCCTCGGCATGCTCTGCCGATCTGGTGCCATTCTATTGCTGTCGTAACAATTCTTTGTTGTCGTTGGTGTCTCCTCAAGGATCAGATTATCATCCCAACAAGAGGACGGGTCTGATCCCCGCCTTATCAGAGTTGGCTCCTCTCGATCCATCGCAAATACAAATGATTGGCTGGTTCATGGCATTTAACAGCAATCAGCCGGTGCCGAACTCTCGTAATTCTCAGTCATTGGCTATTTGCTTATCCACACCCGCTTGATGCATGTCATCATCTGCTGGTCGTTGTCAAGGTAGCAGACAAAAAAGGCAGAATTTATCCTCACACTCGTCTTTTGGTGCATCTGCAACCCTGTAACAGTGTCACTACGACAGTGCCGGGCGCAGCATGATTGCTGGGCGCGCAGAGATCAAGTCCATTTACCCCATCGTCAAGTCACCCATATGGTGGAGATTACCCCAGACTCAAGGGCCGACCCATATGAGATAAGTTCGTAATTACATATGATTGGCCCCATTCAAGAAAGTTACGGCCGCCGAGTCCACCATGGCCCCTTTACTTACCACCATGCCTCCCATGTGCTTTATCAAGAGAATGCCTATCTTGTCACATTGAAACTTGGAACATGTAGTCAAAGTCTGATATCACCGTTCCGGAATTACTTCTCGGCTTCATTTTCGTCATTGCTATCAATCTCTATGTGGGCAGAAGATAGATAGAACCCATTGTCTCTCCTACATATTGCCCACCATTACTCCCTTCTCGCAACTCTTTGGTACACTCATTCTATGCCCCACGGACCACCCAGGCCTTTCCACAAATTTCTCTTTGAACATCGACCATGGGCTCTGACACGGTCGGAATGGCCCCGCCGTCGGGCTTCATCCCTGTAACGGTCCACTTGGTAGATCTTGAGGGTACGATGGCCTCACGGCACGCTGAGGGTAGTGGAAAAGACATCGTTCTGATTCCGACGCCATCAAATGACCCGGACGACCCTTTGAATTGGAGCCCTCGAAGAAAGTATCAGCTCCTAGCATGCATATGCGTGTAAGCCGACTCCATCTGGCAACTGATTTGCCCTCTTTAAAGCTAATCAGGTGACATTATTATGCAGTTACTGTCTCGCCGTTGGCATCGCATCAGCCGCGATCTACTCTGTCCTTGTGCCGATATCCACCGCGACCGGTCTGACCCTCGCAGACTTGAACTCCGGAACCGGCTACATGTTTCTGGCATTTGGTTGGGGCTGTCTGATATGGCAACCGCTTGCCCAGAAGTTTGGCAAACGTCCAGTATACTTGTTTACTCTACTAGGAAGCATGGTCAGTTTTCACACAATATCAGCTGATGCTAGTCCTCGACCTGACAATAGGCAACCCAGGCCATCATGTTGTGGGCACCATATGCCACCACGGGCAGTAATTGGATTGCGAATAAAGTATTGCAGGGAGCTATCGGTGCGCCCATAGAATCTCTGTGCGAGATATCCATTGCCGATGTGGTATGTCGAGCGTGCATGTATCCTCCAAATAACTATATCAGTAGCATCCCTACCTTCTGTATCTCAACTAACCATACGAACAGTGGTTCACACACGAGAGAGGCACTTACATGGGCTTCTATGCCTTGTTCTTGGTGGGAAGTAACTTCCTTGCACCAGTCATTGCCGGATTCGTCAATGACGGCCAAGGTTGGGAATGGGTCTTGGTGAGACTCTGAATTTTGAAGTTGCACTCGCTCCCGTGACTGACTTCGGGATGCAGTAAGTCAAAGTACCTACTTTTGGGCACCCCCCCCTTTTGGGCACCCCCAAAAATCCCTCCTAGCCACTATATTAAAACCCTACCTATTATTTCAATTTAATATAACAATTACAAAAATCGTCTAAACATATTCCTTTTTAGTATACTTACTAATTAATAAGTAATAATATCGTATACTAAAAATAAGCTTTAATAAGTACTTAATACTATTAAAAACGGTCTCTTTATTAAAAGGGCCTTAATTAAGTTCGGGGTTCTTAGGATAATACTTTAGGGTCGAAAGAGAGGTTATTAAACGAGGGTAAAGGTATTCGTAGAGCTTTAAAAACTTCTTTTATAATAAAAAGACTAATTAGCTTAGTAAATTCGTATATAATATTACCTAGGTATTATACTAATTTATAAATAAGTTAGGGAATTTATTAAGCGAGTTTTAAGGTCTTAGGGGGATAATAAATTATTTAATAAAAGATAAATTAACGCTTTTATTAAAAAGAATTTATTAATAAGGGTTTAGAGAAGTTATTCAATCGATTCGCGCTACGTTAATAAAGCTATTATTAATATAATTAAATAATAGTTTAGATTATTTAATATACTAAAGATTAATAATATTAAATAGGCTAATAAGTATAATATAAATAAGATTAATATAATAAAGGGTAAGGGAGCTAATAGGCTAGTTTTAGGTATAGTAGAGGCTATAGTAATACGAAAAAAAGAGCTTAGTTCGTATACCTAAGTAACGATTATTAAGTATATTTTTATTAATAATAGAGCTATTAAACTACTAATTATTTATAAAAGAAAGTCGGTTTAATAATAGTAGTTCCCTTTTTAACTTACTACTTATAATAATTAGAAGTTTATAATAATAAATAATAGTTAGACGACTAACGAGACTACTTTTTATTAATTAAAAAAAGTATTTTTATTATAGACTAAGACCCCCCTTATTAGGGGGCTTAGTAAGCTAAACTAGCCTTAATTATTAGTACTAAATAGGTATAGGAGTTATATAACGATAGAATTTATATAGGAGTACTATAAAAATAACGTCTACTTATTATTCTTATTATTATACGTTTCTTATATCCTTTAGCTATTAAATATAGCTATTTTTAGGCTTATTAAGTCTATATATAAAAAAGAGCTTAATAAGGAGGATATAATAAATAATTCTATTATTATTAAAAAGCAGTACTTTTTAAGTTATTACTAATTTACTTATTTAGCTAGTTTAATATTATTAAATATATAAAGTAAATAAAAAGTAACTAGATTATAACTACTTAATATAGCTAAGCTACTTCTTAACTTAATAATCCTATTTATATAAGTTATATTATTTAAAAAGGGTATAGAAGCTAAGTAAACGATTAGTAATATTAGTAAATTACTTAACTAAGTATTAATAACTTTTATTATTAATTAATCAACTTTTAAAAAGGCTAGCAAGCTTTATAATTACTTAAAGCTATTTATAGAGCTTAGTTTAAATAATAATACTTAATAACTACTATTTTAAAAAGTAAAAAAAGCTTTTAGGGAGCAGGCTTATTAATTAGCTATATCTCGGTATTAAGTTCGAGTTCTTAAGGCTAAGATTAAGCGTATAAGGCTTTAAAAAAAAAAGATTATATATCTAGACTTAAATACTAAATTTGCGAATATTTAGAACGTATAAAAAGCTTAAGAGGACTTTAGTAACTATTTAGTTAGTTTTAATTAACTTATAAGGGTCGAATTACCTAAGGAGAATTTTGATTATATTGTTATAGTAATAGAAAGTAGTTAATTAATTAATTATAGTTAGTGTTAATATTTGGATACTATGTTTTGTTAGGGTGCCTAAAAGGGGGGGGTGCCCAAAAGTGGGTGCTTTGACTTACTAGTGTGCTATCTTCTGCGGGGCTGGCTTCGTCATCTGTTTCTTCTTCATGGAAGAGACCAATTATCAACGCATGGACGTTTTGACGGCCGAACCCTATCAAGTGGACTACACACCATCAGCACTTGAGAAGGGGTCCAAAGATCCATCCGACTCAGATCGAGTAGCACCTGTTCAGACGCCTCCCAGCCTCGTGCCGACTATGACAAAGAAGTCATACCTCGACAAGCTCAAAATGTTCAGAAAACAGGACATCAATCATCACGCTTCACTTGTAGAGATGGTGATCAGACCATTCCTCTACTTCCAATTTCCATCAATCGTATTCGCAGGCTTCATGTATGGAGCTGTTGTTTGTTATTTCAATGTTCTGAATGGCACTGCATCGTTGATCTTATCGAGCTCGCCTTACAACTTCAGATCAAGCATTGTCGGATTGTCTTACATATCCTGTTTGATCGGCGTCGGCATTGGGTAAGCAACGTCTAGCTCTCTCTCTCTCTCTCGTGCTCTCTCTCGTGCTCTCTCTCGCTTTAGTATAAGTTCTAATGGGTTATTATAGAACAGTGTACTCAGGGCTTTTTGGCGACAAGTTCGTCATCTGGAAGGCACGTCGTAACAACGGAATAATGGAACCTGAGTTCCGTTTGTGGCTCTTCACAGCACTATTGATCTGCATCCCAGGTGCTCTTCTCCTCTGGGGCGTCGGGGCCGCGCACGAAGTCCACTGGTTTGGCTTGGTTTTTGCAATGGGTGTCTTCGGTGCAGCTATCACTGCCGGCAGCCAGCTTTCGATCAGCTATTGCATCGACTGCTACAAGGAGTTGGGCGAAGATGCCATCGTCACCGTCATCCTGATCCGCAACACCATGTCTTTTGCTGTTTCCTATGGGTGAGTCGCCGTCATTCGTTCAATGTTGGAAAGAGGTGTATTTGGCTAACCGGTATCAGCATAACTCCATGGGTCGAAAATATGGGGTACCAAAACGCGTTTTTAGTTGCTGCGTTTGCTGCTTTGGCGCAGATCTCGTCGTACTTTGCCATGATCAAATGGGGTCGACAGATTCGTGCAGCGAGTGTCACCCGGTATTGGAAGTACTGCCAGAAAGAGTAGAAAAGTTTGAGAGCAGCAATTCTAATGCTCCGAAAGAGACTTGCCTTCAAATCCTTACTCGTATGTATTCTTAAGTCATAAGAGGTACACTTGGCTAGACCAAAATCCGACTTATACTACGTACCTATGAGATCCAATCTGCTCCAAGCTGATACCTTACCTCGAAGAGCATAATCTGCACACTAGCGACTGCATCCCACCATAGTCGGACAAACTTTATGAAAAGCGGTAATTGTGCATTCATCAATAAAGATGTTTTAGGAAATCGCAGTGATTTTCTAGTGCTTACTACGTATGTATTTCCTAGGCCCACTGGTCTCAACTGAAATCAGCAGCGCCTGCAGCTTGATAGGAGTGGGTACGTACCTAATACGAATACGAACCGCCTTTGCGCTCCAGGGCCATCAAGGAAAGCAGGGGAGCTCAATGTGGACATCGCAATTACTAACATCTCGAAGGCTTGTAGGTCCAGCCGAATACGAATTCGAAAGGCTTCTTAGTTGCTGTCACTCAGGTTGCTAGACTTGGCTCCAAATCACCGACGGAGTTTTGGATGTTTGCCATTGCCTACTACAGATGTATGAATTAAAAAGAATTATTGTCGTCTTTCCTGACCGAGCTATTGAAATGTCTACTCGACTTATGTTGTGTTGGCCCAGACGCAGTCCTTATCCTCTTCTTACTTGGAGATTTTGTTTATCATTCTACAGAATATTGACAAAACCCAGCCGCTGAAATGCCAGACTCTATTAAGGACTTGGGCCTGTCGAGTTTGGCACACATTGCCTTTTGTGGCCTCATCGGATTAGTGGCATCGATTCTAATCAATGCCTGCCGTCAGACGCTTTTCCACGCCAAGAGCGAACCGCCAGCTGTTTTCCATTGGATTCCTTACATTGGCAATGCTGTTTCCTATGGCATGGATCCTGTAGGGTTCTTCGTCAAGTACCGTGCGAAGGTATAGCCTACCAAAGACCCGCGCAGGAGCAACATGAGCTATAAGCTTTCATTTCGCTAACCTTTGGTCAGTACGGTGATGTCTTCACTTTCACCCTTTTTGGTAGGAAAATGACCTGCTATCTGGGAATCGAGGGTAACGACTTTATTCTCAATGGAAAGCTTCAGGACATCAACGCCGAGGAGATTTACGGACCGCTCACGATTCCCGTGTTCGGAAAAGATGTCATTTACGACTGCCCTAATTCCAAGCTCATGGAACAGAAGAAGTTTGTTAAGTTTGGACTTACACAAAAGGCTCTAGAATCTCATGTGCCGTTGATTGAGAAGGAAGTGGTGGATTATATCAAGATGAGCCCTGCATGGAAGGGGTCATCGGGTGTTGTTGATATCTCTGCCGCCATGTCTGAGATCACATTATTCACAGCAGCGCGCTCGTTGCAGGGAGAAGAGGTCAGATAAAAGCTGACGGCTGAGTTCGCGGGCTTGTACCATGATCTTGACATGGTAGGTGCCCCATATCCCCCCGTTGATATTTGGCTTCTCTAGATGCAAGTATGATACTAACAGCCTGGCCGCCTAGGGCTTCACCCCAATCAACTTCCTCTTTCCTTGGCTACCTCTACCGCGAAACCGACGTCGCGATGCTGCCCACAACAAGATGCGAGACGTATACGAGGATATTATCATCCAACGTCGTAAGAATGGTCTCGAGTCCAACGACGAGTACGACATGCTCTGGAACCTCATGAACTCGAACTACAAGGATGGAACACCGGTGCCAGATAAAGAGGTTGCGTGCATGATGATCACGCTCCTCATGGGAGGTCAACACTCGTCATCTTCAGCCAGTGCATGGATCATGCATCGTTTAGCCGCACATCCCGACGTTGCAGAAGAGCTTTATCAAGAGCAGATATTGAATCTTGGCCATGGAGACAAAAGTCGACTCTCGCCAATGCAATATTCCGATCTAGACAAGCTGCCGCTTCTACACAATGTCGTGAAGGAGACGCTTCGCCTACATGGTTCCATTCACTCCATTCTCCGCAAGGTTATGAACCCTCTGGCCATTCCCGGAAGTCCTTACGTGGTCGGCACTGACAAAGTGCTGCTGGCCTCGCCAATGGTGACTGCCATAAGCGACGAATACTTCCCGGACGCAAAGTCTTGGAATCCTCATCGGTGGGATGAGCTACAGCCTAGCGAGAGCATCGTTGATGCCAATGATGTTGTAGACTACGGCTATGGCGCAGTTTCCAAGGGTACTAGGAGTCCTTACATCCCGTTCGGGGCGGGGCGACACCGCTGCATTGGCGAGAAATTTGCATACTTGAATCTAGGTGTTATTATCGGCACTATCGTGCGCAACTTCAAACTGGGCACCATAGATGGAAGAACAGGCATCGTGCCGCCGACGGATCACACGTCCATGTTTGCGCGTCCAGTTCAACCTGGGCTCATCCGTTGGACCCGTCGGGAGTAGAAAGATCGGCGCCGAATTGATGCAATTCTGAGACCCGAACATGATGTTCTCCCTCTCTCCCTCAATGTTTGTCCCTCTCCATGAGGTGGAATAAAAGTGATTGTACATACTTTCAATCGGGATTCTAAGCGCTATTACCTGGCTATTTTATGTTGAGCGGACTGGCTTATTCGAAATACTACATGCCTTACCCCAGCTAGCAAATTTGAGTTGATCAAGATCGAGGGTCCGGTATCTGAAGTCGGTTAACATAGCTACATGATGCTTGTTCTACATCCTAAATTCAGAAGATGTCTGCGGTAGAACGTTGAAGCTAATCATCGTGTCAAACTGAAGCTTTGAAGTTGGGTCTACGCACTAAGCGAAAGACAACATGCGCCAACACTTTATTGTTAAACCTTGTTGCGAATCGCAAGGCCCATCCGAGCTGGAACATGTTCCTAAAAAGGCAACATCTGGATGATCATCCGAAGCTTTGCCGACTCAGTTCTCGAGCCCCGAAACCGTTAATAATCACTGACACCCTCCATTTCAAGCCGTCAACTTACCCCAATGTCATAGTCAAGGGAGCTACTTACTTTTGCTCTTCGTTCACAGCGACCCCAACAGCACGAATCATGGCACCTCCCACCTCATCACCTGATTTTAATGGTGCAACAGAATCAGAACGGTTGCTTGGCACTAGAAGTGCAGATTCGAATATCGAGCCAACATCATCCATCAACGGACAAGACCGAGAAGCCATCGCATTGAAGCTTGCCGCGGCAGCTTACTCTTTCGTTGTCGCGGGCCTTTTCGTGGCTACAATTGGAGTTACGCTACCGCACCAGCAAACATATTACCAGCTCAACGAAATTCAAGTCTCTGCTATCTTTCTCGTCGGACCAGTCGGCTACTGCTTGGCATCTCTTCTCAACAGTCGCATCCATGACAAACTCGGGCAACGCGGAATTGCTTTCATAGGTCCCGCATGCCATCTGGTCTACGCTGCAGTAGGCTCCTTCCATCCACCTTTTCCAGTATTCCTTCTTGGAGTCACTGTAGGTTCCTTCGGAGTTGGCATAGTCGATGGATCCTGGTGTGCTTGGGTTGCTGCACTCAATAACGCAAATACCCTATCGGGTCTTTTGCATGGCTCATTCTCGATTGGAGCTGCGACTTGCCCGTACCTAGCAGGGATTTTGTTGTCTGCAAATAATGGACAGTGGTATCAGTGGTTCTATGTGCTGGTAAGTTCTATTCAGGGAACTTGGACAAGCCTTAAATTCTTGCTTGTCTCGCTACTAAAACCCTTTCAGGCTATCGCATCTGTTGCAGAAGTGGTCTTTTTGCCTTTGGCGTTCAGACACGAGACTGCAGCGAAGTACCATGAGAACAAGAAGAAGCAGGGAAACCCTGAAGATGGAGTAGATCAACGAGCCATCTTCCGATACAGCGCGACCTGGATATACGCCGCTTACCTTCTGGCATACGTGGGCACTGAGTGCACTGTTTCCGGCTGGGTTGTCACATTCATGCTCCGCGTCCGCCATACGAGCACTTATGCATCCAGTATTTGCTCTTCTGGCTTCTGGGCAGGCATGGCGATTGGACGACTAGCTTTGGGTGCAGTCACGGAGAAATTGACCCCAAGACGGGCAGTCATCATTTATTTGGCACTTGCTCCCGCCATTGTGGTGCTTTTCATGATAGTACAGGTTCTGTGGATCTCGGTACTTTCGATGGCACTGCTCGGCTTCGTTATGGGCCCGCTATTCCCGTCCTGCATCGTCGAGTTCGTTCATTACCTACCAAAAGAGCTTCATGTTGGTGCGGTATCGTTTGTTGCTTCCCTCGGCCAAGTCGGCGGCGCCATACTTCCATACATGCTCGGCGCTATCACCCAGGTGGCGGGGCTCCATGTGTTTCCTTACATGCTTCTTTCACAATTTGCTGTCATTCTTCTTCTGTGGCTCATATCGTATAAGGTGGCAGGGAAAAAGATACTCCAAGAAGAGCCTGTGCGAATAAGACAAGACTAAATGGTACACATACACAGAGTTCTGTATGTTTGATAGCAAGGTGACTTGGACAACAAGGTGAAGGGGTTGAGTGGGGATCAGAGACGGGGTTCCTGGATACTGTCCACAGTGAACAACTCGCGAGAGACATTGCAAACATACCAGTACCAAACTACTAACAAAAATTACGTGCAACTATGAATTCAGCCTATAATCTTCGCAAGATTACTGAATCAAGAACAGAATAACAAGACTCCACGCTCTTCTACAACGTTATTCAAGAAAACGAAATTGGAGTTGAGCCTTCCTACAGTTCTGGTTAGGCTGATTGAGCCTCTTGCTCAAGTTAGCCGAGCACTAAGCCGTCGCATTAGAACAACTTACATGAAGTACCTTGTCTAGAAGAGGAAATCCTGATTGGATTTGAGCTTAATGTTAGTCTCCATAGTGCGCAAAGAGAACGAAGTCAAGTCGTCTTGCCTTTGGCTGATGCGCTGTGGAATCGTAAGACATGTTTTATAAGTGCCTCCGAATATCAGCTATCTTGGGTGCATCGTCTTCGATTGCAACCATGCCAAAGGAGACTACTTTGACAATCCTTGACACAGGTGCGTTTTCTTGTTGCCGAATGTCGAAAGATTTACATGCCCCTCTGTCCAGGGGAATGTTCCATATCTGTTGTCCCCAAGTCACAGATCAAGGTTTCAATGAAATCATACCGTTGAAACCGGTTTGAGCAGTCAAGGCGCTAAGAAAAGGATTTATGATACACTCTATATGCGGAAGAGGAAAACGACACTGAAGACCATCAAACGTAAAATCAACCGGGAAAGAAATTGTCTGGAAATTCCACCATCCAATCCAGATACCAAACCCAAACCAGACCTATCCGGCACTCGAGTGCAGTTTCCCGTGTCCTGCACGTCCTGCCTCAAAGCACTAATCCCTGTTGTCGTTGATAGAAGTCTCCCAGGCCCTAGCTCCCTTCCTCGATCGGGTTCGTCCTCCAAGTCGGAATCTTCCGGTCTGAGCTGAATCTTCTTCTTCCTAAGGCCCGAAAAGTCGTCAGTCTCCTGACCCGTTGGTTCGTTTTCTTTCGCTACGCAATGCAATGGAAAATAATCTCTCAGAAAAAGTCCAAAGGAAACGACGAACGCCAAGCTTTTGATGCTTTAGACGAAGCCCTGCTTCGCTCTGGCAATGTCGTCCCTGCTCCAGTCCCGGGTCAAAGGAATGTCGTCACGCACAAGATTGTTGTTGCCTTCGACATCGGTAGGGGTGAGTTCTACCTGCACGGCCTTGGGCATGTCGGCGCTCATGCTGAGCCAGCCTCCTGCGAGCATGGCGATTGTGACACCAAGGTATGTGCCGAAAATCAGAACAAGCTTCGTCGCGAAAGATCCCATGATGGGGTCGAGGCTGGAGATCTGGTTGAAGGCGTAGGTCGTGGTGTAAGCCAGGTGGATCAGCTGGAACGGCAAGCCGACGACAGCAGCGCGGATCATGAGCATCGCGGGGCGGCAGTTGGGGCTGGACGAAGATCGGATTTTCTTGTAGGTGGGCCACAGCCAGGCGCAGACGGCGAACATGACGAAGAGCTCCAAGCAGTTACCGATTTGGTTCAAGCTGTTGTTGATAAGGCCGCCTTCGTGACTGGGGGATCCTCCGTAGGTTGCCATGCCGATACCCGCAGTGTTCATGAGATGGGTGACGCCCAAGATAATCTTTTCGGTCCATCGCTTCGGTGATCCGGGCAGGATGATGTTGCTATAGAACACACGTGAGTCAGTCTTTCTTATCGACCCCAGGTATTGACGGATTCCCTTACGCCTCGTAAACAATACCAATCAAGGTCAGTGACAAGCAAGCCAAACTACCGGCGCTAGTCATAATGTTGAACTGGTTTGGAAGCAATGGCTCGTCTCGTTTGATGACTTGGTAGATATCGGCAATGAGTCTCATTCCGAAGTGAGAGACAAAGATAGGCCAGCATACCATGCCCTTCTTTCCGTGCTTCCAGGTGATCCATACTGCGGGAGGGAACATGAGGCCATAGAGAACTAGCTCCGCAATCGCCAAGTTGACGACCTCGCTAGAGACGGGGGGAAAGTTGTGTGCTGCTGCTTCGGCCATGTTGTAGGATTTCCGTTAACGGTAAGTTGGCGGGTCTTGATTGGTGCGTTCGGTATCGAATCCAAATCGGGGAATTGAGGATTGACTTTACGTATACGCAATGATGTGATTTCAAGATTAGCAAGTTGCGCTCTTGAGTATCTAGTTCGATGAAGATGCTGTTTTTGTCAACTTGGCTCGAGATGATGTTGAATTGTCGGCTGATTTGATCATGATCTTGCGTCGTTGATGGACTATTAAAGTAAACCCCTATGTTGAGGCCGAGTCATTTGTCATGACGACGTTTTAGTCTAAAACAAGATCAGACTGCACAACACTGGCAGATCACTGCAACGATTGACAGCCAAATCATTCGTGTTTGGTGTATTGCACTGTTGCACAGCCGGTCGATGGAACTCTCCCACTCTGCACTGCGATACCGAGACCGAGACCGATTCAAACCCAAATTAACGCCCCTGCGCCGTTACGCAGCGCGGGTAACCCCGAGTGGAGCATTTGGCCTTTGACACAGGCGGGGATCCAATGAACGACTGCCGGCAGGCTCTATCCGGCCCTCAAGGCCAGGATGAACCTAGAACAGCCCAAGGATCTGCTATCTTGTGAATGCAAAAGATGGTGACTGAGTGGAACAAGGCGTTTCACTGCCAGTTGTCTGCTCGCACCTGTCTGCCTCGCCCCCAAGCCTTGCAACGATCTGCCCTATGGTGAACTAGCGGAGAATTTTATCTGAAGCCAAGCCACCCATTCAATCTACGTGAACCCGTCCGTCCAGTCGATGTCACCCATTCCGACAGAGAGTGGGGGACAACTGGGCATCAGATCGGCACTAGGGTTGTAAATACCGACAAAGACCAATCAAGGGGCCCTTGATAGCATGGAAAATCTGGCAAACTTTACCTCAAAACAGATTGGAAGCTCGGTTTCGAGAACCAGCGTGACCTTGGACATGGTCAATTGGTCCCAAGCTCCTACCAATGCTTCGCTTCCCCATCAGATGCGGCGCAACTAACCATAGCTGCGGAGGAAAACGAATGCCTCAATTGTCCGTGACCCTCTTTTCTCCCGTCACGTCTTTCCGGACATATTGATATTTGATTGATTCTGGATCTGGGATTCTCCATCGGCACTTCTTTTCCGTCTCAGCTTTATTTCTCGCATTCTTGCCATCGTTGGCGTTCGTCCTGTAACTACTCGGACTTATTGTATGAGCAATCGAGCAACTGGGATGCCATCGTACGCTTACACACAGAAGCAACTATAATTAAGCTGTCCAGATGTTTTCTAACGAGGCCACCTAACATTCCAGGGTTTGTGAGACTCGCTCTCGCCGTCCGGACTGTCGATGCTTGAGTAAGCACAGGCCAATCGTCCCGTGTTTGACGACTGAACTACTTAAGACAGCTGAACTTGAGGCACGTCTGGCCTAACTTGACTTTCACCTCGCTTTCGCGGTGCTTTGTGGGGAACCAGGATGCAGCTTGCGCTGCCACGCTGGGGGACCACAGAAAACCACAATACGACATCAACACCACTACGAATTCAACAACTCTGCTCTGAGTGGCTGTATTGACAAATACTATAAAAAACTCTTTGGGCCGTTTATCCGATCTTCTCGACAATCAATCCGGGCTGAGTTGAGATGAATGTCATTTGAAACCCCAACGCGTCTCCATCCTAGGGCTCCTTCGACAACGCTGAGCTCTGCGAAACCGAATTGCAGCATGCACGATGATCGCGAGATTTTCGAGAGCGCCTTGCAATTCGACTCCGAGAAACAGGACTTTTTGCGTCAGGACATTGCAGTCAGTAACTGTTCCATTGTGCACGAAATCGCACGAATCAGTATCATAAACTCTCAAAGTTGCTTGTCTTAGTCGTACCCGGGCTTGTGCTACCGATTCAGTGTCGAAATACAACTCAAGTCTGCAAGCTACAATGCAACGCCGAGGTGGGCAATGTTTGACTGTCGAATGCCGAAGAACAGATCAGGGCCGAAAGAAGCAAGTCTGGTTTGGATGGCAGATTGTGCAAGTTCAGCCACCTGAACTTTCTAGAGCGCTTCAAGACACCCCTGCGCTGCCCAGCCCTTGGTATTTATGACGAACGTCCTTGATCGACTAGCTAGCCGTCGTCTACGTCACATTGAGCTAGTTTTAAGAGGTTGTTTTGGGTCCTGAGGAAGCAGACTTAGCGCTTGGTGTAGGCGATATGCCGCATGGTGCAGCCGCCCTAGGTTGCATGCAGACGCAGCCAAGTTCCGGCATCAAATACGACTACCGCAACAAACTTGGAAGTTGGGGAGTCGATATCATCGATCGTTCACCCAAGAGCTCTCCCACATGTTCATCGAAAACTGAAATGACTCTTACCTCCCCTTTCTGGGGCATTATGTTACACTCCGAGTTACCGTCTCGAGGTCACAGCGGTTCGAACGACCTTTCAACCCCTCATAATCGTTTGACACGTTTCTGCCAAGATTTGTTCCTCCCGTTGATGCAGCAAGATTCAACTTGATGCCTCGGGTGACAGATCTTTGGCATGTGTTTATCTCTTGGTTTGACCAATCCTATGCAGGAGTTGAACCGAATAGACCATGTCGACGTGGGATCTGAAGCATTCAATCTTGTCAATATTTTCATCTTCACTGTTAACATAGCTTTGTCCAGAGTACCTGCTAGTCTCCATCGCGAAACGTCCACGAAGCCCTCACGAAGCCCTCACGAAGCCCTAGCCATCTGCACTGCTGACAGACGACATCTAGCCACCGATTCGCTCGTTGCCAGAAACAGCAAGGAACATGAAAGCTCTTCCATGGCTCAAAGCTCATGCCTCTCATTCGCTCATGCAGAAGTTGCACTCTTAAAATGACAGATAAACACGTAAATCAAGGCCAGCCAGCTGCAGCGATATTGCACATCTGTCCCCCAAACCATCTGAACGAGAATTGCACACAAGCACAAAGGGCATCAGGAATCTGTGGGACGACATCGACTATGCTGCTGAGAGTAACATCCCTTGAATAGACACCGAGGTTATCCATGTTGCCTCTGCATCATGAGTCTCGGCAACACACATCTGCCAACCTCTTGCCAGTCACTTTGTCTTAGGAACCATTTTACTTGGCATTTGGCATATTATCTGCCGAACCTCTACTGAGCTTCTTTATTAGGAAGCTGATCGTCTATCTTGCAACAATTGGGCTTGTTCTGCGCCGTGTTGAATATCGAACGCAATGGTTCCTAACTCCATACGCCTCCATGATGCAATTGCCTGTGCATCTTGCGGCCTAGGGTTCTTAATGGAGCAACGACACCCAGGACATACCAATGCTACTGTTACCACACTTGAATCACTTCTTTATCAAGTGATCGATGTTCAAAACAGGGTTTGAACAAGACATATGGTTCGAACCGTAGATGGAAGAACAGAAATACCTTCCCGACATAGGACATAGCATCTACCCTTTCCAAATGGGGTTCCGCAGAGGTGTGGCTTCAGGCCCATGGTTACATACTAAAGCTTCTGCAGTATTGGAGTCATAGAAAGATACAATATTAAGGGACGCATCTTTTTCTGAATGGTAAATCATTGGCGTAAATCGCACTATCATATGTGCCAAGACGACCTAAGCACGATGCCATCGAAGCCAGCACGCTACCCCTCAATTCATGTACCACGCGTATCTTGAAATGTTTTAGGCCGCATCATTAATCTTATTATATCCTATGTTTTCACGTCTCCGACCCGTTGAGGTTGCAGCGACTGCTGCGCTGCTGTGCTTAATCACCTCAACTCCAACTGGCCAGAGAGTTGTCGCCAAGTGCAGCTCCGTGTAAACCATCGGCCATTCATCTAATCAATAGCACACGTGCGTCCAGTCATCAGAGCGCTCAGACCTCGGGGGCTTCGAAGATTCCTGAGGGGGCTAGCAAGTCCAGCCGCTCTCTAAGCTACCGGCGTATGAGATTCAAGGCGGGAAGACGGGACAGGAGAAGGCAACCTCGTGTCCGGAGTTAGTCGTCGGACATGACTGGAGGCACGCATAATCTCGGCGAGTCATAGATTACCATTGCCAAGGAAGTGAGCTAATCTAGTAAAGGTTGTTTTTGTTGTCCTAGATATCTACAGATAGCGTCGATGACATCGCAGCCTCTCGAGTCTCGGCCAAAGACCTCTGGGTGTCTCGGCAAACTAGACTGGAGAGCTCATCTCTATTCTGTCCGCAGCGCACGAGTCTGCCTTGGCCACCTGGTAATAGGCTCTCCGTGGTCCTTCATTATTGATTGGTGACTGACTAATTCCCCGATCTAGTTGTGGGCCTTGTACCATCCATGGCTGCAGTCATTTCCCCTCCCACGCGTTGTTAATGATGACAGAGTAGCTTCACTCAGCCATCCCATCTAATTTTGATTTCCTTTTCGTATTCCATGCAGACTGGAACGAAGCATTATCTCAGTGCGTACTTACATTATATGACGATCGAACTGCATCGGAATGATGGGATGCGATCAGCGGTCTGTCTACTTTGACGACGAGAAACCACCTATGAAGAGTCACCACATGATGATTCAGAATGAATAATTCAGTTCAAGTAAACCACAGGTATGTATCATCTTCTGAAAGGGAGCTGCTCTGACATGTCTGGAAGTCAATGACAGTGCCTATGGTGACATTGCTGTATCCGCCTTACGTTTAAGTACTTAGGCAAATGGCGATATGCCTAAATTACGGGCGACATTTTCTATATTATCATAAGTAAAGAGTGAACTGAGATCACTATCTAATAGCTAGCAGTTTGGATGACAATCATGAAAGAAAAATGTGAGATGTTGGTCGACAGATTCGCACCACAAATCAAAATCATGCGGAAAGCGCCAAACTCCATTTAGAAACCAAGGAATAATGAAATTGACAAGAAAAGGAATCATCCCTCGGCGCTTCCAAGGAGTCAATCGCTCAAGAGTCCCAAATAGCGCCGTAAGCCGGAACACCTCTAGTTTCAAGGCCATAAACAACCTTCTTCGTGATCTTTTCGTTCGCAATGATAATGACAGCTTCGGCGTTGAAGCTCTGAACAAGGTTGAATCCCATCTTCACCAGATCCGGACGACCCGATATCTTGGTGTCGTGAATCACTGCGTTGGGGATCTTTTTCTTGATGGCGTCGAGCAAAGGCTTGCCAAACGTTTGCTCGGGCTTTGGTGTGGACCAGATCAACTGCGTCGCGCAGCTTGGCTGTTGAATGTGGCCAAGAAGAGGCCCAATGCCGGATCCCGTGGCAATGACCACGACGCGGTTGAAACAAGTCGCGATGCGCATGACACCACAGGTCGGGACACCACGAACCCATATGTAGGTGGGGGGCTTCTGGATGCAGTTTTTGGTCCAATCGCCAGCGTTGGAAACAACCAAAGAGAAACCCTTCTCGCGATGCTCGACCTTCTCAGGGGCCGGAATTGTGGCGAACGAGTGCCATTCTAGAAGAGGCCTTTGAGAGAGTCTGACGAAGCTGCCGTTGACGGGGACTGTGTAGTCAAAATGCAATCTCACTGCGTGGTCGGAAAGCACCTCAGCTTCGACAGGAACTTTCTTGAGGAACAACCAAGAGGAGGCGATGCTCATCGTGGCGACCGCCAGCATCCAGAAGCCGGGAGTTCGAATGCATGCGTCGCCCAGGGACATCTCTGCGACCTTGCTGTCGTTCGCGCCGAGGACAACCTGGACCCAGAACAGCCCCAGCATGGTCCATCCGACGAAACGATGGGTCTTCTCGAAGAGGTCGTGATGGGTCTTGCGGAACCCAGGCCAAGCGAGACCGATAGTGATGGTGAACAAACCCGTAAGAAGCCAAGACACGACCTTTGAAGCCATAGACTGGTGGCCCCAATTAGGGCACTCTGTCAGCTGGCAAACCTCATCGCTGATGTTGGAAGCCAAAAGCCAAGCTCCGGCAGAAACAGCAGCGCCTGAGTGAACACCGCCAAAGTGGAAAATCCTGGCGCAGCGCTTCCTGATGGCGAGGGGCCAGGACTTTGGCACGTTGCAGGTGATTGTGTAAAGCGCGTTGATGACAAAGTCCTGACGGGCGAGGACTGCGACGACCAGGTTGATGGCTGTGAGAGTGCTGAGCCAATTGCGCTGGAACCCGGCAAAGACGAGTGCGATGACGGCCGCGATGTTGAAGAGACCCACGATTGTGAAGAGACGGCGGTAAACGATGGCGATCCGGTGAACAAAGCCGCGGTAGGGACGGCCGAGGCTCTTTGCGGGGATGTCGCCGGTGAGGTCGAGCTTCTCGTCTGTCTCGGTGAAGCTAGAGGCAGAGGATTCGGCCTTGAGGTCTGTGGTGGTCGAGTTGCTGTCAGTAGACAGGGACTCTTTTGAGGCGGTCTCCCTGATGGTGACATCGGCGACTTCCTTCTTGTCGGTATTACCAGTCTCGGTGACCATGTCTTGAAGCGCACGCTTGTCGACTTTGCCATTTGCAGTCAGAGGAAGGGCGTCAAGGAAGTGGAACTTGGTCGGGATCGCGTAGTAAGGCTGACGAGCCCTGACGTGGGCTTGTATCTCGTCGAGATCGCAGTCCTTGGGTGCGACAAACCCGTGGATCTCATTGCTGATGAACAAGGCGGTGGCCTTTGAGACGATGGGACAAGAGCTGATTGAAGAGGTAACTCCGTCAAGCTCAACCCGGAACCCCTGCGAATGATGTGTTAGAAAGCTCTTTGAATGTATGAGTTTGGAGATGCCACTTACTTTAATCTTGATTTGGTCATCGACTCTTCCGAGGATGTCAATTGAGCCGTCCGATCTCCAGCGACCGAGGTCACCAGTGTTGTACATCATAGATCTACAAGACTATCAGCAGGTAGTTTTGAGTAGCACGAGGGATTATACTCACCCGTCATTAGCAAAAAGGTCCAGCTTGTATCTCTCAGCAGTCTTCTCGGGAAGAGAGACATAGCCCCGGGAGATTCCGTGGCCACCAGCCCACATAACTCCGGCTTCCCCAACACCTAGAGAGTTGCCCTGCGCGTCAAGGACGTAGACGGTGTTGTTTGGTGTAGGCTTTCCGATTGTCAGAGCTTCACCCGGGCGGTGAAGATGCATGGTGTTGACAATGGTAGTCTCCGTAGGTCCACAGCAGTTGTAGTAGGTTGCGTGAGTGGCCCAGAGGTCGGCGAGCCTATCGATTTCATCGTCAGTATAATTCACTTTAGAAGTGCAATGGAAGTCTCACCTCTGAGAGCTGGGTTCACCTGCCGTCGCAGCAACTCTGATGTTGGAGTACTCCCGAGGATCATACTTGGCCAAGATGCTTGGTGTACAAATCAGGACTTGAGTCTGTGGGTTATGTTAGTCTCGTCTTGTTGGATGCTAAGTCTTAGTTATCTCACCTCTCTCAGACACGGCTCCCACTTTGAGCCTCTCAAGACGAGAGTTCCTCCGTTGCAGAGACATCCCATCATCTCCCATGCAGCTACCACAAAGTCAGCATCAGCGATTAGGGTATTAGCAACTAAGACTTACCCATATCAAAGCTGATGTTCAACACCTGACCCACCCGCGTTCCAGGTGAGATACCCAGGCCACCAGGTGAAAGGCACACGAGGTTAGTCACATTCTTGTGGGTGACATCCACTCCTTTGGGAGTGCCCGTAGTTCCTACAGAGCCAGAGAATTAGCTCAACTGTCTTCTCAAATCTAAATGGGCGATGAGATGTTCGCTTACCCGAGGTGTAGATGACGTAGCAGCCATGGTCTGGTTGGGCCAGGTCCTGGATAGGGTAGGATTGCGAAACCTCCTTATCTTTCTCCGAATCTTCATCAATGACAAAGATCTCGCAGGGAACACCGAGAGTGTCGAATCGATGCTTTGTCGACTTGAGACATAAAACGTGCTTGCCGCCCGCCTGTTCCAAAACAAACCGTAGTGTAGAGTCTGGAACCACACCGCCGTCGAGAGGAACGTACTGAGCACCGCAAGAGAGAATCGCAACTATACCAACCAGCATGTCAATACCTCGCTTCACGACGAGAGGCACTCTATCTCCAGGCTTGACCCCGAGTGTGGTCAGTTTCCTTGAGAGCTGGTTGGCTCGAGTAGCAAGATCACCGTAAGTGATCTCACGAATCTGCTGCGACGACAAGTCACGCCCTGCGGTGACATCAGGATGAGTCTCTGCATGATGATAGAATGCGGCCGTAACAGTGGGATAGGTGGATTTGATTCGTTCGCCTTGGGTAAAGGATAGAGGGGCTGGCCCAACCGGAGTTAACGCCGAGTCTTGAACGATGGTGTTCTGCATGGCTGCGGGACTAAAATAGACTGGAGGAGGGAACTGGCAAGGATAAATTCCAAATGAGAGCCGAATAAAGACCAGACTATTCCAAATCCTAATAGATCTGAAGGAGTAAATGCTCCTGTTGCTTGTCGACTCGTCACCATGTTGGCGAGCGCTCGAGACTTTAAATATCTTCGCCAGCCTCCTTTGGAGCCCCTCGACAACCTCGACCCCCAATACCCTGACAACGCAAGTCCTCATCCTCCTTCCTGGACCGGACGCAAGAGGGAAAATCTCTCACCATCACGTACATCCGTGTTGAGTTGCATCACACCCAAGGTCATCCACCGGGGTTGTTGCGTGAATCCTCCCACTGATGGCCAGCAGACATCTTCGAACTCCACCCGAGCTACATCGAGAGGTTCGGACTGACACATCAAAATTCTCCTTCCGCGTTGAGAAGACCTCGCAGCCATCTCAAGAAAGAAACCATGTCCTTGTCAGGACTGCGGGTGAACTTGACCGCTGGCTCTCAAACAGGAAAGTTGTCGGGGCCGACGTGCGCGCATACATCCCTCCATCCATCCATCTATCTCATCACATCCAAACATCGATAACATCCTCTTCAAGGTGTATCAACCAAGGTGGCAGAGTCCTGCAACGTACTGCAAGGCCCCACCTCGCAACTCGTGGGACCTAGCTTCTAGGTGTGGTGCTTCATGCAAGCACTTTCAACCTAGTTGCAAGTTAACGCGTTAATCTTTACAAACAAGTCCAAGTCCACAAATGACATCGGTCTAACGCCCACGGCCCGGCCTGGGGAGTGGGCCCTCGACTGCCGGTGGGCGGGGTGGAACTTGGTTGTCACGATTAACTAACTACCTTCTCGGCCGAGCTTAGGAACATCTGGCCGCCGGAATACGAGACCGCAAACGAAAGCAACGCAGCGTTTCATCGCCTGCTAGCTACCGACATAAAGGCACTAATCACTGATCAATGATCACTGATCGTCCACTCAGTCGCGAGCAACGAGTTTTGGGGCCTGATTGCCTTCTGCGGCGCAGCGGGGAGCTCGGGATCGACTCGGAGGATCGACGAGGCTTCAAGGATCATGTCCTTGGAAAACGAAACCACAAGAAACGGCTCCAGACTTTCTCCAGCTGAGGCCTTGTGACCGACGAAGCTGCTCTTGTCCCTTCTCCCAGGTCCAGTCTTTGCGCAAAAGGCTCTGGTGACGGGCTAGGCTTCATCGGTGAGTGGAGGGAGGATCCAGCCCCCAGAAAGTCCAGATCGAGATGGCTCCAGGATGGCTACGACGCAATCTAATCAATCTCTACGAGTGGATTCAAGTGGTGTGATTTTCTGCCCCCGCGATCCGTGGGCAGCAACTGGGCCAAGCCATGAAAGTTGGTGTTGACGCTGGCTGGCCTCTCTCTTCGAGCCGGGCCCCGGTGCAACCTATGGGGCCGGGCAACCGTGGGGGACGATTTAGACGCGGACAGGGCGATTCCGTTTACACTGCGACGTTCCGGAACTATACCTTGTTGAGAAGCTCTATGTGCCGATGCAACCTCATGTCACTCAACCGAACGCAACCAAACGACCTATCGAGAGGGCCCAAGAGGTGGCCAAGACGCGGGAAGCACATCATACAACCACCTAAAGACGCGGTTCACTTCTTCGCGCCTAAATCATACAGGTCCATGTCACATGTGAGCGAGGCACAGTTGTTCAAAACCAGAACTTGGCAGCTTTTCGGGAAGCTGCTTGTGGATGACAGATGCTGATGTAAAACCGTACAGGTATCGCTCCTAACCGGTTTCTGTCAACCTTTTTGGACGCTTTCTTCTTCCATATTGCGTGGAAAGAGGTAACATTGGACTAGGCGAAAACAGCGCAAGGCGGGTGATCACATTGCAGTTGCCGCAACGAGCCATCTCCTCCGAGCCGCTGCCGCCGTCTGCATCGGAAGCCCGACCGTAGTGGGGTCACGGAGCTGGGGGTGGGCCGGGGCGACCAGGACTGGATTCCTCAAGGTTGCTGGTGTTTTGAACTTTTGAAGAGCTTCACACGCGCGCGCGCAAGATCGGGAGACATCGCAGGGCTTCGGTTGTTGGCTCGTTGGCCTACGACATTGTCCCGCACTTTGTCAAGTTTTCGTCAGCATCTTCAAGGACCGTTTCCCGCGGAATTTCATTACGATCCTGGCCTTCGGAAGCCCTGTGACGTTTACTCCGAGTCATTTTCGAACGCGCGGGATTAGTTGTGACGTCGCTTCGTCAGCTCCCCCGGTCTCGACTATAACCGATGTCGGACATTTCCTCACCCAAGGTGGCTGGGATGTTTCTGTTGCTCCTCTATAACGCGTCAAAGGGTTGTATGGCCTGCAACTGTAGCAAAAGCCTCAATTCGCCAAGTCGGCGACATTATCCGAGTATCAGACGGAGCAGGACCGGTCAGCGTAGGGTTCCTTGGCATGCCAGAGGACGTGTCGGGCTTCGGAGCAGGATCCGCTCGAAGTTAATCGGTCGGCGATCAGATCTCAATCAGAATTGGCAACTCTAACCTGCCCATGCACACCTTGTTTGGACTTCCCATGATCTTCACGTGCTGTATAAGATAGCATCAAGTTGGTGTTTTGCCCAGTGGTCGGGGAGACCATAATTTCGGCCCACTTGGCACGCAAAAGGACTTGAACATCGCGTACTTGTCGGGTTCGCATCAATTAACGTCATTTGCGGCATGTTTGCAGTTTGAAGAACTGATCTTGTCTTACCCTCCTGCCGCATCTAGCAGCTGTTTGTCTGTGTCGTGCATAAGCCTCGGAGCTATCCGCAGTGCTACAGAACAAACTTGACAATGCTTGCATACGATGCGGAACATGTGGCAAATCATGTAGCACCCATCTTTTCCTTCACGGTACTTGAACATGGAGAGCCTAGAGCTTGAAATAAAGTCCGAGGGCCTTTTGCAGATCTTCCAGAACAGGGTACGGTGCCTGACATATGTATACACCTAACTAAAGGGGTGTAGTAGCAGATCGCTGACGACGCTTAGCGGGTTTCAATCATATATGCATAGCTTGAGGTTGTACGGAAGCCCATGCCTTATCAAGACTCAGAATTTGTGTCATATTCGACACCAAATACGCCTTCAGATGAACAGAGGCGATATCTGAAATGGGCTTTCTGCGGCATCACATGCTACCAAAGTAGGCAGGAACTCCCACAAACTGTACGGTTGGCATGGCAAGGCAACAATCATTTGTCATGATGCCGCAAACTTCGAAGTCATCAATGCAGGTAAAGTAGGTTTCAAGGTAGTCAACATGCAATTTTCCAAGTCCAAAAGCTGCTACTGTGTCCGAGGAACTTTTGGTGAATCGATTTTTGGTTCAAAGGCTAAGCAGGGAGGGCTCAAACGAAGGGATTTCAAAGAATTTAGGCCCTTGTTCCCAGGCAGCAAACGAAGGAATAATTAACAAAAAAAAAACACAAGGCAGGTAGCACACTTCGGCTGAATTTGGGGCCGCCTACCTAGGCAGGAATCAGGCTTCCTGTCTACCTACACACTTCTTCTAGAACAAGTCAACGGTCTCCATCGTATCCCACAATCAAACGCAAAAAGTGAGAATAGCTTCACCAAACCTACAAACAGATGCGATGGTATAAGCATGGAGGGTACAGTGCCCACAGCAACTCTCGCTCCTTCCGTTTTCCATCGCTACAGACAGCCCCATCTCATCAAACGCCGCATCCGAGTTCCGAAAAAGAAGCACCGCCGCTACACTCGATCCAGAATATTTCCAAAACAGGAAAGTCACATTCTCGCGATAGCATCTCGAGATAGCACGCCTAGCATCAACATGTCTCGTTCCAGCTCTGGCAAGGTCAGCGCTTCCTCGGGTTCCACGGCCAACCTCAACCCGTCCGCTCAGCCCTTCACCCCCACGCGCGTCGATAGTTCTCCTAACAGTACTCCAGTTGACCACGGTATGTATATGCATATGCCAGCCAAATACGCACATCTCAATCCTCCTCCTCCTCACATGAGAGGCTTCATTCCCCCGCGATTTCACGTGCCAGCCCCACCCCCACCGTTTAGCCACGTCGATCAGCAACCCGGATCTTCACATGGACATGGTGCCATCCCACCATCACCATCGCAACATAACGCTAACCCCCAAACCGCAGGCGATCTTGCCTACCACCAGACCAAAGCCGTTGAGGCTGCAAACATGGCGGCAGCTCAAGGTATGCCTTATCCTGAGTACGATCCTACCCACCCTCTTCAGCCTCCATACCCGCCTCACCCATTCTACCGTCCTTCCCATTACGGCGCGCCTCATGCGGCTCATGCAGGCCCAATCCCTCCTTCTCATCCCGGTCTCAAATTCCGTCCTGACAGTAATCTAGGCTCTCGGCCTCCCGGCTACGGCCCTGACGATCATCGCTCTTCTCCAGTCGATCCAGCAGCAGCTGCTGCTGGCTATTCGACCTACAACCTGTACGCTCAATACTTTCAACACACTCCTCCCGGACGTTCTTCTACGCCTGGTTCGGCCGGTCTTTCGGCCGGTCCCTTCAATCCTACCACCCCGCCCAACCGGCACAGCAGACCCGGCCAAGCTGACCCCACTCCGCCAGCGCATACATTCTCCGATGATGGCGAGTTTTACCCCGGCACTGACCCACGCCTGAAGAACCATAACCGCGCGGCAAACTCTCAGTGAGGAAGTTGGGAAATAAGAGGGAGATCGTCGAGCTGGAGGTCGTACCGTTACTACGTTATCAGGCTGAGGATAGTTCCTTTCGTTATCTCATGGATGTCGACAAGTGTTGCAGTGAAAAGGCGATGAAGTCACGTCATCGGATAGCAGAGATTCGCACTTGAGCTTCTTGTTTGTCAGGCGTCAACTATGATCAATGGTCAACTCTTGCTTTATGGCTTCTTCTCTTCTCACACGGTATGACAAAACACGGAAGGAACCTCATGGAAAATGTAGGGAGATGCTGCCAGCATTGGGAACGGATATTGAAACTGCTGCGCATATTTTCGAGGAATTTCCTCCATGCTGGGCAGCTTAGTGATCGCCCCAGCTCGTCAAAACTTCCGGAGCCATCCCAATAATGACCCTTCCACAAGGTAAAGTCAAACTTCAGTTCTTACAGTTTAGACACATGAGGTAATGAATAAACATCGAGCCTCATGCTAGTGCCATATAGACTAAGAGTAGGCCATCCTAGAACCCTACCATTAACTGATGTCATAATGACAATTCGGTTGAACTCAACTTCAATGACATCCAGCAGGCATCTAGTACACTTTTTTGATCCTTGGTACAAGAGCAATCTCTAATAACAGGAAATGGATGGACGAATTGGACTTTTTCTTCATTTGGGGACAAACCTGACACAAATTTTACACCTAAAGTAAACCAAATCCGCCAGTACTCAAATAGTGTGTCACCTGTCTTAGGCTTCAAGCTCCTCGCTTTCTGTAAGGAATGTATGTAAACGACAGTATGGGAAAGAGCCACCACAGAGTAGAAGCTGGTGCATGCCATAGGGGTGGTGGCAGTAGCATCTGATGAATACATGTGATCACGTGGTAGTTGTCACGTAACAGGGATAGTAATCGCACCTCACAAAGTGCCCGTCACGTGCTAAATCACGTGTCTATCTTAGATATCGTATATATAGACCTTTTCCTTTTATCTATTTCTACTTTAATAATTAAGCTACTTTTATTATACTCCGTATACTTATTATTACGTACTATAACTTATAATAATTATAAGCCTAGCTCTTAGTTAAGACCCTATACTATAATAACGTACTTATTAACACAATTCTTACGATCTTTTTAAAATAACTAACTTACTTATACTTACTTTAGCCTAAGCTAAATTAATTAACTACGATAGTTAAGTTAAATAGTTTAATATATTTTATACTATAAATAAGGGCGTCGGGGTTTAGAAATATATTAACTTAAATACTTTAAATTTTAATATATTCCTCGACCCCTCTATAATACTTACTTCGCCCTTAGAATTTAGACAATTAGTTACGACCTATAATAAAAAAGAATTACGAGCTTACTAAGCCCGTTATAAGGCGTTTAAAAATAACTAAAGAAACTAAGAAATCCTTTATTAATAGCTTCTAAATATAACTCCTAATACGAACCTTTTAACTTTTTTAAGTATAAGTAATTTATAGAACTAAGCCGGGGTTTTTTTTATAAAACTAGTTATATTACTTATTTTATATAAATAAATCTATCCTTATATTATACTTATAAAAAGGATCTATATACTCGAGAGTATTTAAGAGTAATAAGAGCTCGACGCTAAATATAAATAACTTATAGTTTATAAACGTAATATTATTAATACGTATATTAAAGTCCTTACTTAGTAATTAATAAAATTAGTTAACGCTATATTATATAAATACGTATTTTAAAAAGCTACTAAGAACGGCGCTAAGTTTAGTATATAATAAATCGTTAAATATTTAAAATAGGAATTTATGCCCCCCGAACTAATAATAAAGAATATAGTTCGAGAGGAATATTAATAAGCCCTTAATAAAGCGAGGATTAGAATTAACCTCTAACGCTAATATAAAGAGTAATAGTTTACTTACTTCTGAGCTAAAACGTATAATATTCCGGAAATTAATAAAGAAATCGCTATACTCGACTTTTTAATTATAGTTAAGTCTAGACTTAACCCTATATAGGGCTAATATATATATAAGACCTTTAATAAATTAATAACTTTTAGAACGTATATAAAGACCCTCGAGGAGATTATATATATATTTAGCTTAGTAACTTAAGACGTATATACTAAACGATTTTTAAATTAAAGAGGGGCTTATTTTACTTTTATTAGACGCTCTAACTTAGTTAACGACGTAAATAATAAGGGTAACGTTATATACCCTTATAATTACGTATACTCGTAGCGCCCTATAGCGTATTAAAAATTAAAATAAGTATTTATAGGCCGAAACGCTAGTAAGTTATTAATATAAATACTAAGGAGCTATATAAAAAAAGTCCTTATTATTATTAAATTAAGTAAGTAGAAATTACTTTACGGTAAGTTTAAAAAAGCTAGTTAGCTAAGGAATAATAAAACCCCTAAGAAACTTAGGTTTCTAAAAGGATCTTTTAATTAACTTATAGCGAGCTTATTAATAAACTAGGACGAGGGCTACGTAGTTATTATATTTATAAAGAGTTATGACTTAGAAATAAACGTAATTTTTAGTACCCCTATAAGTAGCGCTTACCCCCTTTTTTAAAATACGGTAATAAATAACTATAAAGTAATATATTTAGTTAATAATAAGAGCCTACTTAAACCTAAGAGTTACGTATTATTAAGTAATAAAGATTATATTAAATTAGGAATTACTATATTACTTATTATTATACGTAGTACTCGTATTATAAAGGGCGTCCTAAACGGACTTAAAAAAAAGGGAACTTATAATTTAAAGTTTTAGAACGTTACTTATATTAAGGGATTTTATATTAATATAGTTTTAAAAACTTTACTAAATAGAAGCGCACTTTAGTACTACGGTCTAAATTATACTTTATAATAAGGAACGCTTTATAAGAGTATTATTAAAAAATAGCTTATTTAAAAAATAATCTAGTCTTTTTCGAATATAAGCTCCTCTAATCCTATCCTTTTTCTATAAACCTTAAGTATATCTTATAAAGCCTAGTTAGTATTATATTACTAATTAGCTATAGAAAATTCTATTATTTATATTAACGTACCTATAAGAGGTCTAATAACGCGCTCTTTTAGTACTTTAAAATAGGTTATTTCGGACTTAATACTCTTCGTTAATTACTATATAAAACTCGAGGTATGCGTATTAAATTTTTATTATAAATTAAGTATAAAGTATATATATTATTTAAAGCTAAAATAGTAATCTTAAGAGGACTATCCTTAAGAAAAGCCTTATAGCTATAGTACTATATATACTAGGATCTTTTCTATTTCGAACTATTTTTTAATAAATAATAATATATACTTATAGTTTCTAACGAATATAATAAGTAGCTTAGGGGGTTCCTTTTGAAAATAAAAATAGAGGAGGAAGTACTTTTCGTACTATAGAGCCTCGAAGGAGCGATTTGTTATTAAAAAGGGACTCTAATTTACTTTTTTAAAAGTAATAATAAAACCGCTTTTCTAATTATAAACGTTAAACGTATATATAAAACGTAGTATAATAAGCTAGGAATTAGAATAGAACTTCTACTTCTATATATAAAAGAACCCGTAAGTAATGCTAAAAAAGTAAGTTAACTCGTAATTACTAAAGCTCGTAAGATATGCCTTTTTATAAACCTCCTTACGAATTTATAAAACGAAATAGTACTAGTGGTAATTTTTATTTATAATATTACCCTACGGGAGGCTAATAAAGGAAATTTACTTATTATAATAAAAATTAATTAATAAAAGCGGTATTAACGCTAATAATAAATAGTTTACTAAATACGGGATTCTAAACCGGTTACTTTATATCTCGGTAGCTTTTATATATATAGTTACTAAGTATACCCTCTTTATAAGGATTATAAAAGGGGTATATATTAAAAGGAGTTTAAAGTACTTCCCCGCAGGTATATAGGATACTTAGTTAAATATATATTAAAAATGTATAACTTATATAAGGTCTAGGTACCCGCGCTTAAGTAAGTATTTATTATAAAGAATATTAAGTTTAATAAAAAAGTTTTTTATAATCCCGTATACGAGGAATAAGCTATTATAAGCGAATAAGCAAATTTAGTAATCTAAGAGATATAAGAACTCTTTAATACTAATAATAAGTTAGTTCGAGTACTTAGGGAAAAGGATCTAGACTTCGGAAATACTAGTACTTAAAATAACTCTATAATTAAGGATAGTATTATTATTAAATTTTTAATTATTTAGGACGCTAAGTAACTAATAAATATACTTTAAGGTATAGTAAATAAAGCTAAAGAGGCTAATATAGTCTTATTATTATTACTAACCTTTAAAATAACCCCCTTATATAAGCTCGGGGGTAGGGGTAAAGAAGGGGATATAATAACCGGGTTATAAACGGCTTTACGTAGTCTATAGTCCTCCCTACGAGTACTTATATATATTATAAAAGTTCTCGAGCTTTTAATTCTTAATAGCTCTTAGTAAAACGCTAGAGTACGTAGTAAATAAAGTACTAATTATAAAGAAATAATTCCTAATATTAAAGTTAACGTTAATAGGGAACCTTTATAATAAACCTCTATTATTATATAAGAATAGAGCTTATAAGAACTATTTTATTAAGTACTAAGTAAAGCTCTATTAGGTCCTAAATATTTAAACCGGGCCTATAAACTTTTATAATACTTTAATAATAATATTTTTACGACGCTCTCATATTTAAATATAAGAGACAGTAATTACTATAACTATCTCTAGGATTACTTTTTTTTTTTTTTTATACTTAATTAATAAAAAGCTATAGAGGAAAGTAATATAAGATATATAATATTTTATTAAGTAATAGAAAGAGTAGTTTATAAAACCTATTTAGAGCGCTCTAAAGGAGTTTAAAACTACGACTTACTAAAGTTAACTTTTAGAGCTTACTAAAGAAGTTTAGTAATATTAAATATCTCTTACTATAACTATAGAAGTTACTTAGGGATATTATAAATATAAAAATAAAAAAGCTAAGGGATATTAATATATAAGAAGAGGTTAACCGTAATCCTAAATAAGGGATCCTACTTCTATTAAAGTAAGTATATATTTATAAATACGACGTTAATAACGAGGTTAGCGAGGTAAAAGTATATATATATATATAAGGGGGGATATATAACTACTTAACTTTTTATAAAATATATACGCTTTAACGCTCGCTATAAAGGCCTTTAGGCTTATAATAATAATAGCTACTTAATTTAACCTTAAAATAAACTAATATAATATTATTAACGTATTCCTTAACGCGCCTCTTAAGAGCGAGAAACTAATAATTATTAAACTCTTAAAGGAATATAAGGTTATTAATAAAATAAATAAACTCTAACGTACTCTATATAGCTTCTAAGACTTATTAATTCTCTAGTTCTAAACTTTTACTTCTATATTCCGTAGTATAAATATAATATATAGTTATAAAGAGATTTATACTTATTAAACTATAAATAAGAAGGTAATATTAGTATTCTACGTCGATAACTTTATTATTTTATACTATTAAAACGACTAAAAAGTAACTTAAGGGATCGTTAATAGTATAAAAAAATATATTAATTTTAAAAAGAATAGACTAATTAATTATTTCTTTAGAGTACGGATTTTATAAAACCGTACTACTCGTAAGGTTTACTTTATTTATAATATATATATTAAGCGAGTTATTAAGCACTTTAACTTTATAAATTTACTATATCTAGCTACCCCTCTTTTTTAAAAAGAGTTTAAACTAAACGAGGAATAAGTAATAAAAAAGGAAATAAAGAGCTATTAAGAGAAGGTTAGGAATATACTTTATATAACTATTATAATTAGACTAAACGTCGCCTTTATTTACTTATAATTATTATAATTCTTAACTAACTTAAGCATAACTTATATTAAAGTAATTAATTATTATTTTTAATATTTTTATATAACGAAATATCTTACGCTCTATTATAATAGTATACTAAGTACGTAATTATTATTTTTAGCTAGAGATATTAGTTTCGTAAATAACGAGGTAATACGACGATTATCTTAGGGATATATAATATTCCTTTTTAGTAGCCTAATTTAATAGAAATTAGTACGCTAAGTAATAGTTACGACGTTAACTACCGAAGCTAAGTTTTTTTATTTTAAAAAAACTATAAAAGAGACTATAGCTCTAAAGCGCCTTTTGAAAAATATTACCCTTAACTTAAGAAAAGTATATTAATTAACTACGATAATTAGTAAACAATTCGACTCGTTATAAAAGAAAGAAAAAGAATAGCTACTTAACTTCGCTATATTAATATATAAAATATATAACTAAAATAAGAGTATACTAAAAGTAGCTTCGAGATTACTTATATATTAATAAAAAATATACTAATAAATAAACTTATTAAAAACCTTTTACGAGCTAAGTTCGACTATTTTTATATACTTCTTAACCTCTATAATATATAAAAAGCTATTATAAATAGCTAAAATAATTAAAAATAATTAATTTAAGCCACGCTTAGAAAAACTTAATACCTAAAAGTAAATAATAAATAGAACCTAGAGTACGGCCCGGAGGCTTAAAATAAATAAAATAAAAACCTCTTATAACCCGAAGGCCTAAACTCTTAAAATAACCTTACTTCGTAAAGTATATATATATAAAAATAAGACCTAGGCTTATACTTATTATTTAAATTCTTAGTTTATAAAGTACGTAATTATTAGGAGTATAGCGTTATTAAAGAGGAGGGTTAGTATACGTACTAAGAAATGCGTTTTATATACTTCGAAGTTTATAAAGCTAAGAGTAATAGGGGTAGCGAGGGGCGTAAAAGCTAAAATAACTATTAAATTAATAACTTAAGGTATAAAAGCGGGCGGCGTAATAAAAAGTTAGTTATAAATAACTATAATAAATATAAAAGAGGACCGGGGGCGCGCGTTAAGGAAGTCCTCTATATAAAAGCCGATATAGTTCTTATATATCCTCTAGTTATTATATATTTAGTAAATAATATTACGGAGCTTAATAATATCTTACTAAAACTATAGTTAGAAGTACGCTTTTTAATAATAAAAAAGAATAATATATTTATAAAAAAGAGAGCGCTATTTATAATAGCCTCGGTAAGGGCCTAGGTTATTAACTATAAAATAACCGGTATATTAATATACCCTTTAACTAAATAGTTATTAAAATAGCATATATATTAATTATTATTTTTTATAAAATAACGACTACTATCCTTAGTATTAATATATTAAAAAGCTATTTTAAAATAGGGTAAGTACTAGATTTCTTATTCCTTAAGAGCCTCTTTCTTAAGCTTTTTAAGGACTAAGTATATATTAAATAGGCCTAAAATAATAAAAAGAACTATACTTACTACGGGGGGTACTTTAGCCTCTCGGCGTTCTTTTTTACTTCTTATTACTTTTTTAAAAAGAGCTAGCCTTATGTTTTTTAAACTTTAAAATAATATTAAATATAAACTTTTAAAATAATGAGTATATAATATACTTTTTTTAAAGGGCTTATTATTTAAATTAGTTTTATTTTTATTTTTAAATTCTAAAAGGGGGATAAGTAAAAGCTTATTAAAGCTCTTATAATTATTATTTATTTTATTATTACTTTTATTATAGCTATTAAAAAGAGCCTCGAACTTAATAAAGTCCTTAGCGTCTCGATTAATAACTTTAATATTTTTTTAATTAAAAAGGGAGAGTTTAGTAGCCGGGCCTTAGTAAGTAAGTAAGAGGTTACGGGAGGGAATAACGACTTAAAAAGGCTCGTTAGTATTATTACTTATCTAAACTCTTAATAAACTATATAATACGTATATAAAAAGTATTATAAAAATTATATAAAACTTATTATTATTTTTAAATATATTAAATATTTATATTTAAAATAAAATTAGTAAATAATTTAATAGCGTAAGTATATATATATAATAAATAGAGGTATTTATAATAATTATAAGAGGTTAAAAAAAGGAAGAAAAATAATAACTAAGTAACGCCGCGAGAATTTAAATATATATAAAGTAACTAAGTAGCCTCGCCCTTAGTAATTTATATATTAAAAATAGTAAAATACGTACTATTCCGGGTTAGGATTTTATTTATTTTAAACGAAGGGATATATTTATAATAAACGTAGTTTAAAAAACGCGTATCCCTTGCGCTTATTTTTCTTTTATTTATATTTAACTAAATTAGGCCTTTATAAGGGTATTTAGAGACTCTATTTTGAGTATAATAGCTCCCTAGTAGTAGTAATTATGGGGTATATTACGTAATAGGGATAGTAATCGCACCTTATAAAGTACTCGTTACGTATTAAATTACGTATTTATCTTAGATATCGTATATATAGACCTTTTCCTTTTGTCTATTTCCACTTTGATAGTTAAGCCACTTTTACTACACTCCGTATGCCCATTGCTGCGTGCCATAACTCGTGACAGTAGTATACGTCGGCGAGATTGGTGAAGGTAGGTACTTGAGGATGTTCTCCTTCCCTCCTTTCACCAAGTGACTTGGGGACCGTGGTCGAGGGGTTAAGGAGGCGCCAGTGGAATCCATTCTTACTCGGAAAACGTCAAACCAACGCTTAGTTTTTTGTTCGATTCCCTACGAAAGACCCTTCTTTTTCTTCATCTACATCCCCCATCTCATCTCCTCCTGGCTATAGAATTGTGAATGGAACGTTTAGCCCTGATTCTACCTGGGACATGTCACAAACAAACTGGATTGTTGAGGTTCCAAATTTCCCGCCAGCCCATTTTTCTCATTCTAGCTATCGTTATAGCAATCGCCAACATTTCAACGTTGAAGCTAGAAAAGACAAAGAAAATATTAGACCGGGAGGATCGCACTGCCTTGAACTGTACAGTGTGCTCTCCGTCAGATTCATCTCATCAAGCTCCAAGTGCAATCATTTTCTCATACAAGTTCACTTAGACACCTTCGCCCTCCCAAAGTCCAGCTTCTCCCACTTCATGAAACAGCCACTCAGAAAAGCCACAGCTCCCGCCGCCACAATCACAAATTGCATATCAGCAATTACACTCGCGACATCTTGAACGGCAATCGCAACCACCCGGCGATCTGCGGCCGTCCAAATTTTGGAGTCGAGACCAGCCAAAGCTTCCCGAATATCGTGATCGTTGTAATTAAGCCCCGAAAGCGACGCGTGGAGACGGTTGAAGCCGAGGTTCGAAAAGACACAACCAGCTAGAGCAAGTGTGACTGAGATACCGCCAAGCTGAACCATGATGAAGAGCGCGGTGACGTCGAGACGACGGTTCGCGGGTACGGCCTGCGTCATGATGGCAACTCCGGTCTGCCACATGCATCCGGTCCCGGCACCGATGAGGGTGCTGACTCCCATTACTCGGGCCTCGGAGGTTTGAGGTGTAATTTGAGTTTGAAGGCCGGCGCCGATCATTGCCAGGGCACCACCTGCCACGTAAAACGGGGCATATCGACCGATTACTGGTATCATGCCGGCCATGACGATTGTAAAGATGATGAAGGTGAAGATGAATGGAAGTATGCGAACGGCGGCATCGACTGGCTCGACTCCCTTTGTAAAGGCAAAGAACAATGGTGTGTAGTACAGAGCGATTCCGTAACAACTGCCAGCAGCCATTGTTCCAAGGCCGACGAGGGCGATGGTTCGGCTCTTGAGGAGGTCTGCAGGAATCGCTCGGTGTTCTTTGCTAGTGAAAAAGCAGAAGTATTGCTGCGCAATATAGATGGCGTATATGACACCCACAAAGACCCAGGCCACGATCGCTGAGTGAGACGACCACTCCCAAGTGGAACCGCTGAAGATGAGAGCTGAGCACAAAAGGATGAATCCGGCCATGTGCAGAACGATGCCGAACCAGTCGATGGCAAGGAGACCGCCGATAAGAGGCGTGCTGACGCCAACCTCGATGGGAGGCAGAGCTACGAAGTTGAGGACGGCGATGACAGTAAGGATGGGCAGATTAAGATACATTGCCCATCTCCAAGTAGCACTTTGGTTCTCAGCAAAGGCTCCTCCGATTACGGGACCTAATGTCAGTCCAATTGCCCACGAGACAGCCATGATACCTTGGACACGAGGAAGCTCTGCTGGAGTCGTGAGAAGGACGTTGACCAGGATACAGCTATATCACACCATCAGCTAATGCGAGCCCAGTGAACGAGGGAGTCTACACTTCACTTACAGCTGGTAGATTCCAGCACCTCCAACTCCTGAAACTGCGCGACCGATAATGACGGAGTTCATGCCGGTGGCGGAACCAGATACGGCTGCACCAATGAGAAAGATCAAGGTGTAGGCAACTATCTGCAGCTTTACATGGCCCAAAAGGGCGAGCTTGCGGACGAGAGGAACCATGCAGACTTGGGTTGCCGTGTAACCCGTCGCAACCCATGGCAGGAGATGGACCTGGCCGAAGGCTTCGTAGATCGGTGGTTGGATATTCGCAATGTTACTGACATCGTATCCTACATGTTGACAGGAGAAGTTAGCTAGTGTCTACAGGTTGTGTGAAATTGAAAGAAACGGGTGGCCTCACCAAGCAGCATGCCTCCAAGGAAGAAAGCTGACTGTATGCATGGCCAACGCCAGGCTGCCATGCCATCTCTAGGGTGTTTGTTCGGCAACACTCCATCGATGGCTTCCTTGGTCTCTGGAAGAACGCTGCCTGTGTATGAGCTCCCTCGCTCAACATCAGACCCGGCTGTGGGCTTCGTGTCGGTCTCCATAGCTTCCTGGCAACCTTTTGTGATGTAAGGTAGGTGGGTATGGTCTTCTGAGCTTCGTGTAAGAGGGCCAAAGCCAAGCCGCAGAAGTAGACTGTGAGACACAAAGAACAAAGTTGCTGCAGTGTTTGATACAGGAGAGAAGATCAAAAGGCAATGGGGCAGTCTTCTGCATATATACAACGCACTCTTCCGTCGGAGAATTGGCATCTGCCTGGGCAAGGCAAGGACGTGCCGTATCTCTGCTTTGCTTCGGACGGGAATCGCGGCGCGCCACACCCACTCAATCCTTACCGCCCGCCCGTGTCCTGCTCTGCGCCCCAGCGGCATGCAGTTTGCTTCAGCCCGCCCCCGGGACGGGCCCCCAATGGTAGCCGAGTTCCAACGCCCAACGCATTGTTTCCCAGCATCAAAGTTACAGTGAAGTTCTATTTAGGTTGAGTCACCAGGATGGACCACAAAAGCCGTGTGATGAGATCGAGCAAACAAGCCAAATGTGGCTGTACGTCCGAAACACAAACGGCGGCAACAGAGTTGGAACCAACGAAGACAATTTGACGTGCTCTCTCGATCCCGGTGCTGTGCCGCACTTTATTTTGCAACCAACAACGCAGCGATTTACCCATAGGCAAACACTCTTCTTCGATCGAGATGAGCGGTCGACAATGCTCAAGTAAAAAATCGGAAATGGCAGGACTCATAATTCGCCGTACAGCCTGATTTGGTAGTCGCAAAGAGCCCAACATGTCAACACCAATTAAGCCTCAAAAGAAGTTGATAAGCTCACGTCAGCCCCGCAATCCAATCTACTGGTACAATGTCCATCCATACTTTCGAAGTTTGACGTGTCGATAGGGCCACGGAAGGAACCTCGTAGAGCCGGTTGTGGTAAGATTGCCCTTCCTTAGCGGCCGCAACCCCCGGCTTCCGACCGCGTGCCCACCTTGGTTGGCCCGCTGTGCCGGCAGGAATCCATGCAGTGAGATGCAGCCAGGGATTTGTTGGCCCCCTCCGACTTCAACGGATTGTACGAGCCGCCAGTTTGTATCTGAGCTATTCCAAACTCGCTGATCGTCCCATGTCGGGCGGCTGAAAAGCCTTGGCGGGGGCAGAGTTGGACTGAGTTCCAACGGCAACACGGATACTCATCGTGTGAGTTGCTTAGGGTTACCTGCAGGTGCGAATTGCTCTATGGTGGGATTTAATCAAAAGCCTGTGAATTCGAAAACCAATGATATGCTCTTGTTGTCCTCGCTTCGCCTCTATCAGCTTATGTCAAATCTGCCCAATCTCGACCTTCTTGGGGAGTCAGTAGAACAGGATTATCAGTTGGAGGAGCAAGGATGATACAAGGTAGGATACAAAGGAATTCTTGGACCCCAACAGCTCCGAGCCTAATCGGACGCAGTTACGGTTTAAACGAAACATTGACTTTACGACCTCAAGTCCAGTCCTCGAATCTGAAAGTTGAGGTCAGCCACAATGTCTCTTTCTCTCTACCTGACCGAAAGCAAACAAAGCCAATGAGGCAGGGTACGTAACAAAGCCTCCAGCGCCGCGAAGACATCGGCGCAAGAACCCCACTTTCGTCTAAGCTTCCGCGTCCCGCTCCATCATCCGGTGTTGTAGGATCTCCAAACCCAAACTACTCCGTACCTCACTCACACAAAGCGAGCCCGACAAAAATCACGACAAAGAGTCGATTGAAGCTACAACCTTTGCTCCACGAACAGCAAAAGGGGAATCAAAAGGTTTCGTGCCCAGAGGCGGATTCGAACCGCCGTCAACACGGATCGCTGTATAGAAGAACCACAACGTATCATCCTAACCAACTAGACGATCTGGGCTACGGGTACTAGGGCTGTGGACCCTTACTTGACGGGGCAGCTCAGAAACGGGTAAATGAATCGCTGCAGTAAGCCAGGGCAGCAATTCGACCGCCCATCTCAGCCAAAAAGATGCCGGATACCTTCTCAAAAGTGAATATTTGCTGTTTCAATGCCATTCAGTAAATCTTGAGTCAATTTCAATTATTGGAGACAGTTGTGGAGGTTCCAACGCTCGCACATTCTTTGGGCTACCTCATAGCGTAAAGCTGCGTTTGCAATCGGAGACCTCTACATAGCTCAAGTCTAGTATGCACTAACTTGATTTCAGATAACCGTATTCCCTCCCTCTAGCCGTTCTCTTTCCCCTATGCGAGTTCTTGAAAGAAACTGTTGAGGTGCACCAGGATCGGAGTAAAACAGGCATGGAGGCTCGCCACTAAAGAAAAAATAGTAGAAGCGCTTGCTACGGTAAAGCTGTTCATGTCGCTCGACCAAGACCATGTTCTTTGCTTCGAGTGGGTAGACCTGCATTGTCCTCGACAAAAGAAGGTTTCCCATTCTTGCCGAGATGATAAAGGTCAAGAACTTTGTTCTAATTGTCATTTGAGTTGAGTCGATGAACAATGAACTGGTCCTTTGAAGCTGTGAAACATTGACAATTCAAGACACAATCATTGCAGTCATGATGTATTTAAGGTAACAGGAATCCAGAAAAGAAAGTGTCTTCTCGGAGCATCTTGATCATCTCAGCTTCTCTAAGGCCTCCAGAACCAATTTTCGTACTTAATCATCACAGCATTTACAGCAGCATTTCGTAAGTCAACTAAACCCCCACCCAACTAACGACCTTCTCAATGGAGAGCAATATGCCTTATGGTACTCCCGGACACTCTGGTAAGAGATGGGTAGAGTCATCAAATGCAGATCGTTCACCAAAGAGGCCTCGTCTCAACATCAAAACATCGGGTAACGGACCAAACACACGTTCAGTAACCGCCCCTATCCCCCTTAGCCCAGCAACAGACATCTTGTCGATCTATCGCCGAGGCCCATACGTTCCTCAGGGAGGAACTGGCTCTCAGATTCAGCCAGTCCCCGATTTCCTTCAGCTCAATCCCATCCAATCGAACCGGTCCTCAAGCAGTCTGCCAGTTACCCTCCCTCCTCTCAGGTCCATCATCGCCAACAATTTTCAGTATGCTGATAACCAAGCTTATCGGACATGTCCTCAATGCTCCGAAACCATTCTAGGCCCGGAACCCATCGGCACCAACGGACAACCCGTCTCCACCGTATGCGAGAACTGCAGGCAGGGCAACGTCAGGGAGCAGGTTCTCCGTAACATCGCCGCTGCAGCCCTTCTCCTACTCAACACCGGCGTCGTCCCAACCCGCGACAACACAGGTGAAGCGTCAGTGGCCCCCGTCAGCCCTCCAAAGGAAGATGACAGTCACAGGCTATCCCAAGAGTATCAACAGTTCCAGCCCTATAGGCCGCTCCTCTGCGTCCGCTGTAAGAGGCCAGGAGTGCCATGTGCTCCCGGACGACGACGATGCGCAGAGTGCATCTGCATCCTCGTCGCCTTTGGTCCAGACGATGGTTCTGGTTTCCAAAAAGGTAACAGTCAACCCAACCCGTTCAGAAACGTCCCTCCCTCATCTCAAAACCTCGCTAGGCCGCTAATCCTTTGCGACGTCTGCCACGTTAAGACCGTGCCTCCAGGCACGAAGCGCTGCGAAGATTGCATCGCCCCAGACACCCCAAACACACCGCTGACAGCTTTCTTCACCGCACAGGGAATCTGCGTCATATGTGAGCGTAACCACGTAGTGCAAGGTAAGTCACACTGCAGAAAGTGTCTCTTTGAGGGAACGACCAGCGCCGAGCCCCTACAGGCTCTCCAGAGCCTGCCCGCGGCCGAGATCATGCAGTGTACGGGTTGCGGCCACCAAGTCCACAGGACTACCGAGGGTTACTGTCGCGAATGTCGAGACAACATGCCGGGCGGCAGCGGGAACAAGTCTCAGGGCGGGGCGATGGATGTCGACGACGAGCCTGCGGAAGCTGTGTCCTCCACAGGTATCTTGACGAGAACGAAGTGCGGTTGCCAGAAGAACTTTGCGCGACTAGGCAAAAAGTTATGTGCGGATTGCCTAGCTGCCAAACATATGGTCGGATGGAGAGGATGGACTGCGTGGAGGAAGACACATTGGCCAAGACCCGGTCGCACGAACAAGAAGCATTAAGCCTGGTGTGTGCAAGCCTCAAGTGAGGGGTGGGTATTCAGGGTTGGTGGCCCTTACTACTGAATCTGGTTCAGTTGTGTTGAAGAAGGAAGCGATGCTTCGTTTTTTTAGTCGAATTGCTGCTTAAGGAGAGGTGGGTGGGTTTAAGAGGATAGGCCAGCTCAAGGCAAGGTGGAGATGACTGAAGATGAAGCTTTCCGCAGGCTAGAACTGTCGATAGGCGACCTAATAGATGGAGTCAACTTTGCGAGAAGTCGTCGTGAACTTGACCAAGCACTTGATAGTTTGACTGCATGCTGGAACACAGAGCTTTTAATTGCATACGCCATCATCCCCAAACTAAGAACCCAGGTTTCAAACAGAGAGACTCTGCAACAGCCTCGCCTAGTCTATGTACCGTTGGCACGTCTTCCGCCACGTTTACTCCTCTCAATGTGACCCTGCAGCACCTTCTTCGTCTGTACCAAACTCCTCTTGTTCTTGTACTTGGCCTTGTTCAGCGTCATCATGAAGTTCTTCTGGCGCGCCTTCTCCTTGTTCGTAGAACTCTTGCCCTCGGCTTCCTTCTTGGACCGGCGGATCGCTTGCGTCGACTTGTGCTCCTCGCGACCTGGCTTGCCCTCCTGAGCCAACGCGACTCTCTCCTCCTTAGTCGTCTTGCGCAGCCTGGCGGGAGCCTCAATCTGCTCAGCCGTAAGGCCGTCATCTGCGTGACGGGCCAAAGCCTTCTCAGCCTCCTTGGAACGTTTCGAGGTCTTGCCAAGTGTCTTGTTGAGACTGGCCTCCATGCGCAGCTCTTGGAGCTTCGCGAGGTCGGCGGGTGTGAGAATGGTGGTCGTGGCGAGTTTTTGTATCCGCTCGAGTTCATCAGCATCGTCCTCCTCGTCCTCTTCCTCATCATCCGAGCCGTCCTCTGCTGTTCTCCGCTTCTTCGGCGCAGGTTCATCCTCGTCATCCGAGTGATCAACGTTGATCCAGCCGCCCGAGTCGTCGCTGTCGTCGGAGTCCACTTCCCAGTCCTCTGACTTGTAGCCCTCCTCGTCCTCGTCTTCGTCCTTGTCGGCGCCGTCTTCAGGCAGGCCCTTGGCGGCACGCTTGAGCTTGCGCTGCTCCTCCTTGTATCTTGCCAACAGTTCGATACCCTCAATGCCTCCAACTTCCTCCTCGCCGAATCTCTTCGTCTTGATTTCTCCGCTTCTAAGACCCATAGACGCATCCTTGCCTCGGTCCTTCTTCTGCAGCAAATCAGCACCGACCTCTCTGTATAGAGACAGAAGACCCTTGGCCGCCATCATCGTTCCCTTGTCTTTGCTCTTTCTGTACTGAACAAGATCTTGCAGCAGTGTATCGGACATAGCCAGGGGCTGTCTGACGCAAATTTCACGAATAGCATTCAGACCAGCTGCAGCAACCTCAGCGGCGGCGGCTTCTGAGACGAATTCGTTTGCAATCTTCTGGATGAGGGGCTCAACCGCATCAGGGGGGACCAGGCTGTGCGTTCCCTGAGCCAGAGAAGCCAAGTAAGAAGTGACCGACTCTTGGCGGGGCGTGAGAAATTTGATGAACCACGAGTACAGACTGATGATGGTCAACTTGTGAAGACCAACCAATCTAGTAACCAATTGTAGGACGAGGAGCTTGTTCTCGTGGGAGAACTTTGTCTTGGTGTTTTGTAAGTGCTTCTGGAACACAGTCTCGGCAAACCCTTGAGGATCGTGCAGGAGGTGGAAGGCGGAGAAATTGAGCGGGTGAGGCTTGCCCTTGCCGCGCTCCTGCTTGTGGATCTTGGCAACGGCCTTCTTGTATGCATTTGCCTGCTTCTTTGACTTCTTGTTGATGCCGATCTGATGCTTCATCTTTTGCAAATCAATCTGCTCCTCGTCACTGCTGTCGTCCTCCAACTCCTCACGCTCCTTGTCGCCACCGAGGAAGAACCGCACGGAACCAACGACAACCTTTTCGTTGTCGGAGAGAGCCGCTTCCTTCATGACGTCGACCGTCTTGGCATCAGTCCAAATTTGTCGCTTCCACAGCTCGCGGGTCAGCTTGACAGCCCAAACAGCTTTCGGTGATGTACGGTCGGCCGTGATGAGGTTGTAGAGGACGGTTTGAATCGTGCGGTTGAGGGGGTGGTTCGTCGCCTTGGAGTTCGCATTGCGCATCTCGGTAAGGATCTTGCCGAACAGGAGCGTTCGCAGCGACTTGCTCGGCGACGAAACGAGAATGGGAAACAGTGTCGTAAGGTAGTACGTCGAGTCGATAACATCCTTCTTGCGGAGAAGCGCCAGAGCTCCGACAATCTTCTCGCGCAGCTCGGGGTGGAGGACCTCGTGATGCTGCAACAGGATCGCCTTCAGGTCATCGGGGAACGCGGTAGCGTGCTTCGGGTACAGATCGACGGTGTGGGCGAGGAGATCGACGAGGTTATGGAAGGACTCTGTGTACTCTCTCGTCGCTGTCGTCGGCGAAACGAGGAAGACCTCGCGCTGGCTCTCGTACTGGCCCCATTGCTGGAGGAAGTTCTCTTCGTACGACTTGGGATCGCGGCGGATCTTGTACTGCAGGCCGGCGCTGTGCTTGTTAGTGGTTGACGTGTCGGCTGGATCGCGAGTGACTTACAAGTCGACGTCGACCTTCTCGAGGGCGGTCACCTTGCGCTTTCCCATGGTTGCTATTTTCGCGATTGGAGTCGACGAATTGATCGGTGTCTGAGCGACGGCGGGGGACCTGACCATCAAAAATCTCGACGGTCGGCAACTTTTTTTGCTTATCGCTATCTTATCACAGAGAACTACCTAAGGTACTCCGTATTAGCTTATCGGCTCCAGCAAGCAATACTGGTGGGTCCGCTGGGTGAACTCCACCAATCGGATTCAGTCAAGCGGGCACCTTTGTTCCTTCCTCTTGGGGCATCGCAAGACGGAAGTACATCCTTGCTCAAGAGTACTCATTCCCACAATCAAAGACTGAGGTATTGAGAAAACTTACATTTACCTAACAAGGATATGAGGATTATCAGAAACTCGGCTGATTCTGATCGAAAACTGAGCCTGCTGATGGTGGGGATACTAGAGACAGCAGTGAGGTCCTCCAACATCAACATCTTGCACCACAAAATGCTCACCCTGGCGTTTTGCCCGTGCTGCGCCCCGGTTACTGCCAGGCTATCTTGGACTGATGACTGTGATTCAAGTGGCAAGTGTCTGAAGCCTATTCAGCATGTAAGAAGATCCCTGGTCGAGCAAAGTAGAGCATGACTCTTCATCGCTTTCGCGAAGCGTCATGTGAACAAGCATAAGTACATCCAGTGCGGGCTAATTCATGTCCTTGTCATACGTACTACAAAAACTAGCTGTCATTTTTTGAAAGACATTGGCAGAAGTGTTTGAAACAAGAGGCCGCGGAGCCGTGGCATCATGGTGTGTTCCAGGAATGCTTTCTAAAACAGTGAAAAGCCCTCGAAACTCCATAAACTTCCTAAAGTCGCCGGTCCGGCGGCTTCATCACGGGAAGTTGTCGTAAGCATCCGCTTTTTGAAAGGGCAGGAGAGGCATTTGCCGCCCTTCCCAGACAGGATTATATAAATGCCAAATCAATTCCCATCAACTCACAGTTTGAATTAGCACCATCAGTTCATCGGATCTTCAACTAGCTAACAGAAAAGAAAGGGGCATTTACGTTTCTATACTTGATCACCGTCTAGTCACCAATGAAGTTCTCAATCATTGCCATTGCCTTTTCCATCTTTGCAGGAAACGCGTACGCGCTGCATGTAAGTTCTTGACAACATATGGCCTTGCCACCTTCCAACCCCGAAGCTAGAGGACCCTATGCGCTATAATTCATTCAACCCAAGTGTTCTAACAGTATTCTGTCACAGAGATGCTCTTGTCAGCTTGGATCATCGTGCCAAAGCTTCTCTCAGGTGGAAGATAATCAGAGCTGTGGCGACTTCTGCAAATCAAGCTTCAGTAATGCCAAGACGTGTTGATTGCAAATTAGTGTTGTGAATTTTGTAGTCAATTTGCATACATGGTTGCTAAGACTTTCTAGCCTGGGAATGTGATAAGAACTCAGATACGGGCAGTAAACGCAATTCTCTGTTGAAGTCGCATCAACAGAGTCCCGGCAGAGCTGAGCGATACAACTTTGGGAGCAGGATGTAGGTACCCCAGTAATCTTTCTCCAGGCAATTGGTCCGTAGCCTCTTTGTGAAGGGTCGCAATTGGATGGATGGGGACGAATCAGAGGGTTCAAAAGGTCGTAGACCGCCTGATCTGATAAAGTAGTTCGCCTCAACACTTCTTCAGGCAACCGGAACTTTTGCTGCCTGGGGCTTCTCTTGGGCAGATAGGTGATCAAAAGGCCCTTGCAGGCTGGTGAGGCAAGACACAGAGACCCCCGTCAGCCTATCAACTCTTGATGTAACACAGCTCTGTCAAAACTCGCTCTAGCACTGGTCGTCTGCTGGTTTCCATAGCTCTAGCACCTCTTGATAAGCCTTGGCAAAGACCAGGCGACCAATGCTCTGCGACTGGTCTTTTGCCATGTAGCAGAAGTCCCCGTCAGCTCACCAGATTGTACTTTGCTTGGTGCTGTGCTCACAAAAGGTCCGTTTCTCTGAATCATTCATTCATTGTAAGTTGAGAAGTGAACTGCACGACCATCTAATAGCATTTAGCACTCTCATTTGGAATCTGGCGCAATACTTTCAAGCTTACACTGGGCACATCACTCTCGCTAAGTCGAGAAAACTACCGACATCTCTTTTGCATAGTCGTAGATATCGCGGCATTGTTCAATTGACCGCCGCCATGTCTGCTATTAAGTGGGATACTTGGAACGATCAGATCACTCAACTCTACGTCACTGAAGACAGATCTGCGGAGGAAACAATCAAGACTCTGAATCAGAAACACAAACTAAGGATAACGTACGTTTAGACCTTTGTCTACCTCTCGAAATATTCTCATCATGTCTCTAACATTGGAGAAGTATAAAACAGTTCAAGAAGCGCTATTCAGGCCTCAAGAAGGTGCGCGCCAACGAATGGAGAGCCATTAAACGAGAGATGCAAAAGCAAAAGGCCGCAGGCAAAGAATGTCTGATCTTCCTCAACGGGCGCCAGCTTGACCCTGAGCGGGTTGCTAGAGAACTGCGTCGATATAGCGGCATTCGCGGTCGAGATGTGGAGGATGGTGGTGTCCCAATTGGTGAGTACCTTAGTTTAGAACCCTTAACTGAAGTAGTCGTCGAGCACCAGATCTCTGAAACAAATTAGACATTGGCATCGATACCTCAGGCCTGCACCGGCTAGAATTGCGCACAAAGATCCTCCCCAGGAGCGATACTCTGTCAGATACCCGGTCGAGCATTGTACGGCTTCCCTCCAGAGCGGATGTCACTCGTGTCGCAGACCCTTGTGGCCCAAATTTAATGAACTTCAACCCTTCCTCTGCAGATGTGTACTCCTTTGATTTCGATTGCAGTAACATCAGCATGAGCACTCCTTGCTTCACTGAGCTTCTGGTCCAGAAAGGTCCCCAGGACATGCTACACGTGCAAAGCATCCCTCGTCCACGAAGTGGTCGAGAAAGTGCTGACGGGACTAGCGAGGGTACGGCATCATCGATTTCCCAGCGACGGTGTCCAACACCAGATTATGTTATTCCTGACTTCTGCCTTTCTGATTCAAGCATGGTATTTAAAACTCGTCCCAAAATACCAGCTCGCTTCTTGGGGATGCTAAATGGAATTGCATTAAATATCTCTCGTACGTAATAGCCAAAATGCCCCCCAAAAAAATGCTTGTAGAGACATCGCTAATAACAGCCGTAGAAGTCAATCACTTCATGAAAGCCCTTGAAAGGGATATCAGCACTTTTGCCTCCAAGGTGGACCAAGTCCGGTGGCCATCTTGGTGGCAGGAACCATATTCGAGTTCGGGTTCCGGCTGGATAACCCTGGCAAGCGGCGATCCTTCTCTACTTTCATTGAAGCCGATCTACTTCATTGCCGAGAATGTTCTTCGGCGAGACGATGATAGGTTGGAAGATCACAATAACGCGGATGCAAAGGATTGCCAAATTTCTCTGTGCCGGAATGAGCGATTGCTGAACTTATTTTTCTCCATTGTTCTGCATCTCATCTGCAACAACATCACAGGAATCCATGCAATTCCCTCATTCCTCCAATGGGTGAATGAAATGGATGTACTGGATCAACTTGCGGTGTATTTGAAGATGAATCTCAAAGATGCTGGAGCTCTTTTGGAGGCAGCTGTACGTCGGCTCAGACTAGGTCTATATGAAGACAGTCGCCTTCCGGCTCCTCGTTCCAACAAACACTCGTGGGGGGAGCAACTAGTTGACTTCTTCGATAAACAAGGGCTGGGAGTTCCCCCCGAACTGTCTTCACTTCTTCTTCACGCCATGGCAAGAAATTCGACCGCATCAGCTGCAAGGGCTTTACTTTCTCATGGAGCCGATATCAACTTTACCGCACCCATCGGATTTGAACACGGCACTAGACCCTTTCGACGCCCCTTTGCCCCAATCGGGCCCCCGCTATTTCAAGCCATATATTTCGAGAACCCTGACATGGCGGAGTTTCTCATCGAGGAAGGAGCTGAAATCAATGACTGTTACCAGGCGGATTCTCCCGAGTTGTCCTGCAACGCTCTTAGTATCTGCATCTCCGAACATGAACCATACGTTGCAGATCTTCTCGTTAGGAAGGGAGCTCAGATACCTCCATCGATCAAAGTCGATTTGCGGCCCCTCCAATTCGAGTTGAGGAGCGTATTCAATGATGGAAAGTATCAGCTTCTTCGGCAATGGGTCCGTCATCGCCTGCCACTCATTGATCTGATCGTTCAAGCTGCGAGCATCGGTAACAGCGAGCTCTCCAAAGTCCTTCTACAACACAACATACTTCAGGAGATGGCTTTGGAATGCGCCTTGCGTCGAGCCATCAAAGCGCGAGACACTCTCGCTGTGCAAACGCTACTCCAACGTGGCGTGAATCCTAATCCGCCTCCATGTCAGATCGAATGCTCGAGATTGCTTGGCATTGACGACGACATAGTGAGAGTGGCACCAATATGTCTGACCGACAATACTAGTCAAGAAAGTATGGACATCATGTTGTTACTATTGCGGGCTGGTTCTGATATGCCCCATCACACTCTCATCGACATGTTGCGATCCGACACTGTTGTACCAAAAAAGCGAGACATTGATATACCACTGCTATACTCCCTTTTGGGGTCGAGTGTGTTGGAAACGCCAATCATTGGAGCTTCTGCCTTAGTAACCGGAGTCATCAGAGGCAGCTTGATGTCGTGCAGTTACCTCCTTGATCACAAAGCTCCCCTTAACTACCATGGAGCCCGTAGAATGAGCTGCTTACAACGGGCGGCACGTCAAAGAAGCTTACTCCTTACACGTTTCTTCCTCGAACGTGGCGCTGATGTTAACTTTGCTGCCCATGAGGATGGAGGACGTACGGCACTGCAGAGCGCTGTCGAATGGGGTGCAACCTCAGTTGCACAGCGCACATACCCATTCAAATCAATCAAACAAATAAGTCAAACAAACAGTCAAATATAGGAATTTCAGCGAGTCAAACAATCAAATATTCTAGCCCGTATATTTGATATATTTGATCAAATCTAGAATCTAAGGGTGGACCCGAATATACCAATAATATACCGAGAAAATACGGAAAAAAGGGGCCGCCCGGACCCGGATTCGAACACCGGACCTCCGGAATTAAAGTGGAGTCGCCCCAAAAAATTCGGCGCGTACGGCGCCGCATCCACTATACCATTTACTCGTCTAATATTCAGCTTCACTCTATGATAGCTTATCACTCAAATCAATCAAATATTTGTCAAATTTATCAAACAATCAAATATGGCGCGAGAAATCAGCCAAATAATCAAATATGAACCTCATATTTGATTTGTTTGTTTGGGTATAAGCGCTGCAGTTGCAGAGTGTTTACTCAGTGCCGGAGCAGATGTGAGGGCTGCTCCAGCGAAAAGGAATGGAGTCACCGTGCTTGAAGCCTTGGCGAAATCTAACGAAAGTTACTTCTACCCGAGATTCGCAGCCGAGGTTTTGCAAATCCCAGACCCGAACTATCAAAAAGATCAAATCTCAAAACTAGAAGGTTTTCGAAATTGGGTGGCCATGGGCGCGCCCATCAATCGCCTAAACGGCGATGACAGTAGCTTACTGCACCACTTGGTATATAATTTCCATTACGAATGCCTGCAGTCAGCATTGGAACTAGGCGCACGAACAGAAGCCAGGTGGCACGTGGATAGGAACATTGGTGTGTTTCAGGATGAGCTTGAGCATGAGACTTCAAAGGGCGTGAAAACTCCGCTTCAACTTGCTGCATACTTGGACGAAGTTGAAGCTGCTCGCTTGCTACTCAAGTATGGAGCCGATATCAATGCCCGCCCGAGCGACGAGTACGGCAGAACTGCGTTACAGGCAGCGACGTGTAACTTCAGAGAACAGTGTGGACATGAAACGCTGCAACTTCTGCTTTCCTTTAACCAGGACATCAACGAACCACCAGCAAATCAAGGAGGCCTCACAGCCCTACAGGGGGCAGCAATAAGCGGCGATTTAGGTGTTGCCAAGATGCTGCTCGAACGCGGAGCAGATATCAACGCCCCTGCCGCAGCCGTGAGCGGCAGGACGGCGATCGAAGGAGCTGCTGAACACGGCCGTCTGGACATGGTACAGTTCTTGCTCGAGAACGGGGCCAAAGGTGATCCGGAGACTGGGTTCTCCAGAGCAATTGAGCTCGCAAGAGCAGAGACCCATTTGGGAGTTGCAAAGGTTCTTGAGGAGCACGACGAGATCTCGGCGCTACTTGATATGGGGCTGGCGTATGGAGCGAGTACTGACCTGGCCACTACTCTGCCATCTCCGGGAAGGATATTCGACATTTGAAACTTGATGTCACTGAGAAATTAACTCGAGTTAGGCGGGAGAGAAGAAATCTTGCGAGTGCAGAAATGTCTGGAGTATTACGTTCAAGAGGAATGGGGAAGGTCTTCTAAGGGGGAAGCCAAGACGGTTGAAGGCTCAGGTGAAAATGGATTCTGCTATCTTTCAACGTTACGTCTAGATCAATATTCAACTACTTGCTTACAGCGTCTATGAGCCCAGAATCATATGGAGGACTACGTGTTACAAGAGGATAGCGGAAGGCCATTGCAAACATCATTTGGATATCCACATCAAGGATAATCAAAAGAGGTTGCACTTAGCAAGTGATTGGCAAACATTGATAAACTCCATTCCTTGTCACCAGCTTCACAAGCTGGCCTCCTCATTCTCACTACAACTCTATATACAATCTCCCCAAAGCCAACCTCATCCAAACCCCACAGCTACACCACCACACCCCTCTTCTGAAAAAGACTGTAAAAGCAGATCCATCTGCTAAAAGACTGACTGGCTGGCTTGCTGGGTGATATGAAGAACCATTCAATGCATGCGCGTGCGTTGCGTAAACAAGACGTGTGCGTGGGTGTGATAGCGTAACACTTTGCTTCGTTCCTTCTTCTCTCCTTCCTTCCTAACTTCGTTCATTTCACATCTTCTCTTTGTCTCTTTATGCACATACCAACTCATTCATCTCTTTCACAGCTCATCCCGTTCATTCTCGTCCGTTTCCTCCAGCTGCTCAGTGTCTTCATTCGCAACCTGTGCTTGCTCATCTGCGACCTCGTGCTCTGCGTCCTCTGCGACGGGTAGAGCCGACTCAGTGGCAGGTGCCTCTTCCTCAGACTCAGCGCCTTCAGTGGACTCTTCGACGGGCGACACAGTCTCAAAAGCTGATGCCTCTTCAGTCTCGGAGGCGTCCTCAGAGACGAGAGTCTCAGATACGTCCTCCGCGGCACGGGTGTCCGCAACAGCTTCTTCACCGGAGCCTTCCTCAACTTTGACGACGGCATCAGCCTCAGCCTCGATCTTAGGAGCAAAGCTAGCCGTAGGCTGGACCCTGACAACCTCCGTCTCCGTAACAATAGCCTTGACCGTCTCAGTCACAGTCTCGATGATACGCACCAACTCTCTAGAAGTGATGGTCTCATGAACCGGAGTAGGTAAAGGAGCCCTCACTTCCTCGGAAGAAGGAGAAGCAGTCACAGAAGTTTCCTGCTCCACAGCAGAAGTCTGCTCCGTAGCCAACGTTGACGTAGGCTCAACATCCTCAACACTCGCAACTGACTCAGACACGAAAACCTCCACACTAGGCTCTGGATCAGCGACTTCAACCTCAGGCGTAGGCTGAACAACAACCTCCACCGAAGCCTCAGAAGCCGTCACGGACTCCACAACAGCCTCAATACTCTCCATCAACGGCGGCGCCTGCTGCGAGGCCGGAACCTCAACCACAGGAGCAGCAGCATGATCGACAAACTGCCCATCCCAATCCTTCACCTCCCTCGGTGCAGGGCGAATCGCCATGAACAACACAAGCAAACTCATGACCACGATGGCAAGGTTCTTCTTATCCTGCATAAACACCCGTGCAGCCTCGAGAAGCAACTCCGCGAGTCCCGCGTTCTGGAATGCTTGTTGGCGCTGGTGGTGCTGATGTTGCTCGTGGTAGTGAGGTTGTTGGGGTTCCGGCTCAGGTTGCTGTTGTGGGGGAGGAGGAGAGCGAGCTGAGTAGGCGTCGTGATGTGACGACGCGGGTCTGGATTCGGGGGCTGGCTCGTGGTTTTCTGGTTCAGGAGCCGGAGGGTGTCCGTAGATCTCACGCATGCGCGCCTCGTCGCGGAGACGGCGTTCCTCGCTTTGATCGTAGCGGGGCATCGGCTCCGGAGAGGGGGGCCGAATGTCCTCTGCCGCAGCAGGGGGAGGTGATGAGACCGGGATATGAGCCTCGCTCTCAATGTACTTCGGCTCCAAGAGATGAGTCTCCTCAATATGCGACGTCTCATGCAGAGGTTCCTCCATGGACGGCATATCGCGATCAAAGTCCGACATGCCGCGCTCCTCAGGCATATCCCTTCCCTCAGTCGACTCAAGGATCGTAGGATCGTGCTTGACGAGCGACATCTGCTGCGACTGCGCCACAACAAGACGCTCCAGCTCATCCAGCACAGCCGACTCGACAATGGGCTCAATTTCAACATCGACGCGCTCCATCTCCTTCCAGCACGCAGCCCAAGCACCGGTCCTCATGAGGCCGTTGCTAGCGTACACCTTGATGCGGAAGATCTTGCCGGGGCCGAGGGACTCGTAGCGGATTTCGTGGCGACATGTCTGGCACCAGTGCGTCTTTGCGAGGGCGCTCTTGCGCCTCGACTCTTCGTCGTACTCCTCCTCGTCGCTGTCCATGTCCTCGCCGAGCGTCATCTCGTTGGAAGGGCCGAGGTAGTGCCCGCACTCGAGAACGCGAGCCCTTCGGCGCAGAGGAAGGTCGAGGGCTTCCAACAGCCGCTCCTCGAGTATCTCGTACTCGTCTTGCGGGTGGGAGAGGAGGATGCCGCGCTCGCAGACAGTATCGGCGACACGGTCGTGAAGGTGGTGCCAGGCCTCGCGGAGCGTCTTTGCTTCCGGGGACAACGTCTCGGAAGACGTTTGCTCCAGGATCTCAGCCCATTGCCAGCGGAGCGGCAGGAGGGTGACGTGAAGAAGTACGAGCGGGGCGGGCTCTTTCTTAGGGTTGAAGCGGGTAGGTGTCTTGCGGCCCTTGGCAGAGTATTGGGCCGACACGTTGGGGCTGCCGAGGCGGGAGATGGTCGGCACCTGGGAGCGTTTGCTCGAGCGTGGTGAGTAGGAGCCGCCGGTGACGGAGGGCGCGGGGGATGAGTATTGCAGAGCCCGAACGTCGGAAGGGGAGCGGAAGGGCATCCTAGGCGCGCCGCGGATGGTTGGGACGAAGTCTTCCTTATCGTAGTAGGACATCTCGGACACGGAGACGTCGTCAGACATGTGGGAGAATCTCTTGGAGGAACGGTTACTGGTGTCCTTGTGATGGTCGATATTGCCATCAAAGGAACCGAGTGAGCTGCGCGGGCTGCGGTCGCTGAAGACGTCCGAGTCGCCGTGCTGGGAGGAGCTATCGCCGCCGTCCTCGTGATGCGCGGGTCGATGACGGGCATCGCTCTCCCGACGGCTAGTTTGCGATTGTGTGTTGTAGGACTCGCGACGACTTGCCCGCGATTCCGTGTTATACGACTCACGGCGGCTAGCGCGCGAGTCGGTGTTGTAGGATTCGCGCCGAGTGCTCACATCGTAGTGTAGCTCTGTGCCGTTATTTGTAGACCCCGTGGAGTCGTGGCGTGCGTGTGACCTATTTCTAATAGTCTCCATGGTTTGAGCCTCGAGTCGCTCGAGGACCTCCTTAGCGGCAGCCTGAATGAGAGCATCGGTACGGCCGGAGACGCGGCGGAGGGAAGAAGAGGAACGACTGGCCTCTTGGACGCCGGCGGGCTCACCATGGTCCTCGTCGGCGACTTCGATGGCAGGAGCGGGTGTGGGTGTCTCATCTGAGTCTGTCTGAGCCATGTTGAGTGAGTCTGCGACCTGCTCCGCCAGTTGGCTCGTTGTGATTTCGGCCGCGGGTCCAAGTGATCTTCCCCTCTCAACTTCCTCGTCTTCAGGTTCTGTCTCTAGGGCGGGGGTAGATTCTTTCTTGGCCTCGACTTCGGGTTCGGGCCCTGGTTGAACCTCTGGCTCAGCTTCTGGCTCGGCAGCTTCTGGCTCGGCAGCCTCTGGCTCAGCAGCCTCTGGCTCGGGCTCTGGCAGGGGCGTATCCTCTTTGCTCTCCTCCTCATGTTGAACCTCAGGTTCTGCCGGAGTTGTCGTCTCTTCAGCTTCTTCGGCCTCAACGACAGCTTCAGGCTCGGCCTGAAGCTCTGCCTCTACCTCAGCCACCAATTCCTCAAGCTCGGTCTCCTCCGCAGTTGCTGGTGCGGGAATATCTTCTGAAATTCCCTTCTCAGCTTCAGCCTCTGCACTCAAAGGCTCCTCCTCATGCGTATCCTTGGTATCGGTATTCGCAGACGAATCCTCATCTGCTGGTGTGTCGGCTTCTTGTGCGGTCGCCGCTTCCGGCTTATCCTCCTCAGTGGGATGTGTATCTTCCGAGGTAGGTTCCGCCTCTTCAACCTTCGTCTCGGATTCTTCAGAGGTATCCTCCGAGGTAGACTTCGTCTCCTCAGCCCCCGCAGCCTCCTCAACTGTCGTGTCGGCTTCTTGCTCAGGAGTATCCTCAGTATCATCCTCCGCGACAGCCTCTGTCACAGCTGCCTCGGCCTCTGTTGTGTCTTCCTCCTTGTCGTCTTCCTTCACATCGTCCGACTCGGTCTTTGACTCCTCCACAACGACCTCGGGAGTCTCGTCCTTGACATCCTCCTGTGTATCTTCCACCGTCTTCACCTCCTCGGCCTTGGCCGCAGCGGCGGGGACGTCGTCGTCCATAACTTCGGACTCGGCAGCTTCGTGCGCGGGTGTATTCAAGCAAGACTGGTCAACATGGATCTCAAAGTCGAGATCCTCGGGTTTTGGCCCGGATCGTAGCATCTGTCAGTAGTCGACAGACAGACAGACACGTTCCAGTCGTTAGGATGAACGGAACGGGAAGCAGTAGTAATCTGGATAAAAAAAAGCGGGCTTGAGGAATGCGGTGAATGCGGGTTGGGATAATCCTCCTTTCTCTTTAGAGACGAGGAAGAGAGACACAAAAGTCTCTCGAGAAACGCGAGGATGCTGCGTGTGGGGGTGGTACCCTATAATTCCAGTCTGTTTATGGCCCCCGGTCCGGGACGGGTCGAGGGAGCAACCGGTTTTGGAGGTGGTTCGTTTGGGATGGTTCGGTGGAAATATGGTGCTCTCTCTTTTCGAACAGGTCAAAAGTCAAGGTGGGACCTTGGTCTGAAGACAGAGTTTCCAATGTTGACTTTGAACTTATTCTGGACAATCATACAGAAACACACACAGAGAGAGAGGTAGAGAGAGGTGCTCGGCTAATATGTGATGCTTCGTTGTCTCCCGGTGGTTGGTCAAACTATTGCAAGTGGGCTTTCCACCTTCTCATCTTTTGGCGCCGGTTGGGCATTCACGATAAAAAAAGGGAGCTGCGGTGAGAGTGAGGCGCGCGTTCAGTCTAAAGGGTCGGGATAGGCCCAGGATGCATGCATCCTGCGTCCTTTGCATTGACAAGTGACGGGAGTGGCTTGCGCATCGACTGGGGGTTGCGTGAGCTGCTCGCGGTGTGCTCATCTGTTTTGTTTACTTTCGTTGCCGGGTCGAAGCACGGGGGTGGACGGTCACTGGTGACGGAGTGGGGGTGGAAATTTGACCCGCTGTATTTTCCTTCGCCCAACCATGCCATTTTTCGACGTCCTTCTTTTCGCCCAATTAGGTTCTTTGCCTGAATGTTCTGCCTTGAATGCGGATGGTTGGGGGAGGATACTCATACGAACATGCAGTGTCATGATCCTTCTGGCCACGATGTACGGAGTAATCTATACTTTCATATTCCATCTGTGTTCCTATTGTCAAGCAGCCTCAAACAAAAGGGTTCACACGCTCCCATTTCCCACGCAAAGTTCCCTTCCATTCGACTTCAACACATACATGTCTTCTTCCCTCTCGCACAGCCAATTTGACGTCATCTAAGGTAGTAAAGCCGATAAGAAGATAGTTGCACCATCAACGGGAATCCCGGACTCTCTCTGTCCCTCTCCATTTTGAAAGGTCCTGTCTCCAGGGGTTCAAAATGTCGGTGACCGGTCAGGGTACAGTCTTAGCCACCCGGATGACCCCATCCGGTCTTCCCATCCTATCCGAATTCACCTTGCTAGAAATTACTCCGTACCCATCCCGTTGTGGCGGCATGGCCCAGTTGCCGGGCCGCTTTGATAGTCCCAAAAGTCAATCCAACTATCCGCCGTCCTCTCAGTACGGACAAAACTAGTGAATTCTGGAAATGAAGTGCTCTGACGATCGTGACAACTTAGCTTCGATCCCTCTTGTCGATGCGAATATGATGCCATGTTGTGATTTCGTCAGTGGCTTGCGTCCATAGTCATCTTACCTGAGCGCTACGGATGGAGAATGGAATAGAAGCATGTAACCATAGCACACGTCAACACGGAATCAACGGAGAGGTCCAAACTCCCGGTCTATGATTGCAAACTACAAAGCGACTATTATACAACCCTCCGGCAGGCCAGCCATCTTTTCGTCTATCATGCTCTATGCTTCTATGATAGGCAGTTTTCCTGAAAAGATCAACCCAAGTCCCCATGCAGTCTTGCTGAACAGATGAAACAAGAAGTTTGCCCAGGCCGATGTTCGTTAAAGAAAAAATTTCTAATGCAGAGAAGAAATGCAGCCCCCATCTAGTGGGTGAGGAAGGGGGGCGGCAAGTGCTGCTTGCTGCTGTGAGAGGATATCATAAAAATGTGGTTCCCCGCCGTTTAGGTTCATTCCTGGAGTTTTACAATCCTGGATCCAGGGTCATGAAGAGGGGACGGAGGAGACATCTCTGTCCTCATCCAGAAACCAACACCATTCTTCTTCTTCTTCGTCTTCTTCGCCAACGATCTTCTCGCCTCGTCTTTCCGGTCCGTCAAGTCATTGTTTATTTGGAGATCTCAACACCGCCGGTGGCACCAAGGGCCTTCTTGAGGTCACCGTAGATGGCGAACTGACCGGCAGTCAGGGTACCGACCATGAAGAGACGGGCACCGATACCGGTGTAGGAGCCGCGGATGCCGAGCTCCTTGCCGATCTTGATGAGGCGGGAGGTGGTGCCTTCACCGGGGAGACCCTTGGTCTTGTTGATCTTGGAGAGCATGGTGTCGGCGGGCTGGGAAACGATGGCGGCGGCGAAACCGGCCATGAGACCGGAGCCGAGGTTGACGGCGGTCTGGGCGCTGTCGGAGAGGGTGTTCTTGGGGTACTGGCGGAAGATGGCCTCGGAGACCTTCTCGAAGACGACGAACTTGGACATGGTGTAGGGGATCCTGAAAAGGTAGTGTCAGTTTTTGGTGCTCTCCTTGAATTCCGTGCACAATACGCATCGTGCGCGCCAGGAAAAACTTTTGCTGGGGTGTAGAGATTATACTTACTGCTTGAACAGAATGGGTCCGAAACCGGCGTAGAAGGCACCGATACCCTCGTTCTTGAGCATCTTGCTGAAGCCGCCGATGAGACCGTTGGCGTAGGTGGGCTCGGACACGAGACGGATACGGGTGGCCTCAAGGGGGCAAAGGGCAATGTCGGCGAAAAACTCGGCGGCAGCGGAGGAGGCGAGGTAGACAGCAGTGCGGTTGTTGACGGCGTTCTCGTAGCCGATCACGTTGATGGACTGCTGCTTGAAGAACTCGTATCCACCGAACTTCAGGGAGCCCTGGAGGAAGTAACCGGCAGCGGTAGGTCCGAAGCCAGTGAGAAGAGCGCCGGCACCCTCGTTCTGGATGACCTGCTTGAAGCCGCCGATCATACCGCGGTTGTAGGTGGCGGGGTCAAGCTGGATTCTGGTCTTGACGCTGTTGATGCCAAGTTAGTCATCTGTGCCAATTGGTTGAATACCATTGCGGGATGTCATTGTCGACTGCCGCGATTGAGCGGAGAGCTTCGCTGGCGGGTTGCGGCCTTTCTCTTCCATTGTCCGCCATTTGGCTTGTGAAAGGGCACGCGCACCGGCCAGGGGGAAGATTCTCTTCCCAACCGCGGAACCGGCAGGGGAAAAACACCTACACATCGACGGGAGTGAGAGCACCGTGGGTGACGGAGCAGCAGACGGCACCGGCAAGGGCGAATCTGGAGTAGAGGGCGAGGCCGGAGAGCTGGCCAGGGGCGGCGGCAGCAGCCTTCTCGACGACGGCGTCGACCTTGGCCGAGCCGGTAGAGGGAACGGAAGAGGCCATTGTGGATGAGATGTGTGAATCGAACCGGAGAAAAAATACAAAAGGCTGAGTGGGGAGGGACTTGTCACGAAGAGCCGCGCAACGGGATCGTGAGATTCAAGGGGATGGAGGATGGATGGTTAAAAAGGGAGAAACTTTTTTCTGCTGTTGTCGAGGGACGGGAAGTACGAGGTGGCCGGGTAAAAATTGTGAGGCCTTTTTTTAGCGGCGCCGCGGCTGGGGGGTGAGGAGCGAACTAGGACCGAGACAGGCGCAATTGGGAACTTGTCCTTTGCAGCGGAAAAGATTGGCTCGGGATTACTCGGGAACCCGCGATTGCGCACTGCTTGAGAGGTACGTATCTGCTATCACACTGGACCCGACCGGGGTGAGCTCTTGCTCGGCCTCTCGGAAAAATCTTTGCGTGGACAGTCGCTGGTCGGCCAAGGTTTAGCCGGGGCGGTCCTCCCGCAACATCCAGTCCTGGTACGCCTTGCTATGCATTCCATCGTCGCAGTTCAAGTTTTTTTCTTTCGTTTCCTTCCAACGCAGCACGCAAAATCACTACAAGGGATCCACCCGTCTACTTAGCGTCTTCCATTGACCCATGTGTTTGCCCGTCAGTGTCGTCAGAGCTGTCCAGGATGGGCCATCTAGTAGTAGTCAGAGATACGGATACCTCCCGCTACCTGACTGCGTAGCCATCGCCGTTGGATGCAATCTGTGATAAATACCTAATCTTCAACCTACTACGTAGAACTTCCTGGGCATTAGCAATTCCATCCACGTCGCTCTTCGCGGCGCACATCGAGGCCACCAAACCCCAAGTTCTGTTCCATACATCTTACGTCCCTGAAACATCGTTGCGATGCCCGGGTTGGTGTAGATTTCGACGGCTGCATCAGAGCCGCCCTCCATCATGACTCAAAATTCGCCATCTTCCCGCCTACCCTTCTAGCGGATGAGGTAAGCTCGGGAAGCTCTCCGGCTGCACCCAGCCACCAAGCATCTTCCGACTCCGCTGCTCCGATGCCTCCGGGTAAACTGCCGACTACCGACAAACGTAAAGCCTTCCTGAACAGGTATGGAAGTCAGCTCGAGACGTCTATCAAAGCAATCGAACTGAAGTTCACAGTGCTCCTGTATCAATATCATGAATTTTGATTCCCCAATACCAATGGTGTTCCAGAGACAATGTTGTAAAAAAGAAAACACGCTGAAAAAACCTGCCTTCATTAGAAATACAAACTCGGAATGAATAATACAGCCGCCAAAAATGCATTTGAGCAACGCTGAACACTATGCAGCCCGAAGGCTGTACCAAATCTCAGACCGTTATCATCAAATGATTGGATATATTGCAAAACATTGCCCGCCGATAACTCTTTTCGTTCCCATTCCAACACCTAGATTTTTGTCGCCCAACAAAGTCCCGGCTCGTAGTATGCCGATTGATCGTACTTCTGAGGGTATATGTAAAATGACAGTCCAGCTCTGTGGAACGGCAAAAAGATGCAACATGACCGTAGATGATGGTAATTCCGGTTATATCAACAAGATAGCGAGTGACCTATGAGCCTGGGTCCATATTGTTGTTTTCAAAGAGGCCCAAAACATCTCCAGGCAGATATTCCAACCATGGTGGCATCATCTCGTTTGGCAACCCCAACGCTCCAATATCAATCGGGTTCTCAAAGGTGATGACATCCGTGATGGGACCCATGCCTTGCCCAAGGTAGGAGTACGTCGCGTTGGCGTATGTAGGATCGAAAGCAATGTGCTGCCCGGTATGATGCTGTTGCGATACCGCATCGTGCATATTGCCAGATGGCGAGACCGATGGCATCATGGAGTGGTCATATCCTGCCGAGTTGTGTGACGAAGGTGTGAAAGACGTCGGTTGCTGAGGGTGCGAAGTTGCAGCTAGAATTGGCCCGGCATGGCGTGTTGGGGGTGAATTTTGCTCTTCCTGGATGCCTTCAAACTGCAAATGGCCTCTTCCTTGATTAGGAGGGCTCATGGATGACGTCGACAAGCGTTGCGCGTGGTGAGAACGTGACGTTTGTCTCATGGCAGAAACAACCGGTTGGGGATATGCAGTAGCAAAGATGGAATGGGGAGCCGTCTCGGGCAAGCTCTGGCGGATTGGGTCATATGTCATGTTCCCAGGTGGCGTAGGCGCAGATGTGAGAATGTTGGATTGTTGAGGTTGCATGGAGCCGTGATGGCCAGACTGACTGGCATGCATGTTCTGGTACATGAGCGTTAGGCTTGAGTTTGGTGAATTTGTCGTACCCGTGAGGGACCAAGCTATTGGCGGCATGTTGGGTGTCGATGGATGTGGGAAACGCCCGCCGATTGAGCCTCGGCGAGGCAGTCGGGCGCCCTCGTACTCCTCATTGGTGTACGTCTCGCAGTCCCATATCCCCTTGGACTTCTGGTCGAGCGCTGTAAGGATGTATTTGACTCCGCCCCAGTACTTATGCAGTTGCTGGAGGCTCTTGTAGCAACGAGAGTAATTTTGGTTGGCAGCCGACGCGAGGAGAGAGTGCTTAGTAGACATTCTTTGCTCGTGCGAGGATGACTTTTGCCTCTGACCCTCCATCTTAGGCTCGTTTGGCGGAGATGTTTCTCTCGACGTGGGGTTCGAGGCGTTCGCGATAGATTCCATTAAGAAAGCGCATGCAGCAATGTACATGGGCTGGGATGTGAACGGGTTTCCTATGAAGCTCTTGGGGTCGATGAGTTCTGCAAAGGCGAGAATATCGGCGATCGTCTTGGCGCTAGACATGGAAAGCTCGCGACTGTTAGGTAGAAGCTGATGTGTGCTCCTTAACGAGCCAAAGGGGGTCAGCAAAGTAGGTTGGTGCAGGATAATGATGAGCGCATGGAACCAGAAGTGAAGAAGAATGAAGTTTGTGCCCTGCCCCAACTTCAAGTACGTCTTGAAATTGGAGACGCTGAAGTGTAGCCGGGGATCTTGCTTTTGGTAGAGCTTCGTTAGCTCATGCTCCATCCGCGAAAGCTTTGCCCATTTCTCCGAGGTCAGATCATTTGCGTTGCGAATATTGTTCAAAACGTCGGATACACGGCCGTAAAGGTGGATGATCTGGATGAAGACGGGGAAAGGGGCAGGCCAGCCCGATGCCGGGTCAAGAGTTGATACTGGCAGAGCCAATTCAAAGTCGTCATCACGAATTGTCACAGGCCTGCCTGTTCCAGAAGATATTACTCTGTCAAGAACGAAAACAGCCCAGAACGTATCGGTACGTTCTTGCTCAACCTCGAGCTGCTCTTCGCGGGTGAGTCCGTTGTCGTCCTCTTGTGGACCGTCGGTTGCTCCCGCATCACTGCTCGCTTGGTCTCCGTGGCGAGTGTACCAGGGGTCTCTTTCACCTTGATATATCACGCCGACCATCTTCTGCAAGCCCAGGTCGACGGCCATGCGAATGGCCAGGCCCAAGTACATCCACAGAGCACTGTCTTGATCTGCCCCGAAACCTTCGTACGCCATCATCAAAAGCGCCTGAACAGCGCCTACAGACGGACAGGGGAAAGTGTCGACAGTGGCAGCCTTCGCTCTGTGGGCGTAGAACTGGCCTTGTTCGGCATGAGACGCCTCTTCGTCTTTGCTATGCCCGAGTTGTGGCGAGTCGGAGAACCGGGCGGCCAACGCACACACAGCGTCGACAAGAATAGGCTCAACACGCTTCTCCTTGACCATGCGGGTGAAGTTACCCTCCTTCAAGAAAGGATAATTGCAGCCCAAATGCAAGAAGAAGACTTTGACTAGGTGTAGAACTAGAGGATGGACTGGCGCAGGGTCGTTGGGATCGTAGACTGGTAGGTCCTCGTCGGCAACGGCGACCTCTTCATGCTGAGGTATACCTGACAGAGCCATTCCCATAGACTGAACTACACTGGAACCCGAGCTTGGAGATGTAGCCCCAGCAGAGCCGCCAGTACTTCGTCTGCGGTCCCGTACGGACACCACCATCTGCTTGTAGCCGGGAACGATGGCTGTCGGGCCAAAGTAGCGAAAGTAGGGCACCCTGTGACGCTCTGTATGATGCGACACAGGAGAGCGGCTCTGGGTACTGCGTGCATCATCGGAGAAGGATGTTGCGCGAGGATGTGAGGGTCGTCGAGGTCGAGAGCTCTGGTCTTGTTCACGAGAGCTATGTTCTGACGAACGTCGCAGGAAGGTCGGCGAGTGGCCCGCATTGGTGTCGACAACGTTCCTTGGGGCTTGTTCGCCTTCTGATTTGAATCCAGAGGGGCGCCGGCCGGTAGCGGTGCTCTTTCCATGCTTCCTCTTGTCGGGGTTTCCCCCTTCTTCTTCCCGGATATGTTCGTCTTCGTCCTCGTCTTCCTCTACGTCGTCGTCCTCGTCATGGTGGGGATCTCGGGTGGCGATGGCGCCACTTGAAGATTTCTTCTCAATCACTTCATTATACCCCAAGCAGGTGTGTCCGTTCTTGGCGCAAGTTGAGCAGCTGGGGCGCTCGCCGGCGCATCTCGTCTTTCGTTTGCGACAGGTCAGGCATCTGTCGAAGGCCGAGTCAGGTTAGCTTCTGCATACAAAAAACGATTCACGGGCAGACATGCAGTAACTGTGCCAAGGAAAACAGCACCAGCCGCAACGACTAGCAGAGGAGCAGCAAAGGAGAAAAACTCACGCGGCGTTGATCCTGCGTCTTTTTGATGGCGGATGGCCTTGGTTTGTGACGAAGCGGATCTGCTTGGGCGCGGGGGTCGCTCCGTTGACGATGGAGGTCATGGCGCGCAAGGTGAAGGAACCTCTCAATAGCGACGCAGCATGATGCTGCGCTGCAGTGGGCGGAGAATGACTGAAAGGGTCAGAAGGGGACCAGACCAGCAGTAAAGGACTTTACTGCGTAGCGACAGAACGGCAGCGGGCGCAGCAGCAGCAGAGCAGCGGAGAGTGATCCACGTTGGGCCTCCAAGTCAGGTCAGGCCTGGGTGGAGATGGCAGGTGTCTCCCGGCTCTGAGGGGCGACGGAAGTTTGTAGCGGGTTGCTTAAACCGGGGTGTAGCTTCCGGGGCAGAGTGCTAGGTATTAGATAGGTGCGGCGTGCCTTGGGGAAAGCTTGGGTTGTGCAGGATGTAAAGGGGTTCTGGTGGAGACGCGGTGCTGTAGCTCCAGATCCAGGCGGGTAGGGCTCAAGCTTCAGCTGAGGGATCGGGCGACGGAAGTCAAATGTGTGTTGGATGGAGGTGGGACATGGCGGCGGGAAGTGTCATGGAAGAAATGGACATGTCTTGAGGGCCGTAGTCGTGCAACGTAGAAACATGGCCGTTTCATCCCGTCCCGAGGAGGGGGATAAAAAGAAAGTAGTGAGAGGTGGCAACGGACGGGTTACCTGCACTAATTAGACCACCAAGAAAGGGGGGATGAGATGACGGGATAGGATGGGATGGGAGGGGGAAAGAAAGCAGATGGGCAGAAAAAGATCAGCAACCTTGGACGGGCTGGCTTGGTGAGTGGTGGTGAATGGTGACTGGGCAATGCGGCAGATGAGGAGGGAAGGCAACCGAGGAAGGGGGTGACGAAGACGAGCGAGGAAGAATGAGGGGAGGGGGGAATGTTGGGGGCACTAGGGGGATGAAGGCGGTCGGGAGAGGCGCAGACGACGACGACGATGTTGATGGGTACGGAGTATCAAGTGGGAGTATGGCGTAGGGTAGGCGTAGGCGAGGACGCTCGGCGTCGTTCGAACTTGTCTCGTCTTGTCTTAGATTGGCATCGGAGGGCGGCGCAGGACAGGTTGTGTGGTTGTGGTTCGTCGTTCTTTGGACGGGATTTCGGGAGAGCGATCGTGCGGTGGACTGGGCTGGTGGATGACTGGATGATGGACTGTTGGTGTTCGGGGAAGACGGGGAAAAGCGATCGGGGGTGAAGGTGGGATGGATGGGTGATGGGTGGTTGGTGGGTGGTGGGAGACGCAGGATGCGGCGTCGACCAGGGAGGGGGGGGGGGGGGGGGGTCCTGTCGGGTCGAGGGAGAACAGCGGAGGGAAACCGTTCAATTAATGCTTCCATCCGATGCATATTGTAAGATGACAAACCAATTTAATTAAAGGAGAAATCCGTCCTGGGGTACCTTATTCTGAATTGCCTATGCTCCTTCCATCCTTATTGTGACAAGTGTTCAATCCACGGAGGAAAGAGCTCTCCAGATATGAGAATGGAAGGTTCCTTCCTGCCTTCTCAAATTGTGTTGTGATCACAGACAACTGCACCTTCCCGCACACAGCAATTCCGAAGCAATGGAAAGCACGAAAAACTGGGTCCCGTCATCCGTCAAGTCGGCATCCGCATGAGATGATCATCAATCATCTCACCAGTCTCCGCGTCTTCGGGTCCGTCCTTACATTCATTTACTCTGTAATCACTTCTCTGATGCATTCTTGATTCTTGTCTTGGTAAAAAGTGAGGGGCTGTTTCCTCCGAGAAGAAGCGTGGCTACTGGGCAGAAAAGGTATAAGTGAGCACATTGCCATGGGCCGAGCAATCTCGACAAGACACGAGCCAAGCCCAGTTCAACACCTATCACTTGTATCCGTAATTCATTCAGGGAATCTCGCATACTTGGGCATAGCCTCGTGCGGTTTGGTCCGAAAGATTACCAACTCAGGCTTCATCAATGGTAGTTGATAACTGACCAAAATGGCCATCCACTCACACACGCCATCTTCCAAACTCTCTCCCCCCTCTCTCTCTCTCTCTCTCTCAAGCTGCCGTCCACCGAGTCTCACCGCTTGCAAAAGCCGGACATATCGGTCAAGGGAATCAAGTCTGACTACCCCATCGAAAGGAAGGTGCCGAGAGGGAGAGAGGCTTTCATGTCGGAGTGTATCGCTTCAGGCAGTTACTTCCACCGCGAGTTTGGAGACTTTTCCCCCGCCTCACCCTGAAAGTATCCGATGCGTCGGCACTTGCTTAGATCACTTATCAGAATCCCCATGTTTGAAGAACTCAACTCCCCTCACGTCTCTCCTGTCGCCAAGTCCATACCACCGGTACCAAAACGCACTCATAGAACCACCTTCCTCTTCTCCCCCATCTGCCGTACCCTCTGTGCCTCTCACAACCACACCAGCCTCACTCATACAATCCATACAAACCTCCAACGAACCTCAAGAACCCTTAATGTGGTATTCTCATCTGACCATGCATCAGAAAGTGAAAGTCCGGGCGATGTTGTCTCACGTACGGGGTACACCAGATATCCAACCAGACTTACTCAGACTCATGCCGGTATCCCCCTCCCCTCCCCTCTCCTACCCTCCTTGCCCACACCACATCAATAGTGACCCGCTTTACCCCAGATCCCCGAGGCCCGCGTCAGCCCACTTGCGCCTTCGGCAACCACGGGAAGCCCGCGCGGGCTGGTGCCACCAGTGACGGTACTATTGGAACCCAGAGACTGGGCGGTAAACCCTCACTCGGCTCAATCTGGGACACAAAGCCCAGCCAGCAGCCCACAGTCACGGTCCTAGTTGTCTCATACAAGATAGGTCAGATAATGAAGAGTAACTTGGATTAACTAACGCCTACTACAAGGTGATGATATCGTAAAATCTCAGATAAACTCCTTGTCCCGCAAACACGCATGCCGTTCTGGTTGGCCCCCTTTGAAATACTGCTTTCTCATGTGCAACTTCAAAAGAACCGGTAGCGCCGAAACCACCGCCATATTACCGTTGACCCCCGCCCCTATAGAAGTTTTTTTTGTGTAAACCACACCTCCCTGATATGCCTGTCTTTGCTCATTACGTTCGATCTCATCGATGACTCCATACTATATACGGTGGGCGGTGATGATGGACAAGTCCGCATCCAAAGAGACGACGGGCTGCGTCCCTCTACCCAAAGACAATCGTGACGCCCATGTCCTCGCTAACACGTCTCCACAAGTCAGCCCCTGTACCGAGCCGTTGGCCAGGTGTAGACATTCCAATAGCATGATCCTCGTACGCGGCATGGTCGTCAATCATGTCTGCCCGCCTCCAGACCTCTTGCGCAATTGTCCACGCGCGCTGAATGTTCGTCATGCCCTGCCGGCGTTCAACAGCCACAAAAGCCTGCCGGGCTAGTTGTCGGTCGCTCGGGCTGATGGCTTCGCATGCTGCCACAAACAGTGGCCACAAAAGAGCCGCCATGGGTCCGGCGTGATTGACTGTTGCAGCACAATGACTAAGTGCCGTATGCGTGTGGTGCTGAACAAGATGATGCTGTCTCGGGTATCCGTAGATGCTGCGGTAGAGATAAACAAACGCAGAGTGGCGGTAAGCGAGGGCATTGTTGAGAATCGAATGCAGGCGTGCGCGCTCAGAAACGACATCAGGCTCATCTGAGCTCAGGTCGTCCATCGTGTCTGGTGAGAAACCCGGAGGAAAGCTGGGCTGCCACTGCTTGAGTGCGTGCTCAATTGCGTCCGAAGTGGTCTCGAATTCGGAGCGTAGGACGGCGACCTTTGTGAGCTGGCCGTTGGTAATGGCTGTCTGGAGCTCGGTCTTGAGGGCGAGAAGGTTCGAGAGGCGATGGATAATAGGCCAAAGCGTTGTAGAGAAGCCCAGCAACGTATCGACAGAGTTGAGAGGCGAAGTGGTAGGAGAATCAACCGGTGGGAAAGGGATAAGGCATCCTGTCGCTGGTGCGGTGGAGAGGGGAGCTGTGCCAAAGGAAAGCGCAGCAATAACGTCGTAGAAACGGAATGCCTGACAAAAGGGTCAGCCAAACATTACACGGACCGGGATGCAGGAAACTTACGCGTTCGAGGAAAGCGGTGGTCGGGTCGGTGTTGTCACTGCTACCGCTCATAATTGCAATGGCACCTTTGAGATGACCATCAACAATATTGGACCGGCCTTGTTGCACGAGCTATAGATCAATTAGGTAAGAGGTCGAGACGTTGCAAGCAATAAAACTTACTACTTCATAATAGACGAGCAACATGATCGTGGCCAAAAGCTCGTTCTTGTTTGCTTCCCCGCCGAGTTCAATCAACCGAGCCAGGCCTTGGATGGCTTGGTTGTGGAAATAGACCGCCTTTTCTTCCGTGTGACCGCAGCCTCTGTTCTCCAAATGCGCACTCGCGAGTGCGTAGATAGCGTTTGTGACGGTCTTGCTCCGGTGGCACAGCGGCAGCACAAGTTGCTGGAACGGGTTTCCGGCTTCCGTCTCTCGCAGGACTATGAGGTGTGACATGACGTTGGTAAAGTGATCAACTAACGCTCGACGGTTTGGCCGTTCCGAGAACTCGGAGAACGTCGGGAACAGGAACTCGAGACGCGGCGATGCCACTGGGACAGGCGCTATCATGGCCAGGTCCGGGTGGCGCTGAGCTCGTGTGACTGCAAGATTTTGAATTGCATCCTGCTGCACGGAGCGACGGCGAATAATCTCCTCGTCTGCATCTTCCAATGAAAGATTGAAAGCGACAGAATCCACCGGAGAGATCAGCGGAGCGTCGTCCTTGTCCTGATGCAGACCAAACATCTTCTTGAAGTCGTAGGCCAGCGGGTCGGCACTGTCTTCCGGTTCCTCTAGAATGGCCTCCTCCACCGCTCCATCGTCTTCGTCGTCAAGAGCCTCCTCCTTCCAATGTCTAATGGCCGCATCGGGTGCTGAATATCGTCGAATGAGGGCGCTTCCGCTCGTGAAAGATGCTGTGTCAGAACCGAAACCGGCAATGGAATCACGCTTCTTGCGTTGTCGAGGCTTGACTGGTTCGTAAGAGCATTCCTGGCCACGCTCGGCGCATCGAGAGCACTGCGGGCGGGATTCGTCGCATTTCTTTTTCTGCAGGCGAGAAAATCACAGTTAGAACCGTTTGATGGGTTATTTGGAGGGGCTGCTGCCGCGATCCTAGGACAATCGGTTCTCCGAATGGGGAGGCTCGTACCTTTTCTTTGCTGTTCAACGAAGTCAGTAAGGAGCTCGGATCAAAACAGTGAGAAGGGAGGGGTTGACTCACCAATAAGTACATCCTGCATGAGGCAAATGAGTTCATGTCAGAGATCGGCTCAAAATATGGCCAGTAAAGGCAAGTGCGTCATGACGGAATAAAAGGGTGCGAGATCTGGGGCAGCATCACGAAGCCATTCGAGCGGCAATAGCGAAGCGCATTCGGGGCAGTGAATTGGCCCAAACGAGGACCACTTGGCTGGGGGCGGGAGGAAACAAAGCGGAGGCAAACAGCAGAGCGTTTAGGTATCAACTCACCTGATCTGGATCGTCTCTTGGGAGCCTTTGGCGGGGCGAGTTTAGTATACAGTAACATGATGCTCAAGAGCTGGAACCTGTGGCGCGCACAGGCATGGCGGTTTTCAAGATTGCCGGAGTTGTGTTTCTCTCAAAAGATGTGGTATATGGACGAAGTTGCCCTACACCTACATCACGCACGGAGAGAAGGGAGAAGGCCTGCGGTAAGAGTGTGTGGACCGAGGCTACTTGGCCTAGAAGACGAACGAAGACAGGCTTTCACGATGTCGGGTAGGGTCCCGCAGTGAAAGGTGACGGTCGGGGCCAGCGGGCGCAAGGCGGTGCTGGTTTTGCTGGTGGTGCCTTATGGGATGGAGGGGTGAATAAGGTAGAATCGAGAAGCTCGTGGGGACTGGGGGAAGTCGACCAAGTCTGTGTAGTGGGTATTTCCCTCGTCTCTTTTTCCCCCCTTGACTCTGTTCCAGCCTAATACGCCTTGCCTTCTGTTTAAGAATCGATTTGTCGGTCTGGTGCCGAGGGTAAACGGGCTTTAACGAGGAAAGCTTTTCTCTCTTCCTGGGTTCTGTTCTCGCCCTTTTTCGACGGGGCCGCAAGCTGGGAGGGCCAGGGGCCGGGGGCTGATGTGCTGAGGTGAAGACGAATGCGTATTGTTGGTCCGTTCTCTTAGGGCGTGGGGGATGGGGATGGAGACGGTGCCTCTGGAGACTGTAGCAGAACGGCGAGATATGGGGAACTTGGAGAGGGCGGAGAAAGGGGAGAGAAGAGTCGAAGGAGCACTCGTGCGAGTCAAGTGAGATGTTGGGTGCGAGCCAGCTCAAATACCACTGAATGAAAGGAGGCAGAATCCGAGACGGCGAGAACCTTCAAGAGGCAAATGGGCAAAGAGGCTCGTTCAACCAGGCGTTTTCGCGATTTTTTCTCCAACAAAGCCTGCCCGTCCCCAAAAGCCACCAAAATGGACCAAGGTCAATGTCGAATCCCAAGTCGCGCTGGCGTACCGAGCGAGTACCCAAGGCCCGCAGCCCAAGAGCCGGCGATGGCGGCGTCCTTCCCAATGCTGACAAGACCGCTGCCATCACGCACATCGTGACCAAGAGATCCTGGGAGACTAAGATGTGCTAGAAGCAGAAAGGTGGAGAAATTTGCGGGGTTACAGCGGCGATTCTTGGTGCGGAGATGGGTGTCACAATCTCGGTCGACATGTCTGCAGCCCGTTGGCTCCAGTCCAGTCTCGATGGTGGTGCACCGGTGTCTGTGCTTGTTCCCCGTTGGTGGCAGATGTAAAGGTGATTCTCTTTCTATCTGGGTATGTGTGTGTGTGTGTGTGTGTGTGTGTGTGGTCACTGGTAGCCGTGAGGAAGGGTTTCCCTGCGAGGTGTGAGCGAGAGCAACGCCTGAAGAGCTATGGGATTACAGCAATGTAGGTACGGCGACCTGTCTGGATGTTGGAGTAAAGGGGGGCTGCCCCATGACAGGGTAGATGCTGGTTGGTAATTATTTGTTAATGTGTGTGTTCTTGAGGGATGGCATCTGAACAGGGGAGCCTTCGGGAGGCGCTGTCTCGTAGCGTCCATGTATCCGTACTCTCTCGAGCTCAGCCAGAACACGACGAGGTGCAATCTTGTGCCGTGACGATTCGGGTCGACCCTAATGCTACCGATTTCCCTCTTCGAGTTCTGCTTCTCCATGGTCTTGTGAACTCAGGGAACCGACGCAGCTCATGAAATGTTCCGTCCGGTACTTCGTCATGGTGACTGGCCTGTTGCTGCAAGGCATCTGCCATACCTAGCTGCCATGCCGCGCCCCCGGGACTTGATTGCCATTGTGTCAATGTCCGATGCCAGCTGCCAGAAGCGCGTGCTTTGTCAACCACCGCAAGCCGAATAGGGCAGAAATAGAACAGAATGAGAAGGTGGCGCGGAATAGCGTTCTTTGCAAAGTTCGTATACGGTCATCCCAGCTTGAAACGAAGCTAAGGAGACGCTTCTGCTGCTTCCAAGCTCCGGCTAGTCGCTGAACCTACCACAACTGTTCCGGCTCGTGAACGGCTCTGCAGGCTTCTGCCGCATTCCTTCCGGTAGCGAGCCAGAAACGTCATTCCTCCTTGTTGATGCGAAATGGTCGCCCATCTGCATTGCCACTATTGCCTGAGGCCTGGTGATGTTCGCATCTCCCTTGCAGGTCTCACAAACTTCGATTGTCAGTGGACGAATACCATCGGTACCTGTGATTTGGACCCTGCAGCAACCGGCAAAGTTTAAATGGCGTAGTCGTTCAGACGGCTCGGAACTCTGATTCTTTGCCAGCAGCCAGACTTGAGCTCCGCCTAAGGCAGTGCTGTAATTGGCGACTGGCACGACTGGCACGACTGGTTGTCTCCGTAGTGTCGCCAGGGCTGCGGTTGCGTTGATTAATTGGGTTGGAAAAGAATGCATTGAGTCACTTGACTTTGTTGGCCTATCCACCAATCGAGCCACGCCGCCGCGCGGTGTCGTCCTTCAGTCTACCAGCGGAACCGAGATGGCCACTGCTTGATTCATTTCCCGCGGGCCGTAATTATTGTGTAGCAAGGGGTCATGAACTGGCTGGCAGCCTGTTAGTCGGACTTGGACTGTGACATTGTCGAGTATTGCCATTTGTTAGGATGTCGAGCGCCTGACGGCAATCAGCGAGGGCAGTTGGTCTGAATGCAGGTGGACGATCTGAGGGTGCGTGGATGCGTGGGTGCCAAGCTCTGTATGTGTCCTCGATGGCCCTGCTCCTTTTTGCCTCTTTCTCACTGAACGCAAGCATTCGACCAGGCACACGCTTGTGACGACACGACTCAAGCGCCATGTTAGCTCGGGAGGTTAGCTGTGGTTGAGACGCAGACACAACCACACACACACACACACACACACACACACACACCCATGATCCTAGAGGCAGGCCGCCAAGTGATGAAGAAGGTTTTCTTCCCCGCATTCTCCGAGCCCTCAACCACCGTTGATCCGTCCAAGCCATGGGGTAGCGTGCCTGGAGTCTGGAGATGACACAGACTAGGTGGTTGTGACGATGTTCTCGATGGCTTCCAGCCCCTTTCCAGTTGGGTAAGACCCAGAGTCCTAGATGGACCTCGTGTCTCCGATGCTACCACATGGCGCAGGATGAGATTGGTGCCAGGCGGTAGGTGACGGAGGAGAGGCGGGCTGACGGGATCCTGGGTGCGGGTTGCGACGCTTGTTAGTGGCAGGATGAGGGGGTTGTCGGTGAGGGGAGCGACTTGAGCGGTCAAGGCGATCTTTCTGGGTGTTTTGTCTGCCTCAGCTGGACAGAACACGAAGTCGAGGCTCGTACTTGGGCTGTAGAAAGATGTATCTTGTAGATTGCAAGGTAAGTCTCAAGAGGAACGGTAGTAGCATGTACTTTGAGCTGCTTGGGTGGCTGCGAATTGGGGAAAGCTGGCACCTAATGTATCGCATTCTTAGAGACCCCCGTGGATTCGTAAATAGTTGCCATTGCCCATGCCCTGCCAGGTACTGACGGCACTGAGGTACAGACCAACCACAGGGCAAAGTTTGGCTTGTCTTTCTGATGAAAGTCAGAAGCGAAGACAGAAGCGAAGACAAAAGATGAGACGAATCCGGGGAAGGTCTCCCAAAGTAGAACTTGTAGCGGTTGATCAGCGGAGCGTCCTGTCGATATTCTGGGGACTCTTGAAGGAAGTGTCGGGCTGCGGGCAATCGGCGGGAGCATCCAGCGTGAATGGAGACGAGGACTGGGCGGCGGGTCATAAAGGAACTTCAAGGGACCAGAGCCCACCTCAGGCGGACGATTCGACTCCGCGAGCCCACTGACAAGGAGAGGTTCCCGCCGACGGTGTTTCCCTCGCGCTGTCCAATCGCATTGGGGGCTGGGACTAAGCAAAGAGCAAAAGTTCTGCCCTCTTTTTCGCCATTCTTCCGTCGATATTGCTGTGGAGTCGTCGTTCCTCGCCAAGGGCTGGAACTTGGTCCTTGTTAGGTAAGGGAAGGAGAAGTGTTATTCCTAGATTTGTCTTGCCCAAGGACGAGAGTATCTACAATTCCGCAGGTCCTGGGAATCCAACCATGTCTTGCCTAAGGCTGCATGGAAGTCTGGTGAACCGTGAAGACTGGTGATGGGAGGCAAGCACGGCACGGTTGCCCCATACTCGCTCCTGCTCTTGCTGCCTCCCACCAACACACCAACGAACCAATGGACACTACAGGTGTACGAAGATCAAACTTTAAGGAAAGTGCGAGCAATCCTTTGGATACCTACGGGCAGGACACGGGAAACGGGAAGCACACGTGGACGGGAAGTCCGCACCTGCATTTTTGCGGCGTGTCTGCTCTTTCCGCTCTTTAGGTGTCCATTCATCGGTACTTCGTACCTCACTCTGTGTGCCTCAGGCAAAAGACTATCCAGATCGAGGAAGGTACAGTCGGTTAAGTTACCTACACCTTTTGCTGTGTGCCTGCCGCTCCCACGCCGTGTCCACGCCTTCCTCGCTCGTTTCCATCGGTGATCACGCCGATCTTCTCCCCCTTCTACCTCCAGTGCAGGCAGGCACGCAGTTTATATTCCTGCCGTTGGGACTTGGGTCACTGGCAATACTCCGTAGTCCATGGGATTGGCAATCATGGGCTTTCCCTCTTTCCTTCCATTCTCCACCGCTGCCGCTGCCATGCCGTTGTGCCTGAGGTGACTTATAAAAAGTCGACAAGTACGTACCTCTTCCGGCACCAAGACTCTGCCGTCGGGCGCGTGCCTTCTTGGAAGAACTCAAGCCAAGCAGCTTGCCTTCTGCATCTTGTTGCCGCGAGGAGCAAACAAAACACCATTCCGAATCTCAGTGTCTCTCAGTTTCATCGATAGCTCAGGGAAGCTCACCGAGCATCAGGCATTCATCCGCCGCCTCGGTTTTCATAGTGTTTCCTCGAGCCAGATACAGATAGTCTTCCTGCCATTAGATTTAAGCCGTCAGGTAGTTGGCGAGTCCGCTTAGGTTTCATTCTGAATACTCGGTAGGCTTCTGGTCGAACAACAGCACACCTCTCAATTCTCAAGTTTTCATCTGATGACCAAACTAGATCCGAGTGGATGGTTCGCTTGTTTGCAACTTTCTTTTTTCATCCCATACTCTGCATCATCCAGACGCGAGGTCCGTGCCAAACAACGTCGACTTCATCCGCCACTTTGCCATGAGAGATCGCAGCTCGCCCTTCAAGAGTCGAGACAAGAGTGTATCAAAGAATTTCGACTTGAGTGCAAGTTCACAATGGAAGGTCTTCTTCACCAGACTCGCTCACAGCCTTGGCCTTGCTTCGTAGGCCCGGTTGATGCACGGGGTGCCGTTGTTTCGTGAGACACGGGGAATCTGCAAGCATCAACATGGGGCCCCAAATCGATGTCTTGCTTCTGTTTACTGGGATATGCAGCCATCCTTGTGGCTCGGATATTGACTAGCTCCTTCAAAGACGCTGGCCCGCCCATGAAGGCCATTGTGTAGGCCATGTCTAGCCAGGGCTTCGACGACATGTGGGTTTCATCGAGTGATGATTAGCCTCACTGGACATCTTATCTTCACAAATAGATATTGTGGGATATCTGCATATGCCGTCTCGAGAAGTCTGGGCCGCAGGAGAGAAGCAGCTGTATGAATGCGCGTCGCTGCGGACGTAAAAACCATCGTCCGATGCTGTTTGTCGTTGGCTATGGAAGCGCTGGTGTTGGTTCAGTGTCGCATTCTCTTGGAGACAGCCCCCTGAGACGACCAAGGACGGAAAACATTGCAGACAGCAATCCCAGATATGCGCATCGCCAACAAGCTGTCCACTCGCATCTACGTCCCGAGCTCTTCCAGCGACGAGCCGCCGCTCTGCACGCTTGCTTCCCAGCCTGTTTTCCTTCGAGCTGCCACTCCTGTTGGCTGCTTGTCGTTGACTTGCAGCTCACGCCTTCATCTTATTGGTGGCCTTCGACATTCTCACCACACGATGCCCACTCTGGACGGTAAGACAGGCATTGTCGTGCCGCATCACCGCATACAATGTCCGACCAGGTCGTCAGCTGCTTCGTTTCTATTCGCTCCCCGAGTCTGAGACCAGTCGCGCCCAGCATACTCGCAGCAGTGGCGGTGATCGAGAGCAACCAGACAAAGTGCCATTTCTCAAATACCCCTCCACCTTGGTCTTCCTCCATGGTGCTATCGTGGCTTACCAGAGGCTGGGACTGCACTTTACGCACTTCCCATTGGGAGAATATCACCCCTCGTTTCTCCTATTATGGGCAAGCCCGTTATCCAGAGTGCTGACACTCTGACAAAAAAGCCACTTTAGAAATCCCATCATCCCAGAGATGCCCCCGTGGAGCCAGCTGCGAGCCAAGGCCCTCCCGTCACACATGCCCGCAGTCTAGGAATCCGTCCATTCCCCTCCCAAACAGTCCATGATCGCCCTCTTCTCTTCCATCTTCATCTGCATCCACCCGCTGTCGGGTCGATCATACCTAGCGAAAAGAAGACAGACACGCACGCGCGGTATCGAGTTCAACTTGACGCTGCCAGCGCGAGCTATACGGCCGACGGGGTTTCAAGTGAACGACACGCGCTTTATTCAATCACTTCTCCGTCTTCGTCGTCCCTCAGCCCTACTGCTGTGCCCCCGATCGCCGATTATTATATCGTGGGGTGTGACTGCTTGTGGTTCGGTGCTGTGCTGTACACACCCGCTCAGCCCCCCGGAGACACACCTGCGGTTGGGTCATCTCGATCCTCCTCACGCCTCAAGGCACCAGCATAACTTACCCTCTTCACAAACGACCTGGCCAGCTCTTCAAATTACTCGAGTCGAAAGATCTTCCAAACACTCCTTACACCGCCGCCGATCTCTCAAGAACCTTGCGCTGTCCTTCGTTCGATTAACCACGCTCAAGACTCTCGACAAAACGCTCGCTGATCCGAAGGATCTTAGATGATTGGCGAATCCCGTAATCCAGTTGCACCGCTCAACTATTGTGCTTATTCATTCGATCACCGCCACCACCATGAGGGCGACAGCTTGCTCGCTTTGCGTGCTGTACTTGGGGGTTGACTTGCTGGTCAGGGCAGTCGAGGGGGCGGAATTCAAGAGACGAGATGGGGTGCACCGCCTTGAGAAGGCACACGTCACGGTCTTTCACGACCTCAATCGAAGGGGCACAACAACTTGTGCGACCGGATACTCTGCTTGCCCGTCAAGCTTGGATGGAGGGTGTTGCGCTTCAGGCTATGCATGCGCGACGGATTCTTGCTATGCGACCACAAGTGCAGCGCAGACTTGCGCAGGAAAACCTGGATATTACCAATGTAACACGGTTTTGGGAGGTGAGTTGATTTGGTTCCCAGTACCTGTCTTGGAATCGTGAGCTGACACACTTTGCCCAGGCGGCTGTTGCCCAGAAGGATATCAGTGTCAAAGAGGCTCAAATTGCGTTCCAGCGTCTGGAGTCATATACTCTCAGTCGTGTCCGGCGAGTTACTACTTATGCCCAGCTAGCTTGAGCTACGGCTGCTGTCGAGACGGACTGGGCTGCGCCGTAAGCGCTTGCTACTCGACGGAGCCCTCAACTGTCACGGAGACGACGACGATTACAACGACGAATGACGCCGCGCAGGCGATAACCACGACTGTAACCGCAACTGCTGTTCTAACTCCCTCAAGACCTACCACGGCGCCAATAGTAGCAACAGGGGCGAGCGACCCGGACCAAGTTGTGTTCAAGTACTATCCGAGCACTGTTCCAAAAGAGCAACCTATCTCGAGCGGCGATGGCAACAGTGATGGATTGACTTCGGGGCAAATCGCGGGTATCGTGGCTGGAGGAGTTGGCCTGCTCATTATTGTGCTGGTGACTGCGTGGATCATCATTCGGCACCTCAACAAGGTTGTCCAGGCAGTCGAGACGAGCAACAAGGGGACCTCTTCAGGGGCTAAGTCACGCCCTTCGATGTATGAGTTCAAGCCAACACCATCAGAGGTTGATGATTTGAGCATAGACCCGCTCATGATGTCTCCTCGGCCATCACACCGCAGATATGATTCCGATACGACTGCCGACTTCACGCCTCCATATCGCGGCACGCCGGGGTCCGGTGGTGACTATCAGGCAGTACCGCAAGGGTCAGGGTCCGATCGACACGCTAGCTACGACTCAGCATATACAGGAGGCTACTTCGACGTGGCGCCAGACAGGAGTCAGCGCGCAAGCCAGGGATCGAGCGCGTGGGTCGGACTCCATCGCGGAAGCACGGATTCACAAGGAACCTACGCGCATCTTCGCCATTGGAGCAACGCCAGCGAAGCAAGCAGCGACCACGGCAGTGCGGGTACTCGGACGCCACTCCAAGAACTCGACTCGACGCCATATGTGCCGGAGTTGGCCGCTTCTCCCGTCCCAGACGCCGTGGCAGATACGCGTCGCCGGTCAGGGAGCGGGCTATCGGGCATGAGCCGGCCGCCTGCGGTCCATCAGCGGCGAAGGAGCAGTGAGGGAGGCCACGGCAGAACGAGGAGTGACAGCTCTGCTCCAGCTGGGCTCAGTGTTGTGAATGAGGCTTCAGAGCTCATCGGCCACTATGGCCCGACGGATCGAGCGAATGGTCAGACGTCGAATGGGAAGTAAAGCTGCGTTCAGTGCATAGCTTTCCTATGACTATACTTCGCTTCGACCACATGCCGTCGCAAGACTACGGAGTCAGTCACAGCATGGCTTTCGAGCTAACGCAAGATTTGGAGTTGGAAGCCAGACACCAGACGATGCTTTCTGACGCTGCAAGGCCGTGGAAGCTTGCATCTCTTTCTTGGATCCTTGATCTTTCTGTCGGTCCGGACAATCATTATGTAGTTATGATGTCCTGGCTGACCTAATGGGCCTCCATGGGCATTACCGAAGAGGCATCTTAATCACTAGGAAAGGCAGCACCTCATACTTCTTTGGGGATAGAAGTGGTTGATGTTCAGTCACGGACGGTTGGGAACAGGAAGTCCTCCCGGTGGACGCGGCACGAGGGAGATGGGGATGGTCGTTGACCGCTCAGGATTGAGAAATACGATATAGAGAGCGGATGGCGTTTCTAACGGCAAGGGACTCTGATGCCGACTGGTGAGCACCTCACCGCGGAAAATTGCGGCAAGGGCGGGCTTACTCTGGCGCAAAGTGTTTGGTCTTGTTTATCCCAAGTCACAATACATGATACCTTTTTTTTTCTTACTTTGCAAACCCGCACTGAATGCTCCGGATGCCTCGCTTTTCACACGTTCTGGATGCGGAAGTGAACCCCTCGACGAGCGGTGAGGCAAGAGTTTGCGATGTCGGTATGAGCTGCAGAGGTTCGGTTCCTTTCTTCAACGATAGGCTATATCATCATGTCTTGCTTTTGCTTTCGCTTTTGCCTTTGCCTTGATTCTTCAGAGTAGGAAGCTAGGAGTAGACCAGACGAGGCATTGGCCGTCTACGGTATCATCAATGCGAGCGCCTGTGCCTCTGATGCCTGAGCAGCATCACCGTAGAAGGTGAAGAACAACGACGTGATATTAGACTGATATGTAGGACCCGCGGCCCCGACTTTATCTGCGGGGTTATGAGAATCTCATACGGACGATAGTCGTCAAAACCGATCTCCTTCGGGGTAGCATCATAGCGAGACCGGAGGCTCGTCGGAAGAGGGGAGAGAAGTTACATTTCCCAATGAGTAGGTAGACAGCTTGGGCAGAACCGAACGCGAGACTTGCCTGACAATACATGGTTCCCTCCCACTATACATGCTGTCGATCATATCTGATGAGATGGTACCCCATCATCCTGCTCGTCGGGACAACAACAAACTCGCTTGAGAGTCGCTTCTGGGTCTGGCATGCGGAGGGTAGGGGGGAGGAGGTGAATATGGGGAGGCGGCTCTCCCGTGGGTGACAGCATGTCGGCTCCTCGGGATCTCGAACGGAGCCCCAACAACTTCATTGAACAAGAATCTATGGATACATAATTTCTTCCGCGGACCGTGGGTTTGGAGTCGAAGCAAGAGGCCGAGAAGGAGACTAGACCTCGGGACAGACTCCTCCGTCAATCAGATGCGGCCTTGATCAATCCTTGGAGGAAGACGCACGTTGCTCAGACGGGGCGTTAGTCCGCACCGGGGATAGCAAGATGGGTAGATACCTGTCACTGAGGAGAGGCGGTGCGAGGGAGGTGCATGCTTTGTGGTTCGAGGGCTGGGGGAACAGCGGTGATGGGCGGGGAAAAGAAGCTGGGGATGGCAAGAGAGGGCACCATTTTGCTTCGCGGAGATTTGATGTCCGAAGAAATATCCTGGGGAAGCTTGCGAGGGGAAGGAAGGAAAACTTGGAAGGGATGGGAGATGATTATCACGGCCGGATAAAGTGAGCTTGTTTACTAGGAGGAACGGCGTGCTTCTTGTTGGATGCACTTGACCCTTGTGCAAGGCAGATGAACTCGAGGCCGGTGTCGGTATTGATGGGTTGGCTACCTGGACTCATGTCTCCTGAACTGAGTTTCCAGGTATTGATTAAGAATTCTAAGTCAAAGGAGAACACTTCAACTTGGCCCGTAGCGTTGCTCAACCATAAGGCGTTGCCCATGGCCTTGTGTATCTCGACTTGAGGGTAGAGAATTTTCACTGTTTGTACGTGCAGTCCCGAGGAGCCAACAGGTGTTCAGAGTTTTGACATCTGGAGGAGCGCAAGCTAGAGCATAATCAAGACTAGGAAGGTGTCTCAAGCAATCTCCCAAGACACACGCGTATCTTTCGTAGGATTTAAACCTGGGGGATGGGAGGAGCAGGGGTAATGGCGGCCAACGGTGAACAGAGCAGTGAGCTTTGCGATAGCAACAACGTGCTTGTGTCCGCCAAGTTGCTGGACTTTTCCATTCACCGAGAGGAGCCCACCTCGCTTCCTGGGCTGGCGGAGGTTTGTCACATACCATGGTCTACACGTGCTATTAGAGCCTGGTTCAGCGGCTGGGAGGTGTACATGTGCCCTGAACGACTGGAAAAGTTGGCCACAGCTTTCCCATCTCTTCGACTCTTTGTCTCTGAATTTTTCGCAGCTCGGCGGGCCGGAGATGGGACGGGTGGGCTTCTTACTTGACCTTACGTAGTAGGCTGTAAACGGGAATGATGCGCCGATGGGGACTAGCCTTATTGATGGAGTTGGGCCAGGGTAGAGAGAAGATCGAGTGGCGACTGGAGAGGAGGATGAGAGCCTAAATACTCAATCCTGGACTATTCGAACTCAAGTCATCGGCTAAGCAGGTGTGAATCAATGTAAAAGGTCTTGAAGGAGACTTCCACGCCGTCGCCACGTGCCACTCCAGAAGGAAGGTCAATCAAAACAACATCAACGGCCTTCCTTGCAAAGTAAGGAAAGATAATGATGCTTAAAAAGCTCGAAAGGAAAAAGAGAAGAAAAACTCGGGAACGGTGGAAATTGGGAAGCTTAGTCCAGCAAAAGGCCCCAGCCGGCGCGAGACCAACGAACCAACCTCCACCCACGCTTCTGGGCACGCCCCCCAGTTGCTCCAGCTGCCTCTTTCGGTGAAGCGGGCTTGCTCGGTTGGGGGGATTCCCCTTGTTAATTAGCTTTTTGGCTCTCGCCGCTTCTCGCTCTCTACTGCGTAGGAGTAGTTATCGTTGGAGGGCCCAGCCGACGACTCGAGGTGTGCCGACTTGGTATCTGACTATCTGTTGATGATAGAGGAGGATTGGCGGTGATAGTAGGCAAAGAGGGAAGTTGAATTTACCTTGTCCCAACGGCCAGCGCCGATGAGATCGAGCGGCGCGTTCCTGGCGCCGTTTGGCCGTTGGGAAGAGTGGGAGACTATGCTGTATCCGTTGCTGATAGCCAGCCTCCGGCTCGGGAATGGCGCCGACCAGGTTGACGAGCACTCTTGGTGTGTTTAGGCACAGACATTTTGGTCAATCGTCTCCGTCCTGATAGTGTCTCTCGATAACCTGAAGGCCTGAGCCAGTCTCAATACCATTAACAGCGGACGTTGACGGTGACACCGTAATTTGCGCTGTTGGTCGGTCAGCAGAGGCTGCCAATAGAGACGGGGTCAGGGTTACAGCGCAAGGGAGCTACGGCGCTGCCAACCTCTATTCTGGGTTTTTGCCAGGCTTTTTTCCCAGGTGAACACCTTGACGACCGTCGCATGGCGGACGGGGGGTGGTACAGTGTGTTTGCTGTCATGGGTCTCGGCTTGCGACGCTGATGCTTTCGATAGCTCTGTCCTGCGCCGACTGGACGGTGGACCACCCGACAGCAGGCGGCGGACCCTTGAGGTGGGTTGTGCGCAAGCACAGCTCATAAGCATAAAAGCTTCAAGGAGTGCCCTTTCCGTTCTCCCCCAATTGCATGGCCATCTCCGGCTATCGGGAGGGGAACATCCCCCCTCCACTCCATGGGCTGATGGGCAGGGCGGTTGGCAGGTCTAGGGAATCGCCTAATGATACTTTGTACACGAGAACGGATTTTCCGGGCTGAAGAGCTTGTACCGCGCGGGTGAGGTTAAATCATTCGTTCCTTGGGTTGGTTGGCCTATCTCCAGTCAACTACCGAATGAGACCAAGAGCCTTTGAAGAGTCTCAAAACTTCTAAACGAATGCAGGTTATGAGATCTTTGTGCCAACGAAATTTCCATGACTTACGTTGTTCCTCATGGAGGCCAATGTGCGGTTTGAAGAGAGAAAAAGAGCGAGATGGTGACCGAGGGTCGCATCGGATCATCACCGACAACATCATCGCCAATGCAGGTCGGCGGCGCGGCCCTTTAGCGATGTGTTCCAATTGGCGGGTTCCCTGCCACTAACGATTCCTATCCAAACTTGGGCTCTTCCTTTTTCCTTTCTCGCTGCACTTTTCTTCGCTCTTGACTTTGCTTTCGCTCCCCGTCCCGTCATCAACAATCAACTTATAGAGCCCATGTAACTCCCATGACCTTGCCTGCATACCTTAACTTACCGTCTCTTTGCTTTGCTTCTCCTCATTTCCCTTCTGCATATCGCATTTCCCCGCGCTGTACGAATACACACCCTGCCGGAGGCTGTGACGCTGCACCCTGCCGACAGCCGTTCAAGTCTACTCTTCCTGTGCAGACTCGAGCCAGTTCCGAGACGGTGATACATTGAGGCACGGCAGTCCAGATCTATGCTTCTTCTCCGGCCTTACCATCCAACAGTTCACTTATCAATACGTTGCTAGGATAAGCTATTGACGGATGATCAAAAATGCTTCCAACAACGCGTTGCTTCTGTAATCTCAGTAGTCTGGTCAGCTCCCCCAAGCACTGGCAGACTGAGAAGTTCGAAGCAAGAAACAGCTCGATGACTGGTCGGACTTCTCTTGTGTTGTTTGCCTGCAGCCATAGTGCTTTGTAGCCGTACAGCAAAGTCAAACTCGCGCCTGAACGGGTGATCTAGGTATCCGTACCGTCACACCTCGGCGTCTCCCTGCCAATCGCCTCCGCCCCTTGTGCTTCCACCGCCCGCTGCCGCCCCAAATCTACGACATAGCTGAGGACGCCTTGAATTCTTCTACGACGCCAGAATAGCAGAGACAACAGCCACAAGCTGACTCTCGCTGTGCCGTCACTACCAATTGCAAGCCGGTCACGGAAGCCCACCGGCCAAGCCGCGCGTTGTGCAGATTTCGATAGCGTTCATGAGAGTCGAGCCGTTTGCCCAACATGACCCTCCAGATAACCTCCCTTGTATCCGGCCGCGAAGTCAAACCAGAATGTGATCCTCGCCCTTTGTCTCTCGGCGAAGCAACCGGCGTCGCCCCCGGGCATCATTCATAGGCTCTCCAGGAATTCCCGACGTCAATACTAGGGCTAGGCCGAATCAGACCAGCTTCCCCCGCCGTAATAGCGTGGGCAAGGGGGCGTTGGAAAATCAATCTCGAGGTTCCCACGAGGGCGGAAGAACACACGCGTTTTGTTTCTCATCGGAATACTAGCCCTTCGTGCCCTTGAAATCAAATGTCACTCTCGGCCTTGCTCGTCAGCTAAGAGGTACCTCTCCTCCCAGTCTCGGCCCCATCCTCATGGGCCAACCTTTGCTGCGGATACACTGCGCTACTTCGCACGCTTCACCTACGATGCGCATCTTTTCATGTTCCTGCTGTTCGCCGCCTGCCCACACTTTCTCCCAACCTGCCTCATGCGGATGTCCAGCCTGCTGATAGGTGGGAATTGCAACCTTCTTCAGGAGATGGGCTGAACGGGCTGGAGCTACTGCGGTTCGCTTCTTCCTCGCTTTTCCATGTTTCCCTACAGGCTCCCCCTCTTTCGACCCCTGGTCCTGTCTAGTGCTCAGGAACAGGGTGTCACTGTACCGGGGGAGCCTAGCTCTCCAATATGTCTCTTTGGTAAACCCACGATGCTTGCTGCCCGTGGCTCTTGGAATAACCACACTCCCACCCCTGTCGGTTCATCCCAGGTCCCGGTCGATGACCCGCCCTTCCTATCGCCGCCTCTTCTGGGCGCTGCTCAGAATGGGCGGGTGAACTCCGCTATTCTTGTGGCTGCTGCTGCGGTTCGTATTGAACCAGCCGGCTGGCTAGCTGTTTGCTGTACTTCGTACCAAACTTGCTCGCATCTGCGTCCCAGTTCTGTTAGTCCCCGTCTGCGAGGGGCAAGGGACCCGGTTCCCCCAGTCCAATTCGAACCAGTCCACCACTAAGTCCCAACACCACTCGAGGTCCCATCCCGCATCTCACGGATATATATCACGGTGCCTTCGTCTCCATGTAATCGTTCCCTTTGCCTCCCTCCTTTCCCCTTTCCTCATCCACCGACTTCCTACCAGATCCATCCAATCAACTCCCATCCATCTCTTAGGACCTCAGTCGATCGTCTCCTCCAACCGTCAAAATGAAGGCCGCCGTCATCTTCTCCCTCGTCAGCTTGGCTCTCGGCTCCGTCGTCGAGAAGCGCGCCTGTGCCGGCAACAACTGCAACCGTCAGGTCACCGGTACCCGTGACGGCCTCCTCCCCATCACCTCCCGCCAGGCCGACTGCTCTTCCTTCATGCAGGCCACCGTCACCCCCTCCCCTACGTATGTCGACCTCTCCATCAGTACAGTACCTTGGTGATTCCTTATAGACTGACTCTCTTCATCCAGCACCGTCACTGTTACCGTCACTGCCGCTCCCGCTCGTCTCCGCCGCAACGGCGAGATCGCCAACCGCCAGGTCACCGCTCTCCCCACCCTCATCCCCGCCTACGCCTCCTCATGCGGTGACTCTGCTGCCTACTCCTCCGCCTGCTCTTGCTGGGGCATCACCGCTGTCACCACTACTGCGCCCAAGCCTACCGTCACTGTCACCACCACTGTCGACTACTGCGAGGGTGAGTTCTTGCCATATAGGTACTCCAACTAGCCAAAGTTTTCAAGATGCTAACTTGTGACAGACTTGTAAACGTCTCGCTCGACGTGGAGATGGAAAGTTTGAGGGGATGAGAAAGGTCATTCATCTGTTTCTCGAGGCTCAATGTTGAGGAAGGGAAAAGGCACGAGGCTGTGAGAGGAGGCCCCAGTCGAGCTTGTATAGGAACGCACGGTCACCGCCGCCGTCACCTTCGGATCTCGCAGAGATCTCCTCGATTACGAATTCAATGGACTTGATCACTCATTCATTCGATCTCTTCGGGACCCTGCTTCTAGCCTTGATCGCACTTTCGCCTGCGGCACGTATGAGCCTTGGAAAGCGGACGACACTTGAAGGGCCTGGTGGTTTGGAGCGATTTATTACGAAGGGAAAATGTTTATGACCAGTTTGATGGGAGACATGACGACCAGCTCTGACTGGCATTCGTCTGTCACTGTTATGATATTCACATTCATGTGTAATAATTAAGACTAATTCGTCCTTACTTCGCGAGACACTGCCTGATGACTCCACGATCGCTGATGGATGGGCATTGATGTGTTATCGAATTCGACAGCTGTCGATGCTTGAGACGGGGCGCTCATTGAATGAGACAAGACAGCCGCAATGACAAGAGATATTCATCAGTCCTGGACGACATGTCTCTGACCCGCCTCACTTACTTATTCGCGAGCCATGTTTTACACAATTGAGTCTTGGAAGGAGAGGGCAACTGATCATTTATTGCTTATCCCTAGCCTTATGCATTGCTTCTTTCTTCATCAATGTCTTTTAGTCCAGTTCCCAGGTCAATAGGATCTGCACAGGTTCTATGCGAATTTGAGCCGCAAGTCTTGACTCCTCGAACGTTAATCGAGCCGCAGATTGCGGGATACCCGTTCCCCTCGGATGCCCCTCGCCGGACGGGGCACATTATTCCAAGACGCCGCGCAAATGGGTCGCTGTCAGTGTCGATCTTTTCTCCTCATCCGAACTCTGTTTCGAGGTTACCCACACATATTCCCAGCATTCCCCAGAAAATGTTTCGAAACACGTATATCCCACAGCAGCGGATAGACTCCACACAACTGCGGTTGTTATTCTCGCGTGGCTTCGGCCAGGGGTCCAGTGTAATGGTGGTGATAGCAATAGTCGGAGTCCACCACGTCCTGTTCATCCCTTGCGACAAACGCAAGCGTGACGATTCACCAGCCCAGGGCAATGAACTTCACGGAATCTATACCCAATGTCTGTGATTACGCAACGACATGGGTCAACCGAACGAGGCTTCGTCACCTTATGAGTATTGCTCACGATTACCGCCCACAACCCGGTATAAGTGCGCGTCGCACGACAAAGTCGCGCATGTGGTCCATCGCCATTCTTTACAAACCCCGAGACATTTCCCTCACTTTCTTCAGTCCCGCCCTTGACGCCAATTGCTGTCTACCGATGTTTCTCTTGGCCCCCTTGGGTAGTGTCCTGTCGCCCAGCAAGCAATATTATACCCGATCGACGCCCTTGTTTTTTATCGCCCCTAACCGTGAACCTGCATTCCTATGAGCCTAGCAACGCCCCCTTCAGAAGTCAAGCTTATCGGCACGTCAGCATAAGGGAATAACCTTGATGATAGGCTTACACCAAATCCTTTTTGACAATGTCAACTCGACCATGATACCGGCGGTCCCGCGGGGCAGTGAGCATTCCAAAGGTCAGCACAACGTTTCTCTCCTCTCGCGGCGAAGAAGACGAGCGTCGTCATCAACAGTCTCAGCTGGCGACTCGCGCATGTGCGCCTACCGCCCACCCGCCGGTCCGCTCCCGGCGGCAGCTGACGACATCGACGACTGGGGCGCCGATTTGAGCACGTCGACAGTCTCGGGAGCATCAGTCCCTTGTCTACGGCGTATTTCTAGCAGATAATTGTAATCGCTCCTCGCCTGGGGATCTAGCAGCCAACCCTAATATCCTGGTTGAGGCCAGCTCCTCGCCTCGTTAGATCCGCAATCAAGGCACAACTCTGTGGGGTTCTGGCAATGTTCTTGAACTGGCGGCAGTAAGCTGAACGTTGTGCTAAGAAAAGAGAACTTATTGAAAGTTCCGGCCCGCTGGAGACAGTATGTGCTTATTGCGAAGACCTTTTCTCCCGGATCTCACAACTTGGCGGCCCATATGATTCGCCCCAACAGCGTTGGTGTTTTCGATCGTGGACTGCGCCACCGTCGATCCATGGGTTATTTGACTTCACCACGCGGGACTACGTGGACGTAAGGTACTTCTACGGGCTCACTGTTTGTATAGTAGATGAACGAGCAAAGATCTAAATGGCAATAAAAGTCCTATTTCTTTCGCAGCCTTAGGCGGCTTCGAAAGTCTGATACTAGAAACAACCAGTCCGTCTTGGATCTTGATTTGAGCCTCCGTATCGTACCATTACTCTAAGTCATGCAACTTGATGCAATGTAAAGATATAGCTTGATTTACTGATGAAATCATCTATATAGCAAAGTATGTTACCTATCATCTAACATCCAAGGTGAGGCAACTGCCATCGCGGCCCTCTAGTTCGGTAGATATGCCAAGTTGAGACTGGCATCAATTGCTACTAATTACTCTTCTCAAAGAGCCGAAACTATAACAAATCCGAATCTCGTATGAATGAAACCACCGAAAGCTGACGATCTCCGTGCTGCCAAATCCTATTACTTATCGCACCGCGACATCAATTACCGCAAGAGCCACTTCAACAGTTCTCTGCATCGCGACATTACAGAGCTCACATAGGCAAACTGACGCCCTGTTGAGAATGTGACTGGTGCGAAGTACTATTCTTCTTCAATCGCCTTCTGGTTGAGTGGCTCGTACATTGGACGCCAAACCTGTTTCCAAGCCTGTGCGAACTGCGCGGCGGTTGGGAAATCATCTATAGCGCCACCAACATACTTGGCCCAATCCATCAGATGGTTCGCACAGGCCTGTGATCCAGCAAAACATTCCAACCAGAAACATCTAAAACTACGTCAGCTCTATATTCTCATATGTGATCCTAGGTAGATATGTGTTGAACTCGGCTCACTTGTGGAACTGTTTTGCTTGGGTAAGGCGCATGCTCTCGATGGCGACTTTACACGCCCACACGCAGGTGACCTATTAGTTGCGGTGTTAGTCAGAGGCAACATCATGTCATGATTCATGGAAAGCTTCTGTCGAGAACAGAGGCGAGCAGATTACAATGAGAAGTGTCATAGCTGATGTGGCGCCTTTGACACGCCAAGAGAATGGAATTACTCACGCAGCAGGCAAATGAGTCACTTATGGCTACAAGATCTGCCCTTTCGGTGAGATTGAGGGCAAGTTCACGGATCTCGACGTCCGTCGTTCTAGTGAGCCCAAGGAAAAGAGCGAGTCAGTATTTTTACTTCGCAAACAAGGTTCGACTAGAGCTATTGACAGCCTCTCTTAGTCACTTGGTTTACTTACTGTGATTCAACATCACGTCGCGAGTTTGAGATGCCATCTTGCCTTTCTCCGGTTTCGACAAGCAATCTTTCGAAAGTAGCCCTTCCAGCGTTCATTGAGTCGAGCATCAGCATTTCGTCACTGTCTGTGATGGTAATGGCTGGCTCAGGGACGGTTCTCTTGAGTTCCTGGTCCTCGGTATCACTGGTGATACTCCGGGTACTACCGTTGTCAATGACGCCCGCTAGTGCCAGGGAGAGGCACAAGACATTGCAAATGAAGATCTTGAAGAACTGCATGTTGTACTCTCTGAAGAGATCGGGTGATACAGGTAATGTTGGTAAAGAGGTAGATGATGCTGCAGTTCTGTTGTGACACTACCTCAAGGTTCGCGGGAACTGGATTTCATTATATAGTTGAGGTTTCACGTCTGATGTCGTAGCTCCGATCACCTCATCCTAGAAAGAGATGCTTCAGTCGGTAAGCTTCCGCTGGCTGAGGTAAGACCGAAGGGACACCGGTTCCTCAAGTTTCCAGTTCGTGTGTTCAGTCTCCAGTTCTGCGCCCTCGCACGCCTATTCTTGAATACCTAGTTATTTTGGACTCGAAAATCGGATTCTCTTCCCGTACCAGGATTTGACACACCTGGAAACAGCATCTCAGGACGACACACGATGGCCATGAGATATGGAGTCAACACCCAAACAGCGTTGTTTGTCCGTGTATGCATTATGTTGTCTTAGGTTGAAAGCATCCAGGAACTACTGGTGTTGATGTGTTATCTCATTTTCTTGCCCCGAAGATTGACATGTTACACAGGTAGTGACACAAACTTCATCTTCCAGTGAAGTTCCGAGTGAAGGGATCAAAACGAAGACCTGGTCCCGGAATAGTTTGTGGCACGGCGGGTAGGTTTACTTTAAACAGTTTGCAATCGAAGAAGTAACCCTCAACCTCTCAAGCCACGCGCTGGCTTGAGCGTGCAAACTGGCCTACGATCTCGTGATATGTATGCCGAGATGAGCCGGAGGTAGTGAAGAGCAAATATGACTTTACTAGGTATCGTGCTAAACAATCAGGAATGCAATCTATCACGCAGCTGAGGCAAACAGTCGAGAGGAAATCTCGCAGACAACACTGGCAGAACGACAGTTTCGTTCGTGTAAGCCATGAAACATGTGAACAAAGAAAATTCAATACTTGGCTGTTTGCTTAGTCAAGACTATGCCTTCATTTAGGTGAGGTTGGTTTGCTGTGGGCTTCGAAATCATGTGTTTGTCAATCCAGCTTATCACCAGATCGGCAATCATCATAGCAAAGATGTTTGGAGCCAGGAGAGGTCCAGCGTCAAGGATATCTCCTTGATCTTGCTTCATGATTGATTGAACATCAGGCAGCAAAAGAAATATTCTGCTTTGGATGCGACAACATACTTCAGATATCAGCCTTGGCCAACTCCGCACGCACCATGAGATCGAGGCGACAAACGTCTGCACGTTCTAGTTAGTCTGGTGCTTGAGATGGTCGCTCTCGGATGACGTAGTCATCCCACCAAAACTAAGAATAGCTGGAATAGCACTACCCCAGGAGTAACTTATCTCGAATCAGTCCGAGTACACGTAGTGAGCACTCGTATCTATATAAGTTCTTGACCTATGTCACCTCTCTTTGTAAATGTGTCTCTCATCCACTCATCTCATCGAGAAAGCCCCCTCATTTTTGATTCAATAACTTCACTTTCATCAATATGAAGCCCACTGCTTTCCTTGCCGCTATGGCGATTGCCAGCTCCGGTGTCAATGCCGACTGTTTCCCCAATGGCATGATCGGCCACTATGGCACATGGCTCAAGCAGAAGGTTTTAGCCTTGAACGCGGACCGTCTTGCTCTTGCCTGCATGGCTATAGCCGGTTCAGCCAAAGAGTCTTTCGTTGGCGAGGAGAGTCGGACATACTGCATGCAGGAGGCGGATGGCTTGAAGTGGGACTTTTCCATCAAGGTACTTGGATACGCAGCGATGTCTTGCATTCTTGTTCTTGCATTGTGCTTCTCATTTCAATTGAGGTGTTCTAACATACGATTATAGAACTTGAACACCGGCAAACGAGTTTTAGGACAAGCCGAGTGCATGTCTGGGCTGTCGAAGGAGGCCTATGGTTGCTACAGGGGAGGTAAAACATCCTATTGGAATTGGCAATACATGTAAGTTCGTCCTCGACTCCCAATCTTCACAGTGACCCCAGAGGATCTCTCTTTAACAAGTGTCTTATAGTTCCGATCCCAATGCCGGCAGCTGCATTGGAAAATAACCGGGCTCACCTACTCGCTCTTTCTCTTGATGTCGCGACTGCATTGTCTTTTTCTTCCTTCATTCGCCTGATCTATAGGATCAGAAGCTTTCTATCTACTTAGTTTCATGAGGTTACTCTCAATCTTGAATAAATTTGTCTTTGTATTATATGAGTGAAACCTGTCAATGCATGTGTATGTGCCTATGGTAGCAAACTTGAGCCGATCAAGTCCTGAGTTATGACTCCGCAACACAAGTTTACGAATATGCGAGTAGAGAATCGGGGTTCAAGAACAGCATTGAGAATATCTCATGCTTGATCGCAAAATCCATTTCTGAATGACCGTGTTCCTCAATTTTGGCGTGACGAAGACATTAACTGGGGTATCGCCGAAGTCATGTTTTGATTCCTGTCAATTCAAGTTTCAAGCCACCGATGATGACATCTCACCTGCTCTTTCTATATGCAGCCTTTGCTTACACCCCCAAAGCTGATAAGTCTTGGCCTAGACATCAGCAGGAAGAACTTGACAAACAATTCATCACCAAAACTGATCCCGAGGTAAGCTGCAGGCTAAGAAACATACTTTTTCAATGTTTTAGAAAGCAGCCTATCGTATCTGCCCGTAATCTCGGTGAGTATTCCAGTAAATCTATCATTGGGCCATTGCCGCAAGACCGAAAGCAGCTGAGACGCCATGGCTGGCTGAGAGCCCCGTGCTTACTCTGTCATTCCGGCTTCTTTCCCGAAGAAGAGATATCTTATGTTGATATGCGCCACCATTACGAATCTGAAGGATATTTTACAGGCAACAGTTCTGCCTGAAACTTGGCAAAGGTGTCGCAATATTGTGTACATAGAAACATGCATGATTTTTCCGGAGTAACAGCTATACATATATAATCCATGTTCTTGGTGTCTACTAGCCATCCACTCCGGGGTTATCTGTGACAATTTCATACCTAAATCACCAATCATCAGACTCACTCACTCTCAAGATGTCTTCAGATGGAACTCAAGGACCCGTGCTTGTCCACGGCATCAAGGCAGACAATCCAGGTATGTTTTCATGACAATTGGTATAATCCGCCTCTGTGATTCATAGCTGACGTCCCAAAGCCAAACCTCCCGTGCGCATGGAAGTGCGCGACATGATCAAGGACCATCCTGATCAGTGGAATTTGTATCTCTTGGGCTTGGAGAGATTCCAAAACTCGGTACCGGAGAGCGCGCCTCTCTCCTTCTTCGAGATTGCAGGCAAGTACAAGTTTTTAATTTGCGTCAACATGCATCAACCCCCCAATAGTCTGGCGGCGAGGATATCTGCTTGTCACTTAACAAGTATTCCCCGACCCCGACGAGGAGTCATCTTTTGCCTTTTGGCCAGATGAGCTAAAGTATTCCGCTCTTAATGGCACCCATATCGTTGTTTATACACTGTGACGTTCCCGCCCGATTAGATTAATGCACTGGAGGCTAAAATATATGGAATGAGGATTGTAAGGTTCTGACTTTAGCAGGTATTCATGGGCTTCCGTACAAGAAATGGCCAGACAGGGACTGGAACAACAAGATGGTCAGAGTCGACAATGATTTCGGCGGATTCTGCACTCATAGCTCGATCCTCTTTCTTACTTGGCACCGTCCATATCTCGCTCTATTCGAGGTAAGCTCTAACACCCACCGTCAAAGTGACCCTTTCTAACGTGGCTCAGGCCGAGCTATACAAGCACGTCAACGCTGTTGCCAACGACTTTGATGAGAATGAGCGTCGAAGCGACTATGTGAAGGCGGCCAAAGACTTCAGAATGCCATACTGGGACTGGGCTCGACCTGACCTTGGAGTCTTCCCAGCAGAGGCTACATCCCAAGCTAGGGTCCAAGTCAAGCGTCCCCATAATAACCAGAAGGATTCTCGTATCGACCCAAACCCACTGGCAACCTACAAATTCCGAGAGTCGCGCACGAATACGAGCATCAATCAGGTACTTTTATCTTTAGACCATCGCTATGTATGCGTAATGCTGATCGGCGCTCTTAGTTCCCGAGGGTCGGAGGCACCATTCGCTACCCTGACCAGCCCAACAACAACAGGATGATTCAGAGACTGACACAGTTTTTTTCTGGAACAGACCCTCAACAGGCTTCAAGAGGGAAGAACCTGACGGAGCGTGTCATCTTCATCCTTCAGTCGTATCGTGACTTTGGATCTGCGTCCCACAATCGATTCAATCCTCCGAAGCAACCAGGTCAGCCCAACTTTGCCGAATGGGGGAGTATTGAAGATATTCATAATGCCATCCACACCTACTCTGGAGGCAGTGGGCACATGGGCAACCCAGCAATTGCCGCGTTTGACCCCATTTTCTGGCTCCATCACACCAACGTCGACCGGCTGTTCGCTATCTGGCAAGCTTGCCACGACAATCCCAATGATCCATCGACCTATGTGACTGACCAACGTGCGGGCGAGAGTTGGGGTAACTTCATCGTTAAAGCCGGTGACCCGGAGACGATCAAAACCCCGCTGGCTCCATTTGCCCAGTTGGGTACGAAGGACAATCAAGTCTTCTGGACGTCCGAGGGTGTCAGATACACCACTGAGTTTGGCTACGTCTACCCGGAGACTCAGTCCTGGAAGTTTCCCACTAAGGAGTCCATCCTCAACGAGCTGGATCGTGTGTATGGAAAGGCCGCCTCATTTGCCAACATTTTGAGAAGTGGCGATGAAGACTTCAAATCCTCCACCGAGGAGTTCAAGAGTCGTGCCAAGGCACATTTGAAGGCCGAGAACTCTCCAGTCTCGGCCTCAACCTTCTCGCTGGCTGCGGAACAAGATGATCAAAAGCCACTCCAAGAGGCCAATGAGCTAGACGTATTCAGTCTTCCCGAGGGTCGTGACCTGAAGAGCTTGATCGGTACCGACAACAAGTACCTCGAATGGCTTGTCAACATCAAGGCCGAAAAGGCTGAACTCGGAGGCAACTACGTTGTCCACGTGTTCCTGGGCAATCCCGACGACTCGGTTCCCTTGTTGTATGTGACCAACCACTCTCACGTCGGTGCCTTTGCCACCTTCGGCCAAGACGAGAACACCTCGTGCAAAAACTGTCAACAGGGCCGTGCTTCAGGACAGAGAATCACCGGCCAGGTCCCTCTCACTCTCGCTCTCGTCGAGCGATATGTTGCCGGCCTGATCGATAGTCTTGCACCGCAGCATGTCATCCCTTACTTGCAGAAGAACCTCCATTGGCGTGTCACTTTGCCCAATGGTGATCTCCAGGCCAGGAGCAATCTCAACAACCTTTTGGTCAGTGTCGTTACGAATGAGGTGACCATTCCTAGCAACCCTTCGGATCTTCCACGATACGCCGATGAGGTGATTCCTCAGCCAGATGTCACCACTAACCGTGCGGGAAGTGGCCGCGGCGATGGAACTGGTTATGATGGTACCAACTTCTAGTTCAGAGACAGCTAATTTGAGCATTGAGGCAATGGACCAGGAAATATGACTGGATGATGAAGAAACAATACGCTGATTATTTGCCGACATTTTCGGCTGTCGAGCTGAGGGCCCAGTTGACCAAGCCTCTAGCTGGAAACTACAAACATTTTACTATGTCGTCCTAGACTCAGTGATGGGATAATCCAATGCAGTTGAAATGCTAGCAATTCAATCTAGTTACGTTAAAACACAGTCTTTCAGATACTTCCACAGTGATGTTAAAGAGCGCAGAAGTCATGGCTCTACAAGTGTTCAATTGCAAAAGATGAGGCGCATCATGGATAAAACTATGTCTGTTGGGGTGATAACGTGACCGTTGAGGTTCGCCTGGCTAAACAGGTTATCCGGATCTACAAGCCAAGACTCCGCCTTTTTGCGCGTTTGCTCTAACAGACACCAACAGGAGCGGCTGGGAATTGACTGGTGAACGACTTTCGCTTTCTGGTTAGAGACGCAAAAGAGCGGGCCAAATCGGTGGCTCTGAAGTCACTGCAACTCGCTGCAACTCAACTTCAAAGGGTCTAGAACAGTGGATTCGGACAGGGGTCAGGGGACAGGGTGGCTTAAGGTTCTCGATCATGCTGTTGGAACATGGTCTTTTTTTCTCTTTGCTCTGCTCTTTTGGCCTCTTCCCCCCCCCCTCGATTCTGTCTTGTACCCATGGACTCATGCAGTCAGTCATCCTCCTCCTCTTGCCTTGGCGTCTGTGATTGCCCCCGGGGTAATGAATAACCGAGGCGGTCGGATATCTTGCTGACAGCCCAGCGACATGAGAATCCATCCATGGCAGTGTTGGTGTGATTTTCTGCCCCCCCCTCTGTCTGTTGTGTGGTTGGTTCAAAGTGCGAAGTGCGGCTTGTCCAGCACGAAACCCCTGTCGCAAGGAGCTCGGAGGGAGTCCGGACGATTGGCCGGCGATAGCGCACGTTGTCTGAGACCAGCGCGACGCCCAGATGGGGTTTTTGGTCTCGTCAGCCCGGTGCAAACCGTACCCAAACCGCCAGTTATCCGTCTTTGCTGATCTGAAATAGCCTGACAGCTGCCACGAGAGCCACTAAACAGCCCTCCGTGTATGCGATTTGGCGGGATTCCGATACACTTACGGTCAACTAGCCCACCGCCGATGACGTTGCCGGCTCCGGTATCCGTACATCTTCTCGTTTTCAACGTCGAAGGAAGCCCCCCACAAGGCTGGTTCCCTCTCGAGTATGCACGTCCCTTACTCTTTGGATGTTTCGATCGGGTCTCAACAGTGTGGTTGGCTGCGACTACGAGGCGCCACGGACGACACGAAGGTGGACTAGAGCCAAGCTTTGCAAAAGATGGCTAAGCAACGGCGGCCCCTCTACAACATGGTTTTTAAAGACTCACAGACATCAATACTGCCCGGTGCTGCCTGGGAATAGTGGGCAGATACGTGTATCCATCACGGAACCCTTGCTGCCGATACAGTCCCTTCCCCTGGGCGTGAGATATCCGACAATGCACGGTTCTTTAGAATCACCTGGGTAATAGCGGAACCTGTCCTGTAAACAACCGTAGCATTTGCTTATTTAATCTTAAATCTAGAGGCACAGCTGCAGGTTGCGTTAGGCAGACCGTTACTAGGCTATCTACTCAGTCAGTTGGCGAGCGGTTTTGATGTGACGGACAGGGGCCGCTCGGCCGATTCCGCACGTGTAGGCCGTCAGATGACAGGGATCGTGAGTGTCGCGATGGGTGAGCGGAAAGCCGCTAGTGTAGGATCCGGCATGACGTCCGGCTGCGCGGCAGTCTCCAGATGATTGGTCTTGAAGGGCCCTGGGCGGGCTCAACAAGCTTAAGATGTCGGGCGAGCAACCTGGCAGGGTTCAAGCAGAAAGCCAAGTTGGAAAGATGGGTCTCTGGAGGAGGAGGACAAGAGGCCCAGAGGGTCCCGAAACACCGTACCGTTGAGCAGATCTACCACATTCAGTCTCCAGGAATATTTCTCGGGTCGTGTTTTGCCGTCGATCTCTCCCGACTTCGTATCCGATCAACGCAAGGAACAAATTTCGATAGGCTTCACTTTGGATGACATATCGCGCCAACTTCACGAACGTACACGAGCTCTTACAGCCACCTTTTTACTCACGTTCCCGTATCAAACGCCGCGTGAAAGCTATATCCCTCACCGCCAGCAAGAACTCTTCGGATCGCACTCATGATGCAGAGTAAGCAGAGCCGGGCGAGGCAATTTCCCACGGCAAAAGCGGCCTTATCCAAATCATCAGGCTTGGCTTGCTGCATCTTTTCGTGCCGTCGTCCAGCGGCACAGCAGGCACAAGAGGCCCAAGAGACACAAAATGGCACAGCAGACAGAGAAACCACTCTAGACGTTGGAGACCGATATCCACACAGCCCATTTGTCCAGAGACACATCCAACGGCGTCTCACAAAGCACTCACCCCCTGTTCTTCTCATGTAGCCCTATCAGGCAAGCGCCCTTCGTAACCCTGTCCGAGACGAGCAGGCCCCCCCCCTGCTTGTCTGTTTGACGGTGGGAGTTTGAGGCCGTGTAGTTCCAGCCGCATGTACCGCCTACCGTTGGCCTACCTGCCTATCTCGCGATGGAGTCAGGTTGTCGCCATGCCAGGGGGTCATCATGGACAATGGCGTACAGCGCCAGAGAGGCGGTACCGTGGTCGCCCTGGCCGGTTCGCAAGGCAGAAACCGACATGATGGGTAGATATGTGAGCCATACTTGACATGGCCCCCTCTCCAAGTGAAGGAGGCCACGATACATAATGCAGCGGCCGCGGCCTTTGGTCTCTCTCATGTGAAATTGTGGCTCTCCTGCAAGATCTGTCAACTCTGATTTCCGTGTCGATCACACTTGACATCGACGACTTGATCTGCGTGTCACGCAAGCTCTTGTTCGCCGTGACGATGAAGTTCACCACCTGTCTCGCCGGCCTCCTGGCCGCAGTTACACAAGTACAAGCGGCGTCCGTCTTTGCCCACTTCATGGTATGTTCACCTCTGATGCTGGCATCCCTACCAGGTCCTTGACTTCATCGTCTGATGTCTCAGCTGCTAACATACTTCGCCAGCTCATCAACACCAAGAACTACACTCTCAGCGAGTTCGAAGATGACTTCAAGATCGCAAAGGATGCCCACATCGACGCTTTCGCCCTTAACATGGGCCTGACGGACCCTAACACCAACTCGTCTCTCGAGACTGCCTTCGTCGCCGCCAAGAATGTTGGATTCCAGCTCTTTTTCTCCTTTGACTACAACGGCGGCTACCACGGGGGTAAGCCCTGGCCCAAGGAGACTATTCTGGACATGACAGAGAAGTACTTCAAGCTCGACGAGTATTTCAAGTATGCCGACAAGCCCCTCGCCTCGACCTTTGAGGGCACAGAGAACGCCGAGGATTGGATCGAAATCAAGAACAAGACAGGCGCTTTCTTCATCCCCGACTGGTCCTCCGTGTCTCCCGAGGACGCATTGGCACTAGGAAACGGCGTTGCTGATGGGCTGTTCAGCTGGAACGCGTGGCCAGTCGGTGACCAGGACATGACTGACAAGAGTGACGCTGCGTATGCTTGGGCCCTGAAGGGCAAGCCTTACATGATGCCCGTATCCCCCTGGTTCTATACCAACCTCCCTGGCTACAACAAGAACTGGGTGTGGCGCGGCGATGACCTCTGGTACGATCGCTGGAACCAGGTGATGGATGTGATGCCTGCGTAAGTCAATTTTGCAAGAACTATTGTCTCCCTCTTATCATTCGAGTAACTGACAATCGATAGCTTCGTTCAAATCATCTCCTGGAACGACTACGGCGAATCACACCACATCGGCCCGGTCCGCACCAACGCCATGGAGGCTTTCGAAGTTGGCGAAGCCCCCTTCAACTACGCCCTCGACCATCCCCACGACGGCTGGCGCCACTTCCTCCCCTACCTCATCGACAGCTATAAAGCCGCCGTGGCCCCTTCGATCAAGGACGAAGCCCTTATGACATGGTACCGCGGCTCGCCCGCCCTCTCTTGCAAGGACGGCGGTACCATAGCCAACGCAGTCACACACGACCAAGAGACCCTGACGGCAGCCCAGGTTGTCCGTGATAAGATCTTCTACTCGGCCCTCCTAACGTCTGCAGCAGAGGTCACCGTATCCGTCGGAGGCAAGGCGCAGAAGGGCAACTGGACCTCGACCCCTGATGGCGGCAAGGGGGTGTACCACGGAAGCATTCCCTTCCTGGGCACCGGTGACGTCGTCATCACCATGACCAAGTACGGGACCGAGATCGCCAAGATCGATGGGCGCAAGATTGCAAACGAATGCCCTGGCGGCTTGACCAACTGGAACGCCTGGACGGGCAGCACGAATGCCCTCCATGTCGACGATCCGAGCCCGTCACCCACGCAGACTGGAGGTGGTCCTCAATCCACAGCCAGTGACAACGACTCTGGGGCATCCAACCTCTCGCAGAACGGTTTGGTATACGTTATCTTCGCTCTCGTCAGCTTATCTGTTGCTGGAGTGGTGTGAACGGGTCAGCGACTGCGATGGCTGGGACACACCAAGATGTCAATATCCGAACGTCTCTAACCCACTGGGAAACTGCGACTACGACTGCAAGACATCTCCTTGGGCTCAGTCAGATCTTGGAGACAAGTTGACGCATCAGACTCGACCAGTCTCAAACATGGGCATAACTTCGTAAGTGTAGCATTGTCAGGCCTCGTTCTCGTGCAAATGACTAACACATACTTCAATAGAGCGTCTCAATTTGGCGTCGAATCTTCACTTCTCCTGTTCATGTTTACTTCACTAGGCATTTACAGCCACATTCACAATTTTAATGCACGAGTTCAGGAACGATAGCATTATGAAGCTTTATGATTTTCAACTGGCAATTTTCATGTACAATACCAATACCCCTCTAAATAGAACTAGATAGAACACACCTCAATTCCTGGACTTTCGCAAGAATTTCGGAGCAAAAAGCCTCAATCAAAACACACAATCTTGCACTTCTACTACGCCGTTCACGTTGAGCAATGAAATGAACTCTCCGGCACGTGAACCCCAGGACGAGTTGATTCAGTGCGGGCGTTTATGCACGTAAATCTCAACCTCTTGTCGCGCGATGTAATGCCCGATCTCGGTGAACAGACTCACCGAGGGCGGGGATCAGCATCCATGCAGCGTGAGATCCAAGGTTGCCATCATCGAGCTGCCTTTCCGGGACTAGACGACCTACCGCATTGCGCTCAAGTAATTCAACTTCAGAGCTGCATTCCTTAAACGGGGCATCCGGGACGTCATCCGATCTCACATCCTCCATCCTATCTTTAACCTCATCACCCCTCCCTTCAACCTCACTCACCCTCAACTCACTCCGCCCGCGAGATCGATATAGGTATTTGCAGATCCGCAATGCACTGGCTCGTATCACTACTCTCTGCCGCCGCTATATTTTGTCAACAAGCGGCCAGCGATCCAACGCCGAAATATAATCCTCTCCCGCCCCTCCGTGAGCAAGCCAGCATCCAGGATGCCTGGACCGACGAGCGCAAGGCGGGCATCCCCGCCCTCCTCAAGAAACACGGCGTCGACGCCTGGCTGGTTCGCTCTCGCTCACTCACCCCTCATTTCACAAGACGGCGGTATTGACACGAGCGATAGATAAGCCAACGGGAGTACGCCGAAGAAACAGTCTTTTGGTCCCTCAAACCGGCATCAACCTTCTCCGCCCGGCGCCGCACAACTTGCCTTTTCCTCGCTAAACCCCTCGGCTCCGCCAACTCCTCTGGCGGCACCACCACCGCCACCCTCCCACAGCAACCCGGCTGCATCATAGGCTGGACCGCAGACGTCTGGGCGACGCTCAAATCCCAGCTCGAAGCCGCGAACCCAGCCACCATCGCCGTCAACGCGCACCCGGAAATCGCCTTCGCCAGCGGCCTGCACGCGGGCGAGTATCAGGCCATGGCCTCCGGGCTCGGCGGCGAGTGGACCTCGCGCATGGTCGTCAAGCCCGAGATCGCCGTCGAGTTCATCTCGGCCCAGCCCGCGTCCAAGATGCCGCGGTACAGGAAGATCATGGAGACGGCTTGGGCGATGATTGCCAAGGGATTCAGCGAGGCGGTTGTCGTGCCGGGGAAGACGACGACGGGGGACCTGGAGTGGTGGTTCCGGGAGGAGATCCTGGCGCACAACTTCTCGACGTGGTTTCAGCCGAGTGTGAGCGTCGTCGATGAGGCGCTGCCTTGGACTATGAGGTTGGAGACGACTGCTGATGAAGGTGCGGGAGGCAGGATCATTCAGTATGGGGACATGCTCCATGTTGATTTTGGGTTGACGGCTATGGGGCTGAACACAGATACGCAGCATCTCGGATACGTGCTTCGCCCCGACGAGACTGATGTGCCTCAAGATCTGAAGGACGGCTTAAAGAAGGGTAACAAGCTTCAAGATATCGTGAGGCGAAACATTGCTGTCGGTAAGACGGGTAACGAGATGCTCAAGGCGTCGCTGGGAGAGATGCACGCTGAGGGCATTGAGGGACGGGTCTACTCACACCCAATTGGGGACTGGGGACATTCTGCTGGTCCTCTTATCGGTAAGAAGACGACATGTTTCCATTACAAGGCCGTTAATCTGGTGCGGCGCTGACTTCGCATAGGAATGACCAACATGCAAGAGTATGTCTCGGCGGCTGGCGAATTGGCTGCGATCCGTAGTATGTGGTTCAGCGTAGAGCTTCTCGTCGAGCATTACGTACCTTCGAGGAACACGACCCTTTGGTTTGCCCTGGAGGAGGACGTGTACTGGGCTGGCGAGGAAGAGGGATGGCAATGGGTCTACGGCCGACAGGAGGAGTTCCATCTGGTGAAGGCGGCGAAGCAGCAACAGACGTCGGAAGAGTTGTGAGATGAGTCACTTCTTCATTCAACTTTGTGTCACTTCACGTTGTACAGAAATATGCAAAGAAAAAGAAGACTATTCGCTGACAAACCGAAAAAGGGGAATCTCATCATGAATTTGCTTTTAATGCCCGTTATTTACAACACATCCCAGTTTCCAACCAGCTTACGCCTTGCCATTCTCCCTCTTAATGGGAGGCAGCAGGCTCTTTGTCATCTGTCTTGCGTGCTGCGCCATGAGCGCATCCAAGAGGACGATCGCCGCCATACCCTCAACGATGGGGATGGCACGGGGGACAACGCAAGGGTCGTGACGGCCCTTGGCGGCCAGCACGCCCTCCTCTGAACCGTCGTAGGTCGCCGTCGTCTGGTCCACGCCGATGGTCGCGGGGGGCTTGAAGGCGATGCGGAAGTAAATGGGCGCACCGTTGGAGATGCCGCCCTGGATACCGCCAGAGTAGTTGGTCTTGGTGGTCAACTTGGACCGGGGGATACCCATGCGCTGGGCGTCGGCCTGGAGCTCCGACTCGGGCGCCTTGATGAAGGCGTCGTTGTGCTGGGAGCCCGGAATTTCGCAGCCGCCAAAGCCGGAGCCGATCTCGAAGCCCTTTGTGGCGGGGATGCTGAGCATAGCGTGTGCAAGCGAGGCCTCGAGCTTGTCGAAGCAGGGCTCGCCGAGCGCCGAGGGTGGGTTGCGGATGACGCAGGTGACGGTTCCGCCAATGCTGTCGTCGCGCGCCTTATAGTCGCTGATGAGGTTAATCATCTTCTCGTTGGTCTCCTCGTGCGGGCAGCGGACAGGGAGGAACTGGTCGACGGTCTTGCGGTCGACGGTGTTGAGGAGCGAGAGGAAGGCGGGGTTCGTCGAGGGGCTCGGGTGCTCGGGGGTCGGGGGGAAGAGGTGGCAGTTGCCGACGCTGGTGGTGAAGGCGGTGATCTCGGTACCGTAGGCTTCGCGGAGGTACTTCTCAGCGAGGGCGCCGGCGGCAACGCGGGCAATTGTCTCGCGGGCGGAGGAGCGACCACCGCCGGAGGAGGCCTTGACGCCGTACTTCTCGAGGTAGGTCCAATCGGCATGGGAAGGGCGGGGGAACATGTCCATCGTAGAGTTACCGTAGTCCTTGGGACGCTGATCCTCGTTCTGGACGAGCATGCCAATCGGGGTGCCAAGGGTGACACCGAACTCGGTACCGCTCTGAATGACGACACGGTCCTTCTCGTTTCTGGGCGTCGTAATTGAGCTCTGGCCGGGGCGGCGGCGGTTCAGCTGAGGCTGGATATCGGACTCGGTCAGAGCCATGCCGGGCGGGACGCCATCGACAATGACGCCGACGGACTTGCCGTGGGACTCGCCGTAGCTGCGCAGAGGGGCATCCTATGTTAGTCCACAATTGGCCATGAGAGACGAACAAGAGGAATTGGGTCGGAAGAGGCGACGCACGTCGTGACCTTGAAGTAATTGCCGAACGTTGACATTTTTGCTACCGCTATAAAGGGGGTAAAGTTGGAGTGTGGGAAACGAGGGGAGGGGAGAGCGGTATGTAAGTTTGGAAAATTATCTGGGCCGATGTTCGGTGAGTCAACCACAGAAAGAAATCGGCCATCTGCGGGGTGGAGGGGTTTTCTATGATGTAGTTGAATTGCCCCGTTAATCGGGTGGGTCTTGCCCATACAGGGGTGGGTGGCCTAGTGAGAAAACGGACTCTGTTAGATGCAACTTACTTGAGAACCTCATCTCACCGCGTTGCTCACTCATTCGTTCCGCCATCAAACGGCAGTGAATACATCCTTAACGCGACCCCTCTTACTCGTAAACTCATCAAACTGACTTAGACTCATTGCTTTGCTCTCAATCTATTCTCATACACTCTTTTAATCTTCGAATCACAGTCGAATATCACGAGACTTTTCACAGGGGCTCATGAAAATGTTAATCTGAAAGTACCATCAATCCCGTCTCATCCAATATCTCTCACAGATCATCACAATGCTGCCACTACGTAGCATTCAAGGAACTTTGTTCCGCATCAGACCATCAATACACCAAACCTCCCGCCAAACCCGATTCTTCTCTGCCCTCGCCGCCTCACCAACCTCAAAGACCCAAGTCTACACCTCAAACTCTCGCGACCCCTACGTGAACCTCTCCATCGAGCACCACCTCCTTCAAATGACCCCATCTGACTCGACCGTCCTCTTCCTGTACACAAACCGCCCCAGCATCGTCATCGGCCGCAACCAGAACCCGTGGCTCGAGGTCAACCTTCCCCTCCTCAAGTCTCTACCCCCGTCGGATGCCATCGACCTCGTCCGCCGCCGCAGCGGAGGTGGAACGGTCTTCCACGATGAGGGCAATGTAAACTACTCCGTCATCTGCCCGCCTGCAAACTTTGACCGCGACACCCATGCAGAGATGGTCGTACGCGCCCTCCGCTCCCTCGGTGTCGAGGGCGCCGCCGTCAACTGCCGCCATGACATTGTCATGACTCTTCCCCCTCCGCCTTCCTCTTCAGGAACCTCCGACAAAGCACCGGATACCACCGCTTCCGTAGAAGCGGCATCGTGCAGCAAGCCAAAGGTGAACGCGGAAAACACGTTCAAGATCTCCGGCTCGGCGTACAAGCTCACCCGTCTCCGCTCCCTGCACCACGGAACGTGTCTCCTCTCGTCCCCGAACCTGCCGCGCATTGGCAGCTTCCTGCAGTCTCCCGCGGAACCCTTCATCAAGGCCCGCGGCGTCGAGAGTGTGCGCTCACGTATCCGCAACGTGGGCATCACCGACACATCGACGTTCGAGGATGCCGTGATTAGCGAATTTGGAAAAATGTACGGTGACTTCACTGTCCGGGCAGAACTGGGCGAGAAGGATGCGCTCGGAGAGGATAAGGTAAAGAAGGGACTCAAGGAATTACGGGTAAGCTTTCATTTCTTCTCTCCTCGGTCGGCGATAGCCAGGGTCAGAAACTAACGGATATACACAGTCTCGGGAATGGACGTATGGCCAGACCCCTCTATTCACCTTCTCTACACACCCCTCTGAAGAAGACACGCGGGAACGTCCTCAGCTCCCGGGCAACGTGAGTAAACATCTTCATCTCTAGTCTTTGGTCGTTTCGTTCCATCCAATCCCGCTTGACCCCTTCAACGCTCAAACATGTAGCCAATCTACCCAGCACAGCCAGCTGACCCCGTCCAGTTCAACCTCACATTTGAAGCCCGCCACGGCCTCGTCCAAAGCTTCTCTCTGTCCGGACCGTCCTCTAGTCTCTCTAGTCAAGGATCGGCCAAGCTCTCGAATTCCATGATCAACACTCAGATCTGGGAGGTCGCAGACTGGGAAGAGCGTCTCCGCGCGGAGGGTTTGGACCATAGCGAAGCGTCGACCGTGGGAAAGTGGCTGAACTCTGTGCTGGCAAATGGAAAGTAAATCAATCTCAAGTTTGGATTGATTTCTATCCAGAACAGAACTTATCCCTGTACGATAAAGAAGTTGTGAGGCAGGGTAGGCAGGGCAGTGTATGATACTACATCCAGGACGACGAGCCTACATCAGCATATCGTGCCTAGCAAGTCGTAATCAACAGCAAATCTCATCACCTGTTTCATCTCTAGATCATTGCAAATGTCTTTTTCGAACCATCCCCTTTACTAAGGCACTTAAGAAGATACCTTGAATTATGTTCAGACCTTTCTGCTTCTCTATCCTTCTAGATGCGCACATCTAGCTTCTATCTCCGAGTATTTGGCACATTCGGACCCTAACAGCAAGACTTCTCCAACGACACAATTCTCTACCTGTCTTTTCAATTTGTTCCCTCGCAAGGCACTCACGTTGTCTTTGCCAGCTCCTTCATGTCGCTTCGCTCCTGAACCAAGGCAGCAATGGCTTGACCACCGTCAGAGCCAAGGCTCTGGAAGCCACGGATCACTCCCTCTCTATCGCCCTTTCGCATTTCCTGACTCATCTTGAATTTCCCCTCCAAGCGGTCGATAGCGATCTCAATGCCAATGATGTTATTAGTATCCCTATTACAGGGTAGTTAGTTCGAACCGTAGTTAACGAAGAGATTAATTAAACTATTTAGATATCTACGTAGTAAGTATAAAAAGGAGGTTCTAACTATAGGTTAGGCTAGCTACGATAATCGTAAATAGGGCCCCTAATTAGCCCCTGCGTAGTTAGCTATATACTACGGTTAAATTAGACTTTTAATCCGATACTAAGTTTCTCTTTTTTTTATCGATTTAACCGCTACGGTTAGAAGTATAATTCGACCTCGGGCCCGTTTACTAAGTGTCGGATTGGAAGTCTAATTCGACCGCGGCATATAGCCGACTGCGCAGGGGCTAATTAGGGGCCCTATTTACGATTATCGTAGCCAGCCTAACCTACGGTTAGAACCTCCTTTTTACACCTACGTAGATATCTAAATAGTTTAATTAATCTCTTTATTAACTACGGTTCGAACTAACTACCTTATAATAGGGATACTAATACTAATTAGTAATTAAATTCTATTATCGTAAATTAGTAAGGTATCTCGCTATATAAAAGAGACGACCTCTTAATACCATATAGAATAGGAGATTCGTACTAATTAACCTTACGGAAATAGACGAAAAAGGAGGCGATTTTTAAATGCCGCACGGAATTAAGTAATCGTAGCCTTTTATTACTTACGAGAGGTCGACGTTTATTATATTAAACTACGCTAGTTAACGGAACTACTTAGGTAATTAGTATTTTGCCGTCGCCTTAAGTAGCCTTTTTTATTAGATAACTTCCCCGCGGCCGGCTTGCGATTAGAAATTAACTAGTTAAATTAGTAAAAGGAATTCCCCGTATAACGACTACTTACCTAATCGATTAGCGTAACGAACGGGCTTAATAATACGGTATAAAAGAGTACTATGCGATTAAAAAAGAGGATCTCTAAACGTAAATATTCTTGCTTAGCGACGAAAGTAACCCTATAGGAGTTATTAAGCTAAGAGATCTACGGTATACGGAAAAGTCTATTACTACGGGGATCTTATAGGTACGCCCTTAAGCCCGCAATCTAGACGACCTTTTTATAGCTCCCTTAATTACCCCCCGGGTATTACTTAGGAATATAGTATAAGGGACGGTTTAACGAGGGAGGAGGGGATTTAGAGGTCCTAATAGTATCGAGTTAAGAGTATTATAGATCTCGGAGATTAACTTAAGAAGAAGGTAGCTACCCTAAAGTAGTCTTATGACTTCTCGCTAGAGTTATTATTAGCCTAAGAAAAGGTTAAAAAGACGAGGATCTGAGGGAAAAGAAAAGAATCTTTTAGAGGGCTACTAAAGGGCTTCTTTTTATACTAGCTCACGGTATAAGATTACTAATTTTGAGAAATTAGTAATTAGTAAAGATCCTGAGACTAATTATTATATTTTATTATGGTAATATAAACGTCTACCGCTACTATTATTAAAAGGAACTACTAGAACTTACTTTTTTATATTAGATAAAAAGGAGGATTTTAGTAGGTACGATGGCTAGCGATTTAGAAAGGTAGTAGTAATTATTAGAAATAGTAAAAACGAGAGTAGTAATAAGACGGCGAGAGGAAGCGGGAATCTCTTAGATTTTAATAAATTCGTTAGGTAGCGAAAGCACGGATTTATTATAACCGGCGCGCGGATTAGATATATCCCCGTTAAAATTAAATACGCTAGCGACTATTAATATAGGTATAAGCTAGAGCACGACCCTTAGCGAGTTAGGGTAAGGAAAAAGAGGACGAAACCCGATTTTAGATAGAATCCTAATCCTTTATAAGTAGGTAAATATTAACCCGGATTATTAGGGGACGTAGATATATAGAATCGCGGATTAGCTTAATAGCGAGTAAATTAACGTAGTATTGATCTATTTAACTGAGGTTTATAAGAAAAAGGGGCTATAGGGGTAACCCCTGTTTTATAAAATCGTAAACAACCTTAGCTATTAGCTAGACAAATAGTTCGTAAGCGTAAGCTTAGGAATTACGAAAGCGGTTAATAAATTCTTTTATAAGCGAGGGGTACTACTAGCGTAATTATAATTACGAGAACTTTACGAAATCTTAGTAGTAATAATTATAGAGGAGGAATTCGTAATATAGACCTAGGTATAAGTCAATAGGGCGTATAATCGCTTTAACGAATTTAGAAAAAGGGTGAACGACCTAGATTTCCTTCTTATAATTACTAACGGTAATTTATTATTATAAAAGGATATATAGAGGTAAAATATGGTGCTAGAAGTATAATAATTAATAATTCTATCTATTTCGATCTATAGCTCGTCGCCGCTACTAATACGAAATTCGGTATTAATTAGCTAGTAAAAAAAGAGGTAGACTACCCGAAGTTACTAATAGTACGTAGCGACGCAGGGATCGTATATAGATACTAAAAATCTAGCGGTAAATACGAGGTAGTTTATAGACCTTAAAAAGATCTTCTTAAAAGAGAAATTATACTCTGGGGGGAAGTATAAGGTTTTATAAGAAACCCTAACGATGTTTTACGATTATTACGAAAAAGTCGGAATTAGGGAATATTAGTACTATTCGGTAGTTAATATCGTATTCGTAAATAAAGCTTTTAATTACTACTACGAAGCGGTGCATAATCTCGATCGAAACGACTTTTTTAATATAATTAACGTAATCCGAAGCCGCTTTGAGACCTATAATAGGAACCTAGAGCTCCTATCTAAGCTATAAGCGATTTCTTTTATATTTATAGCTAGGATAATAGAGGGTAAATTGCGAGTAGAAATCTTTGAAGAGCTTATTAATCGAATTAATAAGCTAGCGAAAACCTAGCTAAATAAGGGGACTAACGAGTAAAAAGTTAGATATTTTTATACTATAATCTAGCGCGTTCTAAAAGCGAAAATAACTCTATACTAAGTACCCAAAGATTACGAGACGCTCTGCTCGAGGCTAAGATCTAACTTTAATATTAAAATAAGAATGCCGTACTAAACCTACTTCTAAGCATACGACGGCCCTTATTAATAGCATTGGGTCGACCGAACGTATAATAAAAAAGGAAAGGAAGCTAGGTACGGTAATCGCTAGTAGGGAATCCTAAATTCGTTAAATAAATAGAGATTTAACTCGCGAGTAGGGTAATAAAAGAAGTAGTGTTTTATTTATAAAAAGGATAGATATTAGTTAAGTAATTACTCCGAAGAAGAGCGTACTAAATTATACGAATAATATAGAAAATTAAGGGTAGTAGATAGTAAAACTAGCCCTTATCGATTTAACTAATTCCTTATTATATATGAGGGTAGATCTAGGGGTACGGAACCTAGCAAAAGTAGCTAATTTAGTAGCCTAAAGCACCCGCACCCTATAGGAGATTCGGAAGATAAGGAAGATCTTACCCCCTATACTAACGAATTAGATTATAACGAAGTCGACGATATTAACTACTCTTTTTTCGCCCCGTTAGCTTTGGGAGGATATACGAGGCTAAACGAATAAAAGGTAGTAAAAGCCCTTAATAAGTAGGCTTTTATTTACGGATAGTAAGGGAAGGTCCCTTAGATAACGGATATAGAGGTAGGTAAAAGGACGAATTTAATAGCGCAGAATTCTATTCTCTTAATATTTAAAGAAAAGAGATAGGGTACTAAGCAATTCTAAGGGTAGCTAGAGGGGTCTTTTTTATACTACTTAGATTACTTAAATACTAAGCTCGTATAGGCATTCTACGCGAACGAAAAGTACGGCCTAGATAATTTCTATAGGATTATCCTAGATACTAGGGCATTGTAATAGTTAATAGGAGGAAAAGGGTAATTCTAGGCGCTATAAAAAATCGCGTTAGTAATACTTAATACGTTAATAGCGGGTATTATGAGGATTAGCTTTAGCCTAGGTAAGGAAATCGTTACCCTAGGTACGGTAAAAGTAGAGACGTACTTCGGAACGATAACTTTTTATATCCTGCCTATTAATACCCCATTTCTCTTATATTTAAAAGATATGGATCGACTAGGTATTATATTTGATAATATAAGGAATAGAATCTCTAGCTATAAGCATTTCGAAATAGTCGAACGACGATGGGGGCACGCGTTTATAAGGCTTATTAACGATACGAAGTTAATTAATTACCTAACGGAAAGTGAGCTTAGATAACTATACTAGAGATTTAGTTACCTATCGGTTGCGAGGCTATATAACTTCTTAAAGTATTTAAGTAATAATAATATTAAAATAGGGGCGCTGGAGTAGTTAACGAAAGTATGCTACTAATGCTAAATAAATGCGTAGAGCCTACGTAGATTTAAATTTAAATTGCGTAATAAGCTTAACTTTAATTAGGAGATCGTCGTTAATATCTTTTATTTAAACAGTCGACCGGTCCTATATATAATCGACGAGGCTATATTATTCTAAGTAGGGCAATTCCTGCGGGATCTATAAGTAAAAATAGTATGGGTAGCTCTATAAAAAAGCTAGATCGATATATACTAGGGACTACTAGACGGTATTAGAACCGACGCTAGTACTAGTTTTAAGTTAGTAGAATTTAAAGAAAATGCGACGGCTTATAGTATATAGTTAAAAATCGTGCCCGTTAAAGCGTACTATAGTATTAGAAAGGTAGAAAGGGCGCACTAGTAATTAAAAAGAGCGTTTAAAATTATTAAAAAGGAAAATCCCGATTCCGACGACGATAAATACCTCTAAACGGTACTTAAATACTATAACGATACTATGGGGCTTAACGGGCTTATACCGACGCTTTTAGTATTTAGAGTATATCTAAGAACGACCTTAGCCTTATTACCGTTGCTAAACGTAAGCTAGCGAGCTTAAGTAGTTAAAAAAGTAATATGGGTACTGCGCGAGGTAAGCGTAAGAAGGTAAGTTAATAAGGTAATTACTACGCGCAATGGGCCTAATATAGGGGTTAATTTAGATATGCCCCTAAATTCGGATATACGAGTATAGCGCGAAATTACTTAATAATAGGCTGGGCTATATAAATTGATTTCCGTTAACGAGCGTTCTTACGTAGTTATGAGAGATCGCGACTAACTATTCGAGGTATTAATTACGGTAGTTAGACTATATTATATAGATCCTATTAAGGTAATTTCTAGCTTATAAGAAGAAGAAGAGCTAGGGGAAGCTATATAACCCGTAGTAGAGGCATAGGAAATTATCCTCGACGAAATCGTCGTAGTAGTATTAATAAACGACGAGGAAGAGGAAATTACTAAAAGGGCACTAATACGTCGCAGGAGACCACGACGGCAAGCACTAACGCGGTAATTTATTACTAATAACGAGGTAATTAATACCTTTTATATAGTAAAAGAGAAAGCCGATTTCGAACTAGTAATTAAACTACGTAAAGAAGGCGTAATTATAACTACTAAAAAGCCGTATAAGGGATTAGATCTTATTAAAATAGATACTTTGCGCAATCGAGGGGTCTATCGATTTATCCTCTACGATTTAGAAAAGTATATAAACCTCTATATATTTAAATCGCGAATAGTTCGTAAAATTAAAGGAAAAGGAACACCCTAACCGTACGAGAAGTTTAGATACGTAATTTAAGGGTATAGCGACGTTAAAAAGGCGACGCTATTTATATAATCGCTTACTATATAGCGCTATAGCTAACGATTAATAATAGTACTAATAGTATCGCTACGGAAGAAGGGATATGAGATTTAGAGCCGTGATATTACCTAGGTATATACCTAATCGGCTACAGGGCTTATAAGGAAAATCCTAGCCTATCTACCGAAAGAAATAGCTAATAAGTACTTAGAAAGTACGATTATTAAAGTGCTTAAGCTACTATATAAGCTCGTAGAATCGGGCACTTATTAGTAGGCTACTTACTACGATTTTTATATTAATTAACTATTAATAGTTACCTCTACGTACGACCCGTACTTATTAATTATAGAGTACGAAGGTAACTAATTTAGGATCGTTAGAATACAGACCGACGATATATTAAGCCTATCCGATATTAACTTTATAAAAAAAGAGGATAAGGAGCTCTAAAAAGCGGGCTTCGTAGGGAAGCTAAAAGAGGTCCTTATAATAAACACCCCCCTAGTATTTAACGGCGGGATTTTTATAATTAAAAAGGAAACCGTCGTCTTTTAGTAAAAGGGGTAGGGCGAGAAGATTAACCTCGTCGACCCGAACGTAACTAATATTAAGAAGCGGTATAAGGCTAAGCTTATGCGAGGGGTATATATTACGAGTATTTATTAGCCTAAGGTAACTTTTAACTATACTAGGGTAGCGTAGGCTATAGATCTAACCGAACGAGACGTCGAGGTACTTAATAAGTAGCTTAAGTAGTAATAAACGAATCTCGATTAAGGTCTCGTTTACTACCCGATCGACTTTATAACTAGTAAGCTTTACGTCTTCGTTAATAGGTTATTTATGAATAATAACGACCTTATTTCGTAATTAGGGTATATTATTATCCTAGTTAATGAGAGTATGGGTAAGAGCGAATTTACTATATACGGTAATATAATTTACTACTCGTTAACTAAAAATAAGTAGGTAACGAGAAGTGTACTAGCGTCGGAGGTTTATGGTATAATTAACGGCGTTAACTTCTCCTATATAATTTTAACGACGCTAAGGAAGATTACTAATCGAATTAGCCTTTTACCTATTCTAACGGTTATTTATACCGATTCCTACTCGCTATACGAATGCCTCGTTAAATTAGGAATAATAAAAGAAAAGAGGCTTATAATCGATATTATAGCCCTTAGGCAATCGTACGAAAGGCGCGAGATACTTAAGATCCATTAGATTAATAATAAAAACAACCTCGCAAACGCTTTTATAAAAGTAGTACTAAATAAGGGATTAGAGTAATTTATAAATAGCGGAAAAGTTACTATACGAATAGAGGGATGGGTTATATAAAAAGAATAGAGAAAAGGGGGAAAAGGAGACGACTTAGTAAACGGGCCCGAGGTCGAATTATACCTCTAACCGTAGCGGTTAAATTAATAAAAGAAAGAGAAAGTTAGTATCGGATTAGAAGTCTAATTTAACCGCGGTATATAGCCGACTGCGCAGGGGCTAATTAAGGGCCCTATTTACGATTATCGTAGCTAGCCTAACCTACGGTTAGAACCTCCTTTTTATACCTACGTAGATATCTAAATAGTTTAATTAATCTCTTCGTTAACTACGGTTCGAACTAACTACCCTATAATAGGGATACTAATACTAAGTCGTCTCCTTTTCCCCCTTTTCTCTACTCTTTTTATATAACCTATCCTTTTATTTATATAGTAACTTTTCTATTACTTATAAATTATTTTAATCCCTTGTTTAGTACTGCTTTTATAAAAGCGTTTACGAGGTTATTTTTATTATTAATCTAACGGATCTTAAGTATCTCGCGCCTTTCGTACGATTACCTAAGGGCTATAATATTAATTATAAGCCTCTTTTCCTTCGTCGTTCCTAATTTAACAAGGTATTTATATAGCGAGTAGGAATTAGTATAAATAACCGTTAGAATAAGTAAAAGGCTAATTCGATTAGTAATCTTCCTTAGCGTCGTTAAAATTATATAAGAGAGGTTAACGCTATTAACTATACTATAGACCTCTAACGCTAGTATACTTCTTATTACCTGCTTATTTTTAGTTAATAAGTAGTAGATTATATTACTATATATAGTAAATTCGCTCTTACTTATACTCTCGTTAGCTAGGGTAATAATATACCCTAATTACGAAGTAAGGTCGTTATTATTTATAAATAACTTATTAACGAAGACGTAGAGCTTACTAGTCGTAAAGTCGATTAGGTAGTAAATAAGACCTCGATCGAGATTCGTTTATTACTACTTAAGCCGCTTATTAAGTACCTCGACGTCCCGTTCGGTTAGATTTATAACCTACGCTACCTTAGCGTAGTTAAACGTTATTTTAAGCTAATAAATACTTATAATATATACCCCTCGCGCGAGCTTAGCCTTATACTACTTTTTAATATTAGTTATATTCGGATTAATAAGGTTAATTTTCTCGCCTTACCCCTTTTATTAAAAAATAACGGTTTCCCCTTTAATTATAAAAATCCCGCCGTTAAATATTAGGGGGGTATTTATTATAAGGACCTCTTTTAGCTTCGTTACAAAGCCCGCTTTTTAAAGCTCCTTATCCTCTTTTTTTATAAAGTTAATATTAGATAGGCCTAATATATCGTTAGTCTATATTCTAACGATTTTAAATTAGTTACTTTCGTACTCCGCGACTAGTAAGCACGGGTCGTACGTAGAAGTAATTATTAATAGTTAATTAATATAAAAATCGTAGTAAGTGGCCTACTAATAGGTGCCCGATTTTGCGAGCTTATATAGTAGCTTAAGCACTTTAATAATCGTACTTTCTAAGTACTTACTAGCTATTTCCTTTAGTAAATAGGCCAGGATTTTCTTTATAAGCCCTATAGCTAATTAAGTATAGGCCTAGGTAATATTATAGCTCTAAATCTCATATCCCTTTTTCCGTAGCGATATTATTAGTACTATTATTAATCGTTAGCTATAGCGCTATATAATAAGTAATTATATAAGTAGCGTCGCCTTTTTAACGTTACCGTACCCTTAGATTACGTATCTAGATTTCTCGTACGGCTAGGGTATTCCTTTCCCTTTAATCTTACGAACTATTCATAATTTAAATATGCAGAGGTTTATATATTTTTCTAAGTTATATAGGATAAATCGATAGACCCCTCGATTACGAAGAGTGTTTACTTCGATAAGATCTAATCCCTTATACAGCTTTTTAATAGTTATAATTACGCCTTTTTTACGTAGTTTAATTACTAGCTCGAAATCGGCTTTTTCTTTTATTATATAAAAAGTGTTAATTACCTCGTCGCTCGTAATAAATTGCCGCGTTAGGGCTTGCCGTCGTAGTCTTTTACGACGTCTTATTAGTAGTATTAGTACCCTTTTAGCAATTTCCTCTTCCTCGTTATCTATTAGTACTACTACGACGATTTCGTTAAGGATAATTTCCTATACCTCTACCGCGGGTTATATAGTTTCCCTTAGCTCTTCTTTTTTTTATAAGTTAAAAATTACCTCGTTAGGATCTATATAGTACGGTCTAACTATTATAATTAATACTTTAAGTAGCTAGTCGCGATCTCTTATAACTATATAAGAGCGCTCGTTAATAGAAATTAATTTATATAGCCTAGTTTATTATTAAGTAATTTTGCGCTATACTCGTATATCCGAATTTAGTAATATATTTAGATTATCCCCTATATTAGGCCTATTGCGCGTAGTAATTACTTTATTAACTTACCTTTTTATACTTACCTCGCGCAGTACTTATATTACTTTTTTAATTACTTAGGCTCGTTAGCTTACGCTTAGTAACAGTAGCGAGGCTAAGGTCGTTCTTAAATATACTCTAAATACTAATAGCGTTAGTATAAGTCCGTTAGGCCCTATAATATCGTTATAGTATTTAAGTACTATTTAGAGGCATTCGTTATTAGTAGAATCCGGATTTTCCTTTTTAATAATTTTAAACGCCCTTTTTAACTACTAATATACCCTTTCTACTTTTTTAATACTATAATACGCTTTAACGAGTACGACTTTTAGTTATATACCGTAGGCCGTCGTATTATCCCTAAATTCTACTAACTTAAAACTAGTACTAGCGTCGGTTCTAATACTATCTAGCGGTCCTTAGTATATATCGATCTAGCTTTTTCGTAAGGCTGCCCATACTATCTTTACTTATAAATCCCGGAGGAATTGCCCTACTTAAAAAGATATAGCTACGTTAATTATATATAATACTAGCCGACTATTTAAGTAGAAGATATTAATAACTATTTCCTAGTTAAAGTTAAGCTTATTACGTAATTTAAACTTAAATCTACGTAAGCTCTGCGTATTTATTTAGTATTAGTAGTATACTTTTATTAACTACTCTAGCGCCCCTATCTCGATATTATTATTACTTAAATACTTTAGGAAGTTATATAGCCTCGTAACCGACGGGTACCTAAATCTCCGGTATAGTTTTCTAAGCTTACTTTTTATTAAATAATTAATTAACTTCGTATTATTAGTAAGCTTTATAAACGTATACCCCTATCGTCGTTCGACTATCTTAAAGTGCTTACCGCTAGAGATTTTATTTCTTATATTATTAAATATAATACTTAGTCGATCTATATCTTTTAAATATAAGAGAAATAGGGTATTAACGGGTAAAATATAAAAAGTTATTGTTCCGAAGTATATCTCTACTTCTACTATACCTAGGGCGACGATTTCCTTACCTAGGCCGAAACTAATCTTTATAATACCCGCCGTTAACGTATTAAGTATTATTAATACGATCTTCTATAGCGCTTAGAATTACTTTTTTCCTCTGGTTAACTATTACGATACCTTAGTATCTAAAATAATCTTATAAAAATCGTCTAGGCCGTACCTTTTGCTCGCGTAAAATGCCTATACGAGCTTAGTATTTAAGGGATCTAAGTAGTATAAAAAAGACCCCTCTAGCTACCCCTAGATTTACTTAGTACTATATTCCTTTTTTTTAAATATTAAGAGAGATAGCGTCTTCTCTTTAATTATTAAGAAAATAGGCTTCGGCCCTATTAAATTCGCCCTTTCGGCCGCCTTTATATCCGTTATCTAAGGGACCTTTTCTTACTATTTATAAATAAAAGCCTACTTATTAAGAGCTTCTACTACTCTCTATTCGTTTAGCCTCGTATATCCTCCGGAGGCTAACGGGGCGAAAAAAAAGTAGTTAATATTATTAATTTCGTTATAATCTAATTCGTTAGTATAGGGGGTAAGATCTTCTTTATTTTCCGAATTTCTTATAGGGGGTATATGCTTTAGGCCGCTACTTTAGCTACCGTTGCTAAGTTCCGTACCCCCAGATCTACCCTTATATATAATAAGGAATTAGTTAAACTAACGAGGGCTAGTTTTACTATTTACTACCCTCGACTTTTTATACTATTCGTACGATTTAATACGCTCTTCCTTAGAATAGTTACTTAACTAATATCTATCTTTTTTATAAATATAGTATTACTTCTTCTATTACCCTACCCGTAAGTTAAATCTCTACTTATTTAACGAATCTAGGCCTCTTTATTAATAATTACCGTATCTAGCCTCTTTTCTTTTCTTATTATACGTTCGATCGACTTAATATTATTAATAAGGGCCGTTATATACTTAGAGGTAAGTTTAGCGCAGTATTTTTATTTTAATATTAAAGCTAGATCTTAGCCTCGAGTAGAGCGTCTCGTAGTTTTTAAGTACTTAGTATAAGGTGATTTTTATCTTTAGTATACGCTAGATTGTGGTATAAAAATATCCGACTTTCCGCTCGTTTATCCCCTTATTTAGCTAGGTTTTCGCTAGCTTATTAATTTAATTAATAAGCTCTTCGAGGATCTCTACTCGCGATTTACCCTTTATTATCCTAGCTATAAATATAAAAAAAATCGCTCGTAGTTTAAATAGGAGCTCTAGGTTCCTATTATAAGTCTCGAAGCGGCTTCGGATTATATTAATTATACTAAGAAAGTCGTTTTGATTAAGATTACGTACCGCTTCGTAATAGTAATTAGAGGCTTTACTTACGAGTATAATATTAATTACCGAATAGTACTAGTGTTCCCTAATTCCGACTTTTTTATAATAATTATAAAACATCGTTAGGGTTTTTTATAAGACCTTATACTTCCCCCTAGAGTATAATTTCTCTTTTAAGAAGATCTTTTTAAGGTCTATAAATTACCTTATATTCGCCGCCCGATTTTTAGTATCTATATGCGAACCCTACGTCGCTACGTATTATTAATAACTTTAGGTCGTTTACTTCCTTTCTTATTAGCTAATCGGCGCTAAATTTTATATTAGTAGTGGTAATAAGTTATAGATCGAAATAAGCAGAATTATCGATTATCGTACTTTTAGTACTATATTTTACCCTAGTATATCTTTTTATAACGATAGATTTCCGTTAGTAATTATAGAGAGGAAATCTAAGTCGTTTACCCTTTTTCTAAATTCGTTAAAACGATTATACGCTCTATCGACCTATACCTAGTTCTATAGCACGAATTCCTCTTTTATAATTATTATTATTAGTATTTCGTATAGCTCTTGTAATTATAATTATATTAATAATACCCCTCGCTTATAAAAGAATCTATTAACTACTTTTATAATTCCTAGGCTTACGCTCGCGAACTATTTGTTTAGCTAGTAACTAAAGTCGTTTACGATCTCGTAAAATAAGGGTTACCCCTATAGCCCCTTTTTTTTATAAACCTTAGTTAAATAGATTAATACCGCGTTAATTTACTTATTATTAAGCTAATCCGCGATTCTATATATCTACGTCCCCTAATAGTCCGGGTTAATATTTACTTATTTATAAGGGATTAGGATTCTATTTAGGATCGGGTTTCGTCCTCTCCTTCCTTACCCTAACTCGCTAAGGGTCTTACTCTAGCTTATACCTATATTAATAATTATTAGCATATTTAATCTTAATAAGAATATATTTAATCTGCGCGTAGGTCGTAATAAATCCGTACTTTTACTACTTAACGAATTTATCGGGGTCTAAGAGATTCCCGCTTCTTCTTACTATCTCGCTACTATTCTCGTTTTTATTATTTTTAGTAATTACTACTACCTTTCTAAATCGCTAGCTATCGTACTTATTAAGATCCTCCTTTTCGTTTAGTAAAAAAGGGTAGGTTTTAGTAGTTCTTTTTAATAATAATAGCGGTAGACGTTTATATTATTATAAAAAGATATAGTAATTAGTCTCGGGATTTTTATTAGTTACCGATTTCCGCTATCCCGTATACTTCTAGCCTCTTAAGCCTCGTGCTCTTTATAATTTCTAAATAGCTTCCTTAATTAATTTCCGAGATCCGTAATACTCTTAGCTCGATGCCGTTAGGACCTCTAAATCCCCTCCTCCCTTATTAAACCGTCCCCTATACTATATTCCTAAGTAATACCCGGGAGGTAGTTAAGGGAGCTACGAGGAGGTTATTTAGATCGCGGGCTTAAGGTCGTACTTATAAAATCCTCGTAATAATAAACTTTCTTATATACCGTAAATCTCTTAGCTTAATAACTCCTATAAGGTTACTTTTATTACTAAGTAAGAATATTTATATTTAGAGATCCCCTTTTTCGATCGCGTAGTACTCTTTTATATTATACTTTTATTAATTTAACTAGTTAATTTCTAATTACGGGCCGGCTACGGAAAAATCGTTTAATAAAAAAGCTACTCGGGGCGATAGTAAAAGGCTAGTTACTTAAGCGGTTTTATTAATTAACGTAGTTTAATATAATAAACGTCGACCTCTTATAAGTAATAAAGGGCTACGATTACTTAATTCCGTACGGTATTTAAAAATTGCCTCCTTTTTTATCTATTTTTATAAAGTTAATTAGTACGAATCTCCTATCTTATGTAGTATTAAGAGGTCGTCTTTTTTATATAGCGAGATACCTTACTAATTTACGATAGTAGAATTTAACTACTAATTAGTATTAGTATCCCTATTATAGGGTAGTTAGTTCGAACCGTAATTAATAAAGAGATTAATTAAACTATATAAATATTTATATAATAAGTATAAAAAGGAGGTTTTAACTATAGGTTAGGCTGGCTATGATAATCGTAAATAGGGCCCCCAATTGGCCCCTGCGCAGTCGGCTGTATGCCGCGGTCGAATTAGACTTCTAATCCGACAGATGTTCTTCTTCATCAATTCAATGTAGCGCTCAGGGGCGTCCGCAACCTTCCAAGGGCCGGGTCTATCTCCCTTTCCAGTGTAATCCATGATAGACGTCTCAGTGTGCCTGGACAGCGGCGTAGTTCCAAGTGGGGACAACTTTGGCAGTCGTGGGCTTCGTCTCGGTGTAGAACTTGGGTGTGACATAATGATGAGGTGCAGCCGTGAATAGCACGAGAACCTCCTGATCGAGTGTCGTTGATTCAGTACCGGCAGATTGGACAGCTTCGATCATTGCTTTGCTTTGTGGATTTTGGCGGGCTAGGTGGCCCCTCAACCGGCCGAGGTCCTCATCACTCGTCTCGTCTTCGACGTCCAAGACAAAGGGGATGTGGCTAGCAAGGATGAGAGGATGGGCATCTGATGGAATGGCGGTGGTGAGGACACCGAGGGGGTTCTCTCGAATCAGCTGTTGTAAGGTGCTGATACGTGTTTCCGCGTGTGGTGATGGGATGAACATGATGTAGGATAATACTAGTGCTTAAAGGTATTGAAGGTCTGTTATCTCAGTCGAAGTGCTTGAGAGATCATGAGCGCTCCGTCACCCATTAAATATTCATTATGAAACTAGATAGTCTCATATCAAACGCGTGGTATGTTTTCAAGTGAAAGCTGAGTAGTCACACACTTGTCTCCGGCGTGCAGTTGAATAAAGTTTCTCTAATGCCACCTGGGTTGCAGAGTCCGAGAGTCGCCGAGAAAGGTGCCACATTGACATTGGCCAGGTCCTCAAAATTGACTTGACCAAGACGTAATATCCGTCATACCATTGGATGTGTTGTTCAGATTGGGTCATCCATTGAATGCTCTCCGCGGAGAAGCTGATATCACTTGGCTTGGACAAGCAGCTGCCACTACCTACGACATGAACGCCCTCACAGATTTGTCAGGGAATAGGTAGATGATTCAGACCCTTCCAGTAATACTTCACTAGATTATATTGACATAACGTAATCAAATGGAGTATTACAGCTGGCTAAACGTCGAGGCGTGTTCAAAGGCTCATCTAGTGCCCCTCCCTGGCTCGGACAATATGTCCGACGGTAAACGTGAGTCACCCCACCGGGACTTCCCTTCATGATGGGTGATTGTGCAAGATTCACGTGCAAGTGAAGATTTTGTTCTTTACAAGACTGAACCACATTGATCGTGGAAGTAATGATACGAAACTTGCTGGCCGTCGATACGGACTCATTCTCCTACCAATCACAACCAGAACAGATCATGCCACCAACTTCTTTTCTGTACTTTATCTCATTCTCGTCAGCTTCTACATCGCGTACTATCCCTGGCAGCGCTGAAGTCCAATGAGGATGTCTCAACATGCAGTTCTAGAAGACTGTGTCTTTTCTGATCGAGGAGGAATCACCGAAAATACTCATCGAATTCACGCTGCAGTCACAGACGCTGATGGCAGTCTCTTGTACGCCGTGGGCGACCCATCACGCCTGACACTCGCCCGATCAGCAGCCAAACCAGCTCAAATTCTCGCCCTTCTCGAGATTGAAAGATTTGAGCAATTCGGTTTCGACGACAAGGAAATTGCTCTCATGTGCTCTTCGCATAGTAGCGAGGAGCGTCACGTTCAGTCCGGGGTCACGATGCTGGCCAAGATTGCGGCCAAAGAGCAAGACTTGCGGTGCGGAGGTCACCCGTCAATGTCCGAGAGCGTCAACAACGAATGGATCAGGAAAGGGTTTACGCCTGGGGCTCTCTGTAACAATTGCTCTGCGAAGCATATCGGCATGCTAGCCGGGGCCAAAGCACTGGGGCAAGACGAGGAGTATCACTTGTCCAATCACGAAGTCCAAATTCGTGTCAGACATACCTTTGAGGAGCTTACTGGCCTGGAGGCTGACGAGATCAAATGGGGCATCGACGGATGCAACCTGCCAGCTCCCGCCCTTCCTCTCCGTGACATCAGTCACCTTTATGCTCTCCTTGCTCACGCTGCAGACGCTGAGGCTCAGGGTTCTGCGACGGCCTCAAGGACGAGGAATTTGGCTAGGATTTACCATTCTATGTGGCGATTTCCCGAAATGGTTGCTGGGGATGCTAGATTCTGTACTGAACTGATGCTCAAGTATGGTGGTACTCTCGTGGGTAAGCTGGGTGCCGATGGGTGCTATGGTGTTGCCATCCGAGACTCCCAAGAGACGCGGCGTCTGGGGGCCAACTCGGGTTTGGGAATCTCTGTCAAGGTTGAAGATGGAAACGAGGAAATTTTATATGCAGCAGTGATGGAGATTTTGGAACAACTTGGCATCGGTTCTGTGGAAAGCCGTGACGCTATGAAGGCGTTCCACCACATTGAGCGCGTAAACACAGCCGGCGTCATTACTGGAAAGGTGTCGTTTTCTTTCAAATTGCGCAAGCCTTAACTCGTCGAAATTGAACATACCACAATTACCTGAGACATAGGGGAGCATTCAGACGTATTACAGACTTAAAATGGTTTTACAATTGGCATTGCAAGCATCGGAGCATACTGTACGTATGTGATTACCCAATGGAAATCAGCGAGAAGAGTCACTTCCTCTTATCTAGACCAATGCCACTCTGTCACCTCAAAGTCCACGGGGAACCGTGGAGCAAAGTCCCGTTGGATACCCGGTGGCGCTTCGGACATCGATGTCCGAAAGTGGACCATGGGTTGCGCTAGCCCAATATCACTATGAATGAACACGGACATTGGTATGTGAGATGTCCGAAGAGTCTCGACTCGAGGCATCACACAGACAAAAGCAAAGACCGAAATGAGTGCGGGGTTTTACGCAATGAAATGAACTTATAAACAGAGAATGTACCGTCGATTCACATCATATGGAACAATCTTGCTCCGAGTTAAGCATCCTCAAGCGCCGACATGGAGGCACAAACACTGGCTACATCATGTCTATATGGGCCATAAAAAGGTCTTGTCACGAATCTTTCTCTGTATACTTCGTCTCAACAGTATGCCTACTCAGTCACTACACTCCGTATGATGACCTAGGCCTTTGCTCCAGACATTACCATCCATCCATCTAGGCTCGCGGCTCTCAGCTACTATTTGATGGCAGAACATTCAGTGCCATATCATCAGTCGGGTTGGATATGAAGCCCTCTCGCACGTTCCGCTACCTCTCTCAACCACCCAGACAAAGTTTGTTGCCTCCAACATGGTTTTACTTGGGTGAGAACTAGTCCACTTATGACCTTGAAATTCGTGATTAGGAGGAACCAGTAGGAGCGAGATGTCTCTCAGAAGGTCATTGGTAATATGGATGACTTCATAGTCGATGACAGAGCAGGTGTAGCTTGAATACAGCCTGGTGAGATGGTTGCAAGGAGTGTTGTTGGCCATGACGAGAAGCCTCCGGTTCGTGCGAGCGCCACATGTGGCTTGGATTTACGCGCTTGTACTTACATATAAATGGCTTGGCTGCGCCCAGCCCCTGGCCCGGTTAATGACTAAATCGGCTGGATTTTATTCTTCAACAGCCCGAATCGATGGTTCACAACGATGCCGGCGAAGATCGCTCAGCAGCGCGTCGTCTGTAGGACTTGCAAAGTCTGCCGGTCGAGGAAAGTACGTTGGCAACATCGTAAAAGGCGAGCGATGAATTCTTCTTGCCATCAAATAATCACAATTTTATAGGTAAAATGTGATGGCCAACGCCCTGAATGCAGTGGCTGCCGTATGAGAAGTCATCGGTGCGAGTACCCAGAAGACGGTCGAAAGGCTGTCGTCCGGTCAAAGGCGTCAGAGATCCAATCACTTCAAAACCAGATTGAACAGCTGAAGCAGCGAGTTTCTGAGAGAAGGTTAGAAACATGAATCCCTTCATTGTTCCAAATTTGACTGACTTGGGTAGTCCTTCGACTGGTAATGAGTCACTAGAAAACAGTCGCATGTTTGCTCCTGGCAGACCCCAAAACTCGCCCACTTCTTCTGTTCCTGCACAGCTCGAGTATGCATGTTCTTCGAGGTCCCCGCCTAGCCGGCATCAAACAGACGCCGACTCTCTCTTGCCTCAGCTACATGAGCGCCCTTCCGTTGAGGGCGACACAACCGTCTATGGTGCCACCAGTCTCCTTCATGATAACGCCAGCGGTCATTTCTGGAAGAGTTCGACATCAAGCAAAGACGAGACCAATGCCTTTCTGAAGAGAGTCGCCCAGGATCGACTCATAGCACAAGCTGCCACGTCGTATCAAAGAGAACTCGTCTTCTACTCCACGCCTAGCGTCTTAGCCAACGCAGACTTTGATGGCGTCTCTGCGGATATTGCGATGCATTTACTGAATCTACACTGGAACCGATTACACTACACATATCTCTGGACATATCGTCCTGCAATCATGGATAGCATCTTCAAAAATGGGCCCTATGTCAACAAACTGCTGCTGAATGCGATCTTCCTACAGAGCAGTCTATTTACTGATCTCAGTATTGTACGCACATGTCCCGAAGATCCTTCGACAACCGGCATGGGCTTCTACGATCGCTTCAAGGAGCTGCTCCCTCAACATATCGACAATCCGACTATGCCTACTGTGGTGGCACTCGTCGTGTGTGGGGTTTGTCTAGTTCCGTACGGCAAACAGAGCGCCGGGTGGGTGTACTGTGGCATGGCGTACAGAATGATGGTTGATCTAGGCTACCACCTAGACATCCCGAGCGGTATTGATCCCGAGTCAAAGAACGGGGTGTCCGTCACAGAGATGGAGATGAGACGGAGGATCTACTGGGGCGCCTACACAAGCGACAAGTTCCAGTCACTCTACTTGGGCCGTCCTCCGGGCCTTCTCTTAAAGGACGGTAACATCTCCAAAGAGTTTCTTGATTCGTACGAGGAAATGGAGCAGTGGAATCCTGGTAGTGCAAGTATCAGCCCAACAGTAAGCTACAAGGGACGTCCGGCCTATGCAATCAGCTGCTTCCAAGGTATGCTGCAGCTTGCTGCAATAGCAGAAGAGATCATACAACACTTTTATTCCGTCAGGAGTGCTCAGACGCCGATGCCGGATCTATTACAATTTCGGTCTAAAATGAGGGAAAACCTCAGTCGATGGATGGACAGTCTACCAACTCACCTCCTATTCGAGCCAGGCAAAGACGACACTCCTCCGCCTAATCTAGTTTCACTGCAGTGAGTCGAATCTTTCTCCTTCTCGATGTTGCTCAAATCTGATTAACAAACCAATTCTAGAGTTTCATACTGGACCTTGGTCATCTTGCTCGAGCAGGCGTTCTTGAACCGGGGCCACTTCAACTTTTCCATCGAGCCTGTCTCTGGAGATGACGGACGTCGGAGGTGCATCGACGCCGCATTCAAGATTTGGCGTCTGTTGGAAGCCTACAACACATACTTCACGCTCAGACACGCGCATTACGGGCTGCTTTATGCTGCGTATAGTGCTGTGTTGGTCATCCTTCAGCATGCCCATCAAGATCAAGAACATTACATTAGATGCATCAAATTCTTCTGGATGATTTTGTCCGAGTACCAAAGAAAGTTTGGCCGAGGATTGCGGAAGCCTTTCAAGGTGCTCAAGTCTCTGATGCAGCAGATGAAGGAGGTATCCCGACATATCAGTCTGGATGAGTCAAGCAACTCCAACGATCAGCAGCCTGCGGGTGAGTTGGTCTATTCCACCTAGCAAGTTATTGCTACTCGATATAGATGGCTAACAGTTTCTAGTATATTTAACTGATTCGACATACAATTTTGAGACACTCGATGTGGCTGACACCACTGGTTGGCCCGACTTTTGGCAGGAGTTGATGGCTGACAATACATCGCTTATGGATGACACCATGTTTGGGCTTTTCACGAAGTAACAAGACTTAACTTGAACCATTTTTAGTAGAGCTTGTAGTGATATTGTTTACCTTGGTCCAGCACCGAGAACCTATGAACAAGACAGAGAGTAGGGAGTGTGAAAGAACGAAACACCAGACTTCTCCTCCTCGTGTCATCGATACATCGCGAACGATTGCATCAGCGACATCGCCCAACAACTTCAAGCAAAGCATGAGACACACCACCATTAACCCTATCCCCAGCGTCTCTCCCATCTGCAACGTCTCATAAAACATTCCACTACTCATGACGTCCGCTCTCACCCTTTCTCACCGCATTAATACGAAATACGATCGACAGCAAAGTGATGAGACAACAACCAAAAGGCTCGTCCCCAACTCTTCTTCTTTCACAAATACCTTCCACCCAATGAAATCGGAGACGGGTCTCAAATCTTCAAGACTTCGAGACTTCACATCGCAAAAAGGACCCTCCACTTCTCGAATGTAAACCCCCAATGAGACAAAGATGAACAGAAACCACACACGAAGTTGCCTTCAACTGAGACATCAAAATCACCTTAGTCACGTTCTTCCCGCCTCACTACCGAAGCGGCTTCCGACGGTGTAACAAAAACACTTGAAGAAACACTGGGAAACGCAACGGCTTGGCGGGTGCACCTGTGTGCCACAGTGCCACAGTGCCATAATCCCAATCCTCATCAACACCCACCCCCTTTCTCGATATTCACTGCACTTTCCTTTCAGGGTCCTCATCTAACATCACGAGTTTCTAAACCAGCGATAAGAAGGGGCTCACGAGGCGGGAAGGAAGGGGGAAAAGGGGGCTGGTGAATGAGACATCTCCAATCAAGTCACGTCTACCCACCCTAAAAAGAGGGTTGGCAGTCCAAAAAGTTCGGGGTTACGTATATTCAGAGTCTCATTCGCCACACCTGTGATTCATAGTCACATAGAGTAAAGCAGGAAACGTTTTCGTGTTCGCTCTCCAAGAGGACGACCAGCCACACGCGATGACATACTCTACGTTATCTGCCATGACTGAAGAACAAGAAGACCCTGAAATAAGCCACCTCCCTCACATGTATCCATCCTCTCCAGAACCTGGAAATCCTCGTGTTACGCCTCACCCCTCCAAGTCCGGATCTAGCCAATGCAGAACACGCGCACCATGAATCAAAAGGGTGAGGGAACGTTTCGTCACACGCTGATGTAAGTGTCACCACCACCAACCCGGCGGCCCGGCCTTCAAAGAACACCGACATCACAAAGGAAACAAACGAACAGAGACAGATGAGAGATAGGGACGTACCTACCTACCTACCTACCTACCTACCTACCTACCTTACCTAAGGTAGTGAGCCACCAACCTCATGCGACCCCAAAAAGGATCTGCCAAGATCAACTTGACATGGCGGGGAAAACGAATCTACTGTACGTCTGAGGCATCAGGTTGAGCAAACGTAGTGTAGATGCCCAAAAAAAAAAAAAAGGTGTGGCTGCAGGACAGCAACGACTAGACTCGCGTCGGCGTGCGTCAACCATTCACTCGGGCTCTCTTTCGTTATCGCCCATTTTTTCGTGGCACTGCCATGCCTGCGTACACAGTAGGTTGTCTGTTGCGCAAGCACCTAGATACCAGCCGGCCAGTACAGAGTACAGAGATAAGAAAAGAAGCGAAAATGGGGCGGGTTATCTGTTCCCCGTCGACATGTGAGTGTGTCTCCGAACCAAAAGAATGACTAAACACGGTGAGACCTCGACGCGGACGACCGAGACATCCGCAGCGATCAAGTCGGTGACCAAATGGGCCAAGGTGGCTTGCTTTTCGTATCGCGCTGCGCTTTCTCCAATTGTTGTACCCTGTGTTCGTCACACCGTCACATGTATGTCTGTACTCTGTGTATACAAATGTTTCCTCCAAGCTCCAGCCTCGTCTCGTCTTCTTCCATCATCGTCTTCTTCTCCCTTTCATCACTTTTCATCTCCCCCCCCCCTCCCCCCGAAAAGAAATCATTTCCCGCTCGTCCTACCTACCCTTCTTGTGTAACTTGAGCTAAAGGGTTCAGGATGGTGGAAGGAATGGTGGCGGGTGGGAAACCATCCACCAGCTCTGGAATTTCTGCAGTGACAATCTGAACATTCCATCGCCCCCCTCCATCTTCTCAACCATGACCCACCAAGATTAAATCCGCCCCGAAAGGGAGAGAGTGGACATGCAGGGTCTAAGAACACAGAAGACGGCTGATTAAAAGTCATCTTCATCGTTTGATGCAAACCAGCTGAAGTGAACTCCATGTCTCGGCCATTCCATCAGTAAAAAAGACATGAAAGAGGGAAAAAAACGTACCTCTCTCTGTAGGTCGGTTCGATATCAAGAAGTGTCTGCTATTCCACCTAGATCAGCACCGAACCCCTTCTTCAGTCCAGGTAGTTGAACCAAACCCCTAGAACCCCAGACCAGAACCAGGCCATCGGCGAAAATGGGATGACGTGCAGCAAAAACATGGAGAACCATCGCACACACCCACCCATCCACCCAAACCCACAATCCTGAACCAAACAACCAAACTTCGCACACTCACTCACTCCGCCGTCCTAAGCGTGAGAAGACTGCTCCCGGGGGGCGGCTCTGAGCCTGTAAACCACGCGACCACTAATCCACGCAGCCATCCAATCCCCCTTGGAAAAGGATTCACCAGAGTGTCATAGACGCCTTGCACCAAAAACAGAGCAGAAAATGCCCAGAATCTAGGTGCGTTGCTACGCCGCGACCGCGCATGCGATGCGAGTATCGAAAAGGAGTTGGATCGGCTGCGAGCTAGGCGTTGGATCTATCATCTCGCCCAAAGATCACGACCCCTCCTCCTCCTCCTCCTCACTGGCACCCAACACTGATGTTCACTGCACATCACTCTAGCAAACCGGGCCTTTTAAACCCCCCCAGCGCATGTCACCCTAAAGAGAAACCATGACCCTGATTTCCGCCGATCGCCGTCGACGCCGTTGCGTTTTTGTTCTTCTTTGCGCACCTGTATTCCGGAATTCCTGTTCTCGTCCTGGCCACCCTGCGATAAGTGATGAGCCAACACAAACCAATCCAAAGCTGCGAAACCGAGACATTCTTTTGGAGAAACCCGGAGGTGCGGGTTGCATCGGGTCCAACGTAGGTAAGGGTCGTGTGGGCAGGCAAAGGCAGTCAGTCCCAACTGCGGAGGTTAAGGGGGCCGTCTGCTAGCTCGCACGGCTTTGCACGGGGCTAGGCGCGTCTCGCCTCAAGGTATGTATCCGTAGGCCATCATGCAAGTCACCGCATGTGGTTGACTCTCGAACTCGTCGACAAGCACCAAAACTTGCACACCGGTCTGGGAGGAGGAGGGTGGCCCTGGTGGGTGATGGGAAAGTGGTTGCCCCGGTGTGAAAAGCCAATCAACTCGCCCCCTTGCCTAGATCTCGAGTGTCGATGGAATATTAACACCGAGAATGAGCAAAGATGGAGTCGGTTGGGGAGGGAATTCAATCACATCTTAGGTCAGCGCCAAATCGGTGTGATTCCCTCGCACTTGTCCGGAACGCCGTCTCGACGAATGATCGCGACCGTACGGCCCTCCGCACATCCCGCATTTTTTGGTTCTCCAGACAGCGACTCCTCCCCCCTTTCCGTACCCCAGATTCACATGTTGCTTTTTTCTAGGCCACTGGGGGCAGGCAGGGCAGCGGGGATGGTGCTAGAGCTGTGCACGACGAAGAATAACAACAACCTCATGTGCCTAGCACCACTCCTTCATGGAGATTCCTTCCTCAGCGACCTGGGTGCGACGTCTTTCTTCGGCGCGATCGTAAAACCGAGTCAAGTCCCTGTCAACGGAGCTTTGGTCCGAAGCAAGAGATCAGCCCTTTATTCTTCGTCGTGGGCGATGAGGGTGGGAGCAGCTGGTGTTACTAGACAGTACGTGTTTGATGGTCTAGACATGGTGGGATGCCCTTCGCCATGTGGTAGAGCTAGTCCCGTAAGCCAGCGAGCGGTTATGATGCCATGGTGAGGAAAGACATCGAGTAGAGGATTTTCCCTGTTCAGCTGTCTGGGGAAAAGGAAGATCCCACGGCTGCCGCCGCTACTTTAGTCGAGCGGCTTCCGGCCTCCCACACTTTTCCCCAGACGTCTGATATTTTGACACTTTTTTCCAAGCAAAAGCCAGTGCACATAGCTTATAGAGTGTGGACCGGAGGCGCGTAAGCCGCTCCATCTAGTGGCGAGAAGGGAGTCCGCTGGCAGCAAGCAGTAATACGATGGCGGCCAGTACGGGGTGAGAGACATTTAGAGAATTGACGAGGCACATGCTAAACCTCAAGTTCCACCTCGCACGAGGTGTGATGGCTGGAAGCAGGGGGCAATGAGCAAGAAAACAAGTCCAAAAAGAAGAAAGAGTACGGGGTATAGTGCCATTGACTGCAACGCCGTACGCAGAGAGATGCCAGCCGGTGTTCTTTGAAACGGCGGAGGTCAAGAGAGCCTTCGGATATGAGCAGTCATATTCTGCTAGGTGCTCTGTTGGGATGAAGGACAACAGATATAATTTGGGGTAACCGAGCCGTCGGGGATTGCGACGCAGAAGGATTTCTGTTTAGCTCACAAAATGACCATTTTGCGGTGTCATGCCAATCATTCAAAACTCGTGAAGAAAAGTCGAATTTCCAACAGAGAAATGAGCGTCGCCGAAACGTCATGCCGTTTGGGGGAGGCTACTTGATGAGCATGCATCGAGGTGATCGACACAAACCACCAACGGCCGTTCTTGGATCCTAGGCGATTGACGTTGTATGGGGCGATTTCTATCGAGAGAAGGGAAACCAAAAAGGCGTGCCTACCGTACTTGCTTCTATTTGGGTATGAACGCGAGCTGTGATGGATCATGGAAGACGACTTTTGTTGGTCTGGATGTCTTAGCTCCCGTAGACTTGCAGATAGGATGATGCATGGTGTCGCTCCTCGACATGCGCGCGTTCCCTTCTCGTGGCCGCGCATTAATAGCACTGTCGCTTAGGGCGGGACGAAGAAAATAAAATACCCCAATACTAAATTACCCCGGACAGCAGATACCGACATTGGTCTGTGTGCGAGACAGACAAGCCACGACTCAGACTCGGGCTATTCGGGTGGCAGAGGTTGACGACGACAGACTCGTGCTTGGGCAGCTGATTGCGCAGGTGCTTCATAGTCGAACAACACGACACCAACCCCATCTTTCCCCAACCTCTCTCCTTTGGGACTTGTTGTTGTCCGGAGCTCTTATCTGCAGACTGACGAGCAGTCAGGTAAATGGATGGTGATGCCGATGCACTTCCGGCCTGCGATATGTATCCGTAGTTCGTCTTGCTGCAAGCTACGCCGCAAGCAGCAGATGCCCGCGTTTGTCAACGGAATCAGGGACCCTGTGCAAAGCTGGACCAGCCCAGCGATTGGGGGGGGTTTCTTGACGAATAAGCCGCCGACAATCACAGCCCTTGCCCTTGCGGCCTTGTCTCCCTCTGGGCCTCTTCTCCGCAGTTCGCGGCTGGCTGCCCTAGTCTGGACCGGGCTATTTGGAGTAGATTTGCACCCCGTGGCCAAGGAGGGGTTGCCCCCGGGCATCGGAAGGGAACGCCAAAGCGAAGCCATCGTGAGATTTTTCTGCCCCTCAGACTTGTTTGATGATTGGTCCCAAGCCCCTGCTCCCCTGCCACGTAGGCGTTTTTTCGGGTTCGTTGCAGGGAAGGCAGGCTCACCGGTGAGACCACCCAGCCGTCCCTGGAGGCGTGTGGAAGCCGAAGCATCGTGAGCTTCACTTGTTTCAGTGGGTCTCGTGAACTGTATGGAGAAACGACAATGGAGGTACCATCTCATTCCGCTCTGACAGGCTCTGCCCGGTAGAGAGGGAGAACCACATCGTGGACCGTTCTGGAATTTGGACCCTTCTTTCTTTTTTGGATAGTGGTTTCGAGTTCGTGGCGGCCCAGATTCTTCGAGGCCTACGATGCATCTATTCCTTACCTCACATATTGCTGAACTCAGCGGGGACGGCTTTCACCGACCGGTAGTAGAGCCGGTCATTGGAAGTTGCCCATGGCCGGTCTTGACGAACTTACTGCGTATACATGATCCAGTTCTGAGTACAGGGTATTCATACACCCGCCCTACGGCGTCGTTACCGTTGTTTTGTTGGATTGGGTTAAGACGAGCAGGGCGCTCGAGCCGGGAGCGTTTGGGCTGTCAGCGAGGTGTGAATGTCGTGGAACGATTTTCTGGCCCGGGATCGTTAAATTCTCAGTCAGAGACGAGATCCGCGTGCCTCAATGGCTGATACTGATAACAAGGGTCGGTCCGTGTATGCTGCAACTTCACAGCTCATATCTGCCCAGGGTGCCGGACTAGAGGTATTGAACATACGGCAACGATTAGGTACGAATTGTTTGTTTCTACGTTCATCGTTTGCATTTGAAGCTTCATTCATGAACCCAACCACGCCGACTTGCTGAAATCTTTCTCGGCGTAGTGGACCTCACTGCTGCGGTGCTGTGTCCGAGTTGACCAGGGATGATCAGTGATCGTCGATACATTCGAGCAGAGGCCCAAACCTCAGAAGCGCTAGACAGGGAGGGTAAGAGGTCCCGGAGAAATTCATGCCTGACTGTGAGCATGCGATGGACGGAGGTTTCCATTGAATCGAGCCGATCTAGTCTCGAGTCTCGACCACAACCAGCTCACAAGTATACAAGTAGGATTGATGGGCATCGGGCTGGTTGTTGGAGATCATGGCCCGGGGCGCCGTGGCCCCTTCGATCTCTACGAGCGTTGATTCCGAAAAGACACTGCGCACGCCGCAGACTGGACGTTAACGTGCCACTGTGCCAGCGGTATGTGGCTTTCCGTGGTGCCGTCTCTTCCCGAGACTGACATTGCCAGCCGGCCAGCGATGCTAATCCGGATCGGGTAACCTGACGGAACGAGCTGACCTCAAGTCCGATCGCTTCTCGTAAGAAGCAGAGCTGGCTCGGCGGCTTTCTTTGGTTGTCAACGCATTGTCCAATCGCATGGCAACTCCAGTGGTATCGTTGATTAAGCTAGTGCCGTTCACGATCCAGGCTTGCGGTTCCTGCACTCTCATCACCTCTGTCGTTCAGACCATTGTCTGGATGGTGGGCAACTGGACCGCTGCGATTTGGGGGAAGGAGTGATTTTGTCTTGCGGTCTTTCGAGCGCTTGTCGCGTGTCTTGGTCGCCCGTTCAAATGCGATGGTTTTGACAACTGTTTAATCGGTCACTCTGACACAGCAACGCTCTGTGGAGTCTCTGGCATTGAGGGATCTTCTAGTAGGACGTGGTATAGCGGATGAGTGGGTAATGTTGCGCTTCTTTCGACACTGAAGGTGTACGAAGGAACACCTGGCAACCTGTAGTGAACTCGTGATATTCGGCGGTTTGTCTCTGAATGTTCAAGATTCTTCTAGCTTCTGGTCCCGCCTCCATGTTCGCTCCTAGTAGTAAAGTGTTGTGCACAGTCGTTTTCGTCCTTGAGATTGCGAATGATGACAATGATGCAAGCTGCGCAGCGAGTGGAGACCGTTAGGCCTCGACGAAACCAGCAGAATAGCCGTGACCAGGGGCAGCCTGGACAGGAGAGAGAACTTGGATGATTGGGAAGCATCGTCCGCGCCGCATCTCCACCCGAGATAATTGACGGCGATGGAGTCTCCATCAGCGACTCCAAACATCTCCCGCTCCGACATTGACGATGGCACCTCGATGCCAGCATCGCTTGCTGCATGGATAAGGGTAGTTCCAAGGCCGCCGAGTTGACGATCATGCTTGATCTGGAGTCTTCTGAGGGCTGAGTTCGGGAGCAGGTGCAAGTCGGGTTGCAATAGAGGAGCTGTTCTTCCGCGGAATAAGAGCGACGGAGTCGAGCAAACTCAATGAAGTCTACGACAGCGGCAATACCGGCGACGAAGCAAAACTCGAGTCGTTCGTCGATGGCTGAGCCAGGGTCTATCCTGCTTCACTTGCGCCTGGTGCGAGCGCCGCCCCTGATCGATCGATTGGTAGTTTCCTCGACTCTGAGTGGCTGGCATCTGGAGTGCGAAGAAAGCTAGCCCCCTATCCATGCTCACGGAGGAAAGCGTATTATCGTAGCCATTGCCTCGATCGCCAGATGTCGTGTTGTTAGTTATCATTTGATGACCCCAGACTACAGAGCGATGATTGACGGCGGTAGAAGGCTGAACAGTCTAAAGCACCAACGGCGAAGATTGCTTGCCGAGGTGAGCATCCCTTCGACGGACAACGAGTGCCTCATGTTGCTCGTTCCACGGTCGAAACCAGCGACCAAATGGCAAGTGACAACGTGCCCAGAGACATTTATGTATCCAATGAAACGTGGTTCCCGAGCTTGAGAGCAGAAATTTTGCAGGACATCAGGCCATTGTACGGTATCAGCGTCTTGTCAAGCCAATGCCAAGCCTCGACTGCGTCGTGGACAGCTGTGTTGATGATTTACTACAGTCGGGGATGTGGTTGGACGCCCCCCGTCGCTGTATTTGCTGTCACCGAATGCTCCCCGATGGCCGGATGCCCCCGCTAAGAACAGTTCGATATGTACAAAAATTAGACGATCAGATCGCTTTTACGACTATGCTGCTGGACTGCCGGGCAGTCGCATTTCTGCCGTCCAAGTCAATTCCAGGATGATGCGGTTGTCGCATTAGGGTCTCGTTCGTGGCGTCCAAGAAGGAATCATGCAGAGACAGGAGAGATGCAGCTCCGAAACTAGGCGACAAATGAGCGTTGCAGAGGGCGTCTTGCATCCAATGGCCATGTCGCACAGTGAGCCAGGAGAATGACACTTGCATGCGTGTGAGTTCTGGTTGCGGAGCTGACCCTGCAGTTGTTCAGAGGTGACTGGAGAAGCCAGTTCCAGATGCTGGGTTTTGACCAATGCCGAAGAAAGAGTGCCTATGTTCGCTACTCATACTCGTCTGTTCGTGGTCTTATGAAGGTCTTGTTTCCGCCCGTCGGTGTCGGACCTTGTCAAAGAAAGACGGGATGAGCCACCTCCATGCGCGGGTTCTTTGTATGCGGCAGGGTGATCTGAGGAAACGTCAGGTTTGCGGGCGCGACAGCCCTGGAAGGAGAAGGTCAAGAAATTTAGATTCTCATCTGCCGGATGGTCGATGGTCTCTCCGCGCCGTCTCTAACAAGATCAAGCCATGCTCTCCATGACCAGCAGTTTGTGGCTGTAGGCTGTAGCATGTCTCGTCATAACTACGCAGCCGGCTCTTCGGCTGCTACGCAGCGAACAAGTGGATAGCCGCCGCCGCCGCCGGCCACCGCTAGAACACCTGCCCGTACTCCGTACTGTGTAGATTGTTCAACGCACATAATGGATGGTCGAAAGCACTATGTATGTGGAGAACCGTGATCATTGATGTAGGTGGAGAAGATCGGTCGGTTGTGGAAACGCACGTTTGTTGGTAGGGCGGCACGGCGGGAGTTGGGCTTGCTGAACGGGGATCGAGGGCCGCCTGTGAAAATAGGCGACAAACCCGGGAGCTAGGGAGACATCGGACCAGGGAAATGCCTAACGTCGAGGAAGCATGCAAGGTAGCTGAGGTCTGGAGTCTGAAGTCTGGATCGGAGTCCAGGCTGTTGCCACCGAATAGTGACATTGACAACGGCAGCGGGCAATGACAAAGACATGCCAACTGCCCGAAGACGGATCAGGCTCCGTTCGGGTTGGGCCGCTGGTCCAGTGTGCTTGCATCGGCCAACTAGAAATTGTTGAATGATTGGGACCGAAGAGGTGGGATTTGTCCCCCAATGTGTGCCGTATTAGTCATAAACATGCTGGCCGCCGGGTTGAAGAGTCGGATGAAAAGATAGGTATTGGTAGAGTACCTAAGCAGTCAATTACCTGGATAGTGTAATGAGGCTTTCGTAAAGATTCGGGGAAAGACAAGTGGAAGAAGAGGCGCGAGACACGCACAGCACGCGAGGAGACGTAGCGAAGGTCGATGGGTACCTAGTTCCTTTGTTCGAATTGGTGCAGTCACTGCAGCACTGGCAGCGATGGCATTTGGATGTCTTGGTGTCGTGCAGTCTTGGGCATCATCTTCGTGCTTGTCTTGCAGGCTTTGCCGCAGGTCGGAGACTTGACTGAGTTGACTCTTCTTGTCGATGACATCTGCATCACGCGTGTGTCACTGCGTAGCGGAACATGTCTTGCATGGGTGCATTCCTCGCGAGGCACTTTAGCCAAAGGCGTCGTTGGAGTGTGTCCCAACCTTTTGATGCCGAAGGATTTTGCAGTTGGGAATGGCTTGTACTGTCTTCCGCGGACCAACACACCTCGTTGACTGGTGAGTTGAGGTGAGGTGAGGTGAGGATAAGGAGTCGTTGGACTCTTTCTTTTTTCTTTTGTCGTTATTTTTCTCCCGGATGCTCAGGGCTGTGGTGCCGGTGGTGTGTCGCAGTACGTATCTGTATTCGTAGCAAACGGCAAGAGCTTAGAGATTGCTTTGCTGTGCTTCGTACCTACCTTACCTTCCACTGCCCAAGGAACCTAAGGTCAACGGCGGGGAGAAATCGGTACGTGCCTTGTCGTCGGCGCATGTCGCGAAAAAAGGTGAGAGGCTCCAGCGGGCCAATGACGAGATGCAGATCATGGCGCGATAAGGCAAGGTACCTGGTCGGAAGTCCCTCGTTCCCTTTCTCCGTACCTAGCTGCTGCCCTTGCCCTTGCTCCTGCAGTCTTGCACTCTTGCTTCCATCTGGCCCTGCCCCCGCTCCGGTCGTGGTCCCGTTGTCCCCGCTCTGGCCCTCAGAAACTGATTCGGTACGTATCTTTGTCGGAATGGTGAGGATTTGGCTCTTGGCTTCTCTTGGAGCTTTTTTATTTTTATTTTTATTTATTTATTCCTATAGCGATTCTGGCTTTCCAAGCCCCCAAGCAGCCAAGCCAAGGACTGCCACCAAAACTTTGTCTGACCCTTACTGCTTTTCGAATCTTGAATTCGCAGCCGCAGCACGGGCCAAACATCGGCCATCCTTGCCAATGCACGCACATCCATCTGTCTTGGACCCCTGTGCTCGCCATGCCTTTTGGCTTTTACATAGTAAAGTGCGGTTTTGCCAATGCCAACAGCTCGCTGCCTCTCCTGGCTTGGCCAAGACAGCACACAACCTGTTCTCACTTCTCAGGTGTGCGAGTTGTCTCCTTCTTGCAAGGAACACCGCTCCGAACTGGGGCACGGTATCCATAACTATGCAAGCATGCAGGAGGTCAATTAGATGGAGCAGGCGACGTGGTGCGAGGCATGTGCGGCTACTGGGTCGTAGGAGGATCCATTCGTACCTGACTGGAGTCTTGGACTGTATGGGATTTTCTTGATTCTGTACAGAACGATCCGTCATCGAGATTCGAGGGAGTGATTCCATAGACACTGACTGATTGCTACTGTGAGGGTGAGGCAAGGAACTGCAAGAAACGGGCATGGTGGAGGAGGGTAACAGAGAATGGAATCGAAACACTCCTAGGGCAGATTCGACGGAGTTCGATGTCGGCAAGTAGAGTGCAGCATAACGTCGCAGATGGATAGGTGCTGGGAACCCAAACCAAGGGCTGCTGCAGCCATACTTTCGAGTGGACGCCATAGAAAAGATGGACGAGTCGAAACACGGGCTGTGGATGGGTTTGTGTCAATCGTAGGTGGCTGTCACACCCTTTGCTGGCTCTGCATTGCACGTCCCCATTGAGCTGGGCTAGCTGACATGCCTCGACCTGTCAGTTTTCGGCCAACTGCCCTAGACTTTGAAGATAATGGCATGTCATCGTAGCTGAACTTCAGATCGATGGCAGAGGCGTACACTACTTGGCAGCGACGACGGCCAGGCCGCCTATGGGAGGGCCTAGACGAGAAGCCACGAGGCTCTGAGATGGTGTAAGCTGCTAACGACGTTTGGTTGCTCGTGATGATGGGACGAGATGAGAGAGAGCCCAGTGCTTTGTGATGCGTATCCGTCGTAGCCTTTGCTGCATGGCGCCTGCAGGGTGAGGTTGCTCTGTTGGGTCACTGTGAGGTGTTACTGGGATGCAAAAGTGAGCTGCGCGCGCTGTACGCAGGCCCTCCGGCCATGTCGTACCACAGTATCCAGATGTACCGTTTCGGTACGATGTTGCTTTGAGAACTCGGGCAATAACCTTGGCAATGAATTGATACGCAGCACGTGCAATATGGCAGTAATGCTCTGTACTCCGTAAGTGTTGAGGATATCTGGACGTCAAATGTGCGGCAGTGAGGACGTATCTGAGGGTAATACAAGCAAGTGTACTGAGGAAAGTCAGGAAAGCACTGCAGGATCATGGCTTCGAACGTGCCTTGGGCCGTGCTTGCGCCTCGTTGTGCGACCAGGTGCGGATGCTCCTTATCTCTGCAGCAAGCTGTGCAAAAAGACGGGGAATTCCAGGCGGTGACCTGTGCGGATACCCACCAGCATCACCCCAGCTTCACGCCAGTCCCAATGCAGTGGACCCACTCGAGATAAGGTCCTCGTCTGCAATCGGGACCAATCGGGAGGATGTTGGCCGCGCCCAAAGGCACAGACGCGCATACCGTGTCTTCTGGCCCTCTGTGCACGGTACCTTGGGTCGCAAGGTGCAGGCGCCCCTCCTTCCCGGCCCTCTTCTTTTTCGCAGCATCCCTCTTCCTCCCGCCATCCCGTCTTAATGCTGCACGGTGGCCTGTGCAAAAGCGCAAGGCTAATAGCGAGCGAGGATGGATCTCTCGAATCGCAAAGGCGTGAGAGCGAGGGCACTTTAGGAAGAAGACGGAAAGAAGGAAAGGAAGCAGACGGGAGGAAAGAGCGAGCCCGGTCTGAGCAGCCGTAGCGCCTCGGGCTCTCTCGTTACTTTCGTTACTCGAGTCTCGTAGGAGAACAATTTCCAGCTCCAGTCCAACATTGCAGCATGGCCTGCGGCCTGTCTTGTCTTTTCCTTGCGTTGTGTCCTGTCGCTATTTCGCCTTCCCAGGAATACCAGACCCGGTTGCTCCTCCTTGCCCGCCGCCGCCGCCGCTCTCCTTCCTAGCATTTCCAGGTTCCGGCCCCCCTTCCAATCATCTCTATCACAAACGCACACACCCACACAGGGTGACTCTTGCAAATACACACGGGGTAGAACATGGTCGCGGAAGAGCAGGAGCGACGACGGCAGCAGCAGCAGCAAGCAAGCAACGGCAGAAAGTGTCGTCCAGCGTCAATTTGTCTGGGAATCAGTCGTGCCTTCCATCCGCTCTCCACCATCCACAGCGACCCGAAACCAAAGGCGCTGCTGGACGCGAGGTGTGTGAATGTCCCACTCTTTGCGGCACCTACCACTACTTCCTTCCCTCTCCCCAATGAAAAAAGTAGAAGAAATATAAGGGAAAGAACAGAGAGAAACCAAACCTCTTGGTCTCCGTCCATTTCCCAATTCGCTCACCCACACACCCTCATTATCACCAATAACCCCATTCAGTCACCAACGCAACACCAACCAGCAAGCACCGGCAGCGGGAACACTCCACTCTCACACAGTCAGAATCCCGATCCCAACCCCAGGCTCCCCCCTCTCTCACTCTTGTGGTATTCTCTTTCTCACCCTCTCCCTCTCACTCACTCTCACACACGGCACACCCATCAAATCACACATACCTACTAGGGGTATCCGTACCATTCGTACATACACTATTACTCACTTACTCACACATCCCGACCTCACACTCCGCGGTTTTCTGGCTCGCGCGCTAGGTACTCTCGTACTGTGCACTATTGCCTCCCCTCACTCCCAACCTTGCCTGGCTTTGCCTTGCTTGGCTTTTCAAATCCACACCCACCCACACCCACCACACCAAAAAAAGACTGAGATCCCTCGTCTTGTTCCTCCCCTCGTCTTTTAGTCCCGTCCACCCCCCGGAAGTACCTGACCTTGCCAACCTTTCGAACTTCTTCCGTCTTGTCTCTCGACCCTCTGTCCATCCAACACTTTTTGACTTCACATCGCCTCACAATACCTACTTCATCTTGCGTCCCGCCTGCGTCTTGCCTCAGCACTTTGCCTTTCTGCTAGCGACTCTTCCGACGACTATTTCGACTTCCCGACAACGAAATCTGCGAACCAACCTCCTCCCTCGCACTACAACGATCCAACTTCTCGTCCAAACCTTCGCTCTGTCACTGCAGGCTCGTTACGACCCAGACATCCTTCCTCGACCTCATTCCCAGTCACCCAACCCAAATCTACACCTACACTACGCAATCGAACCGCTCCTATCATGATGGCAATCTAAAGCCCGAACCGTCGTTGCGATCTTTTTCCTCGGCCGCCGTGCGAGCCCCGTTCTTCGTTCTCCCACGCCCCTCATTATGTCGAGTCGCCGACTGGGACTTTCACGACCAGTCGAACCTGAGCGCTTTCACGAATACTATGGACCCACAACAGCCTCTTCCTCATCAGAGGAACTCTCACAACCCTCATCTGCTGGCCCTTGTGCCGCCCACTTCCAATGCCCTACCCTTGAGGTCTTCCGCTAGCACGCCAATGACCTCTCCGGGACTTTTCAGTCCCTCAAACCCGCGTCCGAAAATGAACTTTCCGATCCATGCCTCGTCCGACTCAAACACTCCGAACGTCGAGACCAGCAGTCCCTACCTTCACCCGCTCCAGAACCACAAAGTCAGAGAGTAAGTACAGCTTTTTTTTCCTCTTTGCTATACTATGTTGTGGCCGCGCCTTCTTTCAAATAAAGCCTTTGTGTGAATCGACATCGACGGCTCTCTATCAGTGAGGCGGTATCGTGACTACGTAATTGACAGCGGGGGCCAGCCGCAGGCCCCGCGACAAGGGGATGACTATTTGATAAGCTAACCATATTGGTGACCAGGACACATAAAGCCTTGATTGACTCCGACAGCATTACCGGCCGCAAGCTCATCAACCAGTATGAAGTCATCGAAGAAATTGGCAGAGGTGTGCACGGAAAGGTCAAACTTGCCCGAAATCTCGAGACGGGCGACAATGTGGCTATCAAGATCATTCCACGGTACTCTAAGAGACGACGACTCGGCAAGGTCATGGCCATGTCCCCGCAGGAAAAGACGATGAGAGAGATCGCCATCCTCAAGAAGATGAGGCATCCCAACGTCGTCTCGCTGCTGGAGATTATCGACGATCCGGAATTGAAAAAGATCTACCTGATTCTCGAACACGTGGAGCTAGGCGAGGTTGTCTGGAGAAAAAAGGGATTACCGCACATCTGCCACCACGAGCGTCGTCGCATCGAGAGAGAAAGCAGAGGTCAGCCGCTGACCCCAGAGGAGGAGCATTACGAAAAGATAATGGAGGAGAAGTACAAGATCCGGGAGCAAAAGCGGGAAAAGATGTCTCGAGCCAACATGAACACCCATGAGTTTTGGAGTATCGAGCACGGTATTTCTGACGACGCGAGTTGTGGATCGCAATCCCGCGTCCCCTCAAGGGACGATCTAGGAGCATTGGACTTTTTCGGAGGCGAAGGGTCACAACCCAATTCGCTGCAGGCATCCCGGGCTACATCTCGAGCGCCATCGCGGTCTCAGTCTGTGAAGTCAATTCGCGACACCGTTTTTGACCAGGAAGCCATCGACGACACTGAGGACATCGAGACGCCAGGCCCGCTACAGACCAGCAACCCAGGCTCAGCTACCGCACTCGATGGCACTATGTATGGCGCTTACATGGAAGACGCGGCCTTTCGAGGTCGTTCACCCAGCATGGCCGATTCCATCATTTCGCACATGTCCTCGGTCGACTGGAACACTCGGATGCACGACCCTTTCGCTGAAGACTTTTCCTACGTTCCTTGCTTTACCATCGACCAGGCAAGAACGACTTTCCGAGACACTGTCTTAGGCCTGGAGTACCTGCATTACCAAGGTGTCGTACACAGGGATATCAAGCCTGCTAATCTACTGTGGACCAAAGATCACCGCGTCAAGATCTCCGACTTCGGTGTTTCGTACTTTGGCCGTCCTATCCGAGAAGGCGAGGCCGACGATGAGACGGTCTCAGAATCTGAAGCACAAGATTTCGACGATGATCTTGAGTTGGCCAAGACAGTTGGCACCCCAGCATTCTTTGCACCTGAACTGTGCTACACCGACGCGGACCGCATGGAACAACCGAAAATTTCCGAAATGATCGATATTTGGTCACTTGGCGTAACCCTCTACTGCCTCATCTACGGACGTATTCCTTTCCAGGCCGAAGATGAGTGGCAGATGTTTCGAAAAATTGCCACTGAGGATGTCTTCATTCCCCAAAAACGCCTCAGGGCAGTGGACCCTTCTACCCCTCCTAACTCTGAATCTCTCTTTAAGCGGCATAACGGACCTCCCTACAGGGACGACAACGAACTTGCCTACGAGAACATCGACCCCATTTTGCAGGACCTTCTGCGAAACATGTTTACTAAAAACCCGGACAAGCGAATTCGTCTGAAGGATATCAAGACCCATGCCTGGGTTGCGAAAGGAATTCCAGATGTGGAAGCGTGGTTGGCTGAGACTGACCCAGCCAAGACTTCGGGCAGGCGAGTCCAGGTTAACGACAAGGAGGCGGCCCGCGCTGTCGTGCCTATTGCCTTCTTGGAACGCGCACGATCTACCGTGAAAAAAGCAGTTGGGAAGTTGATGCACCCTTTAGGGGATCGAAGCGATAGCCGGTCAAGGCGGAGAGCTGCCAGCAGTGCTGCCAGCTCGGCTGGAGACAGCATGTTCAATGTACCGCCCACGCCACACTCGAGAGAAGCACGTAGAAAGAGTCTCAAGAGCGAAGACTATTTTTCCAACGTCAAAGACTTTGCTTTTGGTGGCTCCGACCATCCTCTTGTCCACAGCGAGACAGTCTCTCCCTATGAGTCTCCCTACGACCCTCTCGCTACGGCTATCGCTCAACCCGTCAAGGGCCAAGGAGCTGCCCTTTTACATGCCATTCAGAACAGCTACAGCGACTCGAGGACGAATAGTGGCACGGCATCGCCTTCAGATCAGTCAACAATTCCTGGGACAGCGTCATTTTACAAGCCTTTTCAGAGATACTCGCAAAGCCCATCGAATGGCAATAGCTTTTTGACGCTTACAGCTGGATTACCCGAGGTCAGGACACAACCTCCTACACCTTTTTCCGGTGACTCCACACTGGACGATCCGTCCAAGGAAATGCGGCAAACACGTGGATACGACGCCTTGACAGAGGAAGCTCTCCGTGCACGCTCAGCAGAGCGTGGCGTGTTCAGAGACCAAGATAAGCGCGCCCCTGCACAAGTGAGCGCCACCACCGCGAGTGTACCTGGTACCCTTCATAGGATGCCTAGCCTTCCTGGCAAGCCTCGAGCTATGCGATCGGTGGACTTGGGTAAGGCGAAGCAGGCCACCAGCGCCTTAGCTTCACCACTGTTCTTTTCGTCTCGGTCTGTCACCGGCTACCAGCATGGCCAGCCACAATCGGACTCAAACATCTACGAGACTCAGCGCCTCACGGCCGACCTAGAGGAGAGACCGCAGACAGCACACAGGATCGAAAGTGTGCGGGATATACCGGAGGCAAGAACGCCACCACCGCGCACATACAATACGTCAACTCCCGAGTCGTTCGCCCGCGCAAAAAGCGAGATGCAGCGCAAGCAAATCGCAGAAAGTCTTATTCAACAAGCTCCGGACGACGTCAGGTCAGATATTGCCGTGGTCGATCCAACCGAAGTACCCTGCCCTCTCTCGCCCGATGACGAGCGATTTGGCACGCCGCCACCTCCATCTCGTGAGGACACGATGGAGACTGAAAAGTCCTCCCGCTCGACATCCATCGGTGGCCTGGCTTCTCCTATTACGAATCCCAGCGAAGTAGCCAGTCCCGTCTCGTCTGTCAACCACCACACGAAAGAGGAGATGCTTGCCTTCCAATCTGATCCGTCGCTTCCCGCTCTTCTCAGCGGTGCCAGCTCGGTATCCGATGCTGAGCCCGTGGAGCCTGCTGTTATCAACAAGCCTGGTTTACTCGAAACAACAGATTCCCTGACACCTCCAGCATACCTTAAGGAGCCCATGGCCGGATTTCCATTGGAACAATTCGAGCAACAAGGACGATTCGAGACACACAATGCGTCATTTAATGCCGGCCCGATCCCGCTTCGCATCACACGCAGCCCAGTCTACAGAAGCCCGCCTCTCATCCACCACAGTCCCGATATGCGTCCACAAGAGGACGATGATGACGATAGTGATAGTGATGAGGGCCTTTTGATGGCGAAGACCAAGAAGAAATCTACAACCAACACTCACGTCGAACGAATACCTTTCGGGGCAAGGCGACGTGACACAAATGCGAGCATTGCTAGTACAGAGACAGCCAAGAAAGTTGCCATTGGCGAAGAGGTCATCACCTGCGCCGACTGACTTTAACGTGCTTGGCACGCGACTACCTGCCTGGCTCGCGCTCATAACTATAAGCACCCAACTCGACTCATACATTTTCCAACCTGTACAATGGATTCGGGATGGTCTTTTTTGGCACAACATTCATACACAATCGGTGGACTTTTTGAGTTTTCCGCCCGCGTGTTCAACTCCTTGAACACAATCCATTTTCTTGCTTAAAGCATATCCCAAGAACAGCATGCAATCAGATTGCACATCTCCTGCTGGCGCATTTCTGCTGCCAGTTTCGATTCGAGCGCGCTTCCTTTCCATATAGAGAAGAATTGCAATGGTGGCAGTCTTTTGCTTTGACGCTTTTCTCTCTTTCACGTGCCACTGTGGTTGGCGGATGCATTATCAGAGCAGACTCGGACGACGACATGCGGCTACGAATGGAGGAGAAATGACGGAGGGGACTACGAAGGGAGGCAGGTTGGGGGAAATCTGCCATCAGGGGAGGCTTTTGGGTTATGGGACAGAGGAGGATGCATCGACGATTAGACTCTTCCTCTATGCTTTTCATTTGTCTTCAGGGGAAGTTGAGGGCAACGGGGCAAGTCCGACTTGGATAGGGGTCTATAGTCATGCCTGTTCATCATTTCCACATCCCATGAAGTTTGAACACTTTTTTCTTTATCTAGCATCGGCAGCGAGGTTTCGGGAGGAGGTTGTGTTTGTAATAGCGGAGGCGGGAGGTTGATCATCTGGGACCGGGTCTATCGCCCAGACGGAACAGCGCTTCTTATTTCTCCGCGCCTTTTTTTGTGGAGGAAATCTTGCATGTACACACCCCAAATCCGACCACAGATAGCAAAAGAGAAGTGATGGGAAGATTCGTCTATGAATGAATAGAAGCGATGAACACATTTTCTCCATTTCCTCACGTTGTAAAAAGATGAGTGCTCTGATTTGGAGACTGTCCCTGTGCTCTCTTTCTATGTGTTCGTTTGCGCCTAGGTATCCTGACGAGCTGCGTCGAAATGTCATCGGTAGTTGAGGCAGTCCATGTGGGAATACTTTATTGCGACGGCATTCACCGTTACCCGAGAATCAGAACAAGTTGTAGTAAAAACCAGCATGACAAAAATCTCGTCATGGGGTGGCCAAAACCCAGACCATCAAAATGCTCTCTACCGGGCAGACTACCTCACAGTGGCTTCCAAATTGCCACTCATACTACTGCAATCCACGTCACTAAACAAACAACCCGCGTCAAAATCCTTCAAGCTAATGGGGACTCTGGTATTTGTGACTAGCGAGTCTACCCCATAGGGAAAGGGCACGACCTTATGAAGATGACGGTAATTACGCGATACAAACAGAGTAGTTCGATCTTCTTTTCCTCAATGCGCTCATCGCTCCCTCTCCACCAACACCCCACCACCACCACAGCCTGGACTAACTCCCCGAGACAACCAACTTAAGATGAACCGCGAGTAGTCAGTCCCCTCAAGTCCACGATTAGAAACACGCCTTCCCTTCAAACCCCGAGCAAACCTCCTTCCACAGCAGCCCAATCCTTGGAAAGGGAAGGCCCACCTACGCAGTGTCAGCATTAGGCGCCCCCATGACGCCGCGACCAAACCACTCCGCCACCGTCGCGAACCGATCCTCGCTGCGCTCCAACTCGGCCTTGAACAGCTCATGCTTCCCCGCCGTCTCAATCTGCGTCTTGCGCAGCGCGCGGATCGTCGCGTTATCGTTGGCGCACTGCGGACACTCGCCCTCGGTGCGGAGGCACCGCTGGTGGAAGCTGTGCTTGCAGAGGAAGTGCACAGCGGGCAGGTCGAGGGGTGCCGTGCAGACGGCGCAGCGCGTCGACTGGAACACGGCCGGCTTGGAGCCGAGGTCGGCGAGCTCGGCCCGCTTCTGTTCTGTCTCGCTGCGGAAGGCCGAGATGCGGCGCCGGTTGGCGGCGATCTCCTTGCGCTCGCGCTCAATCGTCTCGTGGAGGTAAGGCTTGATCATGCCCATTGTCGCGACGCCGCCTGAGGAGCCGGACTGGCCGACCAGCGTCTGGATGACCTGCAACGGTGCCATGAGGCCGTCCTTGTCAATTTTGTTGAGGACGGCAGAAAGCTCTTCTGATCCGGCTTCCCGGAGAATTCGGGGGTCGGAAGTCAGGTATGCCAGGGCTGCAGGGTATAATTGCGGTTCTTCGGGGCCATACTTTCGAAGGGCTTTGATGGCTCCGCGGGTATCTTTGGCTGAGGTGTACGATCGGAAAATGTCAAAGAGTAAACCGGATTGCTCCTTGACCAAGGTTGTGCCGTCCTTGAAGTCAGAAAGGTGCGAAAGCAACAGGACATTGGAACTCTCCATCGGAATGTCTTCTCCTTCGATGAGCTTCTTCGCCTTGTTCTCCCACTCTTCTCGATGCTGCTCCCCTTTCTTCTCATTTGACTTGTGCAGGTACATCTCAAAGAGTGTGGTGTACAAATCTGTCCTGTCGCTTTCCTTAAGACCTGTGTCTTCTAGGCATGCCTCCAGGAAAACAATGAACTCGTCTGGATGGTCGATGAAGGATGAGAAAGCAGTCCTTGGAGGCGGTGGGGTGTATTTCGGCGCAGGAATGTCGTCGGGGTTCAAGATGATCTGAGCATCGCCGTTGATGGCTGTTCCATTGCCCGGTGTGGATGGGCTTTGGAGAGAAGATGTGTTCATGTATGGCAGAGGTAAAAAGTTGGAAAGGTTCTGGACGGCACTTGCTGCACCGGCCACCATGCCGCCGGCTACAACAGCCTCTCCGTTGTCCTCAATCGGTACAAAGTGTAGCCTCGGACGGTACTTGCCAGTGTAGTAGTCCACGAAGACTGTGGTCGCATCCTTTGGACAGTTCTCGATGAGAACTCTGGCATACTTCTTGAGGCAAGGGAATGCCTAATGAAATATTAGAATTGTTCAAATACTGGAGAAGTATGGAACTCACCACTTCCGGGTCTTGATGCCATATAAAATCGAGAGCCTCGTTGTACAATTTGGAGTCTTCTATCAGGATGTCCACGACCAGTTCGATTTCGCCGTGCTTCTTGGCAAGATATGCAGCTTGTTCGTAGTAGCCTCCTTGCCTACACATAGTGATTGCAGTCTCGAGGTCAAACTTTAAATCACCGGGTGATTTGATAAATGCCTCCAACTTGTCGATATCTTTGAGCTTCGCATAGCAGTTCAAAAGTAATGTTGTGTGGTCAGACGTTGCCTTGCGATGCTCATGTAGCTGCTCAAGATACTGTATCAGGTTGTGTATCCTTTGTGTATCGAGGAACTATGATTATTAGTTTTCCTACGCTCTATTTCTTCTGGATGTGGAAGCTTACCTTTCTGATGACCTGTGATGGTTCAGTAGTATCGATCGCCTTGATGTATTGGACCATGGCACCGTCGTAATCAGCTTTTTGATACAGATGGTCGCCAAAGCGTCGGAAGATGCCGCTCTGCTGTGTCGCATCCAGCCGTGACTTTTGTGCCAGTTCAATAGCCAAGGGGTACATGTTGCGCTGGTACAGCATTTCGAGGCGCTGTTGCAGTGACTTTTCATGGTATCGGTTTACCTTGCCATCTTGTGTGAGAACGAACAGATCACCCCAGATTTGGAAGATGGCTTTGAATGGCGAGATCAGAGATTGTGTGTGGCCGAGCACTCTAAGGTCTGGCTCGAGAAGAATGAACGTTGATGCGTTGAAGAGCGCATCCGCTGCTCCACCTCCACCTCCAAAGCGTCGACGCATAGTGTCGTTGCCTTTGTCGGTGGTGGAAGCCGATGGTGGGCATACCAGTGCAACGTAATCCTGGTAGATCGAAACTAGTCTTTTCGGCGATTCGTACGCACGCGGCGCTCCTCTGCCTTCCAAGGTGTAGGTGTAGATGGCATCCTCTCGGGCGACTACCACGTCTCCTGTCTTCTTGTCAACCGTCATACAGTCAACGTGACATCCCATGTCTTCCACAGTCTTGGGCGGGGAGCTATGGCCCCTTCTCGAAATCCCAAGCTTCAGAATTCGGGCTGTTGTTGAGATGAATAGGGTCGTGACATCTTGGGAATCCGTCATGAGCTCCACGCCTGTAATAGGTTCTTCTGAGTCGTGCACCGTCCTTTGTTTCGCCCCCAGGTCGTTGATCAAGTCGCCTCGGATCAGGGTCACCGTGCCGTTCGCGAAGCCGACTGCTACTTGGGTAAGGTTGTCGAGAACATCGATAGCCGAGATCTGGATGAGAAAGTGATTAGTTGATGCTTTGAAAATATGCACTCGAGTCCTCCCTTACCGGAAATTGCTTCCTGCCATTGTTGATCTGCAAAGTGCTTAAACAAGTCGGCATATTGGTCTTCTTCACCAGCTTATCCAGAGCCCAGATCTTCAACACCGGCTCGCTGCTGAGGTCTTCCTGCTCAGATGTCAGTTTCCATTCTCGTCATCTCATGATTGTTGCGTCCACCTACAGCGACAGTAACAAGCAGGCTTGTCCCCTCGATCTGGCGCATGTGTGTGATCGTCCCGAGCTCGTGAGCCTGGAAGCTCTTCACCACCTTCCAACTCGAACCGACAATTCGAACGTATCCATCGTAGCTACCGAGGAATAGACTGTCGGAACCGGAGCAAACACTAGCGATCTCGTTGCTCTCGAAGAAGACTCGGGTCTCCTCATCGGCGAGCCGGACCTGGCTGACGTCGAAGAAGTCGAATGCCTTCCACTTCAGTGCAGGTGGTTAGCGGACGTCGGGTCGCAGAAAGCACATTGAGGGGAGATTTGCAAACGAACCTGAAAGGCCATGGCTACATCTCCTAGCGACAGCAAGTTGAGAGAAAGGCAAGGTCGACAAGCGTGAGCGCAACGGCGGTTGTTGATTGACGTCGGTGCCTCGCGCTCCAATGACGCTGCTGTGGGGAGCTTTGGTAGCTGTCGCTGTCGCTGCCGCTGGTCTCCGAACTGACCCACCCGCCTGTAGCAACCCAACCCAACAGGACCAAAGCTTCCCAATTACGTATGCCATGCGCCACAGAAAATAAGCCGTTCTTGCATGCACCAGCCACACTTCTAACCCTACCATTAATCAGGTCTTGCTCATGTCAATGAAGCATGTCAGATATCTTGAGTGAGATTTCGCATCATACACCTAAGCTTAGTGTTTCAAGTTAATTTTGACTCTGAAGTGCTCAAATGAACCAATTTCATGTCACGTCATGAGTGAGATCCAGCGCCATTTTGTAATCCAATTTCAATGTCAAATAGTAGACCATTCAACGCTCTGTAAATCATGATGAGGTGCCTGGCGCTTAGAAGCTCAAATCATAAGTTGAGGAAACGCGACATAGTTTACAAACATTTCTCTAGCCAAGCAAACTTGAACTACTGGATGTGTGTAGTTTTTGGCATTGGCAAAACATCAGATTGATACCAAGCTGACCCCTCGATAGTCTGTATTTGACCGACAGTGTCTGCTTACACGGAAAACAAGCTATTTCTAGACCTTATCGACGGTCCCATAATATCTCAGGCTCTAGTTGGGACCTGGTGCTTCACTCGGACCCTCATATTGTCAACCGGCCGGGCAGTAATTTGTCTCGTCTGCGACATGTTAGTGAGGCGTGCTCTTGGGTGATTCTCCTAAGGGACTTATCCTAATGGAGGGCTTACGTTGTAAAGCTGTGTATTGGACCTGTATTGCCCCTTTTCGTTGATGATGGGGCGATCCTTCTCGTCCAGCGTAGCCTCCCCTAGACCGACCTTTTCAAAGACATACTTGCCCACAACACTAGCCAAAATCACCCTGGCCTCGATGTTGGCAAGCTCCTGTCCGATGCAGTTCCTAGGACCCCTTTCAAAAGGTCTCCATGCGGCGGCAGGAATCTCGTTCGCGCCAGCTTTGCCAATGCCCATCTTCTCGTCGTCATTCGTTGCCATTGACGTGTCCGTATTCCCGAGCCATCGCTCGGGTACAAAATCGTCTTTGGTGCTTCCATAGACGTCAGGGTCTCGCTGGATGAGAGTGGCACAGTTGTACAGAACCATCCCATCAACGCAGAGGCTGCTGTTGTCTGGTAACTGCAAGTGAAAGTTCGCGCCCGGGGGGCAAAGGCGCGCGGTCCCAGCTGGTGGGTACAGGCGCAGAATCTCCTTAATGACTGCCGAGGTATAGGTCATCTTCTGGGTGATCTCCTCACCCCTGGCGAGTAGAGCTTCCCGGACGACTTCGGGGCTCAAGTCCTGGCCGAAGAGGCTCTCTAGCTCAGTCCGAAGGCTCTTCATTGCCCGAGGCGTCCTTGATAACTCGTAAAAGGCCCATTGGAGAAGGATGCTGGTGGTGTCATGCCCTGCGAACATGAAAGTTTTGAGTTGATCTTTCGTCCCGTCGATGATATCCTGTGTCAAGACCTGCGTGTCTTTCAAGCTGAGAGCCAGAATACTCCGGCTCGATGACCCCTTGTCCTGCTTCACATCGTTGAATTTGCGACGAATGACATCCTCGAGGAAGACGTTGCAAGACTTGGCAAGTCGCCTTCGTTTCCTGCCCAGCTGTGGGTTCTCCCACCACTTCAGTATACCACTGCCCTCCCTGTATGAGGTTAAAAACTCCTTGTAACCCTTAATGAACTCTATTTGTTGATCCTCGGGAAGCTGTGCGTTAAGATCAACATCCATAGTCACGGCACCTGTTTGTCAATTCTTAGTGAGATGCTGCTCTGACTACAGAAACTTGATGAGACTTACCAATGATATCGAAAGTAAGATTAGTGCACAAAGGCTCCAGCTCAAACTCTTCACCCGTCCTGACGAGTTCGTCGAGTTTGGCGAGGAAGGTCTGAGTCTTTTCCAAAATGACTGGCATCAGACTCATGAGGTGCTGGGGAGCGAAGCCAGGGTTGAAATGCTTTCTCATGTCTTTCCATCCGGAGCCCTGCGAGAAGAGTCCACATTAAATCATATTCTGACGGATGTTTTCGCGTCCATATTCTGTAAAAAGAGAACAAACGTGAAACATGCGAAGGAACCTCTTACTTGAGACATTACGATTGACTTCTCGCCCAGCAGCGGTGTGAGATACATCATGGTGTCGGACTTCGGTGCGCTGTAGGGCCACATCTTTGATTGTCTTGATACCTGCTCCGCGATCTCATGGCTTCGGATGACTAGTAGGGGCCGGCTGACTGGACGAAGGTCTAGAAGCATGATGGGAGGGTTACCGATCTCCTCGAGCATATCTCCCATGGTGGGATCTGCGAAACTGAGATTAGCCCACAGCACCACATACCTCCTGTCGCTAATACGGACCGAGTTGAGAGTCCTTCTCGTTGCGCTTCACGTGGTGTTCGTTTATGGCCTTGAGGTGACCCCATACTATTGAAGGCTTCAGCTGAGGAAAGTTGGCGTATTGCTTCAGCCGGCGATAGCTGAGGGCAGAGTACAGGTACAAGAGAAGCGCCGGTAGCGCCAAAAGCGCCACTGACAAAGGACTTAACATGATGAGATACCACTCTCGACTCCCAAGCAAAGCTCTGCCAGAAATTCAAAGCAAGTTTGGATGCAGGCCCTCAAAGGTAGCTGAAAGCTGGCAACTGGGTGTGGTTATGGATATAAAGAGTGGTGGTTCCCATACCAGCCTGCATCGGATGTGTAGATTCCGTTTCAGCAGGAGCATGGATGACCAGTCCACCCTTTCAGTCTGGAACCCAGTGGCCGCCAGCGCGACCAGCGCTATGATGCCTCGACTTACCAGTAGCCTGTAGGAGCGCGCCGATTCGTTTGCTCGCTTGCCTCCAGGACGTACTTGGCTAGGTTAAGACACAAACATTGGGAAGAGGTGGTCCACATCCGATTTTCAGCTCCCCCATGATGCCAACTTCTTTGTTGTTCTTTCATTGGCTTGCGATTGTGAGTTCGAGGTTGTCCGCCCCAAATGGGTGAAGAATGTAGCCAATCTCATGTCTCAGTGGTTCGCGTGGATTGGCACATTGCGGGAGGGTTGTCCAGCCGAAGCCAAGAACTCCAGTCAGAACCTAGAATAGCGGGAAGATGCCGGATGGATAATTGCTCCTTCCCGGTACTTGGAGGCGTTGATCGCGAAACTCCTCGGTTCTGGTTGGCTACATCCCTTGTATCCATGTGTTTGCGGCACGTTAGGGTGACATCACCCCGGTTCAGATGTGCAGGAGTAGCGGGGGCAGCCTACTATGATCTCCGCATTTCTCACACTCAAATAGTGCCGTTTCCCCTGGGTTTCGCTTGTAGGATCTCTTCCGAATGTCACGAATACGAGCCATCGGAAACATGAGACTTGGGCTGGTCAACATCTGAGACTTCATCTTTTCACGATGAGCGATCACTGTGCCCATTATATCTTGAAGTGTAGAGAAGAATTAGCGTAATTAGTGTCTCTTCATGCGTAGACCTTGACCTGTCTTACAGACCAAGCTATTCTTTGTGCGCTAGACATCTGTTCTTTTGAAGTTTTGATAACGTTCGTTTTTCTCTCGACCACAGCCGAGGCACAGTTACCTCTCGATGGACCACAAGCTTCAATTTTATTTACAAAACAGAACTTTCAATCTCAGGTGTATCACCAAAAGAACGAAGGACTGAGACTATATCAAAGTTCTTATTCAACGCCTCTCAAGTATTCACACTTGCAACTCCAAGTCGCTCAGTAGCTAGACGGCACGATTCCAAGCCTTCCACCGTCTGTCACGAGCACATTGCCGTTGGTGTAAGCGCCTGCCCTGCTAACCAAGAACAACACAGCGCCAGCCATATCTTCTACGTCTCCCGCCCTCTCTTCAGGAATGGTAGTCTTGGGCCAACCCTCCTTGTGGGCCTCGACCGTTGCCGTTGTCATCTCACTCGGGTAGACTGTAGATTGAGATTAGTAGATGATTGAAGATCCCACCCCATGGACTCCGAGCCATAACGAGTGCCCTACGTGGCGTCGGAAGGAAGTAGACTTACATCCAGGCGCAATTACGTTGGCGCGGATGTTGAATGGGACCAGCGTGGTGCTCCTTGATAGATGTTAGTCTCGAGGCCGGCTCTTGTAACTCTTTCAGGAATGCTTACAGTTGCTTGAACATGTGCACCACAGCTGCCTTTGACGCTCCATAAGCGAAGCCCATCGGGTTGCGGTTGTACGCGCCAATGCTGCTAGTCGCGATGACTTGGCTCCTCTGCTTGAAATTGCTGCGCTTGTTACCCTCATCGAGAAGTTCCAGGAATGCTGCGACCGTGAAAAACACGCCGGTAGCGTTCACAGCAAAGGTCTCGGTGAAGTCCTTCTGCTCCCAGCCGAAGACAAAGTCGCAGTACTGAGCAATGGTCGGGTTAGGGGGCAAGCCCTTGAGAGCCGGTCCGCCGATGCCTGAGTTGGCGATGACGACGTTGACGTATCCGTGAGCCTCCTTGATCTCTGCGACCGCTCGCTCGAGGTCGCTCTTTGAGGTGATATCACCTTGGATGGTGCGAATGTTGCCGTTTTTCTATTCACATTTAGGGCGCCAACATCAGTCGTCATACCCCTCGAACATAAGGGCCATGCATGACCGGTATGGATGATAGACTCTGCTGGGCCCAACGCTCTCGCAGAAACTTACAGCTGTCTTTGCCGCCTGTTCCAAAGCTTCTTTCCGTCGGCCGATGATGTATACAATTGCCCCGTTCGCCTCGAGGCCTTGTGCAATCATGAGACCGATGCCTAGGTTGAATCGTAAGCAAATACTGGAGGGTTGCTACTGCGGTTGATGAATGACGTACCAGTTCCCCCACCCGTGACTACGGCGATGAGGCCCTTGACGCCGAAGAGGTCGGCAGCGTTGAGGTTTGGAGAAGACATCTTGGAACACAAAAATTGAAAACCGTTACCCGTTAAATTAATGTGAGTTAGCGACTGGGCATAGAGTTATTGGGTTGAGCATAGTGTTGTAAATGTCCGAATAGTGTAGCTCGGTGGTTTAAGTAATTAATGGTGTCCGGCGGGGTTCGGTGGAATGGCCCGCACGGCCTATGGCGACATACTGCACCAAGTCCGTTATCCTTCACAATGATCAGTTGCGAGTGGCTGCTGACTGCATGCAGTCTGGTCCCCGATGTTCGGATGTTGCGCGGTCCTGATTACCTTAGTGGACAGCTACTCGCTGGGCTTACATTAGGCTTTTGTATGTCGGGAAAACGGTAAGCTATGCTATTAGTCCTTCTACGTGCGTTTCCCGGCACACCTTATTAATTTCAAGGCATCGGACCATTCACGTAGGTTTTACAAGATATTAAGGTAAATGCACAGGCGTGGCGCCGATAAAATGAGTGGCAGTATATGCTGACAAGTCGCACAAATATCTTCAGACCACCTCTACAATGCTGATATGTATGATTCTACTTGACTTCAACACACACGGATGCCCGTAAACGATACCTCCTCCACTTACAATTTACCTTAAATCACCAAGCCTAAAGTGAATCAACATGTCCCAGCAACATTCAATTGATTGGACACAAACAGCCTTGCCACCAACGAGATCTATTTCTTTTCAAGAATGAAGAGTGCATGGATCTACATGCACTCATCAGGGTTTTTCAACCAAGCGTCTAATCGTGCTCCATCTCTTGGAACGAACTTAGCCTGGAAACCTTTCGGTTTGGCAACAAACGAGAGGCCATCAAGTCCTTTGATCGGATCGATCTCCACAGAACCCTTACCGTCTGCAGGCAAGATCTTGAATCGGGCGATCAAGTGCGAAAAGGCTGTGTACAAGGCACTGTGTGCAAGATGAGACGCTACACACATTCTGCCCCCCATACCGAAGGCGAATTGATGCGCGTATTGATCCGGTGCATCTGGAAGCCAACGCTCAGGGGCGAATACTTCGGGTTCCTTGAATAGGTCAGGGTCTGGCTTGGCGGTCAGTCTAATATGACATTTCATCTGAGTTGTGGCAAAGTCACCTCTGTTGCAGGACCAGCTGTTCAAGAAAACTAGAGTGTTGGCCGGAATCGTGGCGGATTCCCAGGCGGCATCAGCGTATGTCGCCTTTGGTAGCGCGAGCTTCAAGACGACAAAGTATCTCGAGATCTCCTTTGTCAGTGCATCTATGTAGTCAATCTTTTTAGAAGCATATGTGTTGGATGATTGCTGTAGAACACCAGCATCTTGGATGGCAGCATATGCTTTGTCTTGAATATCAGGGCGGTGTGCAAGTAGAAGAATAGCCCAAGCCAAGGTAGGCTGGTTCGAGTCGGCGCCCTGGAATATGTCAGGGCAAGTCCATCATGAGCTTCCGGTTTAATTGTAGGATGAACTTACTGCCATCATACTGAGGCTCACACTGATCAACTCCTCTCGCGTAAGGGTTGCCGACTCAGGGTCTTTCAGAACAGCGCCTTGAATGCAGGGCTTGTCTTTACCCCGAGCAATCTCGTCTTTTAGTCGGCTGAGGAGTACGTCGTTGTATTCCAATCTTCGACGGCCAATGTCCCCAGCGTGATTCTTCGGTGTGGACTGTAAACCTAACACACTAGCAATCGGCTCCCAGTATCGCAGCAAGGGTATGTAGTTAGTGTAGTTCTTTCTTGTGTCGCGAAGTTTTGAGATCTCGGATTCGACATAAATTATCTCGGAAAATAGAGGATCTTCCTCCAGGGACTTGACATGGGAGGCTCTTGTCCCATAGTTGAGCGTCAGGCTAAGATTGAGGGCAAAGCGCCTGACAGCCGGACGGAAGTCGAGATCCACCGAACCACCACAGCATTCTTCGTATAGGTCTTTGAGAAACTCTCGTGCCTCCAAATTCAAGATAGGCGCGTAGCTTTCTACCCGCGGACGATTCAATGCCCCAGCTGCGAGCTTGCGGCGACGTTTACAGGAGTCGTCCCATGGGCTGGTGCCGATACTTGTAACGGCTTTGTTGACCTTTCCATGGAATACATAGAAGGTTGGTCGAGAATTCATCGCATGGCGTTGTCCGAGAAATAGCTGTTTGGCAGACTCTACAGTGTTGACGACGACAGCCGTGGTATTTCCTAGCTGTATCTGGAACACGGGCCCATACTTCTTTGCCCAGACTCGGTATGTTTCTGCTGGTACTTGGTCTTGATTCTGCGTTGTATCAGTTACTTTCTCCAAGAACGATCACTCATGGTATATAAATGTTCAGTTACCTGGAAAAGGTTGCCAACCACAGGCCACCCAAGAGGACCAGGAACATGTTTGATTTTACCTCGATGCCTCTTTATTTCATTTTGTAGTAGATAGCCGACCAGAATAAGAACAGATAGAATTAAAGCTTGTCCTAAAAACCTCGTGAAATTTATTTGGGAGAAAGGGTTTGTTGCGGTCATCGTGCTTGAATGTTACTATACCTAACGTATGGAATCATGCAAAATATGAGCTCTGCTTCAGATTTGAGGTGGACGATGTAAGTTATCTCAAGGGAAGCACCTGAGGACCTTCTTCTCTAGTCTACCTTACAACAAACAAAAATTAATCATCAACCCCGCCATGTCGCAATATTCAAATCCTAGAGGTCTTTCGCACCCATGCAGCGAGACTTGGTCAAGAGGATTACGATTGGCTCCGTGTGCTGCAACATGCGCCAAGAGGGGTTCAGAGTACCCGAACTCCGTGAACATTGCTTGAGCGTAGCCTCGATTGCAAATATATATGGATTTTCTAAAGAAAACAGCCAATGATGGGAGGAAGAACGTAATCACGTCAAATCTCCCATTCTCGATTACACCGGTAAAGATGACGCCATTGCCCGGCTGAATGACGGACTTTGAGGTCTTCGACAGACATCCCAATAACGCCGCGGGGACTGGCCTACGTTCAATGGCTGCTTAAAGATGTAAATGGCCGCCTTAATTCGAGCAACTCAACCAAACCTGGTCTCAAAGCTACATGCCTCTTTCAAGACTCTATTTCTATCAGAGTATTTACGTGATCCCAAAGGCGCTCAGCCTCACATCGCCAATGTTGGAATCCTTCTAAGTAAGTCTTTCGGTCAAGGCGATGCAAATTTGAGTTCGCAAGATACTTCAACTACCTTATATTTGAATTCCCCTAGGCGTGGCTCTGTTGTTGGCTCGCACCATTCATATTTACTTTAGCTTTTTGAATCTTGAAGATGGATTAGTTTGGTAGGGCCGGCCGGAGAAACGACTCAAGTCGACAAACATATTTGCACCACGTTGCAATGATAAGAGCGTGTATGTCCATGTCCAAAGTATCAGGGTGGCATCCGCCAGGCCAGATCGCCTGCTATTGACAAATAGAGAAATGCACACAGAACTTATTCAGTTGACTATTAGCTAAGGTAATGATAGACATCAAGCATGATTTAGTCAGCCAGAGCTGCCTCCGTCAGCATGGTCAGCAGGTTGCAGCCACTAAATCGGACATAGGCGTCTTGAGCAAATCGTGACGTCTTATCCCCGAATTTATATCACTTTATTCCACTATAAGTCGGCGCGGGGCACGGCCTGGGCACGGATCGGACGATCAATGACGTCCGTTCCCATGGGAAGTCCAGCCAGCACCACTAGAATCAATTCAGTGAGCTGTGTATGAGTAAGTATATAAATGGGAGGTATGCTGATGGTCTAACTCAAGACCATGTAATCAGAATCAGATATTAGAAAAATCAAACTGTACTTCAAGACCCCCACCATAAAGTTGAGACTGACTACACAATGGCGCCCAAAGGACTCGCAATCATCATCGGTGCAGGGCCTACTTCCGGCGCAGGGATCGCTCGAATTCTAGCCAGCCCCCAACATGGCAACTTGGCAGTTGCGCTACTTGCCAGAAACCCCGAAAACCTCCAGAATCTTGCGACCGATCTACGCAAGTCTTCCAATGGCATACTCCACCCCTTTCCTACAGACACTGAGCCCGAAAACCTCCGGCGGACTTTCCAACAAATCGCAGATCATGCAGACTTCAAAGATCTCAAGCTCAAGCTCGCCATATACCACGTCAAGAACTCGAGCAGGAAGCCATTCCTCGAAGAAACGCCAGAAGCTTTCAATGACAGCATGAGCACCTTCACAACCGGAGGCGTTGTATTTGCGCAAGAAGCGTTGAAGCTTATGTACGCACAGAATGGAGGGCAGACGCTTCTTTCCGATACTGAGGGTGCGAAGAAGGGCACCATCATCTTCACGGGCACTTTGGGAGCCATGCGTACAAATCAGCAGTACGCTGCCTATGGTGCATCTCGAGCAGCCGCGAGGATGGTAGCCCAAGCTATTGCAAAGGAACACAGCAAGTTTGGTGTACACGTGGTTCATGCTATTGCCAATGGCGGAATTATCGATGAAGAGAACGAGAACACCAAGACCGGCAAGCGGATGCGCGCGGAAGATGTTGGAGAGTTGTATCTTTGGTTGTCACAGCAGCCGAGCTCCCTCTGGACGCATGAGTTGGATATGAGGCCGGCACAAGAGACTTTCTAGGATAGGAAGTCAAAAGTATTAGGATAGCCTCTTGTTCAAGAGTAAAAGTTGTAGCCCTTCCAGACTCTGGTTGACAATGCAAGCGTATCACTTTGAAATTACTCTACTTTTGTTCCATTTCGGACAGTCTCTAGTATTAAGCCACTCTGATAAGATCAGGTTGCGTTCCAAGTTTTCACAATTCCCAGACGCTGTCATGATCTTCCAGTAGGTATGCTGAAATGTTCACTATTAGCCCGTTAGATAATCTACAGTAGCTCGCTAGGGACCGGATCTACTCTCGAACTCCCAGCACATGTAGCATTATGAACACGTTGTTCCGTCGCCTCTCAGTATATGGTCCTACAACATTGCTTTTCTCTGACGCTAAGATGATACGTTTTTCACACATTCACTCCCTTCAAACCATATCACGACCTTGAGCCGGCGGTCTCTCCTCTGTTGAATAACACTCAGCCACCATGGTGCCGTTTCTACCTCCCTGTCGTACCAAGTCGGCTTGGCTACCGTTGCGACTTACAATCTCTATTTTTGTCTCAATGGCGATGTTTGTATTCGTCTTGGTAGCCTTCCGACTCCGCATTGATTGCATGTGATGCGAGTCCCCAGCATTCATCCCACTGTAAGCGTTGCCTGATCGATATCCACTGCGCTGAGTACTCGCCAACAGTTTCGGGAATGCTTTCACGATGAGTGGCTTGAGTGCAGGTACAGAGGCGCAGGCTATGGCGACGTTGATCTCTATGCCGGACCATGTCGCAATGTGGACTCCATCTCCTATTCGCGTGGTGTTAGCCTGATGATATACTAGTTGCTTTATGCCGGATCCTCTCCAAGTTGAGTCTTACGTGATGTGTCGGTAGATACGGAAATCTCGTAAAGAGAGTAAAGCCGAATCATAGAAGTCACACAAACACTGTTGTAGAATTTGTCAGTTATAGACCAGATCAAGAAAGTCTGCCAAACAGAGACTCACAATCCTCCCACGGCGAAGACCATGATGAGCGCAATCTTCTGCTTCTTGGATATTTGCAGGGATTTGATCAGTGGTATGGGAATGCAACAAATGATAATGTCCGAGAGAATGTTCAAAGCTGCGTTGGAAAACCAGAAAGCCAAGCGGTTCATGCACTTCCCCGTGCCGTCGCCCCAGAAGGCCTGTACGGGAACACACATGAAGATTGATCCAAAGACAGTCCAGGCACCGTATACCGCGAGCACAGCCAGCATGGTCTTGCAAATCTTCTGTGTTGTCGGGATCTTGAACACGCGCAAGTATGAGAAGACGATCGACAGCTTGCAAAGCAACAGAGCTAGATTGTAGGTCGGAATCGTCGCCCAGAGACACTGCCGATGTGAAATATTAGTACCAATCCTCCGATTACATTCATCTGTAATTCCTGACTTACCTGGAAGAATCGGACCAGGTCATCTTCTGCGATGGTAGACATCGGCATACCTAATCCAAACTTGATTTCTGTGATGTTGTGAGCAACGTTTCTTCGATGTTAGCATGTGCCTAATCAAAATACTCACGATGCATGACAACGACGCAAAAGCCGATTGAGGCCGCCTAGTTAAAGATCTCAGCTTTCCCATCCCGTTTCCACCTGTTGGATTACGAGGCAGAAAAGGGGCCCTATTAGGTAGTTAGGTAGGGGTGGTTGGTAGGCAGTCTGGGCCCGTGTAGACGGACCCTTCTACCTACCTATACCTACTGAGGGACCGCGGGCTCTGCCCACGATCTTCCCCTCCTATATACACACGCAATAAACCTATACTAACCTATTGACCTAGTCGTAACCTAAAAGGTCTAACCTACCTACGTATATACTAACACTAATTAGTAATTAAATTATATATATATTTCTACCGTAGGTTAGTAAGGATATAACTATAGAAAAAATAGCCTCGACCTACCTCGTTAACTATTCCGACTTATTAACTTAGTTCTATTTATTTAATTAATAATAAATAGCCTAGTTTATATTACCTTAGCTCTCTTTTACTACTACTAGTTAATAACTAATTAACTAGTTATAGGCTATTAAGAGCGCGCTCTATTATATACGATCTCTTTTATTAAAATTATTACTATAAAAAGATTAACTACTTTATTATTATTATTAACCTCGCTTTTATTATTAATATTATTTCCACTAGCCTTATTACTATTATTAACTTCTTTTTAATCGAACTACTTATAAAAGAATCTATTTCGAATATATTTTGGCTAAGCGTTACTTTAAACTAATAATAAGTAAGAGGAGATTAATTACTAAGAAATTAATTTAACGATTATTAGCGTACTAGTGCTTAATAATAGTAAGACCTTTGGAATTATAAGTACGTTAATAGTAAATCTCTTGCTAATAGCGAAGTATTTTAAAATATTAAAAAAAGGAAAAGATCTCGATAGTAGTAATAATAGGGATCTATTTTATATTATTAATAAATCTACCTCTTTTTAACTTAATAAAAGCTCCGAGACTAGACTAGTAAAATAAAGTACGAGAAGTATTAAAAAGAATTACTAATTAATAGCTAATAAAATCCTCTATTTATTATTAAAAGTACGGTTATAAAAGGCCTTTTTTCTTTTTTTATAACCTTTTATTAACTTTAATAACCTTCTATCTATATACCTCGTTAAAAGAGTAGAATTTTTTAATTAGTAATAATAGCCCGCTTATTATTATTAAAACGATCGCTATAACTAACCTACTACTCCTTTTACCCTAACTAATATTATATTATAATTATAATATAACAATTATATCTTATAATAATCTTTTATTATATAACTTACTTTATAAATATATTATAATAACTACTAGCCCTAATAATAAATAAGAAGGGTCTAACGATTAGTTAATATTACCTCCGGCCTACTTATATTTTTAAATTATAGAACTATACTTAATTTTAATTCGTTAGTAGGACTACGTTAACTTAACTTAATAGGGCTTATTTAATATTATACCTGCCCTTATGAATAATAAAAAGCTTAATACTTTTATCCTCTATATAATAAAATATTATTATTAAAATAGCTTAACGGGCGAGGAGCTATAAAAGAACTTTAAAACTGACTTTTAAAGCTAGGAAGTAGGGGACTTCTTAAGAATAAAAAGTGCGGTTTTTAAAAAGCTAAGAGACTTCTTTATAAATAATAATATTAATCTAACGATTAGAGATCGTAGTTAAATAGTAAAAAAGATTACTAGCGCCCTTAATACTTAATACTTCTCTATTTAAATTTTTAAGGAGATCGTAGTTTATTATAGCCGTATTAAATACTTTAATATATTATATTACGATCTTTACTTCCTTTATTTACTACTCCTATAGCTAATAAATACTAACGATCTTATTTAATAAACTAAAAAAATAGTAAAGGAATCTATATAACCCTAACTTACTTAATCTTAGTAATTAAGATTCCGACTTTAGCCTTATTATTAATTAACTAACTTACTACCTTTTTAAGAAAAAAAAGAGAAAGAATTAGAAAATAAAGTTATTATTACTTAATAGCGAAATCTACCCTATTAAATACTATACTTTAATATAAAAACTAAAGACGATATTATACTTAATACTTACTAATTAATTAACCTTACTAAGCTCTATAATAATAAGAATAAGTATAATAGCGAGAAGTACGATATTTTTAGTAAGAAGCTTTGGATTTTTAAAGTACTATACTAATAAGCGGGAATTAGTAAATAATACTATTCTAGTACTTTCTTAAATATACTTAAGGGAAGGGTATTAACTTTTTATTTTAACTAACTTAGTAATACTTCTAACCCGCTTAGTTTTAATATAATATACTAAAGGACTTAGGAATACTTCGAGCCGCTTATAAGCCGTTAGAACTACCTCGCTAAGCTTTATAACTTTTATTAATATTCTATAGTTTATAAGAACTTAAGTAAGTCGAACTAATAGATTTTATAAGTACTAATTAACTATATTATAATTTTTTATAAAGCGCTAGCTACTTAGGGATCTATTTTTAATATAAATAACTAACTCCTTTATTACGTAAGTAGTATATTAAAATATAAACTTACTATACTTAACCCAGTACTTATATTTACTAATATCTATTACTAGCTTAGTACTTTAATTAATATTATAAAGAGAGAGCGTAACCGTAATAAGTAATAATAATATTTCTAAAATAGTACTTATAATAAAGAGGTCCCCGCTACTTACTAAACCGATTATACTTATAGTAGCTTTAATAAAAAGACCCGATTTAATAAGTAAAATCAACGCAGCCGCGGCATTATTAATAAAAAATATTTCGTTTATTATAAAACTAGCTATTAGTTAACTAAGTATTTAAAAAAAGAGCGACGTTAGGTATATAAGAAGTATAAAAATAATAAAGAAAGAAATAAGAGATCTATACTAAGCTTATATTTATAGTTCCTCGCTTTTTATAAAAGAACTGCCCCTATTAATAATAACGACGATAATAATAATACTATAATCTAATACTTTAATAACCTTAACTTTAATTATAAAGATAATTACGAGGACGAAGTTTAGATCTTAATAATATACTTTATAACTACCGCTAGTAATAGAACCTTTATAAATATCCTTACTACCTAGGTAATAGAGCATAGCCTTACTAATACTACCTCTATTAACGAGTTAACTAAGCTTATAAAACTAGTAACCTCCTTCTTATTAAATAAGAAGTACTCGTTAAGGGATTTTTAAAGTATTATACTTAATATTAGCGCTATAGAATTCTTAACTACGGGCTACCCTTAACTCCTCGTATTATAATAATAACGACCTAAAATTACTCTTAATACCTCTAGAGCTAGCGAGGTAGGTATTCGATTTAATAATAATAAACCTATAAGGTTATTAAAATCTACGGTTATTAGTACCCTATTTAGTAATATTACTTTTTACGTCTTACTAACTAATACTCCTTTTTTATACTACTTAAGGGATATAGATAAGCTAGGAGTATACTTTAATAATATTAATAACTTACTAATTAAAAGAGATATTATAGCACTTATTATTTATAAATAGGGATACCCTTAGCTTTTGCTCCTCGATAATAAAAAAGCTATTACTAATTACTTAATAAAGGGCGAATTATGCTACTTATATTAGCGCTTCGGCTACCCTTTAGTTCTTTATTTCTTAAAGCTACTTTAGTAGTTTAGTAATAATATAGAGATCGCAGCCCTTAAAAAGCTTACGAAGATTTATTAATAATACTAACTTAACGCTACTACTCCTAGCCGATTTAAATTTACCCTACGAGATAATTACGATTTTAACTATAAAGTCGTAATTAACGTAATATACTTAATAGATTATAAGGGTACTAACCGACTAGTATTTTACGTTATTAATACTACTACTTCTTTTTAAGTAGTAAGGTTCTTTACGGATATAACTACGAAGTATATATAAGAAGCTCTTTAGTTATATTAAATCGACGTTTACCTCGGTCCGCTAAACTAAATTATTATAAATATTAATAAAAACTTTAGCGCTATAGAGTTTAAATCTTTTACTAAATCTATGTTTATTAAAGTTAAAGAAGTACCTATCGAAGCTTATAATAGTATCGGTAAAGCTAAGAGATATTATATAGTACTTAAAAAAGTATATAATATTATTTAAAATAAGTACTTATTAATAAGTATAGAGGCTATACTTTAAGCCGTAATTAAAGTAATTAACGATATAGTTAGCTTAAATAGCCTCGTTCTTATACTCCTCGTTTTTAAAACTTTTTTACGCACTTTTAATAAATCTCTACCGTTACTAAATATTACTTAATATATAGAGGTAGTTAAAAAAGTAATAAGAGAAGTTCGCAAACTTTATATTAATAAATAAATAAGCGAGGTACTAGTTATTTAAAACGGACTAAATATCTCTTATATTATTAATTTACTATTATAATTAAATATTAAAGTCTAGTGAGAAAGTAAGGAATAGAAAGGCCTATTTAAGCTCGTTTTAATAAATAGTACTACTTATATAATAAAATTACCTCACGGCTTAATAAGTTTTAGGGCTATTATAATTAAACCTTAGTACTTAAAAAAGGTTAACCCCGAGCTATTAGCTACGATAATAAAGTACGTTAACCGCTTACTAATCCCTATAGTTAACTAGTTAACTAATAATAGCGCTATTATAAATAAAGTCCTTAACGAGATCGTTATTATAATTAATAACGACTTTTTATTATAGAGTAAAAGGATTAAAAGAATATTAATATAGCGCGGCCGTAGTAATATTTTTATAATTACGACTTATTTTATATTTAAAAAGGAGGTAAATCTTAAGCTAGTTATTAAGCTCTATAATAAGGGTATTATTATTACCTTAGGAGCACTTTTTATAAAATCTATTAGTAAGGAGCTTTTAGGATTAGTAAAGAGAGGGGTAATTAAATTTATTTAATTTAGCCCTAAATATAAGGATATAAGGATATTTAAGTCTCGATTCGTTAACGAGATTAAGAACTTAGGACTTAACCTTATTAAAAAGTCTTATTTAGTTATATAAAGGTATAATAACGAGGGAAAAAAAGAGATCTTTACGTAGTTATTAATAATTTAAAGAACTAATTAATATTTAATCCTCGCCCTAGCCCTAACCCTAATTTAAAAAAGCTATATTATCTAACTACGAGATATTACTTAAGTATATATATAATCGAGCTAACTTTTTTATTATAAGGTTTTTATTTAATTACTAGCTCGGATCCGTTATTTATACCTTAAGGGTACTATTCTATACGTCGTATAGTTACTATATAATTTTATAAAATCTAGTACTTATTAATAAGTAATATATAATAAGTATTATTTAAAAATGCTCTAAATAATAATATTTACGTTCGATTTATACTTACTAGTCTTAATAAGAAAAAGCGGATTATTTAGTATTATTAATATATAGACCGATAATATTATTAAATTATTAAATAAGACTTTTAGTTAAAAAGAAAAAACCGAGCTTAAGCGCACTAAGTTACTAGCTAAACTAAAGTAGTAACTATCGGCTAACGAGCCGCTTATTTTTAATAGCGGGATTATTTTATTAAAAGATATTAATATAGTACTTAGATAGAAGAACTAAGGGAAGAAGCTTAAGTAAGTTAATCCTTTAGTATTAAATACTAAATAATAATTCGTTAAGTAGCGAGCTCGAGGTACTTATATTATATTAATTTATTAACTAGAGGTAGTTTTTAATACGTCGTTTACTACTTAATACTAAGTAAATCCGTCGTTTATTAATTATATTATACTAAACCGTTATATTAAATAGTAAATAGATTACTTAAACTAAGGGCTTATATTCGTACTATTAGATTTAACTATAACTAAACTCTTTGTTTTTATAAATAGGTTATTTATAAATAACGCTAATTATACCTTATAGCTAGGTTATATTATTATCTTTATAAATAAAAAATAAACTAACGAGAGCTTTATAATTAATAATAATATTATTTACTATAGCTTTATAAAGAATAAAAGGATTACTTAGAGCGTATTAATATTAGAAGTTTATAAAATAGTTATAAATATTAACGTTACTTATACTATCTTAACTACCTTAGACCTTATTACTAAATAACTTAACGTTCTAAAGATCCTTATTATAGTTTATATAGATTTATATTTATTATATAAATACCTTATTAAGCTAAGTATTATAAAAGAAAAGCGCTTTATAATAAATATTATAATATTTAAGTAATTATATAAACGCCGCGAGCTTTATAAGATCTGTTAAATTAGTAATAATAATAATCTAGCTAATGGGTTTATAAAGAGTATACTAAATAAGTCTTTTAAACGATTCGTTAGTAAAGGAATTATTATAGTTAAGATAGAAGGATAGGTAATACGTAATTAAAATAATAATATATTATAAATAATAAGTTATTTAATAAACGTATACGCCTCTTAGGCTTTAGCTTAAAGAGAAATATACATATTCAGGGCGTAGTTAGATTAATAAAAAGCTCTTTTTTAACTACGTTAAATTTAATAATTTCTAAGGAGTTTAAGTATATAAATTATATATATTAAAGGATTAGGAAGTAATTAAAAAGAGGGGATATTAAAATTTTTATATAAATAATTATAATAGAAGCTATACTAAAATTTTAATATACGGCTTTAAGTACTTTTAAATAGGGGATTAACTATAGATTTTATTATTAGTTCTTATTAGCGGAGGACCTAGCCCCTATTCTAGCCTTTTTTATTATAAAAATAAAAGACTACTAATGTTAGATTATAAGGTAGAAAAGGGGCCTTATTAAGTAGTTAGGTAGGGGTGGTAGGTAGGTAGTCTGGGCCCGTGCAGACGGACCCTTCCACCTACCTATACCCACTGAGGGACCGCGGGCTCTGCCCACGATCTTCCCCTCCTACACACACACGCAATAGACCTATACTGACCTATTGACCTAGTCGCGACCCAAAAGGTCTGACCTGCCTACGTGTATACCAACACCACCTGAGAGTTGGTAAACTGAGCTTACCAATGCGGCAGGCATCAACCAGTCATCGATTCCAACATTTTGCACCACCACAATGCGCGTGTATAATCGCAGCCCAACGAGGACAAAAGAAAGAGTTGTGAATATTATGCTTGTGACGAAGACGGAGACATTGGGTCCCGCAACCATTTTGAGAACTTACGCGCACGGCGCCAAGAGGAGTAATGAACTAATACCGGAAAGATTGTAGAAAGCTAGAAACATGAAGAAAAGGAAACTTTGAATGTGAAGCATGCAGAATCTGCGGATTTTCGGAGGCACGCGCGGCGAAGAGCATTCAGGAAGGATATCATATTGAATAGGTACCGTCAATTTCACGCGAATACTTGCGCAATTACAGCGCGGTCATATTACCATTACTTGAATCTGTTCCAGGCTGAGATGTCTGCATGAACGGGGGCATTCCAACACTCGAGGGGGGTCTCATTCCTGAAGAAAGTCGTTCGGGATGTGGGCCCGGATCGTCCCCCGGCTGAAGCTAGGATGAGCCTGCCCCATGCAGCATCAAGGGCAAGTCGCGCCGGGGTCCTCAAGGGATAGCATTCCTTCTTACGGCTATACAACGATGGTACAGCCACGGAGTACTCCTAAATCCCCGCCGCGTATCCTACCTTGGCATCCAGGAACTTGGCCAACCGTTTCCCAGTAAACAGGTTCGGCACCAGCAAAGACTTTGATGGTGCGACAGCTTGTGAAAGAAGGAGGGAAATCCAGTTTCTATATCCGGAAATCTGGGACTTCTGGAAGGCATTGGGGACATGAGGTATCAGAACTTGACTATTCAGGGGCTATAATGCTACTGTATAAGCTCTACTAGCCTCTGCCGGACGTAAATCTTGATAACGCCGACTTAACGATCTCACATTGGGAGTTGGGTGCCAGTAGTCTCCATTCGACTTTGACGGCTTCGTTCCTCCATATGAGCAATTTTCGGTCCAGACTTGCCCCCCGACTCTTGCCGGTCATGCCACGCGGACCCTTTCGATCTTGATGTGGTAGTTCCGCTACCATTATGAACTGCGCCGTTTACACGCGAGTATTATTGAGAGTTATTCTGACCTTCAACCCGGGCTCGCATCTTCGGGCCTATCGTCGCCCGAGGGCGCCGAAAGTGGCCATACTTTTCTGGAGGCACCCTGCAACGGTAACTTGAGTCCACCTCCGAGCCTTCAGAATCAGTACATACATGTTGTTGGTATCCCTATGACAGGGTAGTTGGTTCGAACCGTAGGTGACGAAGAGATCAATTAGACTATATAAATATCTGCGTAGGTATAAAAAGGAGGTTCTAACCGTAGGTTAGGCTAGCTACGATAATTATAAATAAGGCCCCTAATTAGCCCCTGCGTAGTTAGCTATATGCCGCAATTAAATTAAACTTCTAATCTAATACTAACTTTCTCTTTTTTTTATCGATTTAACCGCTATAGTTAGAGGTATAATTCGACCTCGGGCCCGTCTACTAAGTCGTCTCCTTTTCCCCTTTTTCTCTTCTCTTTTTATATAACTTATCCCTCTATTCGTACGGTAACTTTTCTACTACTTACGAATTACTTTAATCCCTTATTTAGTACTACTTTTATAAAAGTATTTGCGAGGTTATTTTTATTATTAATCTAACGGATCTTAAGTATCTTGCGCTTTTTATATAATTACCTAAGGGCTATAATATTAATTATAAGCCTCTTTTCCTTTATCGTTCCTAATTTAACGAGGTATTTATATAGCGAGTAAGAATTAGTATAAATAACCGTTAGAATGGGTAGAAGGCTAATTCGATCGGTAATCTTCCTTAGCGTCGTTAAAATCGTATAGGAAAAGTTAATACTATTAACTATATTATAAACCTCTAACACTAATATACTTCTCGTTACCCGCTTATTTTTAATTAACGAATAGTAGATTATATTACCATATATAGTGAATTCGCTCTTACTTATACTCTCGTTAGCTAGGATAATAATATACCTTAATTATAAAATAAGGTCGTTATTATTCATAAATAACTTATTAATAAAGACGTAGAGCTTACTAATTATAAAGTCGATTAAGTAGTAAATAAGACCTCGATCGAGATTTATCTACTACTACTTAAGCCGCTTATTAAGTACTTTAATATCTCGTTCGGTTAGATCTATAGCTTACGCTACCCTAGTATAATTAAAAGTTATTTTAGGCTAATAAATACTCGTAATATATACCCCTTACGTAAGCTTAGTTTTATATTACTTCTTAATATTAGTTATGTTTAGGTTAACGAGGTTAATTTTCTCGCCCTACCCCTTTTACTAAAAAACGACGGTTTCCTTTTTAATTATAAAAATCCCGCTATTAAATACTAAGGGGGTATTTATTATAAGGACCTCTTTTAGCTTCGCTACGAAGCCCGCTTTCTAAAGCTCCTTATCCTCCTTTTTTATAAAATTAATATTAAATAGGCCTAATGTATTATTAATTTATATTCTAACGATCCTAAATTAGTTACCTTCGTACTCCGCGATTAGTAAGTACGGGTCGTACGTAGAGGTAATTATTAATAATTAATTAATATAAAAATCGTAATAAGTAGCCTACTAATAGGTGCCCGATTCTACGAGCCTATATAGTAGCTTAAGCACTTTAATAATCGTACTTTCTAGGTACTTACTAGCTATTTCCTTCGGTAAATAGGCTAGGATTTTCTTTATAAGCCCTATGGCCGATTAAGTATATACCTAAGTAATATCACGGCTCTAAATCTCGTATCCCTTCTTCCGTAGCAATACTATTAATATTATTATTAATCGTTAGCTATAGCGCTATATAATAAGCGATTATATAAGTAGCGTCGCCTTTTTAACGTCGCCGTACCCCTAAATTACGTATCTAGACTTCTCATACGGTTAGGGTATTCCTTTTCCTTTAATTTCACGAACTATTCGTAATTTAAATATATAGAGGTTTATATACTTTTTTAAATCGTAGAGGATAAATTAATAGACCCCTCGATCGCGTAAAGTATTTACTTTAATAAGATCTAATCCCTTATATAGCTTTTTAATAATTATAATTATACCTTCTTTACGTAGTTTAACTACTAGCTCGAAATCGGCTTTTTTTTTTACTATATAAAAGGTATTAATTACCTCGTTGCTAGTAATAAATTACTACGTTAGTACTTACCGTCGTAGTCTCCCGCAACGTCTTACTAGTAGTATTAGTACCCTTTTAATAATTTTCTTTTCCTCGTCGTTTATTAGTACTACTACGACGATTTTATTAAGGATAATTTCTTATGCCTCTATTGCGGGTTATATAGCTTCCCCTAGCTCTTCTTCTTCTTATAGGCTAGAAATTACCTCGATAGGATCTATATAATATAGTTTAACTACCGTAATTAATACCTCGAGTAGCTAGTTATAATCTCTCGTAACTACGTAAAAACGCTCGTTAACGAAAATTAATTTATATAGCCTAGCCTATTATTAAGTAATTTCGCGCTATACTTATATATCCGAATTTAAGGATATATCTAAATTAAACCCTATATCGGGCCTATTATATATAGTAATTACCTTATTAACTTACCTTCTTACGCTTACCTCGTATAATACCCATATTACTTTTTTAATTACTTAAGCTCGCTAGCTTATATTTAGCGATAGTAATAAAGCTAAGGTCGTTCTTAAATATACTCTAAATACTAAAAGCGTCGGTATAAGCCCGTTAGGCCTTATAGTATTGTTATAGTATTTAAGTACTATCTAGAGGCATTCGTCGTTATTAAAATCGGGATTTTCTTTTTTAATAATTTTAAACGCTCTTTTTAACTACTAGTGCGCCCTTTTTACTTTTTTAATACTATAGTGCGCTTTAACGAGTACGACTTTTAACTATATACTATAGGCCGTCGTATTTTCTTTAAATTTTACTAACTTAAAACTAGTATTAGCGTCGGTTTTAATACTATCTAGCGGTCCTTAGTATATATTAATCTAGCTTTTTTATAGAGCTACCTATATTATTTTTGCTTATAGATCCCGTAGGAATTGCCCTACTTAGAATAATATAGCCTCGTTAATTATATATAGGACCGGTCGACTATTTAAGTAGAAGATATTAATAACGATCTCTTAATTAAAATTAAGCTTATTACGCAATTTAAATTTAAATCTACATAGGCTCTGCGCATTTATTTAGCATTAATAATATACTTTTATTAACTACTCTAGCGCCCCTATTTCGATATTATTATTACCTAAATACTTTAAGAGGTTATATAGCCTCGCAACCGACGGGTAGCTAAATCTCTAGTATAGTCGTCTAAGCTTACTTTTTATTAGGTAATTCTAGCATGTATAGCTTTAACGAGGTAATGCCGGATATTCTTATATAGAATATGAAAAGTGAATATTCATATAGAAGCAAGAATATATGAATATAGGGGAAATAAGCGTATATAAAAGAGGTTTTTGTAATAAAGAGAGTAATATAGTTGAATTACTATATGAGAAGTTGCTTGCTTAACGAAAGGTCTAGGTAGGCAAATACACGCCTACATATAGGCATAAAAACCTCCTACTAGAATATTCCATTGCTTATTAATTATGATATAATTAATAAGCGTATACGTAAGTGAATGCGTAATCGTAGTACGTAATTCCGCCTCGAGTAAATTCCAGATTATTCAGTTACCTTCCAGTACTTTCCATTGCTCACGTAAGCTTATATAAGCAGTATTGCTTACATAATCAATACCTATAATAATCTACAGAAATCGTAGATTAATATGGTATATAGTTTGCTTACGTAATATTGATAATAAGGCGAATAATAAGGTAAACAAAGTTACCTTCGTAACAGTAATTAATTAACTTCGTATTATTAGTAAGCCTTATAAACGCGTACCCCTATCGTCGTTCGACTATTTCGAAGTACTTATAGCTAGAAATTCTATTCCTTATATTATCGAATATAATGCCTAGTTAATCTATATCTTTTAGATATAAGAGAAATAGGGTATTAATAGGTAAAATATAAAAAGTTATCGTTCCGAAGTACGTCTCTATTTTTACCGTACCTAGGGTAACGATTTCCTTACCTAGGCTAAAGCTAATCCTCGTAATACCCGCTATTAACGTATTAAGTATTATTAATACGATTTTTTATAGCGCTTAGAATTACCCTTTTCCTCTTATTAACTATTACAATACCCTAGTATCTAGGATAATCCTATAGAAATTATCTAGGCCGTACTTTTTACTTACGTAGAATGCCTATATAAGCTTAGTATTCGAGTGATTTAGGTAGTATAAAAAGGACCCCTTTAACTACCCCTAGATTTGCTTAGTACTATATTCCTTTTTTTTAGATATTAAGAGAAATAGCGTCTTCTCCTTACTTATTAAAAGAATAGGCTTTAGTATTATTAGATTCGCCCTTTTAGCTACCTCTGTATTCGTTATCTAAGGGACCTTTTTTTACTATCTATAAATAAAAGCCTGCTTATTAAGAGCTTCTACTACCCTCTATTTATTTAGCTTTATATATCCTCTAGAGGCTAACGGGGTAAAAAAAGAGTAGTTAATATTATTAATTTCGTTATAATTTAATTCGTTAGTATAGGGGGTAAGATCTTCCTTATTTTCTAAATCTCTTATAGGGGGTATATACTTTAGGCCGCTACTTTAGCTACTATTACTAAGTTCCGTGCCCCCGGATCTACCCTTATATATAATAAGGAATTAGTTAAACCGACGAGGGCTAGTTTTACCGTTTACTACCCTCGACTTTCTATACTATTCGTACGATTTAATACGCTCTTCCTCGGAGTAGTTACTTAATTAATATCTATCCTTTTTATAAATATAGTATTACCTTTTTTATTACCCTACTTATAAGTTAAATCTCTACCTATTTAACGAATCTTAGCCTCCTTACTAATAATTACCGTATTTAGCTTCTTTTCTTTTTTTATTATACGTTTAATTAACCTAATATTACTAATAAAGGCCGTCGTATGCCTAGAGGTAGGTTTAGCGCGGCATTTTTATTTTAATATTAAAGCTAGATCTTAACCTCGAGTAGAGCGTCTCGTACTTTTTAAGTACCTAGTATAGGGTTATTTTTACCTCTAATATACGCTAAACTATAGTATAAAAATATCCGACTTTCCGCTCGTTTATCCCCTTATTTAACTAGGTTTTTACTAGCTTATTAATTCGATTAATAAACCCTTCGAGGATCTTTACTCGTAATTTACCCTCTATTATCCTAGCTATAAATACGAAAGAAATCGCTCGTAGTTTAAATAGGAGCTCTAGGTTCTTATCGTAAGTCTTAAAGCGGCTTCGGATTACGTTAATTATACTAAGAAAGTCGTTTTAATTAAGATTACGTACCGCTTCGTAATAGTAATTAGAGGCTTTGCCTATAAGTACGATATTAATTACTAAATAGTACTAGTATTCCCTAATTCCGACTTTTTCGTAATAATTATAAAATATTATTAAGGTTTTTTATAAGACCTTATACTTCCCCCTAGAGTACAATTTCTCTTTTAAAAAGATCTTTTTAAGGTCTATAAATTACCTCGTATTTACTATTAGATTTTCGGTATTTATATACGATCCCTACGTCGCTACGTATTATTAGTAACTTCGGGTCGTTTACCTCTTTTTTTATTAACTAATCGGCGCCGAATTTCGTATTAATAATAATAATAAGTTATAAATCGAAATAAGTAGAATTATCGATTGTCGTACTTCTAGTACTATATTTTACCCCGGTATATCTTTTTACGATAATAGATTTCCGTTAGTAATTATAAGGAGGAAATCTAAGTCGTTTACCCTTTTTTTAAATTCGTAAAAGCGATTATACGCTCTATCGACCTATACCTAGTTCTATAATACGAATTCCTCTTCTATAATTATCGCTACTAATATTTCGTATAGTTCTCGTAATTATAATTGCGCTAGTAATACCCCTCGCCCATAAAGGAATTTATTAACTACTTTCGCAATTCCTAAGCTTACGCTCGCGAACTATTTATCTAGCTAGTAGCTAAGGTTATTTATAATCTCGTAGAATAGGGGTTGCCCCTATAGCCCCTTTTTCTTATAAACCTTAGTTAAATAGATTAATACTATGTTAATTTACTCGCCGTTAGGCTAATCCGCGATTCTATATATTTACGTCCCCTAATAGTCCGAGTTAATATTTACCTATTTATAAGGGATTAGGATTCTATTTAGGATCGGGTTTTATCCTCTTTTTCTTTACCCTAACTCGCTAAGGGTCGTGCTCTAGCTTATACCCGTATTAGTAATTACTAGCATATTTAATCTTAATAAGGATATATTTAATCCGCGCACTAGTTATAATAAATCCGTACTTTCGCTACTTAACGAATTTATTAAAGTCTAGGAGATTCCCACTTCCTCTTACCGTCTCGTTACTACTCTCGTTTTTACTATTTTTAATAATTACTACTACCTTTCTAAATCACTAGCTATCGTACTTACTAAGATCCTCCTTTTTATTTAGTATAAAAAGGTAAGTTCTAATAGTTCTTTTTAATAATAGTAACGGCAGACGTTTATATTACTATAATAAGATATAATAATTAGTCTTAGGATCTTTATTAGTTACCGATTTTTTAAAATTAATAATCTCGCGCCGGGAGCTAATATAAAAAGAAGCCCTTTAGTAACCCTTTAAAAAATTCTTTTTTTTTCCCTTAGATCCTCGTTTTTTTAGCCTTTTCTTAGGCTAATAATAACTTTAATAAGAGGTCGTAGGACTACTTTAGGGTAGCCGCTTTCTTTTTAAATTAATCTCCGAGATCCGTAATACTCTTAACTCGATACTATTAGGACTTCTAAATCCCCTCCTCCCTTATTAAACCGTCCCCTATATTATATTCCTAAGTAATACCCGGGGGGTAATTAAGGGAGCTACGAGGAGGTCGTTTAGATTATAAGCTTAAGGGCGTACCCATAAGATCCCTATAATAATAGACTTTTTTATATATTATAAATCTCTTAGCTTAATAACTCCTATAAGGTTACCTTCGCTACTAAATAAAAATATTTATATTTAGAGATCCCCTTCTTCGATCGCATAGTACTTTTTTATATTATATTATTAAGCTTGTTCATTACGCTAATTAATTAAGTAAGTAGTCGTTACGTAAGTATTTCCTTTTACTAATTTAACTAGTTAATTTCTAATTGCGGGCCGGCTATGGAAAAAGTTATTTAATAAAAAAGCTACTCGGGGCGATAATAAAAAAACTAATTACTTAAGCGGTTCTATTAATTAACGTAGTTTAACGTAGTAAACGTCGACCTCTCGTAGGTAATAAAGGGCTACGATTACTTAATTCCGTATAGTATTCGAGAATTACCTCCTTTTTTATCTACTTCCGTAAGGTTAATTAGTACGAGTCTCTTATTCTGTATAATATTAAAAAGTCGTCTCTTTTATATAGCGAGATACCTTACTAATTTATAATAATAAAATTTAATTACTAATTAGTATTAGTATCCCTATAATAGGGTAGTTAGTTTAAACCGTAAGTAATAAAGAGATTAATTAGACTATATAAATATCTACGTAGGTGTAAAAAGGAGGTTCTAACCGTAGGTTAGGCTGGCTACGATAATCGTAAATAGGGCCCCTAATTAGCCCCTGCGCAGTCGGCTGTATGCCGCGGTCGAATTAGACTTCCAATCCGACACATGTATCCCGCGATCTAACGGTAAGTTTTACGAGAGGAGTCATCTAATGTGAATTAAAGGATCTTTATTCCCAAAGGCTGGATTTCAAATATTGGGAGATATCGTCATTCCAACCCAAGGAGTTTGTACTATTTCTATGTAGGTTGAACATTTACCTCTCAACTGCATCTGTTAGACGTTACTACGACACGCCACGGTGCTCCCTGATATGGCAGTAGAAGTGCCCACCTTCGACCTCCCTCAGGGCATCCCGCCCATAGTAGAAGCTACTGGATATATTGCGTCGGAGCTGATCCCGTTTCTGCAATCAGTAAAGAACCTCTCGAAGCCACACTGACACTTGATGGAACCATCCGTGCTCTGTGAATGTCACGTTTACTTGCCATATTCTGAGTGGATCCCTCGGTATTAGTCCGATGAGTTTTCGTTGCATCGGTGTTTAGATCAATCTTTCAAACCCTAGAAGTCAACACAGATAATTCTGGTGAGCCCAAAGAAATTTCTGTTCTGGGGCTGGTTGGCTTCTTGCTCCCTTCAGACCGTATTGTATACACCTGTTGTATTAAGTTGTGTCTTGCTTGTTCATTACGGATTGCGTAAGCGAGTATCACTCATTTGACTGTGAGCGAACGTAAGAGATGCAGGGGATAAATTTCGCAACTCGGTTGGTGTCTTCGCGAAGTTCATAAGATCCCAACCAGGGTCGCCAAAATTACCCACTGGCTGGGATACAACCCCAGTCTGAACCTGCAACGACCCGTCCAGCTACTTCTTTGGCCCTAAAGGGGATTCGTTTCCCGAATCACGAATGCTACACCTTCTACGCGCAAATTTTCGGACCCTCATAGTGTGATTCTGCTTCATGTCAATAATCCAACAGATGTCTAACGTGCGATCTTCACTGATACATCAAGACTTGAAGTCGAAGCAGTCTTGCTGATCAGCCAAGTCTGGGCAGAAAAAACAAGAGTTTAAAATCTGGACTTCCCCAGAAGATGAAAATCGGCTAGCGAGGATCCCCTGCCCTCGGCATCACTTGGTCCGGGCTTGCCCATCCACTGATCACTCGTCCCTGAGAACGCCCGCCGTATGATCGAACCCAGATGTGATTTCCAATCAGTCGGCATGTTCAAGATCTCGAAGTCTGTGTGGCATTGTCTGTTCGGACGACCCTTATACCGATGGAAACGCAACGGCCTGGCCCCTTGAGTCTTGGGTACGAATAGGTATTCGTAGTCGTAAAGGGCTGTGTCAATGATTCATGCCACCCTTGCACCAAGAACTGGGCATGGTTGAAGGAGCCACAATGCTACCTACGGCTATGAGGGGCCACTTCCCGATGTAAAGTCCGTTTACGACCAACAAGGCCCCGGTCCCTGTGTCTTCAAACTGCCACCAACAGGAAAAACAAGTATGATCCACATCTCTAACATTGGATATGCTACCTCGTACGATATTTGCAGGAGTTGGGCTGTTGGAACTGGGAAATACAACTATTCAACAATACGCTGCAGAATTTGATGCAGGATATCGACAAGGTTTCGGTGGAAAGGCGTAACCGATATTGCACGAGAGATGGTGCAGTAGCTCAACGGAGCACTTTCCAACAAGAGGAGCACGCCATAAGACTCATGCACCATGTTGATAGTTACTTTCTCGAGTCTGATTCAACATGGCGTGCGGACGAATGTCCGGAGTTCGCTCCGCACGCCTTGAGGCAGCATGTTGAACAGCAAATGTGAACTAATTTGTTGATAGAGCAAGTTTTTTATTACAATTTTTACAATCTTCTCTAGTTCATAATTGCCGATTAAGTTTGAGTTTCATTCTAGGCGAATTAGGAGCAAGACATCAGCTCGAATATCAGGACACTAGGTTTACTTCGAGTACAAATCATCTTCCTTCTCAGCCGGAGCGTCGATATGCATGTTGAACTCATTTTCAAGCTCAACGAGGAAGAAAGCACCTGCAGCCATTGATTAACTAGAGAGAAACAAGGTGGGTAAGTAGAATAGAACTCACCGATGGCAGCGACAACTGTAATAGAGCCGGCAGCGATCCAAACGTAACGGAAGCCAAGGCTGTAAGTTTGCAGAAGCGCACCAGCACCTGCCTGGATGATGTCCAGTGTGGCTCCCTCAACTTGACTCAATGCAGCGTTATCATGAGCGACCAAGAGACCAATAAATTGTCCAAGAGACGTTTGAGGAAGTCCAAGGGGCAGAACAGCGGCAGCAATATTGCTAGGCATTCTCGAGAGCTGGTCGGTGATGATGGCGTTGTCTATTGAAAGCTCTTATTAGCAAGCTTTTTCTCCTCGCGTCTCCTCCAGTGCAGAGGTCTGGAACTCACAAATTGCGAGACCGATGGATCCGCCCAAGGATCTCACGCCAATCATCAGACCACTGGTGATGGCAATGAGTTCCGGAGGAGTAGACAGCTGTGCAATCGTGACGAGTGTGCATAAACAGATACCCAGCCCGATACCCAGGAACACGGGGTAGCCCCAGACAGGGTCGGAGGTGCTCGGTGTAGTCGTAGCCATGCACACGAAGAAGATAATCATGAACACAAACGCCACGACGGTAGGCCAGCGGACGTTACGTGTCTTCGAGCACCATAACCCAGCCAAGACAGCCGAGACGCCACAGACAATCATGGTAACACCATACCGGAGTCCGGTGCGCAACGAGTCCGTCTCATAGAGCACGCCGACCTGGAAAGCAAAGTAATTGTTGGCCGCGAAGAAGACAAGACCCTCCACAAAGACGCAGACCAGCGCGATGGGGAAGTTGCGTCCGTTCCTGAAGAGCCCGTGATGGAACATGCCATCCTTCTTGAAGCGCGTCTCGTACACGGCCAGAGCGATGCAGAGCGCGCAGCCGACAACGAACGGCGCGACAGTGTGCGCGTCGGTCCAGGGATAGGGGTTCTGAGACCATGACAGGCCCATGCAGAAGAGCACCAGGCCCGAGGACAAGAGAGCGTACCCAACCCAGTCGAGCTTCGCAAGCTTCTCAGAGACGCTGAAGCGCGTCTCATTTGCCGTCTTTGGTGGGTTGTACAACGCCAGGACGAGGGCCGTGGCGACAAAGTAGATGGCCGTCGCCATGTACCAGTAATTCCTCACACCCGCGGCGTTGCCGTTGCGCGTGAGCGCGCCGCCGGCCAGGAGCGCCACCAGGCCTCCCATTGCGGCCGACAGATTATCGGCCGCTTGCGCCCACGGGCGGTAGCGTCGGGGTAGGACCTCTGAGGCGACGGCGTGGAGGAGGGGTTGGGCGCCGTAGGAGCAGCCCGTGACTGTGAAGCCGGCGATGGCCATGCCCATCGTGGAGGCGCGGGCTACGACGATGGAGCCGACGACGCCGCAGGCCGTGAGGCCGATGAGGAACCAGCGGCGGCCCCAGTAGTCTGCGGCCTGGGAGACGATGGGGGAGAGGACGACTGTCATGATGGCGATTGTGGAGGTTAGCCAGACGCTCTTGTCGCTCTCCCCCAGTACGGCGGCGATGTTTTGGGTTTGCTTGTAGAGAGAGTGCAAGTTAGACATAGCTGTTTCTACTAGGTAGTTTGGCAGAATCATGGCGAACTACTCACAGCTCCGGCGCCGACAACGTTGATGAGTTGAGCAAAGTAGATGAAGCAGACGGCAAAGACTGTGAGAAACGTCTTTGCGTGCAAGTGAGGAACCGGCTCATCGGAGCCTTCGATGCTCTCTTTGGGTTCATCACGACTGCTCGGAGGAGCTACCGGGGCTCTTGCTTCGCTCATTAATCCAGTTTCCTGGACATTGTCTGTGATGACATCCTTCGTGGTTGACATCGTGGCGGTCTATGATGCCGTCGGCTACTTACACATTCGGAAATGAATGAATGGCTGGAAACAGAGGAGGTGATGAAGAACGTAAACATCAAAATAGAAAGTCTACCCAAAAAACACAGGATGTTATTCCCCTTGTGTCTCCTTCGTAATCAAAGACATCCTTCTCCCACGTCCCGCCCATCCTCGATGCCCGCCCTTGGCCAGCCAAAGTCTTCACAGAACAAGGGCTTCTCGACCCCGTACGATTGCTGGCAAACTCCTCATCATCTTCTCTCATCTCGTCCGCTGTTGCATTCTGCTCTACATCGGAGGTTAGAACTCATGCGGCAGCTCAGAGCAGGGGATCCAATGACCCCGTCGCCCATCCCAGCTATAAGTCGCAAGGGTTACAATTCTCACGGAAGCTACCAAAACGATACCCGGTTCTATAATCCATGAACCCTGGCCGCCCTCTTCAGCGGAGCGCATGACCCCTGTTCCCGGATCACTCCCTGTCGTGCAAGACCCCTGGGAGACGACCTCCTTGTCTGCAAGAACTTCCAACCAACCGTCCCACAAGTACCACTCCACACTGGTATCTACACAGTCAATGGCTCCAAAGACACTGCTCTACGGAGGATGTGCGCATATGTCCATTGAGAATCTCACCCACCCACCATTGCTCAAGTCCATACTATGTACCGTGACAGGAGCGTACGTGTCGACGTTCCATTGCTAATGTAACACTTGCCCCGCCAATTGCGGCACAGACTCGGACCAGCTGCTTGTTCACTGGGGCCTGTTCGACCGGTCCCCCTCGCCCTGGCTCATCGTCCGACCTGCTCCCAGATTCCCAGTCAAGAACCTCAAGGGTTCCCTTCATCTGGCACGATCGAGACGTCTCTGGCCCATGGATCTGGTGTTTTTGACCGAGCTCCGTTGGGAGGTAATGGGTACGTTGGACCGCTGCCCCCGTCGAAAGATGCATCGTCATCTGTAAATGGAAACGTGATCCGAACAGAGTCCATACACTCTCCATCACCACAGGGACTTCGGACTCTGGACAGTTAGAACCGAGCATCCGTAGGGTCATGTTCTCTGCGAAGCTAACTCCGGCCCGCATCGTCTAGTGCGTGGACCCAAGGGGCCAAAGCCTAGGTCCATCATCCAACCTACGCGATTCCCACCCGCGGTCGAGACGTAGACGCGCCGTTGGCATCTCACTCCCTCTCCTTCTCAGACGAACGGTTTTGTTTTACATATACACATCATCTAAAGAGAATCTTTGCTACGTCTCCAAAGGTCTGTGCGACCATCTCTTACCCGTTGAAAGGCAACCCCAGTTGTCGCTTCGAAACCCAACCGCAGAGTAAAACTGCGAGAGTTGCTCTCACGTCCAATGGCACCCCTCAAAATTCTCATCGTAGGCGGCGGCATCGCAGGCCTCTCCGCGGCCGTAGGCCTCCGCCGCGCCGGCCACGAGGTCCACGTCTACGAGCGGTCCGCGCTCAACAACGAGATCGGCGCCGCGATCCACGTGTGTCCCAACGCCGCGCGCGCGCTCCTCGCCTGGGGCCTCGATCCCGTGAAAGCCAAGTTCGTCCTCGTCAAGTGCAGTTTTCGCGCAAAGGGGGACACGCTCGAGAAGTTCCACGTCGGCACGGAGGATTATATCGAGGAGCGGTACGGCGCGCCGTGGTACTTTGCGCACCGCGTCGATTTGCACGAGGAGCTGAAGAGGTTGGCGACGGAGCCTGAGGGTCATGTCAATGGCAATGGCGTTGAGGAGGCAAATAGGACCGAGACGAATGGTGTCAATGGACATGAGAAGTCGAGGGCTGGGTTAGGGCGGCCTGCGACTATCCATTTAAAGAGCGAGATTGTGGCATATGTAAGTGGCGACTGTCCATATCACCCTCGTAGAGTCTGGCTAACACGTCTCTAGGATCCCGAGGGAGCTTCGATAACACTGGCTTCCGGCGAGAAAGTCACAGGCGACGTGGTGATTGCGGCAGATGGCGTCCACACCATTGGAGTCGAGGCGATCCTCGGCCGCTCTAACCCCGCGGTGCCTCAAGGGCACTACAACTTTTGCTTCCGTTTCCTCATACCAGCTGCCGATGTCGAGGCGGACCCGGTCACGCGCTTCTGGAACGAGGGCGACGATGGGCGGATGAAGTTCCTGGTTGGAGACAAGAAGCGTCTAGTCTCGTACCCTTGTCGAAAGTAAGTCCCAATCTTCTACACTACGGTAGTAGTTGTGAGATGAGTAGGAAGCACATGTTATTCGTCTGTGTGCTAACTCGAGTAGCAATGAGATCCACAACTTTGTGGCCATCTTCAACAACGACGATATTGAGAGTACCAAAAAGGAGGACTGGCACGCCTCTGTAAGCAAAGAAAAGCTGCTAGAGAGATACTCCGAATTCCACCCAAGCGTCTTGGCCATTCTTGAGTAAGAAACCTCACTTCGTGCATACACGATCAGTACTCACACCGTGCTTAGCAAGGCTACTGAGGTGAAGCAATGGGCACTCCTCTACAGAGCCCCAATCCCTACATGGACGAAGGGGAAGTTGACGCTGGCTGGCGATGCCGCGCACCCCATGCTACCACGTGAGTTTCAACGACAGCATATCCGGTCATACTCCCATGCCCATCTACCGATTGCTAACAGATGAGCTACGTCAGACCAGGGCCAAGGCGGTGCGCAAGGTATCGAAGACGGCGTGGCTCTCGGCATCGCGCTGGCCGGCGCCGAGGTCAAAGATGTTGAGTCTCGTCTGCAAGTGTATGAGAGCATTCGGAGAAACCGCGCCAGCGTGATGCAGGTTTTCAGTAACGCTGGTCAAGAGGAGCCCGAGTTGATACGGGAAGAGGCGGCCAAGTTCATTCCCGCGGACAAAGTGCCTAGTAAGTGCAAGCTCTGTGAAGGCTTCTGATAGTGAAGGTGCTTGTGTGAAGAAGCCGCTGACAGGACGTGTTGCAGAAAACCCGGAAGAGTTCTTTGCGTATAACTTTGGGTACGATATCATCAGGGATAGCGTCCAGCAGGTGCAAAAGGTCGAGCCGTCGTTTAGCCTGCCGCCTATGTTTTTCCAGAATGAGCCAGGTAAAGGCGTCTATCCCTGAAGCTCGAATAGGGCGAGTTCATCCGGGCCAAGGGTGATCAACGGTGCGTCCCTGTCCATAGCCTTGGAAGGTTGGAAAACGATACCCCTCAAGAGGGCCCGTACCCGAGTACGGCTGGCTGCTGCCCGTATATAATACAAATGAATCAATTGGACGTTGTTGGAATGGCCCTCATGGTTCTAGAAGCAAAGTTTCGTATGGTTTGGAATGTTTCTGGAATTCTTCCAAAAGTGGCTGGGGGTTCTGTGATGACGCACCTGGACGAGCTGCCCCTCATGCCCACCCTGGAGCTAACGGGCCGTCCCAGGTTTGACACGAAAGCTGAAGCCTGAGGGATAATGTCATCGCTTTGACCTTGAGGGGTTTTCAAGGCAGCGCCAAGGACTCGGTGCATGAGAATCTCTTCTAGTACAACTCCAACTCCAGATAGTAGTAGTACCGGTGAAAAGGTGTCAAGGTGAAGTTGAAGATCGCCAAGTCTTTGGTTCTTGGGAGCGGCTATCCGGAAGCGGCTCCACCGCAACATCCCCCGCCAATCGCCGCCAGGGTCGGGTACAACTGCAGCTGCATCCATCCGACGGGCAAAAAAGACACAGGAATTCGCTGACCGACTGAACACACTCTTTGTCACTCCCAGCTTTTTTTTTTTTTTTTTTTAAATTCCCTCGCTCAGACTCGACTTGCTGTAGTCAGTTCCTGTTCGCACCCTGTCTTTTGCGTTGGAATTTGATCGTCCGGCAGTCTCTTCATTTCTCAGACCCTGCCCTCATTCCTCGACCATCCACCCCTCACGCCTCCTCATACAGCTTCTCACTCAAGTCTGCCTTTCGACCATGGCGAGATCTTCCTCCTACTCAGATGCTCCCACGCGGGACTCTGGATATCGCGAGCCCTATGGCTACCCAACCTCATCCGCGCGGGACTCGAGATGGGACATCGCTGAGTACTCCCTCAGACCGGCCGCCAGAGGTCAAGACTCTTCCTCCTCCGCCAGGCAGCGCTCACGATCCCGCTCCCGTGACGCCAGACCCTCCCGCGACACAAAGCACCGCAAGAAGCGACGCAGCGGTGGCGGAAGCGGAAGCGGCAGCTCATCATCGTCAAAGGACCCCCCAGAAGCCACCAAAGGAAACACCATCGTGAGCTCAAACAGCAACGCCGCCTCCTTCACACCAGCCGCCATGTTCAGCAACCTCCAAAACGCCTTCCACGCCTTCCAATCCATCCCGAACCTCTCCACCTCAACCTTTGAACTGGGCCCCCTCCCCGACACCCCCGTGACGAACCTCATCAACCCAAAGAACCTCCACCCGCCCCCCTCCCAGGCCGTCCTCCACGACCGCCTCGCCACGAACCTGCCCCGCCACAGCAACGTCTACCTCATCCTCCTCGTCGGCACCCTCCTGGCGACCCACTGGCTCGTCCTCGCCGCCCTCTTCGGCGTCGTCAAGTTTGGCTTCTTCATCCAGTCTTACAACGGCCGCGACCTCGCCCGCGACCTCGGCGTGCGGAAGTACGCCTCCACCCAGAGCATCATGTCCGGCTTCACCGCCTTGGCCGCCATCGTCGGCCTCTGGGCCTTTTCCTCGCTGTTCGGCGTCGTCTTCACCCTCGTCAAGGTCGCCGGCCTCGTCCTCGTGCACGCCGCGTGCTTTGACGTATCGGCGGCAGGCGGCGGTCGGCCGACGGGAGCTGCTGCTGCTGCTGCTTCGGCACCTTCACCCGTGCCAGGCCAAGGGTTCCTGAGACCGCCTGCGGTGCCCGCGGGCTGGGGCTTGGTCTCGCGGGAGGCGACGAACGTGGCACAGCTCAGATCTGCGAGCGAGGGCCAGCTCAGGTCCGCCAGCGAGGGGAACCTCGGCGGCAGCGGCGGCGGCGGCGCACCGCCGTACCCGAGCGGGAATGGATGGTACGCGGGCGAGGGGCACACTGGGCCCCCGACGCCAGAGACGTACGCCGAGATGCCGCGGACGCCGCGCTCCTTTGAGGCATATGCTCCCGGTCCCCGAAGGGAGGAGCACGATGCCGGGGATTTGGCATATGGGTATTACGACTCTGCTCGGCCCCAGAGCTATGCATCAGGCAGGTCGTACTAAAAGGACCACGTAGCTCTGGCATGATCAAAAAGCAGATTTGACCAAGTGATGTTCAAGCTCAGATCTGATAGATAAAAATAGCACGTCACTGGTTCACAGTCCCAGGCATGCCATGTCCATATTCCACGACGTTACAAGAATCCTCCTAGTTCGAGTGCGCAGTTGTGGCATTGACAGAAGACCGAATTGGCCAATCAAAGCTCGCCCGAGAAATATTTCGTTCAGGTCGTCGCAGAGCCCCAACTTGAGATGTCCGGCTAACCCGGCTCTCACGCATCGGAGCCCAATAGCTCACAGCCTGCGGCGGGGATGCAAGGAATCGAGTGCCCGTAAAGGCAAGTTTAAACATGGTTGTGCGAAAATCACATTTGGCAGGAAAAGATGTTAGCCACGTTTGTGGACCTCGACGTCCACGGTGTAATGGATGCCGCGGTGAGTATTGGACTAAAGAAATCAATCTTCCTTGAACCAAAATAGAGAAAGACCATGGGAGAGCATTGGTGTATCTCGGAGTGTAGTCAAGGTGTGCATCACTGCCATTTTTTTGAAAAAGCATGTTTTGTTTTTCTTCCTCGCACCCAGAGAAACAAAGCTCCAGCGCGCAACGAAAAAAGAGAAAAAGAATCAGAGCCTGTCAGACGTCCATCGACACCCACCCCTTCCACGCGCCCAAAGGCAAGACCGCGATAGGGAACGAGATCATCACCGCCCTCTATACAGCACCCCCTCACAGGGAGGGAGCGCCGCTTTCCTTGCGGAAAGTGCGAGGGCAACCAGAGTTCTTCACTCTAGGGTGTCGAGGATATCAATCATCAACCAGGGTGGGATCTGTAGCTCCTTTAGGGAACCAAGAGTAGGTCGAATACTGTAGAAATGATTCTCTGAAGTATTGTCGACATGAAGAAAAAAAGAAGAAGAGAAAATCCTAAGAGCTGCGGTCGGGAGGCGACGTTTTATAGAGGTTGTAGAGGTGCGGGAGTGGGTCTTTGGTGGGGGACGGCATCAGTAAGTGCTGCAAGGTTTTTGGGCCAATGAGAATTCGGGTTGGTGAAAATTGGTAGGTGGATGAGTACGTACCTGGGCTGGAGATGTAAAAAATCTGCATCGTGAAGATGGAAAGAGCGGGTTCGGAACGGGAAAGATGCCTGGGAAGATGTTGGTGAATCAGGCATCAAGACGTCGGAAAACTTCTCTTCTTCATATACCGATCTAATGCTGCGAGAAGCTGTCTGGCGGTTGAGAGTAGCGTCAATCAAAGGGGGAATGGGTCAATGAGATCGACCGGATGCCGATGGGAGCCCCTTTGAGGTATGGTATGCACTGTTGCATCAACAGCTCAGTCCCAAGGTAGATAAATCACATCGTGAAACCCCGGGTACATCTCTGAAGCTGTGGCACATGGCTGAGTGTCGAGATGTTTCGTGACCGGCCGCCCGTGTGAATTTGAAGGAAGGAAACACGCCCACCTGCCAAGTCGAGAGACAAAGGTTGAACAGATTGATGGAGGCATGCAACGGCTGTGATAATAGCTATTTCGAGAAGCTGCACTCCTAGATGGCCTGCTGCCGTTTGAAGCCAACGAGGTTCCCTGGCTCGATGATGTCCATCAGGAGGACGATGAGTCCATGTGCCCATTCGCCGATATCAACGACGTCTCTGCGAACTTGCCTCATATCCTCGATCATGTTAGCGTGCAGCAGAATCTGCCCCGAGGCCTACGTAGACGAAGCAGCACACGAAGCCCTCATCACCCGCTTCCTGATCTCAGAAAAGTCAACATCCCCCTGACATCAAACTCCACCACCGCACTCACTCACGATACAACCCCTCGCCGAGCACCCATCCCTTCACCCTCGCACTAACCAACCGTCTCAACCCCTCCTCATCCCTCGCGGAAGCAGCCTCGCGCACCTTGGTACTACTAACAACCTCCTCCCCCTCATCCCTCCCCCTAACCATCTCAACCCTCTCCGCCCACGCCCTCCGTCCACCAACATCCTCCAGCCCACCATCCCTCAAACTCTCGAGGTACGCGACCTGCTCCCCCTCACCACCCCACTCATCATCCGTCCTCATCGTGATGCGCAACCTAGACCTGCCCAGAAACGGATCCAGCGCCCTTCGAATCGGTGCCTCTGCCTCCTCCACTGCTGTCCCTCCCGGTGACGAAGAAGAAGAAGAAGCATGGTAGTACTTTGGGTTAAAGATCCGGATAAGAGTATCATACCCCGCCAAATACACCTGCTCCGGCTCCCCTCCCCCGTCCCCTCGCGCATAAAACCTCGTGTCCGAAATAGCCTGACTCTTATCGTGGAAATACGGCATCGTCGTCAACCCCAAGTCGACCTCAACATCCTCCTCCTCCTCCTCCTGCTGCCGCTGCCGCTGCTCCTCCTCGACCCCATCTACCCCCCTCCGCCGCACCTCATCCCTCAAATCCCCAGCAAACGCATACATCATCCCCAACCGAACCCCAAACGCCGCAGGCTTAGGCTTCTTGTCCGCGTTATTCACAGCAAGCAGAAGCAGCACCCTCACAGCCCTCCTCCGACCCATCTCCCCACCCGCACCCGACGACGATTCTCCAGCTCCGCCGCCCCTCGTCGTCGTCGTGGTCGTACTCCTCCCCTTCTGCAAATCTCTCACCGCAGACGCCGCCATGCGTAGATGCGCAAGCGTAGGCGGGTTAAACGAGGAATCCAGCACGACGAGGCTGCTCTCCACCGGCCCCGCCTTCGCGTCGTCCCGGTTCGGCCTCCGCGGCGCCGGCGCCGGTGTCGATGCGCTGAACTCTCCGCTGGCCTCTGCGGCAGTTTCTCCTCGGTGAGGAAGTGTGCAGACGACGCGGAACGCATCCTTTGAGGATTGGAACGCCGTCAGGCTCCGGGCGAAGAAGTTGACGAGGGCTTTGCGGCCGTTCATGGCCGGGTCTGGGGCCGTTGTGTCGGATGACATTTGTGAGGGGGTGCGGAAGTGAAGTCGGCGCAGTGAGGTACCGAGTATATGTGAAAGTGAGGTGAGACATCCGGCTCGAGCGACGGAACGGAGGTTCGGAGAGGGAGTTACGCTACGGTGTGTGCCATCCGTGTTTACCCCGCTACGTGGGGGTCAAGTCAAGGTGTCTAGCATCCATTCTGAGCTCACTCATACCATGTGGGGAAGATCAAGTTGAGCACCTTACTTGAAGACTTTACTTTAGCGCGAGTAGATGAGAAGATGGAAGCAGGTTCGAAGGGGTATTGTTTTTTGACAGGAAAACAAATCTATCAGTATTCGACAGACAACTAGAGTATCGTACAGCCAAGTTCCCTTTCTACAACAAGACCAACAAACATAATTCCTCATCAGGCCTGCTTCGTCCCTCAAGCTCTCCTCTGCTTCGCATTGACAAACATCTGCGAGGTGACCAGTCCCAACCCGAAAAACACGACAATGCCCAAAAAGTTGAGCACGGCGTTCAACAGGGGCGGCATCTTGGGCTCCGCCAACATCTCGTCCTGCAACCTTTCAATCCGCTCCGCCATCTTCTCCTGCCCGAAACCCGTACGCACCCTCTGCACGCCGGCCTTGCCCATCTTTTCCAAATCGCCCCGGCCGAGGCTGTTGAGCACCTTGTCCATGACCACGGTCCACTCCAGCACCTCGTCCGGCGCCCGCAGCCAGCCCGTCACGCCGTCCATGACCGTCTCCTTGGGCCCACCCGTGTTCGCCGCGAGAACGGGCACGCCCGCCAACATGGCCTCGAGGGGCACGATGCCGAAATGCTCGTTGGAGGGCGTGTAGACGAGTAGCTTGGCCGATCGGAGGAGCGAGTCTTTCAAGCTCGACGGGATGGAGAGGAGGAACAGCACCGGGATGTGCTCAGGCGCAGACAAGGCGGTGATGATGTTCTTGGCCGTGAACGTCTCCAAGCCGAGCGACGCGGCAAGCTTCTCGAGCTCCTTGTGGTACTGGCAGTTCTCGATGCTGCGCGGGTCGTATCCGCCCGCGAGGACCAGCCGGACGCCCTTTCTCTGGTCCGCAGGCAGCGCCGCGAAAGCCTTGACGGCGAGCGCGATGTCCTTCTTCCTCTCGAAGCGGTTGATGCTCAGAATGATGTTCCTGTCCGTCCAAATGGCCTCCTCTTCCTTGTTGCCGTTGCCAATCGCATTCTTCTCGCTCTCCTTCTTGGGCGCAATGTCGACGCAGGGGTACACGACCTTGAAGTTCTTGCGCTTGGCGAGCTTCGGCCACGCGCCCGTGGCCATGCCCTTCGTGAAGCCCGAGTTGACGGCAATCTCGTCGGCGAAGCCCATGCTCCACTCCTCGACCCAGTCAAAGGGCACGCGGTAGAGGCGCTTCCACCACTTTTCGCGGCCGAGGGCGAGGTACATGTCGGGGAAGTGGCAGTAGAAGAGGATGGGCGCCTTGGGGGCGAGGTACTGCAGCAGCGGCAGGCCCGCGCTGAGCTGGTCGACGAAGAAGGTGTCTGGGTTCAGGGACTGGAGTTCGCGGGTGACGTAGATCTGGACGAGGAGGTGGAGTTGGCGCAGGATGGCGCAGAGGATCGTGAGGCGGCCGAGGATGGAGGGAGGGACGATCCAGTTGCCGCGGACGCGGACGTCGAGGGTTCCTGGTAGAGAAATAAGTCAGGGTATGCTCATTCATATGCGAGAGGCATGGGTAAAAGAAACAGGCATACCATCTCGAGCTTCTTCAAAGCAGTGGCTCTTGTCGCAATGGCTGGTGAAGATGACCACCCTGTGGCCTCGATTCTGCAAGCCGACAGCGGCATCGACAACGAGACGCTCAGCACCACCGATGCCAAGGTCGGGGTGAAAGAAGACGACGGTCCTCTGATCGTCGTCTTTCTCCGCCATGGCCGTGATTCGTCTGTGGCAAGTATATTCGGGGTGTGCTGAAGGCAGGAAAAGCGAGTCCCAATCTGTTTTATTGTCTCTGGCTTTCTTTCCTGCAAGAGGACAGAGGTGCGACTTGTGAGACGTGGACGACCTGACCTGACACTGGAGCCAGCGGGGACCACTCAGTGGGAGTTACGACGCGACAGCGGCCAACAGGGCAGTTGGAATTGGGGTAGCTCTGTCAATGGCAGGTGTTGATTGGCTACCGCAAAGTGGCATGCTGCCTTACGTAAGGAGCAGCTCTGCAGGGGGGGAAAGGAGGCACTGGCGGGATCCACTTAGCTAAGGTAAGCGAATTGTGGATGGCCAGGACGATTCTGGGGTGCATCAGAAGCCGCAGGAGCTTGGCGGTCCTCCATTTGGGGCCGCTCTTTCTTCACATGTGAAAGCCCATTAACCTTTCGAGGTACTTAGCCTCGTAAGTTCCCCCATGAACACGAAGGCACTTTAGCACGTAGCCCGGAAAAAGGATTCCATCTATCCCAAGAACTGGGAACTGGTCAAGATGACAAGCTATGTGATTGGATGACTGACACTTGTGCATCGGGAGAACAGCCAGCTTGCCATACGGTACCTTGAGGTAAGGTAGGTAGATTTGGGGATTCGGGGAAGGGTGTCAGCCGAACTGCGCGCCGCACGTTTGATTTTCTAATCATGTCTGCAATCTGAGGTGTGCTTTTCCTTAGTGCCTTTTGCCGAACCGAGGTCAGCAGCGCTTACTTGGACCTTCCGTCGATCCCTTCAACTTCAAGCCTTGTGATCTCAACTTATCTTAGCCCTCATCCATTCTCATAGTATAGCTTCATCATCAAGACTACCTTACCTGTATACAATCCACATACAAGTTTTGGAAATCCTTTCTGGTCATCTCCTGTTCGATCTGTCCTCAAGCATCCGTGTGTCAAAACAACATAACCAAACCTCAATCCCATCTCATCTCACCAACACCCTCATCAACATCACCACCCACCCACACAAGATGACCTCCCAAACCCCCCTCTTCACAATCCCCATCCCCAAACTCGACTCCCACCAAGGCGGCGCCATAGTCTGCACAACCCCAGCACCCCAAGTCTACCTCCTAACCTGGTCCTCGCCCCCCGACAACCGCCTCACAACCCCCTTCTGCAAAGCCCTCCTCGCCGCCCTCGACATCATCGAGTTCGCCCACCCGCCCGGCGTCCTCGTCACGACCTCCGCCATCGCGAAATTCTACTCCAACGGCCTCGACCTCGAACACGCCTTCGCGACCCCGCGCTTCTTCCCCGACACCCTGTACGCCCTCTTCAAACGCCTGCTGACCTACCCGATGCCCACCGTCGCCCTCATACCCGGCCACGCCTTCGCGGGCGGCTTCATGACCGCCATGCACCACGACTACCGCGTCATGAACCCGCAAAAGGGCTTCCTCTGCATGAACGAGCTCGAGTTCGGCGCGCCGTTGAAGCCCCCCATGTCCGCCATCTTCCGCATCAAATGCGCATCCCCCAAGACCTACCAGGACATCGTCCTCGAGGCGAAGCGCTTTCCCGGCCCCGCGGCCCTCGAGGCCGGCCTCGTCGATGCGCTCGGCGGGCTGGACGAGGCGCTGAAGCTGATCGCGGAGCGGAAGTTGACGGAGAGGGGCAAGAGCGGGGTGTATGCCGTGCTCAAGATGGAGATGTGGAAGGAGAGCGCGTACGTGCTCAGCAAAGAGAACTATGAGAGCGAGGAGAAGATCTGGGATCAGAGGGAGGAGCTGGAGGAGGAGAGAGTTGCGGCGGGGAAGAGGTTTGTGCAGGAGTGGAAGGCTGGCAAGGCCAAGTTGTAGGAGACGAGTACTAGATTTGGAAGTATCTGGTCAGATGATTACAGAAGTCGAGTACGATAGCCACGAATACTGCATGAAATCTAAACGCATACATCATAGCACATCATTCATGTCCAACTTTCAATGCTCAAGAGGTCGTGTATTGTGTTGTCAAAAAAAAGAGACGCTATTTTGTGTGTCTTCCCAATCGGACAGAGGGGGTATCATGGACGTCCATTCAAACACCTGAAATGCATCACCGCTGCTCTCCACCTCTCACGTCTGCACGTCTTGCTCAATCGGCCTGGGCTCGCGGACATCCAAATCCGGCTCCGCTGCCCCGTTCTCCTCTTGTCCAGTGCCGACGCCGTTACCATTCCCATTCGCCTTGTTCGCCTTCTTAGCCGCGTTCATCTCGTTTCTCTGCCTCACAACATCTTTCTCCGCCTGGATCGCCTTGTCGCGACGCGCCTCCACATCCTCGCGCTTCACCAGCTTTCTCAGAGCATCAGAAGCCTTGATCATGTTATCGATACTGATGGCGTGGTTCGTCATCTGGCGGTTGATGTAAGTATACACGCTCGCCGGCGTATCGCACTGCAGAAGCTGCGTCTCGTTGAGCTTGAGCAGGGCCAACGCCACCTGGAACAGGAATGTGCTCCCGTCGTTCATGCAAAGCACCACATCCCAGACTCGGAACAAAGCCTCGGCGCAAAGGCAGTCGGTAAAGACGCTGAGGAACCACTGGAAGGTGAGCGCTTCGAGTTCGATGCTGAGGTCGTCTAGGTGTTGCGACAGCTTGGGTAGCACATCAACGACATACTGGCGCAACACCTGCTGGTCTGCGCGAGACGCAAGGAGACTGTGGTCGTAGTACCCGGAAGGCAGGATGTTTTCGATGATACTGGTCAGAATCCAAAACGCGTCCTCTGCTGATGGCATGATCAACAGCAAATTCGCCGCGATGAGGTTCATGCCCTGGCAGTAGCCGACCTCTGGGTTTCGGCGGGCGTAGGCTTTCAGCACCTCCTTAAGCTTGGACACGCCCGGCCCCTTGCGGAAGAAGATGTTGTCGGTCAGAGTACGGTTGATGTCCATATCGATCTGGGACACTGCTAGCGGGTCATCATCTTCGTCCGGTCGAGCGATGATATCTTGGTAGTATCCGGGAACACGAAGCGTAGTGGCGCCGGAGCACTCAGACCAGACTTTGGCGCGCAAGTTGACTGGGATGCCACCGAGAACCAAGTTCCTCAACTCCGACCTCTTGGCGCGCCCAACCTTGCCTTTGTTTCCGAGGCCAGTGATTCCGATCAGCTCGCCATCGGCTATGGCAGCTTCGGGGATGGTCATGGCAGGTCGCTCGAAGCGGGCTTCGGCAAGCGCGGCTGCTGCTGCGGCCGCAGCCTCACCATCTCGCTTCCTCTCCGCCCTGACTTTGCGCAGGAACTCGTTCCAACGTGCCGCCTTGTCTCTCTGCAGAGAATCGTGCAACTCTCCCATGTGCTGGAGAAGGAGCTTCACGGGCTCTGTGTCGTCCCTGACAACCGTTCCTGCAGCAGCATCAGTCTCGACTGGGGGTGTCGCCTCGCTGTCGATGACGGATGTTGTTGTGCTCGCAATCGGGACGAATCCTCGCTCGTCAGCTGCAATTAGTCCAGGTGACTTGAGGCCCAGTTCTCCACCCTCCAGCACCTCAAGAGATGGCGCTCCGAGTGAGGGGGTATGAGACAAAAGCTCCGTCGGGAATGTGGCCAGCTTGAGGTAATCTTGCCACTTTTTGGGCTTCCCCTCACCCGCGCGTTCCTCCGTGGACGACGGGCTGCCAGGTCGTTCTTCGCTGCCGGGGCCTGCAAGCACCTCCTCTTCCTCTTCAATCATTGGGGAAGTCAAGTCCGACCGGCCGTTTGACAGCATCTCGGCACGTCCGCCCTGCTTCAAGTGACGTGCCACCTGCGCAGATTCGCGCTGCCTCTTCTTTCTCCGTTGATCGTAGATGAAGCCGAAGCGGTCGGTGAGATACTCGCTTCCGATATAGTTATTGTAAATATGCGTCAAGGTTGGCGGCTGGGTCTCGGGTGGGAGGATGGCATCCATCTCGACGGGACCGTAACTCTCCTGGCGGTTCGAGGTCGCATTCGTCGGACTGTTCACCATGGTGTCCCATCTCTCTTGCGGTTGAGTCCTGGCGGTGGTATTGACGGGAGGAGCGTTCGCGGTGCCCGTGGTTCTGCGCATGGCCATGAGAGCCTTGGGGCCGCCCGCCGTCGAGACCGCTCTGCTTGACTGTGTGGTCTTGGCGCTGGAGGTTGAGGACGCTCGCGGGGTCGACTGCGACTGCGGTTGGGTAGCACTATTAGACCTTCCGCGGTTGGGGCCGCCCTCGCGCGTGTTGATTGCGCCTCCGGCCACCAGTCTCATGAGGCTAGCAGCGACCGAAGTTGAGGCTTTGCGTGAACCAGGGGGTCCAGACTGAATGCTAGACGCTCGACTGGGTGTTCTTGGTGGCACGCTTTCGGGCGGCACACCCTCGCTGGGTGGGCTGAAGAGATCGTCCTGAAGACCGGGCCGCCTGTCGGCAGTGGACTGCGTCCTCACAACGGTTGAAGGTCTCGCGATGTCGTCGCCGTTGACGCTGCTGGGCATGCTGCCCTTTCTGCTGGTTCCGCCCCAAAGATAATCCTTCCATCCCCTCGCGGTTCCTCTTCCGTCGGGGACGGAAGGCATAGCTAGGTTGCTAGCACGGATCGTGGCGTCGTTGCCATCAGTCTGTCCAAAGACGTTTACGTTGACGGTGTCCTGCATGGCATCGCTCATGAGGTCAGAAAGCCCGCTCTCGTTGCGGCGATTGCCGGGGCGTTCGGTCTTGACCTCTAGTTCGATCGTTCTTAATCTCTTCTCAAGGTCTAGGTTAGATAAGCCGCATTCCAGTATAATCTTGCGCAAAGCCCTCTCCCTTTCGTCGGCCTTCCTCCTCAGCTGGGCGATTTGGGCATCGCGCTGTGCCAGGTCGGTCGCAACCTGCCTGACGAGCGCAACGGCTCCATGCCTAGCAATGAGACGCCCAATGTGCTCATCGTCGGAGTGGTGAAGGGCACCTGGTATCTTGTGGGTCGAAATGGGCGAGTCCTCGAACAGCGCATCGCGAGCCGCTTGTTCAGCGGATGATCCAGTCAGATTGCCCAGCAGGGAGATGGGACCGGGCCTGGTATCGGAGATCTTGCGTACGGTGGGAGGGGCTTCGGGCTCAGGTGTCAATGGCGGCGGAGGAAAGGCGTGTTCGCCCCTTGGTGAGTCGGGGGAGAAGGAAGGGAAGCTCGTCAGCGACTTGTCTTCGGAGGCGGCAATGGAGCTTGCGGAGCTCGAGGGCTGGGAGTTGAGTTTTGATCGTTTGGCTCGTACGGTATGTGAGCGTCCGCTTCTCATGGACGTTGCGCTATGCTGCGAGACGGAGCGCTCGAGAGGGAGAGTAGGCTCGGGGTCCATGTTGGTCGGCGGGCGATGATGTCGCCAAACGTCATGGTTTCCAAAAAAAGCAAACGGCAGCAGGATGTTGCAGGATGCGCCCGCTGCTGTAAGCCTGCGTCCTGGCGAGAGGACTGACGGGTTGAGTGTTCTATCGGTGTGTATCGCGAGCTTCGTGGGAAGTAGAAAGGGAGGATAGAGAAAAGGGTGAGGTGCGCGACCTAGGTGAGTAGGTAGGAAATGTTTGGTGGATTGTAGTAGCGCAGACGCTAAAGCGGAGAGAGCCCAAGAATGGCGGTAATGTCGAGGTCAGAAATGGGAAGTGTAGTCATTGTGTGTTGTGTGTGTGTGTGTGTGTGGGCGGGACGATATCATTATGCAATCCGACGCTCCTCCAAGTACCAAGCCAAGTCCAGCAATGCAATGGAAGCACATTTGCGGCTTTGCCTGACGTGGACCAGGGGTGGAAGGCAAACCGGGGGGCGATGATCACCCAGCATGTCTGGGGTGCTTCGCTGTGACTCTGCCCTGTATCCGTCGTAGCCTGTCTCCGTAGGTAGTGTACATACATAGTACTGCGTAGGTGAGCACTGCGAGCAGCTAGTGGCTACCTTGCAGTGGATAATAAGGGGACTTGGGTTCCGCAGCTTCCATCAAGATTCCACCCACCTCAGGTACGAGTACAAGCTCCAGCTCAAATTACCACCAATTTCATCCGTCTTAGCGCGGCGACGATACCTCCCGCTACGTATGGATACCTACCTTAGGTACCACCCGATGACATGCCTCTGAGGTGCGTCGGCCGCGATTACCTCACCGCAGGCCTCTTCACCTGCAGCCCGCTGCAAATCCACAAGTTGAGCCCTTGTCAAGTTGCGCGGAAGGAGGACATCCTCCTAACCCATCAATGCCTTACGTAGTACGCAGTACATCCATAAGGTACGGATACATGCACATCTCGGGGCATCAGGTCGCGATATTCAAACCTTTCTTTCTGCCTTGAACCTTGACACCAGCGCCTCGTTTGTTGATCTCTTTTCCCCCCCATCCCCATACCTTGCCACATGAATGTCAACATTGACACGTCTGAAGAAAAACAGGCACGAGAAAAGGGCCACATCGCACAAAACTTAAAGCCTACTTACCTGGTATGCCTGCATACACAGTAGACAAGAAAAAGACAGCGCCGGGTGGTTCCCACGAGATGCAACACGCAAGGGACACCCAGAAACACACCAAGCCCAGGCCACTCGTCGCAAAGATACGGGACAGATGGACAGCAGAGCACCGTAACACCATCCCGTCAACTATGACAACTAGTACTCTTACGTGCCCACGCCCGGCCGGCTCTCCCTCCAGTGTCCGCTCGCCCTCCCCGTTCTCGTGGCCTCTTCCTCGTTCCAAACCAAGACTTCTTTTTTAGTCTTGCCAAGTTAGCCCTGCCATACCCATGCCGTCCCCTGTCTCCAAGGGAGTCCCTGACCTTCCTCCTCCAATTCTCCCGTCCCAAGCTCCACCGTGGATCCTTGGAAACTCGACAGAACCGAGAAGACTGGATCTGGAACAGCGGAGGATAGAGGAATCTTCCCGGGCGCTCGCTCTCTTCTCCTAATAATACAGCCTCACTATCGAGCCCTACACACCAAAACATACACAAAAAAGCTCATCCCGTCCTGGCCTCCCAATCATGTACTTACTCCCCTGTCTTGGCGGCCTCCCATACCAATCTCTACACAGGCAATCCCTTCCCCCGAGCGCGCCTATCTCAACACCGGATACCTTCCACGCGCGCATCTCGCGTGCGCCAGTCATCCCAACTTTCCGCTCCGTCCTTGCGCACACAGAAAAGGGTTCTGGAAAGGTCCAAGGGGGGGGGAAACTCGGGAAGGGGTGACTAGCGATTTAGGGGTCCAAAAAAAAGGGTGATCTCCTTTGCGTGTGTGGACTGTGGGTACCTTCCTACCTTACTCCCTACCTTTCCGCCTTGCATCTCTGGTCGGGCACATCATCCGGACTTTGTGCATCTCACACTGGCCAACGACGCCGTCGCCCCGGCACCATGTACCGTTCATTGGGCTCCGAGAAAAAAAAAAAGCCAGGTATCAAATCTCATTATTTGGCACCACTCACACACAAAACCCGCAGACTATCCGTATGCGTGACAGTGCCTCTCCCTAAGATTACCTCAGGGGGTTGCTTATTTTAACCACCCACGCGATAACCAAATTTCCCCTGCTGCCCAACTCTGGATCGTTGGTCGTTCCCCCTCCAAACCGGGAAACTGGTGAACAGGTGTGAGTGGGCAACATACACCGCGTCCACGGAGGGAATTGATTGATTCTTCCTTTGCTTGATTCGTCCGACGATAATCTCCCCTTGAAACCCGAGAGACTCTACATGTACTTTCCCGGGGACCATGACCCGACTCAGGAACGCTTCCACACACCGGCGCAGTGCGCACTGCGCTGACACCAAATTCGTCATTCCTGTGGCGCCATGACCGTCCTGCAACTGGAGATACCCGGTCAGATACGAGGGCACCACTTCACATGTTCTTTTCCGTACGCCGGAGACGTGCCACTGAATCTCGATCCTGCCAGACCCCGGAGGCGCCGGCTCGGCAGTCATGACGACGACGGAGTGGGGAGACCCGGCTACACGGAGCTTCACTTTGCCCATCAAGGTATCAAGCACTCTCACATGGCAGACCCCACGCAATACCACAGGACACCATCATGACCATCTTGAACCAGCATCAAATCAAAGTACTGCATATACAGAGCCTGTATTCTCTCTTTCATGTTCCTGAAGCAATGCTTTCTACCGTGCTGTACTCGTACAATACTCCTCTCGTTTCAGTCATTAATAATAGTGGTAGTCCCCCCCCCCTGGCTCTCCTTTTTTTCAAACAATTACCCAGACGCCTTTCTTTGTTTTCGAACCCGAAAAAAATCTCCCATATGGATGGAAAAAAAGATAATAGAAGAAGAAAAACACAAATCCCCATGCTCTACTCAAAACGCCTAATTCTTTTGGGCCCACTCGCTTCTGTTGTTGTACATCCTCCCTCCCTGCGGCCTCAAGCAAAGCTGTCCTCTGCGTTCCACCGGCTGCTGTCGTCAGCCTTGACGGACACGGGTGCCCGCGCCGGTGTTTGCCTCTGATCCGGCGCCGGCGCCTCTCTCGGGGCTTCAGCCACAGCCGCCGGAGCAACAATCGGAACTTGGGCGACATCGCTAGGAAGCAGACCTTCCTTCACCAACGCCTGGAATGAAGGGTCGCGGGCAAGCATATGCTGGCGCTTGACAGGTAGCCCGTCCAGCAGCTTCAGCTTCTTGCAGCAGCCCACAAAAACAACCTGGTAGAGTCGTCGCCGGAGACGCGTCGTCTCGTCGAGACGCCGGGCAAACATGGCGTCCCTCTCCGGGTCAGCCTCAGGGAGCGTGAACGGGTCTGCGACGTGACCCCGGTCTGCAGACACGGTTACGTGGACTGGCGGGTAGAAGCCCTGCGTGATTGGATTGTCCCGCAAATCCAATTGTGTCAGGTGCGGGAAGTCCGTCAAAAGCTCCGTGACTGTCGTCGAATCTGCCAGGCGGTTGCCGGCAACGAGAAGTTTCTTGAGCCGGGGAATGAATCGAATGGGTGACAGGTCTGCGACGGCGTTGAAGTTAAGGTTCAACGAGCGCAGGTTCGGCATCAGCTGGCCGAGCCCTTCCGGTAGGCAACGGAGCCCGCAGTTGGCTAGCTCAAGCAGCTGTAGGTTGAGGAAGTCTACCTTGGGCTCAAAAGTGCCAATGTAGTTGCCAGAAAGGAAGAGTTTGCGGACTTCGTACGCCGAAGAAAGGAAGGAAAGATCCAACTGTACATCACCGCGCTGCTCTCTTAGAGACAGACTATCCAGATGCCGGGCTTTGGTAAAACCAGTAATCTTACTGATGCGGTTCCTGTCGGCATGGAGCAAGCGGACAGTTGGCAAGCGACTGATATCAAGCTCCAAGATATTGTTGTCGCTGAGGTCAAGATAGCGCAAACCGTCTAGACCCTGGGCATCTGCCGCGGTAAAGGCTTCGAGGCAATTCTTCGAGAGCTTGAGCGTTTGCAGAGAAGACAGCTGTCCGAGTTCACGAAGCTCCGAAACTTTGTTGCCAGTCAGGTCAAGCTCGGTCAATCGGTGCAGCCTGGTGCCATCGAAATCGGCCATCTCGATCTGATTATTTCGTGCCCGCAGCGAGAGAAGTCCATCATGCTGGTTCAAGCCATCCAAAGAGGTGAGCTTGTTGTTGTCGGCCCGTAGGCTCCGGAGATGAACGAGGTTCTTCAACGCCGACAGACTGGACAAGTCGTTGTTGGAGATGTCGACGTACTGCAAGTTGGCGAGATGATCCCACGAGGTCAGCTCAGTCAACATGTTGTGCGTCATCTTGAGTTGTCGGATCGAAGTTGGCACTCCGTCGAGATGACCGATGCTGTTGTTAGACGCATCCAAGCCCACCAAACTACCACAGAACTCGTCCAGCATGTGGAGGCTCGACAATCGCTTCTCGCTCATGTCAAGTTCCGTGAAGTCCTCCCAGTAAGGCTCAAATGGCTCAATTTCCGTCAGGCGATCAACGAGCTCACGAACAGTCAAAGACAAGACCTTCTTAGAGCCGTCGCCAGTGACAAGACGCTGGTCCTCCACAACGTAGCTGACTTCAAAGCCGAATGACTTTTCGTGGTGGTTCAGTGTGAATTCTGACATGGGGCTCAGTGACAAGTTGCCAACGTTGTGACTGATAATGGCGCTTGCGTCCGGATAGAGACCGCCCATCCTTGTCTTGCCGGGAGTCTTGATGATGAAACTTAGACTCTTCTCTTGGTTCTTGGGAGAGACATAGCTCAAAGCACTGTTCTCGCCCAGGATACTGACTTGGCGCTCGTCAGCATTATCGCCAATGACACTATCCTCTTCCCTTTCGTCGATTCGGGAGACGGGCCGAGGGACAAATGACTGGCCGCGAAGCGAAAATTGTCGTGATGGACCACGAGCCGGAGCTGTACGCGGGCGTGGTTGCAGCAAAGTCCGCCGTGCAGTCTTCGTCAAGCTTTGGTATTTGCCTCGTTTGGACTCTTCAATCATCGAGTCCGCATCCACGAAACTGCCCTCGTCATCCTCGAGGCTATCGATGTCCTCAGCGGCAACATCCTGTATGATAGAGGCAATGGGCGAAGAAAATGATATCGTCATTCGTCTCCGGGACGGTGAGGAGTCCATGATGCGATCTTCGTCGAGCTGGATCTCGTGCTCAACGCCTCCGTCTCCTGCCTTGCTTTCAAGCTTGTGGATCTCAGTTCTTGCCTGTAGCGCAATATCCCGAGGCAGTGCCGCATCGGGCGACAGCGTCACAAAGCCTCTGCCGGATGAGCTCCGGGGCGTGTCCATGGAGCCCTTTGGTGATTGTGTCATGTTGGCTTCCCGCTCTTCAGCCTCCTTCTGTGCTGTCACCAATCTCAAATGTAGCATCTCTTTTGTTATGTCGACGGACAAGTCAGGAATGCTTGCAAAAGGGTCGTCTTCGCTGTCCTCAGACGGGATGACAACATGCGAACTTTTAGGTCGGATGCTCTCGCCCCTCCGTTTGATCCAAATGTTTTGTTGGCGATCAAGATACATGCTACCGACCTGATCCGGTATCAGATGCGACACGCTCTGCGGCGCAATCGTCTTCCTTGACTCAGAGCCTCGAGAGGAGCCAGTATGCATGGTCCTGTTGGTAGATGCCCCTGATGAGTGAGTACCGAAATCGTCATAGTCGGTAGAGCCATCTCGCTGTCTGTTCGGGTTCGCGGAGATACGAATGTTGGGGGGATCGCTGATGGTTTCGTCTCCTCCAAGATACTGGAGGTCATCAACATTGTTTCTAGAGCGACTGTTCTCTTCGATCTGTCGCTCAACCTCCTGCGCAGCTCGGATGGCATCTTGAGCTTGATCCATAGATCTAAGCGAAGATGTGATGACGTCTCCCATGTCGCTGAGCTCCTGGTACTTCTTGAGGTAATCCAGAATCTCTGGGTTTTCCTGGCGTTGCGGTGCTCTTTGCACTGGCTTCCCTTCGCGACTCGGAGGTCGAGACAATGGTTCCCTGGTCGACTCGTACGAGTCGTCAAAGGCAGGACTAGGTTCGCCGTATTCCGCATCGGATTCCTCCACGCTGGTCAGGCCGCTAGGGGCCTTCACACCATTTCGGATCATGGCCATGATCTTGCCAGCCTCGTCCAAGAAGTCCTGAGTTCTGATAGATGGCTTACGGTCTGTGTCGAGTGTAGCACTGCGGTCATTGCCACTGGATGTGAACTGGGATCCACGGTGGGGGGTGCGTCGTACGGGCCGCTCTTCGTCTTCGTCTTCGGCATAGTCTTCGAGCAAGTTATCTTGGAAGGGAAACTCGCCAGCTTGCAGGGAAGACCTTGAGCTTGGGGTCGGAGTTCGTGGGCGTAGGATATGGCGCGTGGCCAGCACGCTGGGGTGTGCTCTTTGTTGCAAGCTTCCTGGGCGAGCGTCTTTGCGCTTCTTGCCCATCATGCTCTGCATCAAAGCATGGGTTTCCTGGACGGTGTCTAGAAGTGCATACCGCTCTTCCCTCCCATACGCAATGTCTGACTTGTGAAGTGTCCTCCTCCGCTTCGGCGTCGGGTCCTTCGATGGAGAGGTACGTGGTCGCTTCCCTTCAGATGCATCACGTCTCTGTGGGGTACCTAGCATAAACGCCTCGGCTCCCGCGAACTGGACATTACCTCTTTGAACGCTCCCTTCGCTGGCTGATGGTGTGTGCTTGGAAGATGAGGCAGTCGTAGTGCCGGACTTTGCTCGCTTCCTGGGAACAAACATCGAGGCCTCATCTGGCACCGGCGAGCCCGCGACATGCTCGAATCGAAGGACAGACTCTTCATCTTCCGATTCATGTTCAGATCCCTCGTCATCCTCGAAAAATTGGGACTCCTCCTCAAGCCGGATGGACAGCTCTTGATTGAACTGGTAACCTTCGAGATCGCCCGCACCAAACTGACTCACAGATCGGGAGCTCGTGGCCGTTTCTTGCTTTGGCACGGATAGGTAGTCCCCAGGAGCAGTATGCGGTCTTCGGTTTCTAGCAGCTGGGGCGAATTCACCGCTGACAGATTGCCGCGATGATCCAGATGTTTGATCCTCGAATTGACTGATGCGACGGAGCAGCGTCTGGTTCGTGAATGTATCGTACGGGCCGAACAACTTCAAAGGACTAGTGCTATTCGTTCCCGACGTGCCGGGTTTCTCCGGACTCGGGTTTGGCACACGCGGTGGTGGTGGGCTCTGAGACCCGAACCGAATCGAAGTGTAGCCGGGGGAGTACGTTCGTACACTTGGGAACTGCTTGGGTGTGCTAGCCTGCAGGGACTCTTCAGGAAGCATCTCAGACGTGTCAACGCCCATGCCAGGGCTGAGACCTCTGTATCTGAAGGACCCATCACCAGACCGGCCACCGCGCCGAGTGTTGAGGAAGCCTCCCTTTCTTGCATAGTCCTCGGTCGTCTCTGCTCTGTCGCTGTCCCCTTCTTCTACACTGCCGTCCACATCGAAATTGAGCTCACCCTGTGAGTCCAAAAGCATCTGATCAATGCGCAGTTTCTCGAGGCGATTCTGGAGCTGGTCGACGGGGAGTTCGGTGGGGGCGGAAGTTTGTTTTGCTTCATCCTGCTTCTGGCGCATCAGCGTGAGGACGATCGGACTGAAATCCTCGTTTCGGATGACACTCTGTCCGCTGGTCTTCCTAGAAGCGTCGTTCGGCGGTGCAAGTCCTGAAACAGAAGCCGCCAGACTTGACTCCTGTGCAAAGGTATTATCTTGCTGCGGACTAAGTTGGCTTTGATTGCTGTGATCGGGAGAGCCGTCGGTCATCTTGTAGGTAATGTGCGGCGCGCGTGGTCGAGGGCTCGGGCTCGGGCTTGGATCCATGTGGCTCCTGCCATCTGATTCGTCTTCGTCATCTCCGTGGTCCTCGTGCTGGCGGTGGAAAAAGGGCGGGCTAGAGGGCATTGTTGTGTTTTGTCGCACGCTCTGATCGGCGATGGAATTATCTTGGGGAGGAGAAGGCGGCTTGAACATGTTTTCGAGACCTGTGGCTGCAGAACAGAAGAGATCTCGTTGTTCGCCATATGCGACGTCGCCGTACACTAGCCTGCGCTTCCATTCCGGAGTGTCGCCGGCTCCTCGCAGTGGAGAAGACCTGATTGATTTATGATGTACAGTATTATGAATGACAGACCCATTTGTTGAGGCTGAGAATGCGCGACTTGTTTGACGTGATTGATCGTTGGGCTTGATCTCGCGGGAAAGCTTCGAGAGGCCCCTTTGGGACAGTGGAAGATTAATATCATTGGTGCTTCGTTCGCTCAGGACACCGGTACTCTTGTCGCTGTTTCCAGCACTCGAAGGTCGTATCCTACTGACGGGGAGAGGTATGCGACTACCGGATCCTTTCCCGCTTGGTGTATTGTTGTTATCTGTCGGCTTCAGAGGCGGCAACTGAGCTGGAGAAGTCTCGGATCCAGCTTGCGAGGGCCAATCCTCGGAGAGGGAGTCGAGCCAAGCATGAGCCATCGTGAGTTGGCGTATGCGATCGGGGTTGAGGGACTTCCGAGACTATAAGCAGTCCATCGAGGGGGGTGGCAGATCGTCGTCGTGAGTTAATGTCGCGGTCTGTGGTTTGCGGGGTGCTAAGTTTGGTGGCTTGGATGCGATTGAAGTCTGTTTACGCGGGCAATTGCAATGCAGAAGTCGCGCGGGAGAAAATGCAAATGAATAAAATGCAGAACGGCAAGCCGAAGAAAATGGCGAAAAGACTACTGGCGAAATCGCCTCTGCTGCGTCCGCTACCTGCGGTGACGTTTGGTCGTGATATGGGAAAATAGAGGTGTTGGTATTATTTCGTGGGGAACGCGGTCGAGCGATCGCGTTTGGGGCCGGCGTTATGTCAATCTCAAAAGCCCACCCTCAGTGTTGAATTTCCCCGAATAAACATAACTAATTCAATGTTATGCTTGATTGGCAGGCTTCAGGTTGCTGTGTCAACCGCCACAGACCAACCTTTGGATGGAACCAGGCCGGGCCATGGCCGTGACCCAAAATTCCCCGATCGTCCGATGGCGCTAATCCTTCTATCGAGTCGTGGGGGGTTGCATCTTTTTATTGCATCTACCTCTTATCCAAGTTGGAGTGAGGCAGGGTCTGTGCTGATCACCTGCGCCACAGCAAGTGCTCCAGCCACGGCGAACGCGAGATCCAAATCAATTAAACACGATATCACGTGTAGACCCGCCCTAGACGCGGATGTTCGTGCTGGGTCGCGTCGTCTGGTGAACGTGCACGGTCACCGACCCGCCCAATATGGGACCTCTTTGTCTGTTCATGTTTGTGCAGTGCGCTGGACCTGGTGACTTTGGCCTTTCAACGACAGACGACCGCAATCCGGACCACCGCCCGGCGCCAATGCGACCGTAGCGCTTCCGACTTCTCCCCTCCTTCGTCCCCGTTCCGTTGCTAAGGCTCATGACTTTTTACGACAAAAGTCTTTTCGTACCAACACGATGGATATGAAAGATGGCTGGAGAGTCCGGCGACTGGACGACGAACCGATGTACTGCGAGGCTCCCCACGATGAATCGGATATCTTGTGCGCCAGTCTTGACCACGAAGACCTCGAGAGCCTCAAAGAGAGGAGACGTCGATATGAAGAGGCTGCGACTCGATTTTTGCAGGGACATACGCCAAGGCTGCTTTCTACAGTTCTAAGAGGCCCTTTCGAAGGACCAGGCGCAAAAGGTTGGGTGAATCCATGGCAATCAAGCCGGAAACCAACATCAGCTGCCATCCCGCCACCGCCTCTAGTTGCTGTCGTCAAAACAACCACGGAAGTCGAAGAAACCATTGTAGAAGAAGTGGATGTCGAGGATGCAGCGTCTTGCCATCTACCGAGCCCCCGAAGCCTGGATCAACCCAACTTGAGCCCGCACCCTTTCATGGAAACAGAGGAACTAGAACGAGTTGAAGCATGGCGAAATACTACGGAATCTGTGAGCGATACACAAGATTTTGCTTGGTCACTAGAAGCCTCTCTCTCGCAGCCTCAGTCACAGACACAACGTAAGCGACGGTCAACAGGTTCAGAGTGGCTGAAGCGGCAAGACACCAAACGACGAAAGGCAGAGGATACGAATAGTTACCGGGAGGACTCGGCTGCTGTCCAGCGGGATAGCGCACGACTGAGCCAAAATGTTGTGCAGAAACAAGTGGACGATGCCATGGAGGATGAGACTGCAAGCTTGGAGAGCTCTCAAATAAACCCACAAACCCCGCGCAAGGCCTTGAACTCAAGTGCCAGTCGCTCGCACCAGCAACAACTCTCACAAATATCCAACAAATACGCTAGTGCTGCACAAGATGAGATACCAGCGCCGCTGAGCACCCCTATCCAGACTCCCCAGTCCAATAGGAAGGCAGTGGTTAAGACTGGAGACGATGCTTCTCCCAGCAGTGTTGTCACTGTGGTCAAGGAAGAGGAACGGTGTGAATTCGAGACGCAGCAGGACGAAAGCTTCTTATTCCGTGCAAGGCCGAGGAACCATGCCATCAATACCTTGACCTCAAGCCCCTTGAAGAGAACGTCATTTGGCCAAGTTTCTTCCGCTGCTTCCACTTCTTCGAGCGAGAGCGACTCCCAAGGCGATGTCCAAGATTTGGAGGGTGACACTTGCATGGCAGACGACACTAAAGCTACTTCCCCAGGATTCAGCGAGGAAGGTGGAGATCAACATTCCCCAGGGAAAGATACAGTGCAAAGAGGAGAGAGCGGCGAGTATATGTCCAAGCCCCTGGGCAGTGAAATAGCCCTCGATGCGATGGAAACCGACGTGTGCCCCACGAAAACGACGGATGGCGAAATCTCAGAAATGGTTGAGGACCTTGATCAGCATCTGCCAGCTGAGACAGCCGCAACAGCAGGAATCGCGGATTTGACATCGAGCCAAGAACCGACGGTTACGGCCATTGCTGCATCACAAGATCAAGAAGAGATTTTGGCACCGAAAGAAGCAAGCCCAGTGCCACAACCGCCGACGCCAGAAATCCAGGCCACTTCACCAAAGGAACCAGCAAGCCAAACCTCCAGCTCGTTCGCGGGCATACTACCGAACCTCTTCCCTCAAAGTCCCTGGTCGAAGCTGAGCCAATTCATCATCCCGCGTACTCCTCGTCCGCCAAGCACCACTGGCCAGAGCCATGAACAACTGACTAGTGTCAACACGTTCACTGCTGAAGGCCCCAATGCTTCGCGGACACCGGCAATACCATTCACTGCGTCAGTTGTAGAAACTTCTGTGTCTGTTGATGGAACGCCTGATCGAACAGTTGAGCGACCCACAGCATGCACTGCTGATAGGTTGGTGGACGCAGCCAATCTTCACAACAGTCCCGCCGTACCAGCTTCACAACAGAGCCCGTGGAACATGGACGTGCCAGTCATTGCTCAGTCTCAGCAGCAACAACACCCGAGGAACAGTGATGTAACGAGTACCATTGACCCAAGCTGCCAGAGTCCTTGGACGGCTAGCCCGACCAAATTGCGCCAAGCTGCTCAAGAAGCTCTCATGTCAAAGCTCTTTAATGTTGCCGAACCAGCTTCGCCTTCTCCGCTTGCTCCCACCGCTACGATGACGCCTACAGGTCCGGCTGTCACTATTGAACAGCCCGACAACGCCGACACCTCAGAGCCAGTTTCGCCTGAGCCCATCTTTTCTATCAAGTCCTTTGCGAACTTTCTGTCCCCGTCGCCCGAAAAGCCACGTCGGCGGCTCAACAAGACTCGCCTCAGTGGCGGTCACTTGCCTAGTACGCAGAACCTCATCGCCGCTACAACCAACAATCCATGGGAAAGCGTACAAAAGTCTGTCAAGAGGGTCAGATGGGCTTTACTGCCCAACGAAGTCGAAGGCGAAGAATCTCTGGAGAGCCGCAATCCTCACACGCCTACAACGCAAAGAGCTGCTTCGCCGCCGCCAGAAACCGCAGTAGCTGATTTGCCAACCGGCGAAGACGATCAGTATAAAAAACACTTCCAAGCTGTGTCCCTTCGAAAAAGGCTCCATCACCATCTCTTGCCCTCGGCATCTCAGCAAGTGTTGCAGAGCCCAGGCCCAATGGCCATGGCAGAGGCTTTTGTCTCTGCTGACTCCTTCCGAGCACCTCCAGCCCCAGTGGCCTTTGTACATGTCGACGAGGCCCCACTGGCGCAAGACAATGCCGACACGCAAGAGTCAGCCGTCGATGATGTTGACGACGTGCTTCGTAATCTTAACGAGTTTATCGAAATGGTCGATGTCGAAGCTGATCTCGCGAGAGCCAAGGAAGAAGAGCAGAAGCAGGTTGAGAAACAGCAACAGCAGCGAACAAGCCAGCCTGCAAGCAACAGCTACACAGGGGGCTTTACTTTTGACGGGATGATGGACGCAGGAGTTTGGGATTGAGAGTTTGTGATCAAAGGAGATGACGTGGACGATGCATCATATATTACTGTGTTCGGATGCAAGCAAGGAGCAGCTGCGCAAGCGGCGTCATTATGCGAATTATTATACTAGCGAGGTGTTTGGGGTCATGACAAAATACCACATCATGGGTGGAACAACTGCTTTGCTTTACTTACTCTACGACGAACAGGTAGTTGCTACTCAGTCAGTTTACTATACTTAGCGGTTCCGTCTTCAGCAAAGACGAGACCTTTGTCAAATGTTATTCAATCAGTAACTTGATGTTCGTGCAACTTCTGCTGTGAACGATCACTTGGCCGTTTGCAAGATAGGTCATGTGGTCAAAGTCGGCTACATTTCACGATGCCTCTGGAGTGCTCGCAAGCTTTCATCGGAACACCTCTCAGAACCCAACGCAGAGGTTTCTGTCTTGAATTTGTAGACGTGAAGCACTTTGCGGCTTACTAGTCCTCTATCTTCGCCCTTGAATCCAAGCAACGGAGAGCCTGATCGCTTGCAAAAGAAAATCCACGCGTCTGCACTGAGTGCTGTAGCCTCGATGCTAGCAAGTCAACACTGCCCAGTCAATCAGCACCCAGTCACCCAAAAGCTACCGCCAAACACTTCCAAAGGAGGGAGAGGGCGAACTCACTACATAATGACCGGGAAGAAGCACTCCAGCGTATACGCAACCCGATCCGCGTAGCTCGTGACGGGATTACTCTGCGATATATTCAACGAGTGCGTAACGGTCCTCATGACCCCCGTCACCGCCAGCGTCGCGAGCCGGACCTCGGTGCTCCGCACCAGATACCGCACGAATCCGATCCGGAGACCCGCCTGCGCCGACGCCGCCCGCGCTTCCGCGAACGCGCCGAGGAGGAAGTAGGCGCTCACGCATTCCGTCATGGCGAGCGGGCAGAAGTAGCCAATGTGCAGTCCGTTGATGAGGCTCTGCAGGCTGCCGTCGGCGCGGAGGATGTGCTCGACGCGGAAGACGATGATGAGGACGCGGACGACGAGGACGGCGAAGAGGGCGAGCCAGAAGACCGTGGTGAAGATTTTGCGGCGGGTGCCGCGTAGGATGTTGCGGAGGATGATGTAGCTGTAGAAGGGGAGGCCGGCTTCTTGAATCTGTTGGTCTCGTGTAAGTCATCTGCATTGAGCTCTCACGTCCATTCTCGGCATCCCTTGCTTACCATCCAGAAGAAATCCCCAAAGGCTGCGACGACTGCTTTCCTTTCGAGAGGGTAGTACGTCTCGTCGTAGTAGGCATAGTAGCACAGCCCGTTCGCGATAGCTCCCGCCGCCGAGGAGACGATGGGAACGACGGCGACCTTGGAGAAGGATGTGATACCGATGACGAGGAAGCCGAGAAGTACGTTGAGCGCCCCGACGGTGCTTAACGGCGACCAGCTCAGCTCGAAATATTGCAAGTTGGACGGCGACTTCAAGGTGCTGTCAAACACGTTGAGTGTCCCCGAGGAGCCCATACCCGGTTAGCGATGGGCTTTGGCTACCCAATGAGGCCGGAATCCGAGTGTCTCTCAGAGCCTCATGTGTAGTCGTTGCCAGTAGCTTTCAGGCACTTCCTGTGGTTCGTCTGTGTTTGACTTGACGTTGACGTCTGCTCCTAGGGAGGAGGGTTGGCATTTGGAGCGATCGGGCCATAAATGAGTCTTCAACCCTGTCGACGGCTGTAGAGATGCCTTTCTCAAGCTCGGCTATTGCAATCAACGGGCCGGCGGGCCGTTTGCTTCAGTCTACCACTGCCGTTTATCAGCTTCTGAATCGGTCGCCATGTCACTGGGTGCGGAGAGTTCTTCTACCTCTGGCATCCAGACCTCTGAAAGCCACGGAACGGTGGGGGCGGGGTTGTCAGAGTCGAGCAGTTCGAGGAGGATCTCGGTCTCGGAAGGACTATAACTAGCGGGGTTTGACATGGACTTTCGAGAGGCTTTATCTCGGAGCCTCACCGTCGGGACGAGAAGAGATGAACCTAAAATCCGTATGGACGGGTGCGGTTGACGCCGCGTGCCATCTGCGGCACATCGCGTCGGCACCCTTCACAGGGGATTCGACCCAAAATAAGTTTACCAACTTGACACTCGGAGATCTAGCCCCTTCTCTATGGCCCGTCTCGTATCTGTACACGGCGCGGCTAATTCTGGGAAGACTAAATGGTATGACCGGAGAGTTACTGCCCAAAGTTTCGACACATCTGCCGTTTGGGTGCCAGTCAGCTGAGGGCTCTAAACGCGTTCTCCTTCAGTCCGATACGGTTTACATCATTGGGATTATCGATCTCTGAGCAGACAACGGTTACCTTTTCCTCATTCCATAAAGATACCTCGGGAAGATTCCAGTGGGTGACGCAGGCATTGGCCATTGACAACATCAGCTTTAGAGCTCTGATCATGATTGCGCGTTTATCCAAGGTTTCACCTTATCAACAATCGCAACTTCAAACCTTATTGTACCCAAGAATGATTATATTAGCAACAGATGCGTTTCCTTTCCGGCTCTTTCTTTCGACTCTTCATAAACTCGATATAGACGTCAATGTCCACCAATTCTACTTAGTAGTTGAAAACTTATCGAGACGAAGTACCTTTCCCGCTCAAAGGTATCACTAGAGGCAGAAGCCACCGGGACATGCATGAGCTTCGGTATCAACTAAAAGGCCATAAAATCAAATCCACAGTCCACTCTTGACTAACAAAACCATCTCTTACTTAGGCCCATGTAGCAAATTTTCCGGTAATCTAAAGTTTGTGATTGAAGTTATCAATTCCCCACTGCAGATAATACAACAAGTACTCCTTCCAACGAACAGAGATCGAGAGTCAAGCTCAGATTCTGGATAACGCGAAGCATCGGCTGAGGTCAGGCTCCTTTCTCTCTCCCAGGTTTGCAGATGAAAGCTCGGTCTCAAGCATACTCAACTCCCTAATGACTTACAATCTGACAATTCCCGATCCAGGTGCAGTTTCGTCGAGCAATTTATGCTACTATACTGATCCCGCCGTCGACAAAGCACATGCTGCCGTCCCACTCCATGCTGCATGCCAGGAGCTCGCTGCTTCGAACACGACGCCCAACACCGCCGACATTGTCTCAATCTCAAGTCAACCTCTCAAAATGGTTTCCATTGACGTCAGTCTTCAAAGTCCAGGTTAAAAACGAAGCTCTCACCCACTCGTCGTCGATTCCTGGCTTTCAAACCACTCGTGTGTGGATGGTTCATACTCAACAACGATATGAAAACCTGAGCTACGGTTATGGTTTTCTGGTAAGCGATGTTTCAAAGGGGATACACCTCATACAAAGTGTAATGCCTCCAGTCTTTGATTCTTATTCTCCTAGTCGAGATCCCCAGGACTTAAATACACTCCGTCCCCGTCAAGGTAAGATGTTGAGAACCGCAAGCAAGCACATTGCCTGTGGTTCGTCAGAGTCTTGAGATGCAGGGAATTCAGCCAACGCACTATCCCTTTGGCCAGATATCGCAAGCTGCCGGGGCTTCATGATTACCACTGAGTAAGGACGCACCTCGGGTGAGGTGCCGAGCTAACGCATCTCATCAAACGTAATCATGCGTCAAGACACCCAAGTCTCAGTGATTCTATCACCAGTCTATTTATCGCACCTGCCCGATAATGCTTATTCACCATAGCAGCAGAAGCCCCTACTTTAACACAACCCGAAAAGAGCATACTCCATACAACATTTTACGATTCTAATCCCCCTTTGGAGGATACTCGAAGCCGGCAAGACTGGCTCCCACTTTTGTTACCAGAAACTGATCCCAACCTTTGCGTTGATGATTCAAGGTTCTGAAGGCGGCCTACGAGTATGTAGCTGAGATCGCTTTCCAATTATCAATAACCCATGAGATCGAAGTTGCCAGGCGTCTTGCTACCACTCGGTACAGCCTGTCCCCGATATTCTCGAGATATTATGAGTCTTTGCCACGGTAATTGAGCAGAAGGCTATCAAGAACGGGAGAAACGAGATAGATAATGTAGCACCATGGAGTATGACTTCTTCGAAACCTGAAACCAGAAACCCGAGGAATGACTTGGAACTCTGGCAAAGTGCAGCATTTACTCCAGCCTCGACGGAGCCTTGCATTTTCCCACCAGGTACTTGCAATCCGCACATCAAACAAGTCACCACAGAACAAAGGACATCGGAGGCGGTACCTTCCCAGCAACAACACCCAAATAAACGAGCTCATTCCCATACCCAGTCATCTGGGCCCCCAACGCAATGAGCTTCGACCCACGGCCCACAACTTCTATAACAGACGATCACCACAAGCAAGGATTTATCTAAACGTGTCGCGCAGGTCGCAGTCCGACTGGATAGATCCCCGGTTTCCCATCAAAAGAGCCCCAGGTACCCACGTGGATGATATACATCGGAAAAGCTACTGCACATCAAGAGGCAGCTTGTCATTGAGACAACACATCTAATTACCTCCTTTCACAAGTATCCTCCTCTCGGTGTCTCCTTCCGGGTTCTCATCCCCAGAGTTCCGGAAGCCTTAACCGTACCCATCCATTAGCAGCAGCTACAGCCCCCCCCCCCCCCCCCCCCTCGGGGGCTCACCGACTCACCGTCTCCAAGGTTCAAGGATCTCAACACTCGCGGTGAGCCAGTGCCCTGGGTACACCTACCTACCATAGCAGGAGGTAGGTTTCCGAACGATGAACCACATGGCGGATCCCCGATCTCTCTTTGGATAAGAACACAAGAAATGAGGAACCCGGGAAGGTCAATGCCATCCTCAGTGCAGCCGCGCCCGGACTTCTCTCAAAAAGAAAGATTCCATGTCCCATGTCCGGCCGGACGTCTGGGGGGCGTGCGTGTACTCCGTATGGCACCTTCGGTTACCGGGCCCCATGTGGCCCGTATCATTGGGACGTGAAGCTCCACGAGGTCGTCGTTGATCCTATGATCAAATTTGTCTTCACTTTCGAGTCTCCCATGTATGTTTGTCATCCACCTTTACCCGGTGTACGGATAGTGTCAGAGCAGGACCATGCCCCTGAATTGGGGTTTCAGAGCGATCGACAGGAACATTTCAGGGCCACAGGACCGGTGGCGATGTGAAGCAGGCTGCGCCTCCCTAGCAATCCGGGGAAGGGAATATGGTTTCCGGCAGAGCCTCAGGGGAAAAGTGCAAAGCTGTGGTAAGATGAGGTGCCGTGACGCCGGGCATCTCTCACAGGCTATGCTTTTTTCACGTGGTTGGGTTGATAGGATTCAAGACTGAGGCGCCACCGAGGCTTGAGCTCACCCGGGCCAACCCCTTGTCAAGGCTATACGAACTGAGTTCTAGTCTCCAAGTGCCCAGTAGCAACAAGACAAGTAGAATCTGACCTGTGTACGTCCGGGTGAAGAAAAAGACCCAACTTTGTCTTGAGGCAAGTCAAGCCGAATCGTTAGTATTACGCCCCAGAGCCCTCTGCGGCAAGTGCACAACCAAGACGCCAGAAGCACGCAATCTTGTACGATTGCGGGAAACACACATTAATTGCCACGAGATCAGACAATATCAATCCGTCTGAACAGAGTACCATCTTTGGCGCGGCTATCATGCAGCGTACTCTGTACCCGGCCGATCATACCAGAGTACCACGCGGGTCTTCCAAGCTTTTCCTATTTGCCATGTAAGTGCACGCATGGCGTGGCCGGGCTTTGCTCATAGCCAAGGCAGGACATTTCAGTGCATAGATTTGAACAAATTTGAGCGGCTGTCTTTTCAAGACGAGAGCGAAAGCAAGTAAAGGTAAGGCGTGGGCGATGTGTTGGGTAACTTGGGTTGATGTCTTGGTTGGGCCGTTGCGAGGCGGTCTGACGAGCACGTTGTTGGATGATTGGCGACGGAGGGTCCATTGGAGGTCTGGCAGATAAGTTGCGGGCTGGGCTTGGCGCAAGCTTGTTCATCCAGACTTCCGGGGACGGGGAATGGGACCCCCTCGAGCTGATAGAACCCCAAAAACATTGGCATCTGCAAAGGGCATTTTGAGACGTGTCAGAAAAGCAAGGTGCGTTTGGCTTAGACCGCAGATAAACGCTCCGTCCCGTCTCGACTGCCTTTGGCGGCAAAACTATTCCGCAGACCGACGAGACAAGGAGAAATGATATTGAAATCGAGGCGAGTGGCCGGGACCGGGTTTATGAACCTTGTAGATACACAGGGTTGACGCTACTCCGAGAGAGATTGCCAATGACCCAATGGAACCGATCACGGCCTCAATTTCAACGTGGTTTGTCTTTGGTGATGGGTTGGTGGTGTACTTGATTGACTAATGCCGTGACGCTGAGGAACATTTGCGATAGTCGTGCTGCGAAAGCGGATCCAACTGTCCACTAACTTAACGACACCTGGATGGCTAACGATATAGGGACGTGCCGATGGGTTGGTCGTCCGTCTGTCTAATCGGAGAAATGGACGACTTGTTCTTTTCAATGCCAGCAGGGCATGCTCTTCAGGACGTGCCGCAGTGTAACCACACCTGCTGGGAAAAGGCTTCCATTCATTTGCTCTTGGCGAGTGACGGATGGAACCATGTTCAGGCCCGGTCAGCAACCCGGACACCGGACAAAACAAGCGAGGAGTGGACTAGCAAGCAGCCCTGGGACAGGGACGCTAGCCAGTGGTCGAAGGGTTGGCCCGTACCGGCGATGTGTGGCATCCTGGGGAAACATCAGGGGGTCCGGCAAAAAGGATTATCAAGGGTGCTGATAGACGCTAGGTGGTTCTGGTTCGGCTCTGCTTCTGGCGTCTGCTTCTGCTTGGATGGAACTGATAGTCCGCGTATGCCAAAGACCCGAGTATCTATTCCGCCATCTGAGCAGCATGCCAACACTCTCTCTCACTTGTGCCGCCATCCTTTTGCGCGACCAAGCGATCAAGCACTCGTCTGATACATCAAATTCCGGTGGGCGAGACACCGAGAACTGTGGCTCTCGAGACGGGCCTGTAGAATCGAGGGAAACGACAACGTGCTCTCTGGAAGTTTCGGGATCAGCGGCCGGGCAAATTTGTCGTGTCGGTGAAAGGGAGAAGGTAGAAATTCGAAAACCCCCAGCTGTTCCGGCATGGCGCGGTGTACATTGCGGTCTGAGATGCTGCTAAGCTGGGGAACGGACCCGAGATACTGTCGTGTCCAGACACCTGTAGTACGCAGTGTCACTGCTTACATCATGGCGGCAGCCCCAGTCGTTTTGCAGTACAGTTCGTCGATGACCCTTGGGTAATAGTGGTTCCAGTGACCTAGACCTAGGACAAAGGCTCTTCGAGACGTTGGGTGAGGCTGTCGTTTAAGAGTCGCAGGGTAGGCTCCAGGCAAGATGCAGGCAGGCGGAGGTCAGCCGGTTGATGATCCCAATGGCTGAAGGGACGAAGGTTCGGCTCCTCTTTCTTTGTGGCCCGTGGGTGGAGGGAGGGATACCTGCTGCTGGCTGATGCTAGCCAGGGCTTCTCCAACCGTTCTGGCGTTTAGGCCCAAGACCCAAGCCCTCCGTTGACTCCATGCGGTCAAGTAGTGTGTGATGTTTGGCAGTCTTGACTTTTGGGAGTCAGGATTGGATTGGGCCAGGGACGACGTAAAAACCTAGGAACGATTCCGGGCTGGCTAGCAATGTCCCTGGCGCTGGTGAGTTTTGAGGTTTGTACTCGTAGTGTACAGTAGCTGGAGGTGTTTAAGACGAGCCACTGGGAGGGCTCCGGGAGCCAAGTTAGCAGTCCCGTGGACGGCGTCACACACCGTACAAGCGGGGTTTAGACGAAGGGCTGCTGGGTTGATAGTGGAAGCGACTAGGGTCGCGCAGGGGCGCCCGCAGCCGTGGGAGCGCGAGCGACGGGGGATGGCCATGTTTCGATTGACTTAGCGGCATGCGCAAAGCCAGGTGACAGCTCGGGTACCCGTACTTGGTCGAGGCGACGGTGTTTTTCTTGTTGCGATGCGATGCGATGCGATGCGCTGTGAGTGGAACACTCCGTATTAGAGAAGATAGAGTGTGTCATAGCCGATGCTTCAGATACTTGTTTGCCTGCGTGCTGGCGGTGTTAGCAACGTGGTGCATAGATAAGGAAATCGCATTATTTGAGTAACCAAGCCGTTCCTGAAGGCCGCAGTTACACACTCGGATGTGTGGTGTCATGTATGATGTTGGGAAGCGATGTTGAGGGAGGGTTGACTCAAGATGGTGTTGATGTCAGAAATTGGGTTGACATCCGCTGCCGCGCCGACGGGAGCTGATCCCAAGGGATTATCTCGATGCTTGAGCTGACCCGATTCAAGGCAAGTGCGGAGTACACTACGTGGCTACTTTATTAGATGTGTTACGGATGGCTTCCATTTGCAACTTTGGGATCAAAAGAGTGGAAAGTTGGGAGTTCTGAGTGGTTCTTTCCCATTGTAAATGTTTCCTCCCCCAGGTGCCACTACTTTCCACGCGTGGGAGTGGCAGAAGTACTTTTCACGTGCATTTGCTGGGAAAGTGTACATGGATGCCATCTCGAGAAGTTGCGTCCTTATCCTCGGTACTTTGTTTACCGCCTGGTGAGCCCCTCATTCAGAAGTATCTCGCTTGTGACCGCGCTGTGTACGTATAGATCGTCTTGGCCTCCCTATCAGGAACGCCAGGACCCTGGACAGTCCCTGCTCGTTACGTCCACTCCTCCGCTCCGAGGCGTCGCGCCGTCTTTCTGCTAGAACTTTGGCCCCCGCTGTGTTATCAGCAAAAAAAGGTGCGAACCCCAAACCCCAAACCCCAACATGCGCTCTCTACTGGGACCTCCCGCTTTCGATAATGACGATGTCAAGTGAGTAGCTTAGGATAAGAGGCTACCTTATTCTATGTACAGCACAGTCGGAAGTATTGTCGCTCACAATTTGGCCGGGAGGCTACCTGCATTTTAAGCTGCCCTGAACGTGATGGTCATGGTGCGTTTGCCCCTCCATGACACACACACACACACACTCACTTACTCTCACGCACATTTCCATCCCCTCACTCATCAACCCCGACGTGAGGAGATACCTCAACTTATCTGACATCGTACTGGTGCCAGATACTCCGTCATCATCCATAAGTAAGTCATCGGTGATGGATCGTACTGCCCAGTCTCATGAGATCGAGACCCAGAACTCATGAGATTTGACATCCACATACCTTGCGGTACTCAGCCCACCGGGCAGCAGCAAGGCCCACTCACCTCCACCGCTCACAGACGCATCGCAGCGCATCGCATCGCATTGGCCCTGGCATTCATTCAGTATCTCACTGGCTCTACTCCGTATCACACTCATACATGCATCACTGTCGTCGCCAGTCACTACCGGCACCCACCCTCACCACTCACTCATTCACTCACTCGAGTACTCACTAACTCGAGCGGACTCCTTAACTTTCCTTGAACCGAGCCTACCTTGACCTGCCTATCCGTACGGTATCCGTAAGGTAGGTGAGGTAAGCAACTGAGGTGAGAACCAAGGTACCTACCTAACCTAAACTCAAGCACCTTGTAGGTAACTTGTACACCCCCGGCCTCTCGTCACGACCCCGGGCCCCTGGGCTGCCCTGCCCTGTCCTGTCCCGTTCCCCCTCTGGGCCTCTGGGCGCTGTGCGCTGGGCTCTCTGGTCACTCGCTCGCTCCCTCCTTGCCATTGTCCTGCCCAATCCTGCGCCCACACCTTTTTCCCAGCCCGCCCACTTTACTCTTTCCTCTCGCCTACCGCCGCATGTCGTGACGTTCCTTTCCATTTCCCCCATTCTTACACCTTGCCGAACCTCCCACACACACACACTTCCGTCACTCACTCATTCACCACACCACGTAGGAGACGCAACCACGCCGCTCTCTATCCCTTCTGCCGCCCCAGAAACAATCGGCGACCAAATCCTCCCATATCGTCCAGACTCTCGCCAGATGTTTCCCTCATGTCCAGCCCGCCTCGTAACGCCGAAAATGCCGCACCCGCGACCCTGGTGAGCTCCGCGCATTTGTCGTCGTCGTCGTCGTCGTCCACTCCCAGTTCCGCCTCCGCTTCCGCCCCCATCATCTCTAGTCCCAAGTCCAGTCAAAGTCCCAGTCCGAGAGATCCAGCTGCCAATCCGACTGGTCTCGACGAACCTGGTACCGAGCCTGTTACTGATGCTGGTCTTGCTGCTGCCCCGGTCGCTGCTCCTGCTCCTACTGCCGCTGCCGCTCTCCAACACCAAACTCTGCCTCAAGTCCCTCCGCAATCACTTCAAATTCTAGACACCCCCCTAGCCCAAGCTGCAGATCCACCCCCTGCCACGGCCGCTGTCACCCAGCACCAGCAGGATGTCTCGAGCCATGTCGACCCGAATATTAAAAAGCCCCGAGGCCCTGCTGCCCTCCCGAGGCAGTCCGGTCCGTCCTTGCTAACCCAAGCCCTCGCCTCAGCTCGCGGCATCCCTTCGAGAACACCTTCCCACCAAGACCAAACACCGCAACCCTCCAGCCAGCTTTCCACCCGCTCGCTGCCTTCGCCTACTGCCGACTTCGTCCCTTCCAACGCACACTCAAACCCCAACCCGTCCTCTGCTACTGCTGGACTGGATCCTCTTGCCGTCGACGACCTCCGCAATGTTCCCTCCCTTCCCGGCCATGGCGCCTCAGTAACTCCCCGAAGCGCTCCTCAACCCGGCATCGTACCCCCTTCCGACATTACTACACAGACCGCTGCTGTTCATACCCCCGACGCCGACATGGAGATAATGACATCGCCCACCTACGATATGGCCAGTTTTCAGGGTATTCGAGCAATGCTGCTGGATCACCGCGACTTTCTCAAGAGCACGCGCTCGCCTCGTGGCAGGGGTTCCTCCCTGGAGCGGGTTGATCCGGAGACGCGAGCACAGGGAGGCCTCCGGAAAAGCAGAGCTCACTCTCACTCCACCAGTCCAGAGGGATCTCTCAGTTCAGTCGCTCAAATGGATCAGAAACTACACCAGGATAACACTACCGTGCTTGAAGGCCGACCGAAGAAACTGGAGCAACGCTTCTCCGTTGGACCCGAGAAGATATGGTCGATTGGGTCGAGCGAGGCCATCGACGGACAAGAAGATGGCCAAGTGGAGAAGTCCGTTCACGAAGCCATGATTGGCGCCGAGCCCAACGCTCGCAGCCGAAAGGCTAGCTACAGCCTGCGATTCTTCCGAGAGGGATTGCCCAAGGAGGAGAAGACGCCAGGACGCAGAAAGGATCAGCGACCCAAGGAGAAGCCCTCTCTGAGCTCAGATTCACAGGAGCCGCTCTCTTCAGACATTGCCATTGAAGATTTCGCCAAAGCTGCCAGTGCTCAGCCCTCGCCTAGAATTCTCGACAAGAAGGATTGGGTGCCAAAGCAACTAGAAAGAGTCAAGACTTTCCCTCTTCAGTCGCCTCAGGCTGGTGAGACCCCCATCTTGACCGACTCGCCGACTCAAGATTACTTTGGGTTAAGGAAGGTCAATGGCGACATTTTCCACAAGGTGGATACCGATGGCGCTAGATCGGCCAGCAACACGTCCGTTCCTGCGAATGGAGAGAAAGAGGGCGACGCCTCGCTACCCTCGATTGAAGAATCCGGAGCGGTTGAGACCCGACGTCTGTCAGCCGACAGCAGCGACCCTGGAGAGAGCCATGAGGAGGGAGACGAGTCTTCCGAGGAAAAAATTTCTTCAGCTGTGTTTGTACCGCACCCCGGCTTGGAAGAGGCTGCAGAACGCGAGAGAGACGTTGCGAAACCGAGACAGACGCCCGGTCGCACCATATCGAAAGCCAGAGCCGAGGACTTTCACCCTTGGCTGGTGAAGGCCGATGAGCCCGAGCCCGAGGAGGAGCTGCTCTCTCCTGACCAGCCTCCCGAAACCCCTTCCAAGTCGAAGCCGAAGCGTCTGCCCGGCGAGCCAAACATTACCCTACGCGAGGTTCAACCGGGCACTATCAAGGACGTGACGGCTGAAGAAGAGCCGGAGCCGCCGACGCCGAAGCACATCCCTGCACACATTGATGACCACGCGCACCATCATCAAGTCGAGCAGAAAGAGCCTCTCGAGGCCATCGAACTCATCCCCTACAAGCACCAGGTTGGCGGTCACACCACACTTTGGCGTTTTTCGAAGAGAGCTGTCTGCAAACAGCTCAATAATCGGGAGAATGAGTTTTACGAAAATGTGGAACAGGATCATCCTGATTTGCTCTCATTTCTCCCACGGTACATCGGTGTCCTGAACGTGACTTTTCACAAGCAAACCCGTCGCAAGTCGACCCACAGGCGTGATGACGCTCCTTTGCTGGAGCGGAAGCCGACCGGAGAGATTGGTGTCATGGCGTCAGCGGACGCGACGAAGTCGAATGGATCCAACGGCGCGTCTCAGCCGAGCCAGGAGCACCGCCGCATCATTAGCCAGTCACTTTCTTCCGCGCCCGAGCCAATACCGACGGTGACCTTTGACGACAACTGGCATATCCTGCCCCGGAATCTGCTGCAACCAACGCCTCCTCCAGTAGTCATGCCGCCTCGAGGCCGAAGCACCTCATCTGCAGGTCTTCCGGACAACCCTGAGCAGAGCAAAATGGCATCTCCAACAAGGCCGAGCCTGGATGACAGGCACGCGAATAGCTGGGGTGCAACCACCGTTAACAAGCGGCTGCGCAATGAGGTGTTCAACGACGTCTTCTTGAAGCAGCCAATTCCGATCCACAAGCACCGCCGCCCACACCAAAAGTCGATGGCTTTTCGTAAGCAGCCGACATTGAGGCCAGCTAGCTCCGTACCCGACTTGGTGCGCAGACAGGATCCGTCTGCCGTAGAAGGTCACGCACCTCAAAAGCCTAGCCCGCTTCGGCCAAGCAGCTCCTCGCCCCCTCCCACAGAGAGCATTGCCATGGAGCGCCCGAGCCATCTCGAGGCTGCCGAGGCAGAAGCCGAAGATAGCGATGTCAAGGACGTGACTGGTACCAGTGCACCGGAGCCGGAAACTCTTGCAGACAAGATTATTGCTCAAAAGAAGAAGAGACGTTACTCTGGAACAGGCCTCCGACGGAAGCCACGAACAGTGACGGAGTCTAGAGGACATCTCAAGTACTGGGAAGAGGCGGATGACGCTGGTTATAGAGGTGAAGACGAAGGCGGGCAGTCCCTCATCACGTCCCAAGTGAACTCGCCCATGATCGAAGCGCCAAGCACGAATGGCACAAATGCCAGTGAAGGTGCCGCGAAAGAACCGAGTCTCCCAGTGCCTGCTGCCGATGCATCTCAAGCCGACGTCCCGACCGAAGCTGAGTACTCTACGTATGCGTCAACTGTTCCGTCCGAGGTGCCTAGCCCTACCCAAGAGTTCCGCAGAATCCCGCGACCTGTGAATCCGAAGGAAGCGCAAACGCAAAGAGACTCCCGCGTCGAGTACTTCCTCCTTTTGGAAGATCTCACGGCAGGCATGAAACGGCCCTGTATCATGGACCTCAAGATGGGCACCAGACAGTACGGCGTAGAGGCCACGCCCAAGAAACAAAAGTCGCAGCAGGGCAAGTGTGCCAGGACAACCTCGCGTGAACTCGGCGTGCGTGTATGCGGACTTCAAGTCTGGGATGTCAAGAGCCAGAGCTACGTCTTTAAGGACAAGTACTTTGGACGTGATCTCAAAGCCGGCCAGGAGTTCCAGGACGCTTTGACGCGATTCTTGTACGATGGCGTCGACTACTCGAGCATCCTGCGACACATTCCGACTATCCTGCAAAAGCTGGACCACCTCGAGTCGATCGTCCGAGGACTGGACGGCTACCGATTTTACGCCGCCAGTCTCCTCATGTTTTACGATGGCGACACGACCAGCGAGGGTAATGAATACGATACAGTCGTTGACGATTCTACGACTGACTTTGCAACCGACACGGAGGAGACGTCGGCGTTGCGCGAGAAGAAGAAGCAGAAGAAGAAGCGCGGCATCGACTTCAAGATTGCCGACTTTGCAAATAGCCTGACTAAGGGCGACCTTGCAGAGGGAAAGCCGTGTCCGCCGCGGCATCCCAACGAGCCGGACCGTGGCTTCCTCCGAGGTCTTCGAACGTTGAGGAAATATTTCCTCAAGATCCAGAAGGATATCCGTGCTGAGATGGGTCCGGATTGTCACAGACGAGGTCACAGTATGGATGTTGATGACATTGACATCGACCACGTCTCGGATGAGGAGGGGTCTGTCAGCGAATGATTCAGGGGAAGAGGGAGAGGGGAGAAGGTGTCTCTTTCTTCATGTTGATAATTTGGGAAATTATTTTTGTTATTCTGGATCGGGTGTGTGTGGCTTTTATGGAATGGAATGGGACTTGGGGTTCGGCAGAGTCAGGGACGGCATTTGACAACATACCCGGCATCGGTTCGGCGTCACAAATACAGATTTCAAGGCAACTGAGATGTTTTGTACCTTCATTCTGTTTTCTCTGTCTCTATCGAGTGAGCTTCAGTGGTGGCTGCTGCAGACTTGTGCCGTGTCTGACGTCCGACGTGGGCGTTGCTGATGAGGAATGCTGTGATGCGAAGTATTGGTGAGGGGGGTGTGAAGGCGTTTGCGTTTCTTGTGTTGCCTTTTGGGGTTAGGTTTAGACGTCAAGGTAGACAAAATGAGTAGAAATCTTTTACCGTACTTCCCTCCTGAACTGATCCAATGGCCTTTTGTGTTTCAATGATAGTACTGAGTCCAGGTGATGGGGGGAAAGTAAGTAAACGCCACGGTCACGGTCCTCTCTCACTCTTTGCGTCCTGTTTCCGAGTTGCCGGGTTGCCGGCCGCTTGAGGTCCGGGTGTCTTATGTAAGCTTCCGACGTCGATCGAAGTATAATATTGGAAGGCATGCTCTTTGCCGGCACACTTGGACACATGGCTATGCCGGTTTCATCCAACATCTCATGACGAACTTGATCAGTGCTCCCATCCATATACTTAGCTCATTCAACTCCCAGTAGGAGGTTTGTCTTTGGGTAGTAGTACCAAAAGAAGTGGGCCACCAAGAGATTACAACATATGGTCGCATGCTCGACTCGCTTCCGTCACGAACAAGTTCAAAAAGAATCATTTCATTCCTGCTTCGCCTCAAGATAGTGAAGAAGAACTACCTATCACAAAGCATAATGGGCTCCGTCCTCTCCGCCCTCCGCGGCGCAACAAAAACCGTCGGCGCCGTCGCGAAGCTCCTCCTGGACCTGAACAAGACGTACCAAGCCCTCCTGGCCCGCGTCAACGCCCCGCCGGGCCTGCCGCACGCGACCCCTTCGAGCCCGTACTGGCTCGACGACCCGCCGTTCCCGGAGCTGGCGGACGCGCAGTCGCAAAAGCTGCCGTCGGAGGCGGATGTTGTTATCATCGGGAGCGGGATTACGGGGGCCGCGGTGGCTAGGAGTCTGTATACCGCCGCAGGCGCGTCGGATGGAGAAGAAGGGGAGAAGAAGGGGCCGAGGGTCGTGGTGCTTGAGGCGAGGAGTTTGTGTGCCGGTGCGACGGGGCGGAATGGGGGACACGTCAAGGCGAGTCCGCACGAGCTGTTTCCGAAGCTGGCAAAGTATTTCGGTAAAGAGGGCGCGGCGAGGTTGACCAAGTTTGCGCTGCGGACCGCCGAGGCCGTGTTGGAGGTTGGCGGGGAGGCGGGCAGGGAAGTGGCCGAATGCAGACGCGTCGAGACGGTGGATTTCTTCCTCGACGATGAGGGGTTCGAGGCCGGGAAGAAGGAGGTGGAGGAGTTGAGGCGGTGGGTGCCCGAGGTCGAGATTGCGGTGCTGGGGAGGGAGGGGACGAAGGCGAAGTTTGGGGTCGAGGGGGGTCATGTCGCGGGTGGGTTGGTGTATGGCGCCGGCGCGCTGTGGCCGTACCGGCTTGTTGCGAAGATTTGGAAAGAGTTGGTTGATGAGTTTGGGGGCAGGTTGAGCTTGGAGATGAATACGCCTGTTGAGGAGGTCGTGGTGGATGGCGAGGGGGGCGGGAGGCCGTATGTTGTTAGGACGGCGAGGGGGGCGATCAGGGCGAGGCATGTTGTTCATGCTACGAATGCGCATGCCGGACAGTTTTTGCCTGGGTTGAGGGGAAAGATGGCGGGTGTGAAGGCTCATATGACTGCCCAGCGACCCTCGACGACGACACCCTCCGGGCAGAGTACTCAACAAGGAGAAGGAGGAGGCTTCCAGTGGCCGGATAACAGCCATACTGGAAGCAAATCATGGAGCATCATCTACGGCAACGGCGCCTTCGACTACGTCACGCAGCGGCCTAACGGGGACGTGATGCTCGGTGGCGGGTTCGCTCGGAGCGCGGGCGAGGGGGTGGACATGGTTGGCGTGTACGACGATTCCGGGACGGACGGGATGACGATTGCGCATGTGTCTGGGATCATGAGCGCCGTGTTTGGGACGCGGTGGAGGGGCGATGTGGTGAGGGTTTGGAGTGGTGTTTTGGGTGTTACGGGGGATATGGCGCCTTTTGTTGGGCGGGTTCCCGCGAGTGTTGCGGGGGTCAAGGGAAAGATTAGTTCGTCTGGTTCTTCTTCGTTTACGTCTGTATCTTCTTGGTTTGGTTTGAAGAAGGAGAGGGAAAATGTCAAGGTGAAGAAGGTTGAGAAGACGGTTGATGAGATGGAGGAGGAACAGCCGTGGATGGGGGCCGAGGCTGGACAGTGGGTTAGTGCTGGGTATTGTGGTGATGGTATGGTCTGGGCTTGGCTTTGCGGGTCCGCGTTGGGGGTCATGGTTGCGGGCAAGGAGGATATTGTGCTGGAGAAGGGGGTTGGATTCCCTGGTGGTAGGTTGGCGGAGTGGTTTCCCAAGGAGCTGTTGCTTACGGAGGCGAGGTTAAGGAAGGCTGATCTGAGTAATTTGGCGGATGAGATATAATGTGATGTATAGTAATGACAGATGGTTGCGGTTAAGAATATGGTCAATCTTAACGTTTTCTCCACCTATTGAACACTATAAAGGCCACTACGGTCCATAAAAAAAGTGACAAAAGGGAGACTCGAACTGGCAAAATGGCAGACTATAGTGCCTCTGCAAGACGCTGGGTGCAGAGGGCTTAGATAGATTTCAGTTTGCGATCTATGGACGAAGACGTCACACGCTAGACCACTTGGCCAGAGTGTAGTGGCTCGCCCACCCCGACAGACAATCTAACTTTGCTCAGCTATAGAGGAACTGTGGGCTGTGGTATCAAGGTTGCCTCCAACCTTGATGAATTGCTTGGTGGTGCAGCGTTGGCTAGTAGCAAGCTCATGTTACCTTGACATCCTGTATAAAAGGTAACTGTTCGTCAAGCTGTCTCAAACTATCCTGGAAGCCACACTCAACCTTATGGTACAGGCTCTTTCTCTGGTTTTTACTATCATACAAAGTCCCTGAGCTCATGCAAGACTGCGATCAAGAGTCTCCTGACTGTATTTGAAGGAAAACCATCAGTACCGCCGCGTATCTACACTCACGTTAGTCATGGAACTTGTATTGGGAGGCAGAGAGCATCGTACGCTGCAGTTGCACCCAGTGCTTCGAAAGGTTTCGCCACCATGGCTAGGGAAAGAACGAGGAGGAAGACGAAGATGAAGACCGTGATGACTGCGAGTTTAGCCTTCATTTCCGTCAACGCCTGAAGAATCCATATAGGCGTGATGAGCATCAGAACGCCAATGGCAATAATAACTGCCGAGGCGAAGCTGTCAATTCGTTTGTCGGAGTAATAAGTGACATCTCCCTGATCGTAACTCTCGGCCTCGTCCTCCTTATACTTCCATAAGGAGAGTGTCCGCAGGCGAAGAGATCCATCGATCACTTGTCGTAAGGGTGTCTTTTCTTTTTGAGCTAGTGCTACAACGTCATTCTTATCTCTCAAGTACTTCTGCTCCTGTTCTGCAATGGCACTATTATCGTGATTTGAATGCCAATTAAGAAGACTCTTGATGTCCCTTCGAGGCGCGATGGAAAGCTGTCGCAGGGTATTTTGCTGGATGAGGAATGCATCTGTGTATCGTCAGGGAAGAGTCAAGTCTCGCTTTCACGGGATGCAGCATACTGTATCTCCCCAGCTTTTTCGAGATTGCCCTGACCAAATCCGAACGTTCTTTCAAGTCTTCTCTCAAAGTACCATTATTGAAATCATCTGCAGATTTCTTACTGAAACAGCTGTCGAAAGCATCGAGCTCTTCTTCGAGGACCGAGACTTCATCCTGTAGCGCCAACGATACCCGAACATTGAGGGTATCAAATCTACGTAGGAGGAAGAAGTTATCCTCTGACGACAAGAATCTAGAGTATCCTTTATAACCAATGTACTTCCACGGTTTTTCTTTGACATCATCTTCAGTTGGTGTCTCTTTGGCTTCCTCGCTTTCAGCTCCAAGGTGCGTATGTTGGGACGAAGACATCGATCCCTCGGGGTCGCAATCGCTTGACAGGTGGGAAGACGTCATTGGATTGGTTATGTTTGACATCTGCTCATGAAAGGCGTAAATTCCATCGGTGTATCAGCGTAGTCTGCATTTAATAGATGGCGAAGCAGATGGGTTGGTCTTAAGGCCCCAAGCGCACTTGGGTAATCAGGCGTCCAGTCGTGGTCGCCCTTTTGCCACCACAAATCTGCCTCGCGAGGATGCACAAGTGATTGGATGCATTTAGAAACACTCCGGAGTTCGCCGTGACATAGCCTCTCTAGGGCATTCTTCTTGAGCGCTCTGAATATCATTGGTAGAACCTCGCTCACCCCTCAATCGACGATTGAAGGCCTCCAACTTATACAAGGCGAATCCATCCCTCGGTTGAGGGTTATCTTTGGAGTTTGATTATTGCCTTCATCAACTTCCCTCATCATTATCAACACAAATCTCTCATTCGATTTTTTGAAGCAACCATTTTCCCCAACATCTACGTTCACTCAGTGCACACGATGAGACCTCCCGAGGACATCGTGCGGTTTTCTTCGGAAGCATCCCATACCGCCGGCCATACCAAAAAAGCGGTATCAAAGGTCGAAGTATCCTTCGAAGGTATACGAGGAGTTTCGACGCTATCGGTTTCCTCTGAAGGATACTGCATCCTGCCTTCAACTTTGGAAGGATCCCGAAATGTTGCTGGAAACGTACGACGCAATAATACTGGCTCAGCAAGAGCACTACCACCACCCACCGTGCAACCAACCACGGCAGCGTCTTTGCAACTCCGCCCAGTCAGTGAAAGGGCCTCGGACTCTAGAAAGATTGGCGGTGATGGTGACAGCGACTCGAACTCTGACTACGACTCAGACTCGGACTCAGGCCCGACAGCCGGCCATGGCCGCGGCCGTTCAACGAAGCGTATACGACGCGAAAGACTAACTCCAAGCAGGTACAAGGCGTTTGTCGCAAATGAAAATCGGATCAAGCGCGAGGCTCGCGAAAGAGAGAAGGCGATACAATGAAGATGATTCGAGAGCTGCACCAAATTTCAGACAAATGAGATTACAAAAGCTTTTGCTGCTCGGGCATTCTTCGCAAGGAGAATCGGTAAGAGGGACATGGGAGAAGAAGCCGTCTATTGTCACAGTATGAAGGCATGAAGAGACGTGACATAGAGATAATTCTCCTCTCCATGAACATAAGCAGCGGACAACATGGCGCAAGCAGTGAAGTTTTACGGAGATTTCCTGATCACTATGACAAGATGACGCGGAAGTTCCGAAAGGAAAATCGTATCCGGGAATGGGACACTGAATTGCGAGATCGCTTTTTTCCCGACGCGTCTTCACACCACCAAACCCATCGTTCATCATTCGCAATTCTGGAAGATATCATTCCACTTGTCGAAGAAAACGTCTTGAGAAGGCTCTCACAGGCTGAGGGTCTCCTTCCCGGCCTCGCTACAACTGGCGAGAAGTACGAAAACATCGCAGACATCATCGAGTCTCTCATGGACACTGGCCGTCTGGATGCAAGTATCCAAGAGAATCATGAGGTTTCTTTTGCGATCTTATATCAAGCGGCGTCCACTCTCCTCAAGTATCCATCGAACGCCATCGCCCATTTGGATGGGGTTCCTTCCCTGATCAGTTCATTGATTGATAGCTACATGGCCAGGATGAACGATCAACTGGCCGTCGATCTTGGTAGGAAACACGGAGTTGTCTTTCAGCACATACCGGAACTAGAAACAAGTGAAGGGCACGAATCATTTCCCAATTGGCTAAGAAGATCCCGCGATGACAGTCCTCTTTCATCAGAGTACGTTGACTGGGTTCTTTCCGGATGTAAGCCGGAGGAGACCTATCAGTGCTGCAGGCGTTGGGAAGAAAGCCGACAGGATCGACGCGGGTTCAGGAAGGAATTCATCTTCAGGCTGACCGATGTTCCTCATATGGAAGTTATTTCTGCGGTTCTCTTCAAGGAAAGTCATCCAATCAAAATCGAAGACATGTCGGAATCCGATGTCGAGAACATGGGATGGTTCCCATCATCACCCGGGAAAAAGCACAGCCCCAGTCGAAGTCATGGAAATAAGCCTGAGAATTACTACTGGCGCTACGAGATGTCGAAGATGTACCCGGTGGGTACCAGAATAGGGGAGAATGTGACTTTCCGTGTGTCTATGGATGACGAGGTTTTGGGAATTTTCTTGCCGAAGGGGGGGTGGCTTGGCTGGGAAGATATTTCCGAGAATTCTTCGAGCAGTTGAGATGAATGTGGCTTCTTCAAGGTTATCCGGTGCTGTGTCTTCTATTTCTAACTATAGTTATAAAACCATACTACACTCTACTTCGAGAAAACTAAATTGACACGAGCTATTTCGGCGTTGCTTCGATTTTGCTAGTCGGACTAGATTAGAAGGTTGACATGATTCACAAAGCCAAGTTGAGGCTCTTGAAGCTCAACTAGCTACTTTCCACTCCCGAGGATGCAGTAAGTTATCGACAGAATTCCGACGTCGTCTCTTTTTCCTGTGGGTACTTGTCAAAACTTTCGAGTCCTGTGGTTATATGCGCGAGAAATGAGTTCCATCAGCTGTCAACCCATCCGAACGAAGCCCGCCGCTGCTTCGAATCGTCTTCACACTCCACGCAAGTCGCCCACGATCGACAGCATCCGCAACTGGTACAAGCATCCGGCTCATACTCACAAAAAGCCAGTAGAGGGGCAATGATCACCGGGGTTTACCCAATGAGAAGGCTCGGTTCACTATGTAGGTGGTTAGGTACTGAAGGGGATACGCAGTCGATTTAGAGATCATGTATTACGGTCTCTTCTCCCACTCGGAGTTGACCTGGTTGCCGATGTTCAGGAGGTTCTCCTTCGTCAGGATACCCAGGTCGTTGACCTCCTCATAGGAAGAGGTTAGCGGAACGTCCTTCATGAAGCTGTGGACAAACTTGTCAGCCACCTCGGGGAGGATGTATGAACACTTGTCAAACAAGACCTCATAGATACGACCATGATGCCACCTCCAGATCGTCAGCACCCGCAACTTAGAGGTATGTATTCGCGAGTGTACAAGCATACAGGGGCAGGAGTCCCCAAGGCCCACTTTCGACCGCCTAAACCTGGAAGCTCACGCGACGTTGCCGAACCGTGGAGCTCCTCCCGGGGGGTGTTACCTTAGGTACTTAGGTTGTGTGGTTGTTCAGCTTTCGGGGTCCGCCCACCCTGCTGCGGGGTAGCTAAAGACAATGTGACAATGACGTCCCCAGTAAAGGCAAAGCTTCCCGTTCGAAAATTCCCCCCCTCCTTCCGTCCCCCTCCGCTGGCGTCCGCATCGTGGGTCCTCCTTCAACATGCAAGAAGCAATAGCGCCCTTCATTCGGCGTTTGAATCACCTCATTCCCAGACTGGAGTCTTTAGCCCAATTTTTTTTCTCTGCTTCATCGGCCCGGTCGCCCTTTTCAAATCCCGCGGGAAACTGCATTGTTATCTCAAACCCTCTAATACACCGCTTCAGCTGAACTGACTCACAGTACACGGTATCCATACAGCTCGGATACCATCGCTTCAAGCATTCTCGCTGGATCTAATCCATTAAGGACTCTACACCGAGCATCCAACGCCCAAACCTCACCACTTACAACCATCGCCATCACCAACATCACCATCCTCACACCACCACCCAAATCACACCCCCATACAAACCGCCAAAATGCCTCCAATCCGCCTCGCAACAGCATCCCCCGCAACCGCCCAAACAACATCCCAAACCCTCTCCGACATCTCCACCCTCGCCTCCCGCGCGTCCTCCTCCGGCGCAGACCTCCTCCTCCTCCCCGAAGCCTACCTGGGCGCAGGCTACCCCCGCGGCGCCTCCTTCGGCTCCAAAATCGGCTCCCGCGCCCCCGAGGGCCGCGACGAGTTCCTCGCCTACTTCAACGCCGCCGTCGACCTCGGCGACACCGTCGGCGACGCGGGCGCCGGCGGCGGCGACAAGTGGGTCAAGAAACAGCTCCCCGCGCAGCATGCCGCCGGTGCCAAAGTCGAGAGGGGCGACGGCTCGAGAGAGGAGCTGGAGAAGATTGCCGCGCAGACGGGCGTTTTTCTGGTTATCGGGTGCATTGAGCGCGCCGGCGGGAGCTTGTACTGCTCCGTCGTCTACGTCTGTCCCAAGCTGGGTATGATTGGGAAGAGACGCAAAGTGATGCCCGTAGGTTCCCCTCCCCCCTATCCCTCTTCTCTTCGACATAGTACTGTCGTGACTGACACCATCCAAAAGACCGCAACAGAACGCCTCATCTGGGCCCAAGGCTCCCCCGCGACCCTCCGCGCCGTCTCCACCACAATCAAGGGCGTCCGCATCAACCTCGCCGCCGCAATCTGCTGGGAGAGCTACATGCCCCTCCTCCGGCAGTCCCTCTACGCCCAAAACATCAACCTCTACCTCGCCCCCACCGCAGACGGCCGCGACACCTGGCTCCCCCTCATGCGCACCGTCGCCTGCGAGGGCCGCTGCTTCGTCGTCTCGTCCAACATGGCCGCCAGGCCCCTGACCACCACCTCGTCATCACCAGCAACGACCACGACGACGGCGGCGGCGGCGGCGGCGGCAGCATCAGACAACGACAGCGGCATCGAAGACGCCCCAGACGCCCAAATCTACCCCCCTCGCGCCCGCCGCAACTCGTGCCTCACAGAAGACGGCAACGAAATCGCCCTTCCCGGCGCCAGCAACGGTACCAGCACAAACGGCACAAACAAGACAACAACAAAGGTCACGGCCTCGACGAAACCGGCCCTCGAATCCAAAGACTGGGTCTCCCGCGGCGGGTCCTCCATCGTCGGCCCCTTTGGCGACGTCCTCGCCGGACCGCAGTGGGAGGACGACGAGGGCATCATCTACGCCGACGTCGACTTTGAAGACTGCATTCGCGGTCGCTTGGACATTGACGTCGGGGGAAGCTACTCGCGCAACGACTCCTTCAAGTTTTCCGTCGAGGGCCTGGACCTGGATCCCCTGCCGTATTAAAACAATGCTGTCGAGTGGGTAGTCCGGCTGTAAGTACTTATCAAGACTGGCATATAAGTAATCACCAAACTTGATAATTGGGTAATCAATGGCAAAAACCAAGAAAGTACGATAATCAGACCTCGTTCGTAATGCATGTATTCCCGTCAATGCTCAACTCACGGCTAGCTGGCTGCGTATGAGCCCCGTGAGGGTAATATCCATGAAACCGCCCCCAATCCCAAGTACCGAACCATCCCAGCCCCCCTCCCATGATGCCAGCCAAACACCCAAGCCCCAGACTCATTGATGCGAGAAAATGGTCGTGAATAGTGATGGAATATTGTATTTAGCGCTCCTCGTCGTCCTTGGCCCGATTCGTACCGTCGCTCCTGTCTTCCGTTCCGCTCTTCTCCGAGGTCTCTCTTGGACTAGTCAACGGACTGGTCACGCCGCCGATGCTCCCGCTGATGCTGTCAGACCGGCTGTGGCCCAGCAGCCCGCTCCGAACGCTCGCTCCGTCCCCAGTGCCGCTCTGCTTCGCATAAAAGCTGTTTCGGTCGCCCGGTATGGCGGGAGCGACACCAGTGGCCGAGTATATACTAGTGCGTTCGGCGTTGGCTATACGCGAGCTGCTTTGGTGAAGCCCCGGGGTTGTCGGCATTCCCGCACCCTGTTCGATGTTGGCGCTTAGGACGCTCAGAGGAAGGCTCTCCCGGCTACCGCCCCAGAGGGAGGAAGGGGCCAGGGCACGGACAGAGGCATCGGTATCGAGTGAGCGACGGCGACGACGTTGCGATGAGGACGCTAGGGTGATGATGGATGCGTTATCGGTAAGCAGGTTGTTGGCCGTAGCCGTTGTGTATGTTTGGGGGTTGCCAGAGGCCGACCCCGCAGGCGCAAGATGGGCGGGGATGGCAGATGCGGGCGGTGCTGTTGGGAATGGTTGGTTGAAATGGATGGATTGGGTGTGACCCTGGTGCGATGTGTGGTTGCCGTTGTTGGTCGGGTTCGTTGGCACATGGGTGCCGCCGTTGTTTGGCGTCATGGACTGGATTGTGGTCAAGGTGGTCGTCAATGACCGCACTGACGGTGCTGGGGATGAAAATGTGCTGTCTCCCCCTCTGCGAGACTCGACGCCTCCAATGGTTCGACTCGTCCCTGCCACGGATGGAGCGCCGTGGGACGGGGCGACTAGGGAATGAGCGCCATCGTGATCAGTCGAAATCGTGGGGGCCATGGATCTTGCGCCGGCGGTGGGTGGGGCGCGACCATCGTCGGAGGACATTCGAGAAGACATGCGAGAGGATCGTTCAATCGAGGTTGCGCTCCCGCTCAGAGCGGTCGAGAATGAATAGGAACTGGTTTCGACGTCGACATCGGCATGGCTAGCGGAGCCTACTCGGCCTGATTGAGGATAGGGGTTGTTGTTCTTGGAGGCTCGCATCTTTGCGTGGAGTTTGGCCTGTTGGCGCTTGGAGCTGGGAAGGCGAACGCCGCCTCCATCGCTAGAGGATGAGCTTTTGAAGTTGGTGAGCTTCTTGACCCATGTGGAGAAGGGACGGCGGCGGCCAGCACGATCGGGACGATCTGCCATGTTGTCAGTTTATTGTGCGGTTGAGGAGACTGACCACACGGCATGGGCTGGAGCTGCCGAAGGATTGCGCCTTGGGCAGACGGCAGTCGCAGCGATAAAGCAGATGCGGACAGAAAGGTAGGCTATAATTACCGTGCGGCTGCAGCGCGGCCTCGGTTGTAGCCATTCGGTCGCCTTGCTGGGTTGGTTTTGTCGCAGGGGATTATCTGCCGGAGGTGGTTGCAAAAGGGGTATCAGTGGAAGAAGTCGAGTGGTGAGATACGGCGAAAGATGAGGCGGTAGATGGAAGTCGGGGCGTAGGACTCGAGCTGGAGAAACGAGCGGGCGTTCAAAAGAGCGTGCAGGAGGGGGGGGGGGTAAGGAGAAGCGTCAGTCGACGGAAGAGTCGGGTTTTCGGGAATGAAATGGATGAGTCGGGAAGGTTGAAGGAATGTGAGCAAAATGCGGTGGTCGAAGATCGAGATGGGAGGAAGGTGTGCGGTGTACGGTGTGTCGGGGTGAGAGTGGTGGTTAGGTCGAAATTGAGAATGGGAGGAGCGAGAGCAAAGAATGAGATTGAGAATGGAAATGGAAATGGGAATGGGAATGGGACTGGAAACGGAATACTGAAAGTGGGATGGGAAAGAGTCCAAGGCAATGAATGTAAATGGCAGCGGCAGCGGTAGCAAAAGCGGTAGCGGCAGTGAGGTACCCAACAGTGGCAGTTTACCTAGGTACCTTGCCTACGTTTATTCGACGTTGCTGGCGCTGGTCGCTGGTCGCTGGCCCAAGTCACCAAGTCACTTTGGTTCCATGCAAAGCCCATCTCAGGGTAAAAGAGGGAACCCAAGGTACCTACCTATCCGTATCTTACTCCCTTACCTCACATACCTCTGTAGGTACTTTAGGTATTGCGAAAGGACCAGAACGGATTTGAATCATGAGGGACCAAGGCGTGGAACTGAGTGGGCCACAATCGCAAAGCCCCAGCCCAGACGCCCCAGGCGCTGCCCATTGTCGCTGCCCAGCCCGGCCTATCTTTTCTTACAACATGCCCGTCGTACGTTGTATGGTCTCTTTCAGCTTCCCCTTCTTTCATCTACACTAAGGTCAGGTATCTGACTAAGGTAAGCACAATACTCCAAGTCGCCGTCGACCTAGAGATACTCGTACATCTCTATCAATCCTACCAGTGCTCGGACGACATACGGAGTGCCCTTCCTTTCAATGTTGGATACGACCACACGACAACACCAGAACCGGGGAGGGTGGCACCCAACATCCAGCCCACCTCACCTTACGCAACCACGCATCCACGGCAAGGTCCACGTCCCGCCTGCGCCGCCCTACGGTCGATCAGCAACATATCAGTGGTCCACGGCCGAAGCCATCTCGGAGACTCTGAGACCTTGGGGGTCGCTCTCGCCCATCTCCACTGCCCCCGGTAGTCTGCGTCTGCCAACTGCCCGCTAGCTTGGAAGCACCCAACGAGCCTCCGGAACTGGCACAACTTACTTTTGTCACTTTTGTTCGAATAGCTTCTGAGGCGGCATCTGGGCCAAGGTAGAGAAACCCCAGCCTTTGTCAGCTTGATGGTGGAGGACGGTGTGATCCAAACAAGCGCAACGCGATCAAGCCAAGGTACAACGTTAACCCAGCCCTGGAATTGACGAAATTGGACCACCTGGTGTGCTATCCGTCTCGACCCAAGCGGAGACTCTCGCCTTCCCAGGACTCCATTCTTCCCAGGACTCCATTCTTCCGATCATCAATGTCTTTCAAAGAGCTCGACTGGGATCACTGCAAGGTCCCCCGGAAGCGTGGACCCTTAAATCCCATTCGAAAACACTGACAATTGGTGCGAGCTTCATTAATTGCTTACGCACACTTATACTTGTTGCTGATTGCTACAAATCAATCCTTCGGGTCGCATTATGTCATCATCATCTGTGCTGTCACTGCGGTTGGCATTCACCAGCCACGCACAACAGCTGCTGTATCCATACCTAATTCCATCTGATGTGTGATGTCACACTCTCGATAATTTCGCACGCTCTTTACTTTCTCGAATCTACCTGCCTTAATTCTCATATGCCGCTGGATGGTAGACTTTCTCAGCACATTTTTCGAGACGCGATAGAAAGCTCAAGAGATCACACCAACTTGAGACAGAATTGGTGTGTTCGTATCTCCGACATGCATCCCATCCTCGTGGCTACCCTTTCGACGTTGCGAACAAGGAAGACAGGGGTCACATGTAAGACAATCAATATTACACAAGAACCATCAGCCACTTTGCTCCTCAACATCAGACGGCAGCTTGAGCTTTCGTACTCTGGATTGATTCTGGATCCCCGCACTTTCGTGGTCCCTTGATCTGTCCGAGCCGTTCAATACCAATATACCTTCGAGCACACTTCAGTCATAAGAGCGAAGCCCTCTGCAACCATGTTCAAAATCTTGCGGCGCCATACGGATATCCAAGCTGGCAATCGCCATCCAGCATTGAACGTCTCTTACCATAGGGTCATACTCAGCCCCATTCCCAACCACCCTCAGCAACCGTTCGCAACTTCCCAGGCCGTTCCAAAGCTCTCAGCTCACTTGTCCGACACTTGCCAAATCTAGCGCTCAAACTGAAACTCAAAAGACTCACATGGCGCCTTCTTGGTGTGCTTGGAAGCAGGGGCAGCCACACCTGAGGGCGTTAGGTAGTCAGCGAACAGAAATGACCGCGTCTGCTACCTGAGGTGTCTTATCTAATCAACACACAATCTCTTACCTTATCGTGTGTTATCGCTTATCGCCATTCCTGACGTCGCCTTCCTCATTCACTGCACGGGCTCCGGCCTGAGACCAGTGGAAGTTGTCATCGTTGATTGAATCCACAACACAGTCGTAGGCAATTGCCATGGCCGTGTAAACCAGCAACTGCACACATCCATGCACATACGCAGCCATCCCCGGTGGCTCATCCTGACGCGTCTCGACATGGCGCCTCGATTTCTCAACAGCCACCATGTCCATTAAGCCCTTGCCAGAGGACGTCACCCGCCGCATCAGGTCCTCAGCCACAGTTACGTCTCTCAACGGTGTCGCATGCGCTCTCGTCAAGAATTCCCTCGATGCCGAGGCTACAAGGGTCAATGTTACTATCGACTACTCTCGTGGCAATTGCACGGTTGAGGACGACGGGCTAGGCATTCTACCTGTTGAATTCCAAGAGCATGGAGGACTGGCCAAACAGCATCGTGAGCTACATGAACTCGTCTTAGCGCGCACTTTGCTAAAACATCTTCAGACACATCAAGGCTCTCGCCCGAGACAGACTGCCACGGTGTCAACGGCAACTTCCTAGCATCTGTTGCGGCTCTGTCTCTGCTCTCCGTCACCTCCCACCACCATCTCTACAACTCGCAAAACTCAGTCACCATTCACAACTCAAAGGTCTTGGCACGCAACATCCCTGCCCTACCGGAGCAACACCTAGTGACCTTCAGCCATGGAACCCGCGTCACCGTTAGAGACTTGTTCGGCTCCATGGCCGTCAGAGTTAAGCAGAGAGCTGCATCCTCAGAGAAAGTCGCAATGGACAAGGATTGGGGCCGATTACTTCATGACCTCACTGCTCTGTTGCTAGCATGGCCTTCGAGTGTTGCTCTCTTCGTCCGAGACAGTGTCAACAACAACGAGACACGCTTCAGGCCTAACACAACACCCAAGTCGGACATGGTAGCTCGTTCATCACGCACTCTGACACAATCAGGTCTTGTGGACGGCTTGGGCCAAATAGTCTGGACTTCCATCGGCGCATCTGTTGGGAAGTTGACCATCGCAGGGTGCATAGCGCTGAAGCCCGTCGCCACACGTCGAGCTCAGTTCATTAGCTTTGGTATCCATCCCGTGTCTAATGAGTACGGGACCAATGTTCTGTACAACGAGGTCAATCGTGTGTTTGTCAACTCCGGCTTTGCCATAGAGGAGGACGTGGATGTCCGAAGCGATTCGACCGGTGTCGTTCTCCCACATCCGCAGGGAAATTCAACAAAAATTACCAAGCTGAGGCGAGGCTTGGATCGGTGGCCAATATTCTATTTTCGAATCAGCTCTTCGTCCCGTGCACGCCCTCTCGTAGCTTCATCTTTCGAAGACCTCCTCGAAGAACGTAACCACACCCTCGCCAACATGATTGACCTGCTCAAGCTTGTCTGTTACGAGTTCTTGAAGAAGCATCATTTCCGTCCTCACAAAGTCACTACCTCGCTCCAGGGTTCTTCTAGTGGCAAGCATCAAGAACACGATTCTCGGGAAGGGAGACGCAGAGACAGCAGCCGGTCGCGGACGGTCTCGTCAACGACCAGTCGATCAAATTCGGCTACCCCGCTATCGAGGCCAGAGTCTCCTTTCGATCTCTGGCAACGAGTCAAAATGGGAAGAACATCGGCAGGCACCTCGAAATCGGGAGCATCAACTCCTCTGTCCTCGGAAGTCGCTCTAGGAGCCACGATCAGGCCCACTGCGGGACAAGAGCCAGGCGAGGACATCACGAAAGCTCAGCCTAGTTTGCGGTACCTCGACGAGTCCGGAAATCTGCTGCGGAAGCCCTTTGATGACTTGTTGCCGAAGTCGTCGTTGTCAAAGGAGGTCGAACCTGGCAACCGTTCCAGCGCTACAAGTGAGGCTGCTGGTCAAAATCAACTTTCTACGCGACCATCGTTCGAGGTAGAGGAAAGTCAGTCGAAGTCATCTTCGGCAAAGCCCAACGACAAGGACGCAGTACGAGGCCACGTCAACTTGCTTCCTTCTTCTTCCCAATTCTTCAAGCCACGGGATGGCCTAAAACCTCAACCGCCGAGCGATAGGCTCAGGGGTATTCTTTCGAAATGGGAGAGTCCCGTTTTTCAGCCCGTCGACCCCCCCGTACCTCAACTGGATGGTACACAGGGAGGACCAAAACAAGGTCTGATTCAGTCCCTAGACCTTGACACCACTAGATGTTCACACGGGGCCCACACGTCGAATATCAAGCTCTCTGGCCGAGTCTCCAAGGCTGCTTTGATGGAAGCAGAAGTCGTCTCCCAGGTTGATAATAAGTTCATTCTGGTGAAACTCAGACGAGATCTGATTTCTGCCGGAAATCTGCCAGGCGCCCAAACGAATTCTGTACTAGTCTTGATTGATCAACACGCCGCAGACGAGAGATGCCGACTCGAGTCACTGATGCGGGACTATTTTTACGTTGCGAATCGTCCGAAAGAGGTGCTTGCACAGACGGAGGCTCTCGAAAAGCCCTTACAATTCGAGTTCTCGTCCAAGGAATGCAGACTGCTGCGCAAATACGCCCACCATCTACGTCGATGGGGAGTTTTCTTCGATATTGATGAACCGGAGTCGACAGCTTGGCGGCACAGGAGTAGGCAGCTCCCCAAGGTGGACGTGTTCAGCCTGCCACCAAGCATTCTTGAGCGGTGCAGATCAGAGCCAAAATTGGTCGCAGACCTTCTTCGGCACGAAATATGGAGAGCCGAGGAAGACGGCAGCCCAGCTTCCAGGCCCTTCAGTTTTGCTGCTGGAGGTAGCAGTCAAGAGATCGACTGGGTATCGAACTTTCACGGATGTCCCCAAGGGATCATTGACCTGCTTAATTCGAGATCCTGCCGCAGTAAGATTGAATTTCCAGCTTTGTGAGAAGTCGTGACGCCAACTCGAGTAGGTGCCATCATGTTCAACGACGTCCTGTCCAGGGACCAATGCGAGGCTCTTGTTCGCAGGCTTAGTCGGTGCTCGTTCCCATTTCAATGCGCACACGGACGACCCTCCATGGTGCCATTGGTGGATATGAGAAGCTTGGGTGCGAAGAAGGAGACGCCTCTGGACAGCTTTGGGAGCTGTCTGAGGGGCTCGGGCATATTAAAGTGAAGGTGGTTCTGCGATACCTGGCGCTGCTTTCCATGGTCATTTAAGAACTAAGATACCCCGAAGCGAGTGTTATTTATAAATGAGGAAACCCTCAGTCACAAGCCGCCCTTACAACGCAATTCCTCTATCTGTTCTGCATGAGGGCCTTCGTCTTTCTCCAAGTCATCGTGTTTAGGTATAGAACTATTAATAAGTGTACGACACAGGGAAGAAGCTCACAGAGGCCAACTGCTATTAGGGTCTAAAAGAGGAATTACTGAAATCTACCCTTCCCTCGAGGTATATTATTAGCGCTCTATATATACCTAAGCTACTCCTTTATTACTTAGTCCCCCTCTTTATACCCCCCTAAGCTATCCCTTAACTAACGAGGCCTAACTAGCGAGGCTTAATAAGGTACTCCCTCCCCTAGGCTTTATCCCAAAGCCTACTTACGGTTTGCGTACGCTATATTAATCCCTTATTTAAGAGGTCCTTAGATATATAGTACGAGGGTAGGTATAGGTAGCGCCCGTTAGCCCGAGTATAGACCCCTTATTTTAAATAATAGCCCTATAATTCTATACCCGGGTCGCTCTTACTTATAGGCCGTCCTTACGACTACCGGTACCTAGGTAGTCGTTGCCCCACTTTTATTCGCTAATATTAACCCCTTTCTAAGCTATTATAATTCCGAATTCCTTTTCTTTTTTTTTTTATCTATAGTTATCCTTTTTATATATAGTTTTTTATTTTTATTAGCGTCTGCGCTACTCCCTCGTTATGTAGATATTATAGCTAACGAATATTTCCTAGATCCCTATTTTTATATACTCCCCGTGCCTAAGTAAGTCTTTTTTAAAGTCGTTCCGTAGTTATTACTAACTCGTTCTAGTATAACTATAGCCCTTAATCGCGGCGTTATTATTATTAATAATAGAACGGTCGTTAGTACTATAAGTACGCTTAGTAGCGGCCGCGGTAATAGTCTACTTAAGAAACCTAATATCCCCTTTACTTACCCTAACCTCGTACGTATATTATTACTTATATATTACTTATACTAACCGTTATAAACTCTTATTAAAAAGAAAAAGAAGGCGAACGCTAAGAAAATCGGGGTTAGCTAGGTACGCCCGCTCCCCTACCCCGCTTATATTATATATAAGGTACTTAATCCGAAAGCTAAGTACTATAATTAACTAAGTTAGTAATTTATAGCCCCTAGTTCGCTCCTTTATTTAATACCTTTTTAAGATCTAGCGTGCGTTATATTAAGTATGCCGCGCAGAACTATTTTTATAAAGATATAGTAAGCGCTTAGCGTTATCGCTACTCCGTTGCTTTTTTTAAGTATTATATTAATAACGTTTTAGGTCCCTAAGTCTATAGAATCTATAGTACGAACTTTTTAGAGTACCGCACTCGCTTCTAACGGCGACGTTTATAATTCGGAGGTTTATTGCTCCGTTATTACTTTATTATTGCTATTACTCGGGTCGCTAATATTACTCTATAGCTCTAGTAAACCTACCGAATTGTTATTAGTAATATGTAGAGGGCGCTTAAACGCGCTAATAAAGAGGCCCGCTCGACCCCTATTATTAATAGTAACGATAATAAAATAGTTACGAGCTCCTCCCGCGCTACGTTTTCGTCCCGTAACGACGCTATAATCGCGCTACTTCGTACTATTTATAACGAAATACGCCGCTCTAATAATATTCTAATTAGTATATAGTCGCCCCGCTTACGCTCCGTATTCGTAGCTAATTATTTATAGATTCGCTAATAGTAGGGAGATTATTTCTTCCGTAACGACCCCTAGGATAATAACTAGGGCGGCCCTTTTGTACGTAAGGGCGGTCCCTTTACGGATAAGGGCGGTCCTTTTATACGTCGTAAGGATTAAGAAAACGGTTAGTAATTAGCGCGTTTACGCTACTTAGTTATAGTTATATAGCCCCTTTTTTTTATTATTAATAGCTAGTTCGCTACGTTATTAAGCTCCTTAAGAGCTAGGGCGCGCCGCCTAATTAAAACTCGTTTTTTATATATACTAATTAACGCTACGTTTTTAATATACCTAGCTAGCTCTTACGTATCTTCGTTACTACTATATCCCTTCTACCGGATTAGGTATTATCGCCTCTTTTTCGGCCCTCTATATTATATAATATCTTTTACTTCGTAAAGTGGCTCCCTATTTATATCCCCGATAGGTAAGGGCTTCTAAGGGGCTTCCTCGCGGTGTTAATACGGCTTAAGTAAGGATATATAGAACATATCGTATATTTTATATTACGTTAGTACGTCTAGTTAGTAAGCGACCCCCGCCGTTCTGACTATTAATTTAACTTTAAATAGGCCTAGATACTTATTAGCTAACTTCTAGCTAGGACGCTACTTCTTAATATTCTTTCTTAATAGTAGTACCTAGTTACCTACTTTATATAATATATCTATCCTAGCTTTATTAGCTTATTACTTATACGTCTTGCGTGCTTTTTATATAAAGGGTTATAGAGCTTCTTAGTTAGCTCGTAATCGGGCCGTACGCTCCTTAGCTAAGATATTTTATATATTATCTCGAGTCCCCGTTAAGATCGATATAGGGTACGTAAGTAAGAACCCGAGTAGGGCCTTAGTAGGCGCTTTACGGATTACTAAGTACTAGGCGTTATTATATATAAACTTAGCTAAATAAAGACGCTGCGCCTAATCTAATTAGTCCTAAGTATAAAAGTAGTAAAGGTACTACTCTAAGTATTAGTTCTACCGTTCTATTTAACCGTCCGTTTATAAGTAGAACGCGGTACTAAGACGCCTCTTTATTACTAAAAGGTAGTAAAAATAAGTTTAAAACTTATTTATAAATAACGACCCCCTATTAAAAACGATCCCTTTAGGTATTCTAAACTTAGTAAAGATTTTTATAAATAGGAGGTCTGCGAATCCCTAGGCTATGAGGGTCGTCCTCGTAGTAATATAGATACTATACTTCGTAAATCGGTTTACTATAACGAGTACTGCGTCGTAGGGGCGCCTCCTAATTAGCGTAGTTAATATAGGTAAGCTTATAATAAAGTCTAGCGATATCTCTTACTATAGCCTAACCGGGGTAAGTAGGGGGCGTAGTAAGCTATACGGCTTATAGTAACGAGGCTTCGTCCGCTAATATACTATATAAGTATTAATATAACTTTTTATATCCCTACTCACTCTATCTTAGTAATAGTAGCGTTTTAGTAGCGCTATTATCCGCTTTATATTATAATATCCCGCCGTAGGTATATCGTAATATACTTCGATAACCTCTCTCCTTAGCCCCTTATATAATAATATATAGGCGCGGCCGCCGTAGTATAGTAGCCCTTTAAAGTCGTATACCTAGCTTTATTATTACTTTTTCTTAGCTAAGCGAGGCCGTCGGTTCCTTTTAATCTACTACTTATCCCTTATAAAAGCGTCCTCTTATTAAGCAGCCCGTAGTCGACTTATTATTAATAACCCCTCCTCGCTAAATACTATTTTAAGTGCTCCTATTGCGTCGGAGTCCTATAAAACGAGTAGCTTACGATTTATAGTTCTAATAATAAGCTTAAGTAGCTCTTTAAATACTACGCTATAACTCTAACGCCCTAGGCTCGTAGCCCCGTTATACCTCTCGAAGTACTCCTTAGAGTTCCCTCGAGCCAGAGCTCTTAACCTCTTTTACTTACTTCTCCGTATTATTATTAGTTCCGCTTCTAGAATACTTACTATCCCTTTTACTTAAGAGCCGCTCCCGCAGCTTATCCTCGTATACTTTATTACTACGACTCTAAGGGGCTCTTATATATTTCTAACGTTATAGAGGTCTTTTTTTATTTTTAATAGTAGCTCCTCCGCTCCGCTATTGTTACTACCTTTGCCGTAGTTAGGTCTTCGTAATAGTCTATCCGCTAAGTTCTTTATACCTAGTTTAAACCTAATCTCGATATTAAACGCTACGAGTTCGTTTAGCTAGCGTAGCTATCTCCCGTTTAGTCTCTTTTTTATATCTAGGAACTATAGGTTAAAATAATCTATAAATACTACGACCTAATTTCGGCTATAAGCGAGGTAGTATTACTAGTTCCTTAGTACGTCTACGATAGTTAGTAGCTCTGCGTCTCTTATACCGTAATAGCTCTCCGTATCCGTTAATTTCCTTAACCTATAAGCAATTAGGTACTAATTACCCTTAAATAATTGCGTAATTACTAAGCTAATAGCTCGAGCCAAAGCGTCTATTTATAACTATATAGGTAGAGTAGGGTCGAAATATCGTAGTATTAGCGCGTTAGTAAATACTACTAATAGCTTTTTAAATAACTCTACGGCTAGTATTAGTAGCTCTAATTATCCCGGTTTTGCCTTCCTTAGTAAGTCTATTAGAGGTGCCGTTATCTTAGTATAGTTACTAATAAATCTATAATAGAACCCCGTGAATCTAAAGAACGTCTATATATTTTTAACGCTCTTTAGAAGTAGCTAATTCGCTATAGCTTCGGTGCGCGCGGGTTCTATTTTTATACCTTCGTTAAATACGATATACCCTAAGAATCCTATACGCAATATATAGAACTCGTATTTACCGCCGTTTAAATATAAGTTCTATTACTATAGTCTTTATAGCACGCTATATACGTGCTCTTTATACGCTACGTAGTCGTTACTATATATTAGGATATTATCTAGGTATACGATATAAACGGTATTAACTAGGCTGCTCAGAACGTTATTAATATACGCTTAGAAAGTCGCGGGCGCGTTAATTAGCCCAAAAAGTACGACTAAGTACTCGAACTACCCGTATTTAGTATAAAAAGCCGTCTTTTACTTATTACCCTTAGCTATATATATATAATAATACGCGTTCTTAAGGTCTAGCTTCGTAAAAATAGAGGCATTAGATAGTCTATTTAGTATCTCTCTAATTAGCAATAGCGGCGTTCTATCTTTCCGTATAATCTTATTAATCGCTCTATAATTAACGTAAAGTCGTAGCTCTCCTCTTTTCTTAAGTATAAAGAGGATAGGTGCTCTTAACGGGCTTATAGAGGGGCGTATCTAGCCCCTAGCCTCTACTTTTATTAAATAGTCGCGCAGGATCTCGAGCTTATAGTTTAATAATAAGTAAATAGGTCCCTAGGGGATAGGTACCGCGTCGTCTAGCTCAATACGATAGTTATATAATACTCTATTTAGTAGCGAGATAGCCTTCTCTTTTAAAAATAAGTTGTTAAAGTCTTAGTAACGTAGCTTCTAGTCCTTAGCTACGCTTACTAGTACTACGTCGCTATCTATAGCTAGGTTAATTACGATATGCGCAAGTATTACTAAAACTAAGTCGTTTAGTAGCCCCTTTTTTAGGGCGTCTAAGCGGATATATCGTTTGTAAATTAGATACTACTACTTCTTTTATTTCTAACTAATTAGCGGGTCGATATCCTCTAGCTAGGGGAAACTGAGGATAAGCGTAGGTACCGTAATATTGGTTATTACGAAGCGATATAGCTATATCTCCGTTACGTAGTTACTATCGGTAATTCGAAGCCGTAAGTAGTAGCTTCTTAGCGTCTCTATTTATTTACCCTCGACGTTTACTAGCTACGGTAATAGGTAAATTCGTAAATTAGCGTTAAAGTTATTAAGTAGCCCGATACTAACTACGTTCCCTTTTACTCCCGAATTAATAAGGGCGCTTAGCTTCTCCTATACGTAATTTAGGTATATATAGGTTAGGATGTCTAAGCGCCGCCCTTATTAATCGCTAGCTACTTTTCTTATTAAGATAGTATTCGAGCTTATTACTGGTCCGCGCTACTTGGCTAGGGTAAAGTTTAATTAATAATTAGCGGCCTTATGCCCCTTTTAGTTATATTTATAGTATATAACGCTTGGGTAGCTATTAGCGAGGTACCCGGTTTTATTATAGTTATAGTATTATTAATACTACTCCCGCGGTTGCGGGTAATCCTTTATAATATAACTAGTTTTTTTATAATTATAGTACGTAATATCCTTACTAAGCGAGTTACGGCGTGTTCCTTACGTATTTAACTTATTAGCGCCCCGGTATCTTCTTACTAGCTCGTTTAAGTTTAAGTTAGAATATTACCTAGGGGACGTTCGTAAGCTCCCTACTAATAGCGAGGATTATTTAATACGTTTTACTAGTAATACTAGCTATAAGTAAGTCCGCGGAAGTTCTATTTACGATACTATTACGAGGCATAGTTCGGGCCGTAACTTACTTATTAGCGTAGAGATCCTCTATTTCTTTATTAGGATATATTCTAATTCTATCTCGAGCTTATTAATACGGCTAACGAACTCGTTAACTTTCTTTTTCTAACTTTGTGAGGCGCTATTTAGTTATATACTCGCTACTATTCCTTAGCTAGCGGGATCGGATAGGTTATTTTATAAAAAGGTCTCTAGTTCTTCTTATATAACCTAGTTTATTATAAAACCGGGGGTCCTTTAGTAGTCGAAGATATAGTATATCTAGGAGGTTTTTATGCCGCTACTTAAGTAACTAACTATATACGCTACTTTATCGCGGTCTATTCTTATTTATTAAGCCTATAGGTCGAAGCGATAGTAATAGTTAAAAAAGAAGCTCTATAGATCCCGTGCCGATTTACTAACATATAATAAGTTAGGGAGGGATAGTAATCTAAACGTAGACGTTCCGCTTGCGGCGCTTACTTAAGTTAGGAGGGAGCTAGTAAATAAGGGCTTAGGTAGTACGAACTCGTCGCTTTATCGTCGCTCGAGCGGCGCTTTAGGTATAGCTTTGCTTATTAAACTATTCTTAATCCGGGGGTTTACGTTTTTATTTATATTAAAACTAACGTCCGAGGCCGCTATAGCTAAGATTATAACCCTTAGCGCGGGGGCCGGGCTATTTAAAAAGCTCTATAAGCGTTCTAAATTTACTTATTTTCTATATAAGCGCTCTTTATATATTATAATAAGGATTTCTTTCTCTAATTATCGTTCTTATTCCTATAGCTCTATTAGCCTATTGCTTATCGTTCGGTTTAGGTATTAGTAAGTAAGGGTAAGAGGTTCGCTATTTTATTTAAAATTCGTTAATACTCTTAGTAATACGGTCCTTTTACGTCGCCGCTACGTTAATAGTTCTATTGCGCTTCGTTCTTATATTATTTATTAAGGAGGAGGCGACTCTAAGGGGTCTAATAAAAAAGAGTCGTCTTTTTTTTATTATCGTAGTACTGACTACGCTCTCTCGCTACGTCTCGTTCTTATTAGTATTTTAAGCTTCCGGCCTAGTCCCCTTTATAAATAGAGATTTTAGACTATTAATAAGTATATAATATAAAGAAGAAGCTTATAAAAGCTAACTACTATTAGGGTTTAAAAAAGGAATTACTAAAATCTGCCCTTCCCTCGAGGTATACTACTAGCGCTCTATATATACCTAAGCTGCTCCTTTATTACTTAGTCCCCCTCTTTATGCCCCCCTAAGCTATCCCTTAACCGACGAGGCCTGACCGGCGAGGCCTGACAGGAACTATAAAGTCTACCCATCGCTTAAGGCTGTTGAAACTTCACGTAAGGCCAAGCTTACATTCAGACATTCTTTGCAATGAGGTCAAAATCTTGCAACTTTTCATAGCGAGACGAGACCAAAAGAGCGCGGAGGCCTTGCGGCATCGATCTGCTCGAGTGTCGAAACTGGGCAAATGTGATTCCCCAGATGAGAGTACGCTACGAGTTCCGAAGCACTTGGACATCGCATCGAGCTTCTCTGGAAGTCACTGCGTGAAGGGCTGGCCACTTTGTACCTCTCATCTATCGGACACTGTGGCCTATTGTCTTCAGTGTCAGTTCCTGTGGAACGCCAGACCGGGTCCAACGCTCCCCGCCCCCCCCTTTTCCAATCCGCGCGGGAGCTCTTCCCCACTAGGTTCATCATCAACATCCTGAACGATCGCGCCAGAGTAGACGTAGAAGCGCCGCATACTGGAACTTGCCCAAATCGACGCAGGATACCAGGAACAAGTTGTCCGTATCCTCCAAGGTCTGAACAGCGGCAGCAACGTACACGAATGCCATGGCGACCTCGTCGCCGTAGACCGGCCTCAGACGTGGCATGTCGCGGACCCAACTATCGTCTAACTCACTCTGACCCTAATCTGGTGAGGCTCTTAGACGTCTCAAAGAGCCCTATTTACAATGCGTGGGAGAATGCAGTATCATAGTCTTCGGGTTTCTGGAAGTGTCGCGTATGAGCCAGCGCATATCCAAGGACGGTTGCCTAGTTGCCTTGTAGGCGGTAGTGGGAGGCTTTGTTCGCTTTGAGTATCATAGGAAATGGCAGTCAGGCTCCAGAGGTGTGTCTTAGAAGAGGTTGTGTCGGATTGGAAGTCTAATTCGACCGCGGCATATAGCCGACTGCGCAGGGGCCAATTAGGGGCCCTATTTACGATTATCGTAGCTAGCCTAACCTACGGTTAGAACCTCTTTTTTATACCTACGCAGATATTTATATAGTTTAATTAATCTCTTTATTAACTACGGTTCGAACTAACTACCCTATAATAGGGATACTAATACTAATTAGTAATTAAATTCTATTATTATAGATCGGTAAGGTATTTTATTATATAAAAGAGACGACTTCTTAATACTATATAAGATAAGAGATTCGTACTAATTAACTTTATAGAAGTAGACGAAAAAGGAGGTAATTCTCGAATACCGTACGGAATTAAGTAATCGTAGCCCTTTATTACTTACGAGAGGTCGACGTTTATTACGTTAAACTACGTTAATTAATAAAACTACTTAAATAACTAGCCTTTTGCCGTTACCCCGAGTAGCTTTTTTACTAAACGACTTTTCTATAGCCGGCCCGCGATTAGAAATTAACTAGTTAAATTAGTAAAAGTACGGTATAAAAGAGCACCGCGCGATTGAAAAAGGGGATTTTTAAATATAAATATTCTTACTTAGCGGTAAAAGTAACCCTATAGGAGTTATTAAGCTAAGAGATTTACGGTATATAGGAAAGTCTATTATTATAAGGATTTTATAGGTACGACTTTAAGCCCGCGATCTAAACGACCTCCTCGTAGCTCCCTTAACTACCCCCTAGGTATTACTTAAGAATATAATATAAGGGACGGTTTAATAAGGGAGGAGGGGATTTAGAGGTCCTAATAGTATTGAGTTAAGAGTATTACGGATCTCGGAGATTAACTTAAGAAGAAGGTAGCTACCCTAAAGTAGTCCTACGACCTCCCGCTAGAGTTATTATTAGCCTAAGAAAAGGCTAAAAAGACAAGGATCTAAGGGGAAAAAAAAAGAATCCTCTAAAGGGCCGCTTAAGGGCTTCTTTTTATACTAGCTCCCGGCGCGAGATTACTAATTTTAAGAAATTAACTAAGTAATAGAAGGGATCGCCGGTAAGTAATAATTACTTAACCGCAATTAAGCTACGAAAAAGACTACTTAAAAGATATAAAATAGGGTACCGAGAGGCTATAAAAAATAAGATCTCTAAGGTATTTAACCCCACCGCGTACGAGCGATAAGTAAGCATTTTTAATAAGTCCTTAAAATATACGATCTTATAAAAAGGAGGGCTTAACTTCGTTAACCGTACTTAACGGCCTATACGGTTCTTAATAGCTTATATAGCTCCTTTACGAGCCGCCCGGCGTCTATTTTCGACTATTCTTATAGAATACCGCCCTAAAGGAGGTAGGTTGAAGAAGGAAGCTATTTAGAGATTATAAAGAGCACGAGGCTTAGGAGGCTAGAAGTATATAAAATAGCGGAAATTGGTAACTAGTAAAGATCCTAAGACTAACTACTATATTTTCTTATAGTAATATAAACGTCTACCGCTACTATTATAAAAAGGAATTACTAAAACCTACCTTTTATACTAAATAAAAAGGAGGATCTTAGTAAGTACGATAGCTAGCGATTTAAAAGGGTAGTAGTAATCGCTAGAAATAATAAAAACGAGAGTAGTAGCGAAATAGCGAGAGGAAGTAGGAATTTCCTAGACCCTAATAAATTCGTTAGGTAGCAAAAGCACGGATTTACTATAACTAGCGCGCAGATTAAATATATCCTTATTAAAATTAAATATACTAGCGACCGTTAATACGGGTATAAGCTAGAGTACGACCCTTAGCGAGTTAGGGTAAAAAAGAAGAGGACGAAACCCGATCCTAAATAGAATCCTAATCCCTTATAAGTAGGTAAATATTAACCTAGACTATTAAGGGACGTGGATATATAGAATTGCGGATTAGCTTAATAGCGAGTAAATTAACGCGGTATTAATCTATTTAACTAAAGTCTATAAGAAAAAGGGGCTATAGGGGTAACCCCTATTCTATAAGATCGTAGACGACCTTAGTTACTAGCTAGATAAATAGTTTACGAGCGTAAGCTTAGAAATCGTAAAAGCTATTAATAAATTCCTCTACGGGCGAGGGGTATTACTAGCGCAATTATAATCGTAAGAGCTATACGAAATATTAATAGTAATAATTATAAAAAAGGAATTCGTACTATAGAACTAGGTATAGGTCAATAGAGTATATAATCGCTTTAACGAATTTAGAAAAAGGGTAAACGACCTAGATTTCCTCCCTATAATTACTAACGGAAATTTATTATTATAAAAGGATATACCGGGGTAAAATATAGTGCTAGAAGTACGATAATTAATAATTCTGCCTATTTTGATTTATAACTCGATACCGCTACTAACGCAAAATTCGGCGCCGATCGGCTAATAAAAAAGGAAGTAGACGACCCGAAGTTACTAATAGTATATAGCGACGTAGGGATTATATATAGAGACCGAAGATCTAGTGGTAAATACGAGGCAATTTATAGACCTTAAAAAGATCTTCCTAAAAGAAAAATTATACTCTAGGGGGAAGTATAAGGTTTTATAAAAAACCCTAACGATATTTTACGATTATTATAAAAAAGTCGGAATTAGGGAATATTAGTACTATTCGGTAATTAATATCGTATTTATAAGCAAAGCCTCTAATTATTACTACGAAGCGGTACGTAATCTCGATCAAAACGACTTTTTTAGTATAATTAACGCAATCCGAAGCCGCTTTAAAACTTACGATAAGAACTTAGAGCTCCTATCTAAGCTACGAGCGATTTTTTTCGTATTTATAGCTAGGATAATAAAGGGTAAATCGCGAGTAGAGATCCTCGAAGAGCTTATTAATCGAATTAATAAGCTAGCGAAAACCTAGCTAAATAAGGGGATAAATAAGTAAAAAGTTAGATATCTCTATACCGCAGTTTAGCGTATACTAGAGGTAAAAATCACCCTATACTAAGTACTCGAAAACTACGAGACGCTCTACTCGAGGCTAAGATTTAGCTTTAATATTAAAATAAAAATGCCGCGCTAAACCTACCTCTAGGTATACGACGGCCCTTATTAATAATATTAGGTCGATTAAACGTATAATAAGAAAGGAAAAGAGGCTAGATACGGTAATCGCTAGTAAGGAGGCCTAGATTTATTAAATAAGTAAAGATTTAACTTATAAGTAGGGTAATAAAAAAAGTAATATTATATTTATAAAAAGGATAGATATTAGTTAAGTAACTACTCTAAAAAAGAGCGTACTAAATCGTACGAATAGTATAAAAAGTCGAGGGTAGTAAATAGTAAAACTAGCCCTCGTTAGTTTAACTAATTCCTTATTATATATAAGGGCAGATCCGGGGGTACGGAACTTAGTAATAGTAGTTAAAGTAGCGGCTTAAAGTATATACCCCTTATAAGAGATTCGGAAAATAAAAAAGATCTTACCCCCTATACTAACGAATTAAATTATAACGAAATTAACGATATTAACTACTCTTTTTTTACCCCGTTAGCCTCTAGAGGATATATAAGGCTAAACGAATAGAGAGTAGTAAAAGCTCTTAATAAATAAGCTTTTATTTACGGATAGTAAGGGAAGGTCCCTTAGATAACGGATACGGAGGCAGCCGAAAGGGCGAATTTAATAGGGCCGAAGCCTATTCTCTTAATAATTAAAGAGAAGATGCTCTCTCTTTCGATATCTAAAAAAAAGGAATATAGTACTAAGTATATCTAGGGGTAGCTAGAGGGGTCCTTTTTATATTACTTAGATCCCTTAAATACTAAGCTCGTATAAGCATTTTACGCGAGCAAAAAGTATAGTCTAGACAATTTTTATAAGATTATCCTAAATACTAAGGTATCGTAATAATTAACTAAAAGAAAAGGGTAATTTTAAGTACTATAAAAAATCGCACTAGTAATGCTTAATACGTCGACGGCGGGTATTACGAAGATTAGTTTTAGCCTAAGTAAGGAAATCGTCGCCCTAGGTATAATAGAAGTAGAGACGTACTTCGGAACGATAACTTTTTATATTTTACTTATTAATACCCTATTTTTCCTATATTTAAAAGATATAGATCGACTAGGTATTATATTCGATAATACGAGGAATAGAATCTTTAGTAGTAAGTATTTCGAGATAGTCGAACGACGATGGGGGTATACGTTTATAAAGCTTACTAACGATATAAAGTTAATTAATTACTTAACGGAAAGTAAGCTTAGAAGATTATACTAGAGATTCGGGCACCCGTTAGTTACGAGGCTATATAACCTCCTAAAGTAATTAAGTAATAATAATATCGAAATAGGGGCGCTAGAGTAGTTAATAAAAGTGTGTTACTAATGCTAAATAAATACGCAGAGCTTACGTAGATTTAAGTTTAAATTACGTAATAAGCTTAACTTTAACTAGGAAATCGTCGTCGATATCTTCTACTTAAATAGTCGGCTAGTACTATATATAATCGACGTAGCTATATCCTTCTAGGTAGGGCAATTCCTCTAGGATTTATAAGTAAAGATAGTATGAGTAGCCCTGCGAAAAAGCTAGATCGATATATACTAAGGACCGCTAGACGGTATTAGAACCGACGCTAATACTAGTTTTAAGTCGGTAGAATTTAGGGATAATACGACGGCCTACGGTATATAGCTAAAAGTCGTACTTATTAAAGCGTACTATAGTATTAGAAAAGTAGAGAGGGCATATTAGTAGTTAAAAAGGGCGTTTAGAATTATTAAAGAGGAAAATCCGGATTTTACTAACGATAAATACCTCTAGATAGTACTTAAATACTATAACGATACTATAGGGCCTAACGGACTTATATTAACGCTATTAGTATTTAGAGTATATCTAAGAACGACTTTAGCCTCGCTACCGTTACTAGGCATAAGCTAACGAGCCCGAGTAGTTAAAAAAGTAATATGGGCACTGTGCGAAGTAAGTATAAAAAAGTAAGTTAACGAGGTAATTACTACGCGCAATAAGCCCGATATAAGGGATAATCTAGATATATTATTAAATTCGGAGGTACGAGTATAGCGCGAAATTACTTAATAATAGGCTAGGCTATATAAGTTAATTTCTATTAACGAGCGCTTTTATATAGTTATAAGAGATCGCGACTAGTTACTTAAAGTATTAATTACGATAGTTAGACCGTACTATATAGATCTTAACGAGGTAATTTCTAACCTATAAGAAAAAGAAGAGCTAGGGGAAACTATATAACCCGCGGTAGAGGTATAGGAAATCATCCTTAATAAAATCGTCGTAGTAGTACTAATAAACGACGAGGAAGAGGAAATTGCTAAAAGGGTACTAATACTACCGGTAAGACGTTATAAAAGACTACGATAGTCTGGCACGTATAGCTTTAACGAGGTAATGCGGGATATTCTTATAAAGAATATAAAAAGTGAATATTCATATAGAAGCAAGAATATATGAATATAGGGGATATAAGCGTATATAAAAGAGGTTTTTGTAGTAAAGAGAGTAATATAGTTGAATTACTATATGAGAAGTTGCTTGCTTAACGAAAGGTCTAGGTAGGCAAATACACGCCTACATATAGGCATAAAAACCTCCTACTGGAATATTCCATTGCTTATTAATTATGATATAATTAATAAGCGTATACGTAAGTGAATGCGTAATCGTAGTACGTAATTCCGCCTCGAGTAAATTCCAGATTATTCAGTTACCTTCCAGTACTTTCCATTGCTCACGTAAGCTTATATAAGCAGTATTGCTTACATAATCAATACCTATAATAATCTACAGAAATCGTAGATTAATATGGTATATAGTTTGCTTACGTAATATTGATAATAAGGCGAATAATAAGGTAAACAAAGTTACCTTCGTAACAGATAGTAAGCCCCAACGCGGCAATTTATTATTAATAACGAGGTAATTAACACTTTTTATATAGTAAAAGAAAAAGCCGATTTTAAGCTAGCGGTTAAACTACGTAAGGAAGGTATAATTATAACTACTAGAAAACCGTATAAGGGATTAGATCTTATCGAAGTAAATACTCTTTATAATTGAGGGGTCTATCGATTTATCTTATACGACCTAGAAAAATATATAAACCTCCGCATATTTAAATTACGAATAGTTCGTAAGATTAAAGGAAAAGGAATACCCTAGCCGTACGAGAAGTCTAAATACGTAATCTAAGGGTACGGTAACGTTAAAAAGGCGACGCTACTTATATAATTACTTATTATATAGCGCTATAGTTAACGATTAATAATAGTACTAATAGCATTACTACGGAAGAAGGGATACGAGATTTAGAGCCGTAATATTACCTAGGCCTATACCTAATCGGCTACAGGGCTTATAAGGAAAATCCTAGCCTATTTACCGAAGGAAATAGCTAGTAAGTACTTAGAAAGTACGATTATTAAAGTGCTTAAGCTACTATATAGGCTCGTAGAATCGGGTACTTATTAGTAAGCTACTTACTACGATTTTTATATTAATTAATTATTAATAGTTACCTCTACGTACGACCCGTACTTACTAGTCGCGGAGTACGAAGGCGACTAATTTAGGATTATCGGAATATAGACCGACGATATATTAGGCCTATCTAATATTAACTTTATAAAAAAAGAGAATAAGGAGCTTTAGAAAGCGGGCTTCGTAACGAAGCTAAAAGAGGTCCTTATAATAAATACCCCCCTAGTATTTAATAGTGGGATTTTTATAATTAAAGAGGAAACCGTCGTCTTTTAGTAAAAGGGGTAGGGCGAGAAAATTAACCTCGTCGATCCGAATATAACTAACGTTAAGAAGCGGTATAAGGCTAAGCTCGCGCGAGGGGTATATATTATAAGTATTTATTAGCCCGAGGCGACTTTTAACTATACTAAGGTAGTATAGGCTATAGATCTAACTAAACGAAACGTCGAGGTACTTAATAAGCGGCTTAAGTAATAATAGATAAATCTCGATCGAGGTCTCGTTTATTACCCGATCGACTTTATAATTAGTAAGCTCTACGTCTTTATTAATGGGTTATTTATAAATAATAACGACCTTACTTCGTAATTAGGGTATATTATTATCCTAGCTAACGAGAGTATAGGCGAGAGCGAATTTACTATATATAGTAATATAATCTATTACTTATTAATTAAAAATAAGCGGGTAATAAGAAGTATACTAGTATTAGAGGTATATAGTATAGTTAACGGCGTTAACCTCTCTTATACGATTTTAACGACGCTAAAGAAGATTACTAATCGAATTAGCTTTTTACTTATTCTAACGGTTATCTATACTAATTCCTACTCGCTATACGAATACCTTATTAAATTAAGAACGACGAAGGAAAAGAGGCTTATAATCGATATTATAGCCCTTAAGTAATTATACGAAAGGCGCGAGATACTCGAGATCCGTTAGATTAATAGTAAAGATAACCTCGTAGACGCTTTTATAAAAGTAGTACTAAATAAGGGATTAGAGTAATTCGTAAGTAGTAAAAAGGTTATTATACGAATAGAGGGATGGGTTATACGAAAAAAGTAAAGAAAAGGGGGAAAAGGAGACGACTTAGTAGACGGGCCCGAGGTTAAATTATACCTCTAATTATAGTAGTTAAATCGATAAAAAAAAGAGAAAGTTAGTATCGGATTAGAAGTCTAATTCGACCGCGGTATATAGCTAACTATATAGGGGCTAATTAGGGGCCCTATTTACGATTATCGTAGCTAGCCTAACCTACGGTTAGAACCTCTTTTTTATACTTACGTAAATATTTATATAGTTTAATTAATCTCTTCGTTAATTGCGGTTCGAACTAACTACTCTATAATAGGGATATTAATAGGTTATTTGAGCGAGGGTAGGATGAATGTGACTTGGTAGAGAGGAAGTGAGATAATAATAACATTTCATTGTCACGATTATACTATAGAGCTTTGCGTATAGTCTTCTAGAAACATACACTCAAAGAAAGAGACTCAAAGGGAGACTAGTAGATATAGTATATATAAAGGTAGTAGTAGGGGTAGGGGCAGGGTAGTAAGTCGACCCACCCCCTTTTAGCCACCCCCCCCTTTTAGCCACCCTATCAAAACATAGTATCAGAACATCGCCACTAACTACACTTAATTAATTAACTATCTTCTACTACTATAATAATATAGTTATTATTCTCCCTAGGTAATTCGACCCCTACGAGTCGACTAGGACTAACTAGACGGTCGCTAGAGTCCTCTTAAGCTCTCTATATATCCTAAATATTCGCAAACCTAGTATTTAGGTCTATTAGTATACTCTTCTTTTTCCGCGGCCTTAATTAGTTAATTTTAGCTTTTAGAACTCGAATATAGTGCTAAGATGCTACTAGATAGTAGGCCTGCTCGCTAAATACCTTTTTTACTTTTTTAAATAGTAGTCGTTAAGTATTATAGTCTAGACTAAGCTCTGTAAATAACTTTAACTAATCGCAGAGCTCGCTAGCTTTCTTAGGTATTAACTAATTAATAATAGACGCTACTAATACCTAGTTAATAGCTTTTTTAGTATTACTAGTTATTTACTTAGTATTTACGGTCTTTTTAGTTTGTATAACTAGGTTAGGTAGGACTATTAGATTAGTAAGTAGTCTAGCTATGTTAGGGGGATATAGTCTAGTTACTTTCTACTTACTTCGTATATTTAACGACGTCAGACTAGCTAAACGAGCTTTCTAGTAGTAGCTTAAGAAGTACCGCTTTCTAACGATAGTAGAATTATCTACTATATCCTCTTTACTAAGCTCCTTCTTATACTTAGACTTAATAAGTCTAAAGATAGCTATATTTAACGGCTAGAGGATATAGGAAGTATATAGTAATAAGAATAATAAGTAAACGTTATTTCTATAGCATTCCTATATAAATTCTATCGTTATATAACTCCTATAGCTATCTAAAACTAATAATCAAGGCTTATTGAGTATGCTAAGCCCCCTAAGGGGGGGGGTCTTAGTCTATAATAAGAACACTATTTTTAACTACTTAAGGGCAGTCTTATCGGTCGTCTAGCTATTATTTATTATTATAAACTCCTAACTAGTATAAGGGTTAAGTTTAAGTAGAAACTATTACTATTATACCGACTTTCCCTTATATATAACTAGTGGTTTAATAGCTCGACTATTAGTAAAGATATACTCGATTATAGATACCTAAATACGCGAACTAGGCTCTTTTTTTCGTACTACTATAGTCTTTGCCTTGCTTAAAACTAGGCTATTAAATCCCTTACCCTTTAGGATACTAATCTTATTTATATTATACCTATTAGCCTATTTAATATTACTAATCTCTAGTATATTAAGTAATCTAAACTATAACTTAATTATATTAATAATAGCCCTATTTAGACGCCTTAAATCGATAGTACGACTTCTCTAGACCTTAATTAATAGGTTCCTCCTTAAAAAAGCGTCTATCTATCTCTTCTTAAGAGGATTTATATCCCCCTAGGATCTTAGAACTCGCTTAGCGAATTTTATAAGCTATTTATAAGTTAGTATAATACCCAGATTATACTAAATACGAACCTACTAGGCTAGCTAGTCTTCTTATTATAGAGGAAGCTTCTAGAGGTTTATAAATACTATTACCCTCGTCTAATAGCCTCTCTTATAGTTACGAAGAGTTAACCTTAGAACTCCGAACTTAATCAAGGCCTAATTAACTAAGAGACCTCTTCCGATAGCCTTAAGAGCCCGAACAACTTTATTTTTAGTATACGAGACTATTATATATTAATAAATAAGTATATAAAAAAGAATTGCATTTAGACGATTTTTATAATTATTATAGTAGTTTGAAAATCGTGGGTAGGGTTTTAATGCGGTGGCTGGGATGGAGAAATGGGGTGGCCAAAAGGGGGGGGTGGCCAAAAGGGGGTGGGTCGACTTATGTGTTTGGTAATAACCATGATCTTAATATGGTAGTTATGATGTGATTCAGGACGAGGCGTGAATAGGGTAGAAAGAATCGTGAATCATCTTCCAAGTACCTTACCTCACCTAATACCTGAGGTATCTCACCTTATCATTCTACAAGCAATCCCACTTTTCTTTTTGCGGAAGATTCCAGATCCTGATTCTTTCCTTGCTATCAGTATACAAAAGCATCTGGAAATGGTCTTCCGCATCTTCTTTCCCTCGCGCCTTTTCCCCATCGCACCTTCTTTACATCACGTCATCCTCTACAAACCCGACGACGACCAGTACTACCCCCAGAGAAATCGATTCGCCGCACGATGGCATCATCCCTTCTGCTTCTGGATGCCATCATCCAGCGCGAGCCTCTGAACGACCATTTGCCACAAAACCCCCCATCCGCAGGCGAAAGAAAGCGGTACACTCATAAAGCCAGCGAATCGGTGGCCCAACTCGAGATTGATTTTGATCTGAAACTCTGCGACTCATTCGAACTCGTTGGGGAGGGCGTGGCTCTTTTCCAAAGAGCGCGAGATGCTGGCCACTTCATTGGCACGGATTTTGGCCAGACTCAGCGGCCCCCCAAAGACTCAGCATTCGTCATCCACAACGAGGATATGCTAACGAAGTGGCTGTACAAAGACGTCTTCGCCGCTGTCGTTTCTGGATACCAGGAGACTCGCACATACCAAGCGACCCGCACAACTGTCAACAAACCCGCAGTCAAGATATACAAGCGGCACACAGACGTCCAGACTCTTTGCGAGCACACTCGCACAGTTGTCGCAAAGGCCCAGCGTAATTGCCCCAAGAGAAGCGTCCTTGCTGGACAAAATTTCAAGTACACTTTCCGCTGCGATATGGAGATTAGGAAAGGCACGCAACCGGGCAAGACCATTGACGACGAGAAGAGTAAAGTCGTCTTGAACATTGAGTTCAAGCAACCATATGTCATACCAATGGAAGCTTGGATTCAGTCCGCACAACAAGATGATGGCGAACTAGGCGCTGGCAAGAAGATCCTTGGTGGCAAGAATACCGCCGCCCGCACGAGAACCATCGCTATACCTAGTGCCGATGAACAGCCAGCCATCATCGCCCATGACTACACTGCCGGCAACTATCAAATCAACGACCTTTCGAACCCGGATGTCTACCTGGATATCGACGAAACCAACACTCGAGCCACCTAGGAGGATGACGAGCATGGCGGTAGAGCCGATGATGACGACGAAATGCTCACTGTCGACGCAGAGCCCTACGCTGACCAACACCGAGAGGCGGCAGTCACCCGACCGCTGCGCTCCGGCAAGAAGATGGACTGCAACGTTGAGGTATGTTCTCAACAAATTGGTCAATATTGCAAGAACCACAGAACTCGCCATGGGGCGATTGTTACGGGTGAGTACATCGCCTTCGCCTACTTCAAGAACATGCGCATCATGGAGACTGCGGCTCGCCAAATGGAAGAAGGTCTCGGAAACGTCTGTGAGCTTTATCTCGTTCCGGATAGCGGAGAGTGGAGAGCTGCTATTGCAGGCTTCCTTGACAGAGGCTACAAGGACTTCATTTATGTAGGAGCGGCCAAGGATTGGAGACCAACGCCCCCACCCAGATAGACGAAAGAGGTATGCTCCCTGGCAGCTACCTATCCGGGAAGGATTGTACATGAGGTTTTATATGGAATTGTTGAATTCTCAGGCAATTTCCACAAATGACAGCTTTGGGCGCAAGTGTGAGGTGCATGGCCTCAGCCGGTTCATCGGTTCATCGGTTCAGGAAGAGGGGGGGGGGGGGGGGGCAGACATCCAGGATGCCATTGATACTGGAGCCGAAGGGACTCAAGGGGGCCGCGAATTTGCGGAGAATGAGAGTTTCTAGACAGATTGTTAGATTTGAATGACAGTCGCCACATATGACCCTACGTTCCACTACTGATATCACTTGATATGGCGCACTACTGTCTAAGGTGATAGGCTGGCGTTGCGTCAAGGCTTCAGGATGCGAATTACCGGCCACCGCCGGTTTGATGCTTCTCAGAGACTGTTGCGGAATTTGGTGATGAATGAGTCTTCCATAGTGCTGAGGATGCTGATGTTGTAGCTTGATATGGTTCGTGTTTCTGCTGAGACAAATTATCTATTTGCTACTTTATCTCCGCGAACCAGCAATGCAATCGAAGATCCTTCCCTGACCCTGAACTCCTCCTGCCCACCAACCATCAGTATAGCCGAGATAGCATACGAGTGCACCGTCAACGACAAAAACTGCCCTGAATCCGTCGAGAAAATCTCCTCTAGCACAAGCTGCTTCCTCGCGACGTGCTCCTCCGTCGTCTCAAACCGATCCGCCTTCCAAAGCCGGTCCTCCTCCGTGAAGCCAGGCTCTATATGATAACGCGGATACGCACCCTCGATCCAGCTCCGCGAGCTCCTCTTGTCGCACGTGTGGTCTGTCAGGCGCTCCCTCAGTCCTTCTTTGACGAGAGGTCGGAAGTCCCGGCCCGCGCCCCTGGATTCGACGAGGGGCCCAAAGGCGAGATTACTCGTCTCGAGGCACCGGCGGAGAGGGCTCGTGTAGAAGGATTCCGGCAAGGGAACGCCCTCGCCCTCGGCGGTGGTGGAGGTTGCGCGCGTCCAGAAGGTGCTCAGGTCTCTTGCCTGCTGAATGCCTGTGTCGACGAGCGCCGCGTCGAGCCAGGTAACGACGCCGTCGCCATCGAGGTGGGACCAGTACCTCTGCCCGCCTTCGTCAGTGCTTCAATTTCCATCAAAATGAGAAGGTTTAAGAAAATTTACATCCCACTCAGCCGTCCCGACCTTGGCTGCTTGAACGTTGTGGTATCCGAGTCCGTGCCTAGTCAGGTACAAGACCTTGAAGTCCACGCCGTCAGGGCTCTCCGCGTTGAGCTTCCTCACATGAGAAGCGAATCGTTCCCAGGGCCTGGTTTCACCCTCGGCTGCTACGTCGTCATCAGCCGCTGCGTCTCCAAAGTGCAGGTCGAGGAGTCCGAGGCCTGGCTGCGTAGTTGCTTTTCCGTTTGGACTGGCATCGGCAACCTTGTAGTAGTTCACAAAGTACTCGGGCAGGATCGTGAATTTGTACCGGCAGACGGGGCCAGATGTTAGGGTGGTCATTTTGATTGCGGCGCAAAGTGCGGGGACGAGGCTCTACGGGCGACAGTAGGTAGTGTGTAACCCAGCAGGTCCAGCTCGGATGAAAGATGGGAAATGTGTTAAGATCTTTCGAGATGGAGCTCAGCGTAGGTGTCAATAGGTATATAACACAGGGAAGAAGCTCACAAAGGCTAACTACTATTAAGGTTTAAAAAATAAATTACTAAAATCTACCCTTCCCTCGAGGTATATTACTAACACTCTATATATACCTAAGCTACTCCTTTATTACTTAGTCCCCCTTTTTATACTCCCTAAGCTATTTTTTAATTAATAAAACCTAATTAATAAAGCTTAATAAAATACTCCCTCCCCTAAGCTTTGTCCTAAAGCTTATTTACGGTTTATATATACTATATTAATCTTTTATTTAATAAGTTTTTAAATATATAATATAAGGGTAAGTATAAATAGTACTTATTAACCTAAGTATAAACCCCTTATTTTAAATAATAGCCCTATAATTTTATACCCGGGTCGCTCTTATTTATAAGCCGTTTTTATAATTACTAATACCTAAGTAATCGTTGCCCTACTTTTATTTACTAATATTAACCCCTTTTTAAGCTATTATAATTCCGAATTCCTTTTTTCTTTTTTATTTATAAATTCTTTTTTATATATAATTTCTTATTTTTATTAATATTTATATTACTCCCTCGTTATATAAATATTATAATTAACGAATATTTTTTAAATCCCTATTTTTATATATTTCCCGTACTTAAATAAATCTCTTACGGAGTTATTCTATATTTATTATTAACTTGTTTTAATATAAATATAGCTCTTAATTATAAAGTTATTATTATTAGTAGTAGAACGGTTATTAATATTATAAGTATACTTAGTAATAGTAGTAATAATAGTTTATTTAAAAAGCTTAATATTCTTTTTACTTACCCTAATTTCGTATATATATTACTATTTATACACTACTTATATTAATTATTATAAACTCTTATTAAAAAAAAAAAAGTAAATATTAAAAAGATCGGGGTTAGCTAGGTGCGCCCGCTCCCCTACTCTACTTATATTATATATAAAGCGCTTAATTTAAAAACCAAGTATTATAATTAGTTAAATTAATAATTCATAGCCCCTAATTCGCTCTTTTATTTAATACTTTTTTAAAATTTAGCGTACGTTATATTAAGTATACTACGTAAAACTATTTTTATAAAAATATAATAAGCGCTTAGTATAGTTATTATTTTACTACTTCTCTTACGTATTATATTAATAATATTTTAAGTCCCTAAGTCTATAAAATTTATAATCCGAACTTTATAAAGTACCGCTCTTATTTTAAATAATAATATTTATAATTCGGAGGTTTATTACTTTATTATTGCTCTATTATTATTATTATTTAAGTCGCTAATATTACTTTATAGTTTTAATAAACTTATTAAATTATTATTAATAATACGCAAAGAGCGCTTAAGCACGCTAATAAAAAGGCTTATTTAACCCTTATTATTAATAATAATAATAATAAAATAGTTATAAGCTCTTCCCGCGCTACGTTTTTATTTTATAATAATACTATAATCGTACTATTTTATATTATTTATAATAAAGTACGTTACTTAAATAATATTTTAGTTAGTATATAGTTACCCCGCCTACGCTCCGTATTCGTAACTAATTATTCATAAATTCGTTAATAATAAGGAGATTATTTTTTTTATAACGACCCCTAGGATAATAATTAGGGCGGCCCTTTTATATATAAAAGTAGTTTTTTTTATAAATAAGGGTAGTCTTTTTACGTATTATAAGGATTAAAAAAACGGTTTATAATTAGCGCGTTTATATTACTTAATTATAATTATATAGCCCCCTTTTTTTATTTATTAATAACTAGTTCGCTATATTATTAGGCTTATTAAGAGCTAGGGCGCGCTATTTAATTAAAACTCGTTTTTTATATATACTAATTAATATTACGTTTTTAATATACTTAGCTAGCTCTTATATATTTTCGTTACTATTATATCCTTTTTATTAAATTAAGTATTATTACCTCTTTTTTAGCCCTCTATATTATATAATATTTTTTATTTCGTAAAATAGCTCCCTGTTTATATCCTTAATAAATAAGGGCTTTTAAGGGGCTTCTTCGTAATATTAATATAGCTTAAGTAAGGATATATAAAATATATTATATATTCTATACTATATTAATATATTCAGTTAATAAGTAACCCCTACCGTTCTAATTATTAATTTAACTTTAAATAAGTTTAAATACTTATTAACTAATTTCTAACTAAGATACTACTTATTAATATTCTTTTTTAATAATAATACTTAGTTATTTATTTTATATAATATATCTATTTTAATTTTATTAGCTTATTATTTATACGTCTCGCGTACTTTTTATATAAAAGGTTATAGAGCTTCTTAATTAACTCGTAATTAGGCTATACGCTCCTTAGTTAAAATATTTTATATACTATTTCGAGCCCTTATTAAGATCGATATAAGGTATATAGATAAGAACCCAAGTAGGGCCTTAGTAAGTACTTTACGGATTACTAAGTACTAAGCGTTATTATATATAAACTTAACTAAATGAAAATACTATACTTAATTTAATTAATCTTAAGTATAGAAGTAGTAAAAGTACTACTTTAAATATTAGTTCTACCGTTCTATTTAACTATCCGTTTATAAATAGAACGTAGTATTAAAACGCCTCTTTATTATTAAAAAGTAATAAAAATAAGTTTAAAACTTATTTATAAATAACGACCCCTTATTAAAAACGATCTTTTTAAGTATTTTAAACTTAATAAAGATTTTTATAAATAAGAGGTTTATAAATCCTTAGGTTATAAGGGTCGTCCTTATAATAATATAAATATTATATTTTATAAATCGGTTTATTATAATAAGTATTATATTATAAAAGCGCTTTTTAATTAGCGTAGTTAATATAAATAAGCTTATAATAAAGTTTAATAATATTTTATATTATAGCCTAACTAAAGTAAATAAGGGGCGTAATAAGCTATATAACTTATAATAATAAGGCTTTATCTACTAATATACTATATAAATATTAATATAACTTTTTATATCTTTATTTATTTTATTTTAATAATAGTAGCGTTTTAATAATACTATCGTTCGCTTTATATTATAATATCTTATTATAAATATATCGTAATATATTTTAATAACTTCTCTCTTTAGCCCCTTATATAATAATATATAAGCGCAGTTATTATAATATAATAGCCTTTTTAAATCGTATACTTAGCTTTATTATTACTTCTTTTTAACTAAATAAGGCCGTTAGTTCTTTTTAATTTACTACCTATTTTTTATAAAAGCGTCCTTTTATTAAGCGGCCCGTAATTAACTTATTATTAATAACCCCTTTTTATTAATTATTATTTTAAGCGCTTTTATTATATTAAAATCCTATAAAATAAATAGCTCGTAATTTATAGTTTTAATAATAGGCTTAAGTAGTTTTTTAAATACTATACTATAATTTTAATATTTTAAGCTCGTAGCCCCGTTATACCTCTCGAAGTACTCCTTAGAGTTCTCTCGAGCTAAAGTTCTTAACCTCTTTTATTTATTTTTTTATATTATTATTAGTTCTATTTTTAAAATACTTATTATTTTTTTTACTTAAGAGCCGCTCCCGCGGCTCGTTTTTATATACTTTATTATTATAATTTTAAAAAGTTTTTATATATTTTTAATATTATAAAGGTCTTTTTTTATTTTTAATAATAGCTCCTTTACTCCGCTATTATTACTCCTTTTATTATAATTAGGTTTTTATAATAGTTTATTTATTAGGTTTTTTATACTTAGCTTAAACCTAATTTTAATATTAAATACTATAAGTTTATTTAATTAGTATAGCTATTTCCCGTTTAGTCTCTTTTTTATATTTAAGAACTATAAGTTAAAATAATCTATAAATACTACGACTTAATCTCGGCTATAAGTAAAGTAGTATTATTAGTTTTTTAATACGTTTATAATAATTAATAGCTCCGTATTTTTTATACTATAATAGCTCTCCGTATCCGTTAATTTCCTTAACTTATAAATAATTAAGTACTAATTACCCTTAAATAATTACGTAATTACTAAGCTAATAGCTTAAGCTAAAGCGTCTATTTATAACTATATAAATAGGGTAGGGTCGAAATATCGTAATATTAGTACGTTAGTAAATACTATTAATAACCTCTTAAATAACTTTATAATAAGTATTAATAACTCTAACTATCTTAGTTTTACTTTTTTTAATAACTTTATTAAAAGTGCCGTTATTTTAATATAGTTATTAATAAATCTATAGTAAAACCCTATAAATCTAAAAAACGTTTATATATTTTTAACGCTCTTTAAAAATAGCTAATTTATTATTACTTTAATACGCGCGGGTTCTATTTTTATATTTTCGTTAGATATAATATACTTTAAAAATCCTATACGTAATATATAAAACTTATATTTATTACTATTTAAATATAAGTATAAGAGATTAGGCTATAAGCACTTAACTAGCGAGGCTATAATATAAGTATAAGTATATTATAAAACTAAAGCTTATAGAGTCCTTTATAAGGGCTCTACTTTTTAAAAAGTTCTTTTATAATACGATTTATATACTAATTATTAAATTATTAGTATCCTATTACTAGCTATATCCCGAATTTATTATAATTACTCCCCCCTTATATAACTTTAGTCCCTAAAGTTATTACGTAATATCTTTTTTTAACGTTAATAATAAAGCTATTAACGTCGTTATTTATAATAAATTCTATAAAGCGTTAATAATATCCTTTCTTACTTAAGAATAAGGTATTATTCCTATTTTTTTATTTAACGGATACTTTATTATTATTATTTAATAATAGCGTACGAACTAGTTATTAAGTTAGTAATATATATTTATAGTAAAGTATTCTAACTATTATAATATATAAGAGCCTACTTAACCTCGTAGTTATTATTATTACTAAGCTATTAAGTATAGTAAAAGATTTTTTTCTTATTACTAATTACGTATTTACTTTTTCTTCCCTCTTTTTATTTAATAACCGTTCTACGAATTCTTTTTTATATAACTATACTTTTTTTTTATAATATTTTAATTTTATATTATTTCTTAATTACGACTCTTTTATTATACTATTACTAAGTATCTACCGAAATATTTACTATTTTATATATTTAGGATATACTTAATATAAAATATAATCTTAAAAAGGGCTTCCGTAGTCTCTATAATAGTACTCCTTATATACGCTACTTAGCTAGTTTATATTATAATATTAACGAGCTTATTTATATTACTAGTACTTATATTACTAAGTATATTATTTATTAGATTAATAAGAAGAAGTATTCTATTATAAGTCGTCGAGTCTTTACTAATCCGTTACTAAAATATTAGTTAATAATATCTTTTAGGTTCTTAAGGAGCTATATAGTACTACTTAGTTTATTTAGAATACCTTTATAGAGTTCTATAATACTAAGGAATAAAATAGCTTTAACTCTTATAAATACGGCCGCGTTCTTTATACTTTTAGTTATATTATTAATATATAAGAGAAGGTTACTACTTATATTACTAACTTATTAACAAGTAATAAAATAAAAAAGGTCTGTTTTAAATAAGCTATTCTCTAAGAGCTTATTATTAACTACGAGTATTTAAACTTATTAATTTTAATTATAATAAGTCGTTAGTAATTATTTAGTAAATTTTCTTTTTATTAACTTAGATTTCTTTTTTTAAACTAATATTCTTAATATTAATAATAAAATTAAGATTATTTCCTATTTTAGTTATTTCTAATTAGCTTATTTTTATAATAATAGTCGTATAACCGCTCTATAAAATAACCTTAATACTCTAGCTTAGTATTATAAAAAGACTTTTAAGGGCGTTATTATTATATATATTTAAGAGTTTTTTATTTTCCTTATTTTTTATAAATACCTTACTAAGTTCTTAATAAATAAGGTACTTATTTATATTATTATTATATATAGTATTACTCTTATTTTTTATAATCCTAAGACTTAGACTTTTATTAAGAAGCGTACTCTTATTATTAACTATATTTTTAATAATAATAACGAGCGGGACGATTTTAAGTTTAAGTTTAATAAGTCCTAGTACGAGGATATTAAATTTAAAGAGCTTAGTAATAATTTAAAAAATTCTTTTTTTTAGTATTATAATAAGCACTACTATTTTAATATTAATAACTTATTAACCCTTATTTATAACGCTCTTTTTAATATAAACGAGGGTACCTTAGCCCTTAGTTATATTACTCTAAATCTTAATAAGGCTAGTATTATACTCCTCCCGTTTTAAGTAAAAGCTTTATAATAACTTAATAAAGTTATTACTTATATTAAAATTAAAATTATAAGTTATAATAAATAGTTTAACGTTAATAAGTTCTTTATAAATATTAATATTACGAAGGTCCCTTAGTTTAACTAAGACTATAAGAGCGTTATTTTAAATAACGTCCCCTATTCCTAACTTATTATTAATAATAATAGCGTTACGCCCCTTACTTTATTTCTTACTCTATTTTTTATTATAGCTCCCGTTATACTTCTTATTATATTTCTTATTATAGTTCTTATTATACTTCTTATTATACCTCTTATTATAACTCTTATTATACTTCTTATTATAACTTCTAATAGTAACTAAGTAATAAACGCTCTACGAACTATTATTATTAATATATATAATACTCTATACGACTTTAACTACCTCCTTTTTACTTATTATAATATTAATAAGGTTAACGGCCTTATTTTAAATAGTTAACTAAGTATATATATAAAGCCTCCCTACTTCTTATTTATTAAGTAAATTACTATTACTAATTATTAAACTTTAAAAGTATATACTAGAGCCGCTATTATTACTATTAATATTACGTAAGTTACTCCCCTTATATAGCTAAATTTTAATAATTTTTTAATAACGTATTACTAAGGGTTATAATACTATATCTTTTTCTTAAGGATTACGCTAAGCTAAATAAAAAGGGTTTTATAATATATTATTAATTAACTTATTTTTAATAACCTTTTATTACGAACTTAACGTTTATTATCTTATTTTATATATACCCTTTTTTTATAATATTCGAATTTATTAATTATTTCCGCTACCCCTTTAAAATACTTAATAGGCTCTTACGTATTATACTTAGTAAGTTACTTAGTTTATTTAATAAAATATTATAAGTTTTCTCCCTTGCCTTATATTATAACGATTTCTTTAACTTCTTAAACGTCTTACTTATCCTCTAACTCCGAGAGATTTACTATTTAGTCATTAACTATTTAATAATTTCCCTATAGCTTAAGCTAAAAAACTAAGAAAATATTATATATTCTCTAATACTACTTTAATAAATATACTTAATAAGCCTATTTCTTTACCCTTTTAGTTATTATTATTTTAATATATTTTAATATTAGTTTATTATTTTTAAATTATATATTCTTTATTAATAAGCCGACGACCTCTTTATAATCAAACTCCTTTAAGGTATATTTTTTATTATAATAAGCTACTTAGTTCTTAGAGGCTTATACTTACGCTTATATAGCTTAAGCCCTAATTTTTCTAATTTTTTAAACCCTTTCCTAAACCCTCTAAACTATAACCTTATAATTAAATATATATTTAACGTACTTAGAGTAATAGCCGTATAATACTATATATAGGGATACTTTTGTAATAAAGTATTAGTTATTATTATATATAAACTCGGCCTCCTCTAGCTATACTACTTACTTATTTAATAAGCCCTTAATATAAATCTTTAAATACTTTTTTAATATTTAATAAGTTCGCTCCGTTTAGCTATCTATTTATAAATAATACGTAGTAAATAGTTAATAATATATTACTTATTCCTTAGCGAACTCTTTTTAAAATACGCTTATAAAAAACTTATTTTTATTTATAATAATACTTTTAGGCATATTAAACTTATATTTAACTTCTTAATATAAGATATTTATTATTTATATTACGTTAAGTATTTTAATAATAAATAAGAACTTTATAAATTTTATTATATAATAAATAATAACTAAAATATTATTATACTCTACGCTATTATTACGAGCGCTTAGTAATAGCCCCGTAATAAAGTTTATAAATATTTTTTAAAATAAATATAAGGGTAGTAATAATAATTATAGTTACTTATATAGCTTATATCTTAGGGTTATAACTCCTAAATAATACTTATAGTTCTTAACGTATTCTTAAATATCTTATTAAATATTTTCTTAATAAAACTTTTTTTAAATTAGCTCGAGAGTTTTCGTAGCTCTTATATAACCTATTTTATAATTATCGTAATATTAATAAAGGATCTCTATTTAAAAAAACTCTACTTAAGGATAATAAGTCTTTTCTTAAAAAATAATATATTTTATTTATTAAGTAAACATACTCTTAGCTCGCTAGTTATAATACGAACTCTTATTAATTATAATATATAGAACTCGTTTTTAGTTTATAATCTTTTAATAAGCTCTTTAGTTTTTAGTAAGAGATAAGAAGCGAATACTATTTTATTTTTTATAAGCTCTTTTATAATAAGGCATAGGATATACTATTTTAATATAATAACCCTAGTTCTATTTAACTCCTTTTTATCCTTATTAAACTATTAACGAGCGTTTATTAATAACTTTTTTATTTTTTTACTTCGAGTTATTATAATAATAATTATTATTATTTTATTAGTACGCCCTATAATACGCTATTAATATAAAAAAGAGGATTCCCTATCCTTAGAACTAGCCGATATTTAGTTAGGATTATAAAAAGAGGCTTTAATTATTTAAATATATACTTTAATAATATTATTTTATCTTTTTAAGCTAATTATTTTTTATTAAACGTTAAGTAGTAGTTTATTAATAAGACATAGCTTCTAGGTTAGTATAGGGAGGACGTCTTTATAAAGTACTTCCCCCTCTATATAGTCTAGCTTTTTAAATAAACCGTTCGCTAAGTTTATTTTCCTTAACTAGTATTCTAAGTTAAAGTTGAATACTAATAATTTATATACTTATTTTATAAGCCTTTTTTAAAGGTCCTACGCTAGTATACTAATTATTTTTTTAAATACTTAATAATTTATTAAAATTATAAACTTTTATAAAAGGCCTTAAAAATAGTAAGCTTAGTACTCTAGCCCTTTTATTATAATAAGTAGTTCTTATTAACCCGTAGCCTATTACTACTCTATATCCATAAGCTTTTATAATTAATAAGTAACGGGTTATTATTTTTTATTAACTTATTATAATAAGATTATTATAATAACTTTAACCGAAGCGTTAGTTTTTATTTATATAATATATTATAAGTTCTAATATATAAGTATGATTATTAAAATAAAAGCGATTTTTAGCTAATTAAATACCTCGTTTACTTCTTTAGTTTACTAAAAGTCCCTTATTTACCCCTTTTTTATTTTTAATAATACTATTATTAGTATAATAATATCTAAGTATTTAGTAATAAACTTCTAATAAAAGTTATAAAACCCTAAGAATACTTAGATATCCCTAATAGACTTTAGCGCTTTTTAATTAATAATCGTTCGTACTTATAATAAGTTAATCTTAATTCTTTTTAATATAATAATATAACTTAAGAACTCGACCTTTTTTTAATAGAACGAGTACTTTAATAGTTTAGTAAAAAGCTTATATAAACGTAAACATTAAAGGACTTTTTTAATATCCTCCGTATACTACTCTTTTATTATTAAATAAATTATTAAATTATTTATATATATTATATAATAAGTATTTAATAAGTTAGCGAGCGCTTAGTAAATATATACTTAGAACGTTATGGGTACGTTCGTTAGTTTAAAAAGTATAATAATATATTTAAAATAACCGTATTAGCTCTAGAACGTTATTTTTTATTAATCTCTTTTTTTAATTTAGATATAGTAATAAGTATCCCTAATATTTATTTTTAAAATCTATTTTACTTTACGAAGCCTATTTAGGAGCTTATTAATAAGTAGTAATAAGTATTAATTCTTTATAATTATTTTATTTAGCCCGTAGTAATTTATATAAAGGCGTAGCGTACTATCCTTTTTTAATATAAAGAGGATTAGTACCCTAGCCTTACTAACTAAAAGTATAAGATAACCGTTTACTAAGTTTTTAATAATATACGCGCGAAGCTTATTAAGTTATTTTTTATTTAATGGATAAATAGGATTATATAGTAGTTTAGTACTTAGAACTAAGTTAATAAAGTATTTTACTTTATTATATAACTACGGTCCTTTTATTAACTATTTATTAAATATCTCTACTTCTAATTAAAGTTCTAATAATAAACTCCTTCGTAATTTAGTCTCCGTTACCCCTATAATACTTTTTATAATAGTAATATATAATATATATACCCTTTTATAATTTTTAATAATATTACGAGCTATTACCTCTAGTTCGGTAACTAAAATAGGCTTATATAACTATATATGTATTATTATATTAATATAAATACCCTCTTAGTTTATTAATAATTATAATAATAAGAGGTTTACTATTCTTTTATCCTTATTAACTATAATAAATAGTTATTAAATCTTCCTTAGCTACTTATAATAGTTAATAAAAAAGAGCGTTAATTAATAAGCTTTCCCTTAGTTTACGGCTTTACCCTAAAAGTCCCTTAATAAGGGAGCTATAGTAATAGCCGGGGTTAACCCTAAGTAAATTATAAGCCTAGTATTAATAATATTTATCTTAGAGTATATATTTATATTAACTTTTATTAACCTTTCAATAATACTTCGTAAAACTATCGCCCTACTTTTTATAATTATTCTTATTAATACCTTTTTAATACTTAGTATAAGCGTATTAAGTATATTACTTATATTTACTTATTTTTTAATAAGTCGACCTCTATAACTCTTAGCTTAATAATAACCCGTTAAATAATTACTAACGTTAGCTTTAATTAGGGGTACGTTAGCTTATTATCGTCCCTATTTCCTAACTTATTTTTTTAATACTTATTAAATATATAGCCTATTTTATTATATATAAAGTACTTAATATTATTATTATAACGCTTTTATAATAGCTTAGTATGAGTACTCTTATTATATAGCTTTTATAATATTACTTCTAATAAGTCCTTAAAGCCTAGCCCCTTAAAGCTCTCTTTATTCTTTTTTTTATAAAAGGGGGATATTTGTTACGAAGGTAACTTTGTTTACCTTATTATTCGCCTTATTATCAATATTACGTAAGCAAACTATATACCATATTAATCTACGATTTCTGTAGATTATTATAGGTATTGATTATGTAAGCAATACTGCTTATATAAGCTTACGTGAGCAATGGAAAGTACTGGAAGGTAACTGAATAATCTGGAATTTACTCGAGGCGGAATTACGTACTACGATTACGCATTCACTTACGTATACGCTTATTAATTATATTATAATTAATAAGCAATGGAATATTCTAGTAAGAGGTTTTTATGCCTATATGTAGGCGTGTATTTGCCTACCTAGACCTTTCGTTAAGCAAGCAACTTCTCATATAGTAATTCAACTATATTACTCTCTTTACTACAAAAACCTCTTTTATATACGCTAATATCCCCTATATTCATATATTCTTGCTTCTATATGAATATTCACTTTTTATAACCTTTATAAGAATATCCCGCATTACCTCGTTAAAGCTATACGTGCTAGAATATTTAATACGGTTATTTTAATAATAAATATAGCCTCTTTTTATTATCCTTTTATAATTAGTCGCCGCTCTTTTATTAATTTAATAATTATAATTTATTAACCTCGTAAGTTATATTACGTACTTTTTTAATTAAAACTTTATAATAATTTAAATTATCCTATAACTAAAATAGTAGTTTAAAAAAGAACTAATATACCTCTACTTTCGAATTTTTTATATTTTTTATACTTAGGTTATAATAAATTACTAACTACTTAGTAAGGAACTAAATAGGGGTCTAGCCCTCTTTTAGCCTTTTTATCCTTAGCTCTTTATAATATTCCCGTTCCTAAGTCTCGGGGTCTACGTATTATTAATAAATAAATATTAAGAAGTTACCTTAAGAGAGGGGATCTTAGAGGCTTTTTTTATAATTATACTATTATATTTATAATAATAGGGATATTTTAAATAGGGCCTATTTAATATACTATTCTATAATACTTTCTATACGAAGCTTATTACTTACTTTTATAATAATAATCTAGTTTATTACTTAGGTACTTATAAACTCTTTTTTAATTAGTTTATAGTTATAAAAAGGAGGCTTTTTATATTCTTATTAACCTAGACGTATTACTAATTACTTAATAAGCTATTAAATAAGCTCCTTATATTAACGCCGTTCTTAGTTTTAATTTTTAATTATTATTTTTATTATTTTATAAAAATAGGTTATTATTAAGCTTATAAAGTTTATTAAACTAGCTATTTTAATACTACTTATACCTTTATACGCGCCTTAATTTTATATATTTAATAATTAGTTATTAATAAACGCCTCATTTATAATAAATAAGGTCTTTAGGGTATTAATAGGGTAACTAGCCTATAAGGGTAATTTATTTTAATTATTTTCTTTATTTAGCTCTTTTATAAACGCTAGTATTTAAATAGGACTTGCCCTATAATAAGCTTATTTTCTTAAATAGAATAGGGTTAAATAATTAATTTTAAATAGTTATAGCTCGTTAGTACTAATAGCTCTTTATTAATAACTAAGTATTATTTTATTAACGTTCCGTTTATTTTTATAATTTATTATTATTTATACTAATTACTTTATAAAAATAAAAGTTTTAGAATTATAAAAAATTAGGCTATAAGTACTTAACTAGCGAGGTTATAATATAAGTATAAGTATATTATAAAATTAAAGTTTATAAAGTCCTTTATAAGGGCTCTACTTTTTAAAAAGTTCTTTTATAATACGATCCGTATATTAGTTACTAAGTTATTAGCGTCCTATCGCCGGCCGTATCCCGAATTTATTATAATAAGTTTTATTACTATAATTTTTATAATACGCTACGTACGTACTCTTTATACGCTACGTAGTTATTATTATATATTAAGATATTATTTAAATATATAATATAAACGATATTAACTAGGCCGCTTAGAACGTTATTAATATATATTTAAAAAGTCATAGGCGCGTTAGTTAGCTTAAAAAGTATAACTAAGTACTTAAACTACCTATATTTAATATAAAAAGCCGTTTTTTACTTATTACCCTTAACTATACGTATATAATAATACGCGTTTTTAAGGTCTAGCTTTATAAAAATAGAGGTATTAAATAGTCTATTTAGTATTTTTTTAATTAGTAATAGCGGCGTTCTATCTTTTTATATAATCTTATCAATTACTTTATAATTAATATAAAGTTATAGCTCTTTTCCTTTTTTAAATATAAAAAGGATAAGTACTCTTACTAAGCTTATAGAGGGGTATATCTAGCCCTTAGCTTTTATTTTTATTAAATAGTTATATAAGATTTCGAACTTATAGTTTAATAATAAGTAAATAAGTCCTTAGGGAATAGGCGCCGCGTTGTTTAGTTTAATATAATAATCGTATAGTACTCTATTTAATAATAAAATAGCCTTTTTTTTAAAAATAAGTTATTAAAATCTTAGTAACGTAGTTTTTAGTTCTTAGCTACGCTCGCTAGTATTACGTTATTATTTATAACTAAGTCAATTATAATATGCGCAAGTATTATTAAAATTAAGTTATTTAATAGCCCCTTTTTTAGGGTATCTAAGTAAATATATCGTTCATAAATTAAATACTATTATTTTTTTTATTTCTAACTAATTAATAAGTTAATATCCTCTAGCTAGGGGAAATTAAGAATAAGTATAAGCGCTGTAATATTAGCTATTATAAAGTAATATAGCTATATCTTTATTATATAGTTATTATTAATAATTCGAAGCCGTAAGTAATAGCTTTTTAATATCTCTATTTATTTACCCTCTACGTTTATTAATTATAATAATAAGTAAATTCGTAAATTAGTATTAAAATTATTACATAGCCCGATACTAACTACGTTCCTTTTTATTCTTAAATCGATAAGGGCGCTTAGCTTTTTTTATATATAGTTTAAGTATATATAAGTTGGGATATCTAAGCGCCGCCCTTATTAATCGCTAGCTACTCTTTTTATTAAAATAATATTCGAGCTTATTACTAGTCCGTACTATTTAGCTAGGGTAAGGTTTAATTAATAACTAATAGCTTTATACTCTTTTTAGTTATATTTATAGTATATAACGCTTAGGTAACTATTAATAAAGTACTTAGTTTTATTATAATTATAATATTATTAATATTACTCCTATAATTATAAATAATCCCTTATAATATAGCTAGTTTTTTTATAATTATAATATATAGTATCCTTATTAAGCGAGTTACGGCGTGTTTTTTACGTATTTAACTTATTAATACCCCGGTATTTTCTTATTAACTTATTTAAGTTTAAGTTAGAATATTACTTAGGGGACGTTTATAAGCTCCTTATTAATAATAAGGATTATTTAATACGTCTTATTAATAATACTAACTATAAATAAGTTTATAAAAGTTCTATTTATAATACTATTACGAGGTTTAATTCGGGCTATAGCTTATTTATTAATATAAAGATCCTCTATTTCTTTATTAAAATATATTTTAGTTTTATTTTAAACTTATTAATATAGCTAACGAACTCGTTAACTTTTTTTTTTAGCTTTATAAAGTATTATTTAGTTATATACTCGTTATTATTCCTTAATTAATAAGATTAAATAAGTTATTTTATAAAAAGGTCTTTAGTTCTTTTTATATAACTTAGTTTATTATAAACCTAGGGGTCCTTTAGTAATTAAAAATATAATACATTTAAAAAGTTTTTATACTACTACTTAGGTAACTAACTATATATACTACTTTATTATAATCTATTTTTATTTATTAAGCTTATAAATTAAAGTAATAGTAATAGTTAAAGAGGAAGCTCTATAAATCCCGTACCGATTTGTTAATATATAATAAGTTAAAGAAAAATAGCGGTTTAAATATAAATATTTTATTTATAATACTTACTTAAATTAGGAAGGAGTTAATAAATAGGGGCTTAGGTAATACGAACTTATTATTTTATTATTATTTAAGTAGCGCTTTAAATACGGTTTTATTTATTAAATTATCTTTAATCCGGAGGTTTACGTTCTCGTTTATATTAAAACTAACGTTCGAGGCTATTATAATTAAAACTATAGCCCTTAGCGCGGGGGCCGGGCTATTTAAAAAGTTTTATAAACGTTCTAAATTTACTTATATTTTACGTAAGTGCTTTTTATATATTATAATAAGGATTTTGTTTTTAATTATCGTTCTTATTTTTATAGTTTTATTAGCTTATTATTTATCGTTTAGTTTAAATATTAATAAGTAAGGGTAAGAAGTTTATTATTTTATTTAAAATTTATTAATATTCTTAGTAATACGGTCTTTTTATATTATTATTACGTTATTCGTCTTATTATACTTCGTTTCATATCGTTTATTAAGGAGGAGGCGACTTTAAGGGGTTTAATAAAAGAAAATCGTCTTTTTATTATTATTATAATACTAATTACGCTCTCTTATTACGTCTCGTTTTTATTAATATTTTAAGTTTTCAACTTAGTCCCCTTTATAAATAAAGATTTTAAATTATTAATAAATATATAATATAAAGAAAAAGTTTATAGAGGCTAATTATTATTAGGGTTTAAAAAATAAATTATTAAAATCTATCCTTTGCTTAAGGTATATTACTAGCGCTCTATATATACCTAAGCTACTCTTTTATTACTTAGTCCCCCTCTTTATACCCCCTGAGCTATCCCTTAACCGACGAGGCCTAACCGGCGAGGCCTGACAGTAGGTAACAAGCTCGAATCAATGCCACGGACGCTTTTTAAGGCTGAGCAAGTACCTAGTCTGGCTTGATCTGGTCCAAACTCTGGCGGCATTACTAGGCTATAGCAAGCCCCTCAATTCACTATGTCCGCCTCGGTACCTGCCTTGGTGACATGAATATTAGACTTGTGAACAATGGCTTAGTAATGAGTATTATCCAAGAAACTCAGACATTTTCAGAGCTCACATACATATTTTAAAAGAATAAAATCGATGTCAATTACGATTGCAAAAGGTGAGCGAAATCCTCATACACACGACCAGTCGTTAACCTACCCCGCATTATCCCTAGGTGCCTACGACATTAGACTTATCGCGATCGAGGCCAAAGACAACCTGAACACAATCTTAGTTACTCTCTCCAAGTAGCCAGTCTCAATGACTCGGTTCCGTGCCATGACCTCCCATACACGAGACCTGGCGAGCGTCTAGGAAGTCGACGACAAGCCCGCCACCACCGTATCTGCAACGACCAGACCATACTCATTACACACAACCTCAAGACAGCGCTCCTGCGGATGCGAAACAATTCAGAGCCTATAAGCAAAAGAATAGGGATCGATCAGACAGATAATGCAGAGCGTTTGAGGTAGTTCTAGTTCATGATGAACATCTCCAGTGCCTGCTTTTGTGTTGAGATGACTCCGGAAAGAAGATGGCCATACCGCACAGGTATTTCGCTCAAGAACCATCTCACGATGATGATATGGGCCTCTCAAGAACTGGACAAACTTCACACTACAGGGAATAAGCCAAAGCCAAACATCACAGGACCGGGAAAGTGTTCCCCCCCAGATGACCTCCTCCGCGACCCCAATACTGGAACGTAGTACGAACCATCTCTGCCGCCACTACTACTGCAGATTGTGAATCATCCAAGAAGTCGCCTTCGTGCGCTTCTCCATCATCCTCTATGCCCGCCAACTAACACGATGGTCCCACTTGATATGAGCAGTCTCGGCTCAGGTAACACCTCCTGGATATTTTAAAAGTCCAACTTCGCCGCTATCGCTCCGTCGGCCCGGAGACGATGCCATATGGTTGATTCAGAGCCAACACTTGCGTTTGTAAGAATGGCATTGTCTCCTTTTCCCGCATTCCGTTGCCTGCGGCAGGGCCTTTGGCCGCGGGAGAACTATAAAGAAACGCCCCGGTCGCTAAGCGCCTAGATATCGCAGCTATGTGGCATCGGCGGCCGGATGCCACATTCACTGGACCCGACGGTCTGGTAGCGTTAGCAAGTGCGGATATTCATGTACCTGCGTACAATATCCGTATCCGTGGTTCTTGTTCAACGGCTTGTACATTGTAATGCCGGCCGCATTGACAGAGAGGATGTCCCCGTCCTCGCCCGTCAGGAAGTGCACCGGGCCGGGTCACACAGACCAACCGGTCCCGGAACCGGACCCACTCTCCAGTGGTTGTTGATATCCGGGATGATAGTGAAAGGTACTGCCAATAGCTGCCCAGGCAGTCTAACGCACCGTTCGTCATCTATCATTTGCAGCCGGAATGACAGAACCCCACCCGCGTGCTTTCACTTCAACTATCAACTCGTTTGCCATACTGCACAGGTATCTTCATTGTGGAAACGCGGGGAATAGTGATAGTGGGTGGAACGTGCGAAGATACGGTCGCCATTGCATGGAGATAACAAGTTGCTTCGGTCATCCTGGTTTCGGTCTATCCAACTCTCCAAGTAGGTACCTACCTATCCGTAGTATACTTGAACTACCGATAACAATGCGGGGTTTAGCCACGCCCAACTCTATCTGTCCCGTATCGAGGAAAGACACGGTTTTCCGACTCAGTGCACATATTACGCGTGATACGCTGGTTGATCGTCAGCACCAATAGTAGATAAGACTTCATAAGAGCATTAGTTCCCTTCCCTCAAGTTGTATATTTGGTGATGTTGTCTCCGTGATCGACGCCTTACTTGAGTTGTGATTGAGTCTGGTCCAGGCCAAGCCCAAAACAGTTCCCTTCATCATGGCCGACATCAAGACAGAAAAGCCTCAGCCAGAGGTTTCCGACGTTGCGGACACGGCCGAGGCGTACACTGAGAAAGTCACACTATCCGAGCACGACTTGGAATTGGAACAAGCGTTGGCAAACTATGTTCCAGATTCTCCGGAAGAGAAGGCCCTCGTGCGGAAGCTCGACTTATACATGGTTAGGCTTTTTTTCCTCTTTTTTTCCTCCCTTCATCCCCCCTGGCTCGTCTGCTGGGTTGAACAGTAGTCGAACTCCGAGTCAGCAATGGCGCGATGCTAACGCCCATGGCAGGGGCCGACATTGTGGTTCATGTACATTTTAGCGTACATCGACAGGCAGAATATCGTGAGTCTATCGCGGCAGATTACACGCAGGGGTGTCCGAACTGACTTGTCACAAAGGGCAATGCCAAAGTTGCTGGTATGGAAGCAGACCTCAAACTCACAGACGACCGTAAGCGCCCCTACACAGGCCCAGGCAAAAGGAGTCTATCGGATTAGAAGTCCAATTCGACCGCGGCATACAGCCGACTGCGCAGGGGCTAATTAGGGGCCCTATTTATAATTATCATAGCCAGCCCAACCTACGGTTAGAACCTCCTTTTTATACCTACTACGCAAATATTTATATAATTTAATTAATCTCTTTATTAACTACGGTTCGAACTAACTACCCTATAATAAGGATACTAATACTAATTAGTAATTAAATTCTATTATTATAAATTAGTAAAGTATCTTATTACGTAAAAAAAACGACCTCTTAATATTACACGGGATAAGAGATTCGTACTAATTAACTTTATAAAAATAAATAAAAAAAGAGGCGATTCTTAAATACCGTACGGAATTAAGTAATTATAGCCCTTTATTACTTACGAGAGGTCGACGTTTATTATGTTAAACTATATTAATTAATAGAACTACTTAAGTAACTAGCCTTTTACTGTCGCCCCGAGTAGCTTTTTTACTAAATAACTTTTTTATAGCTAGCCCGCGATTAGAAATTAACTAGTTAAATTAGTAAAAAAAAATACTTATATAACGACTACCTACTTAATTAATTAGCGCGACGAACGAGCTTAATAATACGGTATAAAAAAGTACTATACGATTAAAAAAGAAGATCTTTAAATATAAATATTCTTATTTAGTAATAAAAGTAACCCTATAGGAGTTATTAAACTAAGAGATTTATAGTATATAAAAAAGTCTATTATTACGAGGATCTTATAAGTACGACTTTAAGCCCGTAATCTAAACGACCTCTTTATAGCTCCCTTAACTACCCTCTAGGTATTACTTAAGAATATAATATAAGGGACGGTTTAATAAGGGAGGAGGGGATTTAGAGGTCTTAATAGTATCGAGTTAAGAGTATTACGGATCTTAAAAATTAACTTAAAAAGAAAACGGCTACCCTAAAGTAGTCTTACGACCTCTCGCTAAAATTACTATTAGCTTAAAAAAAAGCTAAAAAAACGAGGATTTAAAAAGAAAAAAAAAGAATTTTCTAAAGGGCTACTAAAAGGCTTCTTTTTATATTAACTCCCGGCGCGAGATTACTAATTTTAAGAAATTAACTAAGTAATAAAAAGGATTATTAATAAGTAATAATTACCTAACCGTAATTAAGCTATAAAAAAGACTACTTAAAAAATATAAAATAGGGTACTAAGAGGTCGTAAAAAATAAAATCTCTAAGTATTTAACCTTATTACGTACGAATAATAAATAAGTATTTTTTAATAAGTCCTTAAAATCTACGATCTTATAAAAAAGAGGGCTTAACTTCGTTAACTATACTTAACGGCTTATATAGTTCCTAATAGCTTATATAGCTCCTTTACGAGCCGCCCGGTATTTACTTTTAACTATTCTTATAAAATACTACTCTAAAAGAGGTAGGTTAAAAAAAGAAGCTATTTAGAAATTATAAAGAGCACGAGGCTTAGGAAGCTAAAAATATATAAAATAGTAGAAATCGGTAATTAGTAAAGATCCCGAGACTAATTACTATATCTTTTTATAGTAATATAAACGTTTACCGCTATTATTATAAAAAAGAACTATTAAAACCTACCCTTTTATACTAAATAAAAAAGAGGATCTTAGTAAGTACGATAGCTAGCGATTTAGAAAAGTAATAGTAATTACTAAAAATAATAAAAACGAGAGTAGTAGCGAGATAGTAAGAAGAAGTAAAAATCTCCTAGACCTTAATAAATTCGTTAGGTAATAAAAGTACGGATTTATTATAACTAGCGCGTAGATTAGATATATCCTTATTAAAATTAAATACGCTAATAACTACTAATACGGGCATAAGCTAGAGTACGACCCTTAGTAAATTAGGGTAAAAAAGAAGAGGACGAAACCTAATCTTAAATAGAATCCTAATCCTTTATAAATAAGTAAATATTAACCCGGATTATTAAGGGACGTAAATATACCGAATTATAAATTAGCTTAACGGTAAGTAAATTAACGCGGTATTAATTTATTTAACTAAGGTCTATAAGAAAAAGGGGCTATAGGGGTAACCCCTATTTTATAAGATCGTAAACGACCTTAGCTACTAGCTAAACGAATAGTTCGCAAGCGTAAGCCTAGGAATTATAAAAGTAGTTAATAAATTCCTCTACGGGTAAGGGGTATTACTAGCGTAATTATAATCGTAAGAGCTATACGAAATATTAATAGCGATAATTATAAAAGAGGAATTCGTATTATAGAACTAAGTATAAGTCGATGGAGCGTATAATCGCTTTAATAAATTTAAAAAAAGGGTAAATAACCTAGATTTCCTCCCTATAATTACTAAAAAAGATCTATCGTTATAAAAGGATATACCGGAGTAAAATATAGTACTAAAAGTACGATAATCGATAATTCTGCTTATTTCGATCTATAACTCGTTATTGTTATTAATATAAAATTCGGCGCTAATCGGCTAATAAAAAAGGAGGTAAACGACCCGAAGTTATTAATAATACGTAGCGACGCAAGGATTATATATAAATACTAAAAATCTAATAGTAAATACGAGGCAATTTATAAACTTTAAAAAGATCTTCTTAAAAAAGAAATTGTACTCTAGGGGGAAGTATAAGGTCTTATAAAAAACCCTAACGATATTTTACGATTATTACAAAAAAGTCGGAATTAGGGAATACTAATACTATTTAGTAATTAATATCGTACTCGTAAGTAAAGCCTCTAATTATTATTACGAAGCGGTACGTAATTTTAATTAAAACGACTTTTTTAATATAATTAACGTAATCCGAAGCTACTTCGAGACCTATAATAAGAACCTAGAGCTCCTATTTAAACTACGAGCAATTTCTTTTATATTTATAGCTAGGATAATAAAGGGTAAATCGTAAATAGAGATCCTTAAAAAGCTTATTAATCGAATCGATAAGCTAGTAAAAACCTAGCTAAATAAGGGGATAAACGAGCGGAAAGTCGGATATCTCTATATTATAGTCTAGCGTATATTAAAAATAAAAATAACCCTATACTAGGCACCCAAAAACTACTAAACGCTCTACTTAAGGCTAAGATCTAGCTTTAATATTAAAATAAAAATACCGCGCTAAACCTACTTCTAAATATATAATAGCCCTTATTAATAATATTAAGTCGATCGAACGTATAATAAAAAAAAAAAAGAGGCTAAATACGGTAATTACTAATAAAAAGGCCTAGATTTATTAAATAAGTAGAGATTTAACTTACGGGTAAGGTAATAAAAAAAGTAATATTATATTTATAAAAAAGATAAATATTAATTAAGTAACTACTCTAAAAAAGAGCGTATTAAATCGTACGAATAGTATAAAAAGTCGAGGGTAGTAAACGGTAAAACTAGCCCTCGTCGGTTTAACTAATTCTTTATTATATATAAAAGTAAATCCGGGGGTATAAAACCTAGCGACGGTAGCTAAAGTAACGGCCTAAAGTATATACCCCCTATAAGAGATTTAGAAAATAAAGAAGATCTTACCCCCTATACTAACGAATTAGATTATAATAAAATCGATAATATTAACTACTCTTTTTTTACCCCGTTAGCTTCTAAAGGATATACGAGGCTAAACGAATAGAAAGTAGTAAAAGCTCTTAATAAATAAGTTTTTATTTACGAATAGTAAGAGAAGGTCCCTTAGATAACGAATATAGAGGTAGCTAAAAGGGCAAATTTAACAGGGCCGAAGCCCATTCTTTTAATAATTAAAAAGAAGACGCTATTTTTTTTAATATTTAAAAAAAAAGAATATAGTACTAAGTAAATTTAGGGGTAGTTAGAAGGGTCCTTTTTATACTACTTAGATCCCTCGAATACTAAGCTCGTATAAGCATTTTATATAAATAAAAAGTACGGCTTAAATAATTTTTATAGGATTATCCTAGACACTAGGGTATTATAATAGTTAATTAAAAAAAAAGAGTAATTCTAAGCGCTATAAAAGATCGCGCTAATAATACTTAATACGTCGATAGTAGGTATTACGAGGATTAGTTTTAGCCTAGGTAAGGAAATCGTCGCTCTAGGTATAATAAAAATAGAGACGCACTTCGGAATAATAACTTTTTATATTTTACTTATTAATACCCCATTTCTCTTATATCTAAAAGATATAGATCGACTAGGTATTATATTTAATAATACGAAGAACAGAATCTCTAATAATAAGTATTTTAAAATAGTCGAACGATAATAGGGGTATACGTTTATAAAGTTTATTAATAATACGAAGTCGATTAAATACCTAACGGAAAGTAAGCTTAGAAGACTATATTAGAGATTTAGGTACCCGTTAGTTACGAGGCTATATAACTTCCTAAAGTAATTAAGTAATAATAATATTAAAATAGGGGCGCTAGAGTAGTTAACGAAAGTATATTACTAATATTAAATAAATACGCAAAGCCTACGCAGATTTAAGTTTAAATTACGTAATAAGCTTAACTTTAATTAGGAAATCGTCGTCGATATTTTATATTTAAATAGTTAACTAGTATTATATATAATTAATATAGCTATATCTTTCTAAGTAGGGTAATTCCTCTAGGATTTATAAGTAAAGATAGTATGGGCAGCCCTATAAAAAAGCTAAATTAATATATACTAAGGACTACTAAACGGTATTAGAACCGACGCTAGTACTAGCTTTAAGTCGGTAAAATTTAGGGATAATATAACAGCCTATAGTATATAGCTAAAAGTTATACCCGTTAAAGCGCACTATAGTATTAAAAAAATAAAAAGGGCATACTAGTAGTTAAAAAGGGCGTTTAGAATTATTAAAGAGGAAAATCCGGATTTTATTAATAATAAATACCTCTAGATAATACTTAAATATTATAACGATACTATAGGGCCTAACGGACTTATACTAACGCTATTAGTATTTAGAGCATATCTAAGAACGACCTTAGCTTCGCTACTATTACTAAGTATAAGCTAACGAGCCTAAGTAATTAAAAAAGTAATATAAGTACTACGCGAGGTAAGTATAAGAAGGTAAATTAACGAGGTAATTACTACGCATAATAAGCTTAATATAAGGGGTAATCTAAATATATTATTAAATTCGTATATATAAGTATAGTGCGAAATTACTTAATAATAGGCTAGGCTATATAAATTAATTTTTGTTAACGAGCGCTCTTATATAGTCGCAAGAGATCGTAACTAGCTACTTAAAATATTAATTATAGTAGTTAAACCGTACTATATAAATCCTAACGAAGTAATTTCTAATCTATAAAAAGAAAAAGAGCTAGGGGAAACTATATAACCCGTAAAAGAGGTATAGGAAATTATCCTTAACGAAATCGTTATAGTAGTATTAATAAACGACGAGAAAAAAAAATTACTAAAATGGCACTAATATTACTAATAAGACGTTATAAAAGACTATAACGGCAAGCCCTAACGCGGTAATTTATTACTAATAACGAGGTAATTAATACCTTTTATATAACAAAAAAGAAAGCCGATTTTAAGCTAGTAGTTAAACTACGTAAAGAAAGTATAATTATAACTATTAAAAAGCCGTATAAGGGATCAGATCTTATTAAAGTAAACACTCTTCGTAATTAAAGGGTCTATCGATTTATCCTATACGACTTAGAAAAACATATAAACCTCTACATATTTAAATTATAAATAGTTTATAAGATTAAAGGGAAAAGAATACCCTAGCTATACGAGAAGTCTAAATATATAATTTAGGGGTACGGCGACGTTAAAAAGGCGACGCTACTTATATAATTACCCACTATATAGCGCTATAACTAACGATTAATAATAGTACTAATAATATCGCTATAGAAGAAGGGATACGAGATTTAGAGCCGTAATATTACCTAAGCCTATACCTAATCGGCCACAGGGCTTATAAAAAAAATCCTAGCCTATTTACTAAAAGAAATAGTTAGTAAGTACTTAAAAAGCACGATTATTAAAGTACTTAAGTTACTATATAGGCTCGTAAAATCGGGCACTTATTAATAAGCTACTTACTACGATTTTTATATTAATTAATTATTAATAATTACTTTTACGTACGACCCGTACTTATTAATTACGGAGTACGAAGGTAACTAATTTAAAATCGTTAGAATATAGACCGATAATATATTAGGCCTATCCGATATTAATTTTATAAAAAAGGAGGATAAGGAGCTCTAAAAAGCGGGCTTCGTAATAAAGCTAAAAGAGGTCCTTATAATAAATATACCCCTAGTATTTAATAGTAGGATTTTTATAATCGAAGGGGAAACCGTCGTTTTTTAGTAAAAGGGGTAAGGCGAGAAGATTAACCTCGTCGATCTAAATATAATTAATATTAAGAAGTAGTATAAGGCTAAGCTTATGCGAGGGGTATATATTATAAGTATTTATTAGCCTAAAGTAATTTTTAACTACGCTAGGGTAGCATAGGCTATAAATCTAACTAAATAAGACGTTAAAATACTTAATAAGCGGCTTAAGTAATAGAAAACGAATCTTAATCGAGGTCTCGTTTACTACCTAATCGACCTTATAACTAGTAAGCTCTACGTCTTTATTAATAAGTTATTTACGAATAATAACGACCTTACTTCGTAATTAGGGTATATTATTATCCTAGCTAACGAGAGTATAAGCGAGAGCGAATTTACTATATATAATAATATAATCCACTACTCGTTAATTAAAAATAAGTAGGTAATAAGAAGTATATTAGCGTCGGAGGTCTATAGTATAATTAACGGCGTTAACCTTTCTTATATAATTTTAATAATACTAAAGAAGATTATTAATTAAATTAGCCTTCTACCTATTCTAACGGTTATTTATACCGATTCCTACTCGCTATATAAATACCTTATTAAATTAAGAATAATAATAAAAAAGAGGCTTATAATTAATATTATAACCCTTAAGTAATTATATAAAAGGTATAAGATACTCGAGATCCGTTAGATTAATAATAAAAATAACCTCGCAAACGTTTTTATAAAAGTAGTACTAAATAAGGGATTAGAGTAATTCGTAAGTAATAAAAAAAGTTACTATACGAATAAAGGAATAGGTTATATAAAAAGAGTAAAAAAAAGGGGAAAAGGAGACGACTTAGTAAACGGGCCCAAGGTCGAATTATACCTCTAACTATAGTAATTAAATTAATAAAAAAAAGAGAAAGTTAATATCGGATTAAAAGTCTAATTTAACCGTAATATATAGCTAACTACGCAGGGGCTAATTAGGGGCCCTATTTATAATTATTATAGCTAGCCTAACCTACGGTTAGAACCTCCTTTTTATACCTACTACGTAGATATTTATATAGTTTAATTAATCTCTTCGTTAACTACGGTTCGAACTAACTACCCTGTAATAGGGATACTAATAGAGTTAAAGAAATCGGTATTAACAAAGATGATGTATAATGCAGAATATGCCATGTTGCTTTCGATCTTCTTCATTGGCTATCTCGTCTGTGAAGTTCCCTCGAACATGCTGCTCACTCGATCTCGCCCGTCGTACTACCTGCCCGGTATCATGATTGTCTGGGGCACCGTATGCTCCGTGATGTCGGTCGTCAAAAACTACGAAGGAATGCTGGCTCTTCGGTTCTTTCTCGGCTGCATAGAGGCCGGATTCTTCCCTGGTGTCTTGTACGTGATGACTTGCTGGTACAAAAAGGCAGAAATCGGTAAGTACTTACCTACCTTATTACCTACTTTCACGGTATCACCCGCGAGTCCCGTACTTTAATCTACTCTTCATCTGTAAAAGTAGCCCAAGTACAGATGGATGCCAAGCCCCACAACTGGTCTACGTCAGCTTGTACTAAGGTGAAATTGCATTTTACAGGCAAGAGGTTTTCAATCTTCTACACCGCTTCTGTGTGCTCCGGCGCCGTGAGCGGCCTCCTCGCTGGCACAATCACCGGTAACATGGAAGGCGTTCGAGGCATGCGAGGGTGGCGATGGCTCTATCTGATTGAGGGCGTCTGCACGGTCGGGTTCGCCGTGATTTTCAAGTTCGTGCTGCTCGACTTCCCCGAGACAACGAAGCGCTTCTCATTGGAGGAACGGCAACTCGCCGTGGTCCGCATGATCCACGATCGGCAGACGACGGCGGCGCGACACGGCCAGCGCCTCACTCACTGGCAATCTCTCAAGGCCGCGCTGGCCGACCCGCGGACGTACATCTTTGTGGTGCTCTTCACGATGGACCTGGGCTCCTGCACAATCTCCTACTTCATCCCCACGATCGTCAAGCAGATGGGCTACACGTCGGTCATGGCGCAGTACATGACCATCCCCATCTGGATGGTCGGCGCCGTCTTCCTGCTCGTGCTCTCGTACACGGCCGACAAGACGAGGGACCGTAGGTGGCACATCACGGGGTGCATGTGTCTCAGCTTCATCTGCACGCTCGTCTGCGTGACCGTGTCGAACCCCAAAGTCGTGTACGCCATGCTGTGCTTCTACATTGCCGGCCTGTACACGGCGCTCCCGCTCATGCTTAATTGGACGTCCGAGGTCATTTCACTCCCTGCGGAAAAGCGCGCCGTGGTGGTGGCCCTGGTCAACTCTGTCGGAAATCTCTCGGCGGTCTACGGCAGCAGGCTCTGGCCCTCGTCGGACGGGCCCCGGTTTGTAAAGGGGTTCGCGGTCACGGGCGCCTTCACCGGCTTCGGAACTATTCTGGCGGCGCTGATTCCTGTCATCTTCTCGTACCTGCCCAAGGAGGGTAACACCAAGGCTGAGAAGGAGATCTTGGCACGCGAGAGAGAGTTTGTTGAGAATACCAGAGCCCCTGGTGAAGTGTAAAGTCGTATGAGTTTGCGAACTGGCAATATGGGCAAAGGGAAAACGACGCCCGGGTCGGGACGGTGGGGGGGAGTGGGAAATCGAATTCAATTCGCCTCCATCAGCATTGGTAAGACAAGGAGGGGAGAGGGGGTTCGTACCGAGAAGTTAATATAAATATATGAACTGCAACTTTGAATAGCACCTTGACAATTCACAAAGCCATATTTTATGGAACAGCGTTCCCTCCCAGGAAAGAGAGTTACCAATCATAGTAAACACAGGTTCAGGTCTAAGTACCTTATTATCGAAGAAAGTTAATTCTTTCTAAATTATAAGTATAAGAATATAGTTTTAATAAAATAATATAATACCTACTTAGTACTTAAATTAAGATATTTTTTTAAACTTATTATAAAAAGAAATTATATTATTAACTACTCATTATCAAGGTTTATAAATAGTATTATAGTTTTAATTATAATAGCTTTATTTATAATAAATAGAAAGTTTAATTATAAGTCCTTTAAAAACCTCTTTTTAAGAGCTATAAGAGCTTCTAAGTATACTAAGTTAAAATACTTATTAAAATATTAATAACTAAACTAACTTTATAATAATAACTTTAATAAAAAACTTAGTAAATAACGCTAAAAGCCTTATTAATATTAAGTACGATTTATAAAATATAGTAATATAGTGTTACGAAAGGGAACTCGAGGTAGGTCGGAACGCTATTATATTAACCTAATTAACTAAAGACTTAATATAAAAAAGGAAAAAATAGAATAGTAAGTAGAAGCTAGCGGGCTAGCCCTTTAGGCCTAGCGGTCTAGCTTATTACGTAATTACTAAGAGCTTAGCCTCGTAGCCTAAGGCTAAGCTATAGGGCTTATAGGGCCTTAATACTTATTATTATAATATTACCCCCCCCTTTATACTAGAGAGTACTATTTATAGTACTAAAAATAAACTTTTAAATTACCTCTTATTTTAGCAAATTTATAGTTATAATTATTATTATTATATTATTATTATCCCTTAGTAATAACGAATTACTAACCGTAATAGCTTTTATTTATATATTTACGTTCCGTAATAGGCCCTTAGTAATTAAGTATTAGTAATAAAATACTTAGAGTACTATTAGTATATATTTAAAGCTCTTTATATTATATTAAGTTAGGTCCGTATTATATCTTTTTTAATTTACTTAATATTATAGTTTTCTTTTATATAAGTATAATTTAATAACTTCTAAGACCTCGTATTCCGGTTTATTATTATTATTAATAATTAGTAATAGCGGGTCTTAATTTTACTTAAGTAGTAGGTTATTAGTAGCCTTTTTTAGCTTATTTAGGTAAAAAACTAAGTATACCCGGCTATTTATTAATAGTTTTATAATTTATATACCCCCCTATCCGGCGCTAATAATAGGCTATAGCCCGGCTTATAGCTATTATAATTTATTTATATTAATAAACTTTTAGTACGAGGTATTAATAAAGACTTAGTCCCCTAGCTTTAGGTCGTCCGGGCGTTAGTAGCGGTTAGTATACCTTTTATATTATACTTAAGCGACCTTTATATTACCCCTAGTAATCTCCTAAGCTTTATATATTCCCTAGGCTATATGCTATACGTTAGTATAATTTAGTTTCTTTTTTATAAAGCTAAATTAGTAAGTTTACTTAGACTAATTAAAAAAGAGCCGTAATTAATAACTAAATTCTATTTTATATAATAATAGCCCTATAGTCTTATTAGGCTAGGTAGTATAAACGAAATTAACTATAAGTAGTATATTACTTTAATTATTTTAATACTAGTTAATTAGTAGTCTTAACTATTATAAAATATATTAATTTAGTACTTCTATTTAGCTATTTATTTAGGGATAGTTGGCCGTTAATAACTATAACTTAACCTTATAAATTTTATAGAGCTCTTTTTAAAAGTTAGAGATAAATTAGGGGCCTCGGTCCGATATAATAGTTTTTAATAAGTCGAAAATAAGTAGTACTTATTCGTAAAATATCTAGCTTATATCCTTTACTATAGTAATTTTATAATAAAAAATAGATATTACCCTCTTATTTAAGTAGTCTATTATTACTTAAATATTATTAAATCTTTTTTAATTAATAAGGATAATTATAAAGTTAATAAAAATATATTATTATGGGTAGTTAGGTACTAAAAGTAGCTTTAGCTCCCCTAGGGGCTTATTATACGGCTTTTATAATTAGTAATAAGTATAATAGTTCCGTACGTATTAATAAGTATTTATTATTAGGCCCGGTTAATAATATTACTATTTAATTATTTTTATAACTTTATTACGCTTTAAATAGGCAAGGAGCTTTTATTTATAAACCTCGTGGATAATTATAATATAAAGGTTCTCTTTTTTAAATATTACGAGCTTTTTATTTATTATTAATAATCTATTATTTTAAATAGACTAGCGCTCGCCCCCTTTAGTTATTAATGCTTATATTAATATAAAGTATATTATAATAAGGTTTTTATTAAGTTTTAAAATCTTTTTTATTAATAAGTACCCCTAGAGCTCGTTTTTTAATAAGAGCGAGCTAATTATAAGCTATAATTAACTAATTATAGTACTTAATAACGCCTATAACTTTATTATAATATCGGAGGATAATAATCTTAGTAATAAAAAGACTTAGGTCTTATTAGCCTCTTTTAATACTTACTAAGTATAAATATCCTCTATTTTCTATAAAAGGGCGTTAATTAATACGTTCTCTTTCCCTAGGTAATAATAGATTTAAAAATTAAAATCTATTAATATACCGGCCTAGCGGGCTTATTATAAATTAAATAAGCGCTTAGTTATAAAGAATAGTAATAGTTAATAGTTTATAATAACGTTAAACTTATACTTATAATTTATAAGCTCTGCGCGCTATTCTTCTAAGTATAGTATTATTATTAATATTTTTTTATTATAAATAGTATAATTAAGCTCTGCGCTACTTATTATTTTTAAATAAAAAGTTACTAAGTATTATAACTTATTATCCTCTTATTATTATAATAGCGCTCTAGCGTATATTAAATTAAAAGTATTAGTTTTTAATTACGTTAGTAACTCTAATTTAAAATAATAGAGGATAAGTACTAACGTTAGTATTAATTTTATAACTTTAAAAGCCGTTTTATAATCGGTATTAAAGTTAAAAAGAACTCCCTTACTTATTAGCTTCGTAAAGGGCCTAGCTAAGTAGCTATAGTCTTTTATAAATCTCTTATAAAAGTTATAAAACCTAAAAAAAAACTAAATACTCTTAAATAATATAAGTAGTTTCTAATTTCTAATTATAAAGACTTTCTTTTTATTAAGCTATATACTTTTTATAAAAACTATAAAGCCTAAGTATTTTATAAAAGTAACGCTAAATTCGTATTTTTTAATATTTATTTATAAGCCTACTTTTTATAAATAGTTTAGTACTTTAATAACGTACTCTTAGTATTAGAAGGGGTTATTTAAAAAAATTAGGATATTATTTATATATATTATATAAAAGTTATCTAAGTACTTTATTAATATCTCGTTTATATATTATTAATACGTAATAGGCCCGTTATAAAGCCTAAAGGGTACTATTTTATATTTATATATTTTATAATAGGTTCTAAACGTTATTAAGTCTTTAGAGGCTAGGTCGAGGTAAATATAATAAAAGGCCTATTTAATATTTAGTTTAATAAATACCTTCGCCCTACTTAGCTACACGAGGGTCTTATTAATAAGTAATAATAAATAATAGTTTTTCTTTATAACTTTATTAAGCTTATAGAAGTTAATATAGAAGCGTAGATTATTATTATACTTTTTTATAAATAGCGTTAGTAACGTAAAAAGAGTATTACTTAGCTTAATAAATCCCTTTTATAAGTACTTTAATAAATAAGCTTTTATAACCTCTAGCTCTAGTATTAACTACTTATATAGAAAGTAATAAGTTAGCTTCTCTTTATTATTATTTAAAAGCTCGATTTTATAGTTATATAGCTTATAAAGCGCTAATATATCGCTAGTTACTTTACTAAAGACGTTAGTCTAAGGCCGTAAATACTTTAATAAGTTCGTTATTATAAGGTTACGAATAACTTAGTTATTATTATATAAAGGGTTTACCTCCTCTTTTTTATTTTTTATAATATAATTAAGTTTATAAAATAATATAGAGCCTATTTTAACGTCGTTCTATTTTAGGTTCTTTTCGAAATTGGGAGTGCTAATAAAAGTAATATTTATTTATATTATTACTAAGTATAGTTTTTATTACTTAGCCCTCTTTATAAGGGCAATATTAATATTATTAAGGGCGCGTTCTATTTTCTTTATATTCTTAGCCTTATTTAACTATTATATTTAGTAAGCCGTCGTTTTTAATAAGTATAATAATATCCTAATTAGTATACCCTTTACTTACTATTACTAAAGCTTTTAGTTATAATAAGTTATATTTATTTTAAATAAGTCCTATTAATAGTTAGCGTCGATTTAGTATTATATATTAATAACTTCCGGGGTATATAGGTCTTTAATATCCTTAATAATAGTAAAGGGCGTCTCTTATAATAATAAGTCCTTAGGCTATATTAACTATTAGTAATAAATATTAGGGTTTATTCCGTAATATTTAAATTACTTTTACCTTAGGATTAGGTCGTAGCGGCCCGTATTAAACTAAAGGAGGGGTATTTTTAAAAAGACCTGTTAATTAATATATAAGTTAGCGGTCTATATTATACTAGTATTATTTAATTACTCTTTATTAAACCCGGTAATAAGGATTAAGTATAGTAATTTATAAAATAGGGCCGCGCAGAACCGCTATAATAAAAAAGTTATATAGTTATTTATAAATCTATATTTATTAGCTCCCGTATTAAATAAGACTTTTAGGTAAATTTTATATTTATTAAATATTAATATAAGCTCTATTTTAAAGGGCTAGCCCCCTATAAGATTTTATAAGTTTACTAAATTAATTACTAATCTTTTGTCCTTTTTATATATATCCCCTAGCTAGGAGTTTACTTTTACTAAGGGTTTTAGTTTTTTAAACCTAATTCTATTTTAATAAGGCCCACGGTAGCGTTAATAATAGTTATAATAGTTTTCGGCTTTTTAGGGTAGTTTTTAAAGATATATTTAGTATTATTATAAATAAAATAAGTATTATTATTTTTAAGTTTTTAATATAAGGCTTTAGGGATTGTTTTATAAATAGAAGTATAACCTCGGTCCTATTTAATACCCCTAGTACTTTTATTATTTCTACTACTTTTATTATTTTTACTACTTTTACTTAAAGTTTAGTAAGTCTAACTAGAAGCTTTAACCGGGCGGTTTTTTATAAAAAGGGGCTATATTACGTTAACTAGCTAAGTAACGTACTTAGTATATTTTTAAAAAGTAGCCGTATTATTTAAGTACTTCGATATAGCCTAGTTACGAAAATATATAAGTAGCTTATTATAAAAACGGCGCTTTTACTAAGACTTTAAAAGCTTATTAATACGTACGAGCTTAGTAAATATAGAGCGCTTTTAATAGACGTTTTTAAATATAATTATAAGTACGTCTAGTTTATAATTAGTATTATTTATAATAATTAGGTTAATATAAGCCGACTTAAGCTTATAAAATAGCTACTTAGCTATAATAATCTCGTTAGAAATTAGTATTAAGTATATAAATTCCGTAGCGCTATTTCTAATTTTATTAATAATATATTTTAAATAGTACTTATTTATATTATAATTAGTATTCTCTAAGCGCTTTATAATATACTAAAGTTAATAATCGAACTTAAAGTTAGTATTATTATTTATAAAGATAAGTACGTTAAGTATTTTTTAGGAGCTATAGGTAACGAGATAGGATGAAGCTAAAGTAATTTCGTAGCTATTTTATATTTCTAAGTATATTAGCTATTATTTTAGTATACTAAGGGTAGTAATATTCTAAATAGAGCTAGCTTAGGAGCCGTTCTTTAATTACTCTAGCTTTTTAGCTATAGCTATGTTATTAATATAGGCTTAAGTAAGGGCTTTTTTTATAATATAGAGCTTTATAATAGTAATATATATAAAGTCGAGGTTTTTATAAGTTATTATATATAAGTACTTAATACTATTACTTAACTAATTAATAATAAAAGCTAGGACCTATTTTAATTAGTACTAAATAATGCGTATTTTTAGTTACTATTTAATTTATTTAAGTAAGGTTTTTTTATTATTTTTAAAATATAGCTCTTAAATAAGGTCGAGGTTAATATACTATTTAGTATTTTTTTTAAAGAGAATATTATTATAAATATAAATAGGCGAGGTAAGCTAATTAGCTACGTTATTAAAGTACGCTAAATAATTAGTCTAAGTAATAGAAAGTAAAAAACGCTTTATTAACTAGTTAGATAGCGCGACCTTAGGGTTAATAATTAGGAACTTAGCGCCTTTATTAGGGCTTATAACGCTCTATTAGGACTTATAAAAGCGGCGACTTTATTAAAAGCTATTAATATAAAAAGAGACCTAGCCTCCCTAGTTATATTTTTTAATTATTATGTTTAGTAAAGGGGGTACATATTTAGGGAGTATTAATTATATTATTTATATATAATTAATTTAGTTAGCTATTACTTAGCTCTTTTATACGCTTTTTTTAATAAAAATAGCTAATAATTAATTAATTAAAATATTATTATTCTATTTTTAAAAAATAGTTAATTAAGTAACGTTAAGTAATATTATAAAAGGGAACTCGAGGTAAGTTAGAACGTTATTATATTAACCTAATTAACTAAAAACTTAATATAAAGAGGGAAAAAATAAAATAGTAAGTAGAAGCTAGCGGGCTAGCCCTTTAGGCCTAGCGGTCTAGCTCGTTACGTAACTATTAGGAGCTTAGCCTCGTAGCCTAAGGCTAAGCCACAGGGCCCATAGGGCCCTAATACCTACTACCGTAATAATAGCCGTAGAGTATTATTAATATATCTTATATTAAAAAGGGTATTATTAATATTAATAAAATAAATAAGGTCGTATTAATATAATACCTTAGTTTCTTTTTATAACTTAAAGATAATTACTTTAAATAGTATTAAAAATCTATTAAAAAGCTCTTTTAAATACTTTAATATATTTATTATTATTTTTAAAATAATAAGATTTTTAGCGCTTATATATAAAAATAAGTTATTTATTTTTAAATAATAATATTAGCTTATTAATAATTTATTAAAATTACGATTCTAGCGATCCCTTAATAAAAGAGAGGGTAGAATAAAAAAAAGGATAGGTAACTTATAAAAAGGGTTAAGGTTAAATAGTGCGGAATTCGAGGGTAGGGTAGCGTCTATATGTACTGCGGCAATCCTCTAGTAATACAAAACGATGGAGTTAAACAGTGATACACGTGACAGGTTCAGGTCAGCCATGATGATTGGAGGCTTTGGAGGTTCTGGTTCGCTTCTATCCGCCATTCTGACGGTCTGACCGCTGCTGCCGTGTGTCCCGGCAAACAGAGCCGAGATCCAATTTTGATGGCCAGAGGGATGTAAGGGAACAGGTCGGGAATACTGGGTGTTGTGGTGCTGTTCCCAGAGTTCCCACAAGAGTTTCCATCTCACCGGAAAAGTCGATCCTTTGAAGAAGTGACGGGAACCACAATTCATCCTCGTCATCCTTGTGGCTTGATAACGGATATCGTTCAAGATGTGGCTCCCTGTGGGCTGTGGCTCCTCCATATGGGGCTTCCTCGAGTTCCTCGTGGGCTGGGCTTGAGGCTCAATCTATTTCTTGGCATGCATATCCTGGTCTCTGGGACCTTGACAACTTTTGGTGTACGAATTCTGCCCGGGATTGGATCTCACCCCTGAATGGGCACGGATTGCGAAGGAGAAGAAATGTCAGCCAAAGGCATTAGCCGCCTAGTTCTCATAATCAGCCCGTCCAAACTAACCCCGTTCGAGGCATCCGGCTGCCCATGCCATCCTGACTCGAAACACTAAGGAGAGACAACCCGCACCAAGCAGAAATGGCGTGTGTGTTTTTTCTGCTTCCGATTGACTTTCTCTCCCTCCGCAGACCACGTCCTTGAGAAAAAGGTTTCTTTTTTGCAGTACGGGGGGGAAGACTGACTGCCGTCACGACTCACAATACACGTGTAACCGAAAAGTAAAAATTAAAGTCCACGAAGGAGCTTGGGCCAAATAAATGGAGCCTGATGCGCCTACCGCGGTTTATGCTTAACAGATCTTATCCCTTCTCAGGACGACATAGTACTGCGGTATGTGACATTGTCACACGTAGAGTCGGAGACAGGCCGAGGCTAGAAGCTTGTTAGTTTATTTTCTCACAACCCCTGATTTGTTCTGATGGATTACTGGGTCTCTCAGTCTCTGTGAGTTAGAGTATGCCAATGCCCACGCGCGTATTGCTCTTCCATGTCTGTGCCGCAGGGCGGCGTTTGTGGCGTGCCCGAGTTTGCTAATGCTAACAAATGTCAGAAAGTACGCATACCTACCTAGTAAGACGCCATCAACCGGGAAATTTTCAACCGTTTCATCGGAACGAGTTATGGAGAGCTTACGGAGTAGAGCGTGGTGCTCTGCATTTTGGAGCTCCCTTTTCTCGGATCCCATGTGTCCTTAGTGGCGGAAATTTCTCTGAACCCATGTTTGGCACCTTGCAGACGGAGTAGTCTCTCCTCTCAAAAATGAATGGTACCCTAGGAGCGCGAACTGCCGCTCGTGGACATGAGTGCTGACTGGTTTGGACACCCCGTGACCCCGTGACATCTCACTGCAGCAGGTCCTCTCCGTGCTCCATCGCTGGCAGTCTCTAGTCTCCGGGAGGGGGGCAGCCACACTTCCCAACTCCCGCCCCTCCCCCCCTTAACGCGGCCCTACCAGCGGAGATTTCTGTTCGTCTTTTCATTGATGGAAGTGACGCCACAGACGAATGCGAGGCCGTGCGAGGACCCGCGAGCTAGGCCGAACGTCTTCGTCGACGGGCTCGATTCGGATTGTGCCGCCGAAGCTATCACCGCAACCCCGGGCCGGACGGGGGTGACGTGGTAGATGAAGGGGCCACAGAGCGCAGCAAATCCCCACGAATCAGTGGGGATTACCCACCACTCTATCCCTCGAACAAGTCGGCTCCGGCACCCAACGCCATGATTCTTCGGAAAGTAGTGTGGGTGGGTTAAGCAATGTTCCTCGGCCGACTGCGCAATTGGGGGCGTGCTTTTCTTTCGAAGGCCTAGAAGGATGAGGAGCTGTGAGATGAGATGAGGCCTTCGTCTGGCCCTGCTGGTGGGGGGTTCTCTTCGAAGGCTTGGTGGTTAGGGGGCTACTCTATCCGTACTACCTGGGTTGCCTGGGAAAGGAGATGGAAGACATGGAGGAAGGGGGTTTGTTGAAGGAGCGGCGTCGAACAGCGGCACAGTTTCCAAACAAACATATATGATCGACCTTGAGCCGCGCTCTTTGACTTGGAAGCTCCCTTCTTACTCCAGCGGCTTTCGTCCTCTTGTCTCTCTTTTACATCCGACCAAACCCTCTTCGTTCTTTTGTATCTACCTTTTTATTCTTCTTGTTCGAAAGCCTTCTAAATATGAGATCTGCTCTTCTCTCCGTGGCACTGGCTGCCTTCGCCCCCTTGGCTCTCGCAGCCGACGCCGTCTCTGGCGCCGCTGAGGGCTTCGCCAAGGGAACCACCGGTGGTGGTAGCGCCACTCCCGTCTACCCTTCCACCACCTCCGAGCTCGTCTCCTACCTCACCGACTCCTCCGCCCGCGTCATCGTCTTGACCAAGACCTTTGATTTCCGCAACACTGAGGGTACCACCACTGCCACCGGCTGCGCTCCTTGGGGTACTGGCTCTGCTTGCCAGACTGCCATCAACAAGGACAACTGGTGCACCAACTACCAGCCCAACGCCCCCAAGGTCTCCACGACGTACGTAGAGAATCACTTACATCCTGCGGGTATACAGTGACTTTCATGATACTAACTTCTTCACTTCATAGCTACGACAACGCTGGCCTGAACCCCATCAAGCTCGGTTCCAACAAGTCCCTCATCGGACAGGGCAGCAAGGGTGTCATCATTGGCAAGGGTCTCCGCATCACCGGCGGCGCCAAGAACATCATCATCCAGGTATGAAGACTTATTTCACTGGACTAGTCACTATCATGCCGGCCAGGGGCTAACTACCAGTGCTAGAACATCCACATCACCAACCTGAACCCCAAGTACGTCTGGGGTGGTGATGCCATCACTCTCGACGGCTCCGACCTCGTCTGGATCGACCACGTCAAGACCTCCCTGATCGGCCGCCAGCACATCGTCCTCGGCAACGGCGCCTCCAACCGTGTCACCATCTCCAACAACGAGATTGACGGCTCGTCCTCCTGGTCCGCCACCTGCGACGGTCACCACTACTGGGGACTCTACTTCACCGGCAGCAACGACATGGTCACCTTCAAGAAGAACTACGTCCACCACACCTCTGGCAGAGCCCCCAAGGTCGCCGGTAACACGTACGTATAATTCCTGCCGGTTTTGGTGCTAGCGAACTTTCCGACTAACAAGGATCCATCACAGTCTCCTCCACGCCGTCAACAACTACTGGTACGACAACTCCGGCCACGCGTTCGAGGCCGACGCCGGTTCCAAGATCGTCGCCGAGGGCAACATCTTCCAGAACGTCGTCGCCGCCTACCAGACCGGTCTCGCCGGCCAGGTCTTCGCCTCCCCCGACTCCACCACCAACGCAAAGTGCTCCACCAACCTCGGCCACGCCTGCCAGCTCAACGCCTACGGCTCCAGCGGCACCCTGGTCGGCTCCCACACCTCCATCCTCGCCAACTTCGCCGGCAAGAACGTCGCTTCTGCCGGCACCGCCAACGACGCCAAGGCTGTTGCCACCAGCGCCGGCTTCGGCAAGCTCTAAGCGCTTTTGCTTGGATTACTTGTTCCCTTTTTATCTCTCCTGTTGGAGTTTTTCAGTGGTTATAATTGGGGGAGGTATTGAGTCGGGCACACGCAAAGAGACCAACGACAGATTCATGTACATATCTTACTATTTTACCGTCGAGGACGTAAATATCATGCTTGATGCATCACACATTGCACATATTACGCAAAACACCAAGACCCAGAACTCCATACGTGTGAAGAATACCGTTATAGTTTTGTCAAGCGACGAGCTTTTACGATTGAAGGCCTCCGTGACCTTCATGACATTTTGCAGGACAGAGAACGTGGGATGATTACATCACAAATCCTCGTATACGTTTCTACTCAAATGGAGAGTCAATCTCTGCTTACTCTACGCAAGCGCCAAACTAGTGGTACGTTTCTCAAGCAAACCATAGACTGTGGTTGGAGTCATCTGGGTGCCCTCCAGCCAACCTACATCCTTTACTTTATTTTTTCGAGAGAAAGAAAAGCTCCAGGAGCCAAGTAGGCGTTCAGTGATCTACCAGCCTACCTAGTTACCTGACATTAGGTTTTCATAGCACATGGTTCTCGCCGTCAGCCGTCATCTTGAGAAGAAATTGTGGATCTCGGTTATGGAGAGCGGGGTGGCACCCGGAGGGCCGGGGCTGCTCGGCCCACCACCTAAGCCCCCGATGTGCCCCACTCGGACCCGAAGCCCTCGGACTTTGGCTGGCTTCCGTGTCCCCCGTATTCACAGAGGTACACCGCCGAAAAGGTGTTACAAACCCACGGGCGGAAGAAATCTTTTGTCCTGAATCATAAAGCCGACCTTTCCGGCATCCTCTTTCGGGAGGGAGAATCTTTCTCCTCTGTCTCCTTCTCATCTACAATAATTATCAGACCGTCCATACTCATCCACCAAGACGCACCCGCAAAGATACATCACACTGCGCCAGACTTGACCGCGCCCACCGAAGCAAGAATTGAAATCGACATAACAACCTCTATTCTACGCAGTAAGTCCCTCTGCATGTGAGTAGCCGATCGCAATATCTCTGACATACTTCAGCAGACAAGATATCTCATCATGCCCGACCCCGGCCTCACTATGCTTGGCGTCTCCGCCGCGCTCTTCCAGGTGATCGTCATGGTCGCAGTGTGGCAAACCACGTCGCTCCGTCGCTCCACCGACAACCCCGAGGAGGACGCTCGGCGTGAGGAACAAGAACGCAGGGAGGGAGCAGCTCGGAGAATTCGGGATTTTGAGGAACGCGAGAGGATGCAGGAGGCTGAGAGGAAGCGCGGGGAGCAGCGCAAGCAAGACGACACGATGGTTCGTGAGCTCATGAGAAAGACTGCTTCGTTGGGCAATGCAGAGGAGGAGCATGATGAGAAGACTCCGCTCCGCGCACAGGATGAGAAGGGTACTATTTAATGAAGGTAGCGGCTAGACATGATGAGTAACTGGTTTCATGTACCCAAGTATAGCAGAAAAGTCACAATGTCGTAGCAGCATTAGGTTGAACAGGGAGGCCACTTTTCTCACGACCACTACCTCACCACGCTTCTTGAAGACCATTCTTCAAGGAACACATCAAGAGTAGAACCCATTAGGTTGAAAGAATAGTAGTAACAGGGATAAGAGCAACGACGGAAACAGAGGTAAGTGCGTAAAGGTACGCAGTGGACTGGATGCTTAGCTTGCGACTCAAAACATTCTCAATTTCTAGGTGCCACTACCACTACTTGGCGCACCAGCATAGCATGTTTCTGCACCTTGGATAAAATGCCCCATGTTCAACAGCGGGAAATCTTTTCCCATTCAACTCACTCAAAGCACCAAGTCAGGTGGGCTTCATCAAAGCGATTCCATGTTGAGCTACCTACTGACAGCAATGAGCTTCCTGCTGAGGGAAGACCGACCCTAACTAAGATATTCATCAGAATCATCTCTGGTTCATTCGCGTTCGAATGCTCCTAATTCTCATCCCCTTATCTGATGTATTGATATCACTTTGTGGATGTGCCTCCTCCACCATACCCGACTCCAAACTTTCAGTCCGCCACATTCAGTGTCTCCTGGCCGGGGATCAATCCCAAGGCGTTGTATCCGTTGTATCATGATAGAAACCCCCTCACCACTCGCGTTACGTATGCTCAAGAATGCGAAGGTTGAGAGTCTTGGTCCAGTTCAGGTTGCTTTGATGCCTGACGGGCCTTCGACAGTTCAGGGTTCTTCGAAATATTGGGATCCGTATATTTCGGGTCGTCAAGTTGTCCGAAAGTGCGAATCAGCCAGCTGTCGAAGTGCCCTGGCTTCCAATGATGGGGAAACCAGCCGTGAAAGTATTGCATCTTTGGCAAAGACGTCTCGCCCCAGGGATGAGGCGGCTTCTCCCAAATTTGGTAGATCCTGAGAGGCTCCTTCCTCTCATCGTCGATCATCGCATCGACATAGTCAATTGCCACAACACGAGGTTGCTCTGCTTTGAGAACCTCGTCTCCGCGTTTACCCGTGAGAAGAATGTTTTGGGGATCGAGACGCATGTTAACCCCGTGATGAAGCATATTTACGTAGCCTCCCAGGAGCTCCTTGAAGACGTCCAAGCGAACCTTCCTATCAAGATCCCAAGTGGTGCCATCGGCCATCTTGCACTGCTTCATGTTTCGAGGAACTAGAAGGTATTCTTTGGCGGTCCGGAAACAAAGCTCCTCAATGCTGGTGCCTTCAATGTACTCCATGATGATGGCTCTGGCGAATCGTTGCTTGTCCTCCACGACTGAATTTGTAGTCGTCAGCTTGATGGCCCAGGATCCGTAGTATTGAGGTGCAAGGTGTGGATATCCAGTCTTCTTGTGAGTCCAGAGATGCTTATAAGCACCGGCCTCGCGACTGTGCTCCTGATCAGCTCTAGATGTAACCTTCCAGGGCCCTTGATACATTCCATAATGGAAGGGGTAGAACATGGCATCGTACACCTTGAGGACTGCAAGCTGACCCACGGTCAAGCGTTCACCGTCGAGAGATTCCACAACTGGGGCCTTGCCGGCGACGTCTGGTTCTTTCTTACCCCCGGTCCCTCGAGATAGAGAGGAACTACCCTCATTCTCCTGGCTGAACAAGTTCGCGATCGAGGACCTGGCAAATCGCTTCTTCACCCGTGTGCTTTTCGTTCTCAAGAGTGAAACGCTTCGAAGCAAGGTTCCTTTTTGTTTCTTGGACATCCTGTCATCGTAATTGGCTTCGTCAACTTTGCACAGAATGACCTGGGTGCCAGCAACAGGCCCACCGGATATGATTTTCATGACGGTGAGGTAGACAGTGGCCTTGTATTGGCCGGCAATAGGATTGCTGATATGTCGGTCGTTATAGACCAAGCCAGTGCGAGAGAGGCGCTTTTCGGCTTCGGACAGAACTTTGTCATCGCTGTCGATGCCTGGAGGATTGGGATACTCGGAACGACCGTAAGGTCGGCGCGGAGATTGGTAGGTGAGCACCAGCTTGCTTCCCTTCTCGTATTGTTCGAAGTCTTTGGACAGGTTGTCATCGTCAATGAAAGGCACATTTTGTGGTGAGGGTGCAGGCTTCGTGTCGGTAGGAAGTTGATCGCCTGATCGCGGTTCCGGTTTCGGTTGCAGTTGAGTTTGAAGTTGCTCGTCCGAGGGCCCATCTTGCTTCTTGGGGGGCTGCTCGGCCGTTGATGGCAGCTGCTTGCCTTTGGGCGGACCATCCTCAGACCCAGAAGGCGGAGTATGCTCGCGCGACGGCCAAGGCGGTTGTGCTTCGTATGAGGAGTTCATGGACTGAATGAATGGAGTTGCTGAGTCCGGAGAGGTAGAGTACTCGGACGAGTATTTCACCGGAACGTTGGTCAAGCGAATGGGAATTGCTTGGGTCGAGGCGCTCTGAGCTCCAGGTTGGGGCTGGTTGTGTTGAAATCCCGTTGGCTGCGCCAAGATTGTCGGTGATGTTTCGATGGCTCCGATGCTATCTTCACCGGAATCATCGTCAGATTGCTGAATGGGAGCCTTTGGCGGCATCTTGAGCGAGTTGTATGCAGATACCACGCATGCGATGAGACCGTTGAGTCAAGTGATAGTAGACCGAATTGGGCGTGATCTTCCGAAAGAGGCGCGCGATTTGAGAAGAAGTAGAATTTGCGTGGCGCAAATCGGACCAAAAGAAGAGGTGTCCAGGTCGAGTATTAATAGGAAGGATGTTTTTTTCTTTTTTAAGGGAGAAAGAATATCTGCCTACAGCCTCCAAGGTGCTAGAAGAAGGTTTTCAAATGGACGGGAATGTGAAAGGCTTTCAGTCCATTACTTTGCCTCCCGTACTGCCTAGAAGTCACCTGACTCCACTTTGAGATGGATAAGATGATCCTCTTTACAGTGAAGATATTTCAGGTTGTCTCCCGCCTGAGGCTCCAGGTCGGCACAAAGGGAGGGTGACAGGTGGCTCGGTGAGGGTTTTGCCAAAAAGGCACATATCCAGGCAGCAAGTGACCAACTGGACAATGAATGAATGATTTACCTTTTCTTTGTGTTCTTTCAGGATAATAGGGATTCACCTGTAGGAAAATCTCTTCATGCCCTTTTATCGTCTAGCAGGTGCCCATCTTTGGACTACTAGACTAAAATGATAGGAAGACCAAGGTCCCCTGGTGACTTGACTGGGCGAATCTCAAAGAGGAGGGAGTACCTTTTGATGCCTGATGCAAGTCAGTATAAACCTGCAATACACAACCTTAAATTAGTGGATTGGAGCCACGGAGCCTACTTGGAATATGGGTCATGACCTTCATGTGGTTATATTCCCAGAGCCAAAAAGAAACGTGTTCTTCACATGGAAGGGTCAATCACACCTTAATGGTCTAGTGGGGTACACTCATGGTGAGGTTTGTGGTCTAGAACCGCATTCCCCTTTCTCATCTTGCTGACCATTCCAACCCTGATAGCCTATTGGCTTTCAAAAGTGATGACTTTAGACACCGATTCCTTTCAAATAATGACACTAGCAGCATTGGGAGTAAGCTACACTTAACTGCCTACAAAAGAAGGTAGATAGGTGGGTGACAAACTAGTTCCTTTCGATATCTTGCTTCTATCTCTGTTACTCCTACTCCCGCTGTCCTGTTGATAATCTTCGTCACTCAAGAGATTTCGCTCTTTATACACTAGTCTATATAAACTATGCCTCAAGACACGTAGTCAGGGGATACTAATGGTAGTGGTCATAAGGAAAGTGAAACTCTTGCGTGGACCGGTATTCTATTCTATCATGTAAGGTACTTGGTAGGGTATAGTCTAAGAAAGAAACGAAAACATGACAGGAAAAGCGGCGTTATTCAATACCAGTCATTACCATCTTGGTGACCAAAAACTCGTCAATGCCGTACTTGCTTCCTTCGCGGCCAAATCCGCTCTGCTTCACGCCACCAAAGGGCGCGGCGGGATCACTGATGGCTCCTAGAAGCAGCTCGTTAGCAAAAGCCTGACATCAAATGCTCTCACAACTGGACAACTTACCAATGTTTACGCCAACCATGCCAACCTCGAGCGCCTCCGCCACACGCCAGCACCGCGACACGTCCTTGCTGAAGAAATACCCCGCAAGACCAACGTCCGCATCGTTGGCAAGCTCGACGGCCTGCTCCTCGGTATCAAATGCAAACAACGCCGCCACGGGCCCAAACGTCTCCTCGGAGCAGATCTTCATGCCGGGCTTCATGTCCGCCAGTACGGTGAGGTCAAAGTAGTTGGACCCCAGCTCGGTCAGGGGCTTGCCGCCGAGAAGCACCCGCGCGCCCTTGGCGACGGCATCCTTGACGTGCTCGTCGACCTTGGCGACGGCGCGGTTGTGGATGAGCGGGCCGTGCGTCGTCGTCTCGGCGAACCCGTCGCCGACGGTAAAGGTCTTGATGGCGTCCACGACCATCTGCGAGAACTTGTCGTACACGCTGCTGTGGACCAGGATCCGGTTGGCGCACACGCACGTCTGGCCCGAGATTCTGAACTTGGACGCGATGAGGCCCTTGAGCGCCGCGTCTAGATCGGCGTCTTCGAAGACGATGAAGGGGGCGTTGCCGCCGAGCTCAAAGGACAACTTCTTGAGTGTTGAGGAGCATTGGTTCATCAGCAGCTTTCCGACGCCCGTCGAGCCGGTGAAGGACACTTTCTTGATGACCGGGTGCGTCGTCAGCACTTTCCCTACGGAAATGGTGTTATCCAGGGCCGTGATGATGTTCACCACGCCCGCGGGGATACCCGCGCGATGAGCAAGCTCGGCGAGAGCCAGCGCCGTCAGGGGTGCCTCGGCCGGTGCCTTGACGACGACGGTACACCCGGCCGCCAGCGCGGGGCCGACCTTGCGTGTAATCATGGCCGCAGGGAAGTTCCACGGCGCGATGGGGCCGCAAACGCCGATAGGCTCCTTGAGAGTGACGAGGCGGCAGCTTGGGTTACTCGCCTGGATGGTGTCGCCGTAGATCCGGGGCGCCTCCTCGGAGAACCACTCGAAAAAGGAGGCGGCGTAGCCGACTTCCGTCTTTGCGTCGGCCAGAGGCTTGCCGTTCTCCAGAGTGATGATCTTGGCGAGGTCGTCGGCGTTTTCCATCATGAGGTCGAACCATTTCCGAAGGAGGCGCGCCCTGGCGCGTGCCGGGGTCTTGCGGAAGGATTTGAAGGCATCGTGGGCGGCGAGGATGGATGCTTCGGTGTCGGCTTCGTCGAACTCGGGACACTTTGCTACCTCGGTGAGGGTTGAAGGGTCTGGTGAGAGTGTCAGCTTGGCTGCTCCTGCCGAGTTGATGTGGTGGTGGACTACTCACTCTCGACTGAGAATACTTTCTCAGATTTGGCGCCAATCCATTGCCCGTTGACGTAGCATGATGTCTTCAGCAGGGAAGCATCTTTCAACTGTAACATCACAATAGTTTAGCAAACGAATGACATTCAGTAAGAGGCTCATGTCCTCTAACGGGAGGACCCCACTTACTTGATGTGCTGATGCCATTGTGAGTAAAAGTAATGCACCTCGATCTTGGTTCCTGCAGAAAAGTGGTCTGATGACTACAGGACTACCGCGGTAAGCCGGACAGCCTCATGCGGTCGACTGTTTATATGAACCCTTTCACGATGGCGTCAAAGTTGGCGGCAGTGCGATATCGTTGTCGCCTGTCTGATACCGGTGTGGGAACGACAATTGTGGTTTTGAGTGGGACCGGCCCGGGCCCGGAGTGGGGCACTCGGAGGGGGGGTTTGACACATCTTGTGATTTGAACCCGCTGAAAATGGCAAGAAAATAGACCAATTCTGTACACTAAAACTCTCGCCCCAGAACGCCTCAATGCACAATGTGTTTGGAATGAGCCGCAATCGGGATTTTAAGGATGGGTCATGCTAGATTCAATGGAGATTTGGCGGGGTTCACTCTTACGCCTTGGCCTGGGCCCGGATGGGGCGCCGGTTCGGGACCGGCCGGCTCGTGCCCGGCTCCCACACGCAGAAGGGGCGAACGGAAGCTTTCGGGCGTCACCACGGACGATAAATACTCGATCTCCCAACACTTGACGATGGGTTTTTGTATCAAGCAAGCTTCAAGAGTCTCTTAAAAAAACAGATATACATACACCTTACACTGTATCGCACCTTCTCCAAGACTCGTTTACAAGATCACCATAGCTCAGTTGCTCAGATCAATACCAGACCTTCAAGATGCCCGCTGTCATTGAGCACTCGGTCACTACGGAGGTCCCTGGACCTATCTCCAAGGCCAGCGCAAAGAAGCTCGATACCTTCTTTGACGCCCGCGCCGTTCACTTCGTCGTCGACTACGACAAGAGTTCCGGAAACTAGTACGCAGCAACCACCGGCTGTCTTGGTAGAACCTCGTGCTAACAACAGGTGCTTTGTAGCATCGTCGACGTTGACGGCAACAAGTACCTCGATGTGTAAGTCCACCTTCCGGAGCCGCAGCCGCCGATCACCTCGCCGGGCACACCACAATCGACCCGCATCTCGCTAATCTCCCCCGGTTCTCAAAACAGTTACTCCCAGATCGCCTCCATCCCGGTAGGCTACAACAACCCCACCCTCATCGAGGCCGCCAAGTCCCCCGAGATGGTCTCCGCCCTCGTCAATAGACCCGCCATCGGCAACTTCCCCTCGGGCGCCTGGCACGACCTCCTCCAGAACGGCCTCATGAAGGCCGCCCCGGAGGGACTCAACCACATCTTCACCGCCCAGTCCGGCTCCGAGGCCAACGAGCTGGCCTACAAGGCCGCCTTCATGCTCTACCGCCGCCGCGAGCGCGGCGAGGCCGAGTGGTCGCACGAGGAGATCCACTCGTGCCTGCACAACACCACCCCCGGTTCCCCCGAGCTGGCCATCATGAGCTTCAAGAACTCCTTCCACGGCCGCGGCTTCGGCAGCTTGTCCACCACGCGCAGCAAGGCCGTGCACAAGCTCGATATCCCCTCGTTCAACTGGCCCCAGGCTTCGTTCCCGGCGCTCAAGTACCCCCTGGACAAGTACGCGGCCGAGAACGAGGCCGAGGAGAAGCGCTGCCTGAAGGAGGTGGAGGAGCTGATTCAGAGCTGGCACTGCCCCGTTGCTGCTGTTATCGTTGAGCCTATCCAGTCCGAGGGCGGTGATAACCACGCTTCCCCTGCCTTTTTCCAAGGTCTGCGCGACATTACGCAGAAGCATGCTGTTGTCATGATTGTCGATGAGGTCCAGACTGGTGAGTGGCTCTCCTTGATATGAAAAATTTATGCAGTCGCACTCATATGTTGATTAGGCTTCGGCGCTACTGGCAAGTTCTGGGGCCACGCTCACTGGAACCTCACCTCCCCTCCCGACATCGTCACCTTCTCCAAGAAGGCCCAGACTGCCGGCTACTACTTTGGCGACCGCATGCTGGTCCCCGACAAGGCTTACCGCCAGTTCAACACGTATGCCATCCCTTTCATCGCCGTCTTTAACTGAACCACCGCTAACGAACCTATAGCTGGATGGGTGATGCCGCCCGCGTCATCGTCTGCAAGGCAGTCATTGACGAGATCCGCGAGAAGAAGCTCGTGGAGCAGACCGTAAGTGAACCATTTCAGACTCATCATGAGTTACAAACTCACACGTGTTATAGGCTCGCGTTGGTGAAGTCCTCTACGCCGAGATGGAGAAGCTCGCCCAAAAGTACCCCGACCACGTCATGAACCTTCGCGGCAAGGGCCAGGGCACCTACGTCGCCTTCGACACCCAGAGCGCGGCTGCCGTCACGAGCTCGATGAAGCGCCTCGGCGTCAACATTGGCGCTTGCGGCAAGGAGACCATCCGTCTCCGCCCCATGCTCATCTTTGAGGAGGCGCATGGTAAGTCTCTTGAAGAAACACTCACCTTATCTTATACGACCAGGAGTCTAACATACATCTCTACAGTGCCCATTTTGATCTCTGCATTTGAGAAGACCTTTTCTTCATTGTAAACAACATTTTATCACGAAAGCATGGCATGGACGGGAAAAGAAATCAAAACTTTGGCGGATTTAGCATAGCATGGATTTACAGCTCCGACGGTAGACCCAAGGTGGGGATCACAGTTTAGGGAGATCTTTTTCTTTTTGATACCATAATGACAGAGCCGATGATGGCCTTGAAAACGGAACATATCTCCTCAACCTTCTCATAGTGAACTCTCAAACGGAATGGGGCAACTTGGTTGAAGCCTCGAGTAACTGACGCATGTTTTTCTATGGACAAAAAGCTGTCAAGTCAAAGCCATCACCAATAGTTCCCACCTTCATCTTGGTATAGATGGCTGACTCGGGTAATATGACAAGTTCTCCGTGAGATCAATCTTCCAAAGGCCTTGAGTCGCAAGCCTCAACGATAAGTAAAACACACATTTCTAGTGTACCCATTCAGGACCCCCTCCCCACGATCTTTGTCCGACAGATGGCTAGTCGGGTAAAGCTACCACCGCACCGCACAGTCTTAGTCGGGGAGGGGATACTGACTACCGGGCGGAACCAATGGGTAGCGCGGCCCGGCGGCCGGTAGCTTATCATGCAAGAACCGGGAAATACCTGCGGTCTCTATTTTCGGGGCATCCCCCTCTCGGGACTGGTCGCCCCGTCGAGTGATACGCATCCGGTTCGTCGGATCCGCCAGAGCAGCCGGCTGGGGTAACAAGGATCGTCGCGGCATGACACATGCGGTGGTACACAGTACCCCGCTCATCCCCGCGGGCCCAGGCGCCGAGATAGGGCGATGATGCGCACCGGTGATGAGGCTATCTATCACCTTTTTTTCTTGATAATGGTCTATTTTCAATGGCTGAAAAGTTCGTGATGGTCTCATATAAACCTTCAAGACCAGGTTCGCAATCACGCAAACTCACCTTACCCAAAAAGAGGTTCTTCACACACTTAATCAAAATCACTTCGTGAACGCTCCTTCACACACACACACACATATACAAACATGTCATCACCAAGGAAACACGTCGTCTTCGACATCGTAGGCACCTGCATGTCCTACGACGCCATCCCCCGCGCCATCGAAACCCGTCTCGGCCCCAAACTCGCAGAACACAACATCAAGCCCGCCCTCCTCAGCTTCGCCTGGATCGAGGCCGCCGAGCGCGAGTACACTTACCTCTCCATCCAAGGCCGCTACCGCCGCTTCTACGACATCTTCCGCAGCCTCTTCTACCGCATGCTCTTCCAAGCCGGCGTCCCCGAACCGCGCAAACTCGCCACCGACGACGACGTAGCCTACATCATGGACCGCTTCCTCGAGCTCGAGGCCCGGCCCGGCACAAAGGAGTGCTTCACGCTGCTGCGAGAGGCCGGCTTCACAGTCTGGGCCTTCACGGCGGGCGACGCGAAGCGCGTGGGCGGGTACTTTGCCAAGGCGGGCATCGACATGCCCGCGGAGAACCTCAAGAGCTGCGACGCGGACGGCATCGGCAAGCCGGACCCCAGGGCGTACAAGCCCGTGCTGGAGAGCTTTGGCGGGGAGGAGGCGTGGTTCGCGGCGGCGCACATGTGGGATGCGTCGGCGGCCAAGGGGTGCGGGTTCAAGGGGGCGTGGTGCGCCGTGTACGAGGGGGAGCCGTGTACGGATTTGTTTGGTGAGATGGATGTCATGGCGACCGAGTTGCCGGACATGGCGCGGAAGATTATAGCCGCTTCGGAGGGGGCGGCCGCGGCGTAAACGGCGTGATGGGGAGGGGGGATCCCTATCCGTGTGATGGGGGAAAGATCACGGGGGTGTTTAGTCCTCGGTCTCGCTTTTCTAAGCGGTAAACTCCCCCGGAATAATGAACAAAATGACCAATCTTTATGCATTGTTTTCTACTGTGAAGAAAGATATCGTTCTCGGGTTGTTGGTTGAAGCTGATTCGCTGTGGATATCCTTCATCAAATGTCACTGGGCGTCTGTCATTTGCTTATCACACCTTAGAGAGAAAAAGAGAGGACCCGGCAAATTGCCGGTCCCGTCCTCCCCCGCCGCCGGCTCGGCCTCCGGTCTCGGACACTCGCCGTGTTTTCCGTCATAAACCCCTCCAAAAAGCACTAACATCCACCCGTGATCCGGAGCTAGAACCAGAGAGATATCGGTGGGTATGGGTCCCATGCCCGATGCATCCTATCTCGGGTTTCCGGCCTCCAGTGCTTCTTATCAGCCCCAATTGAGCTTCAACGGCACGTTGGTTCATTGAAACGTGCCGGTTCGTACGTTGATAGTAGTACCAGCCCAAAGAAGCGCTTGTTTTCCCCAACATTGGTATATAGAAAGTCCACACATATTGCTTATCAGCTCGGGCTTCACTTCTAGCCTGCCCAGTGAACCTTTGCCCCTCCTATTGCGAAAAAGGGAAGCCCGAAAGAAGCCTGCCAAGTCCACCTCTCATCCCGTCACACCCCATGCCATGCCCGCACCAAAGCCGGCAAACCGGACCCCGGTCTCCAACCCCGTCCCCTCCTTCTGGAACGCCGCCCCCCGCCCCCTCGACGACCACCGCACCGCCCCGGACCTCCCCGCCGCGAGCGACATCGTCATCGTCGGCGCCGGCTTCGCGGGCGTCGCCACGGCCTACCACATCCTCAAGGACAACCCATCCCCGCCGTCCATCACCATCCTCGAGGCCAGGAAGGTGTGTTCCGGCGCCTCGGGTCGCAACGGCGGGCACGTCAAGCCCGACACGTATTTCCAGGTGCCAAAGTACACCAAGCTCTTTGGTCCCGAGCAGGCAGCCGCGTTGGCCGCGTTTGAGGCCTCGAATGTGTACGCCGTCAAGGAGCTCGTGGAGAGTGAGGGCTTAGATTGCGACTTCCACTTGACAAGGGCGATTGATGTGTATCTTGATCCGGAGCATGCCAAGGAGACTGAGGCTGCGTATCGGGAATTAGTGAAGGCGGGGGTCGTGAATATGAAGGATGTTGCTTTCACTCCAAAGAAGGATGCTGAAAGGGTAAGTCTATTCCCCCACTAACATCAATGATGAGAGATATAGACTAATCTTCCAAACACAGGTCTCAGGAGTCAAGGGCGCTCAATGCGCCTTCTCTTTCACAGCAGCACATCTATGGCCAGCAAAAATGGTCCACCAGCTACTAGACCGCCTCCTCAAAAAGGGGTTGAACCTGCAAGCCAACACGCCAGTAACATCGATCTCATCAGCGCCCGACGCCGCCGGCCGCTGGACAATCCAGACCCCGCGCGGCGCCATCAGCGCCGGCACAGTCGTCGTAGCCACAAACGGCTACACAGCTCAAGTCCTCCCGCAATACGAAGACCGCATAGTCCCCGTCCGCGGCCTCTGCAGCCGCATCACCACCCCGGGGGGCCCCAACGGCCCGCACCTGGTCAACACGTACGGCATCCGCTTCGACGCGCGAAACAACGACTACCTCATCCCCCGGGCGGACGGGAGCATCGTCGTCGGCGGCGCGCGGCAGATGTTTTGGCATAAGCGCGGCGAGTGGTTCGACAACGTCCGGGACGACGAGCTAGTGAAGGGCGCGTCGCCGTACTTTGACGGGTACATGCAGAGGCACTTCCGCGGGTGGGAGGAGAGCGGCGCGACGACGGAGAGGGTGTGGACGGGCATCATGGGGTACAGCTCCGATTTCATGCCGCACCTGGGTGGTGTGCCTGGGAAGCCGGGGCAGTACATCATTGCCGGGTTTTCTGGCCACGGCATGCCGGAGATTCTGCTCTCGAGTAAAGGCGTGGCGGCCATGATTCGCGATGGGGCTTCATTTGAGAGCACGGGGCTGCCGAGGATCATGGAGACGTCGAGGGCGAGGATCGAGAGGATCGATAGCCCGCTCGAGGACGGACTCAAGTCCCTGTGGGAGGATGATGTGAAGGCGAAGCTTTGAAGGGGATACGGGCCACGACTCTGACTAATAAGCCGATAAGTCAATAAGAGACTGGTCTACTCTGTACAATAACACAACCTCGAATCCTCGAGCTCGAGAAACCTCTTGTTCCTTGCTTTTCCCCCTCGTAAGAGCTTTCTCTATGTCAGCGAATGCATCACTCAACATCGACTGTCTACCTATAATTTGAATTGGAGTCTTCTAAAGTGAACGAGTCTAGAACACAGTCAGATGCCGCACCACGAGTCAAGGCAACTCCAGGATCTGGGTTCCTGGGTTTGTGCTTCATGCAACATTTCGGCTCCGACCAGGATATAGCCGGCTTCCCCGCGTCTTGGTCACCAAAAAACAGCGGGTCCGCTTCCCTCCGACCCCCCGCCGACCGCGGCGCTGGAGGTTTCGCCGAAATTCTGCCTCCCCGACCCACTCCCCTTCTGGCCTTGCCTTCTGGGAAATGGGGCGCGCGGCGGTGGAGGACTAAGGTTAGTAGACTCAGCCAGAGAGTCAGCGCCAGCACCAGCAGGCCTATCTTAGCTCCCCTCACACACAAACTTGGAACAACAACTCTCATTCACTCACTCACTCATTCCTTTATCCACCCGCATACCTTGCCCACTCCCAATTCCGAGGAATTTGCAAGGGCATTGAGAGACAGGAACCAGACCTTCCTTTCTGAACACGGGCTTCCTTCGTTACGGGGGGGTCACTTGGGAAACACTTTCCGCGGAGAGCCTAAACGAACCTCCCTACACACAAAGAAGACCAAGCCAGAGACACAGAGAGACAAACATAGACAGAGAGAGTCCTCCACCACCGGCCCGGGTCCTCGCCTGGCCCTGTTGATGGGCACAGTCCGCTGCTGCCGCCCTCTCTCGCTATCTACTACAGTCCCCTTATCGGCTATTGCGACTCCAAGAAGAAGTTGTAAATGGATCCCGAGGACGGCTTGCGCCTGCAACGACACAAGCAGCGTCGCGTAGCGGATAAGGAGCGGAAGAGGGCAGTTCGAGCGTATGATGAAGCCCATTTCTCTTGTTTTGTTATTCCTCCCACGTTCCTGTCCAGTCACATTTTCAATACCAGTTACTCGGTCCAATTGATGTGCGAGAACCTCCCTCATGCTGACGCGACCAAGCTGTGACGGATGTCGGCGACTCAAAGAAAAATGCGACGGAGGAGTCCCTTGCCGCCGGTGCACCCGTCTGCGCCGGCAGTGCGAGTTCCTCACGCCCACGACGAGAGATGAGCCCGGATCGGAAAACTCGACAAGGTGAGAACCTATAGACCTCTTGTTTCTCTATACCCATGTCCTTCCCCAAACGTAGCACTGTTACAAGATGCCTCAATGCGATATCTCATGCTTTTCTTTCCCTTGGGTTCTTTGCACCAATGTAAAACATCTGGCTGACAAACGGGCCATATCGGCGGGTATAATAATGATAGACCCCGCCACTCGCAACATCATGAAGACGCTCAGTTGAGCCAGAGAATGTCCTACATGGAGCGGCTCCTGGCGCACTACACCGGCAAGAGCACCCTTGACGCCGAGACTCTAAAGACCTTGACCGAGTCCGTGGAGAAGATGAAGTCGCCTGCTGGACGACCGCGCACCGGCCCGGAGGGCGCGGTGACCGGGGCCGGCGGTGGTGCTGGTGCTGGCGGTGGAGCGGATGTCACCATGGAGCCGGACGTCGGCGCCGAGGCAGAGGTGCAATCGCATAGCTCCGACTCTTTCAAGGTTGACGAGATAACGGTTCAGCCTCTGGAGAACAACATCACACGTAAGGCGGGCCCTATCTCTCTTCCCTCTCCCCTTCTCCTCCCTTCCCCCTGCTCTACCCTTCCCTCTTCCACGGACCCTCAACAGGCTCGGCGCTAGCATCCCGAAGGACCTCTCCCCGTAGACCGCCATGTTGACCTCCGAGCAGATTACTCCGGCGAGTTCTCACACTGGAACTTCTCCATGCGGATAAAGCAATGGATCGAACAGTGTGTAAACGTAAGCATGCCCGCCCTTTCACCTCAACCAAGTCAGCATCGCTGACCCCCCTTCTCATAGGACGCCCCGGATGGTCCAAAGACACAGTTCAAAGAATACTACCGCCCAGAAGAACTCCAGTCCCCCTCCAACACAGTAGCCTCCCTCTCCTCCCTCCCGCCCCGCTACGTCGCAGACTTCCTCGTCCAGGCCTTCTTCAATCATGCCGAGACGAGCTACTTTTACGTCGAGCGTCACTGGCTCATGGACAGGCTCGACCTCGTCTACGAGAACTCGGCCTCCCTGACGCGCCGCGACGTCGGCACCGTCTGCATGATCCTCATCATCTTCGCCATCGGTACGCAGTACGCCTACCTCGACTCCCGGAACGAGAGGGGCGGCCCACCCAGCGCCGCCGCCGACTCGAGCCCCTTTTCGGAGGACACCATCGGCATAATGTTCTATCAGCAGGCGTGCCGGCTGGTCCCCGACGTGATTACCATATCGTCGCTGGAGAGCGTTCAGGCGTGTTTGCTCATCGGCCTCTACACGTTACCACTCGACGCCTCGGGGCTGTCGTACGTTTACTTGAACCTGGCGGTCAAGCTCGCGATCCAAAATGGTATGCACCGGAAGCATCCCGGGGCCGCCATTGACCCTGTCATTCGTGAAACGAGGAACCGTGTCTGGTGGACGGCCTACACAACGGAAAAGTGAGTACGCTTTTGTCACGAGCCACCTATTCCTTCTCACATATTGACTTCATCTCCCAGGCGAATCGGCATATTCCACGGCCGGCCAGTATCCATCGCAGCAAGCGACGTCGACGCCGAACTCCCAGTCGACAGACCAGAAATCTGGCCCGGCTCAGCACCGCCAAATACGGCACACATGCTAGCAACCCTCCAGCTCAACAACGCCCTCAGCAGAATAGCTCACCAAATGTCAGTCGCCCCCCTATCTCCGCTCTCTTCCTTACACCTCCTTGTTCTCCCTCATCTCACTAACATTCAACCCACAAGATCCCTCTTCAAAACTTTTGAAAAGAACGAAATCCCAGAAGGCATGGCCAAGCTCGTCGAGATGAAGGCCCAACTCCACAACTGGTGGAACAGCCTCCCAGAACCAACCTTCATCAAGGACCCGACCACGGGCCCCGCCGTCTTCCGCCCGACAATGCACCTGAGGCTAGAATACTGCCTCGTCCGCATGTTCGCCGGCCGCCCCTTCATCTTCCCCCGCGAATCGGCCCACCGCGGCAGCACAGCAAGCTCCTCCGGATCCCCCGCGGACTCCGTCGCCGTCACAGTAGTCGCAGGCGGCGGCGGCCCCTCCTCCGGTGGTGCCGGTGCCGGCCGCGCCACAACAAGCAGCTCAACCGGCAAAACAACACACCCGCGCGCCGTCCTCGTAGCAGACTGCGTCGACGCCGCCCTCCTCGTCGTAGAGACCTGCCGCCTCCTCCGCAACACAGTCGGCCTCGCGCGCGCCTCGTACACGGAATTCTCCTCGTGCCGCGCCGCCCTGCTCGTCATCATCACGCAGTGCCTCCAGAAGAAGACGGACCGCCTCCGCGACGCTCTCAGAGAAGGCATGGCGATGCTGAGGGAGATGTCGGCGGGTGGGGAGTCGGCGAAATCGGAAATGTCTCTCATCGAGGCTTTTGAGCGCGCGATTTCGAGGCTGGATATGGCGGACGAGAGTAACGGTGGCGGGGCCGGCGCTGGTGGTGGCGCATCCGGGGTGAAGGAATCTGATTATGCGAGGTTTAAAAAGTGGGAGATGTTATGGAAGACGGATACGCCTGCGCAGGGCCACGGCCAGGGTGGTGATGCGAGGAGCGAGAGGGATGGACTTGACGCCGCGGGGCTGCCGATTCCGCCGCATCCCGCGGGCATATGGCGGGGGGGAGGACACGGGCACTCTAGTGGCGGAGGAGGACATGTTCCTCCCGGCGCGGGGAGGCAGGGTACGGCGTCGTTGCCGCCGGCGATGCCGTTTTTCGGGCTCGATGGGAGTCTATCGCCTATGCCGCCTGCGCTCGACGAGTTCTCGGCCATGTTCGGGAACGGATACGTGCCGGGTTTTGAAGGTATGGGCGGAAGTGTAAACGGGAATTGGATGGGTCTTTGAGTTCAGGTTGGAGGAGAATTCGAAAAGGAAAAAAGGAACCAGTCGATTGAGACATTGCCTACTACACGGCCGGCGGAATCTGGAGTTTGCGTGTCTCTGTTCATCTCAAGCATGTCATCTACTTGGACGAGGAGATGTCTTCACATCCATCAGTCGTACCTTCCACACGTGGACCTCCATACCTTCCCAACTAAATACACGAGAAGGATATATGCCCCCCCTCAAGTCCATTCCTGTCACCAGCCAGCAGGCGCCCTCTTAGGGGTCAGGTCAAAACTGGCTGGGTGGTGGAGTGGTTGAAGTCCACGAACAGCCTAATCGGTGAAGGCTCAAGAGGTCCCGAGTTCAAGTCGAAAAAAATCCCAGCATGTGCGCCAGAGATGTAGCCCCCGTTCGCCACCGGGGGGGTGAACTCTTTTGCTTTTTGGTATCATCAAGAAGTGAGTAGTCAGGTTAGGATGAAGAATGAGTAGTAGACTGTTTTTTGAACCAAGACGCGGTTGTACATGCGTGTCTGAACTTGATGAATATTGTTTGATGTGATGTATCAGGCCAGGAAGGGGTGGAAGATTGGTTTCTTACAAGCCGTCTTAGGGATACCGTCTCATTTTAAAACGAGGGTAGAAGCGACATCACTAAACAAGAGGCGGTGTATATAAACAATGAAAGTGGTCTGACAACCACACTGACCCTTCAGATGTGGTCTCATGGCCGACCTCCTGTGCAGGAGACCTATTCAGGCAGAATCAAAAAGCCAAGGAGTAAGAACGGAACACGGAGTAAAGGAGGGAGGAGTCTGCTCATGTAAGAAGCTCGATAGCTCTGTATGATAATCTGCAGAATGACCTTTTTGGGAGCTGGACTTGACATCGGACAAACTCAGGACTTTTGCCGCCCGCATAGACTTCAAACTTGATATAATAGCAGAATATTTGAGCATCGGCAGCACTTGCTCGCATATTACTGGATAGCCTCATGAGTGTTGTCTTTGTTGTATAGTAAACATGAGAAAACTTCAGCCTACAAGAGTGAATATCCTGCAACATGAGCGTCTTGGCTGAGAACTACAAAACCAAAGCTAAAGGCTAACTAACCATCACCACAAAAACAAAACACAACCAACCGTTTCGTTGCCTTGCTGAATATTTCTTCTCCCCAGTCAATCCTTCGATAAACCCTGTCTAACAAAAAACCCCTTCACTCCGTCGGATCCCGCCCGCCCTGCGCTGCCATATTCCTCTCATACTCCTCATCCGACTCAAAGTCAATCTCGGCAGGCAGCGTAATCGGCACAATCGGAATCCCATTCTCCTCCAGCTTCTTCAGCCTCGCCGCCGTCGCGGGTCTCGACTTGTTGATGCTATACACCTTGATGCGGTGCGCCGACGACGTGACGTGCAAGTCCCAGTTCCTGTGTGGTCTCACCATCAGTCTCTAAATCATCGTCGTCCCCCTCTGCCCACAAAATCGGAAAGAGATCATTTCAAAGTTGTATCCAAAGAAGTGAAGATGAAGGAGAGAAAAACAAGTGAAAACGGGGGATGAAAGACATACCAAGCAGACCTCACAAAAGTAGGCTGCGTATTACACGCATTATCCCACGTCCTCACACAAAACTCCAACCACCCCTCCGCGTCAACAGGCAACTCAATCTCCCACAACCGCCACGCATGGAAATACTTGCCACTCATCTTCTCCCAAGGGACCTCATACCACACCCCGCCCCCATCGCCACTGACCTCGACCCTCACAGGCCAATGCCCGCCCCCAGAGTACGCCCACCCCCTCAACCTCACCTTCCCCTCGTGAACGACCTGCTCCATATCCCTCGGCGTCATGATAGCAGAGCTCACAGGCATCTCCTGGATCGAGAACCCGTTGCTGTACTTTACATTCTGCTTCCCCACCTGCGGCGTGTAGTAGATATACTCCCGCCTCTGCACCGGCGCACTGCTCTCGCTCGCGATCGCCCGGATCTGCGTCAACCACTTTGTGCTCCGCGCCCCGATGTACCCAAACACCACCGTCCGCAACGGAAACCCGTGGATCCTGGGCAGCGGCTGCCCGTTCATCTCCCACGCCAGCAGCACCTCGTTCGCCTTGACCTTCCGCCACGGCACGCTCACGACGTAGTTATACACCTTGCCCTTCTTAAAGTACGTATCCGCGCCGTAAAACTCCAAGTGCGCCGCGCCGTCTCTCAACCCGCCGCAGTGCTTTACGACTTTCTTCAGGGACACGCCCGTCCATCGCGCGGTGCCGATGGCGCCCTCGCCCCAGGGGGCGTTGATGAGCTCGTCGCCGTCGCCTGGGTACTGCGCGATCTGCTCGATGCGCCGCGTGCCGGAGCACTGGATCGAGACGACGTTGGTTTGGTGTTTGAACTTGGTTTTCAGGTCGTGCAGGGTCAGTGTCTGCGGGTTGTTGACGAGGCCGGCGATGTCGAGGGTGTATTTGTCCTCGTCGATTTCCGGGATGCCGCCGTGGTTGCGAACAAAGTGGTCTTTGTTGGAGGTGATTTCTGTCTCGACCAGGCGTTTCTGCGGTTTTTTTCGGTATGTCAGTCTGTGGGGGAGAATCTTGGTGCGAAGGTTCGATGAGACTAACACGAGGGGGCTCGCCGTTGTAAGGAAACTGAAGAACGTGAATCATATCCTGCGCCTTTTCCTTCTGGACGATATCCCAGCTGACTTCGGGGATATGACCCAGCCCGCACGCGTAGTGATACTGCTTCCATCGCTCCCCCGTCAGGATCGGATTCGTATCGGGCAGCGGTCCCAGTTGATACTGAGGCGGCTATTACAAGCAGTAGGAAAATTCAGTCAGCAGATGCTCCCAACACATGAACCCACAGGGCATCGACGTGTTGACTTACCTCCGGAAAGTCATAATGCCTCATGAGCTCTTCAACTTGCTTCTTCTTCTCCGGATACTTCTCCCACTGAATGTACCCTTTCCAGCCATCCCTCTCCTCCTTGAAGTGAGGCGTCTTACCCTTCGCCTTGAAGGGGATCGCGTGAGGTTCAGCAGGAGCCATGGTGAGTACGACAAATAAAAGAGGAAGTCAGAAAGCCGATTTCCACTGAAAATATCTCTTGAGTGACCACAAAAGACGGGAAGACGTCGTTAATAAGATGCAAAGCCACTCATCGACCGGCATCCAATAATACGCCAGAAGTCAATCTCCTACACTGGCAAAATCACACTTGGAAACCATGACACACATCTCTCAGCGAGTCCAATTTGTTATAAACACACCCCAGCCAATAAACAGCCTCTCATTTAGAATCTGATGCCGTCATGAAGACATCAAACAACCGTCTTCTCTCATGCGGAAGCTTTGCCGCGGCCCGACGCTAACAAACCCGCGTTGCAGGTATGTCAGCGTTGCAGGAGCCATGTTACCTGTGATCTGGCCCCTCCTCCCCCACGCGAGATAGCAATCAAACTCGCGTCTTCGGATCGGGAATCTCGGTTACAGTCGCTGGCAACGAGAGTCTAGCCACAAAAGCCAAGATTCGTAACCGTCGCCGTTGGTTGTGCCCGTTGTGGTACTCCACTTAGTCATGACGTTGATCGTCCGGTCCCCCCTGTCGTATGTGAAAACAAGCATTTGCCGTTTGGAACGCTATCGCTAGACTCGGTCAAAAGTCGGCGACACTTGGCATTCGGCGGAACATGATGATCCAGGCACTGACGAGGTCTCACGGAAACCGAGAATCATGACTTTCGGGTGTGAACATTAGGGATGTATATTCCGAGCGATCCGCGATGAAACGATAGGGTAATCTAGGTAATGTGCTCCTCTCCTTAACGCCGTCAGCGTCCTATCATAGCCGCCTGCTAAAACCAAAATAATGCAATGTCCTGTAGGACAAAAACTGACAGAAGCCCCAGGTTGAGACTGGGGCTTCATGAACCTCTGACCTTCTACCGCCCTTTAATGATGTTTCCCCCTCTTCAGGTACAGCCTCTCCTCTATACCCATCTTTTTTGTCAAAACTCCATCACTGCAGAACAGCGCCGCTCACTCTCCGGCCAACAGTCTTGATGGTCGAGTACTGTCCGTTGGCGCCCATGACATCAAAACGACTCACGCTCATGGCGTCTTCGGTGTACCCTGAGAAGTAGTAGCCCACAATGACTACAAGGTAGCTGAGCAGCAGAATGCTGCCCTTGAAGTAGTTACTCTTTCCTTCACCGTACATGTAGCTAAGCAAGAACACGCAAATGATGACAGTGACCATGTCCCACTGGGGGAACAGGAGCGAGAAGGTGTGCGCAGTGAGGTCTTCGAAACGATCCGAGGTGACGTAAATCGCAGAGAATAGGACAAGTGCCGGAACCTGAAGCAAACAGACTTGAAGCGCATAGGCAGAACCAATCTCCATAGAGAGCGCAATGTTGCCGTTCATAGCGAACGAAATGGCGTTCTGTAAATCGTTAGTCAAGACCATAGCGTAGGTGTGCAGACCAAACTTACCAAAAACTCGGTCGTGTTGGGGACCAGCGCGAAAAGAGTAATACCCAAGAACTTCTCATCAATGGCGAAGCCTTCAAGAACGACGTCTACAGTGTCTACTAGAATCTCGGCAATAATGGCATAAAGTACGGTAGCACCCATGAGGATGAAGGCACTCTTGCCTCGGCTCCAGTTGGGAGCGTCGTGTCCACCGTGGGGCACTTGGGCAGTGCTTGCTGCTGCGAGATCTTCATTGTCGGCAACGGTAGCGGTACGGAGGGCCGGGGGACGCGAGGTGGCCGCAGTCGAACCCGGGGGAAGCGCCGAGGTCCTGCGAGGCATCCGCTCCCGTGCAGCAATCGTGGCCGCAGTGGCCGCCATCTCTGCCACCTCTCGGACCAATGCGTTGTTCTCCGCCTCTGAGAATCCAGGGATGTGAACAGTAGAGCGGACCGTATCGCTGCCGCTGGACTTCGGAGGCACGACGTGCGGGATACTGACGCTGCCATTGCCAGCACTCAAGCCCAATCCGGTGACGGACCCCTGGCGAGAGCTGTCATCTTTCTTGTTTGCAAGGCCAACCTGCTTGAGCGACTGGCCGAGGATGCGTTTGTAGAGGTGAGAGTCACGGACGTCGACTGAGGTACCGGTGGTTTCAGCAAATGAGTGAGGACCCGACTGTCTAGCGTGGGCATGAGCGTGAGCGTGGGCGTGTGCCTCTTCGTGCTTCTTCTCGTCAATCTCGGAGTTCCAAATGACTGCAGCATGGGTTCGCAGTGTGAACCACAGTCCCACAATGTAGGAGAGGAACAATAACGTGGCGCAAAAGTAACAGAACGGACGGACAGCCTCGATATAAAAGCGATCGTTGAGCGCCGGAGTCTGAGAGAAGAAGCATCGCTTGCAGTCGCGTCCGTCGCCGACAGGAGACAGACCTCCCCCAATGCCACCGTGGTTCACACAGTCCAAACAGTTGAGCTCGTGAGTACCGTAGATTTGGTAGAAGAGCGTGGGTCCAAAGGCGCCGAGGACGGCGAAAAGCAACATTGTCGAAGTGACACCGGCGGACCTGGCATTGAAACGCTGCGTCTTGCGCTTGATGGCACCAAAACACATGGAAAGACCCGGTAGGAAAAGAATACCCGCAAAGATACTTCCCACGATACTGCCTTCCACGAGCTGGCCTTTGCCTTGGCTCAGGGCAACGCAGTAGAGGAACACCTCGACAATCGTGGAGAAGAAAGCGTTGATGGCAGCACCAACACCCATCGAAGACTGTGCCGAGATGGAGGCGACAGCCTGGCCGATGAAGTAGGCGAGCGGCACGATGGAGAATAAGCCGGCAATGAAGAGGAAGGCGGGTGACGTGATGAAGAGCTTCAGATCGAGGACTTGGTCGAGAACGAGATAGTCAAGGATGACGAAGAAGACAACACCCATGAGGTTGATCAAGAATACGTTTGTGCCGTCGATGGTGTATTTCCAGTACTTGATACCGACAGCGCGATACGTGCACAGCAAGATTGACGAGTGCGGCGTATCAGCTGTCCGGGCGAGAACGATGTCGGACTCGAACGAGAGTGCCAAGGGGTGGCGGCGCAGTTGGTCAAAGAGCAGCATAGTGACCTTGCCCATGGGAATCGAGAAGACGAGGAACCAGCAGATCAAGGATACCAGGATCAGCGAGGGTGAGAGCAAGAGGTAGAAGAACAAGAAGAAGACCACGCGGCCAATGTTCCACTGGCCTCTTCCGAACAAACGGCGCTTGGTCTGGGGTGGTGTCTGGCTTCGCTCTCCGCGTCGAGAACGGCCCAGGAGGCTGTCGGTCTCGCTAGGCTCAGAGTCGATGCTCCTGCGCGAGCGTCCAACGATAGATCGGCTGCGTTCAGATCCCTCGGGACCAAAGAAGAGGCGGCCATATTCCAGGTCACCACTCTGCCACTGCTCATACTCGGAAATGCTTCGTCCTTCGCCTTGGTCCTCATCCAGGTAGGCGTCATCCTGCTCCAGGCGCACATATTTGCCGAATGGGTAGAAGAGGTAGCCAGCCAAGCCCCAAAGAACTCTGCCGTATTCCCTGCCGCTAGGGGTTGCGGCGAACAAGAAACAGACCAAAGCGCCGAGAGCTGAGAAAGCTGCCATCCACCAGCCGAACAACAAAGTCCAGAGAAGGTTGAAGAAGACAAGCCAAGTGTGGACTCTTCCGCCAGGTGATGAATGAATATCACCCTCGGCATTCTTCTGCACCGAACGATCTTTCTTGTACAACGCAGGCTTCCACAACCTGATACCGAACGGATGGGTCTGGTTGATGGCCTGCTGACGATCCTTGAGCGTAAAGCTCTCGGCGTCGCTCACGTCGCCATCTGACTCTGCATCAATGTCATCTTGGTCGGGGTGTATCGAGGGAACGCGCTCGGTTTCCTCGGGAGCATCCTCGTCAGCTCTGGGTGTCCGCGGACCATCCTCGACTTCATCGTTATCGTCATCGTCCTCGATTCCAGTATCGCTGCGTGAAGATTGGACGCGCGATAGCGTGGTTGCCAGTTGAGGCCGGCGGCGGGTGCCAAAAGCGGTGCTGCCCTGACGGCTTTGATGACGGCCAGCGGCATCTGCCTCGACCTCATCGATGTCGTCGTCGACAGAAAAGACTTCGCCGCGGTGTGGTGCTGATGGGTTGGTTGACAGGCGACGGGGCATGGGAGGCTTTCGCGGCTTCGCAGCTTTGGGGCGTTCGGGACCCATCATGGGCGATCTAGCACTAGCAGTTGTTGTCGAGCGTGAATGCGATCGATCGTGGGCGGACGGGTCGGCCAGGTATTGAGAGCCGGAGCCTTGGGTATGTATAGAACCTGCAAGCGCACGGGGGTATGATATCAGCCAGGGGGTTTTCACGTTGGGCAACTGGGTAACTCGGACGACCAAGACTCGTTTGGTTTCTGGGCATGCAACAACACAGCAGCGGGTCGTACGTACCGTAGCCACCACCTTCTGGGCGCCTCCGCACCGTGTCGGTGGACTGGAAGGACTGGAAACTTTCGGAGAGACCTTCGTCGCGGGAGGCGACATAAGAGTCGAACCTTGAGGGCTGATGACGAGTATCAGTGGGCGATGCGGTGGTCGAGCTATCGTGGGACTGATGAGATGGATGGGACGGTGTGCCCGGCCCTGTTGAGGGATCCATGGTGGGCGACAACGAATAGGGCGACGAAAGAGCGCGCAGCTGTTTGGGGACGATGGAGCAAGATGGGTGGAGGAGATTGGCAAGGTGCCGGAGATGTGGGTTATCAGTGCAGGCGTAGGCGCAGGCGCGGGACGAGACGGCAACCCGGGGGTGGGAGAAGAGAGCGTCGGGTGGGTTGCCTCGGTTGGAGCTTGGAATTCTCTCGATGTTTTGCTGTCTTTGAACGGCGAGCTGGTGATTAAGCGATATGAGGAGAGGAAACCGGGAAGGGGAAGAAAAAAGATGTATTGTTGTGAGTGTCTGTGCCAGGCAAGGTGCGGTTGGGTTTAGGTAGGTCCAGGTCCAGGTTCAGGTTCAGGTTCGGGCTCAGTGAGAGAAATGTGAGGATTACTCGGAGAGCCCGACTATGGGTCGAGGAGTCGGTGACGGTGTCGGTGTCGAGGCCCGCCTTCCAGGCTGGATATCTGACGGGTCTCAGTCTGGTAGCCGAAGGTTTATTGCTTATAAACAATGGAGAGGAAGGAAGTCGGAGAAAAGGTCGAACAAGCGAACCAGGGAAATGTGGTGAAGTAGACCGCAGCCCGTAGGTAGGTGAGGTAGGTGACCGTGGTGGTGTGGTGTAAACAAGCTAAGTATCCCGTAGACGGTGACCAAAACACACAAACACACGATGGAAAGGAAAGGACGACCGGGGGGAACAGGAATGAGAATGATGATGGGATGATTAGGCTATATTGGGTTCGAGAAGAAAAGCGCAGTCTTTTTCCATTCCCGTGCGGCGGAAAATGTCTACTGGGCAAAAGGTACGGACGGACACACAGACAACGGGAGCCTGCTATCTGTCGAGCGTACGGAGTAGACGTTATTAGGTAGGTAGGTAGAAGGATGTCGAGTAAGAAGTACGAAGCACAAAGTATCGATGGATGACCCGAATCAGTAGTCGTTGGTGGTGGAGGTGGTGGAGGAGCAGTTCGTACCATGGAAGCTACTTGCCGGCTAACGGTGGGTGCTAGGTAAGCTAAGGTACCTATTGTGTTCCACCATGATCTACCCAAGTACCTACCCTACTTACTCTCTGCTACCTTAGTCTCTACTGCGTCCACAACAGTGTGTGTAGAGGAGAGCAGCGGAATGCTTGGGTCTCTCCTCCCCCAGATTCACACATATTTTACGGAGCAACACACCTCAATAAGGTGAGGAACTTGCTGCTGCCGCTGCTCAGAGGCACGAGACACTGGGCAGTGGGCAGCGGAGGTGGGATGGAATGTCTGAGTCAGGCGCTGCCTACTGTTGATCAAGCCGCAACCCCAAGTCTCCAACTAGCGGTCATGTGTACGATCTGGATGGCCTCAGATGGCGACTCTCTTTGCAGAAGAGCACGGAAGAAAAGCATGGAAGATGCTTTTATTGGCCCCGCGAGAGGAGCGAGGACCACTGCGAGGCTGCTTCTCCTCCGCAATGTGCTTGTCATCAGGTTCGAGAAGACTGGGGAAGATGGACAGGAGATCCCTCTTTTGTCAGTCTTGTCAACAGGCATGGCTGGTTTTGTAGTAGCCCTTGGTTGGTGTTTACATTTGCGGCTTGTACACGCACGCACACGCACACACAACACTTGGCCTGCTTTTTCTTACTTTTGGCGGACGGTTGATAGGTAGGGCCAAGGAGAAAAGTACATGCACATCGTGCAGCGGCACGCAATTTGGGGAAGGATTACCTTAGGTTTCCGAGTGGAGATCACTGGTACTTTGCAAAGGGGGCACTTGGGGTTCCGAAGGGGGGTTACTGCACAGTAAACACTTGAATTCAGTGTCGACTTTGAAGCCAGCGAAGAAGCGGACGGTGGAACGGGAGCATGGATCATGGACCTGTCCCGAATCAGACTAGCGCCCGCGTGCTTCAGAATCGCCGCTGGCACAGGGTGCAACCTCCCATCAGCCGCGACTGGCGAACCTCGAATCCTCGAGTCCTACCTAGTGCCTCCCGTTCCCATGCCATGCCCCTTCCAAGGCTTCCATCGGGCTCCGTCGTTTCCCATCTTATCCTCGCCGCCAACTCAACCTCACCTCAGCCTTCCCATAGGTTCCGGGCTTCCACGGTTATCACCGCCTCTTAGACTCTCACAATATGCATCCCACGCCCTGTGCTATCAATCCTCTCATGATGATTCGACATCTTCCATCAGTTGCTCGACATGTGCTCTGATCTCGTGCTGTGCTCCACTTGCCCATCTGGGAGAGAAAACGTCACCGTACTCCGTATGTACTTGCAGGCGCATTTAGCGTTCCATTGCACCTTCTCTTGCAGCAACAACCTTGGGGAACAATCGCACACGGACCATGAGTCTTCCCATCTATGAGATCCATGATTACCTAAGATTCGGGAAACGGCAGATCTACACTTCCGGTAGAAGACTTACCTAAGGTCTAGCTGCACTCAGATTCCGTCCGAGCTCAAGCTTGGAATGGGAAAAGTGGATCGTAGCTTTTCCGGAAAGATGCCCATCACGTGATTTATGGCACTGTCGAACGCGTCGACAGTCGTTTGCCTGCTGCGGCTTGCGGCTGACTGACTGACCGACCGACGGAGCCAGCCAGCCCAGCCAGACGTCCAGCCCTGTCACTCCCAATCCATCTGTGAGCTCCCACATCGACAAGCTTCCATCATCACGACACAACCCACCACCACCACCAACGACCCCGGCAACCTCAATCATTCAACCCGTCACGACCCCGCTCCCGACGACCGATTGGCTCCCCCCTCACTGGTCCACGATCAATCCACATCGACGATAGCTGCACCAAAGCAACATCACCACCACTACTCGTCTTCTTCCTTAACCCTCGGGGCATCCATCACGATGGCGCTCGACAGCTACTATCAAAACAAGATCGAGGCCATGAAGCTCGAGATCCTCAAGGGTCAAGCAGTTCTCCGCCGTCTCGAAGCCCAAAGAAACGACTACAACTCCCGCGTGAGGCTACTGAGGGAAGAGCTGGGTCTGTTGCAGCAGCCTGGTTCCTACGTTGGTGAGGTCGTCAAGGTCATGAGCACGAAGAAGGTCCTGGTCAAGGTGCATCCCGAAGGCAAATACGGTATGTCACAATCCTACCAGCTCTACGTTCCATGCGGCTCGTTGCTTGCGTCCCTGCCACCTCAACCTCTTCAGGCCCAATCATGTCAATAACATCAGATCGAACTAACCCCTCGCAGTCGTCGACATCTCCGACAATGTCGACATCACAAAGCTCACCGTCGGCAAGCGGGTAACCCTGCTTTCCGACAGCTACAAGCTCGAGAAGATGCTCCCCTCATCCGTCGACCCCCTCGTCTCCCTCATGATGGTCGAGAAGGTTCCCGACAGCACGTACGATATGATTGGTGGTCTGGATCAGCAGATCAAGGAAATCAAGGAGGTCATCGAGCTCGGCCTCAAGCACCCCGAGCTGTTCGAGTCGCTCGGTATCGCACAACCAAAGGGTGTCCTTCTCTACGGCCCCCCCGGTACGGGAAAGACGCTGCTCGCCCGTGCCGTCGCACATCACACCGACTGCAAGTTCATCAGGGTGTCCGGATCCGAATTGGTGCAAAAGTACATTGGTGAGGGTAGTCGCATGGTTCGCGAGCTCTTCATCATGGCCCGCGAGCACGCCCCCTCCATCATCTTCATGGACGAGATCGACTCCATCGGTTCCTCCCGTGTCGAGGGCTCATCCGGCGGCGACTCCGAAGTCCAGCGCACCATGTTGGAGCTACTCAACCAGCTGGACGGTTTCGAGCCCACCAAGAACATCAAGGTCATCATGGCCACCAACCGTCTCGATATCCTCGACCCCGCCCTGCTGCGTCCCGGACGTATCGACCGAAAGATTGAGTTCCCTCCGCCAAGCGTCGAGGCCCGTGCCGACATTCTCCGCATCCACAGCCGCAAGATGAACCTGACAAGAGGCATCAACCTCACAAAGATTGCCGAGAAGATGAATGGCTGCTCCGGAGCCGAGCTCAAGGGTGTCTGCACAGAGGCCGGCATGTACGCCCTGCGTGAGCGCAGAGTTCACGTCACCCAAGAGGACTTTGAGCTCGCCACCGCCAAGATCCTCAACAAGCACGACGACAAGGAGGTGTCACTCGGCAAGCTCTGGAAGTAAGTGCATACCCGCAATTGGGGGTGTATGCAACGAGAGGGAGAGAGAGAAAAAAGAGCAACAAACGATCGACGAAAACATGTTTACTCGGCTGGCGGGAGTCGGCAGGCAGGCAGGCAGGGCGGAAGACTCAGGAGAGGCGGCGATGGAAACAGCGTCTGCGCCCATTTGCGCGCGCATGTGGCGCTTGTACGGCTAATTATGTACGACTACATAGAATCATGGAATCGGCCACCATGACATTACACCGTTCATCACCTTTTTTTTTCTGTCGTCTCCGTTTTTTTTTGGCGGTACTGGTAGGCGCTTGATGCCACGGTCCCCGACAAAGTGACCTCACCTTGCCTTGACCAACGCACGCCTGCATACTCACAACTCGCAAATCCGAGAAGAGGAAGGGAAGGGGGGCCCTTGGTGTATGTACCCCACCGAAATGCCGTACATCATGGCCGTTTTTTTTTCCCCCATCGATTCACCCCTCGTCTTGACCGCCTGCTTCAGGCGGTCCATCGTCCTCGAGAGAAGGGTATAGACCAGTGTGGCCAGATGGACGGCAGATGGCGAGGACGTGGAGTATCGTCATCCTGAGACAAATCACTTGTGAGAGATACTCGGTAAACTCGGTGGTGTTGGAATTTAACAGGTGGATGACCAGTCAATTCGGTGGTGTTTCCTCATGGCATTGGTTCACTCGTATACTACATCCACTTCGCTTCACGAAAAATCAAAATTCTAGGTTGTGAGGTCAAAGGAGGAGTGAGCATGCCAGACGGCAACTCCTCTGCTCTTTCTCTTTCTCTCATTCATTCAAGCGCCTCTATAATGTACAATTCCAAAGGACCGACCGCAGTCGAGATCCCCAACATGCTGGCGTCGTCAGACACAAAAGTCGAGTACCAAACGCCATGCATCATAATATATATGCTCTGAAATGCCCAAACGCCTTTAGCCTCATGCCTGACCTGGCCCGGTGTGTGCGTCTCTCTTTCCGTAGTGCCTTATTTGCCGTAAAAGAAAAATGCACAATGCCATCTTTCTCATCACTCGCCGATATTGGCGTATTCCGTCGTCCAACAGGGGTATCGAATTACGATTCTCCACGAGTTCCATTTCCGGTTTTCCATCCGTCTCCCTATGCAAGCCATGCCACATGATTAGTTGTCCCCTCTAAGCTGCAAGCTTCCACTTCGTGCTCTCCCTCCTTTGGGAGAACCTGAGCTCTTCTCGTGCCATCGCCATACGTATTCAACAATCGTCTCGTAGCACAAGACGTATTGACGCAGGCTTTGCACCATGCTGAGTCGTTGGTTGCGGAAATCCTCAACCGTCTTCTGGATGAGATCCATAGTGTCGCTGTCGTCCGCCAACCACGCTGTGTCTAATGGGGTTCTGTCTGGAGAGCCCCGTCGCACGTCGGCGCTAGTGCGACGGCTGCTCGGAGTGAAATCAAACGTCTTCTCCCGAGGCGAAGACTCCTCAGATCCGCTCATCTTTATATCACCGTCCGAATCCCGCTTTCTTACGGGCTTCGTGGTCGTCTTATTTAGTCGTTGCCGCTTCAGCATATCGATAACGCTGTCTACAGTGCAGAAGGTACCGGTTCGACCACATCCCGCAGAACAATGCACCAACATTGGCCTGGCCCTCTGGTCCGTCTCCGGCTCGTCATACCAAGCAATAGGGCCTGATTCCGGGGACACACGGGCACTGCTCACGGAGGACGTATCGACCGGCAAAGCTGAACGTTGCATCACGTTGGCTAGGTCCACGAGGGCCAGCAGATGTGACGGCTGCGCAGGCGCTCCAAAGTCGGGCCAGGAAGGATAGTGCAAGTGAGTGATCTCACGAATGGGCGCAAAGGGGTGTGAGCCGTGAGACAATGCAAACTTCCGAATGATGACATGCGGCGTCTCGCCTTGTGGAGGGGATGGCGAGGCAGTTGCGTTTGATGCCTCCAGGGTAGTCGTCGTCTGCGCGCGCCGGCGTCCGGCTTCCGCTGCAGCTGCAGCAGAAGGAGCACTTGACCCCTGGTTGGTACGGTGCTTGTCAATGTCCAAGGACACTTTCTTCTCCGATAGCGGTTTGAGCTTGATCGAGCCAAAATCCCTGCCTTGCCAGTACGGGTGGCATTTAAGCTGGCCTCCTTCCGACTCCGCGGTCAACATGACGACGACACGGATATCTTGTTCCCAAACAACAGACCAGAAATCCTTCCTTGTATTAGTGTCCAATATACATATCGCGGAGATCTTGCCGATAGCTTACCTCAAATGTGGCGGGGAGCGGACCCTGGGTAGCGATGTACCTCTTATTGCTCCGAGATGCCTTGACGTGACTGGCATTGACGTAGTCGCAAGCCCCCTCGGAACGGCCTTGCAATTTGACCCGAGCGTGCTCGAACGGCAAAATGTCCTTGTAGCGATTTTTGCCGCCCTTCTCAATACCACAAAGCTGCGGAACAGTCTTGTCCTTTTCACTGCCACTGAACATGGAGTAGGCCGCCTTCATCCGCGACTGCTCAGCCTTTTCAATGTTGAGGAACTTGTCTGATACTTGCTTGCCATGATCGCTAGGCTTAGAGGCATCACGGAGCCATCTAGGTAGCGTAGGTGACTCCAGCCCCGACGGTCGAGCAATGTCCAGCTGACCAACTCCATCGGCGAGATCCATGTTCTGACGAATATTTGAGAAGAACGGATTGGCGTTGTTCTGTGTCATTGGTAGCATGACACCTCCAATGACAGGGGCGATGCCGGGCAAGTTACCGTCACCCGATGCTGCTGGGCCGGAGCCGCTCGCTGGAGGACCGAATCCCTCATCCACAAGGTCGGGATAGGCGTCAGCGAAAGCATTGAAGCCACCCCGCAGGATGTACATGTTGCCGGAGTACCCCTCATTCGTGAACTTCTTCACCATATTCATACACGTAACGGCGTCACGTTTCTCTGCAGAGTAAGCATCATAGACAACAAGGTGCTTCGTCGACTTCCACTGTGAAAAGCGCCCCTGCATATCCGGGCTTTGAAAGGTCTGCTGGAGTTTCGTCAGGTTGAAGGTAGCTCGCTTTAACAACGTTGTCGGAATGCAGAGATTGAGCGCGCCTTCGATCCGAGCTTGGGCATATTGCTGTGACACTCTCAAGTCCAGGAGCAACAGATCACTTTCTGAACCATCAGCCTCGATCAGGTCCTTCAATTGCGACGGCGCTATCAACGAGGGGCCGCTCTCCATAGTCGGCGGCACGGTCTCGGCGCGTGGCTGGTTTGCTCGAGCAGCACTCGGCGCTGGCGCATCGGGTTTGTTCTGTGAGATGGATAACCTGGGGTGACGGTCCTCTACTTTCGACAGTGTTGTTCTACGCCCAAAAGGCGACTCAGATTGCATCGGCGATTCGAATCTTGGCATGTTCAAATTGAACATCTGTGGTGGTTGTATCGACGCTTCGGAGTTTCGCTTGGAATCCAACGAGGCGTATGCTGAGTCGTTCAAGCTTTGCTGGTCAACTTCCTTGCTATGCTTTCGCTCCGTGGGCATTCGAGGTATCGAAAAGTCCGAGGCGTGGTCGCTGGCATGCGTATTCCACCGTGGCGGTCGAGGACGAAGAGTGGTGGGGTTCGGGGGAGCTTGCGGAAAGTGCGAGGAGGAGAGGCTGAAGCTCACACCGCGATTGAGGTCGGCTTGCCGTTTGAAGGCCTCATAGTCGGGATTAGCATCGATGGGGACTTGCTTGGGCAGCGCGGCGCCGAATGAGCGGACGGACGAAGTCGGGGAGCTCCAGTTGTCTCGTGGCATGGAGGCAGATTCTCTTGGATCGACGGACTGCTCGACAACAAGTCCAAAGTAGTTTGGACTCGCGGCCCTGGCCTCTGCCTGTCTTGCCGGAGTAAGGTTCCCGTTCCCGGGAGGCATTGACTGGCCCACGGAGTAGGGCATTCTTGGAGATGCCACGGGAGTAGAAGGGTTAGGAGTCTTTGCGGGCGGAACGGCGAGTTTGGACTGTGAGTGGGAGTGGCTATGAGAAGATCGCGGCGCAGGCGAGGGCCTGGGAGCCGAATGGTGAGTCTTCATGGTGTAGTGGACGGATGTTGCTCCGTCGTTGCTCCTCTTGTCGAGCATGGTTAGTGTGTGTGTAGGTGTAGGTGGTTGTAAAGAGGATGGGATGTGTGAGAGAGAGCCACGGATGTTTCTGGAGGATAGGTATTGTTCCGGACGCCTGGCCAAGTGTTGAAGGCCCTTGGTCAACAATCAAAGCGCCATTCCGGTATGGCGGCGTTTTTTTGGGCGGGACGGTTAAGGCAAGGTCGGATAGGGTTCAGGTAGATCGGAGGGAATGGGAAGGGAGGGAGGGTGTGCGGAAGAGGCTCTTTGAAAGGGAAAGGGACAGGCAGTGGGGGGTCTTTTAGAGAGAAAAGAAGGTTGCGGGGGGGTTCTGATGTGACGGCACAAGTGGCGATCTGAACCCGGTTTGGACCTGGGGGTGGTGGTTGCTTGGCCCTTTGCTTGGTTGAGTTGTGACTTTCTGAAGCGGTGATGGATGCCCTGGGCGAAGGATGACGGAGAGCAGAGGCAGAGAAAGAGAGAGAGAGAGAGGGGATACACCTGATGGTTATTACTCTGACTCTGGTTCTAACTGTCTCTGAAGCTACTCTCAACTGCGAAGAAGACAGGATGGTGTGGTCGAGAATGGGCTGGGCTGAGCTGACGGGGGCCGGACAAGGTGGTGGCGTTCGGCGTCCCGAGAACCAGTAGAGAGAGATTGAGAGAGCGAGGACAGTGACAGTGACAGTGTGACTGTTATGTGTGCTCTGGTAAGGTGCCGTACAGACGGACTATGGATAATACTCTGAATCGGTATGGGTAGTATGGGAAGTAATAGAACGAAGACGCCTCGGGTTGAGCGTAGCGCAATGGAACTCTAGCAGCGGGACAACACGACACGACGGCGGAGGACGAAGTGGGCGACCAAGCAAGGTCCAAGGAAACAGGCACTGAGGCGAGCAACTGGGCAAATGGGCCAGCGGGGGGGAGATAGCTACATCAAAGGCGCACCGGACACGCAAAGGAAAAAGGGAGGACCTGACTTGCTAGGTCTGGGGGTGTGTGAGAAAGACAAGGCGAGCATTGGGAACAACAATTCCCAGGAGAAAAGGGCAGGGGGGAAAGACGGGAGAGAGAGAGAGAGGGAAAAAAAGGGTCCAGCCAGGTCTTGCTTGGGAGAGGAGTAGGAGTGAATGGAATGGGAACGCGCACGAGAAAGCAGCAGAGAAGAAGAAGGGGGGGTACCCCTGGCTTGCGGGCAGGGAAGGGATACCTACCGACTTGGGTGTGGGAGCAAGAAACAGGTGTGGTGTGTACTAATGTGTGCGTGTGTGTCTCGCGGCAGCTAGGTATTCTCTTCTCTCTCTCTCTTTTCTAGTACCCTTTTTCTAGGTATACTTTTTTGGTTTTATTTCGGACTCTGAAGCTGGTTGGTTGAGCTTGGATTTGCTTGTGAGAGTTTGGACTTGGGTCAGGGGCGTACCGCATTCACATTGGATTCTTCTTCTTCATGAAAGACGATGGGATGGTGGTCTGTCTGGGCAACGGCTTGCAAAAACCAATATGGCTAGAGCTGTGCAAGGCAAGGCAAAGCAGGCAGGGCAAGGCAGTGTGTTCTCAGCCCTCTCTGCAATTTGAAGTGTTGAAAGCACATGTGCGGAACCGCATTCTCTAGCGGCGGTACGGAGTGAGTAAGGAGTACGGGATATGGCGTTGGCAGCAGGCACAATATCGACGGCTGTCCCCGGGCCAAAACGGTCCAAGCTGGCAAGTTGACGGTGTAAGCAAGATACGGGGATCCGCAGAGGCGCGTCCGAGTTCCAACGACCAAACAATTCTAAAGACACGGGTGCTGGAAGCTGGACAGAGAGGCAGTGGGAAGGAAAGGGCAGCACGAGGGCATGGCATGGCGCGCAGTGGGGGAAGAGAAAGGACAGAAAAGAGGGTGTCATGTCTGATGAGGTCGTGTGTCGTCCAGAACGGGAGGGATCGGCGCGTTGAGGTTAGCTCGGCGGAGTCTCTGACATCAACCCTGTGTGAGACACTAGTCATCACGTGAGGATCCCGATGCACATGATGCATATACTGCACGTATAGACACTGTGTTAGTAAGCACACCCGCCGGGAAGGACGATCGTAACAAAGGCACTCGCACGGTAGGAAGCTCACCACTTATTCCCACAGGGCCGGTGTCTCGTCCACCGCGTCATAGAATGGGGGCGCTCCTTTGACGGGGTTCTTCTATCGTCTCCCATTGGACAGACTCTCGGTTGTGCGTCCCTCCAGAGATGAGCTATGGCGCAAAAGCAGAGAGCGCAACCTTCCCACGGATGAGAATTCGTTCTTTCTTTCTACCTTGGGTAGGTCACCTAGGTAAAGTACCGAACACGTACTGCTTATTCCCTCCTGCCTTTGAACCACACCTCTGGATCCCCCAACCACAGAAGGAGACAAGGAAGCAGGGGCTTGAAGAGAAGGTTTGATGCTGCAAGATCGCAAGGCTCGAAAAAGCAACACAGAACAAGTCGACAACACCATGTTCCGAAACACAAGACCCAACAAGCGCAAGCGCAGGCTAACGAATCCAGCAGTCGGCTTGCAATAACCAGGCCCGGCTACCTATGCTCCTCTACCTTACCTTATTCTGCGAGCTGACCAAAAGCCAGTGGAGGTGGTATTGACAGGGCAAGCCCCCATCACCTTAGCCGCGCAATAGGCAGCAGGGCAGAGACCGCGACGCCCACCTCGCGAACACGCACACACCGTTCAAGACACAACGGTATACATTTGCATATACCACAGGCCATGCTCGCCCTTGTTCGACCTAGGATGCAAGCAGGCGCTCTACTGTGTACAATAGCGCTGTTGCGGCCATCGCAAGGCCATCACAATAGAGCGTCGCAGTTGAATTCAACACCAGCCAATTGCCATGGAGAATCTGTTCTGAGGGATTCACAGGCCAAAGGTACCGATACCTTCCCTGCACCTTGCGCCCTCCAAAGTTGCCCAGACTCGAGATCTCACTCTTTATTTGGAGAGTGGGGTCCGCATGGTGCAGACGTCATAGGGCCCATGTAGATGAGCAAACTAGCATCATCATCCCAAGTCTCGAAGAGTCTGGACCCCTTTTCGACGCCGCCAGCCAGCCAATCGCACATCTGCGCTCAATTCGTGTGGGAGCATTGGATATGTATCTGCTCCAACCACAACCACAGTACCTTCGAATACGGGCACTGGGGGAACCGTTTTTTTGCAGCCATGAGTGTTCCAGCCTCTGCATACCTTACTACGTAGTTACGGCGTAAGATCATCTTGCGCGAATCACAAAGCTATCGAAAATCCGCCTCGTTGCCTATTTTCAGCAAATGGTTTCTGGTCCAATCTGCTGAACAGAACCATCAGGCCATTTCGCCCAGGAGGCGAGAGTTTGGCATGATTCCTCGCCAAATTGGCTTTTCTGCAAACCGCCCCCCCCCCCCCCCCCCCTTGCTGACGGTCCTTCTTTGGGGAATGACGTAGGCAAGCATTACGAACGGTCAGGTACCCGTGCTCCATTTCAGCTGACATTTCGGCGTGGGGCCCCTCTCTTTCCATTCGGCGAACATTCGTACGTACATAGTAGTAGTACCACCATGAAGCCTTGAGCCTTGAGGTTCAGGTAGCCATGTACAGCCTACCGGCAGCTGCGTGACACAGCAAAGTTTATCAGCTTTGCAACTTTGTCTGCCCAATTCGCTCAAACTCTGTTCATCGTCCCAAGGGCCTAGAACTATTCCATCAACTCTGTTCGACTCGTGTACCTGATGCAGTGGTGATGATGCGCCGACTACTAGGTGTCCGACGGTTAGTCCCCAAACCTGCCGATTCCCAGTCATTGTCGTCTGCGATGCCGTCAACAATTGTTTATGGGTTTCTACGAGAATTGTGAAATGGAAGCATGGCAGGGCATCATGCCGGAAAGTCGCCGAAGACAACAGCGCAAGCTTTTGCATGTTGACATGGTTCATAGAGCAACGCCACGTTGTCTGGATCCGTACCTACCTGATATTTTGAAGATCCTCAGGCTTCAACGGTCAGCAACAAGAGTGACATTCAATTCGAGTACACACAATCAGGCACACTTGAAACGGGGACGCGGCCATTTGCACCGGTAACGCTGAGATATCGATAAACATCTCCCTTCAGGTGAAGCGCCAGTCCCATTCCAACTTTCCAAGTTTGGCAGGCCGTCGGATGACACGCTGGATGGTATACGTACACGACATAAGGTACCTTACGGTAGCTAAGGTGATTTACTAAGACACTTGGTGGTTTACTAAGACACTTTGGTTACTTTTGAGAGGAATCTGGCAGGTGCTACGAGTACCTTCTCTTGCCCAAGGTCATAGGTACGCATACACGCGCGGAAGGTATGGATGTGTTAGTACCTTCCACGTTGACAACAAATGCGGTCCCAGGGAAAGAACAAGTTCGGGTCGGAGATATTCATGGCCGCTGCCATGGCAGATTGCCTCAGCACGTAAGGTCTCGTGGGGGTACGTCTATTCCGTACTCCGTCCCTACACAGGTAATCGCAAAGTTCCCAAACGTCGCCAAATCAAAAGTTGGAGAAGGCACACAGCTGGAACGGAAAACCTCCACCGTGGTACCGTTTTCCCATCTTGTGCTTCAGCTCCGACTCAGCCCTCACTTGTGTTGGTGAGGGTTTTCCCATTTTCTTTTCCATTTCCAAGTTTATGGCAAATTGCCTCCACTCCCACGAGTCCCACACGCCCCCCGTGGCCACCTACCTTGACCTAGGTACTCAGACGACGTACTGCGTAGGCACGCTAGGCCACTACTGCGTAGGTATCGCTGCTGTCTCGCCCGATATCCCATGTTCCCTTCCCGAATCTCGTGCCCGTCTTTTCTCCAAGTCTTCCATTCTTGGCCCTCCCCTTTCTTGCCCTCATGTCTCTTGCTTTACTGTTTTCGTCCAGATGCCTGAGACTTGAGCATCTTCCTACCTACCTTCCTAGCCTAGGGCCACAATGCAGAAAGCGAGGGGGCCCGATGCCAATGGAATTGCTCATGGGAAATTGCCCACCAATTCCATACGGGCATTCCTCATCTTTTGCATTTCTCCCATCTTTTCCCCATCCTTTGGCCCCTTCACCCCCGTGCCCTTCCTTCCGTTCTCCAAACTCCCCAGTCTTCATCTTTCCCATCCCGTCTGCCCGTCCCCCGTTCACCCGTTTCTCCCCCGTTGATTGCCGGACTTCTGCCCGGGCATCCATCTTCGGCCGGTGGATTCCTTCCGCAAAGCGCAGTCGTAACCCCCCCCGTGCAGCGTGCCCCTCTCCTTGATCCTCAAGCCTCAAGCCATTGGGTCTCACTCTGCATCCATCGCACCCGTACATCGCATCCATGGTTCCTCCCACTCCGTCCCATCCATCTGGCACACTGGCATTGGCATGCCGCCCTGTTTTTCCCTCACCGACACGAACAATTGACCAGCTTTGATCAGGATTCAGCAAAGAACCAATCCCCACTCCTCCTTAGCTCGCGCGCCCAGCATCCCAAGCGTCCCGCTCGCTGACCGTTCGAGTACCATCGCTTCTTGTAACCTCCTGGGCAGTTGGCACTAGGTAGGGACGGCACATTGGAGAAACAGGGGACACGCCTGTCACACGGACACCCGCACCGGACGCAGCTCCGTCCCATCTTGCACAGCTCGCTCCCTTCCAGTCTGTCTTCTGTTGCAGCAGCACCAACACCAGCACCAGCGGCACCACTGGCTACAAGGTCAACATACCAAGCGCCCCCTAACCTGTTCATCCCCCATCGCAGCAGAAGCTCAGGGTCCTGGGGCTCCCACCGAGCGATAACGGCAGACGGCAGACGGCGCCTTCATCAAGTCATTACACCAACATCCCCCGGTTGTCTCATTCTCAACAACCCAGCGACAATTGGATGGTGAACTAGCTCCCAGGTGTGCCACACTACTTCGGGCATGGCACTCACTCCCTTGAACCCTTGAGGCTTTTCAGCTATTCCGTCAGCCTACCAAAGACGTTCTGTTCGCCTCTGGCCCCGTCACGGTCATGATCAATGATCTCTACATTTTCAGGCCCACTAGATCACTCCTCGCGTGCGAGAACTTGAAGCACCGCCAACGGTACCTTACTCGCAAGGCCGCCCACCCACCACTCTGCTAGTCTTTGTTTGATCGGAGCAATCCAACCGGGACTCCTCTTCCTCGAGTCGTAAGATGCTGAGAATCTGGGATAGTGCCAACATTACCGACTCGCCTCGGTCCTTTGCTGCGCGGTCACTCGATGCCGGCTCATCAGCGACGGCTCTTCTCATTTGCTAGGTACAGGCTGCGCTATCTCTGAGGCTGCATAGCGCCAGGCCAAAGTAACTCTGTGTCATCTGCAGGGTTCTCGGTTCGCAGGCGGCAGACCCCAACGGCTCATCAAGCTGCCAAGGACGGATGCTACACAATCACGAAGACAGCAGCACTACTGGCCCACTGGGCAGAATCAACAACGCAGACAGAAGCCAAGAAGAAGTGTATTCGGCAACTCCCAACTCGAGACAAGTCCTTGTGTCCACTCACACGCCTTTGCGCCTTTCTACTGGCTTGAAACAACAGAACACTGATGCCTGTGGTCACCAAATGGACAACTGCGGTTCGTCCGCTTAGGGCCTTCAAACGCTTGTTGTGCTTTCAGGCCAGGGCCAGCGGTTCTGCAGCGGGAATTGGCCTCCCTCAGTTTTCTCTCAGATAACTATGGACCCTGATTTTTCTCACCTCTATCCGATTACTTCGTAGTCCATTCGTACTGCGATTACGGATACCTATCCGCGATCCGTCCAAATGGCCTTATTCTTTCGTCATGCAGCCGGCACCGTCAACCTTGAGCCCTGCGAACCCCCCTTTTCTTCAGCGCAATTCTTGTACCACCACTAAAGTTTCCATCTGCTCGGTGCAGGACCCGTAATCGAAACGTCATCACTTTCAGCACCGCCGCGGGCATTTGAGGGCTGTATCTTGACAAGAAAATATTCATGTTTGAGCCTTGGAGTCTTGGCAGTCTTCATCCGCAGGAGACGCGTCGTATACGGTACACGATGGACGGGAAAGGCGGCCATTCGTCAAAGTCTACAGGTCTGTCTTTGTCTCGAACTAGACGGACCTCGCGCCGTCAAGTTTGGATGCATGGCTGCTCATGCCGCCGCGCCGCGTTTCGCTACCCCTGCTGTGCCTAGCGTACACGGCTACGGAGTACTTCTCTTCCGCTGCTGGTTCAACGCGCAACGCACAAGATGATGTCGATCTGCTTTGAACAGAAGCAATCAGCTTCACAGTCCGACCGCAAGTCCGGCGCTGTATCAAACGAAAAATGGGCGAGTCAACCGGCAGCCCAACCGGCCGCCGTAGCCAACGCGGACTGGACCCCTTCTCCTCTCCCCCGCACCGGTCGTCTCACCAGGACGACTATCATAGCCCCCCTTGGAAAGAGAGAGAGAGAGAGACAGAGAGTCACGGGCACTGGCGCGGGATTAGGTACAGCATCTCCACCCACATCTCTCCAGGGAAAACCGTTCCATATCACACACCGAAACTTGCAACGCTGGCGTCTATTGCGATCTAGAACACTTCTACGTATCCACCTTCTCCACCTGTAGCACCCTCGCAGCAAACTCCTGGGCCTCTTTACTTTTTCTGCCCGCTAATCTTAGGCCCTGTCGCGGACGCCAGACAGGCCGGGGCCTTGTCTCCAGGATCACTGACTGCGCTGTCCCTCCTTCAGTGGTGTCTGTTCAACGTTGTTGCCCATCACCTTCTTGCTCCGGTCCGAGCCTGAGCCTGGGTGCTGTGTACTACCGGGATAGCGGATGTCCCTCCGTGAGACTCGAACCGAGTCAATGAAGTGTCTCGCTGCATGTTTTGCCCTCGTACTTGCTTTCTTGCTCTGTCTTGCGTCAAGCGATCTTGGGCTTTAATCTCTGTTGGAATTCTCATTCCCAGAGAATTGTCAACTGCTATTGATTGATTGTAATAATGGCCCTCTCCTGGGGGGTCCGTCTGTTTGCAAATGAAGGGCTGTGGGGCAGCCATCGCATCTTTACGGTTAGAAAGCCTCACTCAAAACCGACTTGGATTTCCGTGGGAAAAAAAAAGTAGACAACGCAGAAACAAACCGCGGGAGCGTCCCTTGTCACGACAAACTAACAAGATCAAGATTCCCGATCGATGACAATCGGGACCAGTCCTCACCCGTCAGGTCACTAATCTCACTTCAGCCTTACTTTCAAAATGATTCTCCAGCCTCCGGTTCACTCACTTTCGAGCTCCCCTTTCGGTGGAACAGCTACCTGCAACCTGCCTACCTACCTACTGATGCAAGTCACAACCGGCGCGGTAGAAGCCCACCGAGAAAGTGGATGAGTGCTACATCGGACGAGAAACAGGGGGTCGCCTTTTTGGCTTGTTCTTCAAGGCGACGTCGGGTTCGCTCATGACACGCTGAGAGTTCGGCGAACCCGTTGAAAGAACGAAAGTTACATGAACAAAGAACTCCACCCCCGGGAAATCCTGAAAATAGCTGTGGACATTCTACCGTAGTAGTAGCTACGCGTCTGCCTATGATGTCAGAGGCCGTTTGATTCCCTTGTCGCGTACTAGGTAGGAAGGTTGAGAGGACCTGGTCGTGTAGGTGAGGGATGTGTTTTGGCTTGGTGTGGTGTTGGCTACGCGCATCGCTCATTCGTTCGCAATATGCGCGGTCACTGGTTTAACGAAAAGTTGCTCGATAATCACCAATCACATGTACTATTCGGGGCGTCAATGTCGGCGGCGTGCTTGGAGGAAGTTTGTTTCGTGTTTCCGAGTTCTTTGGTGTCGGGACGTTGCGGCTTTGCCAACTTCGCCGACGTTCGCCGTCTTTCGGCGCAACGACAATTCACTGGTTCTTGATGATTATGATAATAACGACGGCTTTGGGTAGACGTGCGGAGAGAAGGTTGGCTTTGCTGCTGGGTTATTTGACAGTTGATGGGGAACCTGCTTCATGGTGATCGGGCGTCGTACGGTCTGGTGTTGATGTTAACGAGTTCAAGCAAAATAAAAAAGTACGATCTTGGAGCGGGCAAAATCTCGTGGAGAGCCTGCACCTGATACAGTGTCAGGGCAAAGTTGGAGTTTGCATATCCCGAATGATACTCCTTTCCCTTTCATGTCCTCGAATGAGAATCTCTTCTTGAAACTCTAGGTCTGCTTCGCCAACGTTGTAGCTGTTTTGACGTTGCGTGAGTGGACATATCAGCATGTTCGTCAGACTCCCTAAATGGCTCTAATAGCTCAACGAGTAAACAAGTATTGTGGGAATGTACGTTAGCAGGGCCAGCCTCTCGGCCTGCATGAAGTTCGATAATCTGTATTGAACTGCGCAGTGGTATGTGGAAGAACTATTTGTACGGCCCAGAGCACCTTCCAGATCCACCATTGCTACGAATATTACAACACGTATCGTTGAGAACCATGCTTGTATGACCTCTCGTCTGCTCTAGTGAGTACATCAGCGTACTATCAACCGTGTGCTGAGGTTGAACTCTGAACCGGGGATGGAAGAGCCCATTCAACTACACGTCTCGAAAGTATGATACTATTCATGAGACTTGCCGGAAGGGTGAGGATTCTCTATGTTTTTAAGCGCACCAGCAACCACCAGATACGAAATCAAATCAGTGTATCTTGATACTCTCTCTTCTCAAGGTTTCGCCCGTCTCGATACCTTCCCCCTGAGCGCTTGTGACCCCTTCTTTCGAGTTCCGTTGCGGTCGAGGAGGAAGTAGGAGGCAATGAATCACTCCTGTGACATAAATTCCAGGGCATTCACGAGGGCTCCTGTTTCCCATCGGTGTAGTACTTTTATTCTAGACGTGGGAGAGAGCCAGGAGACAAGAGCTGGGTTACGTATGACGATCTCGGCTCATGCCCATTCAGGTAGATATCCTTGGCTTCGGTACGTCAAGAGCAGACAATTGACGCGGTGCTGGAGCTTCTCTTGACGCTGATGAAGCACAGAAGCGGGATACAACTCGCAGAGAAGTCCTGATTGAGTAGCATCGAAAGATCACCCGAGCTGATGTGGGGAGGGTGGTCATCGACGAAGGGCCGTAAGAGGCTCGAAGTAGGAGAAGAGTACGGGTGCTGGTGGACGATTAGGAGGGGGAAGAGAAAGCATCCAGCACGGCACTGCGAGGTGGTGTTTGAGGGAGAGCTTAGTCGTTTTATTCATTTTGGCCTTCTTTTTTCCTTTCTGCTGTTTGTCGTTTGGAAGAAGATGTATCTCAACGTTCCTATTCCCCTTCCCGCAGCCTCTTCTCTACGATCGCCTTATCCCCTACTCGTTGAGAAGCGTGTACGTCGCCGTCTGGCTCTTACGGATACCCCCTGCCTCTCCCACAAGTTTACCAATCTACGTAAAATTAGACCTGAATGTCTGACGAAGAAAATTCGGAGCTTCTGCGTTATATAGTGGCGTTGATTGCTCTTGATGGACTTGTGATCCATGCTTCAAACTCATTGGATGTAAGTTCGAGACTTGGTTAAACTGCTGCTCTAGTAGAAGTCATGACCTGGGCGGACGAGTGGCTTGTTTCCTGAGAGGTAATGGTGGAGTTGGGGCTCGGATTTATCTTCTTTCACATGATCTCCAAGCGAGCAACGGGGCTTTTTGGAGATCTGAAGCAACGCTCTCGAGTGGATGTGGCGGTCGAACCCGTCTAATGCCTACGGTCGTCAGCAATTGTGAGCGCGTCTGATGAACCAAATCTATCAATGAGATTAGATATCCCTGGGGGTTATATTGGATGTATGAAGCTAGCTCTGATCTCTCCGCTCTCTGATGTCAGCCTTTTACTTCATCTGTAGAACGCCAATATCGCTCTACGTGAAAGTTCACCGGCCAAAACAGCCAGCATAGGCTTTGAATAAACGTAGATGAGTCATGACATGCTGCGGTCTCGCCTATGTGGTTTTGTCTAGTGACTTGGATTGATGTTGAGTGTTGATGATGGAGTTTGAGATGAGATAAGTGTATAGCTACGACGCCGAACATACCTCACCTGCACCTCACTCATTGACTTGGGTACGCAGTAGAGACTTGATCCTCACGCAGAGATGTAGACTTTGATATACACATACAACAAGTGGTCGGTCGTTATCATTATTATTCAGCTCGCTAGATGTATTCGCCTTAGTTTACGCCAATTTCTTCACCCCGGTCTGGGCACTCTATCACGATTTGGCATTGATATCTGGCTATTTTTGGGCTTGGAGAAATGTGATGGACCAATGGCCCTCGAATGGAAATTATAGCCACTTGATGACAGCGGCAATGCCATGTAGACTGTGATGTGGCAATTGCAACAGCATAGCAAGTCACTTACTTGAGATCCGAGTTCTTCACAAGTCAATAAAAAATGGCGCCTATTTGATCCTTCACTGGGAGGGCGAAGTATAGTATCAGGTTGAGCTTCTCAGAGGCCGTACGAGTTGCTTGAGGCTCGAGATCCAGCTACTCCGAGGAAGATGGACTCGAATAAATTACGTGGCGGTGGCTACTTATGCTGATTTCATGCTTTGAGCAAGTCGATTGATCTCTGGATAACTTCCTTGATCACAACAGGGTAGAAGAGGGCAAAAGACTGAGTAAGAAGCTCGTGTCGGAACATGAGGACGCGGTCAAGTACGCAGTCATTGAACCTCAGACAATCTGGTAGCACGAGAATGAGGTTTATTGACTTGTGAATGCCGCTGCCTAGGATTATACGGTCTTCAATGGGTACTGAAACCCATGGGGACCCAAAACCCGTTCCCATGGGACCTAAATACCCAAACCCGTGGGGACCCAAAATACCCATGAGAAACCAAGCCACGATAAACCGAACCAAACTTGAAGCGAACTAGCCGGGCAATCAGCCGGTCCATTTGACAAGTTGCTTCTCATACTGCTGCCTGTCTTATTATTGTCATCATGGTCATGGGAAGCTCTGTATATTATATTAAGGTCTCCAAGGAGTACATGAAAGTAACCAGCGAAGACGATCAGTTGCAGCGGTAGTGATATGATCAGGTTTCCGCAACTTAGGCCAGTTGTTACGATAGAGCCGATGAGACGGAATGCCACATGGCACGTCTTTTGAAACGAGGTAGACAAACGGAAATGTTTCTCCAAGGTCGATCGCCGACTAGCCGTATTAGTGCGCAGTCCAACAGCAAGCCCCGAGTCTAAGGCGTCACATCGTGTGTTCGGTCGGGTCACTAGAAGCACACAACCGCTGGGACATGAATCGCAAGCTAATCTGGAGGGTGCGAGCTACCACAACAGCGGGAGAGCGGAAGATGTTGGGGTGGCCGAGGGTAGGACATTATTCGTGAATACGGTCCGGGACGGCGCCACAACCGTTTGGAGTGTCCGTGGCGGCCGGTGGTGGCTTACGCAGTAGGTTGTCGTCGGTGGTCCTCGGGACCGGGCACATCCACGTGACTAGAGTCGCATCATGAGCATCTTGGCTGGAATATGACGCCAACGTCTTTCCTAATCCGGCATGGACCCGCGATCTTGCACCTGCAGTTCTCGCTTGCTTCGATACGGGACATGTACCGTTTCGACAAGGAACGATAACAAGGCAGCCAAAGATGTACGATGGAAAGTACCCGGTCAGGCCAACAGAACAACGCAGAATAGATCACATGAAAGTGCGTTATCCGGACTGAATGTAAGACAGAGTATCATCGGCTCCGGGTCTTCCGTGTAGAGTTCGGATAAGTATCACCGTGGGGGGGGGGATGGGGGGCTGGAGTGTGGTGGGATCTAGGCTGGAAAGAGTCGGGAGCACGCTAGCTTCGCTAAAGATGGAAAGACGCTAGTGCATATCGGTGGATAGTGCACTGTTTGTCATACCTGCAGATCCTGAGCAATTGCGCCAATGGCCCCAAATGCTCGGTCAGCAGGGCAAAGCCGCAAGAGGAGGGACAGCAGAGGGTGAATTTCACAATTAGTGGCCAAGGTATGGGAAACTGGAAGCTTCCGTCATTCCATTCCCAGCAAGTCGGTCCACAGTCCACAGTCCACACGCACAACACAACACAAACACACAAGCCCAGCCATCCATTCGCACTTGTTACACCACTCGGCACGCACCAAGCACCACCACCACTCCTCACCATCCACCACCAACCTAACGCCAGCACCTCCCGCAGCCCGGCCGCCAGCCATGATTTCCTCGGGCTTTCCTTGACTTCCCCCCAAGGTTGTAATGCGAACTTCTTGACTTTCCAACTTCACATACCACTTCCTTCGTCCCTCATACGGCAGACGCCTTCTTCTGACCTTTTCGGTTCTGCCTTATACCCAGTCGTTTTTCGTTTCTCGGGACCAGAAAATTAAAGGACCAACCCTCCCCTTGCAACACCTTTTTGTTGTTGTTGTTATTCCCCCCCCAAAAATCGACAGCCGAAATCCATTCGCTTGCCTGCCTACTAGGCACCTTGGCTTAATCCCAGGCTTCAGCCCGATCCACCTTGTTTGGGCGACCCGACCGGTTCCCCCTCGACCACCAACCGCGACTGCGACTACAACACGACACACAACCCCTGGTGACTCCTGTATCACTCGGAAACCTTCTCCGTCTTGAGAGCTTTCGACCTAACTACATCATCACCACCTTTGCCGCCCTTTCGCTCGCCAAATATCGTCTTTCACTGCATCAACCATTGCGAAACCGCAACCGCTCGAACCTCCGAAACATCCAAGCTAGGAGGCACGCCATACAACATGCGTCGCCCCTCGGCAGACCTCACCGACCCTTCGCGCAATCTAGAGGAGTCTGTTGGCTCACCATCGTCAGCCATGGAGGGAGCCGACGTTGACCTATCCATGCCCCCGACCTCCGACGAGGAGATGGACGACACTGACGGCCGCATCTTCACCCCGCCTCCGCACATCGCCGCCCGCTTCTACCGGCCCTCCCAGACCCGTCGCAAGGACTCAGCAGCCTCTTCCCGCCGCAACTCCATCTCTTCTGCACATTCCCGCTGTTCCTCGACCCAGACCTTCACCCGCCATGGAGACTCTGACCAGAGCAAGCACATTGCACAGCACCTCCGGCGCACGTCCTTTCTCGAAGACCGAAAAGCACGCCTCGCCGACCGAGCTGCCCACGCCGAAAAGGTTCGTCTGAGAGCCGCCATGGCCAAGGCCAGCCACCGCGACACCTCCCTATCCGAAGAACGAGCCATTGCTGCCCAACAAGCCCGGGAGCGCAACCTAGCCGAGATCGTGGCTTCCTGTGCCGAGGAGGTCAAGAGGGCCAAGGCCGTTGCCGAGACCATGAAGGGCAAGAGAGAACAGGAACTGGTCAAGCTCCGCGTTCAGATGGAAGAACGCTTGGCCGAGGCCGAGCGGCGGAGAGAAGAGTTGAAGGGCCGTAATGCCACCAAGAGGGCGCGAGGCCAGAGTCTCATGTCGCGGAAGCCCACCGAGGCCTCTTCCAATACCTCTGACGAGAAGCGTGCACGGGTGTTGAGTGAGCCTGAAGCAGCCGAAAAACTGCAATGGTGGTGGAAGAGCCTCAAGAGAAGAAAGGCTGTTGCTGAGTTCTCCGGGTTAGGCATCACCATTGACGGCGTGCGGGACACGTCTTTTGACCAAGTACTCGAGCTGTTGGCGCAAGAAGAGGTCCTCGTACAGACCGCCCGTATCCTCAGGATATGCGGCTTGCAGGAGGGCGAGACGGGGTCGGTCGAGGAGATGGCCGCCGTTCGCACATTTCTCAGCGCTTTCCTCATTCTGGGCCACCCCACGCAGGTTCTGAGTAACAAGGACGGCACGGGGGATAGGGAACAGGTTGGATTGTCACAGCCTCAACCAATGCCCCGTAATGACCTTGCTAATCCACAGCTGCAGGACCTCGTGACGAAAGCCCGAGATCTCCTAATTTCTTTCGAGAACATCATGTCGCGTCTGACCGCAGCCAACAATTATACCCCCCCGCCGACTCTACGTAGTGCACTGCCCGAGATTTATGCCACTTTCTACAATGCGTTCCTTGCATGGAAGTCTCGGGACTCGGAGTCTCTTGTTCAGCTGATGCTCTTGCAGTTTGTTGAGCTGGACATGATTTTGCAGACGGTCCAGGAAAGCACCGAAGACGCGGCCGCAGAGCAATACCGAGAGAGCATTAAGAGCAATCAAGTTCAGCTGATTGTGCGGATCAAGAAGCTTGCGGGCCAGGAAAAGGGCAAGAAGATGATTGGCGATGCCGTTCGCAAGGCTCGCAAGGCGCGAGCCGCAAAGAAGCCCACTGGCGATATGAAGCCTCGGGTCGCCGAAAACGTGCCCGGAGAGGCTTCCGCTACTGCCGAAAGCCTTGTGTCGCCGGATTCGCAGACCTTGACACCGCCGCCAACGCCGGCCAAGGGTCATACCAAACCACAGCCCATTGAGATCAAGCCTGGGTTCGGCGGCCTGTTGCCCGATAACAGGATTGTTGTCCACGAGCTTGCCATTAACCGAGAATACCGCATCCCTTCAAGCGAATACCGGGAACACCACGCTGCCGTCCAGATACCCCTATTTGCCGGAATGAGAGCAAGCATTGAGGAAGACAATATGGACGCTAGCTTTGCATATTTTGTCATCATGATGAAATATCTCAAGGACAATCTGCAGCGGCTCGTCAAGCCCGGTGCCTACATGCACACAACGATTAGTGAGATACTGGATGTCGAGGTGGCCGAGCGGCAGTTCCAGATGGGGAACTTCTCATATGAGAAGTTTTTTACTTCCATGGCAAACCTCTTGCCCAAGTTGTGCGCGCCATTCCGTGACGATGAGGCCAAGGATTTGGTGGAAAACAAACTTCAAAACGGGAGCTTGGTTGATCGCGTGGAAGCATTGACAGAATTTGTCGATTTCATGTTGTGCGACTACGTCAACTACATGTTCTCCACTGCAGCTCCTCAGTTGATTGAGTCTGCAACAGGGTATGAGAGGAAGAGGTTCACTGGGGCGCTTGAGAGCGGTGCACACGATTTGAGCGCGGCCGAGACGGCCTGGCGTTCTGCACGCTCCAAGGTTCTGGCGGAGGCTCGAAAGAGAGACCCGGAGGGCATCAATCACCCCAAGAATCGGCCAACGGACGACAAAATATACGCACAGTTGCTCGTCGACAGTTTTACGCAGCCGGCTCCAATCGCCGTTGACAAAGTACCCGAGATGTTGGGCTTGGACTACAAGCGCATGGTGCGGTTGTCCCTGGCCTCGCAGCGTATTGTCACCACCGGGGCCATTTTACTGCAATGCAAGAACCTCCTGAAGCGAGACGTCCGCACGCCGTGGAAGACGGAGGCAACACGGATCACAGCGGTGCTTGAGGCAGATCACGACAATGTCGAATCGACAGTACAGGGTGTCATGGCGGCACTCGAGGCTGGCAGGTCTATGCCAGCAGCGACCAAGACGCACCTGAAAGCCCTCGTTACCAAGGTGCTGAAGGCTAGCCAAGACTCGATGAAGAAGAGCATCGAGCCGACAGAGCCCGTTCTGCGGCTTCTCCTGGCCAGGCTCAGGGGCCACATGAACGCCAGGTTGACTGCTGGATCAGCAAAGGAGAAGCTCAACGCGGCCACGACTGCGCATGAGAAGCTGGCGGGTCTTGGCCTGGCGGAGTTCGCGGTGCAGGTTCGGGAGATGCTGGACGAGATATCCAAGGTCGGAGCCGTCGACAGAGCGGCCCACGGATCGTGGTGGAACGAAGTCGCGGCCAAGGTGGCGGCGGAGGGAGGAGCAACGGGCGCTAGCGCCAGCGCCGGCAGTTCGGCATAAGGTTGCAAGGCATGGTTGCAAGGCATAAGGTTGCAAGACGAAGAGCACGTGTGTATGCATGGTACGATATACGAGTAGAGGAGGAGGCATTCTTGAGAACTTTTTTCTCTTGACGACGTAATGATGTACTTGTTCGGGATCGAATGGGGGCAGGCGTTACGGTGTGGGATTGGCTGCTTTCGAGGCCGTTTTTCATGGCATGGTTGGGACGCATTGGGTATCTTGTGAATTAGCGCGCTCAGAGTGTTGGGAGGGAATTTGTCTGGAGGTAAGGGAAGGGAAGCACTATAGGTAGGCATCGATCGCGTTTGACGATGTGTTATACCAAGCGAATATTAGAGGTTTTGGGATGCCATAGCGGGGGAGGACTTTATACATTGAGCGTTGCAGAGGAAGAGCAACAATGGTTCACATTACAGCTATATATCTTTTCGGTTCGTTCTTACTTCGCTTGAGACTGTGATATGTTAATAATTAACTGAACTTATGGAATTCCACTCATTCATACCTCAAAGCATACAGATATCTACCTACCCTATATGGGGGCAGTCGTACCGAGGTCATCTCGCTTGTCGTCGGCGTTGAGCAATTCAACTTTTTTTTTTTTTCCATCGAGGGAACTTATGGTTGAGCACAAGCCACCACAGCCTCGTACCAGCAGCAGTTAGCCCCGTTTTCTGCCTAAACAGGCTAATTCCCGCGCCGAAGCGTCCGAGTTGACAGGCTGTGTGACCTCCTGAGTCTGTCCCGTCCTCGTACAGAGATTTATTTACAAAGTATTCCAACCAGCGTGAAGAAGGAATCGGTAGCGACGATGCACTGAGGCAATTGTCACCTGCCTCAACCTCATCACCAGCTCAGCTCTATAGGCCTTTCGTTTCTGCGTCCAGTCCGTCCTGGGCGGACCGATCAAACAGGATGAACCCGATCGGGCAGCTGGCCGGACGGACGTTTGGTCCTGCGGCGCGCGGTCTGGTCCGCGGCTGCTGTGTATCTGTACCACTTCCACTACTGCCATCACTTCTTGTAACACCAACATCATCGTCCTCTTTTGGCTCATCGGCGCCGGCTTCTTTTTCTTCATCATGCTCGTACAGCATCGGCTTCAGACGCCACTTCTCGAATTCGTCTGTCTTCAAGGCAGCAGCTCCCACCACGTCTACGTCTAATGCTCTCTGGTCCTCGGCTCCCCATGTTGGACGGATTGCTCGCGATGCCTTCATTGCAAGGTAAGTTTGTCTGGTCTGCTTTCTTTTGGTTTCTAGGTTCCCCTTCGTTGAATGGCCACCTTTCTATCTGTTGGGACCTTTCTTTTTTTTTTCCGAAGTACCAGCCTCATCTCGGATAACAAAGGCCTAGTAGACCTTGATTTACTCTGTGCTTTACCTTACTCTTTGGTAATGGAACAGCAACGATGGTAGAAACGGGTGTTCCTGGGCTGCCTGTACCGGAAGGTATTAGTGGCCTGCGCGCACCCGTGGACCAAGTCGAGCGTAGCGGCGCCTTGCTTGTGGTGGGCAGCATACTCCACGCTTACCTCACTCAATGAGTGGACAGGAGTGGACAGCCCCAGAACGCACGAGAGCTACCTACCAGCTTGACCCATGCAGGGACCTTTTGTGTGCCCCTCGTTGCCCCTCACCTCGGAGCATCACCATCGATCCACCCCGGAACTCTCTCCTTCACCTTGATCCAAACCCACAACCATACCACCAATCCGGATATCTGCCTCAGTACCTGAGAGTCTACTACCACGCGCCAGTCGTCCCATTTGCCGCTTGCCGCTTTGCCCATAATCCCAAGTAGGAAGGCACTCTCTTGTGGAGCTGGCACAGCTTCTACTCTGATCGTATCCATTACACTACTCTTCCTTTTTTTTCTTCCGCCTCCCTCCTGCTACCACTACTACCACCTTACTCTTCTTTCCTCTTCCTCCGTCCTCCCATTTTCCTATTGTCCTCCTTGTCTTACTACTCCTCTTTGCAGCCTACCTTGAACCACCCCAAGGGTACGAAACTGACATAAAGCTCGCCTCGCGGACAAATAGCTACCGCCGACCTTCTTCCTTCCCCGCACCCGCTTCCCACCGCAACTACTGCTCGACAATCACCACATCCGACAAGGCACTGTACGCCAGCAGAGTCGGCAACATGGCTGATCGCGAAGTTCTCCCCGAGTCCATTCGGCCCTCCCACTACGTCCTGTCCCTCCGTGATCTCAACTTCAAGGACTGGACTTACAAGGGAACCGTGACGTAAGGATACACCCCTACCCCTCACTCCGCCCGAGCTCCGAGCTTCAGCTTCAGCTTCAACTTCAGCACGAGCTGCAACCAGCACACCAAAGACGCGCCCGAGATGCTAACCTCTTGCCTGCGCCTCACAGCATCGACGCCGAGGTTGTCAAGCCTACCAAGGAGATTGTCCTCAACGCCCTCGAGATCAAGCTGCTCAGCGCAAAGATCGCCGTCGGCCACACCAAGTCGACGCAATCATGGGAGTCCACCAACTTCAGCTATGGCGAGAAGCAGCAGCGCGCTACCGTCACCTTTGACGAGGAGATCCCCCAGGCGCAAAAGGCTGTTCTGACCATTGACTTTGAGGGCATCATCAACAACGAGATGGCTGGCTTCTACCGCAGCAAGTACAAGCCCGCCGCCGAGCCCGCCAAGTCTGTTCCCCGCGACGACGAGTGGCACTACATGTTCAGCACACAGTTCGAGTCTTGCGACGCCCGTCGGGCCTTCCCCTGTTTCGACGAGCCTAACCTCAAGGCCACCTTTGACTTTGAGATTGAGATCCCCGACGACCAGGTCGCCCTCAGCAACATGCCCGTCAAGGGCACCAAGAAGACCAAGGAGGGCTGGCAGCTGGTTTCCTTCGAGACCAGCCCCAAGATGTCCACATACCTCCTCGCCTGGGCTGTTGGCGACTTTGAGTACGTTGAGGAGTTCACCGAGCGCCGCTACAACGGCAAGCAGCTGCCCGTTCGTGTCTACACCACCCGTGGCCTGAAGGAGCAGGGCCGTTATGCTCTGTGGCACGCGCCCCGCATCATCGACTTCTTCTCCGACATCTTTGGCATCGAGTACCCCCTGCCCAAGGCCGACCTGTTGGCCGTCCACGAGTTCACACACGGAGCCATGGAGAATTGGGGTCTCGTCACCTACCGCACTACCGCTGTCCTCTTCGACGAGAAGACGTCCGAGGCCAGGTACCGCAACCGTGTCGCTTACGTTGTCGCTCACGAGCTGGCTCACCAGTGGTTCGGCAACCTGGTCACCATGGACTGGTGGGATGAGCTGTGGTTGAACGAGGGTTTCGCCACCTGGGTTGGATGGCACGCGACAGACTACCTGCACCCCGAGTGGCAGGTTTGGTCTCAGTTCGTCAACGAGGGTATGGAGATGGCCTTCAAGCTTGATGGCATCAGAGCCAGTCATGCCATCCACGTGCCTGTCAAGGACGCCCTTGATGTCAACCAGATTTTCGACCACATCAGCTACCTCAAGGGTTGCTCGGCCATTCGCATGCTCGCCAACCACCTCGGTGTCGAGACCTTCCTCAAGGGTGTCTCCAACTACCTGAAGGCCCACCAGTACGGCAACGCCAAGACCAAGGCGTTGTGGGATGCTCTCACTGAGGCGTCCGGCAAGGATGTGAACAAGCTCATGGGCCCTTGGATTTCCAAGATTGGTCACCCCGTTCTGACCGTCGCCGAGGAGCCCGGCCAGATCTCTGTTAAGCAGTCTCGTTTCCTTTCCACTGGCGACGTCAAGCCCGAAGACGACGAGACCACCTGGTGGATTCCCCTTGAGATTGAGGGCAAGGTCGGCACCAAGGGCGTCACCTCCCTGTCTCTCGAGAAGAAGGAGGACACGATCCGTGATATCGACACGGACTTTTACAAGCTCAACTCTGGATCTTCCGGTTTCTACCGCGTCAACTACCCCCCTGAGCGTCTTCTGAAGCTCGGACAGCAGCTGGATCGCCTCACCACCGAGGACAAGATTGCCATCATCGGCTCCTCCGCCGACCTTGCCTTCTCTGGCTACGGCACCACCGCGGCTCTTCTGTCCTTCGTCCAAGGCTTTGCCAAGGAGGACAACTACCTCGTGTGGAGTCAGGTCCTTGACTCTATCGCACTTGTCAAGTCCATCTTCAGCGATGACGAGACGATCAAGAAGGGTCTGGAGACTTTCACGTTGAAGCTTATCAACGACGTCGTGGCCAAGATGGGCTGGGAATTCCCCGAGGGCGAGAGCTACCTTGACGGACTTCTCCGCAAGAGAGTCCTCCTGACTGCTGGTGTCAACGGCCATGCTGGGTAAATATCATCCACCATTGATGAGTCTATACAAGTACTAACAACCGTAGTGTCACCGAGGAGGCCACCAAGCGCTTCAACGCCTGGGTCGAGTCACCCGAGTCTAACCCCCTGCACCCCGCTCTCCGCACGCCCGTCTTCCGCGTCGCCATCAACAACGACACGGCCCGTGCCGTCGAGGCCTTGAAGAAGGAGTGGTTCACCACGCCCGCCATCGACGGCAAGGAGATCTGCCTCTCCAACCTTGGTTTCGTCCGCGACGAGAACATCATCAAGAACAACCTGCTCCCCTTCCTCTTCAACAAGTCCCCGCCCGCCCCGGCTTCGGACTCCGTCCCGTCCGCCGACATGCACTCCCTCGGCTCCGCTCTCGCCGGCAACTCGGTCGCCCGCCAGATCCAGTGGGACTACGTCAAGAACAACTGGGAGGCCTGCCTCGCCAAGCTCGGCAACCCCATTGTCGTTGACCGCTTCATCCAGGTCTCCCTGGGCAAGTTCACCGACTTTGAGTCCGTCAAGGACATTGAGGCCTTCTTCGCCGACAAGGACACGAGCGCTTTCGCCCGTACCCTCGAGACCGTCAAGGACAAGGTCCGTGGTCGCGCCGCGTACCGCGAGCGTGACGCTGCTAAGCTGAAGGAGTGGCTCGTCGCCAACAAGTATGCGTGAATCGACGGGGATGAATCGACGACAACTGGAGGAGTACAGAAAGGGAATATTCCGTCCAAGTTGTAGTCAGCTAGCTACAGAATGCTAGCTTTTTGTGGAAAAGCGAAAAAATCCAATCATTATTTACGTTACTACGTCTGTGGTCTTCCTTCGTTTGTCTGTTGATGCAATCTGAAGTGATACGATGTCAACCCCCCTGGCCCGAGGGCAGTTGACATTGCAGTGAGAACCTCACAACCAACCACGATGGTCAATGACAACTTTTGACTAGACCGCTTAATCGCCTATGGATGTTTACGAATTGCAGCGAACTGAACGACCCGTCCAACGACCAGCGAAAATTCCAGAGCAACGGCCTCATCTTCAGACCCACCACCTTCGTTTTTCAACATCGGGAGCCGTACGAGGGGAGCATAATGTAATTTGGGCAACATCGCACGTTTCATTATTTATACATTCGAGACGCCCAGGGAAAGCAAGTCGCGCCTATGGCTAGCTAGGTAGCCAGCCTGCTTTCCTTGCGTCTTGGTCCTCGAAACCTAATGTACGCTTTTGCAAAGAGAAGCTCAGAAGACTATAAAGGAAGACACAAAAACACAAAAAGCCCACCCGTCCATCATGAAACCACTCTCCGAAGAGGAACTTCCATGAGAGGCCTGAGATTAGCCCGATCAACACCCCCATTCAAACGCCGAAACCCGTGCAAAATCATGCATATCTTTTCATTCCATACACATCCGCCCCCCTTCCGTCTTTCTGGTTTGGTCGTTTTCAGTTCAACTGTGGCGGTATCGTACTGGAAGAGATTTGGTTTCTGGTTTTCGAATCGTAGACTAGTCAAACATGTACACGTGCCGTGCAGGCCAGGTAGTGTCGCATCAGCCTTGGAACGCAGCGCGGCGGAGATTCTGCATCATCCTCTCGACGATGGCCGTCGAGTCCGTAGGCACATCGGGCAGAGGAACGTCGTCCTCAGGAGTTTGATGGGGCGGGGGTAACGATGGCTGCGCTTGCATTTGATGTTGTTGTTGCGGCGGTGGTGGCGGCTGCTGCTGATTCTGCTGTCGATAATGCTGTTGGTATTGCTGTGGCGGAGGATGCTGGTGGTACTGCTGATGATGTGGAGGCTGCCAATGTCCCGGCGGGGGCGCCCAGGCTTGGGGCTGCTGTGTCTGCTGCTGCTGCTGCTGCTGCTGCGTCGGTCCCCAGTTTGAACCATGACTCTGGTAGCCTGGCATGGCAGCTGTCTGTAGAGGAACCGGCGACGGTGCGGACTGATGGGAAGGTGCTGTAGGCGTCGGCGGATTCACGCGCGGGGTGAGGGCAAATTGGGCCAAGAGCTCTGCTGGGTTGAGATGCTCAGTCCGTGGTCGGCTCGCGGGAGGGAACGGCTGGGCTGATGGCGTATCGTAAGCCTGAGATTGAGACTGGGTAGACTGTCGGGGGAACGCCGTAGTCATCGATTGATTCGTAAAGGGCATTCGAGAGGTTGGAGCCGGCACTGGTGTGTGCGGTACCGACACGGGGGCTTGAGCTACGGGAGGCGCCGTCTCTGTCGTTGGGCCAGCTGATTTTGACGATTGAGAAGCCGTTTGCGCGGTATAGCCATTGGTGGCTGCCGTCGGCGGTTCCTGGGTTGCATCCTTCCCGGGGCGAGCAGCCGGGGGTGGGTTCGTACCTTGAGCAGACGCTCCAGTTGTTTTCGAACTGGTCTTGGATGGAGTAGCAGCCGAAGGCATCTTGCCCATGGCTGCGAGATACTTGGCCGGGAGGGGAACCGGTGTCTGCTTCTCGGGGATCTATCATTGAGTCAGCTTGGGCTTGTTCTACTTGGGGAAATGTCATGTATTAGGTGGTCATACCTTGTACTGCACCTTCGGCGCAGCGGGCTTTGCTGCAGGCTGAGACTTCGTCTGGGTAGACTGAGGCTGGCTAGCAGGAGACTGCTGAGAGACAGGCTGTTGCGAGGGTTGATATTGTGCTGGTTGAGTATGTTGAGGCTGAGGATGCTGCTGTTGTGGCTGGTTTGCCCAACCTCCATACTGCGGCCGGATCGCTGGATGTAGCGGCGCCGACTGTGGCTGCTGCGGCTGCCAGCCCTGACTTTGGCCATGCGAGCTGGGTCGAGAGTTGCCTGATGCAGGAGAGGGAGATATCGATGAGTAAGATGGCGTCCTGGCGTGATTCTGAGGGACCTGCGGCGATGGTGAAGAATAAGGGGCCGCTGTTTTGACACCATACATTCCGATAGAACCTTGAGGCATGACATTCGTGAGTGTGTTGTGGTATGGACCGCCGTAAGCAGGTCCCTGCGGGCCCGTGTTCGGAGCGGGTGTCGGCGTGCCTCCCTGAATGGAGCCTTGCCGGTTTTTGAAGAAGGCTTCTGGAGACGTCCTCATGAGATGAGCTCGGAGGTTACCTTCATATCCGTTGGTGAATCCTCCCCATGGAGCATAGGGAGTTCGGTACGTCTTCGAGTCTCTACGGAGTGTGTGAGTATTATTAATCAAGTCCCTAGGGTTGGAAAAGTCTGACCTGTTGTGGTGAACCTGGAAGAATGCATATTTCATAGCAACAGAAGGCGTTGGTGCGGCCGAGTATCTCCGATGGTTCTGCTGAGTTGAGCCTTGCGAAGTACTGTGTGGTAAAGGAGGTCTGGAGTTCTGCGACGGCGTCGACCACGTTTGTTGCGTGGACCGCGCGCTGACTGCGGGTTGCGGTCCCGGGGTGCTGTACGGGCTCGACCGTTGCATCGAGTTCGGAGCCTCGTAGTAGCCCTGCCCAGCTGGAGCGGGACGAGGCATATATTGTTGATGTACGTCGGGAGCAAACTTCTGTTGAACAAACTGGGTACCCGGGATCGGGTATCGAGGATCAGCTCCGAAGTGGATCTGCTGTCCTCCGGGAGTCGGGGGCGCAGAAGCCTTGGGTGTGGACTTTTGCGTGGTGAAAGAACCGGTCCCAGCGTAGTTGGTTTCGACAGGTTTCCTGGGTTTGTATACGTATGGCTTCTCCGACTTGGGCCCATTCTGAACAGCGACTCCAGGCGTAAACACTGGCAATGGGGCTGGTTGTGGGGGAACAACCGACACCCTGCGATGCGACGTGCTTGCGGAAACAGGCTTGGGAGGCTTGGGAATGGTGTCAAGAAAGTTGCTCTTGGGATTGTGCAGCCGCTTGGCGGGATCATCAGAATACTGTGCCTTCGCCTCCGTCGACGTCTTGCCGAGATAGTGCCAGACTTGGCTGTCCTTCGACAGATCAACCTTGGTCTGGTTTGGATTAGTACACTCGTTGCATGGATGGAACTCTGCCCATGTGTAGCCTTCAACAAAGGGAGCATCTTTGCGGGGAATCTCATCAGCAGGGCGTTTCGCATTCAGTCGTTCCTTTGCCTTCTGCGATGATGGCATCGGGATAGCCTTGGAAGACGCCTTTGGAAGGTGGTAGTCAGATGGGTCGGGCAGTAGAAGCCACTTCCACTCAACCTCGAGACGGTCACTACAGCACGTCAGAATTTGTTGATCAAAGTTGTCGATAGAGACATACCCATTAGGAATGATATCAAGGAGGAACATCTGCTCATCGGCGCGATTCTCAACCACGACACCGGCAAAGATGTCGCCCTTGAAGTACTGCAACTGGCAGATGTCGCCCTTGGTAAGTGCTGCTGCAGCCTCGCGAATCCGCACATCATCCTCCAAGGAGTCACCAGTATGTTTCCTATCACGCTTGGTACGATGGAAGCGACAGCTGAACTCGAACGCTTGCTCCTTGTACTCGGTTCCATCTTCGCCAAAGACCGGGACTTCGGCTTCTTCGACAAAGACACCCGCGGCAGCCGCGCATGTGGCGTGGTAGGCCCGAGCACATTTCTTCTGGGAGCACTGGAAGCAGGCACCCTTCTTGGACCGACAATAGAGACACTTGAGATCCAGGCGTTCCTTGTTGATGTTGGCAACATTCGCAATGATCTCCTTGTCGTCGACGGTATCGATGTATGTCTCGGGCAGGTATAGCGCGCACATCCGATGGGCCTTGCGGCCATCGTCTGTTGGCAGGACTTCTGCACCAGGGATATCGCTGGGGCAAAGGCAGCACGTCGGCTCTGCGCGCGTCTTGACCTTGAGACGAATCCGCTTGGTCTTTGCCCTGCCTTCTTTGTCCCCAGCAGCGCGCTTTCGTTTGCGAGCCGACTTGACAATGCCGTTACTACCAGGAGGAGACGGAAGGCCAGTAGCGTCGTCTTCATCCTCATCCTCGTCCTCTTCGTCTTCTTCGTCAGTTTCCTCGTACTCGGGAGTGGGTTCGCCACGGAGTTTCCGTTCGATATCGTATACGTCAACCCACACGCTATCTTGCGCCTGTGCGCACTCGCAACGTTTGGCGATCTTGCCCATGGGAAGCCAAGAGTCGAGCGCAAAGTTGACAGCCTCGGCGCAGTTGTAGCCCAAGTTGTATCCAGAGTGGTAACCGTAGGGATAGGTTACGACGAATTCACCCGGGTACGAAACGCACTTATTAACGGTGATATTGTAGTGCTGCTTGAGGTGCGATGGGGAAATCAAGAATCCCTTGTGACGGAGGAACTGGTCGCAAGCCTTGGCGTCCGTGGGCCAAATGTTCTTCATGGCAGCCTCGAAACGGCGGGCGTCAGCTTGTGAAATGCTGTACCATTGTTTAGGGGCGCCGAAGTGGAGATAGTTGATGCTGTAAAGATCAACGTCCTCCAAATGCCATGCGAAAGTGGCCTTCCACATGCCCAAGTAGAGGTAGGCCGTGTTAACGCCGGGAACCTTTGTCCCAAGAACGTCCAGCAGGTTGGGAAGCTTGTTCAAATTCCACATTTCTGTCGATTCGTCGAAGAGAGTACCCATGAGATCTGCGCCGTACAACGGCGGGGCGTACGTGAGGGTTTTCCAGTATATCCTCTCGAGTTCCTCACAGCGCTCAGGGGTATAGTCAGAGACATCCATCTGATAGTCAAAGTCTTCAAACGCCTTTTCGTCAATCATGGCGGACCCTTCTCTCTTGCTGTACTTCCGACGGGCCGAAACAGTCTGAGTCTTTGGTTTTGCTTGTCTCGCGCCACCCATCCGACCCATTCTGCCAACGGTTGGTGGCTCATCTTCGTCAACATCCATTCCCGGGTCTTCTACAGAGTCGACGACTTCTTCTTTCTTGACCTTGACCTTGGGGTCCGCATCCGCAGCCGGCTTAGGGGAAACGGGCGTCATCGGTCGCTTCTCTTCCTCTTGTTCTTCTTCGGCATCGTCCTCATCATCCTGGTTCTTGCCCTTGGCCTTACCCCGGCGCGGTCGACCTCGGCCCCGCTTTCTAGACCCGGCCGACGTTGATTTCGCTTCTGTACGAGGTTTGGGGGCGGATCGGGGTTTCGGCTTTTCGACGTTGGCTCGGCGCTCGCCTCGCCGCGCTGGGGGCTGATGTTCGCTCTGGTCGCAAAGTTGTCGCCACTGCGGGAGGTTGTAGGATCTTTGATGAAGAATATTGACTTGGCGATAGGTTCCATTCGATCCCATGATGTCTTGTTTAATTGGTTCTCTAACTCGGATCTGCTTCACCAGGTCGTCGAGTCGGGGGAGGTTTTCCTTCCACTCGGGAGGAGGGATAATCTTGACGATGCCGGACTTCATTCCATAATGATCGACTTTGGTCATCTACAGTCACAGTCACAGTCAGCCGATGAAAAGACACGGCGACAAAGGGCACGAAAGGGAGAGGCATGGGCGTACGAATAGCTTGAAGTCCTTGAACTGATGCATCGTGGGCCTGAAGACAGGGACAGTCCCGGACCAGTGGTCGGGAAGGACTTCGCCAATGTCGTCCTCGGGCGGCGGCGCCTCATCTTGGGTCGCAGGAGCAGCAGATGGGTCAACGGCATCGTCGTCGAGGTCGCTGAGCTCAGAGTCGCTGGCTTCCGACTTGGGCGCATTGTTGCTGTCGGGGGGTGAGTGGAGGAAGGCGGGCTTTGCACATTCAATCTGGCCAAGGGTCGGCTCCTCGTCGTGGTCACCAGTCGTGGATTGCGCCGGCACAGGTGCAGGCTCCGAGACTGGAGCGCTGACAGCGTCGGTCGACATCGTGGAGGGGACTACATGCGACCGTCGATGCGCTGGAATTTTTCTGCCTCGCACGTCGTCAAGAATGGTCGTGTTGGGAGAGTGGGCAGGCTTGGTGTTCTCAAGTCGCCGAAAATATGAGGTGCAGACGTCTGGTTGAGTGCGGAGAACAGATTCGTTCGGTTCTTTTGGTTATCAGATCCTGCGGGGGGTTGGCCACTGTAGAGTATTCGTAGAGGGAGCGGCAGGACTGAGGAAACTGCGTCTGGCTGGGCTGGCTCGCTAAATGGGCCGATTTTTGGCGAATCTGGGCCGATGAACCAGGGCTGGCGCAAGCAGGGCGGAAGTTGCACCTCCCCAGGTTGACGGTTACTGTTAGGTAAGGAAGGGAAGGCAGGTACGGTCGGCAGTCGTGCAGCGCACCTGACAAAATAAATCAGCCTACTCAAGACGAGGGCTTTTACATTAAGGCCAGAAATAAGGTATTCGTCGGCTGATGAAAATCTTCAAGGTATTGAGGGTACTCAAAGGGGTCGTGGCCTCTGCTCCTTTTGCCTTTTTTTCTTTCGTTGCAAAGAGCCAAAAACCAGAGGTGTCGGGTCGAGAAAGAGCTGTACCATCGGGAAGATGCGGCTGCGGCTGTGGTTGCTGTTACTTGCGCTTGCTGCTTGCTGTGGGGGAGCGAACGGGTGGTTCAGGTACGGAAAGTGCGCGGGCACCTCACCTTCCAATTCTCAGCATCCGACGGGGCAGGCAGGTGGGCAGTGTTGGCGACCCCCTTCCCTCTTTTGCCTTCGTGCCTTCCAAGTTCCGTCTCTTCCCCTTGACTTCCAGTTCCTCGCTTCCAAGGTCCACACTGATTAGATCTGCGCTAGTCCCGACTGGGGAGTTTCCCCTGTGCCTTAGGCACGCGAGGCAAATGCAGAATCCGGCACCGGAGTGCAGGGAAATGACGTCGCCACGTGAGGGCAAGTCGAATTTGCAACCACAGCGAAATTGATCTAGCCTACGCATTTGATTGCGAGTTATGCGCGCAACTCGGCTCAGAAATACCACCACATGGGCGAATCATTAGCTATAAATGCACTGTCAGGTTCAATATCTCGATGGCTTCATCCAAAAATGCGCAACTCATTAAAGCATCCAATGGTCTCAGATCCTGTGGAGCCGGGTTGCTTTGTAGTCAAAGCTGTCGCCCTTTTGTGTCTAGGCGTGAATTGCTTCTTCTCCCTGACATTTACCGTTATAAATGCTAGAAATCCAATCCGCACAGAAGGTTGTGGGTCCCTGCCATTGACTGGTCTTTGGTGTTTGGAGATGCCGTCGCTTCCGGCAGGCCGTAATAGCGGACGGCGTCAAGGGAACATCGCGCCAGGAACGGAATTGTGAATCGTTTCCCCTACTGGAAAGCTTCGACCAATGGAGAGAAGCATCAAGATCTGATAATCTCGCATGGCACTTGGAAGCTCCAAAGTCTCCGGGGGGTGGTGTGACCCATCCAGCCCTACCGGTCGAGAGCATCCGCCGGCCGGCAGCGGATCGTCCGATGATCCAATCTACCGAGTACCCTGGCCTGGCTGCTCGGCGGAGCGAGCATCCTGAGGTGAGGTAGGTAGGGGAGAGGGGCTGCCAGGAGGAAAGCTGGCTCCCGTACGCATCACTGCCTGCGATAGCTTGACTTTTACCGAAAGCTCCCTAGTGAGCTTGTTCAGTCGAAGGTCTGCCCATGTTGACAGTGGCATCGAGTCTCGTCGGGGATGATTATCGTGACCAAGTTCCCACGTATCTGTTCCTATGAGCATTATTGTGTGAACCCCTTATCGGACCGCGCCCGCCTACCTAAGGTAGAGTCCAGCATCATGAGTCGACTCCGCACTCTCCACGGTGCGTGAGGGGCGAGGAAGCTGGAGCCGCGAAGATCAGAGTTGCAGAACCCCCCACATACGTCCCCAACCATGGAGGATGGGGTTGACTTGACTCCGAGGGGGGCGTGGACTTGGGCCTCCTCGAACGTGGTCTTTGATCGTACACCTGCTCCGCTACAACGAGACGCCGACGAGATGTATCCATGGTGGCTAGATTTCCTGTGATATTCGTCAACATTGTTTTCTCGTGATGGAAGTCATCTCTTGCCTTGAGATTCCAGACTTCAAGCACCACTCGTGAGTGCTGGCGCTGGATCTGCCCCATTACTTTCGAATGACCCTTTTTGGCCCCTTCATCAATTGCTCATCATGAGCCATCAAGGTTCTCATCAGCAACATAGATTTGACCAGATATCACTAAGGATGATGGCGGCCCCAGCTACAAAGGGTCTCCCACCCAGTCGAATGTTGAGAGTGACAGAGTTGAATTTGGTTCGGCAAGAAAAGTGAGGGGATATTGTATGCAAAGCACGTCTGAGGAAGACAATGCACTAAGTACCCGTACCTAGGCAAGTATGTCGGCGTGGCTGTCGTGGGTCTCAACCTGTGCCTATCAACCCCCAAAGGCATCCCACCTTCCCATCACCTTGCCTGAGATGAGGTGAGGTGCCATCATCTTAGACAATCTTCAGTGACACTAGAGCCGTGACTGGCCCATAACAACGTGTTCGTCTCACAGCAGAGGCATGGACAGTAGACAGTCCTCAACTGATGTAGCGCGCCAACAAAGCTTCTCTCATTCACCTCTGATGTCTACCTCGGCAAACAAATCACACAATAGTACCACCTAGAATCAGATAAACTCTTCTGTCCGCCTTTTGACGCCAATAAATTCATAGCCCTTTTCATTACGTGATGAAGGAAAATGGCGTGTCTGATATACCGTCATAAAAGTAAATAAAAAACCCCGCCACTGGCTAAATGCAATTGCCAGAAGAATGTACAATATGATCGTGCTTCGTGAAAAAAAGGTTCTATGCGTCTCGTTCTCTCCCCAAACCCCTCGATCCTCCCTTCGGCAGGTCTCCTGTGCAACGTTGCCGATACGCCATGCGAGAAGTTAAGAACTTTATAGAAGAGATATATGTGAATAGAGGGTACCCCTCTGAGCGGTCGTGAAGAATGTATCCCATCCAAAATCTGGGATTGGTTTACGCGGTGCGGAGATGGTTCGATCCAAGGCCGATCAACTCGAACATGATTGGGATGAGGCCGACGCCCAGCCAAGCAATACCTGTCGGCATCTGTCAGCAAATGTGGAGCAAGGTCGGATCATGCGGAAGAGGGATGGCGCTTTACCTGTATAAACAACCAGCTTGGTCACCACCTCAACATCGTAACGCACTCGTGGGCGGATGAGTCGAAGAAACATTTCCTTCTCACTCATCTCATCCTGTTGGCCGACCCTCAGCTCCACCTCTCCCTTCTCCTCGCTCGGGCTCGCCAGCACGCTCCCCGTACCCATCATGCGCTCAAAGTCGTTAAGCGAATTGCCGTGGTGGCCTTGAACACCAGACGTTGCTCCCTTCCCTTCCCAGTCGCTGCTCTTCTCTCGAAGCTCGTGCACACTGCCCTTGCTCTTGATGCTGCCATTGCTTCCGATGCTCTCCCGACGTCGTCGCTCGCGGTATGCAAGTGTCTCATACGCATCAGCAGCACTCTGTGGTCCGATCGAAACTGAGCGACCACGCGTTGTCGGGTGACGAATGGACTGGACTACACGGGGCAAGTCTCTGACGTTGGGAATAAGCGTATCCATCCTCGAGCCCGGGTCAATAGACTTGTACATGGACGCTGGTGTAAAGAAACGTCTGGGAAGATTCCACTCGACCTTCTCTAGGAGACGGAAAAGGTGAGGCAGAACTCTGAGCATGGTAGGTTTCATGACCTCTCGCCACAACAGTATGACAACTACGCCGAATACAACCCGGGCTAGTACAATGTGCCAGCCCAATGCATTGAGATCAATGGACTCAACAGTATGGGCAGAACCTCCGAACGAATCGATTGAAGTCCGCCCATACATCCATGTTCCGATCTCCAGGCCAATCACGACTCCAGCAAAGGCTACACTGTCGTCGAAACAAGGGCAGTCGTCCGCCGGCTCGGGGTGTATCCTCACGAGAACAATGACGACGAGAGCAGCGATAACGGGCGCCCACCATGAGCTGCTGTGCATGTAGGCGTCCAGCGGCGGGCCGTAGTGGAACTCGACAAGAGAGATTGCAGCACCCAAGACCGAGCCCACGATTACGTCGATGAAGCCATGCATACCACAGTACAGCCGACCGAGAATGATGGAAATGGCATAAAAGTACGACAAGCCCTCGAGGACGGTCTTGGTTGTCTCTGGCATGGCGTTCTCAGGACTCCTGAGAAGCAATACTGCGTACACGGCCACTGACACGGCGTTGGCGCTATGGGTCGAAGGGAAGCCATATTCCAACGCAGCAGATCCGGACATGGTGATTCGATGCAGTGGCGGGGACAGCGGTCTGGGTAGAGAGAAGAAGTCCTTGATAAAGCCGGTGAAGAAGACACCCTCGGCCAGGATGTGGATAACACTGTGAGATGGCAGCTTGTTAGATATTTTCTATAAAACTATGCGCGGCGAATGATGCTTACCCTTTACCAAAGGAGGCGTACCCGCACCAGAAGAGCATGGGTAGACCGATCATGAAGAATGTATGAGTGCCGAGGTTGGCCGTGATCGCAAAGTAACTATCGAGCCACGGGGTGCGCATCGTTTCCTGCAGATAGGCCAGGTAAGGTGTCTCCCATCGGATCAGTGGCAGCAGCGACTGCCGCAGTCGATATCGCCATGGCGGCAGCGCTCTCTTGTCTGTGAACAGGCACGGTCAGCTCAAGGCTTGGAGGCTTGCGTACGGGCAAGGTATATGGGGCACTTGTCGATGCGCCAGGCTCAAGACAAGAGCGACAGCGCGAAAGGCAGTGCCGGGAGAGTGTAGCAGCGTACAATGATCGAGACTTCTCAAACCCGCATCAGGGGCGTCACTGGGGCTCTTGACTACGATCAGAGGCGGGGCGGGGGCCTCGGCGACAGCAGCTGGGTCGGCAAGCTTTAGATTCGCAAGGGTGGCGTCCGGCTGGGGATTCGGCGCAGATGCGGCGCCATTGGTATGGCTAGTCATCGAGCGGTGTCTAAGGTCGTGGTCGTGAGGCATACGGCCATTCGTTTTCTCGTAGTGTGATTTGATTCTCTTCGAGTTGTGTTCGGTCTGCGTGGTGCGTATTCGCGGGTAGAGTCGCAGGTTCGGAGGGGGTGAGGGAAGTGTTCGGTGTAAGGCGTTTAAGGTGGAGGGGAAGCAGATGCGGATGCAATTGCTCGAAGGGTTGGCGAGCAACTGGGCATCCGGGGGCGGTTAATTCGCGAGAAGGCCGAGGAGCGAACGATGCGCTTGCTGGGAGAGAAGAGGGATCGCCAACGACTAGAAGATTGTGAGTATGTCGCAGGAATCGAGATTTGGCGTCAAAGGTTGTGGGAGGGAAACGATGGGAGTGCAGGGGAAATTTGCAGGTGCAGCAAATGGATGGTAGTGGGATTGCGATGTTGCGTTCGCGCCACAAACGGGCGTGGGAACCTGTAACTGGAACTCGAACTGGAACCTGCTGTAGTGGTGTTGTGCTGGGCAAGGTACATTTACTTGGCTTACCTTGTGGTACTTCTCGGACGATGTACCTTTCTCTTGAGGGGTTAGGTACTCTTGGACGCCGGATGAGGCACTCGAGGCAACCTAAAGTGTATTCTTCAATACTTGACTAGTACCTTGTGAGCCAACAAGAAATGAGCAGAGAGGTCCTCTTGAACGGCACAACGGGTAGAGTGAAGAAAGAAGGAAGGAAAAAAGAGACAATGAAATCTGGCACGGAAGGGTCCCGCGCTAAGGTAGCGCTACGTTGTGTCAGGCGTTACGAACACCTCATGGAAAGATGGAAGCATCTCAGATGGATCGGTACCTGACAGCAGTACACAGTACAGTGACAGATAAAAGACACCAGTGACCACCCGCCATCCCTAGGTGGGTAGCACCTTGGACTTGCACCTAAGACTGCTCGCCCTTGTAATCGACAACGGCGGGGGCGCTCGCCTTAGCTCTCCCCAGCTTCCAAGTAGGTAAGTAGGTACCTTGGCCTTTCACTTTCACAGGCTTCGGGTACTTATGGAATGTACCTTACTTACCATGTGGACGTCGAGATTCCCCGTTCCCCGACCTTGTACCACCAGCACTTACCTTGCATGGATCGCACAAGTAAGTACCTCTAGTACGATGTCAGTATTGCACTCGTCCTCCAAAAGATATCCCAGCATCCAACGCGGCATACAATACCTCACAAAGGCTTCGAGAGAATCCACAGACAAAAGGGCACGAGATCATGGACCTCGACTCGGTCTTTCTCTTCTTCTCTTCATGCACCAGAAGGAGTGGAGTCCACTGGTGGCACATCGTCAACGGACGGACATCTGTCTCACCATCAAAGAGCTTGAATATGAGATGACGAAGAAATGTATGAACAGAGCAAATGGGGCGGGAGCGAGCAAAGTAACCACCAAGCCTCGGGATCAGATTCTCCCTTCTCTTCTCCCCCCTCCTTCCAAGAAATACCATCCAGCAGCCAAAGTGTCAGACAAAAAAGGGCCACTAGGACCATCCCGAATAATGCCATTGTTACGCGCACACAGACACCAACGGCCGCCCAAGCTAACCTCTCCTCAAACAAGCATCTCCCCAGAATCAACAGCCTTCGCTCTCGTCTCATCCTGTCTTGGTCTAATCCTCTACACAGTATGCGCTAAGTATCGTCTTTCGCCAGGGAGGGGGGGATTTCAGATGCCCAAGACCATTCCGCATTTGCATTGAACGAGTCCGAGGGCCCTTTCTTTCTGCCTTTCGAGAACACGACACTCTGACCTCACTGGTCTTTGCTTGTCGTCACTCTCGTCGTTCTCCTCTCATCACTACCAAGAGACTGTACTGTAAGTGCCCTCTGGTGCCTCAGGTTGCCTTGAGTACCTACCTAGCCGAGTAGTGTACGATAAGGTAGGCGGGCGGGGGCGGGCAACTGGGTGCCTCTTCCAGAAAGGTTACACGGAGAATGCCATGCAGAATACAACGACACCCCCACCAGAATTCTACTGCACAGTAGACTCAGGCATCTAGTATCCTAGACATTCTACGTAGTATGTCCACAAGTCCAAAGCTTCGGAGCTCCAGAGCTCCCTTTCTACACACCTACCTCACCTCACCCAACCAATAAGCTGAAGCACTCGATCCTCGTTGACGAGCACCATTGTACTCAAACTCCCGTCACGCCGGAAAAAAACTGCTCTCATCAGCAAACACGGGTTCGACAACAGCTGCCTTACGTCAGGACAATCAACTCCATCAAGATGTCCGGCGCCCTTCTTCCCCTCCGAGCCCGGCACTGCCTCATCACCGGCGCCTACGGAGGCATCGGCGCCGCAATTGCCTCCCGCTTCGCCGCCGAGGGCGCCCTGGTGACCCTCCTCGGCCGCAAGGAAGACAAGCTACGCGACCTCTGCGCTCAGCTCCCGCCCTTCCGGGATCACCGCCTCGCCCCTCTTACCTCCTCTGCCTCTGCCTCCGCCTCATCGTCGCCCTCAGAGGCTAAACCAGCCCATTCTTACGCCGTCATGGACGTCTCCGCTGACGCTCGTGATGAGGCTGTCCTCGATGATATCTGGGTTTGTCTTTTCTCCCACCCATCTTCCACACCTCCACCTAACATCAATAACACATCAAAAATACTACATTGAGAGAAACGAGGCTACCTAGCTATCGCACCATGAACAAGTAGACACATTGACTAACAGGGACTTCCCCGTTCCCCTTCTTCAAGAAACGTACGGGCCAGATAGACGTCCTTGTCAACGCCGCGGGTATTGCGCAATTCCAGCTGTTGCAAAACACCTCCCCACAGGCCGCAAGAGAGCTCATCGACACAAACCTCATGGGCACTATCTTCATGTCTAGGTACATGGCCCAACGCATGAAGCGCAGGCGCGCAGACAGGGATGGTAAGTCATGGCACATCGCTACAACCATGCATATTCACTTTTCCCACACAACCCGTTGTTGCCACACACGCGATCGATCCGATCGCAACAACCACCTGCACCGCACAGATGCGCCAGCCTCATGCCAACGATGTGCTGCATACACACACATCACATACACGCACGCACCGCATCGACAGCCCCGCTAACCACGCGATCCACTCTCTCCAGCCTGCATTATCAACGTTGCTAGCTTGCTGGCCGAAAAAGGCAGCCCTGGCACCAGTGTCTACGCTGCATCAAAGGCCGGTATCATTGGTAGGTTCTTCTCTTTTTGGTCTCTGCTTCGTCTCTCATACATCGCGGGGTCGCCGTGGCTGTATCCTTTCTAGCCCATCCCCCCGATTTAGTGAAGCAAGTCTAACACCTCCGTTCCGCTCTTCTGAAGGCCTCACCCACGCCCTGTCCGTCGAGCTAGGGCCATTGCGCATCAGGACCAACGCCATCGTTCCTGGCTACATAGAAACAAACATGCTTGCCGGTAAGAGACCCTCCGTTCATCTCCCACTTGCAGGGCCGACCTCAGAGGACCCCATACACCAAATATCCTTGGTTAGGTAGGCCAACAGCTAATATACAAATTATCACAGCAATGTCGAGGGAACCTCTTGAGAAGAGGATACCGCTGGGTCGCTTGGGGCGGCCTGACGAGGTCGCCGACGCTGCCGTCTTTCTTGCTCAAAACGCCTACGCCAATAACTGCATCCTGAACTTAGATGGCGGGCTCAGTGCTGTCTGAGCTGGCGTGCAGCTCCCATTTTTACGTAGAAGGGGCACCCTTGGCTTGGAAGAAAGTGGACCCAAGCACAATCAGTCGTCGTCAATGACAATGGCTCCGCCGGTAGAGTCGTCCACAATGACCACGTCGTCGCTGCCGCTCGTGGTAGCGACAACCTTGGCCTTCTTGGCTTCGATCAGCTCGTCTCCGTCGTCCGGCCGGGGCCGCTTGAGGTTAGATGTCCCCTCCGATGCCTCGCCAGCGGGCTTGCCATTTGGCTCACTCGTGCCGTTGGATTCGGCGGATGCCTCCTTCTTGGGCTTGCGAGGGATCTCGGGCTTCTTGTCCGCGACCAAGCCCTGGATGGGCTTATCAGTCAGGGGCTCCTTGCTATGTGGTTGTTAGTTTGTGGTTTAATACGAGCTCTCGAGCAGATAACGTACGATTCCTGGATGCTGATGACGACGTTGACAAAGGGTTCGTCATCGTCTTCATCAATAATTGTGAGGAAAGAGTCCTCCTTGATCCCAAGCTCGCTGAGCTTCTTGGAGAGGTTCTCCGTCTCATCCGGGTCGTAGAGCGGCCCGACGTCATTATTCAGGGCGAACTCCTTGTCACCGTAGCCAAGCTCCAGGCGCACAAAGTCTTCGACAAGGTCCTTGAGCGTCGCTCGGGACATGTCGACAGTGACGCTCGTCTGATATACGCTGCATACCGGGCAATCTGGGTTAGGGGCGCGGAACTTGCTCGAGTTAAGCAGACGGGCAGGGTTGTGAGGAGAGATGAACACCTAGACAAAAACATTAGACTACCGATTCCTCGCCAGGACCCAAAAACTTTAGACCTTACCTCCTTGGTCTGAGTGAAATCGCCTCTCAGCACCTTGAACGATTGCAAGACACACAGGCCGGCGACAATGGCATTGGTTGTCGCAATAGCAGGGATGATGTTGCCAGCCATCTGCTTGATATCGAAGCGCGACTTTCTCTCAATGCCGAAGATGGATGATCGAATATTTGCGCTCGAGGTCACAAAGTCCAACGTGTCCTCGTCGTCCTTGTCGAAGGTGATCAGGGGCTCAGGTCCAGATGCGTCCTCCTTGTGCGCCTTTTTCAGCTCCTGCATCCGTTTGCTCAGACGGTCCAGGCTGTCGACGAAGACTGCAAAGTTCTCCTCCAACGTCCATACTTGTTGTCCTCCCTGCAAGATAGTCTCCTTCGAGGCGAGGGCTGCGGCTGACTGCTCTGCCAAAGTCTTGTAGTCGAGAGCCTCAGGTTTCCGTCTGGACTTCCACATATCCTCCATGGACGCGAGTCGCACAATGTCGGTGTTGAAGACCTTATCAAAGAGCAGCTGCGGGAAGGCATCAGTGCCCAATGATTCGCGAATCGTTCTCAAGGCCGCAGCCTCCTTCTTCAACTCTTCAATTTCCTTGGCATTGTCGGCATCGGCCGAGTTGTCGAATGCGGACTCGTCTTCGCTCGCGCCAAAGATCTCGTTGAGAAGATAGCTCTTGCCCCACACGATGCAGTGGATGGGCTGGCTAGGGGTGCTTCGAATGGTGCAGACCGGGTAAGACTTGGGCGTCTCCTTGGGCGTGCAGTCGTAACATGCGGTAACACCCTTCTTGATGACCTGGACGTTGCCGTTGAATCCCGTCGTGCCGCTCTCGATGAGAGGTACGTCCGCAGCCAAGCACATCCTGTTGACGTGCCGTCTGGCCTCTAGGTTATCCAGCGCATTGAAGACAATGTGGAAGTCGCGGAACCACTTGACGTTAAATTGGGCGTCCTTGATGTTGGAATGATGCGCGACGATCTTAACCTTGGGGTTGAAGGGCTGCGCGGCATCCTTGGCCACCTTTTTGTAAGTCAGTATTGCAATACTCTCCACACCTATATCACTGCTTCTGGTACCATACCAATGCCTTGGACTTCTTGATGTGCTCGTGTCGGAAGAGAAATTGTCGGTTGAGGTTGCTCAAATCGATGGTGTCTAGGTCGACGACGTGAATTTCACCGAAACCCGTAAGCACGATGTTCTTGAGTAGTTCGCATCCGATACCGCCAGCTCCAACCATGAGAACGCGCGCCTGCGTGTTGTAAGTTAGCTCCATTGACTCTTCAATTGCATTGTAACCCATCATCGGGAGGAAACTGGCTGCTTTTGGAATAGGTAAGGGGGACGACGTTGGATGAAAGCCGCGATGCTAGGCAGGTCGCGTGGTCTGATGCGCCGGGGCTCTCTGACGAGGGTTGCGACGTACCTTCTTGACATTGGCGTTCAATGAGCCGCCGAGCGATTGCTGGAAGAATCGATCACGCGTCTGCACGGCGGGAGGTCGCTGCTGCTGCTGCGGCGGCGGCGGCTTTTGTTGCTGTTGCTGCTGCGTCGTTTGCGCGGGTGGTTGAGCGACGGGGATGGCTTCCGTTTGTGCTGGTTGCTGCTGCTGTTGCTGTGGTGCTGATGCTGGTGTAGGCGCCATCGCGGCGGCGGGCACTGTCGCCTCTGCCGCGGTTGCTGCAGGTGCAGCTCCTGCTTCCGCGGTGGAATCCATTGGGGCTTTCGTTCGATCGCAGTGTTGTTGAGATGTCTGTTCTGCGTGCGTCGACGTGTCAATGGGTTGGAAAGGGAAAAGATGGGTGCGATCGCGTGGTTTTGGGAAGAAGAAGTTGAGGGTGGAAATAAGCCGCGCCAGGTGGGATGGAACGACGGCGGCGGGTGGTTTCAGCACGGGAGCGAGGCTGCGAAGAGGAAGGTTCCAAGGTTGAGGTTTTCCCTGAGGTCAGCGGAAGGAGCGATCGCCTAGCACAAGGTTCCAGCCAATACCGGCAGCCGGTGACGAGATCCCAGCAGGGATTGGAGCTGTTGGTTCCTGGGGAACTTCCGCGGTCGAGTCCTGATTGGCAGATAAAGGCGGGTTTCTCTCGCTTGCCAGTGGAAGCTTGCTGGAGCACGCTGTAACCTCAGCGGTCTAATGCACCCTACAGTCACCGTGAAACACTCGACGCCTGCTCATAGTCCGGTACCTTACCTAAAGTACCTCACCTTTCCATTGCCTCTGGAACCTTGGAAAGTAGGTAAGGTACCTTAACTGCTTACACCGTACCTATGTAGGTACCTCACCAAACACAGGCCGACCTCGCTTGCCCAGCGAAGGTTCGTTGGGCCTCCACCGGTTCCTCGAGTCCTCTCTACACTACTGCGTATCCGTGGTAGGGCCGCTTCTCATCCCCTTTCACGTGGAAAGCAGCCGGTTGGAAGCTCACCTCAGAAACGGGGTTCACAGGTATCCTTGAAGTGACGAGATCGTAGGTCACTCACTCGGAGGGGTCCTCTGGGATTATCGCCGCTTGCGATCCCGCCTTTTGATCCAACAAAAAACAACCGGGTCGGTGCGATATGGGTCTCTTCTTTACCGCCTAGTTCAAAGCCTTAGTCCTGCGATTCTTGCCCTCATCGTCGTCCAAGCTCTGTGAAAGATCCTACTGCATTGCCGCCGGCTAGAAGCATCTGAAAGGTGCAGTCAAGCCCAGTTCTAGGGTCGTATTCCTGCGGCTCTCTCCAAGCAGATAATACCGCCTGCAAGCATCTCACCGCGGGGCACTACACACTAACCGAATCATGTCCGACGACGAGCCCGACCTCGAACTCCTGGCCCTCCTCCGCCAGCGGTTCCAGGGGAAGCTCAACATCGACGATGAGCCCGAGACGGGCGTCCTCGACGGCGCCGAGTTCGTCTACGACAACTCCATCGACGTCGCCATCGACATGAGGGCCACAAAGAGGGCCGCCGCCACCATCTACGCCCAGATGGAACAGAAGAAGTACTCCACCTCCACCTGGGCAGAGCACGAGCTGCACCCAAAGACTAAAGACGAGAGCACCGCCGCCTTCATCTTCACCATGGACCTGCTCAACTTCTGCTTCTGGTCAGAGAAGCCCGAGGACGAGAGGTACGCCGTCGAGTACCGCGGCAAGACCTGGACGGGCTACTGGAGCATGGTCGCCTCGCTGCAGCGCGCCCTCGAGGAAGGCATCCCCATCACCAGCTCCGATTTTTGGCAGAGCGAGGACGAATGCAACTTGGAGGTTCTCAGACACGTCTTCCGCTCCAAGACGGAGGAGGAGATGCCCCTTCTTGAGGAACGCTTGGCGTGCTTGCGGGAAGCCGGCACTGTCTTGTATGAGAGGTACAGTTGCAGCGTGACGAAACTGGTCGAGGCCGCCAACGGGTCGGCCGCACGGCTTGTGAACTTGCTCGCCCGCGATTTTGACTGTTTCCGTGATGAGCACAAGTTCGACGGCCGTCGGAAGCCGGTGAGAATCCTCAAGAGAGCGCAGATCCTCGTGGCCGACATTTGGGCATGCTTTGGCGGTGAGGGCATTGGTGCCTTTAAGGATATCGACAAGATCACCATGTTCGCCGACTACCGGGTCCCGCAGATCCTCAGCACCATGGGTTGTTTGTATTATAGCCCTTCGCTGGCGACGGCTATCACTGATAAGCGGGTTATTGAGAGCGGGTCGAGGTTGGAGTTGCAATTGAGAGGTGAGCCTTTGCAACTACTATGTCACTTCTCCAAGCGTCTTGCTAACTATGAGAACAGCGTGCAGTATTTGGTGCGTTGAGCTCATCAAACGGGAGATCCAGAGGGACCACCCTGGGACGAGCGTCAATGCCATTTTGATCGATTTCTTTTTGTATGATACCATGAAGGAGCTGGAGGCCGCTGGCACGGAGACGATAGGACATCACAGAACGCGGAGTATTTGGTACTGAGGTAGAGAGCAGCTTGATCAAGATATGGCCAAGATGGGGAGACGAGAGACCTTCAGCACCTCTGATAAGGGGTATAATTCATGTTCGCTGCTGTCCACCTAGCATAGAACATTTCGTGTGATAAATTACAGCAAAACCCTCGTGTCGCATATGCCTCGTTTTCCACTCCTCAAAAAACCGATCCGTTAAAGCCATCGAACCGCTAGCAACTCCAAACTCCGTCTGCTTATTCACACATGGTTTTCGCGGGAAGGAGGCACCTCGACGGTCACCCGGTCAGCCATCCGTGCCTTCCCCCCTTGGTCACCCCCCAAAGGTCCACGAATACACAACCAAACTTTCATCCGATGCCATTCCGCCACAATCAGAGCCTTCATATACCCCCTCAATCCCATTCCTGTCACCAGCACAGCAGGCGCCCCCTAGGTCGGGGGTCAGGTCAAACTGTGGCGTGGGTGGTGGAATGGTTAATGGTCAACATTCAAATCGCCAACCAGCCTACGCGACGACAGGCTCAGCGCATACGAGTACCGAGTTCGAATCCCAGCATGAGCACCAAGAGATGTAGCCCCCAATTCAGCACCGGGGGGGTGAACTCTTTTGACCTTTTTGACCTTTGTAGATGCTTGCTGAGATCCTCCACAATTACGAGGCTCCGACCGCTGTCGAGTTCATAAGCTCGTCTAAGTGAGCCCGGTCCGAAGCGTGGCCCTTATTCTCTTGCTTTAGAAGTACCGCAAGGACCTCGATTGGCGGGTTGAGACCTAGCCTCTCCGCGCGCTGCCACCGCTTCATGCGCTGGAGGCCGATGCAGGGCTGCAAGTCATATCAGTATCTCTAGCCAGAAAGCAATTGTGGTCAGGATAACTTACACCATATTGAGAGCTAACGTCAAAGTATCGCAAAACCCTCTCAGCCAGACTCACATCACCTTGGTGCACCCTAGGCGCAATGCGCTGAGCCTCGATCGACTTCCAGTACTTGTTAATCTGGGCGTCGCTGATCTTCTCGGCCCTCACTTCGGCCTCTGATTTTTCGGGAACTTCTTCCTTGGCTTCAACCTTCTCAACCTCGGGCGTCAAGGGTTCTTCGATCTGAATCTCGTCGACATCCTTGTGCTCCTTATTACTTGGCTTGGCGATATCGGAACGGTCAATGGCAGAGGAAAGAGCCACTGTTTTCTTGGTGTCCTTGGGCACCGGCTTCGATACTCTGTTGGAGAAGCTGATGGTCGATTGGCCTCGCGCTGGGCCAGGTCTGGCGCGGCCTCCTCCTGTTGATCTCCTGGTGGTTGGCATTGTGTGAATCGTCGCAAGTACGTGGGCTGGCAGGGGTCTAAATGGGTGGGTGTGAGAACGTCAAGTTTGAGTGACCGATTTACGGAAAATCGAGGTATTGATAACGTCAATCTGATGAATCTGAAATATCACTGATCGAAGGGCAATGCTTCAGATAATGTCACCAATGGGTGTTGTCGCAATGTCATCTGTGAACCAGCGCTGGGATGTAATGAATGACGAAAGAGGTAGGAAGGTGGCAGGGGCTTTAATTTGGCGGGGCAACGCGAGGTAGGAGCCAAACCACGTGATTCACTGTGCCTAATGAGCGGTACACATCATTACTGACACTGTCCTCATCATCGTCGTGATTGTTCGTTGTTCATTTCGACATATCTCTATCGTCTGTCTTCGGTTATGCCACAGGAAGTTTCATATTCCAGGGTTCTTTGGATGCACGCCGACTCTTCCTTGACTTTTTGGTTCCCCTACTCCTTTATGCACCAGTAGCTTCCCTATAGAATGAAATGCTCCTGTTGGCGCCCGCCGTACAGAAAGACTCGTTCTTTCCAGTCTTCGGGAGCCACTTGACAGCCCACAAAGCCTTGTCTGTCTCGCTATGCGTCGCGACACAGGCGCTACGCTCCACTGACCAGACCTTGACCTTTCCGTCCATCGCTCCGCTAAGCAAGTATTCACCCGTGTCGTTCCAGTCAACAGATGTGATCCATGAGGAGTGGCCAGTCATGTTGCTGACTTGCTCGCCATTCTTGATGTCGTAGAGAGCAATAACGGATGAGTCGCCAGCAGCAGCGAGTCTGGTGTTTCCAGGGGAGAATGAGACAGAGCGGACAGATTTGACCAGGCCTGGGGAGATTTCTTTAGCAAACAATCATTACGAGTAAAACGTTCGGTGAGGGTATTACCTGGTAGTGAGAATAACAACTTTCCGTTGTCATTGTTGAAGACGTAGACAGCTCCGTTCTGGTGGCCACTGGCAGTGTATCGCCCATCACGGCTCAAGTCGACCGACATACCAAAGCTTCCCTGGCCAGGGCTTCCCGTCTCGTACTCTCTAATCTTGGGCGTGCCCTCTTCTCCAACGTCCCACACATTCACCCGGCCGTCGTAGGTCGTACCCGCCAGGAATTTTCCATCTTCGCTAAGCGCAATGGCCCAGACCTCGCCGGCCTTGGCCGCCTTGTTCGTGATCTCTGAGTGGAGCTTCCACTCGCTCGTGTCCTTGTTGATGACCCAGATCTTCACCTCGCCGGCGAAGCCTGCACTCGCGGCGACCAGACCATTGCGGGAGGTGCAGATGTGGTGGCAGCCCAGCTTGTGTGCACCGCTGATGGATTGCGTGATGGGGATCGTGGGGTCGGCTGTGTCGTGGATGTGGAGGGTCGATGAGCCGCTTGCAGATAAGACGGCCCTTGAGGTAGTGGCCAAACTGAAGATATCGGTTATGTGGGCTAACGTTGCTGCATGTTAGCAAGATGAAGCTCTAGAGACGATGGTTCGGAGGTTCTCAAGCTCTAGCTGATAGGTAGCTCACCATTATCCACAGTGTGTGTGGTCAAATATTGTTTCGACTGGCAGAATTAGCTTCCTTTTCGTACACGAACAGACAATTGAGGTCGTACCATGATTCCCAGTCCATGCGAAGCTCGTACCGCTGTAGTTGATGCGCGGTTGTGAGTAGGAAGGTGATGGACGCGATGTGGTCGGGAAGGTGGGGGCTGACATCACACATTTGCGAGAAAAGACCCCTGCAAAGAGCAGCTGGGGCACGGCAGGAGGGGCAATGGAGGGGCACCAGCAAGTACCCTTGCTCAGTTTACCTCAGCACCCCGACTTTATTCAACCTCATTCTTTTTTCATCTTCTAAACATGTATCTCGGGGAACACTTATGAAGAGTAGTTTCCTTCCGTTTAATTCTATGATGACAGTACTACTCGCAGAGAGATCAACTTGCCTTCGAAAAACAATGCTGCCCGCTTACATGGCTCCTGTTTCTACCTCAGCCTTCGATGGCCTTTTGTATAAGTCAAAACGCCTTTGAATTCTTTGTACAAACCACAAGGGTTTCTAGCAGTCGCTTCTCAAAGCTACAGTCTCCAGCTCTCAAACTTACCGGGTTACTCGCCGAGCTCAACTCACCTCGTCGGAGCAATCGCTTCCTGCTCACGGAAGAACTCGACCATTGTAACATTCTGACAGTAAAGAGCCAACTCATACGGCGTCAAGCCACCGATGTAGGGCTCGCCAGACTCCTTCGCTCCGCCCAAGGTCGTTCTGGCCCGCAATTCAGCCCCTGCTTTGATCAGCGCCTTTGCAGTAGGTATCATGGCTTGGTCCTGCTTTTGCTGAGACATTCGTCGAGGGTCCTCCGGATCAGGATGCCATCTCCGCGCGTAGCACGCCATGTGGAGAGGCGTCCATCCCCGAGGGCCGAGGGCATTGGCGTCTGCGCCTTTCTTGAGAAGGAGCTCAACGGTCACGCTCGCTCGTACGCCCCATCTACATACGACATGCAGTGGCGTGATCCCGTTGGTGTCTGTGGTATTTGGGTCGGCGCCGTGAGAGAGCAACCACTTGATTGCTTGATGTCGCCCGGTGACGTCGCCATACGCCGCCGCGAGCAAGGGTGTGCCGAAGTTGTACGTCTTTGACCTTTGCAGTATGGGGAAGTTGCTTCCAAAAGTGCTTTCTACGCGTCCATAGTTCATCATGTCTATTGGGGTTCCGGTCTTCTCAAAGGCGTAGTTGACTGATGCGCCGGCCTCGACGGCCGCTCCCAACGCAAGGAGGTTGCCGTTGAAGCTGGCCCATCGAAGAGCATACCAGTCATCCTCTTGTCCACTTCGCTGGTAAAGCACACACCTCAACGTTTGATACAGTGACCTACATGTGATGGCCAAATTTTTGAGGTCGGTAATGCCTTCAAGAACGTTCGATAGCGTTGGCTTATTGGGGTCTTCGTAAAAATAGTCATCCACTATCTTCAGGTCATCGGAGTCGGAGTCGGCCTCGGCTTCGAGAGCACCGTGAAGTCTTAGATGTTTTGCTGGCTTTGGCTTCGGTCGTGGGCCAATGGCTTTCACGATCTGCAGGACAAGCTCCGTTGGGATAGGAATGCCTGCCCGACCGGTGGTCTTGGAGTCGTCTCGAGGCGGCTGAGGTGATGTCATGTCGGCAACTTGATTCAGTCCCAAAGTCGTACTTACTAGGTGTCTTTGCCGTTTTATCCACGTCTATGCGACCTCTGTTAGTTGCATCAGATAGGCGTGTTTGTGTCTACTTGCAAGTTGTGGTTGACTTTAGAAGAGTCAGTCATTGTATTATGTAGTTTGGTATCCCGATGCACAGACAGTTCGCACTCTTGTCTGCAGACTGACTTCTCAAAAAATATCTATGACCATATCTTTGCTCGCCGTAGTTGATCATGATCTATCAGATTGCACGGCTTCAATGTCGCTTTGCTTTGGTCTTATTGTTCCAAATACCACGTGTTATTCACACAGAACAATGGAGGACTTGCCCCAGTGTCATAAAACTGGGACTCCATCTTTGTCTAAGGTTACAACCCCTACTTCCGTTGAACATTTCTTTGTTGATCCTATTAGCCAACCAGTACCCGATGGTTGGTTCTTGGAGCTGGATTGTTAAGGAGGGGAGGCTAGAAAGAAGAAAAGGCCTGGCGGCAAGACTAAAGTCAATACATCAGAGTCGTGGCGGAACAGATGTAAAAGTTCGCTTAGGAAGTAATCCTCTGTAGGCGCCAAACTTTGGGAGATCAAGTAGCATCATCAAATGAGTGCAGCAGACAATGGAACTCAGCGTAACCTGTGTCTATCACCGAGGTTGATGTCGATGGCCCCATCTCAGCGGGCCCGGCCATCGAAACCGCGTGGATCCAGTCTTTCCGTGTTGTAACCGAGTTCTGCTTTTGGTATTCAAAAGCCGTGCCCGCTCGAGACATTCTTCTACATCGACCTTGGTCTACAGACGAGATGTACGTTCATAGGGATGTTGTTTTGCCAATATTTTCCACAATTGTCGGAGTTCCGACTGTTTGTACCCGAGTCCATCATGAGATATCGATCAAGTGATGTTTGCCGTGTACCTAGTGATAGGCTCCTTCAAACGCCTGCTTTTTGCCCACGTTCCCGGCGGCATGTAGATAACCCTGAGCTTGCCACATTGAAATTCATTGTAAAGATGCGCTGATGAACACATTCGCAACCTCCAGACGAAGTTCGAGGACCTTTGTTCGCCACTTGATGATCAGCCCATCATTTCAAGCCACTCGGGGCGGATGTAGAGGCGAGCCTTGCTTCAAAGCTTCAGCGGCATTTCACTCTATTTCATGACCAGTAAACACCGGTCTGATGACAGCTGGGCACGTCGGAAGAAGGTGATGGATTGTCCCAAACGCCAAAGTATGCTAACCAATTGTACACTTGAATATACACGTCTCGAAATGTTACACGGCCATTGGGCGATTTAAACGAACTTTCCTGAGGGGTTCTCCTCTTTCCACATATCCTTGATCTCTGCACAATGGTTGTCAGTTTGACGTGTACGAAGAACGGTTCCTGCAAGGGAGACGTACTGCTCAGGCAGTGTGGGCATACCACGTGCTGCCTCTTGATCTGGCCGCAGCCTGGGCACTTGCACAGAGACTTGACATCCTGCAACGCCTTGCCTGCCATCTGCCTGTGTCTCTTCTTCGAGTGAGAGGTCTTCTTCTTGGGTACCGCTCGCAAGATGGACTCCCAGATGCCGCCGAGCCAGGCGGGGATGTTGAGGTTGAAAGCCGGGAGCGCGAAGGAGAGCGCCGGGAGGAACGAGTTGGTGACTTGGCGTGTGTAGAGGGAGAGGATTCTTGGTGACTGAGCGAAGGCTGGCGCGGAGATGCGAGGGAAGAGGGAGGTTATGCGCAAAGGCTGCGCGCCCATGGCGATGGCTGCCATTTTTTGGGATGGTGATCGATCGTTTCGAGCTCTAATGGAGGGGTTGTCGGGAAGTCAGGGACTGCCAAAATTAGAACCGGGGTTCTTTGTAGACGACGATATTGATTCGGGCCGCGATTTCTTTTGCTGCCGGGTATCGAGGGTTCGTGGCTGCGTAGATGTTCTGTCGTGAAAATGTGTATCCACGTTGAAGCTGCTGCTACACCACTGTCGTGCACATCGCGAGGCTCAAGCTTGTTCCATTCCGAGCCGGAAAAAAAAACCGGCTTGCGACCGGGGAGCTGTCAATTGAGATCTGCCAGCCAATCACAGCTTTGAAAGTGCACAGACCGCCATCAGCCAATCAAGAAGATGGAGACCCCTTTTCCCCTTTCCCTCCCACACCCCCTGCACCTACCTCCCTGCAGGGAAATTATTTGTTTGCTGGAGTGGAAGGAGCAACCTATTAGCTGCAGCCAACGGCGACAGCCAGTGCCTGGCAGACAGGACACGGGGGGCACTGGGGGGTGGACGGGGACGGGTAGCAAGCAAGTGCCAGCGAGAGAGGAAATTACCCTTGGTTGGGCCAAATCATTTGGTTGACTTTCCCACCTGGGCTCATTCTCATTCACCGGCTTCTGTCCTTCAGAAACATCCGCCAACCTCGTGATCCTCTTTTTCCTCTCTCCCTGCCCATCGCCTTCTCCAACTCCGTCTCTCCTCCCCCTTGACGAGGCCGCAATTCGAGTTCGAGTACTAGATACCCTTCTTGGAACACAGAAACGTATCTCAACTTCACTCCTTAAAAGCACACACTCACGCGCACCGTTCACTCTCGCTCCCTTGCGGAAAAGCTATCACAATGGCGCAGCCTCAAACCATCTTCCCCCAGACCCATGTCGGTTTCGACAGCATCACGTCCCAGATTGAGAAGAAGCTCCTGAAGAGAGGCTTCCAGTTCAACGTCATCTGTGTCGGTAAGTTATTCCCCGCAACCCCAGATCACAATCACTGGCCTAGCAAGCTGGATTGTCCCCCTAGGTCGCGTCGGCAATCGACTAATCGCATCTCGTGTTTCCATGATATAGGCCAGACTGGTCTGGGCAAGTCCACCCTGATCAACACCATCTTCGCCTCCCACCTCATCGACTCCAAGGGTCGTTTGATGCCCGATGAGCCCGTCCGCTCTACCACCGAGATCCAGGCCGTCTCCCACATGATCGAGGAGAATGGCGTCCGTCTGCGCCTCAACATCGTCGACACCCCCGGATACGGCGACCTGGTCAACAACGACCGCTGCTGGGATCCCATCGTCAAGTACATCAAGGACCAACACTCCGCTTACTTGCGAAAGGAGCTCACCGCTCAGCGAGAGCGTTACATCCAAGACACCCGCATCCACGCCTGCCTCTTCTTCATTCAACCCTCGGGCCACTCCCTGAAGCCCATCGACATTGTCGTCCTGAAGAAGCTGTCTGATGTCGTCAACGTCGTCCCCGTTATCGCCAAGTCCGATACCCTGACTCTTGAGGAGCGCCAGGAGTTCAAGGAGCGTATCAAGGAGGAGTTCGCTTTCCACAACCTCAAGATGTACCCGTACGACAACGACGAGTTTGACGACGAGGAGCGCAGCTTGAACACCCAGATCAAGGTCAGTCATGCCATTTGGCTCGCGCACATTCCAATTGCTAATAGACCCCACAGGATCTCGTTCCCTTCGCCGTCGTCGGCTCCGAAAAGTCCATCATTGTCAACGGCAAGCAGGTTCGCGGTCGCCAGAACCGGTGGGGTGTCATCAACGTTGAGGACGAGAACCACTGCGAATTCGTCTACCTGAGAAACTTCCTTCTCCGCACCCATCTCCAGGATCTCATCGAGACCACCTCGCAGATTCACTACGAGACTTTCCGTGCCAAGCAATTGCTTGCGCTCAAGGAGAGCAGCGCGCACGGTGGAGGTAGCAGACCCATCAGCCCTGCTGCTGACCGTGAGCTCAGCCGAAACTCTCAACGAATGACCTTGAACGGATACTAGTTTACGGATATCCCACCCCCACCTACTCGAGGCGCCTGACGGCCATGATATTCTTGGGCAGCTGGGCTTCTGACGACTTTCAATCTCATGGTGTTATGCGCAGACCAACAAAAAGAACAGGCACGGTACGGCCTCGACAGCATGCGGATGCTGCATCGACCAGTAATGCAGAGGGGAGGTAGCAACCGCTACGTCCATGGTAAAACTTGGCGGAAGTGATTTCGCATGGAAGGCTCGAACATGCTTGCGTGGCGCACGGATATAGGCCCATACCCCCTTCTCTAGACTTCATGGTCGTTGTTTAAGTACTCGTGCTGGCGAAAATAGTCCAATATTCCCCCTTTCCGCCTCATCAGCTGGACGCACTTCTACTGTTTTCTTATTTCGGCTTTTTTTAAAGCAGCATTTCAAGCTCGGCTTCACTTGTACCCCCATTTTCTTCTTACACTTTAATCCATTCGTACTCTGATAGAGAGTTCGTTTCGATACCTCGTGGAATACAACCGACATGGCTTATGACTTGCGGGCTTGGATGTTTTTTGTGATGTGTATTCCTCTGTCCCGAGTACGGCAATGAATAGCCAGAGGTTTCTGCCACGTGTAGATGTGGCTCTATGGATTGCTTTTATACGCTCTCATGTGTGTATATATGCTCACAATGACCGCCCGTGCTATGAAGAAGATCCACAGACCATTTGTGAACTCTTAAAGGATATTCAGTTTCCAACGCCCCGTCACCATGCCATCCGATCCGAACCTCCCTCTCGCTCTCTATCTCTCTTATCCGCCCTCGTCGTCATCGTCTCTCTACTGAGAAGGGTTGTAGACAAAGTCCTCGAGGGTCTTGTAGGCCTTCTCGAGGTCGTCGTTGACAATAACCAGATCGTGAACGCCGGGTGTTTTGGAGTAGGCCAGCTCGAGCTTGGCTTGCGCGAGACGCTTCTGGATGCTCTCTTCCTTCTCGGTGCCGCGGCCGCGGAGGCGCTTCTCGAGCTCTTCTTCTGAGGGGGGCGCGATGAAGACGTAGCGGGCGGGGAAGTTTGACGTCTTGATTTGCTTGACTCCCTAGATGTTCAAACCCCACGGTCAGTATTGGAAATTCCTGGTTGGAGGGGAAAGAGGTGCGTATAAAGAAAAAACGTACCTCCATCTCGATGTCGAGAACGACGAGCTTGCCCTTGGCGGACTGCTCCTCAATGGTGGCCTTTGAGGTGCCGTACGAGTTGCTGCCAAAGGTGGCGTGCTCGACGAAGCCGTCCTTGCTGACGAGGTCGTCAAAGGCGTCCTTTGTGACAAAGTGGTAGTCGACGCCGTCCGCCTCGCCGGGTCGCGGGCCGCGGGTGGTGTGGGAGACGGAGAGGGCGAAGGAGTCTGGGTGGCGCTCGAAGAGGAGCTTGTAGAGGGTGCCCTTGCCGACGCCCGAGGGGCCGGAGATGACGATTGGTCTGCGGTCGGAGGGGAGGACTGTCATTTTTGGATGAGTTAGTCTTGTGCGAAGTTTATGTCTTCTTTTGTTTCCTCGTTCCTTCTGGGGAGAGAATGTGTCTTGCAACGGGCTTGCGAGAGGGAGAGAAGTGGGAGGGGCAGAGGTGGATTGGGCCGTGATTCAGAGGTTTGGGTGAGGAAGTGACGATGTATGGAAGGATAGTGGTGAAGCTTACCTGGCGCCATTGTGCTTGCGAAACGAAACGGTTGACTTTTGGGTATGAATCTTGTCAGTGGAGGTTGTCGTGAGAAGGCCTGGGTAAATGGTCGGAGGCGGGGCAACATTAGATGGAGTATCGGTCAAGGAAGGCTCCAAGGGAGAAGCAAGAACTGCGCTCGCTAGCCTCGAAAGTTTCAGTAGGTCTACGGGCACGGCGGCGGCGGTCGGCAAGGGGGCAGAGGAGGGGCAGACTGGATGAGAGCGGGTTAGGACGGGCGGTCTGGACAGTCACAAGCCTCAGAGGCGGGAGAGGTGGAGGAAGGGGGTTGACGGGACTGGACCGGACACAGACAGGTACGGCGGGAGTTGGGGGACGCGGTGACACTCGCTGTACGCAGTACCTACACTGAGGTGAGGTGGTAACTGCGCGGCAGGGTAAGGTATCCAATGGTGGTGGGGGGAAGCTCCTGCCGGCAGAATTGGGGGTGGCATATGCCGCTGAAGAGTCAACGTTGGGCGCCCCATGAGTCAGCGGGGCGGTGTGTTGGTGCCCGTTGGGGGCATGGCGGCAGGGTTTACTTTGTCTCTGATTTGCTCCCTTGCATTTGGTCGTTGCTTTTGCCCTGACGAAGTAGCGGTGTCAACACTGCTTTCCAGAAGCTCGAGCCTTACCTTGAATGAATTGCATAAGCTGAGCAGCTTCTATAGTTTCTCTACTTACTTTCAGTGGACTTTCAGCGCTAAGTTGACACTGAATTCAGTGTGAGGGCATGATCAAGTTATGGTCTTGACTGAGTACCTATGTAAGGTAGGCTTGACTACATTTGTGATTTCCCTTCAACTTCCAAGCATGGCTGTATATCATCAGTGAGATGATACGTTTCCTACCTCATTCATTAAGTCAACTCTCGCAAACTCATTGATAATTCATCTCGACTCATGCTGTTCTTGGCATCTTTCATGTCACAGCCAGGATAACTGGGTTAGGACTCAACTCATAGAAACGGTGGTAGAAGGGTCGTAAATCCAGGCTCAGCTTACAACGTAGAAAAAATACGAAACAAATACCTGGACTCAATGAGAACACGACTTTCCACGACCTTTAATCAGCAAGTACAACATCAAGCCGTTGACGGTGTTAGGAATCTCGAAGAGAACACGTACTTCATGTATCCTCAATTGACTGACGCAGCATTTATTGTTGATGTTCAGGCAAAAATACACCCAGTCAAGTTGCTAATTCTACTGAGTATTGTTACCATTCATGATGCTCTCCCAGTGTCGTTCCCAAGTAGTAACCTGGTTCACCAGACCCAAATGCCCATGTGTATTGGAAGCAGGTCAAATCTAAAATCTCACACACTATGTGAACCCTTTCAAAGAGTTCATCCAGATCTAGCTCGGAAACTCCGGGGGAATGTAGTAAGCGTTGAAAACCTCTATCGTCACACTCCCTTCTCCAAAGGGGGGAGACGAGAACCTACTTACCAGGACACCGTCTCTTCGATCTGCCGCCTTCTGAGACCACAAGACGATGTGAACTAAATCAGAACACGTCGTGTCAACTATTCAAGAATTTTTTGTTCCAGCTTGATGCCGGTCGTAAAAGGAATATCATTGTCAACGTTACTGACGCAGGAGGCTGTCGGCCTCTATCGGTGGTCGCTACATTGCTGCTTCACAACGTATCTCAATGAAAAGGCAACTTCGATGGCGCGAAATCGTTTACCGACGGACCTACATTGGAACCGCAAATGAATCTTTCGTGGAACACATGATCCATCAGAGGCGAAGTCTCACTGTGCTGTCGCCTCCTCGCAAACTCCACCATGTCTACCTCTTGAGAAGACGCGATCGGCGCCTTCGTCACCCTTGAATCACGATATGAAAAGTCATACATAGCTTAAAGGCATGATGCCACACAGGAAACAGATGGTTTGTCTGTGTAGATCTCAGAATGACAAGGTCGAAATAGAGAAAGGAGTCAGAGGACTACACACCGTCGAACAGGTAGGCTGGAGGTTCCCCTTGAAATAGACTACAAGCTATACAGGAGATATGTAAACTATCACACTATTGTGGATCTTACTACTTATCACAAAAAGTCGTTCGGTCCTTGTTAGAGTGCATTGATAAGGGATTGAATTCTTCAAGTACGAAGATGATTCTCGAGAGCGAAAAGACAACAATGTTTTGCGTCAGCTCTCTAGCCCTCGTCTCTGATGTATGCCACCTGCTGTCTGATTAATCTATGATGGAATCCTACGTCAGTGTCTCTATTTTATCGATGGGAACGACTCGGGAAACGGCAACGGGATCGTCAACTACATCCTTCCATCTTCCGATATAGCCGACTGGCATACTACGTATATACACTGCAAGTATCTCCCAGCCACAAGTAGGAAATACTCATTATAGCTGGAGACTCAACCTGTCTTCGTCACGATAAGCCACGTAATCAAAAAGTGTCCCAGTTCTTGGCAGCAAATTACAATCAACCTGAAAGCGTATGAAATAGCAATCGAGGGCATTCAGAGCGTGGCGCAGCCCCTGTGAGCACGGGAACGATCCCGTCCAATCCGACCCCGCATGATGGATGGGGCCAGACTCCTTTCACATGTTTCTTCGTTGATCTGGATGGCGGCTGTTGATCTCTCAGGCTTTGGAAGTGCCGCACAATTGTGGTGGTTGGTGTTGATGTTGCCGGCGAAATGGCAAGAATGTCGAGTTTGTGGATACGGCACTGGCCTGGAGCCCCGAGACTTGCATATCTTATGATGGCGAAGCCTCTGAAGAGCTTCAATGAACTCGAGAATGCAACACCGGTGGTGAGAGGGTGCTTAAAATAGAAACACAGATCAAGATGACAGCTAGGCTTAGGCAACGGTGAGGCTTCGATTGCCGGCCCACGGCATTCTGGAGTACCCTGGGCCATCTGCCCGGCCACCAAATCCGGGGTCGACGCCACGTAGCCTGCATTGGAACGCAAAAGGCTCGGTTGAAGATTCCGGATAGTCCAGGCAAGAATGTAGTGGCGATGCCACAAACGGTGAGTGTTGGTCGGGAAGGTCGGCCGTCGGAGCCGATCACGGCACGGAACCAAGGTGCCGGGCGGGGCCGTGTCTACCGGTCGATTGCTTCCCGTACCCCCGCCCCCCTGGTTAGTGAGTGAAATATTCCTCCCCCCGCCAAGAGTCAAATAAGATGGGGGCCGTTTGGTGAGTGAGGTAATAATTTGCATGTGGGGGCCTAGCAGGGGGATGCGAGTCTATCACAATCAAGCACTTGTGCTGGACAGGACCCATTCACCCGGCCGAAATACGATGTGCTGGGCCGCTGGCAAGTGCAATCTTTTTGAACCCCGTCGTAAAGAGCCAGTCACGGGGACGGCAGTAATGGGGTATCAAAAGTGGTTGACTTCTGGCGGAGTACCACTTGCGAGAGGATTTCCTTTCGTGTTCAATGGACCGCCCAGCGGCTCCACGGCACGCGGGACACCCGCGTTTTCCATGCCATGCCGTGATATGCGATGCACCGCCCGCAGCCGCCGTAGTCTCGTGCCTTGCAGCTGGTAGGGCGCTACTAACGACACTAGTCGATGGGGGCAGAAGAGAGGCAAACGAACGGGGTGATTTGTGTTCCTGGATCTCGTATGGTAGCACGAACTTTCGGCGCAGAACAACCGCTAAGGTACGGTGGCTTGTGGAAGACCAGCGCTGAGAAACCATTTTGCGCATCGACAAGGCTTCGTCATCTCCACCAACACAGCCTAGAAAATCAGCCGCAAGAAACCTAAGCCCAAAATTCGAATTGGCGGTTGGACCAGTCGCCATCTAGGCCAGCCAGATCGGGAGGTTGTCGGGTTCACGTGGTTGGAAGTGCGTATAACAAAGAACCAAGTTGGGTACTGACCAAAGGCAAAATCGTCTCAAAACAACCGTCTCTGGGTTCCCGAGTGTCTTCTTTGGGGAAGAGAGTTACAGAGACAGCGGTTTGCCCGAGCGCTGAGGCGGTTTTGGCTCGCAACAAAGGCAGATGTACCAGGCGGACCCTGGAAAAGTAGCGTAGAGATGACACCATGCTGAGGTGAAAACATCGGATATGTTCAGTGGTGGAAGGGGAGAAGAATGCGAAAGTTCAGAATTGGCCGTGGTTCGTTCTGTCAATCAATCCACTTCGCCCGTTCCCCGTGTCTCAGAGTCTCCTGTTGGCTAGTCGGGGCGCATTGTCCTAGGAAAGCTTGAACAAGTATGTCTCACACGGTTTCGAAGGGGCCTGTCTCTTCCGGGAGATGTCTTTCTGAGTGGTGACGTTGAAAGCAGACTCGGACCTGTCACTGTAAACAACATCAGCTTACATGACCAGCAAATATTATTGAAAGACGGTGCCTCTCGGGCGCATGTCGTCTGTTCGTAAGAGGAAGGCCCAAGAGATGGAGCCCTGCAGCATGGGAATGGACCCCAGCGGCCCTGCAGATAAACGAGCCCGAGGACCAACAAGGAGATTAGTTTAGGCTGGGAAAGTAATGAGAAGCCAAGCTTTAGCACATGCAGAGAGGAGAAAGTGGGCGACTAGTCAGCGCCTCTCGCTCTCGTCCACTGATTTGCTCGTTGAGTTGCTGCGAATTGCCCATGTCTGTTCAGTCTACGCCCGGATCAGCGCGTTGTCCGGGCCATCCCATGTTCTCTTCTTTCTTTCGCTTCTCTCGCGTTTGGGACTTTTGACTGTGGAGAGAGGGGCGGTCTCTGACGCTTCCCAGCCCTGTAGGTGTGTGAGAGAAGGGCCTTGCTTCAGGAACTGTGATGCCGAGAGGCTGTGTGTGTGTGACCTCGCGAGTAGAGAGTTTGTATGGCGGGTGTGGCTGGACGACAACAAACGGAAAGAAAGGCAATTAGTAAAGCAGACTCTACAACGTAGGCAAAGTCGCGAGCTAATGACGGCGATCTGGCGAAAAGTATGGTTGTAAAGATAGGACCGTTGGTCTGGAAAAGTCGACGACGGGGCGGGGGCTAAGGCCGCCTGCGAGACGGAAACCAATTCGACTTGTTTTTGACTCGCAACAGGGGGGGCGCAGAGGCAAAGGAGCCAATGGATGGGCTGGACAGGTGAACAGAGATGAGACGGTGATGTGAGAGCAAGCCTCAAGGTCCGAGAGACTTGGAGGGAAGTGCCGGGGGACTCGAGATGGGACGGAGAGACATCATTGTCCTTGTGGTTCTTTCCTTTTCTTTGCTTGTAGCGGTACCTGACGGAGTATACTTGGTTACCGTTCTTACCGTGAGGTGAAGCCTGAGGCAAAGTATCACGGTAAAGGTACGGAATAGAAAAGGTACATCGAGGGTGGGAGAAAAGAAGGTGCAAAGGTGAGGTGGGAGAGATTGTGTGACGCTAGGCCGAGATGAGACAAAAGCAGTGAGCATCGTATCCAGCAGGCGGGAGCCAAGGTGCCTTTTCCATTTTTGATTTACATGTCACGACTTCCCTCAGTTCCCTCGCCGTGCCAAGTTTCGCCGTTGCTCCTCCTTCTTATTACTATTACTTGCCTCCTCTTATTAGCCCAGAGCCTGTCTGTCGCACCTGGTCTTGTTTCTCTGTTCTCTCCACGAATCCGTCTGGAGACCTCTCACTGTTTGCAGTCTGCAACACTCGCTCGACAGAGTCGCGCCTGTATTGTTCGTCTGTGTAAAAGGAAGAAAAGCACCGTACACACAAACACACACAGCACCCTCCTCCAACCACTTCACACACACCTCGTTCCTCTTTTCGTTTCTCGTCACTCTCTCAAAACCACATCCACAAATCCACAGAAGAATTGTTTCCTTTTTGGACCCTTTTTAGTGTCTCAATTCTCTTTTTCTTGCCTTGCCTTGGCTCACCACAAATACCCACATTCATCTTCTCGACGCTCTCTTGGATTTCGTCCCGCCTTTTAGACTAAAGGCACGACCAAACGAAGAATAACGACTTCACCAAATACTTCTACGACTACACACGTCTAATACCCGACGCCTACCAGCCCAACACTACTACCTGGAAATAATCCTGCCAGTATTGCAGCCATGCTTGTAAGTCGTAGCCCTTTTTATTCTTCTATCCCTCCTCCACGCCGCTTCCATGGGATCGTTTGGTCCAATCGACCGTTTCGACCGTTGTAGCAATCCATCGCGCGGCGTCGATCAGGGCGCAAGAGACAAGCCAAGTTCCTCTCCTGTTGGTTCATGTGGAGAGACATCCCCATGAGCCATCATCGGAATCCTGTACATTGGCGACGCCACATTCTGTCGATCCCCCTCCCCCTCATGTCCCTTCTCTGTCCCTTCCCCAAGACATGCTGCAACACCAACATCACCGTGTAACTTTAATCTAATTTGGCGCCAATCTGCAGGTCCAAACTGCTCTTGTCGCATTGAGTGCGACTCTGGCTGCCGCTGTCAAGCCTCTCACCGTCAAGGGCAATGCCTTCGTCACTGAGGGCGGCGAAAAGTTCCAGATCGTTGGTGTCGACTACCAGATTGGCGGCAGCGCCGGCTACGACCCTTCTCACGGTCGCGACCCCCTCAGCGATGGTGACATTTGCCTGCGCGATGCTGCCCTTCTCCAGCGCCTGGGCGCCAACGCCATCCGCGTCTACAACCTGGACCCCAACTTGAACCATGATGCTTGCGCTTCCGTCTTTAACGCAGCTGGCATGTACATGATTCTCGACGTCAACTCTCCCCTCGTCGGCGAGAGTATCACGAGTTTCGAGCCCTGGACCAGCTACTACGCTGCCTACCTCAACCGCACCTTCGCCATCGTCGAGGCTTTCAAGAGCTACCCCAACACCCTCGCCTTCTTCTCCGGCAATGAGGTCATGAATAACGTTCAGACGGCCGAGTTCGTTCCCCAGTACCTCCGCGCCGTCACTCGCGACTTGAAGAACTACATCGCCAAGCACTCCGACCGCGCCATCCCCGTCGGTTATTCCGCTGCTGACGTGCGCGAGATTCTCGTCGACTCCTGGAACTACCTGCAGTGTGCTGAGAACGGAGACGCCAAGGACCCTAGCCGCATCGACCTCTTCGGCCTCAACTCCTACTCGTGGTGCGGTGATTCCAGCTTCAAGACCTCCACCTACGACCAGCTCGTCTCTAGTCTGAAGGACACCTCTGTGCCCGTCTTCTTCTCCGAGTTTGGCTGCAACCAGGTCACCCCTCGCCCCTTCACCGAGATTGGCTCCATCTATGGCTCCGACATGAACTCCGTCTTCTCCGGAGGTCTCGTCTACGAGTACAGCCAGGAGGACAACAACTATGGTCTCGTCAAGGTCAATGACGATAAGTCCGTCAAGCTGCTCATTGACTACCAGAACCTTGCCACGCAGTACAAGAAGGTCGACTTCAAGACCCTGCAGGCCACTAAGGCTCCTTCCTCCTCTCCGGACCCTCCCAAGTGCGCCTCGTCCCTGATCAAGGAGAAGGGATTTAACAACAACTTCACCCTGCCGGACGTTCCCCCTGGTGGCCAGGACCTCATCGACAACGGTATCAAGAACAAGCCCTCTGGCAAGATCATCTCCATCTCCGACTGGACCGTCAAGCACAAGGTCTACGATGTTGATGGAAAGACGGAGATCACTGGCCTCGCCGTCTCTCCCCTTGCCGACTCCGACTCCAACACTCCCGGCACTAACACTGGCGGTACCACTATTCCTGCTGCCACCGGCACCTCCACCCCTACCGGCACTTCCACCCCTTCGTCCAGCACCACCCCCAATGCCGGCATCGCAGTGCGCCCCGAGGTTGCCGCTCTTGCTGCACCTCTGCTTGCTCTTTTGTTCTTGTAAAAGCTCTGGAAGCGTACGCTGGATGTTGTATGTGGCTCATTAGGAAGGTTTGGAGGTAATGACTTGGTTTCTTTCTGGCATCATAGATTCCCCGCGGGTTGTTTATAAACCTCAATTGATATTTATTAAGACTTGAGCTGTGGCGTATTATATGTGATGAGTGCTTGAATATTGGGCAAGCTAAACCCTTCCGATTAGTGTAACTTGACACTGGCGATGGTTCGCGATCGTACGTATCACGATAGTTTGAGAGAGACATCTTGGGCATCTTGATGTATGATCTCACGTCTGAGACAGCCTATTCTGTATCGTCGTATATAAATAACGTACTCACGGGATATGATTGGCAGGGAGGCATCAAGATGCTGGTGGGCGCTGGGCTCATGTCTAGAAGCTGTGTGCACCGGAGATGGAGGGCATCAATCTATGTTAGCCTATGCCGACCTTTGAACGTCATGGGCAAAAGGAGGGAAGTCGAGGTTGAACCCCCTGAGATCCGTTCGCTCCGTCACGTTCTTTCAGCCCTGGACGTGTTCGTGAATGTAGGGCTTGAGCGAGATGGTCAGTGATTGTTATAGAAATAGCGAGAAGACAGGGAGTATTAAGGAAGGAACGTGAGACTTACTACTTTGAAATCATAAAAAGAACTTTGACCTTAAGCAGACGTATCCAAGATGGATAGTGTGTAAGATCAAGACCCGATTGATCTCGTTGTAAGGTGCCTGCCCGTGGCGTTGTTTAATCTTCCTAGGTGAGAGCAACGAAAGCTTTCAACAGACTGGAATAGTCCTGTTCTTTATATACTACCTTGGCCGTGGAGGAATGTCATCTCGGCCTTGTGAAACTGAATGGTGTCCTTCACAGACTTTGCGGCGGGCGAAAGTGGCAAAAGCTCCCTGTAAGCCAGAACGTATCTCATCTTTATAGATTAATCTGGCCCTTGAACAGAATCAAATAAGCAGCCTCCTCTCAGCCTAACTATACTGTGACTTATTGATAATAATGATCTCCCCGAGTAAGAGGAATAAAAGCGAACCATGTAATCACAAACCAGAACGTGTATTGCTTTTATATCCTACCGTAGCTCTGAGATTATAGAGCCCCTTGACCCTGTTCTCAAAATTATCGCTGCTAATCCTCTCTGTTTTGACAGTCTGAAGCTCAAGGGTAAAAAGGAGATCTGCTCCATGACAAGGGCCTTTTGCCACCTTCCTCGCCCCGTTCCGGCCTCTTTATCAAGGACCCTACACGCTGTCACTAACCACGCTTCACTGGAAGGTGTGTAGAAGCGAGTGATACAAGGTGAAACGATGGAGTGCGGTATCGGGTTATGTAAAGAGTAAATACATTTACGTTTAAAGCAAAGTGGATGGGCTGAGACTTTACGTCAGAAGAAGTAACGGCAAAGAACTAGATTGCTTTATAGCGATGAGATTCTACAGATATAGATACTTACAAACACTGGCCTCTTAAGCCATGAACCTGATCCAGAACAGGCAGGCCTTATCTTAGCCAGGCCGTGGCTCTCCAAGGTAACAAGATCAGCAATCATCTTATCCAGATCCCATCATCGTTCGACAACGGACTGGTCTCGGGCCTAGACAACAAATTTGAAAATATTGATTCTTCTTTTCGCGTTCAAATGTTTCCTCCAGGTCATCCTCGGCCGTGAACATGCTGAAAGTTCGCCAATTCATGGTCGTCTTAGTCGAACTAACCATACCCGTTATAGAGCCGGGAATTCTCGATATTGTGCAAAAGCTAAATACCCTTATTGCCTTTTCTTAACAAGAGTCATAACAGGAAACGCAAGGGACGAAGCGCGCGTGGCATCTAGAGTACGTCAAGGGACTATATATATACACGTCTATGAAGAGGACTGAATAAGCTGGGGGCTTGGAAGGAACCACAACCACCAGCCATTCTACAAACGCAATAAAAAGAGCTTGGGATGCCGTTTCCATCTGCAAAACACCGTACATGCTACGCCACTTTGTTCAGAGAGCCCAAGGACGGGATACCTGCCTTTCTATCCCTATAGAAATGAGACAAAAGATAGGCTCTCTCTCCCTTCGGGTATGATCAGTCGGCCAGCTTGACACAGGAATATCAATAGTCTTTGACATTATCTTAAATTGATGACTCAACACACACACGCACACACACTAGACGAACATTGCTTTAATCACTTTGAGTCACAACAACATTGAAACGAGAAACAAGCATTGAACCTCTAGTCAAGATCACATTACAGAGCGTCTAATTATTTGCTCATCTGATCGTCGACCATGCCCTCCATACATACGATACAAGGACCCGGCCCTCGACCTTCCTGTCAAGAGCATTTGTTGCACCAGCCGTCATAAACACCGTAAACTTTGCAAGCGTACAAGAAAGTGGGCAAGATGCCATTCCAAGTACCAGGCAAAAACTTTCCTTTCGTCTAAACCCGTGATACCAGAACTATGGCTCTCCAAGTCCACCCCCCCAAACACACATATTTCATTTCATTTATACCGTTTAACCTCTGAACTCCTCAGCGCCGCTGGCCTCCCATCTGCCGGGGACAAGGGCCAGGGGCACAATACCGGAGACGTGCATCTCGGGGCCGAAGATCTTGGCGTTCAGGCCAAGTTCTTGGGTGGCAGCCTTCATGTTCTTGAGACCCTCCTGGTAGTTGGGGCCGGCACGACGGACCCAGATCTGGACCTTGTGCTCGTTGAGCTGCTTGGCGTAGTCGCGGAGGGCGCGGATGACACCCTTGAATGTGCTGGCGACGTTGGTGAAGTTGGCGATACCACCACCAATGAAGAGGACCTTGCCCTCGTCGGTCAGGGGAGCGCGGAGCATGAGGTCGAGGACGGTGCGGGCGTAGTGGTAGGTCTGAGACTCGGTGGGAGCACCAGAGTACTCACCGTAGTTGGCGAGCTCGTCGGCGAAACCGGAAGAGGCAATGGCATCGGCGTAGACGACGGAAGCACCACCACCAGCGACCAGAGTCCAGATACGTCCGTTGGGGTTGAGGACGGTAAGCTTGAGGGAGGCACCGGTCTTGGCGTCAAGGTCGGCAATGTAGGCCTCCTCCTTGGTCAGCTCACGACCGAAGGGAGCGGGGAACTCCATCGGCGGGCCGGCATCGATGTTGACCTTCTCGCCGTTGGCGGCGGCGACGTTGGTCAGGCCGAGAGCGGCAGGGGAGCGGGCAATAGCCCACTTGACACCGCACTCGAAGTCGGCGGTCTGGTCGAGCTTGGCAGCAAGATCGAGGAAGTGCACAGAGGCGGAGGTGGCATCCTCGTTGGGGATGACAACGAGGGGGTTGATCTCGAGGTAGGTGAACTGGCACTCGACGTAGACGGCGTACAACCGGGTGATGAAGTCAACCAGCACGTTGTGAACACCCTTGGGGACCTTCTTCAACAGAGACGCGGCGATCTCGTCGTTGGAAGGGTATTGTGAGAGGTCGACGGGGATCAAGAGCTTCTCAGCCTTGGCGTCAACATCACCGACATCAACACCACCCTCGTGGGTGAAGAGGATCCAGTCGCCCTATCGGAAATCCATGATTAGCATCGATGATTTTATGTGAGGGTTTCGACAGATGAGGCATAAGGGCCGTCGTATGCATATGGCAACTTCTGCGAGAGGCATGGGTGGACGGGGTGGACGGGCCACAGGCCTCGTCTCGTGGCATCCGTTCGTCCGGTTCGGGAGAAAAATTACCGGAAAGGGCAGTCCAGCGGCCGGAATCCACTTATTTGACCCATGGATAGGAAATGGCATAAAGCATGCAAATTCCCTTTCCACGGTTGCCAAACAAAGTTTTCTTCCAGTTATTCTCACTTTCAACCGTCGATGAGTTTCACTTTTGCAGTGTGATGATGCGTTGGTGTTTTCACACCCGCGCGACTCATTGATGGATGGACTGCCCACTCCGGCCCCGCCAACGAATTGGAGAAGACGGCCCGCCACGCCATGCCTCGCCACGAATGATCTGCTGCGGCTGCTGCTGCTGCTGCTGCCACAAAGCAACCGCCAGCTCAAAAGGGGAGGAAATCTGCGACAAAACTTACATCTCTGACGGACATGATGTTGATGTAGTACTCGGTGTCTTGAGGGTGGGGAACGAAGGGCTCGACGAGGAATTGGCGCAGGACACCAGTGACGGTCTCGACCTTCTGCTCCTTACCAGCACGCTCGGCGATCCAGGCGCGAGCCTCGGGCCAGGTCTTGTTGAGGGCCAGGAGACCGCTCTTGCCACGGCGCTTGATCAATTGATCGGGCTTGGCGACGAACTTGACACCAGGCTGGAGAACCCAGGGGTAGGTGACCTCGGCCTGGTTGAGGACATCCTCGACGTTGGCATCCTCGGGGAAGTGCAGAGAGCACAACCTGGGGGGAGGGTTGTGCTTGGTGGGGACGGGAAGAGGAGAGGCCTTGATGACGGGAGCGCGGGTGAGGTGGTAGTTGAGGATAGCCTTGCCGTCGGCCTCGAGGATGGACTTGGCGGACATTCTGGCGGTTGTGAGGTGAGAAAGAGGTGAGTTTTCTTGAGAGTTCTTTTCCCTGCTTTATTTTGCCTGAATTGGGAGCGGACTGGTCAGCAATTGCCTTTGGAAAACGAAGTATATCTGTGTGGCTCGGAGGCGGAGTTTGGAGTTCCGCTGCCCGTCAGCCAGCAGCAGACTTTCTTTCAGCTGGCTGAGCTTCTGGTAAGGAGCTTCGTGGGCGGCAAATGTCACCACAGCAAGCAAGCGGAAGGCTCCAGATGTTCGCGCCGAGCTCTGGAAGAGGGGCTATCACGATCCAACTGGAGACTCGGCTGGGATGGAGGAAAGACGAGGCGACAAGATTGAGCTTTGGAAGAGTGTTTGGCTGCAGTGAGAACATACCGAAAGAGAGAGAGCAAGTGCTACCAGGCGACGAAGTCGAAGTCTGGGGACGAAGTTGTGGTGAAGACCTGAAATCAAGTGAATGTCAGGAATCGGAGGTCGAATCGAAGTCGAGTCGAGTCAAGCAGAGCGGTGTGTGAGGGAAGAAAGAAGCGGCGAGGTTGAAGGAGAAGTATGGATTGGGGAGTGGGAGGAATGGAGTGGAAGGAGAGAAGCTGTGCTGGTGCGTGGAGAGAGAGGGAGAAGATCGTCAGCCTTTCAAAATTTTGGATTCTGTCGAAGCTCCCAGGGATTATTTGTTGCTGGGACTTCGGGGAGAGGAAGAGCAGGAAGAGCGGACGAAGGAGGAGGGGGTGGGTGTGCGTGTGTGTGTGTGTGTGTGTGACGGTGGTGTGGTGGGTGGGAGGGGGAGGGGTGAGAAAGTGACGGGAGAGGGACGGGAGGTACATCTTGGGGCAACGAAGCGCGCCCAGGTACCGACCGGGATCGTTTTGGTGGCTTTGAAAATCGGTGGATTTTCACCTTTGCACCTTGAGGGAGCTAAGGGACCACGCCAAAAAGTTTTGGGGTGGTGCGTGTTGTGGTTGTGCGATGCAGTGAGGTGCATTGGAACCAGACACCTGTGAGAATCTCTCGCAAGCTCCGGGAGAGGGAAAAAAAAGAACTGGGGGGAGGGGGAAAGTATTTTTGGGGACCGGGTGTATTTTTGAGAGGGGGGTGGGAATTTTGGGGAGCTCCAGCCCAGCTGTCCATGCACGCTACCCCTCGATGGCGGTGGCAGAACACACGACACCCTACAGGGGCACACTCGACATATCCGCAAAAAGCAAGAACGACTGCGAGGGAAAAACGGGTGGGAAAGTGCAAGTGCAAAGGTACTGAACCGGGAGGGAAGGGGCAACGGACAGCACAGGCAAGTACCTGTATCTGTACCTGCCCTATCTGCCCTATACCTTTCCCTCTCCTTCTTCTTGTTGGACTCACCTCGAAATTGGCGACAATCTTGCAGGTTGGACTGCAACAAGGTATGCAATAAAGGGATGGAGGGGTTGAGAAGGAAAATGCTGGCAGGGCAGGGGAATTCGACCAAGATGGAACCTAACGAAGAAAAAAAAAGTCTGGGGAGGGGGAATTTGGGAAAGGTGGATGAAAAAAAAGAGACAGGCAGTGGTTGTTGAGAGGTTTAAGTGGATCTCGTCTCGTACCTTTTGGAAAGTCACTCTGAGGTGCTCACTCACTGACAATATTGCAGGCTCTGAAGACCAAGGAAGACCGAGTGAGAATCTCTAGGAGAGGACGGGAAATGGGCAAAGAGAAACCTAACGAAATGGACGGCAACAATTATCGAGTTTGCCTCCCAGGCGGCGCAAGGGCGGCATTTTTACATACAGCTACACGCACCACACAGTCGTGGCAGTACTCCGTCCACAGCATGGCGTCCACAGCATGGAAGTGTTGGACCACCACCTCTCCCGCCCTTTCCCGGATGATGGATCGATGCAACCCCAGCGCCAGAATGTCCGCCGAAAATCGCAGGGACCGCCATTTTTACATACACCTAGGTGCTGCATTGTTGTGCTCATCAACATCACCTTCACAGATTCCAACATGGTCCATCGACATAGTGCAGGTGCACCACAGCCGAGCGGGAAAGGGCGGAAGACAGACTGCTGGCTGCTGGCTGCTGGATGGAGCTTGGGGAACGTTGCCGTTGCGGTGCGAAGCGGTACGGCGCATCATCCTCGTCGCTTCGTCGCTTACACCGGCTGTGGTCTTCCAATGCTTCCAGACGATTCTCCATTCTCGTGGGTTGGGGTTGCCTATCCGTACCTTACCTTACCTTGGGAAATTGGGGGTGGTCTGTTTCTGTTTCTGTCTGTCCCCCGTATCCGATCGAGATCAGGATCAGGCCCCTTGCCCAAAACGAACCGAGAGAAGGAAAGAAAGAAAAACAAAAAAAAGCCGTTGTTTATCCACCGGCAGCCAGCGGGAGACTGAGAGTCGCGTTTCCAGTACTACCGATTCGGGCGCACTCGAGCGCCGCGGGATGACTATGTGATTTCGGACGTTTCTCATCTCGTGCGTGGGACAACGGACGGTAGCCCGGATGTCAGGTCAGATCCCCCCAAATTCGGTCTCAGTCAAAGTACGGAGACACAAATTGGTCCAGGAACCGGGCATTGGCGCCGTAATTAGCCATGGCGCTGGGATTGGCACCTGGGACGACGACCAAGCACAGTCATCAAATCAACCTCGAGTGAGACGTTGGACTGCCTGGTCAGACGGCACATCGACCCCTACTCGTTCTTCGCTCCTGTTGCCCACCTGCACCTAGCAATGCTTAGGCTCGCTCAGCATGACCTACCTGGCCCTGTCATTTTCGAAAACCAGATCCCCAAGCTACGACAAGGAGCCATTAGCCATGGCCGTTCGTGTTCCCGTACGAGTGTGCGTGGGAAGAAGCCAGAACAGCGGCTATTACTCGCGCATCCGTACGCAGTACACACACTCGGGTATCTCCAAAATGAAGGCGCGCAATGCCCGGTGGTCGGCGGAGTGACGATGGGGAGGACCGAAAACCGGCGGAGGTGGATGCGGCATGCCGGGTTTCGGGGAATGCGAGCATGGGTGCTGAAATGCCCGTTTGGGTCTTTTCCCTCTGTCCTTCTCTGCTTGTCCTAGGCGCGCGAGTCTTTTGAGTGCTTTTTTATCTTTTTTTCATCTCCGTCGCCGTCGCCGGTCTGTTTCGGCCGTGGTTTCTTCGCGGCGCTTCGCATTTACGACTATCGCCGCCTTGTTCCGTCTGGCATCTGCAATGTCCTTGATTTTTTGCATCTGAATTTTCTCTCAAGCGGGTATCTTGCTGCTGCTTCTCTTCCCTCTTTGGTCGGATAGAGTAAGGTAGTGCATCATCCCAAGTGGCCTTGTACCCGTACATACCTGGATCTGGATGGATGCACAACATCGTCTCTTCCCCATTTCTCATTCTCACGCACACAAAATCCCACACAGGCTTCGAAATAATACCTCGATTTCCTTGGCTGACAGCAACCACTCTCCGTTCGCATGCAGCGATGGGAAGGAATACGGGCAAGGAGGCGAGGCTGTTTTAGTGACCGCCTCGCCCCCACTCAGACAGGCGAGCCTTCCAGTGCCTCTACCTGACGGTGTAAGCCCTGATGTTGGTTGTGTGGTTGTATACCTAGTAGCAACGGTGTCTGGATAGGCGTGTGCGTGTAAACCAGTCGTGTCCAGATTGATTACAATCCCAGAAGCCATCCCGGCGGCCAAGTTGGCGAATGTTGATCCTCCCTGACAATCCAGTCCGAGGCCATTGGGCGAGACTCAAGGTGCGGTCAAACCAAAGTGCAGGCTGCTGCATTCCCGAATGCCCTGATGCGTCAAGGTACGATAAGAGAGAGCGAGAGAGAGCTATGGGCGCCTCCCGACAAGAGAGGTATTGTTGGCGGTCAAGCGCCAGTGCCAGCCGAGCCGACTTGGTCTCAACTTGGACTGGTCGGGGCGGGGGGAGCTCCCGGAACTTGGAACATCCAGTTGAGAGCAGATAGAGACACAACCGCCATTCGATATTGACACTGACATTGCGGTGACCGGCGGGCGGACACCGCCCGTCTCACTGGACGAGTTCCCTTTGAGGTCAAGTGTCCGTCTGTCGGATGATGGGATCTGGATCTTATCGTTGTGCGCTTGCTCTGTCTGTTCCATCTGTTTCTGCCTGATGTTTCTGAGAGGTGCGAGTTGCACCGACATACTGCGTAGGAAGAAGAGAAGGGAAGGCGCCGAAAAAGACTGTGAGAGTCAGGGCTTGTGCAGGTACGCAGACCAGCCCGTCCGCGGATGGAGCTGGTACCGGTACCTGGTCTATCCGCAGTTGCAGCGTCCGTCTGGGCTCAAGCTCAGGTCCAGCCCAGGGCAGTAAGTGCCAGGCAGTTGTGGGACAGGGCAGCTTCCTTTGGGGCACAGAGAGAGAGAGAGAGCATGAGCATGAGCATTTAGGTGAGGTGAGCTCCAATTTTGGCAAGGTGCTTGGCCACTAGCAGTCTAGCGCCCCCCAGGTACGGCCTTGCTTCCCTGTGCAAGTCTTTTCTTCACCCTGTCCATGGGGTGCAAGTATCTTAGCTCAGATTTCCTACCGGGACCTTTTTTCTGGGACCTTGCGGTACGTAGTCCGTAAGGTAAGGTAGGTACCCAGTGAGGTGAGGTTGTGTGGGGTCCGCCAGAAACAAGCGGGGGCCAAGGGTCCTTGCCCGTTTGCCTGGTTGGTGCGTGAGCTATGTGCCTTTGGGCGGTCCCATCGCATCTCCCTTTTTTCGCCTTTTCCCTTCCCTGCCCGCTGGCCCATTCAACACTTCAACAATCCACGGGCCAATCATTTAGCGGTATTGGTCGGGAACTTCCCCAACTCTTTCGGCCGTCGCATGACGGAAGTCTCCATTTTCTCAATTCCCATTCCCCATCACCCCTCCATTCCACGCACCACCACGCACTACGCACCCCTCAAACCCAAGAGAAAAAAAAGTCTCAGGCTTCTCTCGCAGAGTCCCAATGGCCCGACTTTGGCAGAGTTGTGTGTCACTGCGCCGTCAAGCCGTCCCAAGAAAATCTACCGGGCCCTGTGCGAAGTACCTGACCCGACGCAGTGCCAGCCATACTGATCGCCCGTACCTTGCCTAGGTACTTGCTGATGTCGAGGACCCCTCCGCAAGGTACCTTAGCTCACCCGTACCCTTTCACTACAATGGAAGTCCACAACCACAGAGTCAACCCATCCGTTGCTTCTGGTTCACCACTTTCTGCCCGCCCGTTCTGTTCCTGCCGCTGCAAAGCATTGTTTGGTATTGTTGGTGACCAGCCATAATTGGGATTGGGATTGGCCCTTTTTTCTTTCTAATCTAGAGCCAAGGTACCTAATCTGGTCTTGTCTCGATAAGGACGTGTACAGACAGATACGGATAGCTTACCTTACCCTACCTTTAGTTGGGTAATGGAAGGTACTCTACGTGGTCGTGTAAGCTTGGGCAAGTGCCAAGTATCGGAGGTACCTCTTTCCAAAAGTTGACTTTGACTCGAACGCGGACCTGTCCCTTCCTCTCTTGTTGCTCGTTGCGTTGCTCCCTCGGATACTTGGGACGCAAGCCCGCCAAAACAATCCCTGCTCACCATCACCTCACACAAACGCAAGACGCACCCGCGCACCGCCATGTATGTACTTTGTCCGCACCACGCACCACGCACCACGCACTACATACGCACAGCACACCGTTCGTTCGTTCCTCCCACTCCCTTGCCGATTTCCGCTGGAGAGAATCCGACGTACACTAGCAAAAAGCAGAGAAAGGACAGAGAGAACCATGGTCCATGGAAAACAATACTTGCAAAAATACTAATTCCACCTCACCAAAAACTCACACCCTGCTGGTGGCCCGTCTCCGTGCTCCTCAACTACTTACGATACCCGACCTCCGTCCTCCTTCTTCTCCTCCGACCCTCGCTCACTCTCACTCGACTCTCTCTCTCTCTCGCTTTTCCTCTCCTTCCCTCCTTCTTCTCACCCTCTTGCTGCTCTTGAGAAGTTTCCTTTTTCCTCTCTCTCTCTCTCTTACCCCCACGCCAATCCCTTTTCTCACCAAAGGATCTCTCCTCCGTCAGCTCGACAAAAAAAGAAGCTGGACTTTGCCGTTGTGCGCCGCTGCTTGATCCCATCAATACCTACGCCCATACCAGGGTAGACAGACAACAGCATCACCGCCTAGGTCAGTTACCGCTCCCCGAATCCTACCCACCCCGGTCATGTCAATCCTGCCCCTCCGACGCCTCTTTCCCACCTCCGAACGCTTCACACACACCTCATGTCACTTCCACACCCGCTCGCCGCCGCACATCGCATCAGACACGACCAGGACCAAAAAAAAAAAGTCTCTCCCACCAAGGAGCTGGGGCTACGCCAGCTACAAAGATCCACTTAATGTCTGGTGGTGTCCCCAGCTGCCGATGAGCATGTAGCCTCGCAGATCCAACGATTTCAGCTTCCCTGAGCGAACTGTCGTCTCTCCGAGTCCCTCCTGAAATCTCACCTTCTCCCCACCATAATTCCGACTCGTTTGTTTTCCACCAAACTTCCTCTTACTACTCATCCTCCTCCTCCTCCACCTTCAACCTTTCCAATCCTTACTTTGGACATCTTTCTCCTTCATCTCTCTCGCGGGCAGACATCCATAGACTTGTTTCTGGCGCCCATTGTCTGTTTCGAACAAGCTTGCTGACCTTGTTACCCCTCGCCAGAATCTTTCTTCTTCTTCCCTTGTTGAGACTCTCATCCTCCCCGACGAAGCTCGACTTTCTTCACAATGCCTTCGGCCACCACCCCCGCTAACGGTGCCAATGGCGCCAAGGCAGCCAGCGGCCTGTCTGCCAACGACAACATCACACGCTTCTCGGCTCCCAGCCGTCCTTTGAGCCCTCTCCCCGAACACGCTCTGTTCAACGACAAGACCAGATGCTTCGTCTACGGTCTGCAGCCCCGCGCCGTCCAGGGTATGCTCGACTTCGACTTCATCTGCAAGCGCAAGACCCCCTCCGTCGCCGGTATCATCTACACTTTCGGTGGTCAGTTCGTCTCCAAGATGTACTGGGGAACCAGCGAGACTCTCCTGCCCGTCTACCAGGAGGTCCCCAAGGCCATTGTTAAGCACCCCGACGTTGACGTTGTCGTCAACTTCGCCTCCTCCCGAAGTGTCTACACCTCCACCATGGAGTTGATGGAGTTCCCCCAGATCAAGACCATTGCCATCATTGCTGAGGGTGTCCCCGAGCGCGTAAGTCGGTCTCTTCCCTCTGGATTCATACCCCGCTAACAAAAATGCAAGCGCGCTCGTGAGATCGCCCACAAGGCTCAGCAGAAGGGCATCACCATCATTGGCCCCGCCACTGTTGGTGGTATCAAGCCTGGCTGCTTCAAGATCGGTAACACTGGTGGCATGATGGACAACATTGTCGCCTCCAAGCTGTACCGCAAGGGTTCCGTTGGTTACGTCTCCAAGTCTGGTGGTATGTCCAACGAGCTCAACAACATTATCGCCAACAATACCGACGGTGTTTACGAGGGTGTGGCCATCGGTGGTGACAGATACCCCGGAACCACCTTCATCGACCACTTGCTCAGATACCAGGCCGACCCCGACTGCAAGATCCTCGTCCTGCTCGGTGAGGTTGGTGGTGTTGAGGAGTACAAGGTCATCAAGGCCGTTGAGGATGGTGTCATTACCAAGCCCATCGTTGCCTGGGCCATTGGTACCTGCGCCAGCATGTTCAAGACTGAGGTTCAGTTCGGTCACGCCGGTGCCTTCGCCAACTCCACCCTGGAGACGGCCAAGACCAAGAACGAGAAGATGAAGGAGGCTGGTTTCTACGTCCCCGAGACCTTCGAGGAGATGCCCCAGGTCCTCAAGGCTCTCTACGACTCCCTCGTCAAGAACGGCACCATCAAGCCCCAGCCTGAGCCCGTCGTTCCCAAGATCCCCATCGACTACTCCTGGGCCCAGGAGCTCGGTCTCATCCGTAAGCCCGCTGCCTTCATCTCCACCATTTCCGATGACCGTGGACAGGAGCTCCTGTACGCAGGCATGCCCATTTCCGACGTTTTCAAGGAAGAGATTGGCATCGGTGGTGTCATGTCCCTTCTGTGGTTCCGCCGCCGCCTTCCCCCATACGCCTCCAAGTTCCTCGAGATGGTTCTCATGCTTACTGCCGACCACGGCCCTGCTGTGTCCGGTGCCATGAACACCATCATCACCACCCGTGCCGGCAAGGACCTTATCTCCTCCCTTGTCGCTGGTCTCCTGACCATCGGTTCCCGCTTCGGTGGTGCCCTTGACGGTGCCGCCGAGGAGTTCACCAAGGCCTTCGACAAGGGCCTGAGCCCCCGTGAGTTCGTCGACAACATGCGCAAGGCGAACAAGCTCATCCCCGGTATCGGTCACCGTGTCAAGTCCCGCAACAACCCCGATCTCCGTGTCGAGCTTGTCAAGGAGTACGTCAAGGCCAAGTTCCCCACCCACAAGCTTCTCGACTACGCCCTGGCTGTCGAGACCGTCACCACCTCCAAGAAGGACAACCTCATTCTCAACGTCGATGGCTGCATTGCTGTCTGCTTCGTTGACCTGATGCGCAACTGCGGTGCCTTCTCCTCCGAAGAGGCCGAGGACTACCTCAAGATGGGTGTCCTCAACGGTCTGTTCGTTCTCGGCCGTTCCATCGGTCTTATTGCCCACTACCTCGACCAGAAGAGACTCCGCACTGGTCTGTACCGTCACCCGTGGGACGACATTACCTACATCCTTCCTCAGCTCGGCGGCGGCGGCGCACCAGGCGCCGAGGGCAGAGTGGAGGTGCAGATGTAAGGGTTTAACGGTTAGCGGCGGAAGGTTACGGTTTGCCACGGGATGTGGCTATAGAAATGGAGTCTATGATTTTAACGTCATGCGAGGGATGATGGTGTGCTAAATGGCGTCTTGTACGACAAGCTATATACGTGTAGTGCTGCGCAGTCCCCCGGGATATACTAATGGTTTTGCCCGATTACCTTTTGAAGCATTGCTATCGACGTGCCATGTACAGTGACTACTTACCTGCCTTGTCAACCGCGACGTCGGCTACTTCCGAGACATTAGGGTCGCGCTTGTGCCCCGCTGGCGGCAGCGTCAATCTCTTCAGGGATTGGATGGCGGTTCGACACCAGTTCGGATGGAGCCCTGGGATAAGCTTAAATTGAGCCTGTCGAACTGGTCGGGTCGTCCGGACCGCACTGGTGACCCGGCCCGGAATGGTGTCGGCTTTTGGGCTGCTCGTGCATGTCTCAAGACTCAAGGAAAGCGGCAGCTTTTGTCGGCAATCATTGTTCCAAATTGCTGATATGGCGTTCGTCCATCGGTATTCTGATTTGAACAAACGATTTGCCGAGTAGACGGCGGGAGCTAGAAAGTGCTTGAATACCTGGTTATGTGTCATCGCAGTCGGTAGGCTCTTTAGATCGAGAGCGCTTAAATATGCGCTCGGGAGTTGTGTATTTGGCTAGTCCATTGCGAGAGAGAGAGAGAGAGAGAGAGAGAGAGAAAGGGGGAGGGTTCCTTTGCAAATTCCAGGAGTTGAAGGGATCTGGTGGCCTTTCTATCACGTTGTTGTGGGGGGTTGTATTTCATGGCCGTAGCGAGTGGGCAATGTCTCGCTGTACTGTCTGTCCCCTTGATAATGGGCTTAGTTACTCGTGAGGTAGGTACAATGTTTCCCAGAAAGACTCTGAGAGTAAGGTAGTTAGCGTGCGTTGTTAGATAAGAAAGGTTGTTTTATTTATTAGAAAGGGTTGTTTGTGAACTACATTAACCGTCCCCCGAGTGTGCAAATCTCATCAAGGATAATTCTTCTTCAAAAAAGAAAATTGGGGGGGGGGGGGGGCGGGTTTCCGGTATTTGATTTTATACTCGAGAACGCCGTCCCATGCCGAGGAGTCATTGATCATGATGGTTACACTCGCTAGCGCGGTCTAGTTATTGCAATTCTTCCAACATTAGCACGCCGAACTTGCTTCTGCATTCAATCACGAGCTCGAAGATAACTACTTGGATAGGTAGGCACCTGGTCTCGCTAGACACAACGAAGCCCATGAGGAGTCTGAACCTGATATCGAGAATATTGTTGCAAAAGAACTTTCCCTCAGGTTTCGCCCCGTGGACGCATAGCTTGAACGCAAGGTGTACGGCTTGTACATGGTTCTACGATTATCCGTCTTCGGCCACCCGCAGTGAACTAATACCGCCAGGCCCGATGCCCGGCTGGGCCGTCTTGATGCCATCCACGTATCCGTATTCCGCACCCATCAGTCTTACGAATTGGCCAATAATGGCAAGTGCAAGGGTAAAGGTGTGCTGTATGCCAACAGGTTCCTTCACTGCGATTTTAACTCCTCCTAAGGGGTATAGACAAGACAAAATAAGTGGAGACAACTGGTCCTAAGTAGACCACGCTCTGGCAACTTCCGCTCGTGACTGACGCACGGACCATCGAAATTCCCAACGCCAGCTTAATGATTTTTGGATCCCTCGATCGCATCGCTGGGAAAGCTATCGAGCATCGGGTCGCTTCCCTGAAATCCCACGACATTGCGACGGAAAGACTGCTTTAGCAGAGGCTCAATTGTACGATACGTCCCCGGCTCCTGCAGGTTGTTCTAGAACTGCATGAACAGGCGCTAACATCAATACCTCGACAGAAACAAGTGATCACCCATCCCTAATCGAACGAGCAAGGAGCACACGACAACCCACGTCGCAAGCACTCTTCCCTCGACGACGAAGCCAAACCCATACCTACCGCGTCTTGTCCTAATCTCAAACAAGACACCGCCGCCGCGATCACCCGCCCAACATGGCCTTCTTCCGCATCACCCTCCACCGCTCCGCCATCGGCCTCCCCAAGAGCACCCGCGGCGTCCTCGAGGCCCTCGGCCTCCGCCGCCGCTCCCAGACCGTCTTCCACCCCGTCAGCCCCCAGTTCGCCGGTATGATTATCAAGGTCAAGGAGCTCGTCAAGGTCCAGGAGGTCGACCGCGCCATGAGCCAGCACGAGATGCGCGACCTGCGCAGGCCAGACCCGGGTTTCTACGTCGAGAAGGCCGTTGCGCGGTAAAGGGACTATAGGAAGGGGTGAAGTAAGAGACGGGTTGAGGTTCAGAAGGATTTTCCAAACATAGAGGACGGGAGGCGGAGAGAGGATGGGTGTTCGGGGTTGTCAGAGGAGATAGGTTCCTCGAGCATGATTGGGCTGGAAAGCAACAGCTCGGGCGCGGCAGAGGCCAAAATCGTGTATCATCACTACGGAGAAAAGTGTACAAAATCATGGCGGACTGTACAACAAACATACGTAGACGAGGATGTCTGCATCAAGTTACTTGGAATCAAACAAAAGTTCACACAAGACCACTGGTGATTCGGGCTCGTCTCCTTGATTGGCACATGATTCACTTGTCGCGTTGACAACTACCTGCATGATTACTGAAGATTGCAAAGAAAGAGACGAGTCAGATGGACCAGCGACCATATTCGTATACTTGCCTCACGAGACACAAGGGTCAATAAATGATGCTTTTGCGAATGGAAAACAATGATTACTTTCTGTCTCAACTCTCATACCGGTTGAGTATGCCTGATACTAGCAGGCGATACAAAGATGCTGGATGTCCATTTTCCACGCCTCCAACTAAACCCCTCACCAAGCCTGCATGACCAGGTGCTGGGATTCCAATGATGCAAAGAAAAAGTCAAGATGAAACGTCAAACTGTCTGCCGTTTAGTCGGCTGACCATTTGACTCAGGATGCAAGATGTGGTCTGGCCGCCTAGAAGCTCCGAGCCTTGTCGATATACTCCTGAGAAGGGGTCTCATATTCGCTGACAAAGTAGTTCTTTGCGTTCTTGCCGAGCCAGACGGTGAGCTTGGAGAGTTCCTCACGCAGACGCGCCACAGATTGCTGGTCCATGTTTGTCTGAGCGACGAGCTCGGGAAGAGACACTGTCTTGAATCAGTACTAAGCCAAACTAGGCGTCTCGAATGTACTTACCCATCAGGCGGCACAAGTGTTCAGGTCCATACGTATCGCAGACAGACTTGTGCTTGTCTTCCTCGCCAGCCTTCTCCCACACCTTGCGGATCTCATGGTACTGGGGTCGCTCAAAGCTATGGAGAGATTAGTAGAGTTCGAGATACCAAGTCCAAGCAGAAAACTTACCGGTACAGTAAGATACGGCTCAAAGACTTCTCAAAGTACTCGCGAAGTCCTGCAACGACTTCTTCAAGAATGTCCATGTTTGCAGATCCATCTTCCCTGTTCGGGCGCTCGTAGTTGAGGTAGTCGCTCAAAATGTCGTCAACGGGGTGAGGGTGAGGAAGCGGGACCAGCTGATTGTTCTTGGTGATGTTCTCCCAGTCGTCAACAAGCATCGCCTTGATGTGATCAGGGATGGGAAGCTTAATGGACGGGCGTGCATGAAATCCATCCTCCTGGTATGTGATATTAGTATTTGTGTCGACTAGTAGGCATGGCGCAACAGAAAAAGAGGAAAAGAAAAAGAAAAAGCTTCCAGGCCGCTGGGCTGTCGAATTGATAATGGTTTCTCTCGATGGTAGTCCTCCTCAATCCGCACATGCGGAAGCTTCCCACTGGGGCAAGCATTGCGTTTGTGTAAACTCACAGTCGGAAGTTCTTCCTCGCTCGTTTCCGAAGAGCGAGCAGATGACGACTTCGCCCGGACAGGCTGTTCTCGCTTGAGAGTCGTGACGCTCGTATCGTAGCGATTGTCATAGTTGGGCTTGCCATCTTTTGTGACATAGGGTCTAGCGCGGGGAGCAGGCGAGAGGGTCAGATTATCAGCCCTCAGCAAGCGCGGTTCCTTCCAGGCCACCACTTGATCATGCTGAGGTCGCCGACGCAATGGTTCGGCTGGCCGAGATTTGCGAGACGCAAAAGCCATAATGAACGAGACGAGTGTGTAAAGAGCCAGTGTAGCGTTTGACGAGTGGAATGCAGTGGTTCTATGAGAAGCTGGTGTTTGGGGATGGTTCGAGAAAGAAAGGGCGGGAATTCGGTAGAAGATCAGAAACTCTTCATTGTGCTGCGGGAAGGAGCAGTCTGGGATCGCTCCTGCCAGACAGGCGGAACCAGCAGGATGTTTCTGATGCTGGTGTGTTGGGCCACCCACGGCCTACTGCAGCCTACGTCGAACATTATGGCGGAACTCGAGGAGTACCTCCACACTGTTCTCACGCTTTCTCTTGTTTGTGCCGCAGGGCCTCTGCAAAAGCTCTTCGACGACATCCTTGGCATCTTCCGACTCGCCATCTTGAAAGCGTCGTAGATCATGCTGGTTCGCGATGTTGGCATTCGCGGGACGCTCCCCAAGGAATTCTATACTGGAGTCGCTGGTTATGCTGGTCCTATCGTCGTCGTCGTCGCTGCCAACGGTCTCATGGCTAGAAATACTGATCAGGTCGATGATGTCGGCAGGTTCCACATCGCCATCGGAATCTGAGGCTCGCCCGACTGTCTGATCTTCGTCTCCCTCATCTTCGTTGTCGGCTTGGTAGAACTCGTCTTCAGTTTCCTCGTACACGGGTGAAGCCCAGCGAACCTTCTTGCGTGGGCGAACAGATGCCTCGTCGTAGCCATCGAAGTCATCTTCACTATACATGTACTTCCGACGTCTGTTGGGTAAGAAAGTGTCATCTTCTTCGCCAGATTCGAGTCGCTGTCGGAACAGGTTGTTCCGATACTGCCTCTCGCTCAGAGTGTCGTCGTAGTCCCTCAAACCTTCATCTTCCTCAAAGTCGAATCGGTTCATGCCCATCTCCTCTTCATTGACTTCGTCGTCTTCCTCCTCATATTTCAGTCGGTTTTGATTCATTCCCGCCTCCTCTTCGTCATACTCGTCATACTCCTCCCTGAAGTAGTATCGGGGCAGATCAGAGTCAACATCCCCGTCCTCGCCCTCGTCCGAATACATTCGACGCCTTTTGTGATGCTGCTCAAACGCCGCGTCTTCCTCATCGTAGCCTGGCTCCGGTTGACGTCTTTTGCGTTGCTGATAGTGCTGATTTGGGCGACGATTGATCACGTCGGCGTCGCCATACAGATAGTCGTCTGAGGCTGGAGCTGGTGTCTCGTAATTGCCATAGTCGAAGTCACTGGCGCAATCGGTCTTGATCTCGATGTATTCGGCTTGAGATGCTTCAACATCTTGTCGATATTCGTGTTCGTTGGCATCCTCTGCCCGACCAACAGGGTTGTTGTGACGGTAATGGGCAAGTTGACGGGCGTAGTCTAATCGAGACATGAATCCGCGTTGGGGTGGAGAGGCGTAGTTGGGCTGAGCGCCAGAGTACTGCGCAGCCTGCTGCGACAGAACCCAGTCGTACACCCGAGCAAAGCTATCCCAAGCCGGGGAGCTCATCTTGTAGCTTGAGTAGGGTAGTGATGATTGTTGATGAAGTTTGTGATGATGTATCCTGAAACTTTCAAGGCAAGACACGAGACGTTGTGATGGGTATGAATGCGATGAATGGGAGAAAGGAGAGTTTTCTGGGAGAGGATAGGAAATCGAACCGGCGATTTGGAAAGAGAAGAGTGGGATGTGGGAGGAATGTGTGGAATCGGTGGAAGGTGTGGTGTTGAAGAAAGGTTTGACCAGCGAAGATTTGTCGGGGCAGGAAGGTGAAAATTCCTTTTCGGCAGGTGCCTCGATGGAGGCTGATTCACACGACGCTCCTTCCTTCGATTAAATGAATACCAGCCGCCCGGCAGTGAAGAGGTCGGGAAGTATTCGGTGACCAGCTTTGCTGATGGCCCCACATTGATGAGGGCATTCACCCCCCTATCGTTTCCTTCCTCCTTCCCGTCTTTCGGACTTTGTTTCAAGCTCACTTCACAATGAGCTTCTACTTGGAGACCAATATAATGGCACATCGAGAGAAACCAAAAATTGAAACAAACGCAGATCAGAAAGCAAAACACAAAGAAACTCGGTTTTGGCACTCACCTGCTCGAGGTCAAAATCTCTCGCCCGGCGAGGGCCACGGCCAGTGGCAGCGACACCTGCAGTTCGCTCCTCACTACCGCGAGCTGAGTCGGTCCCATTGACACGAAGGTTGCCCTTCTTGGGGGGTTTGGCACTGCTCTTCTGGCGTAGGTCCTTCATCTGGGCGTGCAGCTGGCTGGCAAGCTCCTTATTCTCCTCTGTGAACTTGCGGATGCGATCGATAGAAACCCAGTCGTCCCAAGTGTTCTTCCAGCCCTTGTAGTGAATGCGATACTGGAAGCCTTCGCCACTCTCGGCAGGCTGGATGTCGAGAATCTTGGCCTCATATAGCATCTCACCATGGAAACAGAGAACCTTCTCATCCTTGGAGAAGGGCTGGGGCGGTTGGCGTGCGGGCGCCATGGTTGGGTAAGGCGGCTGTAGATTGGCGTATCTACTCAGTAGGCTCCAGCAAAGAATATCGACAGCAGGGTTCTGGCGATAACCTGGATGTCGTTGAAGGGTTGATGCGCCAAAGGGGCAATGAGGTTAAATTCTCGGACAGTGCGCTGGAGATCGAGACACAGTCACTTTCAGAACCAGTTGGCGCAAGTTCGAGGCTACTGGCACAGTACGAATCGTGAGCAGTCGTGACACCTCACTCAATCCGGATGACAGTGTTGATCGAGTCGCTAACACGGTATTCAGCTGGAGGACTGATTAGTTTCTAGGTAAGATTGACAGCAAGTATGAAAGGATATGAGACTAAATCTTACTGCAATTCGTATGTTTGCTAAACAGCAACTTGCCCAGTGTTGCTTTCGTCGTGGGTAGAGCTCTTCGTGAGGTGCAACCGTGATGGATGAGGTGAAGATGGCAAGGTGTGTCGATTCTTCCTACGGAGTGAAACGCGCTGCGGCTCATTAACGCGTCCCGCAAGAACTACCGCGTCTTCCATGCCTGCTCCAAGCCAAGCGCCACCCATCCCGTCTGCCATGTCTACTTACGTTACTGTCTACCCAACTACCTTACCTCACAGACTGACATACTTGACTTTCCATCTAAGCTTACTCTCCCCTGCTTTTTGTTAGAGACTACGGATACTTTCTGTCAGAGATCTTATCGTCGAGGGCTGTTGCGACTATAACGGCCACTCGCTGGACTCATTGTCTTCCAAGCAGCTCATCTCACAAGCGCAACCCATCATGGCGCCCACCGAAGCCGCCATCCTGCACAACTACCTGACTGTCCCGGCGCAGCTGCCCTCAGCCATCACGCTCGAAGAATTCACCGAGCTTTTCCCTAAACCGCATCGCGTAAACCCACAAATCCGCTCCTTGTACCGTGATCTGCAACACCAAAGGAGGGCGCTCGTTGATACGGTCACGGAAAACATTGAGAACGAGGAGAAGAACGGGAGGATCATCAAGCGCGAGATTGCGCGTGCCCAGAAACGTGCGAAAACCGAGGATGCCGATCAGGAGCTTGAGATTGAGAGAGCGGTACGTTCTTGTGATTGTGCTGCATATTATCATTGTAGACCAGAGTCTCTAATACGAAGGTTAAAGCTGTTTGGCGCGGCTGGGGCGCAAGATCCCAAACACACAATTAACTCCATCGTCCCAGAGATGGATACGGCGATAGCGGATCTCGAAGCAGAGATTCAGGAGCTAGAGGCTCAGGAAGCAAAACTCATGGAGTCGGTCAAACAGACAGTTGGCAGCATGAGCGATCTCCGCTACGGACGCCTCGCCAACCCCAAGCTCGGAGAGGACGTCATTCAAGGTCTCAAGAGTGTCCAAGATGCATGCGACGGGAAAAGTTGATCAACTAAAGATTACTAATTTGGCCCTATCTAATCCAAATGACCAAGGATCTCAGTTGCATCATTGCAACGGCCCGCGGATTTGTCTGGATATTCAAAACCATGCCAATGTGCCCTCCAGCCTCTCTTCAACTGCCTATCCTAAGCCATTCGTCCATTTTACCGCGCAACACCACCAGCAGGAGCGGCAGCAGCAGGAGGAGCACCACCAGCAGCGGCAGCGGCGCGGTTATCAAAGGTGTTGCCCATGCGGCGGTTCATCAGGGTACGGCTGCCAAAGGAGACGAGGATCATGAAGAGCCAGTTGGGGACCAGGTTAAAGGCCCAGAAGACGTAGCCAACGGGGACAGACAGGTTGTTCTTGGCGATCCAGCTGTTGAAGGGGTGGAAAATGTTATCCGTCAGTATCCACTCCTCCTTGGACTGCGCCTTCCATAGGTCGACAATGTCGTCCGAGGTGGTGGTGGTGATGTTCAGGCGCTTCCTGTAGACATCGACGTCGGCTCCAGGGGGCAACAGACCGATGGACCAGATGGAGGCGGTGCCGGCAGACCACGCGTTGCAGAGGACGGGCTGGTCATCGCAGTTAAGGAGACCCAGGTGAGGGGATTCGGGAAGCTTGGCGAACTTGATGGTAGACTCGTTAAAGGCAGTCTCGATCTTATCGCAGTGGCCTGTAGGTAGAAATTAGCCTATCTTCGTACATGGAGCAATGTGACGCGCGGTTTGCGGAGCGTACCGAAGCAGGTCTTGTTACGACCAGTGATCAGAACCCACCACTCCTCAGGGGTAGTGGCATCAGCCTTGACGGGCTCGTAGAGAACATCCTTCCAGTTCTCGACGGTCAAGACGGAGATCTTCTTGTCGACGGCGGTCGCATCAGGCACGGCGGCCTCGGGGGCGGCCGCCTTCTCAGCGCTGGGCGCGGAGGCGCCAAAGGAGCTCAGGAAGTTCTGGAACTGCGCCTTGTACTGCTCAAAGGGCGACTCGGCCGCTGTCGCGAGCAGCGGGAGCGCAAGAAGGGTGGTGGCAGACACGCGCATGTTGATGATGGCTGTGTATGTGTGTGTGATGGCAAAGTCGCTTCGCGTAGAGAGAAAGGAGGTGGTAGCTTGGATGTCGTGATCAAGCGGCCAAGAGATGATGAGTGAGGGGAAGCGTAATTACAACAAGGGACCAAGGAGGGACAATAAGTACGGGTTGGCGAGGGTAAAGTATACAGGCAACCTGATTCCGGCGCGAAGTTTGGACACACGAAAAAAAAGGACACAGAGTCTGGATGCGAGGGAAAAAAGTGGAAGAGGAGCCCAAGTACGGATACCGACACGGGTGCGAAATCAGGCAGTTTGGAGAGGGACCCTTTTGGGACTCGGGGAGAGCGTGTGGCTTCTCCTGAACCTTGTCCCGTTGGTGATCCGGCTGGAACAAAGGAGCTTTGGTCGCCTGGGGGATCCAGAAGAGCACTGAAACCCGCCCGCTGCTAGAAGCTCAGGAGCACGCACCATAGAAACGAGAGAGAGGTCCTTCTCCACACAGTCTAACCGAAATGGGACTGGCGCTTGCTGCTGGTCAGCGTCATTTCGGGTCGCCCAGGTGGAACGGCGGTCCGGGGTACTTGCAGCAGCCACGATTGGGTGTCTCGCGTGCATCAGCCACATGAGGCTTGTGAACCCCGGTACGTACTGGCCATTTGGCGGGGACCTGGACGCGTCGAAAGCTCACATGCTGAAGGGCACTGGAAGCTCGCATGCGCCTTGAGGCAACGTCTACCCTTGCGACATAACATTGTGAGCGCAAAACATCACAATGGTAAGCCTTCCAACTCTGGTTCTTTCTGACTCTAGCTGACACAATAGTAGCCCCCCAAAGCCGCAGACCAGAAGCGAAAACGAGGGCGCCCCTCAAACGGATCTAAGCCGGCCGACGCGTTGTCAGGTTCTCCCGAAGCTGTAGAGACAGAAGAAGCACCGGCACCAGGGAGACGCGGTCGCCCAAGCAAACGAAAGGATACTGAAGTGTCATCCCCCGCCGAGGAACCGAAAACCAAAAAGAGGGGCAGACCACCCCGCGAGGCAGCGATAGAAGCAGAAGTGGAAGAAGCGAATGAGGAGGAGCCCGAACCGGCGCAAGCGAAACCGAAATCGAAAAAGGCCAACAAGAGCAAATCGAAGGACAACGAGGAAGCGGCAGACGGAAACGGGTCAACAAGCCGACGAGAAAAGCCCGCCTCACGAGGTAAACCAGGCCGAAAGCCAAGAAAGGAGGCGAACGAGGAGGCCCAGGACGAAGAAGAGGCCGGCACAAGCGCCAAGAAGAAGCGTGGACGGCAACCAGAAAAGCCTACGGAAGAGGAGGAGCCCGAGGAGGGTGTATCTCCAGAACCGGTCCCCAAGAAGAAGCGTGGGCGACCGTCTCTAGACAAGGAACCAGCGGCCGAAGAACCGTCACAAGCTGCCGAGGAGAACGCTGCCCCAAAAAAACGGGGAAGAAAGCCCAAGGAAAAGGTTTCCGAGGTCGAAGAGCCTGCACCTGAGGAGGAAGGGGAGGCTGAGGCCGCTCCCAAGAAGAAACGCGGACGCAAGGCAAACACTACAGTAGAAGAGGCGGAGGAACCACCAGCTGAAGCGGACTCGGCGGCCGTAAAAAGGAAACGCGGTCGCCCTTCGGCGCAAGCTGAACCAGAGGCGCAGGAGGTGTCACAGTCAGAGCCGAAAGAAGGCCGGAGGCGCAAGGGGAAGCAGCCCGTACCAGCAGCAGAGACGACAGCCGAGAAGCCGACCAAGAAGCGCCGGAAGAAGGGCGAGGAGGAGGAAGAGGCGTCACCAGATACCCAACGTCGCCGGGCTGGCCGTCCTCGGACTTCAGATGCAGCATCCCCGCAGAACGAAACCTCGCAAGCGCGCAAATCCAAGAAGCGTCTAACGGAAGACGATGCAGTAGAGGCATCAGCACCCGCGAAGAAACGCCGTCGTCGCACGTCTGACGAAATCCAACAAGAGAAACAAGAACAGCAACAACAGCACCCCAAACCCGAAGTCCCAAAGACGGTCCGACGGGCCCCCAGACACCGCCACATCGCCGCCCGCGTCCGCCAGGTCCCCCGCTCCGTGATAGAAGAGAAATGGTCCCCGCTCACGAACCCCTCCCTCTCCATCGTCTCCAACCTCCTCCGCCTCGCCGAGCGCCCCGTCCTCCAGCGCATCCCAGGCAGCGAGAAGCGCCGCGACCAGGCCGCTTCCGCCCTCCACCTCATCACGAACCGCCTCGTCAAGAAGCTCTCCCGCGGCCTGCCTTTCCCGCCGGCCTCGGCGCCGCCCACGGGAGGCAAGAACGGCAGCAGGAAGCTGCTCGAAACGGATGGCGGACGCGTCGAGGAGCTTAACTTTGAGCGCGTCATCGAGGGCGTCGCGGCGCTCGAGAGGCAGCTCGATCCCCTCCTCCACGCGGTCGACCTCCTCAAGACCGAAAAGGAGCGCGAGGAGAAGGCTCTGGAGGAGGACTACGATACCCTCCGCACCCTCGAGGCGAACGCGCGCTCCGAGGCACGCAATTTCAAGGATAGTCTCCGCAAGACGCACGTCCTCGTGCCGGAGGCCACGAAGCCCGGTACTGCTTCCGCTGCCGCCGAGAACGCCGCCAAGCACGACGAGCAAGATCTCAACTTCATCGTCTCCGAAGAGGGCGTCGGGAGCGGCACGCCGCTGTTCAAGGACCTTGAGGACGACGAGCTGCGCGGCCTGGCGGGACAGGTCGGCAGCCACATGGAGAGCATGCGGGCCAACCTGCAGCAGATTGACGGCGTCGTGCCGCAGATTGTCAAGAGCAGGGCCGCGCTGCAGGATGTGCTGTTTAAGCACTTAGATCAGCAGAGTTTTGAGAATGTCTTGTTTGGATGAAGGGCGCGTCGAACATATCGCGAATCCCGTGTTGTGTAGCTCATGGATTTCGGGGGAGTTTGGGAAAGCCATTGGGAGTTCTGGACCGACTTGGTGTTGGGCTGGTGTTAGCATCGTGGGACATTGATACTGTACATTGACTACGGAGGCGTTGGCTGGCTGTCTAGGTGATACCACGCAATTGATGATTCATGACCTTCAGTCCCTGCCATTGACAAGACCAGACCGATTATCGTGATGTACTACCTTACACCATAATACCACCATGTGGCTTTCACTGAAGCCTCACCAGTCCGTTGAACGGTTCTGGCACGAAGCGGACATGAAGTCATTAACCCGTCACCAGAACCAGTGTCACCGCAGCATTCAGGTCATCTTGAAGATATTGCCTTGGAACCTTTTGCCTATGAAGAACTATACACATGGGGAAATTCAAACCTCGACCCCATCCTATACCATACAAAAAGCTGGTCTCGTAGCCTGTCTGAATTGTCTTGCCGAGACATCCCAAGCCGCAAAACCACCGCTTTTGATCATAACATTCCTTGCTCTTCCTGAGCATCATCAAAGTGTGCCAAATTCTGTTAAGGTGCCCTACTCCATCCTCTTCGCCACGGAATTATACCGCACTACTATCGATGACCAGACCTCTCTATTTCAGCGAAGGTAATGGTCGTGTTGCGAGAGTTAAGATTTGATCCGCTGATCATCACCTGGAAATCAGAGTTAGCTTCAATGGATGATCGTACATCAAGGCAATTTCAACTAGTGAAGCGTAAAGACTCCACAGCTGTAGAATTCAAGATTAAAAAGCTCACCTGCGTCATTCTCATCGAGAGCTGTGGTGTAAGACAGACGACTGGCTGGGGTAGCCCATTGCTCAGTCGTAGCGGTAGTGGAATCTCCCGCAGGAAGCATGATCATGTTGGCCGGTGTAACGGGCCGGATAGTCGGTACTTCAGTACCACCCTTGTGAGCGTTCTTGCTCTCCAGAGCAACATCATTTTGGGCGGTGTTGGCGGTATCATTGGCAGATTCGTGTCTCGCGTGCTCGGCTTCGTGGAGCCGCGCAGGCAGAGGGTCCAGGGAAGACGCTGGCTGGTTCTCCAACTCAGCCATGGCAAGAGCTGGATTGATGGCCATTTTGGCATGCTCACTGCCCTTCAAGGTTTCAATGCTGCTCTGGAGAGCTTCCAGGTCTTTGTAACCTTCCTTGGTGGGCAGGATTTCGAGCTCTGGATATTCGAGTTGGGCAGATGACTTGACACCGGGCTTGGACGGCATCATTTTTCCCAAGCTGGTCTTCATGGCCTTCCCGAGCTTCTTCGACATGGACTGAGAAGACTTCTTGATCTCGACGACGCTGGGCATGGAAGTCTTGCCGGCGAGCTCAACATACTGCGCTGTCTCCGCACCGGGGACTGCCGCAAAATCCTTCGGCGTCATATCGTCATCAGGGCCTGCAGTACTAGTTCTCTTGGCTCTGTCATGGGAGGGCCACTTGGCCCAAGAAGAAGGAGGTGTAGCAATCTTTTGGAAGCCCAAATTCTATTTGGTGCTTGTGACATCTTCGTTGTTCTCCGACTTCTTGGGAATGATGGTACCGGAGAAAGACTGCTGAGAAGTGCTTGACTGGCTGGCGTTTCGTGTTGCGATAAAATCCTGCGCTTTGGTTTCTTTGTAGCGATATCCGACTACATCTCGCTCTGTAGGGTGAGAGAGGTGGTTCTCGTCGACTGAGATTGTTCCCATGCTGGCTTTAGCCATGGCAGACTTCTTGGAATATGTAGTGGACTTGGTCTCGCGCTGGTCGTGCTCAACTCTGAAAGCTCGCTGCCAGACCACGGTGGCGCTTTCAGTGAGCTTGGGTGCAGTGAATGCGACGTCGTTCGGGACATGCTGGGTCGAAGAAGTGATGCTGTGACTCGAAAGCATTTCAATGTTCTCCCGTGGCTTGAGCATCTGGTTCGCTACCGACGAGGAGTTCAGCTGTGCGGGCTCCGTGGAAGACTGACTATGCGACTGCCATCGATTCTTGGTACTCGAGCTTCTACGAATGCCCAGGAATTGGAGGAATGAAGACTTTCGCGACGGTCCATAGCCGTCGCTAGGCAGGTCGATCTGGGATTCACCAGAAATTCCTCCAATACCACCAACTGAACCAGGCTTCTCGTTCTTCGGGTCAGGGACGTTCCGCGCGGTGCCGTAGTTGTGATAGTTCTCAGTCTGGAAGCAAATACCATCTGCGCCAGCTACTTCCTGGCCTGATAGGATGATAGAAGGTACAGCCGTGTCAGAGTCGGGGTTCTTGTCTAGGGCGGTACGATAACTCTCATCAGAATGCTGCTCCTTGAGATTGTACACTGTTGCTTTATTAGTTGAGATACCAGCTTCCGCGATTAATGTAAACCCACAATCAAAGTTGGCGAGGTCGAGATCAATAAGACTCTCAGCAAGGCTGTTGCGATCGTCGTCACCACTGATATTCTTCAAGCCCGATGGCGAGGCGGTACGTGTGTTCTGCATAGACGAGTATACAGAAGATGACGGATAGTGGGACGGCTCGTTCGCTTGCAAGGGCATTCTACCAAACAAAGTAGTCTTTACCTCCAAGTCGTCTTTCAAAGGCAAGTCGGCGTACGGCTTGTCACCAGAAATTTCTTGGAGTGGAAAGCTGATGGGGCTCGAGTGTTGACGGTTTGTTCCTTTCTCATCGCCAGCTTCGGTAGCAGAGCTGCGACTAGGCACTGCAGTTGCGAACTTCTTCTTGCCATCCAAATCCTGAGCTGTGACGAAATCCTCCTGAGACGAGAGCTTCTCGGCGAGCAGCCAGGTCTCCCAGCCACTGCCATCCTGGGACTGTGCAGATTCCGAAGTGCGGGGAGGCTGAGATATGCCCACGGGCTCGGTTGCGAGCTTGCCATCGGGCTTCTCCATGTCGCACAGAGTTGCGCCGTTGCTGGAAGAACCATCTTGAAATTGGGCCTCAGAAGCCTCCTTGTCGTCAAAGGCAGCTGTGCTCTCAGCGTCCAGTGGGAGGGGGATATTCTGAGGTTGAAGAGAGAGGGCCATCTGACTTTCGCAGTGGGGGATACACTGGGAGAGTCTCCAAGTTCTGAAAGACTCGTCATCCTGATCGGCGCGACTCTGGCGAGCAGGGAGAATCGGGGCCGGGGGAGGCATATCAGGGAGTGACCCTCGCTCTCGAAGAACAAGATTTGTTGCCGTGACCTTCGTGGAGGTTTCAGGCTTTGGACAGCTGCTACGCCGGCGGTCTCCAGTGGTGATATCGATAGGATGAACCTTAACACCTTCGTTCGAAAGCTTGGCAGCAGGCGGTGGCTGCGGCAGAGACGTGACATCAACCACAGAAACATCGGTGGGAATCTCCACCTCTATTCCGCTCCGCGGCCGCGGTCCGCTCTGACGCTCGCTTTGGTGATCACCAGGAACTTCCACCACTGTCTCCAACCCACGGAATCTCTTACTTCCAGGCGTGACAGATCGCGAACTGTGCTCGCTCTCGAGGTCGGCTTGAATGCGCCTCATGTTGTTCTGTCTCACAGAGTAAGTATAAGCAGCCTGATCGTATTGCGGGGAGCCATCTATCTCCGTAGCAGCGGGATTGGAAGAGGGCCTCTGAATGCTGATAATCGACACCCGCTTGTCACTGTCGGGACTGTCAGACCGCTTGTTGCTGTTGTTAGAGCGGCGTCGGCTGAGTCTGCTCCATGGGCCACTTCTTCTGGGTGCTTCGATTTGATCCTCGTGGTCCGACACATATTCGACCTCGGTGGGATCAGGAATGAAATCCAGTTCAGGAGAGCGCATGTATGAGCGCTGAGAGGACGTAATGGAGCCCCCTGTGTTGGTTCCACTGAGCATGAGTTCCATGTTGTAGTTGCTTCCAGGCAGCTTGGCCGGAGGAGGCAGCTTGATCAATTCGACAAGGGGCTGCTTCGGAACCTGGGCTGGAATTTTCTCCTTCGATTTCGCGTTCTTCGCCTTTCTGTCCTTCGACTGCGTGTCTTCGGGAGGATCCGCCTCCTTTGCCTTTGCGTCTTCATCCTGCCCCTTTTTCTTGGAGGAGATGCCGATGCAGCAGACGTGCACCATCTTGATGGGTTTCCACTGTGGATGCTCGATTTTCTCTGTGTTTGCTTTGGTCTCCAAACGAGCGAAGAGGTGGTGATAGTCGGATGGCTGGCGAAAAATACTTGGTACCAATCCAAGAAACTGCTCGACCTGCCCAAGAGGAGAATGATGCAAATGAAAGTCTGATGAGCAAGGTTGTCTTGCAACAGGCCAAGGCCAAAAAGAGAGGTTGAAGGAGATGGGGGATTTGGCAAGAAGCTTCTTCTGTGGAGGGTAGAGGGCAGAGAAGGAAAGCAGAAGGCCCAGTCAAGTTGTGGAATGTTGACCTGACGATGTCATCTTTCTGCTGAGTGAAAACAGCGGGTGCCCCTGAGGGTTCCTTCTCGAGGATCTGTTGCTTTCACTGGTGGCAGTCACCAGGGACAACATCATCAAGCAACACGGGCACCCAGGTCAAGCAGCGGTCATCAAAGACCAGCAGCCGCCTCCCTCAAAAGTGCCATGCGGCTTGTGAGAGCATGTAACAAAGGCAACGCCGCATGTGTGAACTGCGTATACTCAAAACTGAGGGTGAGCGCTTGCTTCGATATCTGTATATACCCGCTACCCATCTTCAACCCATCTAACATAACTTTTGTCAGAGTAATCATCCATGTTGGAGTGGGTTTGAAGTGTTGGTTGTTAATACTGACAACTTGGCTTCGATTTGATCCTGTTCGAACAGACTCTACAACACCAGCCATTTGGGTTGTATATGTTGACTAGTGTTGGCCTTTCTGGGCCCCTATCTGAAGCCTTCAAGACTGTCTTTGAGCATCGTCCGAGGCACCAGTTGGGAGCACCATCTTGGAGCATGATCTTGGAGCACCGTTCTCGGGCGTCTTCATGGGCATCGTTTGTATCTGTATCTCAAATCATCCGCTTGGACGTGCAGACGATCCAGATCTACAAGCATTCGTGTAGAAGAAAACAGAATGGGTCTTTTCAGTAGGACTCTGCATCAAAATAGGTCATTTCAGTAGGACTCTGCTTCGAACCTCTGACCGACTAGCTCTTGGCGTAGCTATTGCTGTTGATCCGATCCTCCAAATGGCCTTTTGGCTATTGCTAATCAGACCCATTGAGAAGGTAGTATTAGCAGACCATAACCCTCGGGCTTACAATATTTTGTGCCACTTGGCATCGAAGAATTCGAGTTTCAACGTTCCCTCTCGATCCATGGAGCAAACGCCACATTCTAGTTCCCCAGAAGGTGTTTTACGGCTCATCGACATGCTCTGTTCTATGATGATCTTCCCTAAGCAGCTTTGCTGCGGCTAGATACGGGAAGGAAAGCTCGCGTTTTGGTACGGAACCATCGACACATCGATTTCAGACAGTTGAGACTGATGATGCCATGAGGTCGGGAATGGAAGCCTCGGACACGTGGGTTAGTGGAGGGCGGTCGAAAGCGGCCCGTTCAATGAGACATCCGATCCGACGTTGTGCCCTATGAGGCCGCAAGTACGAACGGGTGGCGCAGCAGGTTTTCTTGGCTTGTGGGAATTTTCGAGACATGGAAGTGATGAAGCTGGTATCCGTTCAATATGCCGGTTTGAATGTTGCCCGGGTCTAGATTTGTCAAAATGCGCAGACTCGAGAATGACTTTCGCTGACTTCAGCGTGCAACAATCTAATGTGTAGTCGAAAGGATGACCCGACCCGGTTGATTATGGGGACGGAGCTGCCGCATGATACTTGGCGACAGGGTTAGGAATTCGGGTGAGCGACCGATGCTGTGCAAACAAATGCAAGCGACCAAACTCAAAACAAGGACGTGGGTGTCAGACAGGAGGAACCCCTCCTAACTCCCCAGTAGGCAGTGCCAGCCAGCCAGGGAGCTACCGTGTTTGACGTTTTTTGACGAGTGTTCCGACTTGGTTCGCCTGGTCGGTCCTTTTTGATTAGCAGGATTTGACAGAGCATCAAGCCTTCGTATCAGGGAATGGGAACGGCAATTACGGCGCGGTTGCGACCAACATGAGGCAAATCAAGGAAGGCGATGCGATGGTGTGAAGCAGGCGGAAGTTGAAAGAAGCAACGACGGGAGGCAAAGCGGGTTGGCGTTGATGTGTCTTGGCCCAAGATCAGTGATCGCCCAGGCGTTGAGAAAGTGAGGTGAAGGGGAAGACGATCCCGCGTTGGTTTCCAGGATGGGTGTAAGACAAAATGGCGGGGCGAAATGCAATGAAATGGGCCGACGCCGGTGTCTCTGAGTCTATAGGCCTCCGGATCTCTGAGTCTGTGAGAGACATCTGAGGTACGACGAACATCTCAGTAAGGTAAGGTACCTTATTCTGAGTGTTGCCTGAGGTGATACAGGTAACAAGTCCAGGCTCCGTCCCGGGCAGGACCGTAGTGGAGGAAAGGCGGAGGAAGGAGCAGAGGATCTAAACCTAGGAGGAAGGCACCGAACGGCGAGGAGCAGGAACTTCCAGGAACCGAAGGAGCTGAAGTCACCGATTCGGGACCACCTTCCCGCCTTGCCCCAGGAGTAAGACCGGGCGGGAGACGTGTTACCGTCGTCAGCGGGTGGCCTTATGTCCAGTGCAGGCTGACGTTGACAACTTCCATTGACAAGCAATCTGAGAACCTGGAAGCTGGAGCATCCATCAATCAATCAATCGGCCAGTCACTTCTGACAATGGGTTCAGGCTCAAAACTCCAGAGTGCTCGAGTCCACCATTCGTGCCGAAACCACCGAAAGGATGCACGCGGCAGCATACGAATGGCTCGAAGCCTCATCAGAAGTGACCAGATTCATCATCATTGTCCAGGGTTTTCAGGTGAAGATAATGTAAGCTCCAGGTGTGCAATTTCCAGCGCGAATTTTCTGCAAGATTAATCAAGTCAAAGGCCCAGCAGGATCGCTGCCATCGCAAAGCTGCGCAATAATATGCAGATTGCCGTTGGTCAAGGTCAGGCCAGACCCAGAACCCAGACCCGGCCAGTCCAGGCTCCCCGAAAAGTTGGGAACTGCCGGGTAACGACTCGCCGGCTCATCTGACGGTTATTATTACCGCAGAGCTGAAAGGAAGAAAAAAGAACACCACCACCTCGCTGCCTGCATAGCCGTACATACAGAAGTGTCGGTTGTGCTGGAGACAGTACATTTCGACATAATCTCGACACAATCATTCTGTGACAGGGACTTCCGGGGCGAACCCTGAGGGGGAGATTTGGTTGTTTCCACCCCTGCCGAGGAGGGGGCGAGGAGCCATGGTCCGTGTCACCGTGGATTGACGACTTGGAGGCTGGACTTCTGGAGTCTTGTGTGCAACTTTACTCAGTTTTCCCGCAGGTTTTCCCAGATGAAGGTCTCCGCCGCCAATTCCGGGGGGAAGAGAATTGACGAGGATTGACAGACCAGCAGTGCGGTGCAAAATGTAACCGCGAGCGGCAACACTTGAGCGCCAGTCTCCAGAGGGGGCCGAGGGGATCGCCTCGGGGGTCTGAAACCCTTCTCTTCGGGGGTTCAATGCTTGGCCAAGAGCCAAATGGTGAGGATTGTAACTGTACTCAAGCAGTGGACTGTGCTTCCAGTCACTGTGCCGGTTGCCCATAGGCAATGGTACGGAGTACCTGGATGATTCTGAACTTTGCTCCGTCTGATGATGCTCATTTCCATCAGATCATCCCGTCGTTTCGATCTCATGTTTGCTGGCCGGGTTGGCTGCTCTCCTAGTTACAGCAGGGTCATCCACGCCTTCTCGTCGGTCACACGAAAGCACCAGAGACATTGAGCATTACGTTGCACCAGCTGAAGCCAGCTGCGGTCATGAGCTGAGCTTTGGAAACCCGAGTCTTTGTTCTACATTCCACCAAGCCCCCGGAAGATGCAGAACGACTCGATCCTCGTGGCATCTGAGACGAAAACATTCCGCAGCAGTGAAGAACAAACCACGGGCCACGAACCAGGACGACAACTCACAAAGCTTGGACCCGGCGTTGCCAACTCCATCTTCGATTCTGATGGACGATCATGGAGAAGGCGGAAATTTTCTCTGCTCCACGTCGGCGCACACGTACCGCATGTCTTGGCACAGCTGGCCACAGCGGCAGATGGGAGATGGTTGATGGATCGTGGCCCTCTGTCTCCCGTCTAGAGTTGCATCGAGACAACGTGACGATGTGGACTGGGAAATAGCATGGCGGCAGAGGCAGAGGCAGTCAGTCGGTCAGCGACAGTTTGGGGGCCAGAGTGCCAGACTACCAAGTACCAACTTCCAAAACTTCCAACAACTCTGGAACTGCATGGCGCGACAACGTCGCACACAATGGACCATTTCAGGGCTACCGCGTCGATCCCATTCTCCCCCCGAAGAGACGCCACATTGATCCGACCCCCCTGATATTTGGCTCTCCGGAGTACAGATTACCGCAGTCGGGTGCACAACAGAGATCAGTGACTGGAGAGGTTGTCAGCAAATCTAGGTCATCCGCTAAAGGGGGGACCGAGGGGCTGAGCGCAGACTCCCTGTTGGTCGGTGCCTCGATATGTTCCTGGCTAGAATCTGGTCTAAGGCAAGGTACCCGAGTCGACCAAGCGATTAACAGCGCCTAGTAATGAGAGGGAAAGAATTGAGGGGGATGAGGCCACTGAGCCAACCGACATACTGCCGCTCCGACTCATTACCTTCTCCTCCGCTTCCAAGTTTCCGTCCCGATTCCCTAGCCACGGAGCCTGACACAAGATTGAGCACGACTGAAAGATGTCACTATTGACAGGCTTTATCGGACTATTCCCGACACATCTATGGCCACCATAGTCCGTACACAGTATGATATATCCCGCAGAGAAAAGGGGTCAGGTTGCACGAGGGTCAGTTAATACTCGTGCACTGTAACGGAAGCGGTGCATATCGAGATGTGCAGTCTTCTGTTACGTCACTCACTGCAAACAAACAACACCTATGGCTTTTTCGTAGGGCAGGGCTCCCGATAAGAATTTGCGGTGAGAGGCGGGCCGGCGCCAAGTTGCAACTGTGCCGGAGTGTAGGGCACATGCGAATAGGGGCGCAAAAGGGATCGACTGGCTACCGCTTCGTCGCAGATATTTCCAGTCGGCGGCAGTGTAAAGTCAGCTACAGCACGCGCGCGTGCGGCGCGCTCGCCATTCATCACGTATTTAGCACCGCATTACACGAGTATCTCTCTCTCTCTCTCTCTCTTTTAGCGCGTCTATGGATAATTCGTCTCACGTCTCTTCACGTCACATCAAGATGGGCAGGGTCAAAACGGTCACCCTAAGGTTAAGTGAGTTTAAGGTCGGTCGCTAAAACGCCTCCATCGAGGTAGGTTGGTTGGTTTCGCAGCGGATCAGGACGCTACGGGCCTACGGGGAGACTCTCTCGAGAGGAGACCGCACGTCAAGCAGACGGACCCCCCGGCTAAGCGGCAGTCTCTCATGGCGTTTTCATTTTTAGCCCTTTTGTGGCTCACTCTGGTTTGGCGCCGCCGGGCGAGACTTAACCGCTGCATCTAGCAATGTGCCGTTGGCTGACTGTTGGCGCTAGACTAGATCACAATGAAAGTTGAACGGTGAGTGGACAGAGCGTGAGAAATGGCTGGGGTTTCATGTGAGGGGAAAGAACGGTAAACTACGAATATTTGGAAACAGAATCTGGCAGATTGATGCAACGGTCGGCTGGCTGAGCCTCTGAGGGAGGTAAAAAAAACCTTTGAGACTTGCATCGCCGTGTCTGCAAGGCCGAAAATACGACACATGCCTTATGATGGTGTTATTGACCACACACGTACTCCGTAGTAGTAGGTACGCCGTACAGATACGGGCCTGAGCCAACTGTCGGTCAGTCTGCTAGCGGTCTGTTGCACCTGTCACCGTCGACCGAAGCTTTGCATATGCGCACAGATTGGGTTGGGCGCATACGAGGGACGACTCGGCCGTGCTTACGGACGGATGCTCGTACGTCTGAATGTCGTACAGCATACGATGGCCCATGGCCTTATTGCCAATTGGTGTACATAAAAAAAAAACGCATGAAGAGTCGTTCTTGTGTACGGAGTAGCGCAGGGCACAATGCCTGTGGTTCGGCACCGCGGACGGGACAGCGGCAACAGACAACAGGCCATCTCCACCGTTTTATGGTCTCTCAATGAAAAGCAAATTGAGCATCCCGGGATACTGCGTACGGATGGACGTTGAGGTCGGAGTATGGGGGGCTGTCGGCTACCGACGTGTACGAATAGGCTGCGAAGCCGGCATGATGCAAGAAGTTAAGAACAAGCTCAACAACGAGGGAGAAAGAGCAGCCCGCGCGGGATCGATAATCAAGAAGCAATCAATCTCTCTACTTGTACGGGTACGCTCTCCACCGACTGGATCCGCAAGAGATCTAGAAGTTGGTCACTGGTTAGAGGGCTGAGCCACGTTTGCACGGAACACTGCCGTAGTCTGTTGGTATCTGCAGAGAAACTGTACAGATGGTCATGGAAGAAGCTTCCGTACGGCTCCGGGTAGCAAGCAAGAGTCAGTAAATGCACGCTCTCTGATGCTTCTTCTTCTCCTTCTCAGCTAATACGTAGGAATGTACGGATACTGCGTACGAATAGTGTGCAATGACAGCGTATCCAGCTCCGTAGGTATGGGACCATAGAGTCCACAATCACATCTTTCATTAATTTGATCAGCAAGGTGAGGTACCTTATCGCAGGGACCCTCGCATCCTGGACAGTGACTCTGGGAGTCAGGGATGACGGGGCGCCTGTGGCCACGATCTTAACTGGGATTCGGGCTGATGTGGACGGTGTGGATCCGGACGATTGGCCACGCTTGTGTCTCATGTTTGGCGGTACCTGCATATGAGGAGCGGGATGGCAGGGGTTGGGCCGACAGGGGTAAGCTGACCAAAAAGTGCGCTGACAACTGGCAAATCCAGGACGACAGGCAGGCGCGCACGGCGAGGCAATAGCAACGGCACGGGCTGACAGGTGGTAAGGTAGGAGGCGCCTCCGAAGGCTTTCCCTGCTTGGGCAAAGGGGAAACACAACGTCGAGCGGTACGTATCGCTCAAGCCTCTTTGAAAAAACAAGGTCGGAAAAGGAGTCAACATCAACGGTCTCTCTTCTCTACGCAGTACCTAAGGTACCTTGTCTAGGTACCTCACTCTTACACTTTCTCACTTACACCACTTCAGTCGAGCATCACAGTTGTCGCCATCATGACTGCTCAGCACTGACTTCCTCGACTACAACTCAATACCCAGGTCCATCCATCACGACTACCGCTCATATTCCCTCACATATTGCCGTCGTCGTTGTCGAATACTACCCGGGCTGCCGTCATCACCGGCGTAGGTGGGGTCATCTCACTCCTGTCTTTTAATGAAGAGGACTCCGTCTGTGGGTTTGACGCTTGACTCCTCAAGATGGAAGACGAAAAATAAAGGCGGCTTCATCTCTTGCCCCCATGCAAGAGTCGAGGGCTGTGCGGCGAGCGGTGCGGTGGCCGCTGGTTCGCCTCTGCCTTAGCCCAGCTTCCTAAGGTGGGAAGCGGTTCTTCGTACCCCCTGGATCATCGAGCAAGGGTCCTTGAGAACCCCCCGGCGCCGTCATCCTTTTTTCTTTCCCACCACATCCGTGGTTCTCCACTCCACTCCGTGCCTCCTCCCAACGACACACACTCACACTCACACACCACACCCTCACTCACTCACTCTTACCCTCACCTCTACTCGCCCACTCACTCACTCTGCGCTTCCTTCCTTACTCACTCACTCACTCACAACTCTACAGAGTACCCTTCTCTTGCTTGGTGCCGGACTAGTCTCGCGCGTCCTGCCATCTCCTTCTCACCCTCACAGATGGTTCACCATGTCAGGTACACTTCCTTGGCATCCATGTCATCCCATGCGGGCCAAGCAAGCGTTTGGCCCCAGTCGGTCCACCCCTAATGCGGTGCGATGCGCCTATGCCGCCGAACCGCGACAAAGTTCCTTGCTCCCTCTTTCTCTTTCTCTCTGTCTCTCTCTCCCATGTATGCTCTGTGGATGGAGTACTTTGTAGTGTAAGTGGGAAAGTTCCCTCGCTGTGCTGGCAACCTGGGCCTGCCTTGCAAGCGCAACGGGTCTCGGCCGGGCCCTGGACCTGCAATCCCAAATGTCCATGGCATCTCTACACTACGGAGTACTGCGTAGAGACTAGACTCTCTCTCTCATACGGAGTACTCCATGGATGATGGACCATCACCCTCCAAGATGAAGGGCCCACGGTCTAATGTAGCTCCCACCCGGGGCCACCCCCCTCCATCAAAGTCCACCCTCCTCCTCGAGCCTTGAGGATTTCGATCCTATCCACAAGTCCACGTCCCTCCAGGCTCCCCTCCCCTCCCCCATGCTCCTATGCCCATGTACATCCACCATGGGCTCCACGGGCTAAAAGGACTCTGACCTCCCTCTCCCCTTCTAAATATCATCCCGCCCTTCCTCTCTTTCACCTACCCTTTCTACCTTTCTCTCTCCACCGCACAGTCTTTCGTTGTCAGTCTTCGGACACATTCCATTCATTCAGCCTCAACCCACGCTCTCTATCGAGTATACCATTCGTTCATTTGCGCAAACTGTGTCTTGCAGCCAACACTTTTGAGAAACATCCCCGCGAAATTGATCTTTCGCCCCTTTTACGATCCCCGATCCGAACAAGCAAAACCGTCTACCCTCGTGGAGATAACTGAAGAGTCGTTGGAAACAACCCATACACAACCATCAAAATGAAATCCTCCATTGCCGCCGTTGGCCTCATGGCCTCCCTCGCCAGCGCTTCCGCCTACCAGCCCCGCCACTTTCACTGGCGCCGCGACAACACCACCGCTCCCGCCGGCTACACCACCCTCACCGTCGAGGTCACCGAGGTTGCCACCGTCACCTCATGCGCCCCTACCATCACCAACTGCCCTGCTCGCAGCGCTACCCTCTCCGCCTCTGACCTCTCTACCTACGTTGTCACCAACACCGTTGTCTTGACCGAGGTTGTCTGCCCCGTCACCGAGGCTGCCAGCCTCTCCAAGTCTCTGGTCCAGCAGCACTCTACCGGCGGTCTCCAGGGCTCTACCCGCACCGCTCCCGTCATCACCACCCCTACCGCCGCTCCCTCCATCCCCCTGTCCACCGCTGGTGTCACCAACTCTGCTCAGGACCCTACCGTCACCAGCCCCCCTACCGCTGGCGGCGACGATGAGGAGGAGGACGATGACTGCCCCGCTGAGGATGGCGATGTCGTGACCACCGTCACCCAGATCATCTCTACCAAGACCCTTACCATGACCGTCGGCAAGGGCTCTACCGCTTCCGTCGTCACCACCGCCATCCCCACCACCATTGAGTCTACCATCGTCGTCACCAAGCCCACTGGCTCTGCCACCGGCGCCGGCGAGGAGCCCACTACCACCACCACTGCCACCTCCACCGGCACCCGCACCGTCACCATCAAGCGCCCCGGCCAGACCGCCGAGTCTGCTTCTCCCAGCGGTACCCTCGGTGCCGACGGCCAGTGCGCTTGCCCCTCCGCCGTGACCGTCACCATCCCCGCCTCCACCGTCTACGTTACCATCGGTGGCTCTGCCCCCGCTGCCACCCCCTCCGCCAGCGCCAGCAAGACCGCTTCCGCCGAGGCCCCCGTCACCACCGGTGATGTCGGTGCTGACGGCGAGGACGATGAGGAGGATGACTGCCCCGCCGATGAGGACGTTGTCACCCTTTCCACCACCGTCACCGTTGCCCCCTACCCCACCAACGGCACCGCCTCCGGCGCCGCTAAGCCTACCAGCTACTACAAGCGCTCCAACAAGCTCTTCTAAGTGTTTGATGTAGATTTGATTTCCCCCCCGCATGTCAAGCTATATTTGGTTATGAGAAGAATCTATGATTCATGAACAAACACATTCTTATCCTTCTTACACTTTTTTGTCTTGTATACACTTCTTGGGGTGAAAATAAAGCGAAGTTTTTGTACAAAACAACACAAAGCCGGGGTGGGAAAATACAAACAACTCGCACTTTATTCTTCGGTCCTGCCTGCTTTTTTTGGTGTGGTGTTCTTTTTTGTCTAGATGGGAAAGAAAAAGGGCGGACAACCTTTTGGTATGGCGAGTCCATTGGAAGGGTTGTCTTTTTTGCTTGTCTGGTGGTCCAAAGCATTTCTGTGTGTTTTTTTTTATGGGAAAGATCAACACGGGCATCATTGCATTCGCGTAGCGGGTCGTTGGGGACCAAACAGAGATATATTTTCTATTGTTTCTTGCTCAAAGAAAAAACCCAGAAAACTTTTTTCACTTCTACTTTGTACATACTTATATACTCGACCGAGAACAGTCAAATGGGGATGAGGTTTGGTGCGATTTGAGTCTCCGACACCCCCTGGTCTGAAATGATGAGACGGTTTTTCCACATTCCCGCTCCCCCCCCCCCCCGTGTCATGTATGCTGGCTGCAGCCTGCTGAAACGAGACGGGAAGTTTATCTCAACTCTCTTTCGACTTCGCGTGAAACTTGAGATGAACGTAAGGTGTGACTTGCGTTTGTGAGACTTTATTGTTGGCCAGTGACTTGTGGCTTCTGCGTCCTTGATGTTTATGGACTTGGACTGCATCCCTCGTGACGCTCCGCTTTCCACAGCTCTGTTGGACCTTTGCCTGACTTGGCTTGTGTACCGTACCAAGTTCCTCTTCCTTTAACAAGTCTGCCAATTGAGGTTTTGAGATGGCACATCAGCAATGAACGTCACTGAGTAAGCAATCACTGGAAGGAACAGGTTGTTTAGGGCCCCTCCTATCGCTCTTTTCACCCTATTGGCATCCTGGGCCATCATGATCTGTTGGAGGGCCTTGGCGATGCCTAAGAAAGCTCTTGGTGGTTTACGAGGCTTTGTTGGTTTTTTCTTGTCAACTCACACCCGCGCGTCAAGTTCTTCAAGATGAGGCAGTAATACCCACGTGACTGTTCCATTCGAAATCATGGCGCAGATTCTTGAAGCTCTCTTTCTTCTGGCGGAACAGACATATGGCAGAGGTCGATGGTGATGTATCGTAGAGGTGAAGTCTACTAGTCATACCAGACGTCTTGGGCAAGCTTTTCTCAGCAAAGATGAGACTTCGGCTGTGTATCCTGCCGAGGATTTGGTTTGCGATCGGAACCCTGTCGACTCCACGGCTGTCTTCCTTCTTGGGTTACGATGCGCAATATGCTGCCTGCGCATGTGGCTCGCGATGTGTTGCGACTGTTATATCCGAGTCTTCATATACACGGTCAATGAATTCATCGAGAGCGACTTCGCGAAGTCTCTTTGTCAAACTAACGGCTAGGCTGACTCCCTTGGAGGCTCTGCCAGCCATGATGTCGAAATGAACTCTTATCCATCGGAATAGAGACTGCCCCCTTTGCTAGAGCATTTAAACCCCCATGGTGATCACACGATTGATGGGTGTCAACACGATTCATCGTCATCCGCTTTACGTTGGTCGCGGCCGCCAAATCGAATCCTTATGGTTGAAATTCCGTTACGGAAAGTCCATACATATCCCGTACTCTTCTTTAGAAGATTTCCTATGCTGCCGGCGCGCCACTCAGCAAACTTCAACCACGTCATCCTACTGTTCTTGAAGAATATCCCGGTGATGGTAAGATGGAGGTCAGGATAGCGTTGGAAGCGTTTGACCTGCCCCGGGGTGCGAAGCTTGTCTCCATCCGCCTTGAGAATAGTTCTTCGGGCGAGCTGCGCAATTTTATCGATCGGAAAGGGATGGTTGGAAGCTGTATCATATATCTCAGGTGGTTTGTCGCCTTTGACACAGAAAGAAAGAGCCATTTTATAGAGAGTGTCAAGTCTATGGCCCGGTCAGCGAGGAGTCAGAAATGTAGAACCGACCTGGCAGACCAACTTTCTTGCCAGAAGCACAACTTCGTAAAATGTAAGGGGAAACTCTGACGCGGGTTCCAATCTTACCATTCAATTGAATAGTCTAGAAATACCGCTCGGTAAGGTCGTTATGAACAGTGTCAAGGCTGGTCCGAATAGGCACATGTTCCCAGCGCTGATATGACGCAGGACGTCTCCCAAGTGCGTGCCCCCTTCTTTGCCTTATGCCTGCGGTCAAGTCGCTAAAATGGGTACCTGGCTTGATTGAAAGAAAAAAAATATATAAAAACGGCGGTCGCGTACTTCAAGGGTGTAATGAGCGAAGGATGTCACGCGATCGCGGGTATTCTTCCCGAAGTTACCATGGTCTTTGTTCTCATCGGGTGACAGAGCAGCTCGGTGACGTTTGTTGGCATGTATTTCGAGGTCCCCAAAGCATGGACTCTCAATCTCATGAGCCCGCTTTCGAGTCACAGCCTTTCACCCTCTTAGACGTTTATACGCTTTGGAATACATCAATATGGACGGCCGGGTTCCACCAACAGCCTCTCTAGTAGCTGACTTTGCTGAAGGGCAGCTTCGAGCTTCTCTGCACTTCCTTCCACGTACAACATGGCCATATGCCAACCTGTCCAAGGATTTTGGCCAGACTCAAGCGCCTAGCTTCGGGCTGAGCTACTACCCAGGCTACCACCCACGCTTTCATTAATTAGAGGAGAGAGAAAAGTACTGTCAAAGTCGATATATAAGTATGTATATAGTAGCGCCAAAATCGCCCTGAGGCTCGTCCTTGGGTAAACAAATCCCCTTTCAACGCAATCAAATCTCTGATCGCATATGAGCTACTTTTCTAGGGGAATCTTGTTGTAAACCGGTGGCCCAGCTGCAAGGTACCCAAAGATCGTTACGAGGGCTGCACAAACGCTGCTCGGTCTGCGTGGGTGATTCTCCTCTTCTCTATAGCTTTCCGGCGGGCAGATCAATGTTTCCGCTAGGACATGACGAGAGAAGCCCTGTTGGTGGTAACTTGACGAGTGGAATGTTGGATTGTCATGTAGATCAGTATATGCAAGCAAGCCTTCACAGCCTGGTCTTGTGGGAGATCCTCTCCCCCTCCTCAAGAGTTGCAAGCCAGTAAGCCTAATTCTCCTTCCCAAAGTGCATGACTTTCGGCCTAAAGGCCCCGAATCTTGGTCCTTGCTGGTAGCGGACGTCAATGGCATGGGTCAAGTGCGAAGCCTGCCTGTGTGCTTTAATGGTTCTTGAGTGAGGCAGAGAAAACAAGAGAGACTTGTTGTTGCGATATGTGCGCGTATAACTAGTGACAATAAATCGATCTCTTTATGTTGTACCGTCAGAGAGGCTGCTCGAACAAAACCGAATTTTCTATTTGATGCTCTGGAAATACTCAAATATATGAGAAAAGTCTTGTCAGCAACTTCGGCCATCACACCGCATCACAGCAAGGGAACCTCGGAATAAAGAATATCGGAAGGCAACGACGAAGCCAAGATTGAGTCTTGAGGAAGCCACGTCGTTACGACTTAGAATCGTCCATCACATAAGCTCTTGCGTTCCACCATCTATCACACGGTATTCAAGAATATCACATAAAGCCAATGAGAGGCGGCAGGTTCGGGGTATGACGCAATTTTTATTATGTGTTATAGATTAATGCCTTTGGTTGAGTATCGTCATTGCGATGTTCAACTCTCATCCTACCCCAAGAAGGGGCCAGGTCGTGTGATGCTCATGCCTCATCGGGCATTTTCTCTTCTCCCCTAGACACCCTCAAAGCAAGATATACGGACCTATGCTCAGAGAAAAGGTGCCGTCGTAAGAATTTGACCGTGTTCACTCAGGGTTTGTACCCCTTTACCACTCAGTGGATGTCTTCGACGCTCCTCTTCAACCACTCTGGTTGTGTATGCCTCCCTTGCCAGTGTTCCCATCTCTCTCTCGGTAGACGTTTCATCTCTTACTTCAATAGCTAGACCTCAGAAACCTTTCGTCGATTCATTCATTGATAAAACAACTCAAACCTCCTCTTTCCGAGCAGGGCTGTCCCTCAAGCTGATCCTCCTCGCTTCCTCCCTCTGCTTCTGCTCCTCAACCTTTCTCTGCATCTCAGCCTTCCTCTCCTGAAGCGCGATACAAAACCGCGATCCCGCTCGAATCTGCTCGCCCTTCCAGATAAAGATGAAGGGGATGATGCACATGATAGCACTGAACCCACCGAGCAAGCTACAAGCACCAGCAATACCGAGCTTATTAAACATGCGTGTCGTCGCCAGCGGCAGCACCACAGCGAGCAGAGACCGGCTCGTCGAGGCCGCCGCGTTAGCGCTGGCAGCAAAGATCTCGTAGGCGTCGGTGAGATAGTTGAGCAGGGCGATGAAGATGAGCATGAAGCCCATCCCGAACGGGATGCCCGCCAGCATGGGCGCGACGAAGCTGACGCCTTCTCTGGAAGACCAGCCCAGCCAGAACAAAGAGATGAAGAACAGCGGTCCGCCGACGCAGGCGAAAGGGAGACGGCGGAACTCTTCGCGCTTGGCCCATGCGTGACCGTTGCGTTGCGCGCGGAGATGGCCCTGCTCCCAGCCGATGAAGATGGGCACCACTAGCAGAGCGCCGGCGCCTATGGGGAGGTAGGCGAGGCCAGCCACACCCGGTGAGAGACCGTAGAGCTTCTGGAAGATGATGGGGAAGGCCTGGAAGGACATGTAGAAGATTGTGTATACTAAGGCCAGGTAGGCGCACGTGCAGCTGACGATGGGCTCGAAGATGATCATGCGTACGGGGCGGGTCAGGACGACGGTTGCGATGTGCTTGAAGTCCGTGCTCTCCATCTCGCGGGGCGCGATGACGGCGGCGGAGGGGTCTAGTTTGCGTAACTTTCGTGCTCGTCGGAGGAGCAGGACGGGCGCGTAGGTCTCGGGGAGAAGGAGGATCGGGATGAGGGTCAGGCCGGCGTAGATGAGAGCCACCCAAAAGGACCAGCGCCAGCCTATTGTCGTGGAGCAGAAACCGGACACGATCGGGGCGAAGAGAGGGCCGAAGGTGGTTGTCTACGAGGTTTTAGCAAAGCTTCAAGGGAGTGAAATCCGGGAAAGTCGCAGGGATGACTTACGACCATGAAGGCTGTCATGGCACGGCCGCGGGTCTCGGTGTCCCCGTAGATATCTGCGAGGATACCGGCCACGATAGCGATGGGTGAGCTGGCGAATACGCCCGTGAAGAAGCGGAAGAAGAGAAACGCAGGCCAGCTGGGTGCGAGGGCGCAGGCCATGGTCCAGATGGTGAACATGACAAAGGTGACAATGGTCAACATTCTCCTGCCGAGATGCTCGCTGAGAGGTGCCCAGACTACAGGCCCGAAGACGTAGCCGATGAGAAAGACGGAAATGGGCAAGACCTGCTGTTGCTCGTTTGTGATGCCCCATTCGGCGGTTATGAAGGGTATCGCGTTGGATGGGAGGGCCGAGCCCATTGTGCTGTTGATGACTTGCATCATGGTTAAGCAAAGGATCAGAAACTTTTTGGTCTATAGCTCGTTAGTGATTAGATCTGTAGATATGCGACCAGAGCAACATACATGTGACCAGTTGTACGGGTTCTCTGGATCACCGTCATCCCAAGATATTATTGTCGGCTCATCTTCGTCACTTGATGAGTTGGGGCTGGCCATCTCCTTTTCGTCCAGACCCTGCTCTTCGGCACGAGCCTCATACCTCTGGCGTGCTTCATCTTCATCGATCCTCCTCACCGTCTCTGATAGAGAGGATCGATTGCCTATGGAGTGTTACACTGTGGTCACAAAACGTATTGTTCATGGGGATGCCCACGCTGCAAATAAGGCAGACTATCTGTAGCATCTTCTGCGGATTCGCTGTGGGCGGGCATGGCGAACCGTGAGCAGCGGAATAGCACACACAGTAATTATGTTCCTGTGTTGGGTTCCATCTCAGAAGACACGAGGAGAGAGCAGAGTGTGGGAGGTGTGGGTGAGGGTGGCCGTCAAATACGGAAATGGATGAATAATGGCCCAAAGAATAATGGCCCCAAAACCACAGATGCCCGAAAATCGGTGACTGCATGCTGCATGTGGCCGATCACCCTTGTGGATCGAGCCGGTCTAGTCGTCGTTCCCACCATACTTTTTTCACAATTCAGCAAACGAGAAGCATTCCTGAGTGGCCGGGTGTAAGAGAAAAGAGACGAAGCCTTATCCCCGTTCACGGCTGATGAGGGGAGGGGGGAAACAGCAAGCTACCTAGGTAGGTACCGGTAGACGAGGAGGAAAAGGCGTGTCTCGCTATTGGTTTGTCATTGACTCTCATCGGAGCCGAACCGCAAGACCCACTTGGTTTTCAAGGGCCGCTTATCCGGCCGCGGCGCGGCGATGTGCTTTCCCGCCGCATCCCCGGTGCTGCCCTTGTTGCCCCCTGCACAGAGGTCATTTGGGTTTGCGATAGCGCCATCGACTGCTGCGCTTCGTCACGACTCATAAGGTAGCGACAGCTATGCCGTCACCGGTAAGAAACGACGCCGCTAGTGGAATGCGCCGCTGCGTCTCAGGATGGGATCTACCTAGTAGGTATGCGTTGTTCAAAGATTGAGGTGCACACCCACCGCGGGGGCAGTTGAGTCGGCCGAAAGCGTCTACTCTTATCAGATCCCTTCGAGTTGCACCAACTTCTGCAGCGACGGAAAAACGTTCCCCCTCAGTGTTCATTGGCCACGATTTGATAAGATATTGACCGGTGTTTCTCTCAGGGTACGCGACCCGAAACGGCGATGCGATGCGTGACGACGTTGAATTTTGTTTCTCGATTGTACTTCTTCATGTCTCGAGGTTGATACTCTTTCCGAATCTGGCGTACAGTTCGACCTTGAGTTGGTTCATATCCTCCTTAATCGTTTCCAGCTTCGATTCTAACCCCTCGACATCCTCCTCGATCTTGGTCGATGCCTGCTCGAGCATCTCTATTGCTTGAGGTTGCGATACGTGGAAGTAAGCGTCGCCAATCTTGTATCTGTGGCCGAGCATCAGTATGGTCTTTCGGTGCGTCATTGAGAGTCCTTCGTAGGTGCGTACGGTACTGTTTCGTCTTCGTCCGCAAGCTCCAATTCTGTGCTGAGATCCTCGAGCTCTTCCTTTTCTTTCTGCAACGACACACAGATGTTAGATGGGGTTGCTTGTCGGTGATTGTATAAAGGTACGACTAACGCTCTTGTTCTTGAGTTCCTCCTCGATTATGAGTTCGCGCTGGTGCAGACGGCTGAACTTGTTGATCTTGTCTTGGTCCTCCCTCCTAACTTCGACCTCGTCGCCGACGGACTCCTCGTCCGCCTTGGTGAGCTGCAGATACGGTGTCAGTATAGACAGTAGACCATAAGGTGAAGGGTTCATACCATGCGCCGTGACAACATCTTGGTACTATGTGGTGCAACGTGATGCGTGGTGGGTTTGACGATGGTGTCGGTGACGGTGACAGCCTCAACACTGGAGCTCCCAAAAAGCTCAGAAGGAGGGTCACAGTAATGCGCCACAGTGCGGAGGGGCCATGCACTGCCCCACTCTCAATTCTCGGGGGAAGTTCAATCAAGGTCTCTCTCGCTGGTGGCCTGTGCCAAACACAACAAAACCTCTGGGCTCCCCCACACCGGAACGTCACACCGAGCCGCGATAGCTTGTACGCGACACCTCAATCCTTCCCGCGACTTCAATCTCAACTACGTTTGGTCCTCGCCGCGGTGCACGTTTTTCTCGCGATGGCACCCGGTCAAAAGGCATACCCGCGCGGTACTGTCAAAAAGATCATCAAAGCGCATTCGAACTGCAACTTGAGCAAGAATGTGGACGTCATGGTTAGTTGCTTACTGACGCGCCTGGCACGCCCTGCTGACCAGCCCTCAGATCTACCTCGACTACGTCCTGTTCATGCAGACGTAAGTCATTGACTCGAACATTGGGACGTATACCTACTGACTTCTTACCAGACTCGTCAAGGAGGCGGCTATCGAGTCAAAGAAGTCTGGTGAAAGAGGCATCACGGCCCGAAGCGTCAAGAAAGTGACTTCGGTACGTTGTACAACCACATCGACAGCAAGTCAGATTACATGGTGAGGCTAACATTGGATTACGCAGGACACCCTCACCAAGTTCCGAGGTTGATTTTCCAGTTCATCGATATCGAAACTCCAGAAATTACTCGATACTTACGGAGTACACAGCACTCATCTACTTCGCGACCCGGGGCCGTCGATGCCATTAGCGTGGTCGAATACGCTCGAATGCGATTCCGTTGGTGTAACATGGCGACCAGCAACAACATATCATATCTGGTATAGAAGGGCTATGCAAAAGATGGAATCGACCTCAAGGTTTAGGCGCTGGTCTGCGACAGAACAGAGGCTCGATTCATGCAGGCTACCGTCTCGTGCATTGAGGCGGCACGCAAAGGTTGGAGGAGCAGGGCGCAGGTGTTAGTGGCTCCTTCATCTGAGCAGCACCGGCCTGAGCCGCATCGACGTTTGAATGACCACGACACTATGATCAATGGCGACATAGTGTGTTTCCATGGATAGATTCTTTGCTATTGGTGGGTGCGGGTGGTGATGCTCGCGGCCTAGTCACTATGGGATTCTGGCGCATGAGTACGGCGTACAGCTTACCGTATATCCATAGATAATTCCCGTGAGAGAGCGACGGCTAGTTCCAGACAAGGCTGAGATGCCCTGCCTGGTACGTCATCGAAGCAAGATGGTGCCGCGAGATGTAGAACGATGAATTTCGTTTACTCTTGCAAAAAAGCCCTAGAGCACCTTACTTAGATGTACCCAGATTGGCAGGACAGCATGTAGGCGAGAAACATGACAGATAAAACATGCCAACCATTGAAAGCGAAACATGCAGTCTCGAAGACCTGAGGCGCCTCCAACCTAAATGCTCCATCGGTCTCCCATCTCAGTACAAGTGAATGTACCTTTTCTTCTGACCAGTTCTAGAACCCCGGCGGGTAGGAGTGGAGGCAGGGGTTTTTAGGGGAAGGGAAGGGGAACTTAAGGCGAAAACCAGCCTGGCGGCAGGGATGCTTCCGGCTCCTCAGCTCCTGGGAACCCACTCCTAGGTTGGATCACCGCCTGAACGCCTGAAAACCCCCCACCGAAAAGGTACTAGACCCCGGGACCTCAGCTTCTCCCGGCCGACAGTGTCCCCTCCACTGAGCTGCACTCTGGCCCCGAGCTACGTGCCTACCTGCCGTCTATGAGCTGGAGTGTCATCTTCCGTGAACCTCCAAATTTGATCCGTCCAAAACCTGCACATCCACCTCTTCACAATAACTTCACCTTTTCCCCCCATCACAAACGCCTCTCCTCTGAGTATTTTTCTTCGATCCTAGGACCTTCCTCCTACGATTGTACATCCCATCTTACCTCACTCTACACAAGTTTGTTTACTTGCCTCTCACCTGCGCGCTCTCTGCCTATAGCTGGCCACCACCACCTCTGGAAAATTCCCATCCAAGCTCACGCGACCTCGACCCTGTTGACTGCGCTCCTCCCATAAGCTTCAATATGACCGCCTCTCCCGTTCAGAACCCCGCGGTCTCAGCCGAATCCAAGTCAGCCAAGAAGAAGAAGGCCAAGGCCGCCGAGCGCACCGAGTCCCCTGCTCCCACTGCCTCTCCTGCCCCCGAGAAGGCTGACGCCTCCGACGAGTCCGGCGAGACTGCATACATTCGCGAGATCCAGAAGTAGGTCGAAATCAACGACTGGAGCTTCTCCTATTGCTCGTATGCTAATCGCGCTCCGTAGGAACATTCGCAACACCACCAAGAAGCTTGTCCGTGCCTACCCTATACCTTCACACTTACTTACCCCTCTCTGTGGCAAGGTTCATCAACTAACTTCCCACCCACCAGACCAATGCCTCAAAGATCGACAACCTGATTGCCGAGAACGCTGGCAAGTCCCTCGACGACCTCGTCGCTGCTCGCATTATCAATGCCGACCAGAAGGCGCAGTACCTCAAGAAACCTGCCCTGCAGGCCCAGATCTCACAGTACGAGGAGCAGATGGCCCAGTACAAGAAGATCGACCAGGAGTACCGCACTCGTGCTACTGCTGAGAAGGCAGAGCTTGAGAAGTCCTTTGCCGAGAAGCTGGAGAAGGAGAAGGCCGCCGCCGTCGCCGAGGTGAAGGCTCAGCAGGCCCAGCAGGAGGGTGATTCTAGCAAGAGCATCAACAGCAAGCTCCTCACCCTGTCACAATTCCTTCGTCTCGCTGCCGCCCGCCGCTCCGAGGATGCCGACCAGAGCAATGAGGAGAACAAGGCCCTGGAGGGTGTTCTTCTCGCCATCTACACGGGTGACGACAGTGCCGTCGCCACCATGCTCAAGCTGATTGACGGCGCCGAAGAGCAGACGTACAGCGTCAATGGCGAGCTGCTCGAGACGACCTGTAAGCTTTTTTCTCACACCTCGATAGTACATCCCATACTGACCTTTTATACCTAGTCGGCCAAGTCAAGGCAGCTGCCAAGGCCTACAAGTCTCCTTACGACGAGCTTGCGCCCGCCGAGACCGAGACCGCTGCGACCCAAGCTGTTACCGATCCGACCATTGCCAACGCTACCGTGAACGAGATCGAGGCTGGCGATGCTGCCATCACCAACGGCCAGACCGAGGAGGCGGCCACCGAGACCCCTACTAACGCCAACATCGGTAGTGGCGCCGGTAACGCCGCCGGCGAGAAGTGGGACCAGTCGGCCGACAACAGCATGTCGCTTTCTCAGGAATGGGTTTCTGTTCCCCGCGATCCTGCAGAGACCGAGACTGGCGTCGAGGCTACCCCCGCTGCCGTTTCCAACACCCAGTCTTGGGCCGATGACCAGCCTGAGCACCACGAGATCCAGCCCGAGGTACGTTCAAGTGAGCTGTGATGACCGAACGCGAGACTGACTGTACTTAGACCCCTGCTCCCGCTGCCGCCGACCCCAACGACGGCTTCCACCAGGTCCAGGGCCGCAACCGCGGCCGTGGCGATCGTGAGGGAGGCTACCGCGGACGTGGTCGTGGTGAGTGGCGCGGCGGTCGTGGACACCGTGGCGATGGCCGTGGCCGGGGAGGACGTGGCGGCCCTCGCGGCGGCTCCATCTCTCAGCGTGGACCCCGTCGGACTGAAGAGTCATAGAGACGCTCTGTCCAGCGGCGTTCTCTGGCCTCTCAGCGGTCATTGGGTAGGCTCAATTCCTACGCGGCGTCGCGCGTTACGCGACGGCGCATTACGACTGGGGCATGGCGACGCCCTTCGCAACGTGATTTACTACAATGGCTTTGATAGGTGTCAAGGCTGGTAAAGGAATGGATGGGTAAGGGATGTTGTTTAATGAACAATCAAGGCATTCGGTTCCCCTGTTCTGCTTTCTGGGCGGTTGGCATGGCTGGCGGTGTTGGGTTGCGTGGCTTACGCTTGTACAATACACAGCATGACTTTCGGGGCCGGTATACAAAAAAACATACGGAATGAGACATTAATACCCAAAAATCATGAGACCCTACGAGTGCTGATCAGACAAAACTCATGAGAACGATGTTAGAATGTAATCCTTACCAAACAAAGACGCAATTGGAAGCTGCACAGCTACTCAAAGACCAATGAGGCCCTTTTCGGTTTGCTCTTGAGGCTGGACATACCATGGCAGGCCAACGAAGCCAAGGGTGTCACAGTATCATCCCATCGCTTTACTCAATTGACAGCTCGCTATTTGAAGTTACTCGAAATCTCGACGAGTGATGAGAAAGCACCTTTGGATACTGGAGCGCCTTGGGCGGGCTTCCACAATATGAGCAGCTTGGCGTATCTCCCCTCTCTGAAGGCTGGAAAAAGCGCAAACGTGACCAAGTGCAATTCTGAGCTTGATTTACTCGATAGCTTAGTATTAGAGTTATAAATCCACTCAATAAGGTCGTCTAGTATGGCATGTCCAAACATATAAACTGAAGTACAATATCTCTTTTTTCTTTCTTAGAATACCAAGGAGGGAATTTGCATGATGTTAGACACCTGGTACCTTGACAGTCTTCCTATTATGACACTTGAAAATGATAAGAACTCCTAAGCGTAGAATAACCTCAAAAATGCTCTCATCGACTCATCCTTCCCCATCTCATTGGATTTCGCAGCTAGTCACATATTAGCCAACGTTGAGACTGGCGAGGAATTTGACGGCATCGTACGTATCAATCCAACTTCGTCATTGGCCGTACATCAAGCCGTTACTCGGCATACGGGGTTTCTGGGACTGGTGACAGACGTGCTGGGACTCGTACGGCTCGAGGCAGCGGGCACATAGGCGCCGGGTGAGAGATGCAGACAGGTTTGAAGTGTAAGAGGGAAGGAATGAGTTGCAGTCCATGTTGATGTGCATGTGGTGTTGCTTCGCCGAGATGCGGTGCGCTGATATCAATCCTCGAGATTGGAGGAAATATGCAAGAAGGATTTCTGTGCTTCTTTTGTTTCCTCTCGACTACTTAAGTACGTGTACCTACATGATGATCTTGTGTAGAGCCGCTTCAGCCGATGATACACACCTAGTTTTGGTCCGTGATCGTCATGTCAGCAAACTCTCCCCTTCCCCACAACGCCTGGTAAGGCTGCCGGTGCCGAGAGTTTGGAGAGGTCGGAGTGGAGACCGCGATGCTGTTAAGCATACCGACATTCTCACCTGGCTCCAGGCAGAAACGGAAAGGGTGGAGTGCCCGTTGCCTCACCGTTCCCATTGATGCTGACTTTGGAGGCGCATCTTACTCACACCTTACAAGGCGAACCAAAGGTAACCAGCGCCTGATTGCATTGGTTGTGGGGGGTGCTTATGCATCTCGGGACTGACAGAGATGGGCGGGGGGACAGGGGAGGGGATGAGCGGCCCTCACGTAATCACAGATGAGGAGAATCAGGCTCGATGGCGATGAACGGAGGCTTGATTGGGGGTCAGGTTTTGGACATCATTGACGTTGAGACTCGGTGGTGTTGCGGCCGAGAATGAGCTCAAGACAGTGATGGCCCCAATTAGATCGGGCTGTGAACATCATGGGTCTCCAATTTGGAACGCATCACCGACTCTTAATCACCACGTACTTGACTCGGAACAAACGGATTGAACCAGAAAAGGAGGTCACTTATACGGTGCCCTTGTCTGTATTAGATGTGTATGTACTCATAAGCCCTCACAAAACTCCTAGACGCTTGATTTCCAAAAAACCTCATTATCAAAAAAGACAATCACGCACGGCACATGCGGCCATCAGCAGCAACATTCCACTTGTCGCTACCGACCGTCTTGAGCGCGTAAAACACGCCCGAGGGGTCCCACTTGGTCTTGATGGTGAGCAACTTGTCATAGTTGCCGCCAAAGAACTTCTCCTTCCAGTCGGGGATGTTGAAGTCGGCCTCGTTGACGTAGTTTCCGGACCCGGGCGTCGCGGCCTCGATGGGCGGGATGATTTCTTCCGTCATGGTCTTCTGGTCCCCCTTCATCTGCTCCCAGTCGGCCGGGTCGTTGCTCCACGCCGTCGAGTACTGCACGTGGATGGCAGCCTTGCGGAAGTGCGGGTTCACGGCGTTGTCGACGCCCGCGGGCGCCGTGGCGTTGAGGGCCACGCCGGCGGAGAGGACGCCGTGGTTGTCGGCGCCGTAGCGGATGGCTGAGACGTAGGCCGCGCGGGCGGTGGTGTCTGTTAGGACGGAGCGGGGCACGAGGCGGGAGCCAAAGTTGTAGGACTCGACCTCGACGTGGCCGTAGGGGAGGGGACCCATCCACTTGTCGTAGTGGTCGCGGTAGCTCGAGTAGTTTGTGGCGGCGGAAGAGTAGGGGATGGAGAGGTTGGCGAGGACGTCGAGGAAGGGCTGGAGGATGGTCTTTGCCTCCTCGGCCGTCTTGTTGTAGGCCGTGAGAGGGTTGATGGCGAAGACGCTGCTGCTGTAGAGGAAGACGACCATGGCGCCCTGGTCGGTCATGCCGGGGAGGAGGGAGTGGAAGGCGTCGAGCATCTGCCACCACTTCTCTTGGGTGGTGTACGAAGCAGCAGTCTGGAGACCAACGCCGCCGATGGTGGCGTCGGGGTATGCGCGGACGGTGACGGCGGTAACGACGCCGAAGGTTCCGGGGCCGCCGCCACTGAGGGCCCAGAAGAGGTCCGCGTTCTCCGTGCGGGAGGCGGTGACGATCTTGCCGTCGGCGGTGACGACCTCGTACTCGAGCGCCTGGTCGGCGGCCATACCAAAGTTGGTGGTGAGGGCCGAGTGGCCACCGCCCTGGATGTAGCCTCCGGCGGGACCGACGGTGGGACATTCGCCGCCGACGACGACGAGGCCGGCGGTCTTGCCGGCCTCGGTGAGTTCATAGCCGAGAACGCCGGCGCCCATCTTGATTGCGGGGCCGGACCAGAGGTCATCGGACCAAGTGGTCACGGTGATCTCCTTGAGTTTGTGGGTCCATGCCGCGAGGGCTCCGGCACCGGTTGAGCGGCCAAGATGGCTGAGTCGTTGGTTAGCGATAATGCTTCGTGGGCGGGATGGCGCTTATAGGTGCGGATGAGACTTACTCATGACCCGTGTTGCGGACGAGGAATCTGATGTTGTTCTCCCGCGCAAAGTTGATGGTCTCGACAACATCTTGGGCAGATGTCACCTCAACAGCATAGTTGACGTAGTTTCCGAGCAGACACGGAAGCGTGCGATCCGTGAAGGGGTCGCAGGACTGGTTGGCGAAATAGCTCTGCATCACGGAAGAGGAGGAGGGGAAGCTGAGGGGTTTGTTAGTCGATATTCCGCATAACTTGAGAGATCAAGTATGAGCTTACTGAGTCTCGGGAAGAGTCCACGAGTTTTGCAGCGCCGTGCAGGCAGCCTCGTCGTAGTTGGGGTCGTGACACACGGAGCCAATGGGCACGGTGGCGATGAGCTTGCCGCTGACAGTGGTGTTGAGGGTATCCCAAGCCGTCGTGGCGGGCCAGCTGGCGTCGCCGGGGAGGGAGCGGCACGTAGCATTCTCGACGCGCTTGGGGAGAAGGCCCGCGGCAGCGAAGGGCGCGGCGACCCTGGCCGCCGTTGCGATGACGGCGGAGGACTTCATCTTGACAGGGCTGAAGAGAGAAAGGAGCGGAACGGAGGAAAGTCTTGGAGCCTTGAGGAAGGGGACGGGAAGGGGATGGCCGACCCGAGGGGGGATATTAAAGAATGACTAGGCTGCAGGGAAGACTCCTGACGAGTTCATCAAGTGGGAGGGCCATGATGGAGAGTCTTTATATTGAGGAGAAGCAAACTGCATTGGAGAATCGAGAGACAGGTCGTGAATGACCAGGGATCTGTTTACGGCGCGACGGCGAGCTTTCCTGGCCCTGCTAGGCGGGCTGTGTTGCTTGAGGCATGGTGCTTGAGGCATGGGGGCGGATAATGGATGTCAATCTCCCTTCTCGACTGGGTACTGTGTGAGGAGCAGCGTGAGTGTGTGTCGAGAGTCGAGGAGTCGAGAGTTCTCCTCCTCCCACGACACGCCTGGGGCCCGTTGCTGGGATTATCCCCCTTTGAGCAGCATGCTCCGGGATAGTGTGGTGGCTACGGGGTAGATGCGGAGCCCCCCCTTCAGCCTTTGCTCTCTCTTTTGCCCTCTCTTTCGCAGAGTCTCTCACAGACTCACACACACTCTCTCCTTGATTCCATGAGGCTTGAAGCGAGGCATGGACCAGGGCAGTTGTGTGCCATCCACACCTTGCACTTACTTCTCGTCCGCTCTTCTGCTTTGACCACGGGGATCGACACGAGGTTCTGTTGCGTAGAACAAGAAGAATTGGCATCCGTCCGGGAGTCCTCCGAAGCCGAAGAAAGAAGACGGGGGCTTAGATGTCAGAAGAGGGAAATGAGACGTGCGTAATCTGTCGTTCGATTGCGGCAGGCTTCTGGAAGGGGATGTGGAACAAAGTTGACCAAGTATTGACTTTTGCATGAAATTCGAATCTCGCAAACTGCCGGGGGTGCTGGTCAAAGCGGCTGGAATGGGATGAACAAACAGGATGACAGCACAAACCGCTTACTCTGGCACTTCTCAACTCTACACACAAACCCAGTGTGAATGCGAAGTGATTGCGACCAAGTGCGAGGAACCTAATCAACGGGTCAACGTATCGGTATGGGCCTCACCCCCCTGTTGGCGCTAGGTGTTGTGAACTCGTGGAGTTTGCCTCGGCCCCGATGATCAGTGTTCCCCTACTGGACCAGTCGAGGTCCGACGGAGAACCCAAGAAGCCCCTGTATTTCCCCTTGATCTGGATCCTTCGCGCCTGCAATCCGGGTCTCCATGCCTTCTTGCGCGTGCTCGTTCACTCTGTTCCTGCAGCACAGGCCCTGATGCCGGTTCCGTTACTACATGACTGGCGGACAATTGGACGATGGGGGCCGTCGCGTGTCCTTGACGTTGGGTGGAAGTTGGGATCAACGGGAAGGGCTGATGGGACCTGTTCTTTTTCTGCCCTACGCTGATTGAGTACGGATGAACGCCCGCTGATTCGTATAAACACTGACACGAATGAGATTTTGGTGGTGTCTGTGTTGACTTGACTTGCTAGGTTGAGAACGCCGTCTATTTTGAGTTGAAAGAACAAAGCGTCAGCTAAGACATGCATACATAGCACGCGCTCCGAGTGTGCCGGTGTGGGGGACTGACGGCATTCATCGATCAAGAAATCTCTTGTCGTCTTTCCTTCTTTTTCCAATGGTTGGATGGACTTGTTCCCTCTTTGGGCAAAGGCAGACACACCATTCTGCGAAAACCAACAACAACCGAGTTCCAACAAACTAAACAAGATCGAATCTGCCGGAGCAGAAAACAATAGTTTGCCGCCTCTCCCGTGAGGAACCACGCCACACAACCGCATGAGGTAGCAAACACAGAAACGCCGTTACGGCAGCCATTCGTTTCTGTCTAAAACGCAGTTTCTCCGTGGTGTCCGCTCAATAGCATCAGCCACTAGCGCCGCCGTTGTGTTTCCCATCAGGATTTAGGTGCGGCGTTTGTGGCCAGTTCAAGCTTCTCAACGGCCCTCTCCCGCGAAGACCAAAGTTTAGTTCTCTTAGCCAGACCGTCCCAACGTTCCAAGGGGGCCCGCGATGTCACTCACTAGCCTCGGGGGCAAAGGACGGAAAAGACGCAAAGGTAAGGGGGGTCTTTTGGCAGGCTGGCACGTTGTGCCAACGTCGCATGTGGCGACATCGAACCATGCGCCCATAAAACTTCGGCGATATATTCCAAAGAAGTCTCTGATGTAGGTCGTCGAGTCCAACATCCAACGTCCAACAGCCCCGCAAAGGCTCAGTGAGAGGGGGCAGGCAGTTGGGGGGATCCAACCGCAACCCTATGCGAAGCAGCGAATCTCTTAGCTTCGGAAGAGTGCCGAACCTGGCATCTTCCCGCTGCGCCTCTGAACGTTGCAGGAGAACAACAGCCAGCATGCCAGCAGCTCGAACCCAGTCTTACCTCTCTTCTTCTTTTTTTCTCTTTCGGCGTTTGTGTTTGCTTACGGAATACCAATACCTTGCTTGCCATCGCGCCAACATGTTCTGCAATTCCACTTTGGCGCCAACACGTGCTGGTGCCAACGGGGTGAGGGGCCGGGAGGCGAACCGGTGGATTCGGATGGGGATGTCTGCGCCGGGATCATCTCGGGGATCAAGTCTTCTTTCGAAGCTCGTGCGCAACGTTAGTTTGATGGAGTCTTCAAAAGACAATAGAGGAGTAGTATAGACTAGTACGGGGAGAGCCTAGGAGGCTGACGCAACTTCCTCCCATGTCTATCCGTACATGTGTCTATATTCCGATGGTGGGGGCCGTTTTTATCTACGGACACGTCCTATGCTCCTTTTGCTCTGTTCTTCTGTCTCCTTCGGGAAGGAAGATGTGCGGCTCTGCCTATTGTCGTCCTCCTCAATCCGTATCTTGCAGCTATTGTCCGTCGCCATGGCCCGGGTCTATCGGTGTTTGCCAAGTCTCTAGACTGTGTTGCATTGCAGGACAATCCACGGATCCCGGAGAGGCCTGGCGGTGGCAATCATTCTCACGTGGACAAATCTCCAGGTTCCGAGGTCGTGTTCACTGAATGCTACTTTGAGGAATACGCGGTCCACGACCGAGTAGGCTAGCGCGCCACCGACTCGGAGAGATACATAACGGCTGAGGCTTATCACGATGCCGCTGCCGGCTGTCAGCTGTCACTGTTTACTTGGGCAGGGTCGGCCGCCGGCAGCGAGTTTGTCCCCGGCGACGAGACCCCAATTCAGATGTGGTTGCCGGTGGATGAACCCTGAGAACGTCTCAGGTACGTCTTCGCTGTCGGTGAACTGCCATGTCCGAATGGAAACGATATGCCGGACTCGGGACTCAGTGTATGTTTTCTCTTGCGGCATTAAACATTTGCAAAGGAGGCGCAGAGTGGTTTGAGGGTTGGGGATAGACTTGGCGTGAGTTTTATTGAAAACACAGTGGTTCCCAGGCACTGCCTGGAGTTTAAGTGAGTCTAGATATGCCGTTTCTTTATACCTATCTTCCGTTTTATTCATTATGACTTGAGACAGTGGACGATGAGCAGCCGGGGTCCTCCTGATGCACGAGGAATACCGGGGGACAATACGCACTCATTGCCTGAATCACTGGATACCCAGCAGCCCGCCTCCGCAGACCTTATGAGGAGTCTACTGTCATCCCATTCTAACAACAAGTATCGAGTCTGATAACCGAGGGATGAATGTCGTGAAGTCTTGTTTAGTCCGTGATGTTCCGGTGCTATTTGGGCTCCGGTGTTTGACCCTCGGTCGGCTCCTGTTGTTTTTGAGTTTTTGAATTCTGTCAAGATGTCCAATCGAACCTCTCCTGTTGCGTGAAGCACTTAAGGTAACGTGGTAGATTCTCGTCAGTAGCTAAATGTCACTCATCACATGATGAGCTGGTTGTATGTAGCAGTCGCTTGGCAAAGTCGTGCTCGGCACGGACAATGCTACCCAAGGCAAGGTAAGGGGATTCTGAAGATCGTGACACACTTGGCGGCGGGTGCCTCTGCAACGCTACCTCATCTTTGCCATTTGCGGGGTTGAACGCATCTCATTGAACGCCCAGCATTCTCCGTTCTCGTCCCAAATGACTTCTTCAGATTCTTCCACGATGAAAGGAGAGAAATCATTGATGGATACTCAAATGAGGTCAGGATAAGCGAGACTCGAGGGCTTATGAGAATTCGTATACGACTCCTTCTAAATACTCCTCAGCCACATGCCTCTAGATCCTCTAGTGACAGGAGGACAAGAGAACTGACCCCAGTACCTCACTCCTTCTTTCCAGGCAATCCGTTACTATACCTCCCGATCCTTCCCGCACAGATTCAGATCGACATGAAGACTTACTGCTTCCAAAAATGTCTTCCGATCGCTTGTCTGTGAATGCAAGGGGCTTTTATTCGGGTACGTGTTTGTGCAGCCTGCGTGCCGTGCCGCCCATCGCCAAGTCCCTTTGCCACAATCCTACACTGGATGCTCCTGACGATCTAGGAAAGAATTGCTCTCAGGCCGTTAACTAGCCGACGCATCTGCACGAAACCCGCATACGTAGAAACGTGTATCCGGGTATTCATGGTCTTGTCCACAAAAGCAACTCATCAAGAGCCGCCATGGATTAGAAAGATTCGTAGAAACATGAAAACTTGTATGCTTGCTCATCAACTTGGCTTCATTAACGATTTCAAATAAAGGCCACAAAAGGCGACCCAAGAACACGCCCACTCGAATCAATTTTGACGCCTTCTTTCCTCAACAGCATCCTCTTCTCATCAAGCGTAATTCCCTCCCCGTTCTTCGGCCACTTGCCCTTGAACCCGCCCAAAGCACCGCCCGTAGCAACGACCCGATGACACGGCACCTGCGGCGCGAAAGGATTCCGACGCAGCGCGTTGCCGACGGCCCTCGGCGACGACTTGAGATGCGCCGCCAGAATGCCGTACGTCGTGATCTGACCCTTTGGTACTTGGCACAGGGCGGTCCACACCCGTTTCTCGTACGCGGTGCGATTTGAGCGAGCGATGCGGTCTAGTTGTGTCTTCATGCCTTCGCCTTCTGGGATGGATATTGAGATGATGTCGCGCGTCGCGGACGTCTTCTTGGTGGTGGTGGTTGTCATGGCGATGGTGTAAGTGTGAGATGAGTGAGAGGGTTTTGCTGAAGGCGCCGTGGGTTTTCAGTTTTTGCTTCTTTTGTAGAAGATAGTTGCAGAGTGACGAAGAAGTGTTCTTGAGGAACAAGAAGTGATTGGAATCGAGGCATTAAGACGCGTGTGAGATTGTCTTTCTGAGTCAACGGCGAAGGTTGGGTCAAATGTCAAGACAAGGGCGCGTCACAAGCGCGACGGTCCAAGCGGGGACATTTGACGCGAACTCGCGGGGTCATGTGACTTGATACTTAACCAAGGGTGAAGCACAACTTCAACATTGGACGTCAGACAACCAAGCGAAGGTGACACAACTACGTCCGTAGCGCGCTTTACTTGACGCTTTAAAGGACAAAAACTTCAAAATCCAATTGATTTGCTTTGAGGCAGTGGGCAAAGACCAAAAAACAGGTGACGGCAAAAAAGAGTTCACCCCCCCGGTGCTGATACGGGGGCTACATCTCTTGGTGCTCATGCTGGGAAATTTCTGGTGCTCATACTGGGATTCGAACTCGTGTAATCGTATGCGCTTAGCCTGTCGTCGAGTAGGCTGGTTGGTGTAGAATTTAATTGTCGATTCACCATAAACCATTCCACCACCCAGCCAGTTTGACCTGACCCATCGACCTAGACGGGCGCCTCCTGGCTGGTGACAGGAATGGACTTGGAGGGGTATATAAAGGCTCTACTGCCGATCAGATGAAATTTTGGGTGCGTATTCGTGGACCTTGAGGGATGATACATTGAGCTCTCGAGCAATGATCTTATGTGGATTTTGCATACCATAGTATTTGTACGGGTATCGGTGACATCTAGACTTTCCAGACCTGATTCCATAGTGTACTCTTTTCCCCCAAAACGCCAGAATAAGGTAACCCAGTCGTGATAAATCTGCGATTGTAACCATACCATCGCACGCTTCAACGAGTCCTCCGCAGCAAGAGACCATCCAACAGCCCCCCCCCCTGCATCCATAACCCGAGTCTCTTAATCACCAGTATCAACCTCAAGATCCAGCTGCACACCGTTGCTGACACCATAATCCTCCAGCGTAAGATTGTCCTTGAACGGCCGCTCGCCCTGGCGCTTCAGCAAGATCTCGTGCGGCTCCCGTCCGACCCGTTGCGCCACCATAATCTTGAACATCTTGACCGGGTCCGAGGCCAGACAGGGGATCGCGGCCTTGGTACCGAGGCGGTCGTTGACGTGCACGATAATCATCTCCTCGCCGCCGCCCGCAGCCGGCGCGGGTGCAGACTTTTCCTTCTTGGGCTTCGTCGGCGCATCCTTCGAGCTTGAGGCGCTGGCGGTGGGTTTGTTGTCTCTGTCTCTGTCTCTATCTCTGCCCGAGTCGCGGGGTCTGTAGTTGTCGTCGCCGCCGCCGCGGCGGTCATTGCGGCGATCTCTGTCCGAGTCGCGATCGCGGTCGCGACGGGGGGAGCGGGACCGGTTGCGGTAGCCTCGCTCGAGGCCTCTTCGTTCGTTACCGTCGTCGCGGTCGTCTCTGCGGCTCTTGTCTTTCCATCTGAAACCGCCTTGTTTCCGTGGTCTGTCTCTGTCTCTGTCTCGATCGCGCCGAGGCGAGCGTGATCTTGATCGAGCTCTGTCGGCCATCTCGAGGTGGGTTGGTGGACGGTTGATGGTGGGAGATGGAAACTGCAGCGGAAGCTCAGCTTGGTGCCGTGCACTGTGACCTCACCGCTGGCCCCACAAGGTGCGGCGGGTCAGAATGGCCGCCCCGCAGAAATAATCGGATTACATAAGCCGGAAGGCCTTCATCCTCGAAGCTTCATGGGTGTCTTTTCATCATCATCGAGGAAATCAAGGCACTTGAAATACTCTGCTTTGTATGTATGATTATTGTGAAGTTTTTTCTGCCTGGGGAACTTCGACTTCTTGTATTCAGAGTCTATTCTATAGTTTGTAATGCAACCACCTAGTCCCTTTACTCGTCTAGGGCATTGGAGGAAATAGCCGTCACAAGCCTGTTTGACAGACTCTCCAGCATGTCGGTGCCTTGTGAGGATGCCTCAATCTTTGATTCCTCGATTGACTCAAGAATCGTCTTGATGCCAAGACCGATCTTGTCCGACCGAGTGTCATTGCGTATGGACTGGATGACGGTCTGAATGTCGTTGCCACCAAACATTCCTGACTGGTCCAGGACTTGGGCGAGTTCGCGTACATCAGATATGGCGGGTACCGGAATCTGTCTGCGGAAGTGCTTAAGAACACCCAAGTTGCTGAGTACGAAGCGTTCTGAGGTGGTGACCATGATGAGGATACGACGGCCCTACATGGAGTTAGTAACGATTGATCCATCTAAAAGTAGATAAGCAAGAAGAACTGAAACTGACCTTTGGTGGCTGGGTTTGGATGAGGGAAATGAGTCTGTCGAGCACCGTGTTGGAGAAGCGTGGCCCAATTGGGTTCCACTCAATGAGTTGCTCAAAGTTATCCAAAATTACGATGCTACGCTCAGACTTGTAAGCGTCGGTGAAAACCTTGGTGAGGTAGTCCTTCTTTCCAAACTCATCTCGGAAAGCAGTCAAGTGCTGAGGCGAAATGAGCTTAACAAAGGGGAAGTCTGAAAGGGAGGCGGTGTGGGCGGCCAAAGCAGTCTTGCCTGACTCCGGGGGCCCGTGAAGAAGGACTGGTATCCTGTTGAGAACATCTGACTCTTTGACTGTGTCGATGTAGCCCTGCATCGTGCGGATAATGGCGGGGATGTTGTTGTTGAACTGAAGGATTCCCATGCCAAGGGCAAACGCCAGCTCGTCTTCAGAAACACCATAAGCCGGCTTGACCTCGGTCAGTGCGTTGTCGAAATCGTCCATGGTGATCTTCATCGCGGATACATCATTCTTCATCTTAGCGCTGTTGCCGACCTCGGTGTGACGGTTGAAGGCGAACGACGTTGCAGCCTTGACGACACCAGAGATCTCGGCACCAGAGTAGTTCTTGGTGCGAGCTGCCAGTGAGGCCAGGTCAACCTTGGAATCCATAATGTTGTTGTCTCGCATCTTGGCAGTGTGAATCATGAAGATTTCCTTGCGTCCCTCTTCGTTGGGCAAGCTAATCTCCAACTGAACCTCCAAACGACCGGGACGCAGAAGCGCCTCATCGATCATGTCTTTACGGTTGGTCATACCGATGAGCAGGATGTTGTTAAGCTGGTCAACACCGTCGAGCTTGGTGAGAAGCTGGTTAACAACACTGTCACCAACACCAGTGCCGCCACCGGCACCGGAGCCTCTTTGCTTGCAGACGGCATCCAACTCATCGAAAATGATAATATGAAGACCACTCTGGTCGCCCTTCTCCTTATACTCCTTCTCAGCATCCGCAAACATCTTTCGAATGTTCTCTTCAGATTGACCGACAAACTTGTTGAGAACCTCAGGACCGTTGATAATCTTGGGCTCACGAGCGTTGAGCATCTTTCCGATTTGTCTAGCGATAAGCGTCTTTCCGGTTCCAGGGGGGCCGAAGAGCAGGATGCCCTTGACGTGCTGAATACCCAGCTTCGCTACCAGCTGGGGAGGGAAGACGCGAGAAGCAAAAGCTCTGCGGAAAATGGTGGCGAATTCGTCCTGGAGACCACCAATACCCATATCCTCAAACTTGAAGTCTGGCGAGATAATGGGGTTGGCGTTACCCTGGTGCTCACCGACCTGAAGCTTCATATCCGACTCGGCGCCCTTGAAGAAGGACAATAGCGTGTTCGTGCTGAAGAATCCGCGGGCAGAAGGGTCTGATGATGTGACGACGGCGTCGGGACCTTTGCCTCCAGCAAAAGTGATGGTCTTGACGGTAGCAAAGATCTTGAGACCTTCAATGTCCAGCAGAGTGCGCTGACCGGGGGCGAAGAAGTGCATCTGGAAGAAACGCTCAAAGACCTTGGCCAAGTATTCGTGCTTGAACTCGTAGTTGGGGTCCCTCTTCATCGAGGCCCAGGACAGCTCGAGGTCCATCGCCTCGAGGTGAGTTGCGCCTTGTCTGTTCGCATCGTACACCTCACCCTCGAAGGTGTCGGTCATTCCGATCTTCAGCCATGATCGTTGCGGGTCGGACAGACTGATGGTGCCCTCGGGGAGTTCGGGTGTTGGTCGCGCTCTGACAACGTTCTCTCGTACTGTTCCTCGGACAGGGTCTCTGGCTCGAATCAGGATGTTGATGTCCTGGCCGTCGCGGCTCGGGGCGAAGTCTCGGTAGCTGACACCTGCGCTGGGAGGGGAAGGGTTAGCAGCGGAAGAGAAGAGGGACTGCGTGTTCGAAAGATGCTTACACGTTGGCATAAATAAGCTGGGTCTGCAGGGCCTTGTCCCTGACTTTCTCGATTCTCAGCCGCACACCGGGCTGTCTCGGCGACTGCGGCTGGCCGCGGGGGAGCGGCTTCTCGGGGAAGCTCATATCTGAGGCGCTCGGTCGGTGTGGCAGAAACGATGGGATCGCTTGGTTGTGAGGTTGGTTACGATTTCGTGCGGCCGGGTTGTTCTGGTTTCTTGTTCTTGAGATGTGTTGAGGAAGACGGTGAGGATGACGGAGGGGAGGTTATGTACACTAATGGTAGGTGGAATGGTGCATGTTGGAGGGGCTGCGCGGCTTCGTCTTCGCTTCAAGTCCCCTGGGCCCGGGGAGCGCTAAACCTTGTTTGGGCCAAATGGACACAAGGCGAAGCAGGTACGTATCGAGGGGACCCTTACCTTACCCTTGCTGCAGCGAATGGCATGGAAGATGCGCTGATGCCTATGTGGATCTCACCCGTGGTTTGTAACCGTGTTCAGTCTGTTTCAACTCTGGCCAGTTTGAGGATCCAGATGTCTTCTTTGCAGAAGCGTTGCTGCCTGCGCAACTTGAGTGTAAGAGGGTGTCCAATCATTTTCAGGCGTTGACCTCGTACCATTACCTAGTATCTACGGAACGAGTCCTGTTATAAGGTAACTAAGTTTGACAAGGAAGTTGTTCCGCAAATTCCATTGTGACATGTGCAGCAGTTCCATTGACTGACGGCGGGAAGGTGCAAGTCAAAGTGAAGTGGGGCACGCAGCTGCCGTCGCCAGGCATGACCCACTTCAGGTCTCCAGCTGCCGCCTAATTAATGACGTCGATTGGCTCGAGATATAGTCTAGTCCCTTTTAGGACTCACTGGAGCTGCTCGCATTTCGGACTCACAGATTGCGAGCCATCATCCTCATTACATAAACTCTTTCATAGCTTCCTCTTGGTAATGTAAGCTTTCCAGGGGCCCAAGTAAATCATGCCGCTGTAAGTCACATCTGTCGACCAGTATGATCAGCCAAAATCTAACTGATAAACAGACACCTACTGGGCAAAAAGTCTTGGAACGTCTACAATGCGGACAACATCGCCCGTGTCCGTCGCGATGAGGCTGCCGCAAAGGCCAAGGAGGAGGCCGAGGAGCAGCGCATGCAAGAAGTCGATGCCGAGCGCCGACTAGCTATCTTACGGGGTGAGGAGCCACCGCCACTGCCTCCAACAGAAGAAACCCCTGACGATGAGCCAAGACATCGGGACCGTGATGCCGGTTCGTTCGGCAGGGAGAGAAAGAAGCGCAAGCGCGCTGGCGAGGACGACACTGACTTTGAGTTACGTGTTGCAAGAGAGCGTTCAGGCGTCGTGCAAACAGCCAACGAGACCTTGCGCAAGTCAACCAGCTCTGCGCCGATCGTAGATGCAGCTGGGCACATTGATCTTTTTGGCGAAGAACGAAAACAGGGTCGCCATCTAAAGAATGAAGAGGCGGAGAAGGAAGCGGCAAAAAGGAAGAAGGAAATGGAGGACCAGTACACAATGCGATTATCAAATGCGGCCGGCAAGGACGGTATGGTCGGCCCTTGGTACGCAGCATCTGGGTCAAGAGCTGAACTCGCAGAGCTCGAGCCCGCCGGCAAGGACGCATTTGGCAACGAAGACCCAGGGAGGAAGAAGAGAGACGAACAGAGGATAGTAGCGAATGATCCTCTTGCCATGATGAAGATGGGAGCATCCAGAGTAAGAGAGGTGAAGAAGGAGCGCCAAAGATTTGAAGCCGAGCGACAGAGAGAGCTCGAGCAGCTGCGCAAGGAGGAGAAGCGAAAGGAGAGACATGAGCGGCGAAAACGAGAGCATCGGAGGAATGAAAAACGCCACCCTCGAGAGAGGTCTCGTGAAAAGGATGATGGTGAAGCCAGATCCCTTTCGAGGAGGGAGAGCGAACGCCATCCTCGGTCCAGTCGAGAAGATGAGCGCCGTCGGAGCAGGGACCGTCATCAAGAAGAGAGAAATCACCGACACGAAAGAAGGGACGAAAGCGATAGGCGATCTAGAAGAGATGAAAGGAGCCGCCATGAAGGAAGAGATGAGAAGAAGCACGAACGAAGCAAACGAGACTCTGACTCACGACACCGAGATGACCACCGACGGTCGGGAGAACCTTAAGAACCAAGAAAGTTTCAATTATGGCAGTAAAAATGATATTTCTATCTACGAGAGAAGGGCAGAAACAGCTAGTTGTGATATCGAAGCCAAGCCAGTCACAGTCACGAGCGGTCATCGAAATACCATCACTAGACCGAGCAAATCAGGCCGATTTGCACAACTTGCCACTGTTGAGGTTGTAATTCCAAGCATCGCTTCCGACGCCCGACAAGACGAACAGACTCTCGGAAGGGTCATATTTGCTCTTGATCTCAACCAGACGGTCGTAGGAAGTACCGTAAAAGTCCTCCTTGAACATGGAGTCAAAAGCATTGCCCTCGTTCATGTAGGAGCCAGCACCCGGTGCCCACTCGCGCCAGACGGGCTCCTTGGTCTCTTCCAGCCACTGCGCGACACCGTCGAGAGCCTCTTGGGGCGCCGCGTTAGGATCCGCCGATGCGCCGTAGCTCATCAGGTGGATGTACGTAGAGCGCCACATCGGGTTGAGGGCACCTCGCATCACCTCGGGGACGTTGCGAGGCCCCAGCCCGCCTTGCAGACCGATGACCATGAGGGCGCTACCCGTGGGGTTCTGCGGCACGCTGAGACGCTGGAGGTACCCAGAGACGGCCGACACCGGAGTCTCCGCGAGTTCCTTGCGTCCGAGGAGGCGACTCGTCATCATCCCAGCCCCGGCTGCGCTGGGCGATGTGTTCAGGCTCTCGAAGAAGCTCATAAAGTCAGGCTGCGATGACGGCTCGCTCAGGGTGACTGTGACAGATTTGTTGCCCACCTCTGCGAGGATGCGAGCTCTAACGGGCTCGAGGAGCAAGGTCATCTTCTCTGCTGTCGTGTTGTACGCGAAGAAGCCAATGGAGGCGGTGACCTTGCGGACAGTCTCGGACGAGTTGGCAGGTAGAGCTCCGGCGCTGAACATGCCGGTCCCGGTGAGAGTCCCGTCCATCAAGTCAGGCATACTGGCGAGCAGGGCTGCGGCACCTCTCCAAGCCGCCTCTCTGGAGGTAGTGTCGTTGCCGACGGCCGACACTTGGATGCCGCTGGAGACAACATTGCCCGGCGGGGGGTTCGCCTTGATGACGTACTCGGAGACGAGGCCGTACTGGCCGGCGCCTCCGCCGCGGACGGCCCATAGAAGATCCTGGTTTTGCGCCTCGTTGGCGACAAGGATCTGGCCGTCGGTCGTCACGACGCGCACTTGCAGGATCTGGTCTGCCGCGAGGCCGTATGTGCTCGAGAGGGGACCGTGACCGCCTCCCTGCATGTGTCCGCCGACTCCGACTGTCTCATCAACGCCCCCGACAACAACCTTGTTGAACTTGGCTGCTCCTCGAGAGGCAGAGCCCCAGTTGTGGCCGCTTCCCAAGGTGAGTGCCGCCTCGGTTCTATTATCGCTGGGGGAACTCCACTCGGGGTGGTATTCGAGTTGTTTGAAGTTGTGAGTCCAGATGGACAGCGAGTAGGCGCCGGAAGAGCTAGAGTCAGGTTAGTGCACTGAAAGCTCTGGGGATGAGATTGAAGACATCTTACCGGCCGTTGAGATCGTGCCCAGTTCCCTTGATGACGATGCGAATGTTCCGCGAGCTGGCCCAGCCCATGGCAGTGGCAATCTGCTCTTCCGTCGTGGCGTTCACAACGTACTGCGGCGAGCCGCCAATCTCGCAACCCTTGGCCGCGGACTCACTCGGAGGGAGACACGAGTTGTTGGCGTAGATGGAGGAGTCGATGGACTCAGGAAGGGATGCGTGGTAGGCGGAGTATCCCCATCCCTTCTCGACGTCTTCGCACGACTGCAAGGAGCCGAACGGGTTTCCGGCGTAGCAGGAGGATGCGGCGGGTCGAGTCTTGATGAGAACACCGTCTATTGTTGCGTTCAGCGTCGACCAATCCTCGTCGGACGGCCATGCAGCATCGTCGGGGGTGACTTTGCATGTCTGCTGCGCGGAGACGCCTAGAGCGCAGACGGTTACCAGGAACGAGATGACGGTTTTGGCAGCCATTGTGGTAACGAGAGAAGGTGACGGGCTTGTGTGCGTGCCTGTGAGATACTACCAATGATAAAGGCCATGATGCGGTCTCGATGGGCATTTTTATATCAGAACGGTGGACTCCGCCATCTTCTCATTTTCGTATCGTTGAACGACATTCCACTTTCGTCACATTTGCCATCGCTACAGATGTTCAGTACCAATTTCGTCACGATACTAGTTGTCCCGGTCCAAGTCACATCAGACGGAAAGTTTCCACAGGGCTATGTCGACGGCGCGGAGGGCACGAGGGTATCTCCCCTGATTGCCGAGCCTCCGAGACGCGTACAATGTGCTGTGGCTAGTGTAATAAGGCATGAGAAAACAGGGTATTAAGAAAAAGCCCACTCAAAAGTCGGTATTTGTGATGACGATATGCCTCCGAAGCCACCTCCCAGAAAGTGAGGACCGCCGTACGCCGCGCCAAGTCCGAATAGCTCCATGTGTTCTGCCATTTGCCGGTGACCTTGTACAGAAACAGAATCTACATCCCAGTCATCAAGTGTACTGCGACTCGTTAATACTGGACAATTATTCTAAGACAAGGGAGGGGGGAATTGGGTAAAACTAGGGTTTAAGGCTGGAGACTAAAACAGGGGCCGGACTTCATGGCTCGTAGAATAATCGTATCGAAAACGAGCGAATTTTCGTACAGAATGCGGAAATGTTTTGATTGGCTCATCGCCATGATTCAGGGACGAGCGAGACCCCGCTGACGACTTACACGCACCAAAGCATACAGTAAGGAGTAATTCTGTGACCAGATGACTTTGAGCGGCGGCGTCAAGAAAATTTGCGTCTCTTCTTTTCCCAGACGTCTCAACCAGTGGTGGCCAGGATAAAGATCCATTGACTTTTCGTTCCCCGGAAAGGAGTACCGAAATTCGTCCCTCTTCCTCTTCCTCGCCCTCCATTCTCCAATCCCTACAATCCATCAATCTCCAATTCTTTTCTCCTCTGAGTTCAGACATCTTCCTATCTCGCCTCCTACCAACACATCAATGTCCTAAGACTTTCTCTCCTCTACAAGTGCCTTACAGCTTGTAAACACAGACCCCATACCACGAGCTGAGCCATGAACACAGACTACTGGCAGCTCTCAGGCGCCTTCGGCCTCTGGGTCCGCGCCTGCATCCGAATCCTCCAATTCGTCTTCGCCATCGTCACGATTGGCCTCTATGCCGCCACGCTCGGCTCCTGGAGCACCCTGCCGACAGATAACCTCGAGAGAACGCCCTGGATCTACGCCCTCGTCCCGGCCGTCCTCTCAGCGCTGACATGCGCCTACCACGTCTTCGCGACAGTTACACACGCCGCCTGGTCTGTATGGGACTTCGGGCTGGCCGTCCTCTGGGCCGCGCTGTGCGGTCTGTCTTCTTCCATGGTCGTGGGCGGCGAGAAGAGTATCAACGTTACGGGCGATGTCAAGTCGAGACTTGCTGCGGGTGCTTGGATTGCGGGGATTAGCATGCTGCTGTGGCTTCTGAGCTCTGTTCACGGGTGCGCTTTTTGTTGCGCGTCAAGGAAGATGAAGAGGACGGTGAAGAAGCAGGAATCGGAAGAGGATAAGCTTGAATTGGATGGTCTTCCAAATAGTCAAGAAGAGAATGTCTAGATGGACCGCGGGTAATAGACTCATCTACTTTATACATTCGTATGGCGTTGGGGTTAATGAGCGGATAATGGGTTTTTATTGGGAGAGATACATAGATTTATCGAGTTTGAAAACAAGAGTGCTCGTGAGACTGAGCAAATAATCTTGATTCTGGCAATATCCGGTCTCTCTAGAAAAAAGTCTCGTGGGATGATAACAAGATCCCTTGAGCGACTACAAGAAAATTGACAGAGATTACCATCAGACTTTTCCGAGCAGCAGGGAACACCTCCCTTCGCTCTACGGTCACCCCGAAGCAGCGAGACCAGTTGAGTTTCGGGCCGCTCATTTAGTATCCATGACATTAGATGCCTAGCTAGTAGCTGACGGTAAAACGTAGATCCACTGGCTAACCTGAGAGTAGCCGACTTCCTGACGCGGCCCTACCCAGGAGGCTATGCGGCAAGGTACTAGGTAGATTAACGTATGCTTAAGTCTCTTTATATGTACTTGATCCTGCCCCTCCCTGTCTCCTACTTTATTCCCCACGTCCTCTTTTACTATCCACCTTCAACACCACACAGCTATTCAGCACGTGAAGTACGCAAACATGGAAGGCGAAAAGAGAGAGACATTTGGATCCTCTAGGGAGTCTAAAGCTTCGGCCTTGGGGCTCGAGGACCTCTATCTCGAAGGTAAAGCAGCCCCAAGACCCTGCAATAACCCTAAAACAAACACTCAACGCGGTGAATAGAAGGCGAACCATCCGGCTCAACGCAAGCCGAAGACCAGACACCGCCTGAGTATACACCCCAGTACACACCTCAACGCCAATGGCCAATACCACTCAATATCGTGGTCCAAGTCGTCGGCTCCAGAGGCGACGTGCAGCCCTTCCTCGCCCTCGCCTCCGCCCTTCAGAAAGCAGGCCACCGCGTCCGCATCGCAACGCACCCGCAGTTCTCCTCCTTTGTCCTCGAATCCAACAACTCCGTCCCAGCCTCTGCCTCACCAAACAGGATCGAGTTCTTCCCCGTCGGCGGCGACCCGGCCGATCTCATGGCGTACATGGTCGAGTCACCCTCCCTGATCCCCAAAATGTCGCAGATCCGCGCGGGCATCATCCAGCGGAAGCGCGACATGTACGTCGAGATGCTCGACGGCTTTTGGCGGTCCTGCGTTCACCCTGACCCCCTTTCCAACGTGCCATTTGTTGCTGATGCCATTATTGCCAACCCACCGAGCTTCGCCCACGTGCACTGCGCCCAGGCGCTGGGAATCCCGGTGCATTTGATGTTTACGATGCCGTGGAGCAGTACCAAGGCGTTTCCGCATCCGTTGGCGAATATTGGGTTTTCAAAGGCGGATAAGAAGAGTACGAATCATGCTTCGTATTCTGCTGTTGAGTTTTTGACATGGCAGGGGTGAGATTGTATCTCTTCACAGGCGAGTGGCTATGTTGCTAACGGCAAAACAGCTTGGGAGATCTTGTCAACGCGTGGAGAGTCCAGTCACTTGGCTTGGAACCTGTTCCGTCGACTGAGGGACATCGTATACTGGAAAGTCTGCAAGTCCCATTCACATATTGTTGGTCGCCGTCTCTCGTGCCCAAGCCTAGTGATTGGGGTCCGCACATTGGTATGTTCCACATCAAGAAATCTACCATGAAGAGTCAAGCTAACGATCAGCAACAAGACATTAGTGGCTTCTTCTTCCGCGACCCTGCGCCGTATACACCACCTCCCGACCTCGAAGCCTTTCTCAAGGCCGGCCCACCACCCATATACGTCGGATTCGGAAGTATTGTGGTTGGCGGAATCGAGGGCCTCATGACCATGGTCCTCAGCGCAATCAAGGCGACAGGAGTCAGAGCCATTATCTCGAGAGGCTGGAGCAACTTGACCGGCGAGGAGTCGTACAACGTATTTTACGTGGGCGATTGCCCGCACGAGTGGCTATTCCAGCAAGTCGCCGCTGTCATCCACCACGGCGGCGCCGGTACTACAGCCTGCGGATTGAGATACGGAAAGCCTACAACCATTGTTCCCTTCTTCGGAGAGTGAGTAGAAAACAGGATCACATGGGCCACAATTTCACTAACACTTCCCCCATAGCCAACCCTTCTGGGGCGCCGTCGTGGCAGAAGCTGGCGCAGGACCAGACCCCATCCCCTACCGCTCCCTCACATCGCAAAAGTTAATCCAGGCCATCCAGCTCTGCCTCTCCCTGGACGCCATCCGCTCGGCCAGAAAGCTCGCCGACGCAATGCAGAGGGAGAACGGCGTCCAGGCCGCCGTCGACGCCTTCCATGCCAACTTGCCACAGTCGAAAATGGGCTGCGACTTCTTCTCTGACCAGCCCGCGGCGCTGGTCTACGGGAGGGGTAAGAAACAGGTCAAGATGTGTAGACCCGTCGCGTCCATCTTGGTCAAGAATGGAAAATTGCAGCGGAAGCAGCTCAAGTCGTACGTGGTCAACTCATACACTCGATTCAAGGACCCTCTCCATGACGCTTGTTACTGAAACTGTTTTTTTGCAGATATAGATCGAAACCGACAAACATTGAGAACCAGAGATGGGACCCCCTGACGGCAGTATCGGCAGCCTCCATCTCGACAATTGTCAAAATGGCAGGCGCCACAGCCGACATTATTGTCAAGCCTTTTGAACAATACAAACGTACCAGCGAGTCTGGCGAGAACCTCGAAGAGCAGCAGCAAGTCGAGAACACGCAAAGACACAGCCAAGCGCCCGCGTTCGCCATGTTGCCCCTCCCCGGCGTCGGCGTCCCAGACGGGGCGGCGGCAACCGGAGAGAAAGCTTCCTCGGCCCGGCCGCCGCCATCCAGGGGTAGCCAGGAATCATCCTCCAACGGCGCAAAACCAGGCGCCATGGCAGCCGCAGCAGCCAACGGCGTAGGCAAACTCGCGAGCAACGCGACGAAAGGTCTGCTCGTCGACATACCCCTCGCCGTGACGGAGGGTCTCCGCGCGGTGCCGAACCTGTACGGCGAGCCCGTCCGCAAGCACGACGCCGTCGAGGGTTTCCGCAGCGGCGTCTCGGTGGCGGGCAAGACGTTCTGCCAGGACATGAAGGGCGGGCTGACAGACATCTTTGTGCACACGTACACGGGCAAAAAGGAGCAGGGCGCGCTGGGGGCGGCCAAGGGGCTTGGGAAGGGGGTGGCTAGTCTTGTAACGAAGAGTACTGCTGCGACGTTTGGATTGGTTAGTTACCCGGCGCAGGGGATTTATAGGAGCATCTGGGCTGCGTCGTATGCGGATACGAGGAGGAGTATTGAGGATGAGAAGTTGTTGGAGGGAGATTGGATGGTGTCCATGAGCCCTGGGTGGAAGATGGATCATGCTGCCATTGTGGAGGATTTTGAGGGGATGAAGGGGACTAGAGGGCAGTGATGAATGAGTTTGCCTTGTTGGAATGGTAATAGCTGTCAGCAGAATGGCTGTTTCCTTTTTGCTTGTTTGGATGTGTCTTGTAAGGCGTTGCGGTAGGCATGGGATTAGGGTGGCTCAAAAGTGAACCAGGAACCAGACCGTCATCATCCCGTGATGGATACCCCATATGCTGGCTCTTCTAGAAGAATTCGATAGCTTATTTCATACGGGTTATTTGACCTTGTCTAGGGAATGCGGCTCCTCCACATCTGGGGTAGGTATCATGACCCCAACACAGCCATTGCCACATTGGCTTATACGGGACCGTGGCAGTGATTTACAAAACCATAGTGGCACGGATGATTAGGCACCGCGTATTTGCAGCTTAGTTCCTATGTACTAGGTCGTCAACCTCGTACAAGATGGGAATGACGATGGAATTGCAAGATCGTGGACGAGGGATGCACGGCGGCGCAGGGGTGGCGGAAAAGGAAGGCTTCTGGAAGGATTCGATGGCGGGGCATTCGTGGGTGGCTGAGCTTATCAGGGAATATTCGGAGCAGTAAGATCTACAATTGTTCTCGAAAAAAAAGCTCAGCTATTCCCACATTTGCACAGCAAACGAGACTACGCAGTAAGACGACAAGGATGATGTAGAACGAAATCAGTCAACCATTTAAGCCTTGTGGAGTCTGCGTTCGCCCTGCGGAAGCATGTGACGAAGGTTATGGGTTCAACGTGGAGACGGTTCTCGCCGGGTGCTGGAATCGGTGAGAGTCGGCCAAAGATTGCAGCCGCCAGCGGGTCGCCACCGGAAATTGGTGTTGGTTTGTCGGGATGAAGGCGGAGGATCGGCCGACATTCTGGCCAATCCGGAGGATGATGTCAAGTTGCTCAAATACCCAAGAGATATTGATGCGCGGAAAGGCAGAAATTGAAAGCTCTTGCTCCAAGTTCGCCGGGCGATAAATATTGGCGGGGCAGTGCCGGGTCACGCGTGCCGGAGAGACGCTAGGGCCACTTTCGGAAAGGGTGGAGACATGCGGCCGGCGTGGATTGGCCGATCCGGAGGCTGAGAGTTGTGAATGGCGTTCTGCCCAGAAGCTGGGCGGCGACGGTAGATTGAGTGGAGACGACACCACTTTACCTTACGGAGGACAATGTAAGAATATGCACGAGCGGTTGGAGGCGCATTCTCAAGAGCGGAGTCAATGAAGTCATTCCCTGGTCTCCAAATTCCTCGGACTTTGAGAGAGGCTCTGCGATGAAGGATCCGTTGGTGGGTGATTACCGGCCGCAGGAGCCGTTAGGTAACGGATAAATAGATATCTTGCCTTAGGTAGGTAAAGTAAGCCACTCGCTATGCCATGCAATTATTAACCGAAAGCAGTCGGCGAACAATCACGATGTCTGACTTGAGGGTATAGTATTCGTAGTGTAGGATTCTCCAAATCTCGGCGCTGGGGTACCATGATATCATGCCACTCTGCCATGCCCTCCCTTGGCGGAAGTCGGCACGCGAGAGGACGTTGATTGGCTGTTGTGCATGTTGGGGTGACAGGGCCCCGAATATCATGACACAGAGATGAATGATGTGTGAAACGTTCTCCGTTGGCGTGTGACATTTTGGTCGATAGTTGCAGGCTCAGTGATTCAATTGCCCCTGGCAGACAGACAGCCGCCTGGAGCTTGTCGAGATCAGACGGCGTGTTTGGATGGGATGGTGTGCACTTTTTCTCGGAGAGGTTGGAGAAGTGCAAAGGTGCCAAAACACAACTGCCCGCCCGCCCTGAGCAGTCAGCAATCAACCCCGTGCGCGGCGTGTCTTGGCTGTAGCCAAGGCTGATTGAAGGACGGATTGGGTCCGCCACCGCTCTGCCACCAAGGACGGATCGTTGGGATCGGATCGTGAGGTTTTTTTTTTGTTGCCTAGGCAGCGAAGAATGGAGAGGGCGGAGCAGCGACATTGCCCTCGTGGTAAAGTTTGGAAGCAGTCGGGCGATGACACTTGGTCGATGCGCGCAGTTGAGGTGAAAGTCGCGCTGTTTATCCGGGCAAAAGAGAAGAAACAACCATGTCACTCTGATTGGGGTGTAGGGACCTTGAAGGTAAGACGGCAGACCGGCAGCTTCGCGATTGGGCGCGATATGGAAAGTCAAGCCCTCGCAACGGTGTCGATTCTGCTAGCATTGCGGCTTTTTTTTTTTTTTTTTTTTTGAGGCCGTCCATGACCACGAGATCTTTTCAACATATTGGCTGTCCTGGTGTAGGTACCTAGGTAGGTCAGGTAGGCAAGTGATGATGCGGAATGTGTGCCGAGAAGAAACAGTCAGCAAGATGATTACCTTGGTGCAGGCAGAAAGAACGTCGTGACCGTGAAGGGAAGGAAGCTCAAATTGAGCATGGGCCACCGCATGTTGGAGTTTCGCGGGCAGTGCAGGTGCTCTCCACCATCGGGCACGTTTGCCCCGCATGGCTCCAGCGTTCCTTCCCTGGTGCTCACATCCCTGCCCCGTTCAACAGCCCACGGACGCAGACGGGGCAACCAACTGGAACATGGGGCAGGTACCTCCAGCTTCGTACTTGCACTTTGCGATATCATTGTCACCTTAGTGAGTCTTAAGGGAGGTGCTGCGAGAGCCCTGCTCCACCATTCGGCTCCTGTAGCTTCCTTTTCGCGGTTTGCGACTGCCTCCTCTCCTCTCCCGCCTATCATCGCGCTTGCCGATAGCTCAGTGCCACCACCACCTCAGAAAGAAGGCCCCAAGAAGATGACCCCAAGGAAAGAGCTCCTGGGCACAAACACAGCCCACCCTGTGTCCTCCATGTCCCACGGAATGATTCGACCCTTGCTCTTAGACCCGTCGGGTGTCTATGATCCCTTGGTCTTAGAACTCTTAGTGCAGTCCCCGGTCTTCATTCTCCCCTCGACACATCTCCATTCTGTACCTACCTACCCCAGACGTCGTCTACTTAAGAACCTCTTACCCCCAACCATCACAAATCGTACCTTGGTTAGCACACATGGTTCATCACTCAGAATCTACCTCCGAAGCTTCTGATCATCTAGATACCCGCACTCGACAAGCTTCTTCTTCCAACACATCTGCACGACACCTTCTTCAAGCCAACTCGTCTCGATCGCATTCGCCCACGATGAGCGCCCCGCAACACGAGAGCACTTCCACGGGCAAGGCCCGCGCACCCGATTATGAGGAGCGCAGCGAAACCACGGCCAACGGTGGCGGTCTCGGTCTTGGACAGGGCGGCTTCAAGCCTCACAATGAGATGACGGTCCAGCCTCCCACCAAGGAGGATCTCCAGCGCAGCTACGCCAGAGTTGTCGCCGAAGATGCCAACCCCAAGGGTTGGTACGGAACCATGAGTAAGTCTGATCCTTGCATCCGCCTCACCTCCAAGCCTATCGCAAACCACTGACACAACATTACCACCAGTCAACACCTTCGGTGCCTGCATTGGTACTCTTGGTGCCATCCCCTGCTGCATCGTCTGCCCGAACCCTTACAAGAACGTGAACCAGGGTAATGTCGGTCTCGTCACCAAGTTTGGCAAATTCTACAAGGCCGTCGACCCTGGTCTTGTCAAGGTCAACCCTCTCAGCGAGAAGCTCATTCAGGTCGACGTCAAGATTCAAATGGCAGAGGTTCCCCAGCAGACTTGCATGACCAAGGACAACGTCACCCTGCACCTCACCTCTGTCATCTACTACCACATTGTCGCACCTCACAGAGCCGCCTTCGGTATCTCCAACGTGCGCCAGGCTCTGATGGAGCGAACCCAGACCACTCTCCGCCACGTCGTCGGTGCCCGCATTCTCCAGGATGTTATTGAGCGTCGTGAGGAGATTGCCCAGTCCATTGGCGAGATCATCGAGGATGTCGCTGCCGGATGGGGTGTTCAGGTCGAGAGCATGCTCATCAAGGACATCATCTTCAGCCAAGAGTTGCAGGAGTCGCTGTCCATGGCCGCCCAGAGCAAGCGTATTGGTGAGAGCAAGATCATCGCAGCCAAGGCTGAGGTACGCATCCTAAATCTCACATGATTACATTTCATCACTAACACAATCTAGGTCGAATCTGCCAAGCTCATGCGCCAGGCTGCCGACATTCTGTCGTCTGCCCCTGCCATGCAGATCCGCTACCTCGAAGCCATGCAGGCGATGGCCAAGTCTTCCAACAGCAAGGTCATCTTCCTGCCTGGTCCTGGCCAGACCATGCCCAACATTCAGCAGTCGCTCAGCGGCAACAACCAAGCGGGCGAGTCGAGCGGTGCCAACCACGGCACTGGCGACTTCAACGACTTTGGAGGTCAGGATTCCGGCTTTCAGCAAGCCATTAACTCTCGTGTCATCGAAAACATTTGAGTTCGCACCGAGTGCTGACTTGAGGTCTCGTGTGGGGGAATAGCTTGGTCACACTAAAGCCGACCCCTTTACGGCTGTCACCAATTACGCTTTTATTCTCTTGCTGCGACGTCAATACCCCTTCGTTTCACGATACTCCGACACGATTGATTTTTCAAATACCCCTTTGCGACGATTAATTCCATATAACGAAGTAGAAAAAACCAGAAAAAAACATGTACTTGTAGCACGCGGGAGAGATGTGGGGTAAGGATGGACAGAGGCCTGCCGGGAGATGATAGCTCAAATCGGCATGATCACGTTGGACGGGCTTTGCAGTATACCCATTTCATTCGCTTGAAATTTGACTCGGAGGACGTAATCATAATGGTACTGAAATTGAATACGAATCTCTACCTTGATTTACTTTGCTGCACATTTCGAAGTTGTGTCTTTGTTTATCCTGTTGCATGCACGGACTTCTGTAAGATCAGCTTCATATCGCACATTTGAAATCAGCGCAATTTTCAATGAGTCCATATTGCCATGTGCCATCAAATCTACAGAATTGAGCTCGCAAGAAACTGGAAATTGACGGCCTGAAGCTGCCTTGAGGATATAGCGAGAACCAATGCGTTCAACTCCTGGTTGCCTAGCCAATGATGTGCATCAGCGAATCCAAGAGTCAGTCGACTTATATACTGACAAGGAAGGTCGGTATCAAGAGAGAGTAGCGGAAAAAGATGAATAACCGCCCCTCAGTCTGTGGCTGATTCTCGGACCACGGCCGATTTTAAACGTGTAGGCGGGATCAGCTGAAGCGGTGGCATGGAAAAAGCATTTTGGAGGCTTGGTGGACGAAAGGGGCTGAACCTCGAATCTCGAGTCGTTGGGCCAGTTGGTTTAATCGATGACGGAAATGGGAGTGATTCGGAATGAGGTAGGGAGAGCTGGGCAGGAGGATGGGTCGGAGCATTGATCGAATAGAGTGGGATGGGATGAGAATGAGAATGGGAAGGGGTGGGTGATGTGCATGGGGCGAAAACTGAGAGATGACGGGGTATTCGTGGGCGAACGTGAGGGGCTGCGTGACATGAGATGAAGAATGAATATGAGTAGGTTAGCAGCCTGCTATGAATGACAGCAGAACGCATCACGCCAACAAAGAACACCTCTATACCTCCCCACGCAGCATCCTCTACAAGATGCTAGACGCACGCTGAAGCAGTCTCAGAATAAGTCGTCGACATTTTTTCATATGTTTTCTTTTATTTTAGCACTAACGGGGTCTAGGAAGCAGTCTATTATGAATGGTCCAAAGTAGTGCTTCTGGGAGACAAATCAACTTGAGTAGGAACAGCCTGAAGAGTTTCTCTATGATAAGGCAGAGTGATATCATGGCCTGTAACCAAAACAGAATACTGTCGGCTGCTTAGATAGTGTTGTAATAAGTTGTCGAACTACGTTGACATGTCTTGACTACTGGTCACTGATGGTGGCTGGGGTAGCAATCTATTTGGAACGATGGCTTTGGGAGAGAATGGATGCTTTCATTACCTATCAGAACTTTGTCAGATTCACTTCTTGACACTTTTACACAAAGATTGATAAGTGCCTGAAGAGTTTGGACCAAGAAATTTATAGTACACTACTATACAGCTGCGAGCTTACTTGTTTGTTATTGTGATGGGTTCTATATGAAAGAATAGATGCTCAGCCTAGATATTATATCATTACTATACAAACTCAAATCAAAGACACGCCTGAACCGGGCAACGTAATATCCAAGCACACAACACTCACGCCTCCTTCCAGGGCAACGCAATCTCAACAGGCAACATATCCTTCTCCACCATGCCAACCAACTCCTTGGCCTCCAAGCCCTTCAGTGCGCCCATAACCTCCTCATACCCAGCGGCACTCAACCCTTCCTTGCGATCGCAGTAGATATCAACACCCTCCTTGGTAAACACCGTCGGCGCAAACCACGTAACAGCCCACCTCTCCACCTCCCCACTGCCTTCGATCTTCCTCTCCCCCCATCCGAGAACCTCCCAATGACTGCCGACAAAGAACAGCCACCCTTTCCCCCTCCAGTCCCAGACGGAAGTATCCCCGACGGCGCAGGCAGTATCGACGCCCTTTACGGATTTGACGGCCGTGGAGGGGTGAGGCGTCTTGTTGGACTCGTACTCGACGAGGTCGTCTATACGGGCTGTGCCGTGTGGTTTCGGGGCCATGGAGGCGTAGGAGATGCGGACGTTGCGGGCGTCGCGCCACATTGCGAGGGTGGAGTGGGTTACGGACCAGGTGCGGAGGAGCCATTCGAGGGGCGGGGCTGAGAAGGTTGATGGTGATGGGGAGGAGGCGGTTGTGTATTTTGAGGGGGAGCGGAGGGTGACTGTTGTTGGTGGGGACGCCATGGTGCTCTGTATCTATTGCAAAGATGTTGAGGTGGATGTCGTGGAGGTTGAAGTTGTGCTTCGGAGCTTGTGTGGAGCTTCGTGGGATTGTCGCTGTTGACAACACTGTCAGGAGGTGGTACCCCGTAAGATGTCGCGTTTTAGAGCTCGGGTATTCACGCGCGACTGCGATTCGAAGTGGTGCCGCTATATTCGGTGTCTCTACGGAAGAGGTTGTCGTTGTCAAAATATTGGAATGAAGTTGAAAGACAAGCGCAAACCATGGCCCCAAGCTCCGGGATCCGCGCCAGGGGTACGGAGTACGTCGCGTTTCAAATGATGTCAGCGTCTCAGCGGCCCGACGATTGAGACTCGAGCATTTCCCCCTTCCTCTCCAATTCTGTGCCTTAGAGAGGGAGTAGGTACTGGTATTAACTATGCACTCATCACACAATGCATTTGATTCGCAAATGAATTATTACTTTTCATTCGCCCATATCTACAGCCGCAAATACCCCAACATGTCGTCCGTCATTCTTTTATCGACGACATGCCATTCAAAAACCCTGAAACTTAAGTCTGGAGCCCCCAAGTTATTTCCCTACCTAGCTAAGGTACATTATGCCCCGGTCCCACGAGGCTGTAATTAAGCGGGCTAGTGCCGGACAAGGGTCTTAATTCGACATTTTTTCTCCCTCTTTCTTCCCTCCCCTTTCTCTGAGAAAAGTTCACGGCTCTTCCCGCGCCCAAAGCTCCTTTTCTGTTCCTCTTTGGCTGACTGCCTTTTTCCCTCCCCACACCGCCCAGAGCTGTTTGTTTCCTGCAGGAAGCTGGCCTACTTTATCCATACCAACATCTCTTTTCCAACGCCATCGCCCATACTTCGCCCGCAGCGAACACCCTTTCGCAACGACGCCCCAACCGACCCCGTGTGACCAACTTCCTCACCGCCTACAATGGACGAAGACGACTCCCTCGCAATCGACCCCGAGATGGCAGCCTTCATGGGCTTCGCCTCCTTCGGGACCCAACCCGCCGCCAAGAAGCGCAAATACAACCACCGCACCGACGCCGTCTCCTCCGCGACCGGCGCGAACCAGACCGCACTCGCCCCTCGCGCTCCACGCCCCGCTCCGTCGTCGACAACGACCGAGGATGCTGCTGCGCCCGCCGCCAACGCCGATGAGATAGACCTCGACGATGATGACGAAGACGATAGCAACGCCGCCGGCGCTGGTGCTGCCGCCGGAGAAGACGTGGACGCAGAGGAAGGCGGCGCCAATCTCTACTCAGACCCGACCGTCGCCCCGGCCCTTGCCCACGCGCAAGGTCTGATAGACGAACTCGCCAACCGAGGTGCGGCAGTAGATGACGGAGCCTCGGCACCGCAGGCACAGAGCACAACCTACTCTCTTCCAACATCATCGGCCCTACCTCAACGGCCCGACGCGTCGTGGGGTAAGGAAATGGGAACCGCTCCGACGACGATGCCGACGAGGGAACGCCCCGAGCAGTACCAGCACCAGCACCAGCGTGGTGGTCGCGGGGGTTACCAGCAGCAACAAAGGAATGATGGCAAGCCTTGGTGGGAGGGCTACTACGACCCTGCGTCGAATGAGAACCCATGGGAGAGGCTCGAGAAGAAGGCTGGGGTTCTGTCCAAGGGGACTTGGGTGGCGAGGGGTATCCAAGCTCAGAAGGCTTGATTGAACGTCGACGGACTATCAATGTTCAATGTGGCATGGGTTGGCACCTGAGTGTTGTGTGGACCAGTACCCAGTGTGTGGTCAACATATATCGATATGCTTACCTCACCTTCACCTGAATGCCTTCTCAACCATGCGACTTGGCATATCGACATACGACTCACCGACTACCTCACCGATCACGTCACGTGATGTCCCTATCCGTGTGGGACATAGGCCAGGGGGAAAATATCATGGCCCATCCATCACCTGATATATCACTGGATATATGGGACCCCCCAGACTTGGCCAAGGCCTGGGGGGTCCTTTACGGTGGCATTACGGAGACCCTGGCATCACAACGGTATTGTTACGGTGGACATATCGTGGACCAGCAGCCCGGCAAAGGGCTACCACAACCGAACAAGAAGAGAGTATGATATGACTACGAATCCCGAGACGGAGAAATACCCTGTCGTCGCTACAGAACCACCGAGAGGGTCAGAGGAACATGACCCACGTCCAGCTCCCCGTCGCTATCCTTCCCGAAAGAGCAATATCCCACCGCCCCGAAGAGGACAAGCGCCTCCAAACAGATTGCCAACAATTTTGTACCGTACCCTCATCTTGGGCCTGGTCTCCTTGTCTCCCGTCCCCTCCCTCCCGGTCTCCACCGAGCCATTCTACCGGCCTAGAGACCCTTCCAACAACTACTGCAGCCCCCGGGCTACTTGGCCCTGGCCCCGTTGCCCTCGAAAGGAGGGGGTGAGGTGTACTTTTAACAACATAGCCGCCCCAAATCATTTTCCCATTCATCCAATCATGTCTCATAATCATGTCGTGCAACAAAAACATCCCCCCCTCTCTCTCAAGGCGAAAGGTGAAAAGAAGGTCGGTCGGAACCCCACAGCAGCCCTACGTCTGCCAAATCTGGGGGAAAACTGCCCAGGGCATGTACGTGTGTGTGGAGGTTTACCGGGCGCTTGGGAATGATATTTCCCCATTCAACCCACTCCTCACTCGACCCTGCTCCAGCTCGCAGCTCGCATGTCCGCCGCCCTGCCCGTCGCAAAAGCAGCGTGAGATGGGCGGCTAGGCGGGCCCCCCCATGCTCGCCCCGCGCCGTGCCGCTGCGCGTCAAGCCGTCCCGGCTGTCAGGTTCGCCTAGGGCCCCTGTCTCCTCTCTTACCCTCCCATGCTTGCCAGCCCAATATGTACCCAAGAAAAAAATAGTGGTAAGTAAACAAGCGGAGATGGAGGGAGGCGTGCGCTCATCCAAAGAAAATCAAATGCAAAGTAAATCTCCGGGAATCTGGTATCTTCGTTCCTGCAGTTTTGTCGGCAGGGATGTATGTATGTCGTGCGTTTTTGTGTGGTGTGGTGGTAGTGGTAGTAGCAATGGTGGTGGTGGTGACGACGGCAGGCTGAAACTTTTTTCTTTTGGTCGCAGTTGAAAATGGCACGCTGGAAAAAAACAAGGCTGCAAAAGAAGGAGAAGCTCGCCGCTTGCTTTCAACGTCGTCGGTGTCGCGCGGCTGAGAAGCTTTCGCAACTCAAATCCGCAGCAAACCGCCTACAACACCAGAGGAAATTCTCTAGTACTCGGGCGACGGATAGCGAGCGCGGGCCTTGCTGTACTCCTTGGTGTGCTTGCGAGAAGTCTTGCTCTTGAGCGATCTGCACAAAAAGAGGTCCGCGTGTTAGCCGCAATGTCTCAGATCTCGCAGATTTTACCCCCCGAAAGATTTCCTTTTCCGACGCCCAATGTTGCAGTCGCGCAGTTCAATCGGGCCAGCAATCCGGTTCAGTTATTTCCCCACTGGTTCGCGGGGGAAACTTCTGGGATCGCATACTGCAGTACTGCAGAATTTGTCTCTCCTTTGAATTTTTTCCGGAGTCCCGGAAGAGGCAATGGAGAGAGAAAAGGGTGCAACTTACGAGACTTTCTTCTGCGTCCACTCGAGGTCCGCGCGCACGTCCTGAGCGTCGCGGTAACCCTCGTTGAAGCGCTCGCGCGTCTTTGCGAGACGAGCTTGTGCCTTCTTTTGCAGCTCCAGCAGCTCACGGTGCTTTGCGTTGAGCTTTCCGGATCTATTTTTTGCATTCCACTTCGTTAGCCTCCTTGTTCTGTCTCGCCGCCGCATATGGGATGCGCCGCACGCCACACGGAGGAAACAACTTACGTTTGCGCCTGGACCGCAATGTTGCGGTCAAGAGGGATGGGGTCAAAGGTCTGGGCGAAGCGGTCCTGCATGTAGTCGTTGAAGTCGACACCGCTGGCCGAGTGGTGGGTGCTCTCGTAGTCGCCGCTGTTGCTTCCGGCGTAGCTGGAGTTGGCCACCGAGTAGCCGCCAGAGTAGCCGCTGTTGCTGTATGATGGACCGGTGCCTGAGCTGACGGACTCATCTGTCTCTGGAGGCGATACAGAGTAGGTGCTGCTGTAGCTTGGGTAGTGTTGGCCCTTGTGGGAGGGGACGGGCAAAGGGAGGGTGTAGTGGGAGTTGTAGTGGGAAGACATGATGGGCGCAGGAGGAGGTGGAGGCCGGCAGTTGACGATAGAGGCGTGACGTGTACTTTGTGTACGATGTGAAGCAAACAAGGGATGACTAAGTCCAAGTGTCGACTGGGGATGGCGGCACTCTGTGAGACAGAGTCAAGTGTGCAAGGAAGTTGCTTGTTGGGCAAAGAAGAGAACTTGGAGAAAGCTATATGGAAGCTTCAAGATAGTCCAGGAATCTGATGATGAGAAAGGAAGAAGAAGTGAATAAAATCAAGCCGCTCAAGTTGTGCCCTTTTATACTTTTCCGAAACCCTCCTCGGACTCCATATTCTTCGTCTGTTTGGAAGGGGGATAAGACATCAAGCCTCGATTCGTCCGATGACAAGCCGTGGCTTCATCATTAACCGGGTCTCCTTCCGCGGAAGGGGGAACAGACGGAATGGTCCAAGGGCATGAGGTGATGGGATGATCAGAGAAAGAGAGAGAGCGGCCAAAAGGGTCGCAGACAACAACGTCCACCATGGACATGGACATGGACATTGACATTGACAAGGACCATGATGAGCGGCAGCCGGTCGACCTGCCTGGGCCTGGTCTAGCCTGTGCGTTAGCGACAGGGAAGTGGCATAGACTAAACCCTGTCTTCACCCGCAACGCTTGTTGATGTGGATATATGGGCCGTGGAGAAAGAGAGGAGACAAAAGTGAAAAAAGAAGAGAGAGATATCCAACGACGATGAGGCGTTTGGACGTTGAGGGTGTGGGCATTGGAAGGGGTGGCAGCCGGACGGTGGTGGGAGGGTGATGGACAGAGCCATTGGCCAACCAAGGAGAAGCAGGAAAAGCAGATTGCTACTACGTCTGCATGCCGCGTTTCCTATTTCTCAAGAGGAAAGTAAAAATGATGGGAAAAAACGCGGCAAGTATCAGAGGCAAAGACGAGGACTGAGAGAGGGAGCAAGGGAGCAAGAGGTGTCTGCATATGCCGAGGGAGGCGACTATCACAAGTGGGATTGGTGGAGATAGTCCACGATGGGGTGGATGGGGGTGGGCAGACCGGAACGGGTAAAGGATCTAATATCTCTGAGAGTCTGTGGAATATCCAGACGAAAGATGCCAAATACTATGGTAGCCAGGGTCGATACTTGCGGAGAGACGAAAGGAGAGAACAGTCCGCTAAACTCAAGGGGGCACGGACTTGGCCGACGCAGGTTGGCAAAAGAGCAGGATGGGAGGGCAAAAAAGACGAGACAAGACAAGACACACGGAGAAGAATGTAGGTATGTGGGTTCAAGCAAAGGCAGCAGAGAGAAAAAACGATGCATGTCGTGTAAAACGGCGAACCAAGAGACATGCAGTTCCAGGCATTGCCGAACCACCCACCTGATGACAAGGGAGGTACAACCTCGAAAGTATTTCCGCACTACCTTACTCATTTTTACCGACTACAGGCAAGGATGGAATGGCTGCAACCTGCAAGCCAGGGGCATGGGGCTCTGTGGGCAGGGACGGACGTCTTCAGTCCACGTCCATGGCGTGGAGGGTTCCTTCATCAACCTTGGGCTGTGTGGTTTGTGGTTGCTCGGGGTGGCTCCCCCCCTCCCTTCCGTCCACGCCCGTGCGGTGTCAAGAAGGATAGAAGGTGCTTTAGCTCCAAAAGGGGCCGAGGCGTGGGAAAGAAGGTGTGGGTGTAAGAGGTGTGTGTAGAATCTAGAAGTGTACCTACGTAGAAGAGTCCGGAAGGCAAACGGGACGTTGGTTATGGGCAGTCACACACCCCTCCCCCCGGGAATCCAACGACGACGTCTCCTTCTGGCGAACAGGACACACGCCGTGGCCGTAGATGGGAGGTAAAAAAAAAAAAGGGACGTATGACGGAGGGCCATGCGGGTCGTATGTGTTATATCGACCCAGTCAGACGCAAGCCGGACCGGCCTTTCAACCGTCCGGAGAGGGGCTACAGTATGGTTCTGATTCGTGACGGAAGCGGTGTCGAGGGGGAAAAGAGAAGGAGGAAGAGGAGGGCGGTAAAACGGATACACGCCAGAGATGGAGACGAAGGCAACTTGGGGCAAGTTGAACGATGGGCAGACGTCAGGACGATTAGGGAAAGCCGGGTCTATGGGGAAACGAGACAGGGCCCGCCGTTGATCGAAACTCTGATCCAACGAGTGTGCCGGGCTAACGAGGGTGAGGATGGGTTGGGATGAAAGGGGATAGGCCAGGTTAGGGTGAATATCAAGAGCTAAGAAGTTTGGATAGGGCAGGGCAGGGCGGGATGTAGAGAGCAGGCCAGCAAAAGATTGGGAGACGAGACCAGAATGGAATGGGAATGTAACGGGGCAAAGACCGGCCGAGGGGCAGGAAGAGGGGACACTTCTCCTCTTCCGTTTGCTGTTCGTTCGCAATTGCGAACGAACCTGGCGTTCCTCGAGGTATCTCTCAACCCGAGGTATATCGTCCTGATGTTGAGACGTCTTAACAACACCACGATGCAATGCTCAGGCACAGCGGTACAATACAACGTATGGACAATGCGATACATGTACCGAGCATGCAGGCCAAGCAACTTCTCGACGACTTTGAATCAAAAGCAGCGTGGGATTGTCCACTCCCACGCAGCTCGTGTCGTCGCCTCGTTGGACTGCGGGAGCCACCTTCTTGATAGAACCGGGGACGGGTGTGGACTGCGGGATAAAGAAGTGCCCCCCAAATGCTGATCGTTTCTTAGGCAAAGAAGTATCTGTAGGTACTATAGTCTCTTGAAACGGTCATGTTGCCGTTTTCCAATGTGCGAATGCGACTGGAGAGCAATGGAAGGTATTCGTTCTGTGATTTAACCCTGGCGTCAGGTCAGGCAGAAGTGCAGTAGATTCGGGCATTTTATGTGGTGATGCGTTGTCAAGATGGGAGCCCCCCAGGATATAATATTTTTCTGGTTTATTTCATTTTAATTGTTATTTTTATTTATTTTATTTTGTTGTACCTCATCCCCTCCCCTGCAAGTACCTTTTCCCCTTTTCGACTTCAACTTAGTTCATTCCGGCTTTTTATCATTGGTCGGGACTTCTCGTCGCTCTCATTGGGTTTCTCAGAGTCCTTTTGCTGCCCTCTCCCGAGTCTTCCCCTCCCAATCTCTCCCACACCGTCTACTTTTCCCGCTTCTGATTGACTCGAATCATTGCCATTTTTCAGAGTTTCGATTGGTGCAAAAGGACGGACGACTTCCAGAATCTACCTGAACTGGATACCTCTCCAGGGCTCCGGCAGGGCTCATCATCAACCCCTGTAATCCCACCCTATGACCCTGGCACGCCTGGCTCCGTCCAAGATGCACTCAAAGATGCAGAGTCTAGAGACGTTTTGACGGGGGGGTGTGAGGGGCAGCAACCGGTCGGCTTAAATCGACATGTTTCCACAATGTTCCATTGGCGATGAATGAATGTTGAAAAGCGGCGCCGACTCAAGTGCGAATTCGCCCCCGCCGAACTTCCATCACCGATGCGAGGATTCCCTCTTCCCTTCTCCCATCTATCTGGCTTTGTCTCTTTGCGTGTTTTCCTCTCCTCAGGCCTCCTCAAGGGTGGGGGTGTGAGTGCATCTACGAGAGGCCCCCATCATACGCAGGAGCAGCAGCAGCAGCAGCAGCAGCATGTATGTGAGGCATGTATGTATGCGCAAAGGCGGAGCTTCCTCTACGAGGTGCATCGCATGTGATCTCTGGAAACGAAATTGCGTTTCTCGAGAATACAAGGCATCTTCTTTTGAGAAGAATGTATGTTGTGCTTTGCTTTGCGTTGCTTGCGCGTTGCGTTGGGAAGTGTAAGAACGCGGGCAACCTGGGCAGATCTTACACCCGCAGTTCCAAGAGCGGCGGTGTAAGTGAGTGGCCTTCCCCCCTCCCCCTCCCAAGTTTTCCGTCGTCATCGTCAGCCGGTAACGGTTGACAAAGTAGGTTCCAATTTGCACCCAAATAGTCGAGTGAGCCGAGAGAGTATCTGGACTAGCACCGAGAAGTGAGAGTGAGTGAGAGGCAGCCCAAAGTCGACCTTATACGCAAAGGTACCCAAAGAGACCCCAAAACAGCCCAATCGAAAGGGACGCTTCATCATCATCAAACCCAACGACGTACGAAAGCCTACCTGCACTCCTGTCTGCCTAATATCAAGAGTTGCAGAAGGGAAAAGAGTGCAATTAAATGACGGCGCGCCCTTTTCCGATCTGATCTAGCGGCGCATTGGCTTCGCGTCACCCCATTGCCTGAGCATGCGTCTTGCTGCTGTGGGCATCTCTTCATCTTCTTTTTTCTGCTGCCCGTGTGGATCTGCAAATTCCGTGCGCCGTGTGCTACGATACGCCGTAGATTTAGATGGGGGGGGGGGGGGGTTACGGATAGGTCCCCTCCAACATTGATGGCTTTTGTCTGATTTTCTCTTCGGGTATTTCCTAGGAATCGGCAAACTGGGTTCCATGTACCGGGGGTGGAACCTCAAATGCAACGATGATGATGAGCATGGCAAGGCAGCCAACAAGGCATTCCTGTTTACCTGGCTACATGATACACAGGATACCTGTTTTCAAACCCATTGGTGTCCGAGTATCAAGTATCTGACCCCCTCGATGTGAATTCGGTTCTCACTCGCCTCCCGTGTGAGTGGGATCGTCAGGTTGAACTCTGAAGACATGCAATGCCGTACGGCGCGCGGGGGTTTGATGCGGGCGTGACAGACGGACAAAGGCCACTGCTCACTGAGTGATCAATTCAGTTCCGGTCCATGAACCCGCTCAACGCAAACGGGTTGCCGTGATCCATGGCATGACCAACTGTTTCCCTCCCCCTCCCCATCTTCACAACCCACGGTTCGCCGGGCTGCCTCTTCGTCCCTCCTCGACACCGGCAAGGACCCGAGATGCCCCACGCAAGGTGTCCCCCGGATGACGAACGGCGTTCTGGAATACCCCGAGCGGTGGTTTGTGAATGGAGGGGGATACGGGCTTGCATGAGAGAGATGCCCCCTTTTGCCGGGGATTACCCCGGGAGCCATCTGACGTTTGAACTTACCGCATGGCAGAAGAAAAAAGAAAAATGGAAAGAAAATCGTAGCATACTGGCGCGCGAGCAGAAAATTTTCTGGTTTGAGGGACGAAGGGAGGTCCATGGCTTGCCCGGGTCTCGAGCCGGAGCCGGACCAGGAGGTCCAGGATTTTTCTTGGTGCGGAATGTGTCAATGGGGGGGAAAGGAGGGGGAGGGGCAATGAATGGCTTGTGTCTATCTATCTATACGCAGGCACGCACTCCAACGGCACTCCCATGAGTCCCATCCAGACAGGCACACCTCAGACAGCTTGCTCGCCAAAATACCTAGAGACTTTGAGAAGCCGGCACGTCCTCGACGACGACCATTCTCGAACTCGACTAGCCGGCTAGTGTTGCAGTAGGGACTTTGAATGACAGTCATGGCGCCAATAGTCACATTGGGGCGGTAGTCGCAAAGGTTAAGGCAATGATGTATGAGCCATCCAGGCCAGGCTAGGTAGTCTACCTACCCCAGTCCCAGCAAGGGTCAGGAAATGTGAGGTATCGCCCATAGGTCGAGATCTCATCTGGTGATGGACACGGGGGCTTTGGGGTTTGCATGGGGAGACGAGAGTGTAAGGGAGCCAATGCTTCGGTTATGAGGCTCGAACCCCCTCCATCCTCCGTCTGGTGTACGCCACCAAAAAGGTTTCTGAGTGAATCGGAAGAGGAACCGCAGGCACTGACCACCGAGAGGTGAATTTCCCGCCCTCGTCCGTCACCGATTCCGAGCTTCCGTTCGGGTTTGGGCGCTTGTGTGTGGTAACGGGCGTAGAGTGTGAAGTTGATGTGAGACTGAAAGGAGAGGAATCTCACTGAGAAGACTACGTGAGATGAGACTGAGCGGTGACGACCGCTGATCTGACGGGTGAAACGAGAAAACGGTCTGTGCCACGGAAAACGTGCCCACCAAACCTTCTTTCTTTTTTTTCACTTTTCTTGAACCATTGCGCTTCTAGATTCTTTTGCTTCGGACTTTTTTGAGACTTTTCAAACCCCCGAATTGCAAAGGAAAAGAAGGGTGCCATTGTAAACTCCAAAAGTTGAACACGGGACTCCGAACCAACACCGCAATCGCCGGTGCCCCTTGTTCCCTTGCTCCCCTCTTACAGCAATGGGGTAAGGTATGGATATGTCATGTCTTCCAGGGGGTCGGGTGACGGCCACATGGGAAAAAGGCGTATCTCAAAGAGACAGACACACGAGGGGTGTGGTGGTGGGACAAGCTACACGCAACATCGCACATCCGCCTCTCACCTATCCGAGACCATCGCTGGCTTTTGTTTTTGCCCTCCTGCCCTTCCCATGCTGCACGGTAACATGCCATGGCATGAACCAGGAAACGTGAGGAGCGGAGATGCAGATGCAGTCAAACAGGGCTGCTTGATGATGGGGCACCACCTTACTGGATAACGAGCCGTTGGTCCATGACTTGAAAGAGAAGAAGGGCGAGCTGCCAACTCCCAATCAACACCTTTCCTCGATTTGCTCCCAATGATTTTTTCCGAGATCAGTCGACGTTACATTGTCGTCGTATCTCCCCAATCCCCAGTGCCCATGTCACTACTCACTCGCCTCCCATCGACGCCATCCGCGAGCCATCGCCCATCCTGCAGATACACTCGCAGGCCCCTCTGCATCTCCCAACTCTCACGCTTTTCTCACCTGTCAGCCGCGGGCACAGAATTCTCTAATCAAATCACTCATTCTCAGCCCAAGCCAATATTTTTTTCCCGCCATAGAAACGGGTTCAAGCCTCAGGTGCACAACACAAGTGTGAAAACTGAAGATGCAGAATACAGCCACGCAGACGCCTTCTGTATGTAAGTAAGGTTGGGTGATGTAGCATAAGTGCGAGAATGAGAAGAAGGGGAAGCACAGCGCAGCGCCGGCACCGCACTACCGCAGTACCGCATGGGTTTCTGTATCCTGCACGGATCGACCGTTGTGTAAGGTCAATCTAAAATCAGACCGACGGTTCAAAAACTTGTAGGTGTGTGATGTGTTGTGCGTTTCCTCCCAAACCGCTTGTATCCGCGCAATCCCCAACGTCTCACGCAGCTCCCTCTCACACACGCCTGAAGCTCGCTCTCGTGTCGTGTCGCCCGTCAATCCCGCCTCGTATATTTATTTTGCGCTTCTTGTAGAACTCCAAAAAGCCACGCTGCTCATATGCTGTACTCATCCTACCTCGGAAAATATGCCAATGGCTGAGCCTAACATGCCACTCGGTGAGGATGACAAGGCAAAGGCAAGGTAAGAGCACACAACAAGCACCTGTGAACGAAAGACCCGAAAGCTGCACGACATCACCCAGCCCACGCAGCTGCCCGCGTCAAACAGGCCAGGCCGTCAGCCCAGTCTTTCCTCGAGCCCCAGCTCCGACATGGGGCCATTTTGGTATCATGATGATGATGATGATGTATATGCTCCTTTGCTAGTGATACTTTTGCCCGCAGTGTGACGAATGCGCGATGTGACGATGATCATAGAAAGTCACATATCACCATACTCATCTACTCATAGATAGGGCTAATCTCACGCACACAGACACCCACCCACCATTCTCTCGCTGCTTCTGCGACTTCAAGTTGGGAGGCCAAGACGCAAAGCTCAAACTCACAAGTCGGAACAAGGAGGTCAATCCTTTTTCTGTGCCGTTCCCAGGACGCTAAGGCAGTGACGATGTTTGACCGCTCAGATGGTTCCCCAATACTTTTTGACAAGAAACCTCCTTCTTCGGGGCCTTGTCCTTGTACTCGGTATCATTGCGCGAGAAAAGATGCATGTCAGATGGGTGAAAAAAAGTGAGGGGTCGAACGGAGACGGAGACGATGAGGGAGGGGGACGGAAAGCCAAGCCAGCAGGGCTAAAATAAGTGTAAGAAGGGGGAAGGTTCTGATTGATTTTATCGTTATCTTGTAATAGCAGCTAACTATTATATACCCGTGGCTTTGGGACGTCAGGTCCCCTCTGTACGTTTCCTTTGATTCCGTACCTGGTGTTTCCCGTTCCTGTATTCGCATCAAACAAAAAATGAAAAAAGTGTACAAACTTGGTGGACGAGATACCTCGTCGTTGTCGTGATGATGGTATGTTTCCTCGTCCCGGCCGTCCTCGCATGCCATTGCCATACCATAACATGCCTTGCCCCGCCCCCATCCCCTACCTCTTATCCCAGTGGACACGATATGAACGCCGATTAATCATGCAAAGTAGAACGCCATTGCCAGCCGTTTATACGAGGCAGAAGACGCGCCGTTTTTTCCCAACCACCGACTCTCCCATCTCTCTCTTCTTGATACTGATTGCCGTTTGGTGTACTAGCAGCCGTCGGTGAGCTAGCCAAAGTTCTTTTCCGCCCGTCTAGTTTCCCCCGCCGGCCCATGAGTTCCGCCTTCTAGCCAAAGATTTTGAGGAATCCCCAAATACCAGCCCCGCTGAGGACCGGGATCGTCAAGTTATCGTCCCAACCGAAAATGTCCACCACCTCACTGGCGGCCGCCACAAATCCAGACCACAGACCCATGACTCCGAGCGCTAGCGGTCCGGTGATGGTAGCCTGAGCGTCCGAAAGCCCCACGGCGCTTGCGATGGTGCGGGGTAGATGCAGTGCTCCCGTGAACATGAAGGGATAATTCTCGTCGCCGGGGAAAGGTCCCGTTCTCGGTGCGAGCCATCCCCAGAAGAAGTATGAAGAGGCGATGCCGACGAGGAAGGCGGCTGTAGAGCCTGCAAGCGACTTGCCGCGGCGGATACGCGGGGTGTAAGCGCCGTACATGCGGCCAAAGGTGCTGGCGGCGGTATCGCACCAGCTGAGCAGGAGGATGGCCATCACACCGACGTCCTTGGGCATGAAGCGCATCGAGATCCACGCGCCAAGCAGGTAGAAGATTACTCCGTTCCATCCGGCGTATTCGCTCTCACGCATCAGCGCGCCGAGGACCGAGACGTAGAATCGGTTGAAGGAGGCGTAGTTGTGACGGAGGTAGTCGGCGGTCGTAATGGGCATCAGCGCAGCAAAGAGCCACGGTGCGACTGAGCTTGTCTGGATACCCGATACGTAGAGCCACAAAGTGAAGAACCCGATCGAAACGTGCAAGATCTTTCTGGGCACCTCGTGCTTGTGTACAAAGGTCCGCCACTTTCTGTGAATCGGTATCAAGCCCAGCGGACTGGGGCTTCGACTGAAATCGCGCCAACTCCATCCCGTGGGAGCAGCAGATGGAGGGGCCAGGTGGCCGTTGGTCGTCGTAGCTTTGGGTTTGCCGTTCGCTTCGCCATTGGCGGTGACTTCTTCCGTGATCGGTTCGCTCGGGATGATGGGCGATTTGCCTCTCTTGCTCTGCGACTTGACCGTGGTCATGGGTGTGATTCGGCGGGACTCGATGGGTGATCGACTTCTCGTACGCGATCTGCGCATTGTCGATGGCTCGTAGTCTTCCTCTTCTGCCCGTTCCTCCAGCGGCTGGGGCGTTGTTCGCCGTTTCTTCGCCGCAGACCTCGTCACCGGGCCAAAGTAGTTGTCTTGTGACGCTGCATCAATCTCTGAAGGTGTCGGGCTTGGGGAGATAACCCGCGGGGTAGAGGGTATGGCGCGGACGGAGGACATGTTGTAAGGGAAGGGCGGGAGTGCAGGACAAACGACAGCTCCCGTAAAGAGGCGTTGAAAGGGGAACAAGAGTCGTCTCAGCGGCCAGAGTGAGGAGTGGAGATGTTTGTCTCTTCTAGATAAACGGGAGTCGTGGGGGTCCAAGGCGGGAGAGACGGAGGCGGAGTCGGCGCGGGCGTGGGTGTCGTAGATGGCAAAGGGTGCTGCCGGTGAACAGCGATTACCGGTATTCCTTTGATGGCTATGCTGCTGGGCCTGGGGTTGGAGGATGGAGGCTGGTTGGGCTATTGGATCCAGGGTGATGTTTGAGAATGCAGCAGAGAGCAACTCCGCCGCATGTTGAGCCGGGTTGGTACGGGGGGGAAGAAGACCACGGAGACATGCGGTCGGTCAGCAGGCAGCGTGACATGTGTTTAAGGACGAGGTGTTTGGACCGGATCGTCGGTGTCTTGTTGTGCTGCGAGTCTGCCGATTCCTGGGGACTGGGAGAGAGGATTTTTCGCGGGCCAAGGTACCGAGTACTTGCGGCGACGTATCTAAACGGTGTTTGGAGACCGGCCGCACTGTTGCTTTGGTAAGCCGTCTTATCTTTGCACTCGAACTTTGCAAGCTAGAACCGAAGAACCTTAGTAAGGCAGAGCCTCTCAAGGTTGAGGTACTCATTACCTCGTCGTAGTCATCGAGGTAGGTACGTCGGGTACATCTCTAGGAACTCTTGGGGATGTTGAGATGCAATTCCCGTTTCTCATTCATCCACTTTCAACATGGAGATTGAACAATCAACCATTACGGTTCTCATGAGATGTTAGCACAAGCAAAAGTCAAGGGTCATCCAAGACGGCTCTCAGGGTGAACCACAGTCTGAACAAACCGCAGCACAGTGTGCCGAGGGCCGAATGACCAGCGCCCCGAATCCCACTCCAAAATGTCCGGTGCACGCGACTACCCAGGAATGGCCGGCCTGTCGGGCGCACCGCTTCACTCCAAGTCCATTTGGCAGGGGGTTTTCTCAAGGGCACGATTCAATCTGCGGTGATTTTTTTTTCTCGTTTCCTCCTCAGTGGGCTGCGCTACGCCGTTTACTGCTGCAAGCATGTGAAGCCATCTCCGGCCGTCCCGCCGGTTCCATGTCCTTCTCAGGCGTGGCTCCTCTTCTCTGCACGCGCCGGGTGGGTTCGACCGGTGGATGCACTTCATCCCGTCTCTCCGCTGCCGAGCTGCCTTATGTAGGCTGCCTGTACTCGGTACGTGCACAAAGTGACAAGAGACATGCCATTCTGCGTCTTCCTTGTTTTCCAGACCGCTCAACTGCAAAAACGGGCTGAAAGTTTTGGGCGAGATGTCAAGGCGAGTGGCTGAGGACGGTTGGGGGTCAATCGGGATGATATCACTGGCTTTGTCCGTGGGCGGTCGGACAGAGACATGGCGCCAAGGAGGCCTCGAATGCTGTCACCGCCCCACGTGAGCACACCCACCCACCTGCCGGTCGATAAGAGTAGAGATAAGATAAGGCAACACTCGATGCCGTATCGATAACGATAACGAAAAAAGTTTCTGGAAATCGAGCCCCTCCAGCTCGGACGGCCTCATTGAAGTCGCATGCAGCGCAAATCCTCGGTGTGCCTGACATCCTCTCGATATTTGTCCCAGACCAATTGAACCATGGCGCCCGAAGAGAAGAAGAAGGACCCTAGAGCCTGGAGAGGTCTCACCCCTCCCTTGGCTGAGTACGATCCCGTGCCACTGCTTCTACTTGCGCATTTAACTAACATTCGCCCAGATGGATCCTCGACTTCGTGTCCAGCCAAGGCTTCCAGCGCATGACGCCCGTACAAGCGGCATGTCTGCCACAGTTCCTCGGAAACAAGGACGTTGTAGTCGAGGTAAAGAATACAGTAGCCGTGCTAGCAGATGCGAATACTGACTTTCCCAGGCTGTCACCGGCAGTGGTAAAACGCTGGCCTTCCTCCTTCCGATTGTCCAAAAGCTCATGCGCCTCTCCGAACCGACGAAGCGCGGCCACGTCTTCTCCATCATCGTCTCCCCAACCCGCGAACTCGCCATTCAGATCCATACCGTCCTCCAGTCCCTCGCCGGCTTCCACCCCCCGTCCGCCGAGATTCTGCCCCACCTCAAAGATGATGAAAAGCGCCCCGACACGACGGTGCCGGTTATCATCCCTCAGCTGCTCGTCGGCGGGGTGACCACCACACAGCAAGATCTCAGCTATTTCGTCAGACACGCGCCCAACATCTTGGTCTCGACACCGGGTAGACTTGTTGAGCTTCTCGCGTCTCCGCATGTCCACTGCACATCTTCCACGTTCGAAATGCTGGTTCTCGACGAGGCGGATCGTCTGCTGGATATGGGTTTCAAGCAGGACATTCAGAGGATTCTGGGATACCTGCCGAAACAGAGAAGAACAGGCTTGTTCAGTGCTTCAGTCTCAGAGGCAGTGTCACAGATTATTACTGTCGGTCTGAGAAACCCGGTCAAGATTGCTGTACGTGTCAAGAGCTTAAGGGATGGAGGAATTATTGAGGACCGAAAGACACCAATCAGTCTGCAAATGTCCTACCTCGTCACACCAGCAAGCCAGAAGCTCCCGGCACTCAGCAAGATTCTCGAGAACCTCAACCCGCGGCCACAGCGCAGCATTGTCTTCTTGTCGTCCTGCGCTGCCGTCGACTACTTCCAACACGTCCTTCCTACCATCATGCCGGAAGGCTTCACACTCGTTCCCCTACACGGAAAGCTCCCTCCCAAGGCAAGAGAAAAGAGCTTCAACAAGTTTGTCAACTCGGTATCACCATCCGTGTTGCTGTGCACAGATATTGCAGCGAGAGGTCTCGATATTCCACAAGTAGACTTTGTCTGCCAGGTTGATCCTCCTTCAGATCCCAAGGTCTTCATCCACAGGAGTGGACGTGCCGGAAGAGCAGGCAGAAAGGGACTGTCAGTCGTCTTCCTGCAGCCCGGTCACGAGGAAGACTACATTCCCTTCCTCGAAGTCCGCAAGACGCCCATCTTCCCCCTGACGAAACCTGAGATCACCGTCACCGAGGACGAAGCCAACGAGGCATCAGAAAAGTTCCGCGACGTCCTCCGCAGCGATCGCGCCTACCACGACAAGGCACAAAGGGCTTTCGTGAGCTGGGTGCGCAGCTACAACGCTCACCTCACGACCTCCATCTTCCGCGTCAAGGACCTCGACTGGGCCGACCTCGGAAAGGCCTGGGGTCTGCTCCGCTTACCGCGCATGCCCGAGACGAAGAATTGGGAGGGAGACAAGTGGCTCGGCAACGAGGACTTTGACTGGGAAAACTTCACGTATAAGGACAAGACGAGGGAGGCCGCACGACTAGCGGCGGCGGAGGCGGAGCGGAACGGCGAGAAGGCGGCTGCCGCGGATGAGGTGAAGCGCAAGCGCAAGACCAACGAGGCGTGGAGCAAGCAGACGGAGAGGGACGACGTGAGGGTGGAGCGCCGCGACAAGAGGAGACGCAAGAGGGAGGCTGAGCGGATGTCGACCATGACGGAGGAGGAGAAGATCAAGGCGATGGAGCTGAATGAGATGATTGCGGAGATTAGGAAAAAGAACCAGGCCAAGGCGGCAGCTGGCGGGAAGGACGATGAGTTTGAGGGATTCGATGATTAAGAAGCGTCTGTTGTAATACTATCTAACCATGTCGTTGAAATCTGTCCGGGGGATTTCCGGCTCACGGCTCAACGGGTGGAGGAAGTGGAGGCGATACCCCCCGGCGAACGCTTTTTTGGCCTCACACGATGCGATCTCACGAGACCCTCTCTTCCGTCCGCCCCATCCCGTCTCCGTCCTCGTCGCCAACCCTTTCGGCTTTGAGTTCTACGTTCCCACAGCGGAGAAGAGGCAAAAAAAAAAATCACACAAGAATGACTCACTCCCCACACCTGCCCTTCTTAAACAGAAACAGTGAGAAGATCGTCATCAACAAGCACTAATACAAGCACAATAGCTCAGGGGTAGAGCGCTGGGCTCATAACCCAGAGGTCCCTGGATCGAAACCAGGTTGTGCTATTGAATCTTTTGCTTTTTCAGGGTTGTGAATTCCATATGTTCTAGGTACATGTATATGTCTTTCTTTTGCCATTGTCACCTTGCTTCCCATAATTTAAGCATGATGACCTCCCAAGTGGCCTGTGATAAAGGCATCAGCCGGCCAGCTCTGTCGAGAGGTAGGCTCGTCACTGGGATATCTGTTCATTTCTGTTTCGAAGGCAACGATCGTCCGAGATCTCCAGATGGAGCCAGGTGCTGGCCAATATGGTTGTTCGTAATGAGGAGAGTCGTTTTGAGCGATCGTGTGACGTCGGTGTAATGGGATTATAGCTGGTTCGTCTCATATTAGCATGAATCTAGTCAGGGCATCGGGTTCCTGCTGTTCTTACCGTGCCTCTGCTTTTGTCCCTTGCGAATGCAAGTTTTCCAGAGAATAAAACATGTAGGTGGCAACCCTACAAACAGGGCTACAATACCAATAATGGCTTCGAGGGTCATCTGCATAGCTTGACTTGTGGTATAAAAGTTCTGGTCTAAGAATGCGCGGGTCAAGGCAGCAGAAAAGCTTGTGCCAGACCAATGTCTGGATATGAAATGTATAGAGGTAGAAGAGTCAGAGACAGTGTGTGAAGGGCGTCGTCGAGCTCTCCCTACGGCGTCTTCTTATGTTCGAATTCATGGGTCATGATATCTTCGTTCCTCGATCTACATTCAAGGTAGAATGCAGCCCTGGCACTTTGACTGAGCTAGACTTTCAGACTCTGGTGCCGACGAATAGAACACCATAGTTCTTTGGAGTTTTGAGACTTTCGTATGTCGTCGGAGGGCTTGTGCATACCAGGCGTATCCAACTACAAGGACCATGTTTTCAGACTTTGGTTTGGGCCAATGAGTTAAATTTGAAGGAAAACCTCTTTAATAGACGTAAGGCTTTCCACTGCCACGATTTGGTCCATGTGTAACATGAAGCTGCGGGACCGTGTTCAGACATTGGCTCCAGCCAATTGCTTTAGATTCTTGTTACGGGGCCAAGTCCACGTCGGACTGTTGGTGCATATGCACAACGCGGACCGGTTGGCGTACACACACCAATGATGGGTTTTCAGACTTCGGCTCTGGCCAATGACACCTTGTTGAGGCTGCCAGCTTCAAGCGCTTTTCAGATATCGGCTTCCGCCAATGATGATGAGAGCCCCATGGCGCAGTCATCCCAAGCTGCATGACAAGACTCTGTCTCCCACACCTTACTTCTTTTCTATAAATCACCTGCTCCATCCGCGATCAGATTTTCCAACAGAAATTACTGACAGTCAAGAGACCGCTATTTGTCGATATCAAATTAAGTAACACATCTCAGCTTGTTACCATAATGGCATCCTCTCGGAAGCGTCATTCGGACGAAGAGTGGCTCCAGCATCGAGCTGAAATCCAGAACATGTTCCTGAACGAGTCAGCTTCTTTCAACAAGATCATGCGAAAGCTCGAAGAAGACGGCTTTCCTGTAACGTAAGTTAACACGGTGGTTTCTCCATCTTCAGTTTCTCACAACACACGTGTTAGGAAATCGCAGCTTGAGTACAAGTTGAAGGTATGGGGTCTCCGTAGGAGAATCCAAAAGAATAAGACCGAGATGCTGTGGCAATTTGTTGACGGCCGCCTTTCCATGCGGGAGAAGCAAGGCAAACTCAGCGAAGTTATCCATGATGGTAAGATCATTATGCCGGCCAAAGTCAAGAAAGAAAGAGGACGATATAAGCGAGTTTCTTTCGCAAGTTATCAGAGAGGTAAGAGCTTCCTACTAATCACACGTATTTTTACTGAACCTGTTATATGCAGAAAACTTAAGTCCTCGTACACCTCCAGAGCTGAACATCTCGGTCTGCACGCCGGTATCCTTCCCAATGACGTTTGCCTGGTCGAAGAGTCTTCCCTGGCTTCAATTTCAGTCCATTTACCCACAATGTAAGGAGACTCAGAACCCAGCATGGTGTTCACTTCGCTCAGACTTCGTATAGTGTCGCAAGATTTCGGAACACGCATGCGAATTGATACTGAGCGCAATTTTTCCAATTCTCTCGGAGATTCCGACGTGTGGAGCATCTTGGATATGCCAGAATCAAGTAACAAGTCAAATGTCTTGCTTCTCGCCGCTCAACTTGGTTCGATGATGCCCGAGGCAGAAGAGGGCGAGAACACTGGTCTCGCACAAGCTCTACTCAAAGCACCGAGCCAAACGACGATACACGAATACCACAAATTCCTTATCTACCGGATCTCTAACAACATGGAAAATGATACGAGCGGTGAGCTCGACTTCTCTCGTTGGTTCTGGACTGTCAATGTGCTCGAAACTTCTGGCATCATGAATTTGAAGCTTGCAACAGGAAAGACATCAAGCCCAACAATAAGCGCATTCATTGAGAAGCTCTTCCAGATCGCACTTCCTGCAATGCATGAATTATTCTGGAACGATTATGACACCCATGAGGTAGCAAGAGCCAAGAGGGTTGTGCAGTGGTTGCTGTCCTTGGGGCAATCTCCGAACACACAGATCAAAGTTGTCGGCGAGGCGCTCACCCCATTGGAAGTGGCAGTTGGATCGCATGAATCACGACTTGCACTTCAGCTATTGGATGCTGGTGCCGACCCCAGCCTCTCATATGTGGGGTTCGGAGACTTTCTGGTCAACTTAGAACTTCTCGGTGACTACGAAAATGCTGGCCTCGACCCTGTGATGACCGAAGTCTTCAAGCGCGTCGTAGATTTCGGCCTCTCTCAGGGCGAATCAATAGCTGGAGATCGACCTTCATCTTTGATGGAAGTCACTCGGTTTGGTACGATTCCGCTGATCGATATACTCGTACAACGTGGAGCCAACGTTTTGTACTGTTCATCGGGCGACAACGACTACCTCAGGCTTCCTTTCTCCAGGGAAGTCAGCGTGCTCGGTTGCGCAGCTGGCATCTTAGACGAGGCGAGAGCAAAGAAAACTGTTGAGCATCTACTGGACCGCGCACAGTCGATCAACCCATATGTACCGCGACCGGATTTCATCAAGGTCGACGTTATCATGAATGTTGTGTCGAGGGGTCACCTTGCTGTGCTGGACTTCCTCCACAGCATTGGCTGCGATGTCGTTGGAGCTGAGAGTAAAGGTATCACTTCCCTGCACATGGCGGCAGCGTTTGGCTTCCCCAACGTCTGTAGATGGCTTCTCAGTCATGGCTCGTCGGTTCACGGACCTTACTTATCGAACGAGGCTCCAACTCCTCTGACCTTCGCGGCCTTCGGACGAAACTATGATGTGGTCCAACTTCTACATCATCATGGAGCTGATCTCAATGGAAGCTTCGCTATCAATCCCGGCAGCTGTTCGTGGATTAACTACTGCCCAGCATATTACCGCCAAGAATTGAGAAACGGCCTTAGCCAGTTGGGGAATTGCTTCATGAATCCAGCGGGCGCTGCGATCTTACGGGGCGATTGGGACAACCCAACATACAACTATCTGGCCCAAAATGGGGCCAGAATGCCCGAATGGGCCGTTTACTACGGCTCTCTCGAAGTTCGCGAGTTTGGTCTAATTGAGGTTGCTCTAAAAGACCACGCCTACGTTGACTGGTGGGGTTTTGATGGAAACACACCGCTACAAGCCGTAATGTCAACGTCAAAAAAAGCTGTAGGGAGATTTTTGAAAGGAGACCAAGCAGAAGATATAAGAGCCAAAGGTGTCCGTGCCTGTATTTCACTTTTAGGCGCTGGCGCTTGTTTGATGGGTAATGAGGTTCAACTAGCAATGGCCCTCAACAACTGCAGTCTGGTTGAAGCTATAGAACGACACGACGTTGAGAGATCCGGCCAGCTCAAGAGTGCCGTTTCTTTACTGGAGGCGGCTTTTCTGTCCGGCTTCAATGACATGGTACAATACATGTTCAAGAGAAGTCCAGAAGCGTACGACGGAGGCGCCCTTTGTGCTGCTGTTCACTTCGCGTCAGAGCACAAATGTACGAAATTTCTCCAGAGACTTTTGCAAAACCGCCAAAACTTTGAATGCCCGTCACTTTTGGAAGGAACAGCCATCGGCTTAGCTGTCTTCAAAGGCGAAATGCAAGCACTCAGAATGCTCTGCGGCCACATCGGAATGCCACTTTCAGCAGTCAGTCCTTCGAGTAAAACAATTTGGAACGCTCTCTATGAATGGACAAAAGCACTGAGACATCTACCATTCTGGCATGACAAGCATACCAAAGTCACTGAGCCACTCTTGTTCATACTTGAGTCATTACAGTTCGAACTGAAGCTCCAAGACCTTGGATACCGCTCTTGGGAACACTTGATTCAAGTTGCCCTCAACATCGATAGCGAGGAGACTCTCGAAATTCGACTCTTCTCGAGCGAGTCCGATATTCGACCAGAACAGCAAAAGGACAAGAGTATGTTATTTCTCGTCACGAGGGATGGACGTCTGAAATCCGTGGAAATTGAAGATTTCCATCAGAAGACTTACATGATCTGTGGGAGAGGAAGAAGCCCGTTGCAGCAGGCGGTTGAAGACGGAGATCTCACTAAAATCGATCTTCTTCTCGGCGCAGGCGCTGATATCAACGCACCGGCCGCAGACCAGGCCGGTGCCACGGCTCTACAGCTAGCGGCCATCACAGGACGAATTGGGATCGCAAAGATGTTGATAGATATGGGAGCTGACGTTGACGCGCCTCGTGCTCCCGAATCCGGACGAACTGCACTGGAAGGCGCTGCTGAGCATGGAAGGATAGATATGATCCAGCTTCTCTTAAGTGAGGGAGCCGAAACAGGCGGGAAAGGTCGATTGCAATACATGCGAGCAATCAAATTTGCAGAGCAACAAGGACATTTGGTTGCCGCGAACATGCTAAGAGAATACCGCGATTGGACCGTGGATGACGACGACTTGTGGAGCGAGTTGGGAGAATATCCGGCAAGTTGGGATAAGCTCGATGAAAATGACTTTATCGACTACGACTTAAGAATCGACGTCGAGGATGGAGAAGACACGCCAAACACGTCAAATAATGATTTCAGCTACGAAGATGCTATGACAGAATAGTGTGGACAAGTATGGACAACAAGGAAGAGCCTAGACTTTGAAATGTTGGCGTTCTCTTTGCAGGAGTTGCCGCAACTGTTACTTTTGTGAAACGCTATGATACTGGAAAGACTGGATGACATGCAAGCAGGTTCGGCGCAGCATTTTGGTAATTTCCCGCGACTGGAAGAAGTAGCAGCTGTAGGACAGCCCTGTATCAACCAGTCAGGGATCCCAATAATGGCGACGAATGTGCCATCTACAATGACAAGTGCTGGAGCATAGCTGTGAGCATTCTATGTCCCTTAATGCTTTGCCACACCGAGAGCGAAATTGAATATCAAGGGAAAAGAACCGGGGCTTCGTTACTATGTAAAACCGGCTCGATGAGGGCCGAGGGCTAGACCATACATCGTAGGTTTTCAATGCGTGATTAGCAGCTTAAAAAAACGACATCAGATTCACAATTCAGAACAACCATACACTTTGAAGAGCCTATTCTTGATCTTGAACGGTCAGGTATACCTAAGACGATCTACTCAATATCTATGGAAGGTATCAAGCTGACGACGACGTTCTAAATAAGAGCTGCACAGAAACCGGAGCACATACCCCGGCGATCAACTCCACGGCAAACCACGTACTTCCCAAGAGGAAACGAACCAGACGATCACGACAACTCACACGCATGCCAACCACCGCGCCGTAAAGAACCAACGCACCTCAAAAGTCTAGACCTCACTCAACCACCTCACGGACAACATCCCGCTCTCCATCGGAGGCTCCCGCCAACACTTCGGCAGTTGAACCCCACAACCTTTCCGCCCCAAAACAGCAATTCTGCACATCACGCATCCATAAACTAAGGCAAGGTGATCAATACTCGCTCTAACTATCCAGGCAAAACCACAAAATCTTTTAACTTACCTGCATTCCTTCGCCGATCACATCTCAATCCAGACCAGATGCAGTCTGCAACTCACCCTCTAGTTACTCCGCCTTGGGGAAATCTCTCTCTGGCCTTCCCAATCGGGATCCAGAGAAATACTGTGTACCTGTGACGTTCAAACTTGCTCAGACGATGCAGCGAATGACAAAAGAGAGGAAGGAAACAGCTCCGCAGCGGGATGATGGAGTATGTTTCCTCCTTCGCTACACTACTGTATCGCTTCTGTCCAACGTGACTATGAGACAATGGCGGTGAAGCTGCAAGACAGAGAGACAACGGGGATTGCCCGCGAGGCGCGCCTAATACCCTCTCGCAATAGACTCAACCTTAATTTCACTCGTGCAGTCTGCAGAAGCGCGCCCCTCTTATTTCTTTCGCCCTCTTACAAACTCCTCTTTCTCTGGCACGTCTCCATCCAAATCCATCTTGTCTCTTTTCGAAAAGACCTGCATGTAATTCAGGACACAAAAGTGAGGTAAGTAATTATAGTGCTCAGTGGGGCACAGGCGGGTTCCAGGTCCAGGTAGTCCACCGTCGAACACGCCTGCAATATCTAGCTTGCATATGTGATGCCGGTAAATACCTGCAATGAGCAGGCGGTTGAGACAAGGCGGACGGTGGGAACTGGGAATAGAGAGGGCCGCTGTCAAAGCGGGAGGAAAAGCGGGTGGATTGAGACCGGTGACCTCCCGCCATCACATCACATCGCTTGCGGTCTCTCGCGTATTACAAAGTACTCCGTAGACTCGCCTGTTGATGCCCATGGCCCTAACAGGACGATCTGCCGAATATAGCTTCACAGCGCATCCACTCTCGTCTCCAGCATCATCAGTCGCCCGCCACTTGACTGGTATTCTTGTTTTGAGTTCATGGAGGCGGGTCTATAGTATAAACCGGCCAGCTTATTAAGTCATGGGCAGCAAGGCAGTAAAAAAGCCGTGGGCAATGGGCATTGGCATATACCCTCAATCAATCCCACGGCGGCAGATTGACGCATCCCCCATGCCTCAGCTCGCGTGGTCGGCTGGGCCTTTATTCACTTCCTTGTCTTGGCAATTCTTGTGTGCCATCCCACTGCCACTGCAACCCCAGGACCAGCCAGCCCTGGGGAGGGGGGGGGGAGAACTGGGTGAACTGCCCGCCACTTTTCTGCCCATGGGTTGCAACAGTCGCTGTGCTGGTGGATCTTGAACCTCCAAGGCACGATGAGGTTTATTACTACATGTTCAATAAGATCTTGACAATGCTAAATCGCGTCGTCTGTTTGACAGAGTGACGAGATAACGAAAGACGGTGTGACGGGCGAGGTTGCACCGTCGCCGACACGTGCTATTACCCCGCGGCCCGCTGACACTTGGTGAACCCCCAGAGACCATCGCGAACGAGAGGGCGGGTGTTGCGTCTACTGCAACCACTCAGCGGAGTACTCGCCGGGGGCCCTATATCTCACATATGTCACTGATATGCTATCGGAAGCAGCGTCGATGGAGCCCGAGGAGTACTGGGAGAACATAATGCCGCGCTTATTGAACCGGGCACTGGCCGAGGTACGTCTGTACGGAGGGAGCGTGCCCAAGGACAACCGAACAGGTGACAAACGCGATGAGGGTATCGTTTGTGGTCCGCGTACAGCGTCGCCACGCCGACGCGTCGAACCAACGCTTTGCGCCTGCAATGGTGCGTGCTGCAATTGTTGATAGCGCTTAGTGGAGCAAAACATTTGCTTGACTGATACGGAGCATTTGTGGCACCGACCTGGAAAAGGGTTCTGGCAGTGCTGACGGAGAGAGGCACTGTTCACAGGAGAGACATGGGGCCAACCCAAGAAGCTGGGTTGGCGGAGTCTCGAGCTCATCGAAATCCGAAGAGCCTTGACAGGGTCGCCTGGTGCCGGTGGTTGGAGCTGGTCATAGCTGATTTTTTGGATGAGCAAGCATTGACAAGCATCGCGCACTCGGTGGCCTCGGAGAGGCTTTGTTGCGTTTCCCACCATGGAAGAGGGGGACCGGATGATTTGCTCTCGGACGATTGCTTGCCGGGGCAATCGAGATGGGGTGACACTCGTTTGCAACGTGCAGATAGTCGAACAGGTCCTTGGCCCGATTTCCTAGGGTTAAAGGGGGCCAATATGTGCCAGTTGTATGACTGAAGGGGTTTGCGGCGGCATAGTACGATGGTGATGCCAAAGATTCCGGAGGACGGACGGCATGATGGTGTCAGGCCCCCGGACGAGAGTCATTGGTCAATGCCCAGACCCTGGAGTGGGGGTTCATCCTCGAAGACCAGCCGGTTCGCAAAATAACAAGGTCGTTGATTATGATGGATTATGCCTTTTCATAGGCCTCCAAGGCATGTCCTGGTGGTGCCCGAACGGTGAACCCATTATCCTTATCCAGGCCGCGCGGGTTAAGAGAGCAAACGCGAGAGAACGTTGAATTGTCTATACATTGCTCCCCCATGGCACGGACAGTGTGACTTGTGCATCGTGTTAGTCACGATTCTTTGTGGCCTAGCAACGACATCGCATGGCGGTGGAAGCCGCGGAACTCCGGATCTGCAAGCCGGGCACGGCGGCCAGGACACACTTGAGATGTGACGGCCAAGAGATGGTATGAGCGATGGGAGGGCTACTAAGGTTATTAGTGAGGTTATCTGCCTTTCTCCGTTGCAGATCGCAGACAGTTTGCCAAATGATCCATTCCTTTTCGCAGACATCGCGATGAACTCGCATCTTCTTGTCTGAATACTGCTGGATCAGGCCTACGTGGGCCAGATACGCGTGGTAGACTGATTCGGCCAAGCAAAGATGACTGCCGAAGAGACGCAGCCCAAAGATCAACCGAACTTTACTACGTAAGTCACTGTTCTCCATCGGTGCTGTATGTTGCCTGTCGGTGCTTGACTCGTAAAATCGCAGCTGGAAGACATCCGGACCAGTGACTCGGGAGCCACAGTACCTAAATAGGATCGCTAGAGATGCGGGTTCCAACGCTCTGGGCCCGCATGCCGTGGAATATGTATCAGTACGGAGTACAGATCCTCACTACTCAGGATCATACAGGCGTAGCCGTGTGCGATTACCTGTACTCCGTTTTTCGATTCCGTGGAGTCGCACTGGCGTGGTGACTTATTCCCAAAGTTGGGCGTTGGGCATTGAGATCAGCAGTACGGAGTACAGAGCTGCTCTACCGCGAGTCACCAACAAACGATCCAGTACGGCTTGTCCGAGCCTCCCCTCAAGACCGAAAGCTGGAGAAAGAAGAAAAACAGAGTTGCAGACTGCATTTCACGATCCACTGGAAACTGGGTGTAACATGTTCAGCATGACGGTGCGATCAGCTGATCAGCCGCCTCTTCGTTGGATCGCCTTTGGTGATTATCTTGGTGTTGTTTGCTTATTCTCCTCACTATTGTTGGAGACGAGGGGCAGGCCCAATGGGTTTGGCACCGGAAAGACGCTGTAACACGACATCCGATCATGCCATCGAGTTTTGATACGTGCTTGCAACGGAGCCTTTCCTGAATGGAGATCCATTAGGGGTTGTAGACTGCGGCTCCATCTTGGCCTCGTCCCTGAAGTCGAAAGCGCGCATGAGAATACGGCCGCTGTCTTCTTCATCCTCAAGTTCTCGTTGTTGTTGCTAGGGCACAAGCCTTTGGTGCCGCAAACGGCGCCGTTAGCTCCCTTCAATTTGCCCTTCTAGACCGAGCCACGAAACGGCTAATGGAGACTGCTAAAATAAGCCATGGAAGACGCATCGGGACCGACAAGTTTGAAGCCTGCCCGCCGTGTACGCAGTAGATAGTCCCGACGTGTATACTGTCGGTCGTCAGGTAGATAGTGTACTTCGTTCAAGGCGTTCATGGCGGACGTGTCCGCGTACTTTCAACTTTCAAGTATCGAGTGGCGTGCAGCCTTCGCCCCTTTGGTGCCTTGCGGCGGGCGTTTGCGAAAGTCGACTCTGTCTCCCACTTCTCATCGTACTGGCTTGACGCTCAAACGTTGATGGCGTTTCGCGACTGTCTTCTTTACTGTGGTCTGGGCCGGACCCAAGCTTCCATCGGCCAGGACGATTACGCAGCAGAGGAGGAGAGGGACTTTCATTTTGCAGCCAGATATGGAGTTCACAGGAGAGAGGTTGCCAAATGGCCTGGCAGGGACTCTGGTGGCTGTCGCCGCTGGCCCCTGTGACAATTTCCGATCCTGGTCGCTGGTCATTTAACAGTGTGATATTAAAGGAACCCCAGCGGGCGGGGACGCCGCGTCTTTGATTGTCGACAGTGTCATCGTATCCGCGAACTGCGAGCTTGCGACCGCAGAGCGTGTCTGCTTGTTGACTTTAAATCTTCTGCCTGGGATCGTGAACACACTTTTCTCGCGATGCTGGTACCGCATCATGGATCAACCTTCCAGGCGTCTTCTTTGAAGCGCGTCGTGACTAAACCCCCACCAACGTCGACTATCCCTGCAGCTGTCTCTCTAGTGTCAGACGTGTTGGCGAAGATGGGAGACATCATGCTAGTGCCGCCATCAGTGATCTGTAACTTTGGCAAACAAAGCAGACCCCATCCGAGACTCGTCTTTCGTCATGACCTTGGGAGAGCGCAGACGAACTATTCCTTCAAATGCAGTTGGAATAGGAGGTAGCCGTTGGGAGGTGTGGACTTTGCTACAAAAGTGCGTCAGGTTTGAAGCTTCCAACTGAACTGCACTTGTCATTGACCGAAAACCAGGGAAAAGGTTTGCTAAGCGACCCCGTTGCTGTGCGTCTGCGGGGTATTTCCGTCCCTTCTTTCGGCCTTTCCTTCGTGATGGGTGCCACGAGTATTTTAGATGGCCGACGAGGGTTCGTGCTGTATTCCGAACTCCATTCAGCAGTCCAGGGTATGGAGGGTTAATTAGTGTCCCTTTTTGCCCTGGTTATTGGACTGTTGAGAACTTGAGACGTCACGACACGATGGGTAGATCATTCAGATTTGTCGCATCCTCCACTCTCGTCCTTGCCTCGGTTGTTGAGAGGAGAACAGACAGAGTCTGGCGAAGAGCAAGCTCAACGGTGTGATCTATAAGCATCTCTTGCAGATGCGAGATGCGTGCCAACCTTCCGATGTTCTGTCCTCAAGCAGGGCCTGGTTTTCCATGTGCACACAGCCCTGAAAAGGACAATCGGTGTGTTCTTGAAGTCTTCTTCTGAGGCTTCGGTCTCAGGGACCAGGAGAGTCCTGCCAATCGTAGCCAGCAAAGCGGGTTACCATGACTGACAAGGGCTGGGCGAGAAGGTGATTGGGCCGAATGGATTCACGACGGTGCTGCAGTCTGCAGAGAAACAAGTGCAGATGCAGGTGCAGAGCAACAATGGGTGACCCGCGACTACAGCGTATCCGTCAGACGTACGCAGTACGCCAGTCTCCTGTGCAATCTGGCCGGGTGGTTTCCGTTTCTGTATCTGTCCCGTTACCCCCCTCTACGGGGTTGCGACCGAGGGTAACGAGCGTATTGGACTGATCTGAAGGCCGGGGCGGCACGGAGAATCTATCGGTAAGAGCCAACTGTGTCTTTGACACTGCTGTGATCGTCTTGGCCAAAGAGATGGGCCAAGTCGCAAAGCTGTATCCTCACTCCGTGGAGGTGGAAGCACGTTGCCGTGGGGTAGAGAAGCAATTCTGGATTTTTGAAGCATCCGTGCCATGTAGAGAATTGATTCGGACTCGGACGTGCAATGGGTCACGTTGTTCGAGGGATAAGGTCCTTGATGCTCGGATGCGTCGTTTCAATTTCAGTCCCGTTCAATCCCATAATCCCAGAACGTCAATTTGACGGCCCGCGGCAAGCATCGGAGACGAGCGCGAAGGGACCAGGGAGATAACCGGTACCTTTGTCGCGTTGCTGAGCCTTCGAAGCTAGGCGAATGGTGAGAGAGGAGAGAATAAATGGGCAGAAGCGGGAAGACGGAGTGCACAAGAGACAACTCTGAGTCTCAGATCAGTGATGGGTGGTTGAACCCCAGTACTCCGTATGCCGGCTGAGGTTGGGGATGGTGCTGGGGTTTGGCGTCCTGGCCTTGTCTATCGCCGCCTCGCTTAGTGATGTCGCCTCTTTTCGCTTCTAAGTACCTTGTTATTAAAGAAAGTTAATTCTTTTTAAGTCATAAGTATAAGAATATAGTTTTAATAAAATAGTATAGTACCTATTTAGTATTTAAATTAAGATACTTTTTTAAGCTTATTATAAGAAAAAGATAATTATATTATTAACTACTTATTATTAAGGTTTATAACTAATACTATAGCTTTAATTATAATAACTTCGCTTATAATAAGTAAAAAGTCTAATTATAAATCCTTTAAAAGCCTCTCCTTAAGGGCTATAAGAGCCTCTAAATTAAGTTAAAATACTTATTAAAATATTAATAATTAAACTAACCTTATAATAATAGCTTTAATAAAGAAATTAAGAAACAAACTAAGAAATAATACTAAAATCCTCGCTAATATTAAGTATAATTTACAAAGTATAATAACGCGGCCGTAGAGTATTAATAATATATTTTATATTAAAAAAAACTATTATTAATATTAATAAAATAAATAGGGCTATATTAATATAGTACCTTAGCTTCTTTTTATAGCTCGAGGACTATAGTCTTAAATAATATTAGAAGTTTATTAAAAAGCTCTCTCAAGTATTTTAATATATTTATTATTATCTCCGTAATAACAAGACTCTTAACGCTTATATATAAGCGTAGGTTATTTATTTTTAAATAATAATATTAGCTTATTAATAAGCTATTAAAATTACGATTCTAGTAATCCCTTAATAAGAGAAAGGGTAGAATAGAGGAAAGGATAAGTAACTTATAAAAAGGGTTAAGGTTAAATAGTGCGGAATTCGAGGGCAGGGTAGCGTCTATATATACTGCGGCAATCCTCTAGTAATGCAAAACGATAGAGTTAAACAGTGCTCTTTTCGCTTCTGGGACTGATATCGGGCGGGATCCAGGAGGTTGGTTGCAGGAAATGACATCAACCGGGGGACGAGGATGCCGAAGCATGGGCCGTTGGCCATTGCGTCGATACTCAGCACAGAGTCGGGGACGCAGTACGGAGTAGGGATGGTAAACGGGTCAACCGCATGCTGAGCAGGGCAAAGCAGTGACATGGCGATGACGGCAAAGAGGGCAGCCGAACTCCGACAATCTAGAAAGCTTGGTGCACTAGGCCTCGGGGCCGGACACTGCGAGGTTGGACTCTGGAGGCTGGAGCTCGAGGCTCACATCGAGGGGAAACGCTCCCTGCATGGACGCTGGGGGCAAGGGAAGAGAAGGCAACGATGCGCGTATGGCGGCTGTGGAAGCTGTCGTCCCGTTTCTTTTTGTCTCGCCATGCTGCGTTGGCCGCGGCCGAAGGGTGCAGGCAAGCTATGAAGCCAAAGCAGGGCGACTCATCTTTCGTCACATGGTGCGGTTGTGGTGAGTCTTTCCTTACTTTGTGAGGCTCTCCCGGCTGGTGATTGGGTCGGCTTGGTCTCGTCTCAAGTCGATCAAGTCCCGTCTCCGTTCCGTGCAGTGGTTGTCTGTAATTCGGATCCGGAATCAGACTGAGCCGCGATAGAGAGCAGCGAGAGGAGAGAATGACTGAAATCAAGGTTGAAGCAACAAGACGGGCATCAATGCTGGAGCGCACAAATCGGCCATCGTGAATGCCAATTGGAAGGCAAGGCAGCCAGTAGGAAGTAACAAGCAGCGGCAGCAGCAGCACTGTAGTCGGCAGGTTCATCGAGGTAACCCCGAGAGGGCAAGGGCGGCGCACCTGAGGTGGACTTTCACAGTTCCATGACACTCGGCCGGGTACATCGAGGATATACACAGGGGTACGTATCTACTGTGGTAGCCACCCTTGCAAACACAAGACCTCGAACTACGGGGCTCTAACCGTGCGCGCGGTACGTCCAGGTCGCGAGCGAAAGAGAGGGAAAAAAATCACACAACGGGTGGGCAGTCATCAGTGGCTGGCCCCTCCCCGTTGCCCTCGTTGTCGACCCCTGCTTGGTCTACCTTATAAGTATCTTCCTAGGTACTCTTCTTGATACGTACCGTTAGCTTAGTACAGATACAGGCTACGTAGTGGTGGATGGCTAGGCCGGACCAGCCACAACACTGGAAAATGGACAAAGTGGGGTGGCGATGAGTGGTTCTTGCCAAAAACACATCAGCCCAATAGGATACGTATCTCTTGCAGGTAGGTATTTTAGCAGCTGCTAGGGGAGATTAGCGCATTGGGCCACCCAAGCAACCACGCGCACCACCTGCTCCTGCATCTTCCAGGTTGCGGTCAGTCAGCATTGCCCATCCAAAATTGTCCTCTCAAGTACGGATACCTCGCACAATAAGGTACCTATCTCAAGCTCATTCTTGCTACCTTACTAGTACGGGCATCTTGCTGTGTCAAGGGAATGAACCTAGAACCCATTCACAGACCTAGAATAGCAGTAAAATACCAAGTTGGCAAACATCTCTGTACGAACACTTCAGGAGCATTCAATAGGGTAAGGTAGACTGATGTGAGGTGAGGTAAGGTGCAATTAATTGCGACCAACCATGCCCAGCCGGGTTCCCTGTCCTTATTCCTGGCATCCCCTGTCCCTGATCTCCCACCTGACAGAGAGACAGACGGAAGGAACATGAACAGGGGAGTACGTACCGGTACCTTGCGTCGCGGTTCACCTGCACTCAATCAACTCCCGTCCCACGGGCCACCAACTCACTTTGACTGACTGAGTTGAGTGACTGTCTGCCCAGTGCCCATTTCCCGGTTGTGTTCCTCGCTCCCCCATCCATGATCCTGCGTCCTACCATCCTGGTCTTTTGCGGCTTGTCGTTGTTTCTCTGGCCGCTTCCTGGTTGCTGGTGGTTGTTGGTCTGGGCCTGGTCTGGCCTCTTTCCCAAGTCTCCTTCCGCCTTGCTTTCTTCTGTGTTTGTATCCTTCCCTACGTATCTGTACCGTTCCTTCCTCTGCCTGGGTCATTGTGTAAGGTACATACACACCAAGGTACTCTCTCTCGCCTTTCCTTCCTCTATCGTCGTAGTTGTCCATTCCTCCTTCTCTCCACCACTTACTGGCGTGTAATTACCTGCCAGACGGCCACGGAGTACGGAAATACTATCTCAAGTTCCTCATTCCTCCTTTCCGTTCTCGAGACCTCGAGACCTCGAATAATACACTTTGTGCGAATACTTCAACAACTCAAGGCAACAGACAATCATAACGAACCAGCGTCCGCTGCACGAGAACGAGCGCATCCTCCGAGTCTCCGGCCTCCTTCCTGCGATTCACAAATCACCAACTCGGCCCTGTGTTTCTGTTTGTGCGTCGAAGCGCATTCGCATTCCACCCTCTCTTCCTCGAGTCTCTCCAAGGTAGCCCGCGACCTGCCTTCGACTCTCCTACTCTCGCACAAGGACTCAACTTTCGGTAATCTGTGGTCTTGGTCTTGGACTATGCGCGTTGGACGCTTGTGCTTGCCTCTGCGTCTCTGTCTCTATTGAGCGAACCCTGTGAGAGGTGTCTGGTTGCAAAACACTGCCGCCCTCACCACCGCCGCCGCCGCTTGCCATTGCTTCTTTATGGCGTCAAAACGTACGTTCCACTCCCACATGCACACTGAGCTCATCTTTTTTGCCTTTTTTCCTCCGAGCGTCAGACCCGACCCATCGTGCCACCCTGTGAGCTGAGTTGGTCCCTGGATCTCACGGACCCGCGAGGGCCCTTTACGGAATCCAGTATAGCACCACTCGAGTGTCCATGACCTCGTCCCGAGTTTGGTGCCTACCTACGTTGCCTACCTCACCTCGGGGCTCTGACACACACACAAACAAATGCGCCGCTTCTTAGCCCGTCTCTTGTCTCTTTTACCACTACCCTACTTCCCGCTCCGAGCCTCATTCCTTCCTCCACTGGGCTGCACCCCAATCTAGTCCGACTGCATCTTGTTGTGTCTCGCCAAAAAGCTGACCGAATGCCTTCGCGACCAGTCACCCCAGCGAGCAACACCCGCTGCCCGCAGCTGTAATCGAATACACGCGATACCGGCCATGGAGGCCACCGAATCGCGGTCCTCGCACGATGGACTCGCCTTCAGTGTGCGCTCTCCGCAACGCGACCAGACTCCGCGCAGTCCGCTGAGTCCCAGAAGCCCAATCGCCCCCCGCGACTCGAGATTAGGACGGCCGCCGAAACTCGCAACCGGAGGAAAGGAACCCCAGAGTGCCATGACTGCTGGTTCTGGAGGAAAATGGATAAACAAGATGCGCCAGCCAGGACCCTCAACAAAACCACTATTACCAGCCACAGAAAGGATATCCGAGGAGGAAAAGAATCAGGTCCCGATACGCCGCATGAGAGCTGATAGCTCTGCCGATGAAAAGTTTGAAATCGCCCCCGATGGAGGCTCTGCTGGACGTGAAGGACGTCAGTTCACCGTTGCCAACGTGGGCAATAACGGTCGGATATATCTGAGGTGGGTTGCTTTCATGACTGCATGCGGTGTTTGTTGATTCAGTACCTCTCACATGGGCGGGAATGCTAAGACCTCACCACAATCTTACTCGGGTTTCCGAAAACGTGCTGACAATAAACAGACCGACGGTTCGTCCTGCCAACCAGAGATACCCTCAGCCAAATTTCGTCTTTCCCATAACGCCACCTGGGACGGCTGGTCTGGATGCCTTGACCGAAAAACAGAGGCAAAAAGACGCAAGCGACCTTCACTTGAGCCAATGGACCGCCACGCCACCAACTCCTGCAACGCCTGCAACGGCTGCCACTCCCCCAACGGCGAGAAACAGTCGCTATTTTTCTGGCCACGCCCCGAGGCCCTCTCAACACAGACGTGCTCATTCCGACTCGACAGCTCATGACGGCGCCACTACGAGCAGGGACTCCGAAGCTGAAGGCTTCAAAATTGTCATCTCCAAGCCGGGCGATGAACGGCGCGCCAAAACTATGGAGGATCTGGATGCGCCTCACATCCCCCTCCTAGACATTGAAATTCCAAACTGGAAATTAGGCAACCCACGATTCACCGCCAGAGGCACTGCCTTCTTCAGAGGATCGAGTTACGCCCCGACAGAAGAGTTTCCCCGCTCCAGTAACGTTTCTTTCCTCCATCGGTCTCAGACCGGCGAACTTACTCCAAGAATACCTGCGTCAATAGCGTCCAAGAAGCCTAGTCCCATCTCGATTCCTCAAATACGCCTGCCGCCCATGGAACCCGCGAGACACAATGGCCCCCTCAGTCCCGCTCCCATGACAACACCTCGGCTGCCTGCAATCCGTTCAACCTACATGTCGACCCATCTGGTCATCGAACCAGCCATGTTCGATGCCCTCACCTTCAAACCGACATGCGACGACAGATCGATAGTGCGATACTCTCCGGCTACGGGTGCAGTGACAGCTGCTACCCCGCCTCGTCTCGTGGCCGAGTTCACCTCTCCAAGCTTTCTCGACTATGAACTCATCTCCGACTTCTTCCTCACGTATCGATCCTTCCTCGAGGCGGGTGATCTGCTGAAGATGGTAATGGCGCGCCTGCGATGGGCCTTGGGCCGAAATGATGAGATTGGAATGGTGGTACGAGTCCGAACTTTCGTCGCCATGCGTCATTGGATCCTGAACTACTTCATGGACGATTTCGTCATCGAATACGGCCTTCGCGTATCGTTTTGCAACCTCTTGAACGACATGGTAGACGAGCTATCAACAGATCCTCGTGGTTGCAAGGTTCAACTCAAGATCTTGGCCGAGTTGAAGAAATGTTGGCGGCGAGTATGTGCTCAGTTCTGGGATGGACCGGAATTCGACCCTTCTCTCGGCGCCAACGTGCCGATAGCTCCTGGCGGAATCGCAGGTCACAGAAACGCCGGCCTAGATCCTTCCTTCTGGGAGAGAGAGGACGCCGTCCCACAGCTGGATGGCCTATTTGCGCCCATTCCCGAGGACAAGGAGCAGACAAGCTTCTACGCCGACGTTTCCCGAGCCGGCCATATCGCCGACTCCCAACCCATCATCAACAGACCTACTACACCAGAGGGCCGCCATGTTCATGAGATCGACAGACGGCTGGCGGCTTCACCTACCAGTATCGCCAGTATGGACATCATCTCCTGCTCCTTCCCGAGTAAGAACTCGAAAGGAACTCAACATGGCAACAACTCCACTTTGGGTGCTCACCCAGTGGCACCCGCCAGCTCGGTCTATTCCACCGCGGGACCAGTGGCAACGACTCCAAGAGCTCTTGTTGGAAAACGTGTACGGGCAGGGCACGGGCACAAGAGAAACGGCAGCCTGACGGACTCGCTTAGAGAACGAGAGCATAGCACCGAAAAGTCGGGTCTACCGGATACCGACTTCCTCATGTCACTGCCTTTCGCTGGCAGCCTGGTTCGAGGAAACCTGATGCCTCCAGGTCAGCCGTACGTTGAAGTTATGTCGCCTAGCCTCGCCGGTGATTTCCAGCGCCATACTACGGTCTTTCAAGTGCCAGGAGAGCAGCGTAGCGCATCAGCTATGTCTGGCCAGGGCATGAAGAAGTTGATCGGCAGTGTCCGACGTGCGCTGAGCACCCGAGGACAGGGCGTTTCTCCCACCCAGGGTAACTTCATCAACATCTCTCCCATAGGCCCGCGCGGGGCTACGACAAACCGGTTGCCGGGAACCGCCATAGTCCCCCAGGCTAGGCGGCAACAAAACGGAATTCGGCCTCCTGTGCGTATAGACCTTCTGGGTGCGGAGGTTGTGGAGGACTTCAAGAAGGCTGTTCGAGAAGACGCAGCCGCCGAGGCCGCGGACGAGGCCGCAAGGCGCGGACATCTGGACCCCACCGCTGCCGCTCTACACAGGGCAGTATCCGAACAAGATTTCGACTATTCGGCGGTTCCTAAAATTTCATCTTTCGGCAGCATCCCGGAGGATGACGTACTGAGGCCGGTTAGCAACATGGCCATCACTACCGGCAGCAAGTCTATCGTCATCGTAGATGACACAATCCAATTTTCTCTGCCAGCAATGCATGGAGCGTTGCCCGCGACTGAGTCTGTGGAGGCTTTTGCTGACACCTTTCTGCCAGGCGGTGCGGATCCAACGCCGCCAAACACACCACCGGGTCATGCCATGGGCACACCTCGACGGTCGTCCTACTTGCTTAACCAACATGTCGTCAGACCGTCCATCTCGGTAGACCCACTGCCTCCCTTTGTGCCTGACTTGACAACTCTGGGCAATGATCAAAGCACTCGCCCGTCCATGGATATCGATCGTCCTTTGTCGGAGTTCATCGGGCCTTCTTCCAGCCGTCCTACTTTGTCAAGGTCAACGAAAAAGCACATTCGGCAAAAGTCAAGCAGGACAAATAGATCCCTCGACTCAGCCGTCGTCCACCGGCGCACTACCTCGTTTGGAAGTACCTTCAACCCGCGCTCAACAGTCAAGAGCTTCGACGCGACCACGTACACTGAAGGCTCCGTCGCTGACGAGGATGAGCCGAGCCCCGTACCTCAGCCGCTCCGGATTCTGAGAAGACGACCAGGTGGAAACCTGCGCGCATTCAACAACGGGGGCGACGGAGATGCCTTGCCCTTGCGTAAGTCACGGTCGGCAGGCTCCCTCACAACCTATTCAGAATCCATGCGAAGCTCCTATTTGCAGAGTCCCAAGCATGACTCTAGTGCGTTCGTTGACGTCGTGTCGAGCGAGTTCTCCCACCGAGGCGATGCCGATAATTTGTCCCTGGGCGCAATGGCTGAGCCATCGGCAAAAAGACAACTCTCGCTCTTCAGCACCCACTCGTCCAAGCCCATCATGCGTCCTTCATTTGAAGCTGAGGCGCAGAAGCTCGCCCAAATTCCCGACGATGAAGATGATGGTGGTGTAGAATCAGCATTGGCCAAGTTGGAAGGCAAGTATGAGAAGAAATCTTTCAAATTGTCCATGGAGCCCACAAATGCTCCTCTCCAAGGTGTCGATACTGCAACGGATCTTGAAGGTGAACCCGCTGAGGCGCAAAAGCAAGAAAAGAGAGGGCATCGTCACTTGCACGTTCTTCCTGTGGACGCCGCCGCCGTGGCCCAACAAGAAGAGGGGTCAGAGCCCCGCTCCAGCTTTCTCGACGTTCCCAACGGACCTCGAACCGATGCGAGTTCTTTCCTATCAGATAACTCGGCAGGCTCGTATTGCTCCATTCCTCTTCTTGAAAGAGGTTTGGCAGACGATGGCCAGAGTAAGGCATCTGCGCGGGAATGGACCAACATGTCTGTTCTTCAAGACCCCGAGGAAGAAATTTCACCAGCAGTGACTCCTCGCCCAATGTTCGAGGGATCATCTCATACATCTTCGTACGAGTTCATCCGGAAGACGGAAAGCCTGGAAAAGATCAAGTCGGGCTATTCCCCGCCGAGCGAGCAGTCATTTTTAGACGACGACAGTGATGGAGAAGACTTTGGTTCTGATCTTTCGTCCGAGCTGTCAGCCGAGATTGTCGAGCCCGAAGAGTTTGCCATGAACCAAACACAACCTCTTCCGGACCGCAATGCTCACCGCAGTGCATCCATTCTGGAGTTCGATCCTCGACCCTTGAGAGAGTCGACCATGGGTCCTTCAGACAGCCGAGAACCTCCGTCGCCACCAATGACGCTTGTCCAAGCTCTCCAGATGTCACCTGAGGCCGTCCTGGTTCCCGAGCTTCACGAACATCAGGTGTATCAGCAAAAGCCCCTACCGCCGACTCCCGACACCACTCCGGGGGCGAACCAGCCCAACTCGCCACTTGACCCTACCGGCACCAGAGAAGCACTGCGCGGGCAGCCAAAGTACTCTGAACGCGAAAGAGAATCGTCCTTAAGATTCTCTGTTCACTTACCGTTCACGCTTGCGTTCGACTCGGAGATTCTAGCTCAACAGTTCACGCTGATCGAAAAGGATGCTCTCAATGAGATTGACTGGAGGGAACTCATCGACATGGGTTGGAAGAATGCTACCAACAACGACTCTCGGTCCTGGGTTGATTTCCTTCGCAACACGGATGCTCATGGCGTTGAGGTTGTCATTGCGCGCTTCAACATCATGGTGAAGTGGGCATGCAGCGAGATCGTGCTGACTCAAAATATTGAGGAAAGAGCACGATGCATCATCAAGTATATCCACATTGCTGCTCACTGCCGCCGATACCGCAACTTTGCGACCATGAGTCAGATCGCCATCGCCCTGACTTCGATGGAAATATCTCGGCTTACAAACACCTGGGCCATGGTACCACCTTACGATATGCAGACTCTGCGGGAGTTGGAAACTCTCATCTCCCCTACCCGCAACTTCTACAACTTGCGTGCCGAGATGGAAGTTGGCTCTGACACAGGCTGCATTCCATTCGTAGGCATCTACACCCACGACCTTCTCTTCAATGCTCAAAGACCCTCGGAGATTGCTAGCTCCCCAACCACTGCACCGCTGGTCAACTTTGAGAGGTGTAGGTACGCCGCGACCATTGTCAAGACACTGTTGAGGCTGCTCGAGGCCAGCACACTCTACGAATTCCAACCGGTTGAGGGTATCACTGAGAGGTGTCTCTGGATGAGTGCTCTAAGCGATGAAGAGATTCGCAAGCACTCTCATCGTCTGGAGTAAGCCAGCTATTGGCATCCTTCATGGCGCGTAATTACAAACAAACAAACCTCACGAACGCCAGTACGATCGCTTCGGGTTTGGACCCTCAGAAAACACCCCTGCATCATACGTGCGCCCTGCACGCGACCTTCGCTCACGCCCAAGTCTCCTTTCTCTCACATCATCATACGTGACGAACGCGTATCCCGACTACATCACTAATTCGATGCTCATTTTGGGCATCGTCATTTTTCACGTCGCCTTGCTTTGGTTTCAAAGCAGTGGCCATATACCCTGTACTGATACTTACAATATGATATCACCGGAACCTTATTTAAGGCTCAGCAACTGGAGGGGAGGGGGGAGGAAGAAAGAACAGGCCAGGGATGGCCGAGCATTGCACATAGATAGCGATGGTCTATACCCCTTACTTTGCGTCATTTAAGCGAGCGAGCGACCATATCAACTAGGACAAGGAGTTGAGGGGGAGGAACAAGGGGATCTTTTTAACCGGAAGGGAAAGGACATTCTGGGTGTCCTGGGCTCGAGATTTTCTCGGGCAACGTTCAATACCCCTTTTGCATGTTGGACTTCGGCTCAAGGAGGCGAGTCGATTAAACAAACATATTCAGATTCTTCAAACCCTTGTGCACCCATCTTTGACTCTGATATGATGTCTATGCATGCGTACGTGAGAACAGAAACTTCGGTGTGAAGTACCTCGAGCGACACCTTGCTGGCTTCGAAAGGGCTAAGCTAACCGACAAAACACTTCTAGAAACCTTACCCAACAGAAAGTGGGCCGGATCCGCGACTTGCTGCCGGTATGTCATGTACCTCCGGTGATGAGGGAGGGCAGTAGGACGGCCACCCGCCACTATGCGCTTGTCCTAATCTTGACAGCTGAAATCAGTTTTGAGAGAGATAGTGGCCGCTGCCCTTCTCGTGGCTCACTTGGTGTGTGTTTGCTGGTATCTGTCCCTCGATAATCCCAATCAGGCTTTTCAAGAAGTGGATAATCATTGAGCGAGTTCATCCATGAGATTTCGGTCCAAGTATTTAGTGGATAGGTTTGATAGGGTATAACAGGGTATAGCGCATATTATAACTCCTAAGTCGAGTCTTCTTTCACGCGGATCGGCTGCGGTACCTTGAGTACCATTCCACCTTCTGAGTGCTCCAGAAGGGTGGTGTAGTAAAGTTTGGGCTGACGTCTTGACCGAGACGAATGTGAATCTTCTAATCTTAATTTGGAGATATCCAGGTAAGTTAGATTAGGGATTGAGAAGTGTAAAAGTTGAACAACACCGAGTAATACAGACGGTAGTCTTTGCCAGATTTCTTGAATTCCATATCCAAGGTAAGAATGCGAGAAACCGGTGCGAAACTCTTCTCCGTTCTCTGGCTCCTGCATAGCAGATGAATCGGTCACTTATGTGAAAGTGATTTTTCAGATTTCCCAACTGACTCAAGGGTTTCACTGCTCGAATGGTATACATTGATGGATCAATGTGTAACGAAGTCCTCGCACTTCACCGGCTTTTTTTTGAGCCGGCTGTTCAGTACCAGCCAAATTTGTGTTGCTCACCTTTTCTTTCTCACTTCTAGTTTGGACCCTTTCAGTAAAGAAGAGACAAAGGCAGGTAAATTACTGACAGTTAACCAGTGTCGCGTCATTCGGTAACTTTCTCTCCTCGTTTTTGTTTGAGATTGGCTTCTGTCAATGATCCCACTTTGCTGGTGGAGGAAAGATGAATAAAAGAGGTGAACGCAACCTTGATTATACAGCGGCTGGATCGCGTATGATCAGAGGATCTGGTTGTACCAGGATCTCGCTTCTATGGCTGATTGACCGCAACATTGAAGAAGTTGGACGGCTATGGCAATCCATGCTTCGGACAGGTATGGCGGAGGACAGCAGAAGCGGAAGGCACTTGGAAGATGACGATCCCTTAAATAAATAAACAAGGCATATCACTGGGTTAGGAAGATAGGGGCGGCAAGGAGCAAGGCCAAGTCACGAAGACGCAAGGTGAATCAAAGGTTGAGGGACCAACGGGGTTGTGGTATTTCAAGTCCTCAAACATTTCATGATTTTTTCGACCAGAAGCTTTCAACGGAAAGCAAGCAAAAGAAGAGCGGGATAACGATTAAGTCCACCCCTTTTGGCCACACAGGGCTTTCCCTCTCCCCAAAACGACATCACAAACAATTGGTGGTTTGCCGACTATTTCACAATGTTTTTTGGTTCGAGTATCTTTCCCTCATTAGTGCAGACCAAGTTGACCCTTTCCTTTTTTGCCCCCAAGATTGCTACCAGCGATCATAAAAGAAAAAAACTCCGCCAGAGTCTTTTATCTACCATTCCATGACCATTTGCTGTTCCGCCGTTTTGTGGATATCTTTCGCACACCGTGCTTCGATGACCGGTGCGTTTGTAGGTTGATGTGTTTGGGGGAATCCTCTCGTTTTGTATGTCATGCCGACAACTGAATGACAAAAGGGAGTTTACCAGGAAGACTCCTTGGGGGCAGCAGCGGCAGCGTCGCCGGCAGCGGCCCAGTCACCGGTGGGAGCGGCGCCAGCGGCAGCCCACTCATCACCAGCACCGTCCCAGTTGGCACCAGCCTGAGCACCGGTGAAGCCGGGAGCCTGGGCGTCCCAGTCGCCGGTGGCGGGGAAGCCGGACTCAATGGCGGCAACGCCCTCCTCCTCAACGCCGGGGAGCTTCTCCTCCTCGACCTTCTCCTCGGCCTCAGCCTCGGGGTCGCGGTCTATTTGATGTGTTAGTTCTCACTTGTTCCACATCTCTCTTGCAGAGCATGCTTATAGGGAGGGGATTCCACATACAGAAGTACAGATCGACCATGGTGTCCCAGGGGGTCTCGCGGTTGTAGATGGTGCCGCGGAGGCGGAGGACCTCACGGGCGAGCATCCACCAGACGAGACCGATGGAGTGACGACCCTTGTTGTTGGTGGGGATGGCAACGTCGACGTACTCGGTGGGGGAGTCGGTGTCGCAGAGGGCGATGACGGGGATGTTGACGTAGGAAGCCTCCTTGATGGCCTGGGCATCGGTACGGGGGTCGGTGACGATGATGAGGCGGGGCTCCTTGAAAGAGCGGGTGATGTAGTTGGTGAAGGAACCGGGGGTGAAGCGACCGGCAATGGCGACGGCGCCGGTGTGGGCGGCGAACTTGAGGACGGCACGCTGACCGTAGGGACGGGCAGAGATGACGCAAATGTCAGCTGGGTTGTCGACGGCGGCGATGATGCGGGCGGCGAGGACAATCTTCTCCCTGGAGGCGCAAAAGGTCAGCGATTTTTGCGCTGGCGCAAATTGAGGAACGCGACAGAGGTTTCCTTGGTGATTTCTTGTTCTCGAAATTCCCCGAGAGGCAAACCTCTCCAACGCATCGCTTTCTTTGCTTACCAGGTCTTGCCAACGTTGATCACGTTGACACCGTCGGCACGGGTCTTCCACAGGTAGGGCTCCATGTGAACCTGGAGGTTCTTGCTTCCCAGGTGGGCTTGAGCTGCAAGCAGCATCTCAATGTCCTGGGAAGTGGCATTGAAGATCGAGGGGAGGTTAGCGGGAGCCATCTTGGGCGATTTCGGTCTTTCTTCCACGGGGAGACGGTGTCGAACGGTGGTGGTGCGGAAAAGGAAGAAAGTCAAGATTTCGCGATCCTCGAAAAAAGTTCGCCCAGTTGTGCGTCTCGAATTCGTGGGTGAGTGGGCAGCTCCTGCCTCTAGCAAAGCCCTCGCTAGGCCCTTGTGGTCCAAGCGTCTCCAAGTCCCGCCAGAGTACGTACCTAGAGAGACTTGGGGATCACGTGATGCGTAGGAAAGCCGCTAGTACTCTCTAGGAAGCGCCTCCACTCCCAGGGGATGTGCAGCGGAGGACGAACGGGCCGGACGCCATTGGAGTGCTGCTCTCCAGATATGGGACCAGAGTCTAGGAAATTTTATGGTTCCCATTGTCGATGATCGCGCGTTGAAGGGAAACTGCTGTCGCCATGCCTCCCAGATTACAGAGCCTGCAACGGCTAGGCACCGCTAGCTGTAAGCTTCAGGCTTATTCTAGGGGATACAAGAAGCAATTAAAAAGCTAATTGACTGTGATAGTGTGCCTACGCCCAGCTATTAGACCGACCCCGAGCTTCCTCCCCGTCATCCAGACCGCGAATCTTTCCCAGCGCGAGAAGAAGCGCAAAGCGAAGCAGGACCCGTATAAACACCAACAGGCGCTACAACGCAAGGCTGCCAACCAGAAGAGACAGAGCGAGATCCAGGCGGAAAAGGATGCGAGCTGGGGCGACCAGATCCACGGCATTCCGACTGCTTTCGTGGAGTCGTTCGACTCGGCCGGCCAAGCGCCCACAACGAAGCCCGTCAAGGACGACAATGGAAACATCATCTCCGATCCTCGCCCTCTGCCAACTTCGCCGGGGCTTCTGAACCACCTCGTCGACGAGAAGGAGCTCCAAGCAGTGATAGACAAGGCCTACATTTTGACGAAACCTGTTAAGTCGGAAATCAGGGAGCTGGCAGACCCTGCTATGGAGGCATTGGCGGACCAGAAGCATGAGCTGGTTCACGCCAAGGCAGTAGAGGCTCTGAAGCGTATTCTGTCTATGGACAATGCCAACTCGAAGATCCTTCTCCACACCAACATCAAGAGATGTGTCGAGGAGTTTGGCCGACACAACACCGACAAGTTTCTGACGAAGAAGCCCAAGTCTGCTCTCGTGGATCCCAAGGCCCCCAAGCCGCCAATTCGGGGCGGCCCCGACACTGGCAGCTCGGAGGTGCAGGTTGCCATTCTGACCGCCAAGATCAGGAAGCTCTCGCACGAGCTGTCACAGAACCGTGGTTACAAGGACAAGCACAACAAGAGGAACTTGAGGGTCCTGTGCCACAGGCGGCAAAAGCTCCTCAAGTACATGGAGCGCAGTGAGAGGGGAAGCGGGCGGTGGACGCATCTGCTCGAGAAGCTGGGTCTGTCACCAGCGACCTACAAGGAGCAGATCAGCTTCTAGGGTGGGCTAGAAGCGGGAAAGGGTAGGCACGTGTAAAACTCAGACTTGTAATTGTCCTCTATGTACACTATAGCGATCGGTAAAGATGCTGATCTCCACGTCATGAACTTGACCTACCTCCTTGCGCCATTGTGACCTGCCATTAAACGATGAAACTGGTATTCTACAAACTAACAGAACAGGACTGCCAAACATTAAACTCAGAACACGCTGATGTAGTTGCCGATCCGGTCTTTCTGGTTCTGGGCTATGCACTCTGCAATCCAGGTGATGTTACGAATTTCCTGCTTGTCATTAGCTTCGCCCAGCTCACGTTCAGGGGCCTGGTGGTTATTACCTGCTCACGAAGTCTCACCCACGCGTACACAATAGCGAAAGTAAACTGCTGAGTGAATGCGCTCTTGGAGATCTCCATCTCCTTTTGGTAAAACATATCCTCCAGGCTCTTGCCGTCGGAGCTTGAGCCACCGCCCTGGGTACCCGGGCCAGACGGGCCGCCGCCGAGACCAGCTGCCTCGAAGAAGCTCTTGTAGTCACCGACACCGTCAACCGCAAGACGGACGCCCTCAAAGTCTTCCGCTCTAGAGAGCATGAGGGTTCCCTCCGGGTACAGCTTACCAAAGCTGGGGTACAACTTCTTGCGGTCATTCTTGTTAAGCTCGGTGCCGAAGGAGTTAAGCGTAATATTGATCGCCCGGCGGTCGGCCTCAAACTCCAGGATCTCTGACATGACCTCAGCTGTCGGCGAGCCTGCCATATCAGGATGAGTGTTGACAAAGTTGTGGAAGTCCTCCAAGTAGTTCTTGTACAGCGTGTTTCGGACAATCTCGATATTGAGCTCGTCGAGATCCTGGTGGCTAAGACTGCCCTTGAAGTAGGCGGCAAGCGGGGTCTCGATCAAAACACTGTTGTAGAGCTCCTCGATATTCGTCGCAACGCACAGGACTGGCATCGTCTCAAACCAGCCGAGGGGATGGCATCTCTCGAGAAGCTCGCGGGTGTCTCGTTCGTGAAGGGTGCCGGTGATCAACAGAGCAACGTTGTCGATCATGTAACCGTAGGTGAGGTAGTCCATGAACTGTGCAAGAGAGCCGACAGCATTGGCGCGGACATAGCGGAACTCGGAGACAAGTTTGTCGGTCGTCTTCGCGGCGAGAGCTGACGTCGAGGGGTTGGGAGGGAGGTTGCCGAGGAAGTCGCCGTACGCAGGGCCGAGTTGCAACTTGAGATCTGGGTCCGTATTAGATGTGCATCGCACAGGGGCATATAGAAACACTCACCATCGATGGTCTCGCACTGCGTCAGGTTGGCATAGTTGGAGCCGGTAAGAAGGCCGTTCCTGTATCCACGAACGATACCCTCAATGTAACTGCACCATGTTAGCCACAGCCCATGAGCCCTATCATCCATCATAAACCCAATACTCACCCACTGTTGACGTTGAAGAATAGGCCCTCCATCTTGGCTGTGTTGTGGATTGTTTGGTTCGAAGGCGACTGGAGGTGGTGACGCCGGTCTGGTGGAGGCGCGAACGGAGACAGCTGTGGTCGTTGACTTTAGAACGCTCGCTCTCACTCACTGCCAAACCGAATTACTGCACGGCAGCTGCAAGGTCCCAGCAAGGCCGACCAAGTCCACCTTCCCTTACCTAAGGCATTACGAGTTGTAGCAGCGCACAGGCCACCGGAGGCGGCTTTTCTCGGCGAAACAGATTTTACGCGCTCCGGGCCATCCCACTTGCCAATTGGTGTGTGGGGTGGGACCCGCCCAAAGGCTCTGCAGCCATCGAAAAAAAATTGGTGGAGCTTGGTTTGGTTCAGAAAAAAATATTTCCAAACCATCAATCCGCTCGCTGGAAACCTGCCTCCGCCGACAATAATATTTACACCCACGTGCGGAGGATTTCACCCGAGGGACCAACTTGGCCAGATTTGAAGAGCATCGACGGTTCTCACAATGTCTCTCTTCGTTCTCGCCGAAACGCCGGCAGGGTAAGTTTCTATTCGGAAAAGAACCAGAAGGGAAAAAATAGTGGCAGCAATTGAAAAGCTAACACGAGAAATAGCTACGGTCTGTTCAAGGCTGCCGACAAGAAGCTTCTCAAGCGCGATGAGCTCACCACTGGACCGACCTCTTCGGAGCAAATCAACCAGATGTAAGTCGCGCTCCCACAATCGACAATTGCAGCCAGTCTTCAAGAGTGTCACGCAGCAGCGCACACGCGTGCAAGCAAACCTGTTTTCTCGGCTTTGATTAGATCGCTGCGTTTGAGTACAATCGAGGCTGACTATTGCAAAGGCTCAAGTTGAAGTCATTCGTCAAGTTCGATAGCTCCGCCGTCGCCGTCGAGGAAGCCGCCGGTCTCAAGGAGGGTCGTGTCCCGCCAATGCTCGCCAACCTGCTCAAGGAGATCAAGGACGAGAAGAAGGCCACCCTTGCCGTTGCCGACCTGAAGCTCGGTACTGCCATTGGCAAGCTTCCCGACTTGGATATCAAGGCCGTCTCCGATGCTGCCTCCCAGGACCTGTTCCGCGCTGTTCGCGAGAACCTTTCTTCCCTCATTCCCGGTCTCAGCACCGAGACTATGGACCGCATGGCCCTTGGTCTGTCGCACTCCATTTCGCGACACAAGCTTAAGTTTTCCGCCGACAAGGTCGACGCCATGGTTGTCCAGGCTATCAAATTGGTCGACGATCTCGACAAGGAGCTGAACGTCTACGCCATGCGCACCAAGGAATGGTACGGCTGGCACTTCCCCGAGCTTGCCAAGATCCTCAACGACAACCTGGTCTACGCCCGTCTTGTTGTTGCCGTTGGCATGCGCCAGGACTTCGCCGAGACCGATCTCTCCGATATCCTTCCCGAGGAGCTTGAGGGCCCTGTCAAGACTGCTGCCGAGATTTCCATGGGAACTGAGATGACCCCTGAAGATTTGGAGAACATCCAACTGTTGGCCCAGCAGGTCATCACCTACTCCGAGTACCGCACTTCCCTCTCCACCTACCTCGAGACCCGCATGCGCGCTCTCGCCCCCAACTTGACTGCTCTCGTTGGCTACCTCGTCGGTGCCCGCTTGATCGCCCACGCTGGCTCCCTCATTGCCCTTGCCAAGGCCCCCTCCTCCACCATCCAGATCTACGGTGCTGAGAAGGCGCTTTTCCGTGCTCTCAAGACCAAGCACGACACTCCCAAGTACGGTATCATCTACCACTCCTCCCTCGTTGGCCAGGCCACTGGCAAGAACAAGGGCAAGATCGCCCGTTCCCTCGCCGCCAAGACTGCCCTTGGTCTGCGTGTTGACGCTCTCGGCGACACCGAGAACCAGGACGATGAGGAGGAGCGCAGCATCCTCGGCCTTACCAGCCGCATCAAGCTTGAGAACCTCCTCCGCAAGCTGGAGGGCAAGCCTCTCCTCCCCAAGGGTGTTGGTGTTGGCCCTGACGGCCAGCTCACCGCTCCCGGTGGCTTCAGCCTGAAGGAGTCCCGCAAGTACAACGCCGATGCCGACGGTGTCGAGACCGAGGTCAACGGCAAGTCCAAGAAGCTCATCCAGGTCGTCGATGAGGAGATGAAGGACGCCGAGAGCGAAGACGAGGACGCCGAGATGAACGACGCTAGCGAAGAAGAGAAGAAGAGCAAAAAGGACAAGAAGAAGGAAAAGAAGGAGAAGAAGCGCGTCTCCATCGCCGCAGTCGAGACTCCCGTCAAGGAGAGCAAGGCTGTCAAGGGCACACCGGCGAAGCTGAGCGAAAAGGACTACGAGCGTTTCGCTGAGGCTGCTGGCATCAGCGTGTCCAAGTTCAAGCGCAAGTTCGAGCGTGGTGACGTTCAGCTCGGCGAGGACGGCACGCCCGTCGTCTTCAGCAAGAAGGAGTTGAAGAAGCTCAAGAAGGCCGAGGACGAGGCCGAAGAGACGCCCGTCAAGGCTACCGACAGCACCAAGAAGAAGCGCAAGCACGAAGATGATGAGACGCCCAAGAAGGAGAAGAAGTTGAAGAAGAAGCGCAGCTCCCTCGCTTAGGAAGCTAAGCGGCGTCGCATTTCTTGTTCATAGACGGCACTTGGGCCTCATGTGCATAAACATATTGTGTTCAATGCGCTGTATGATACCTCGATCTCTCTGGCCGGCGTTTTGGGATGGACCTGGGGGGTTTTCATGGTCTGATCATTGGATGGGCATAGTTTCTCTTTTACTACTGGCAGGAAAAGTGCAATGTAATTGCTTGTTGAGTTTGACTACTGCTCCCTCGCTGTCGAATGTTGGTTAGATGAAGAGTAAGATTATGAATCTTACGTAGAGTATGTGCCGCTGCAGGAAAGAGTATCCTTCTGGCAGTATCCATTGCTGTTGCAGTCCGGGTAGAAGCAACACTTCACATCGGCCGGGTCATTGGGGCAGAGGTTGGTCTTGGTGTAGCCATTGAGAGAGCTGCACTTGGAGGTCTTCTGGCAGGTTCCGTAGTTTCCCTGTACATACAGAATAGACGTTAGTGGATGCCGTCGACGTGTTCTTGAGGATGAAATAGACCTTGCTGTCATGACAGTAGCTTCCGATGGCTGCCAGAGCACTGGAAGCGAATAAAGCTGAGATGAGGGCCGAAGTCTTCATATTTGCTGTTATTCAGGGCTCGAGATGTAAAAACGATGAGAAGATGAGATTGAACTTGTGCTGCTTGCTTCGGATTCTACATATACCTCCTGACAGGATGCTTCTGGCCTTTTATACCCCAGAGTCAAGACTGGCAACTCGATGTGAGATATTATAATTAGCCACTGCGATATCTGAACTTCTTGTCTGCGAGGACTAATCGGGGTCTTGAACGCAAGCCTCGGACGTGAAAGTTCCCTTAGCTTACTAGGAACACCGCGTTAGACGATCCCCTCCTCACCGGTCGTCTTTTGGAACATGCGCCTTGCCACTGCAGCATTCATGACCATATGGCTACATCGCAGAAGTCTGGGCCAGTGCAGACTTCCATCTATGTTTCTCAAGTGAGACGACAACCTCACCATTGGTTGGTGTAGTCCGTAGCTAGTCAATTGGGCGACAAATCCGAGAGGGACGAGAATAGCTGACTAGGTCGTTCCACGGGCGCTTACATAGGACAACATGATGAAGACACACTGAGGCTTTTCGATGCATTAGTCTCTTCAATACTTTAGTTCCAATGTGGAAGGAGGGTTTACTGCTCGAGGAGGTTGTTAAGTAGATTGCTTACACGGAGTCGGGGTAACGTTGAGTCTAGGCCATGCAAAAAGCAAACGAGGTGTTCAGCTGAAATGCAAGATCCAGGACCGAGACAACCACAACCAATCGCTTGGGACTTTCCCATAAAAGAACTACATTTCTGACTTGGAAAACCCTCACGAAACTACTTAGACAGTTGTCTTTGGCAAGTATGTTGTAATCAGGGATAGAGTCGCCAGATAGCTCTAGGTTTCTGACCACCAACAAACATATTCTGCATGTGTTTCAAGCCACAATGGAACCTTGAGAGAAAAAAAAACTCTCAGAGAAATCACGGATCATTTTCCATGTCCATGTATACTATTTCTGTCGAGCCAATCGCCAATCAACCGTTTGTGAAGATGGTGAGCCGGTGAGCCGGTGAAGGAAGTTACACCGACAAGCGAACACGTGACAGATCTCGGTGGATCCACGTGATTCTCGACCGTGAACGCAGCAGCAGCATCATCACCACGCATGCTCACTCACGAAAGCGCTGTGGCCGCCAATCTCATACATCAATGTTGCTCCTGAGCTGGTGAATGGAAATGGACGATCGACAGCGGGGCAACATCCATGGCGACCGTCCACGGCCTGACCTGCGAAGCCCCGAGCAGCTCACCCAGAACGGGTTCGACCTCGATGCTGAACATGGAAGCCAGTGGTCGGGCGATTATTACGACCGCCGAGCGACACGAGCTCTTGGTCCCAATGGTAGGTCGCTCTTTCTATCCTCTCATAGATGCCCGACTCCCAATTTCAGGTGGTCATCTCCCTGAACATCGCCCGCTGCTTTTCGCCCTTCTGGCTGCTGTCCATCGTACAATACCACCAGCGCGTCAATGCACTCAAAGCCGAAGCGAGGGGCATCGCTCTTGTAATGTTTGACCACTCAGCCCTGCAAGTTAAGAGGTGATGGTCATTTGTTTGATGTCGCCTCGAGTTGCATGCGTCCGACAGGGGGGTCGGTCTCTACGTGGAGGGGCATCATTTCGACTACTGTTCGATGAGAAACCATAGCTCTTCATTGCAGCTCTTTGCACAAACCTTGTCTAGCTTTCAGTTTTCTCCTTGATTTGCACTTCTTGCACAAAGACATTGATGAAATACGGGAAAAAGTAGTCTTCTATGTCTTTCGAAGTCGATTAGACGCCCAGTGCGGGAGATTGGACCAGGGGGTCGCATGACACCCGCCTGGTCCATGTTCTGGCCCCGGCCATCAACATCGGACGGTTGACAAGTAGCAAACCAGCCATAGACCTCGACCGTTTCACTTCTAGCTTGACATCACAACACTGCTGACTCATGCGCCCCTTAGGCGGCTCACGTCGAGACGAAGACGACTCTGATGACGGCGAGGCATTCCCACCGCAACGCGTCGACTGGGAGGCCATGAGAGCTGGCGCCAACATGGAGGAGTATCTACGAAGCCAGCCCATCCCGGAGTATTCCGACGAGGAGGGCATCAGCATGCCACTCGATGACCTTGGCGAGATCTCTGGCACCGACACTAGTGTTGAAGATGGAGAAAACGGCGACCAAGTCGGGGACCAACAAGATGAGCCCGAGTTCGACCCCCTCGCTGTCGGTCTGAAGGAGATTTCAAATCTGGGGAAATTCACCGTCAGCAGCCACAAGCAGGGGAACGGCGTCGACCAGCTTCGTGACGACAGCTTGAAAACCTATTGGCAGTGCGTTTATCCGACGACCCATTCCGAGAATAAATGCACACCTTTGCTGACGATAAGACAGATCCGATGGTCCTCAGCCGCACAAGCTTACAGTCTACTTCATCAAGCGAGTCGGCATCAGGGACATTCGCTTCTACGTAGACTACAATGAAGATGAATCTTACACACCAACCAAGATCATCTTCAAGTCCGGTACCAGTGAGAACAATCTCATTCAATTTGCCACAATGGAGCTCTCGACACCCTCTGGCTGGCAGATCGTTCCAGTCGACGGCGCTGGCGGCGGCCCCGACGGTAACACGCTAGTTTCCTACGTGTTCCAAATGCAGATACTTGAGAATCATCAGAACGGCAAGGATACGCACCTTCGTTCTATCAAGATCTACGCTGCGGATACGGACACCCCCAGCATCGACGCGGACATATCAAACCGCGTAAGTTGATCTCCTTGAGCATGCGACAAGTATGTGACTGACAACATCTAAAGCGAGCTGTGAGTGAGGAACCAGACGAGGAACCTGCAGACCCCTGGGATCTCTCCGTTCTCGAAGCTGGCCTATCTGTTCCGGATTTCATGAAGGAACCAGAGATTCGATGAGCCAGTGGAACTTGCTTCTTAACCCACGACTTCGACACTCGAGTGAGCCACAGCCTCGGCCACTTTAGCTGGACATGTCACTCAAAGGGCGAGGGCGTTTGCGTGTTATGGACTGCATATGACACTGCAACTGTTTTTTTTGCTGTAATGATACCCAAAAGTCGGATGCGGAGAAGGCTCTCACAGAGCTAGGAGTTTGGTGGCACGTTACGCCCAACAAAGGGGCCGTTCTGATAGACTTTCCAGCATTTACGCGGCCATGAAAGGACGGCATACTGTATTGACAACCCTACTGAGGTGCCACCGCATATTTAGCAACAGCTTCACACCATCCCGTGTCTTCTTGGCAGCCACAGCTGCCTGTCATGCGTCTAGCTAGCGCGAGCGGCTGAGGTCTGGCCCTCAGTTGATTGGTAACTTCCATCGTGACCCCTGCTGGACCGGACGAATTGTATCCGACTCTGGTAATAAGGCTTTCGAAACGAAAATCCGCACGTGATGACACTTGACATGGTTCGAAAGATATCTACAACTTGGCTAACAATGTGGCAGGATATTGCGAGCTGATGCTCAAATCCGAGAGCCAGAGGCATCATCCGTTCCTAAAGAGAAGAGCACAATGGAACGGAACAGCACGTATCGATATCAATCTCTGCCACCGATTGCGGAAGAGGGTCGCACACCGTCCTTCACCCGACTCCTCTTCCTGTACCCAGGCTCGGGAGAGGACCCCTTTGAAGCGCATCTAGAAATTGTCGACATCGAGCATGCGCCTCCCTACGAGGCTTTGTCTTACACGTGGGGAAAACCGACGGAACAGCCGAGAGACTACATCTGGATGCAAGGCTGTCCTATGCCTATCAGGCCAAATCTAGAAGATGCTCTGCGCTCTCTACGTTTGCCGAACCAGGTGCGAAGGCTGTGGGTCGATGCGCTCTGCATCGATCAGTCTGACCTGGACGAGCGTGCTCGGCAGGTCCAGTACATGAGGCTGGTCTACAAACACGCTGCCCACGTTATCGTATGGCTCGGTCTCAAGACTTCCGGGACACATGAAGCGTTCCAGGCCGCGGAACGGCTCGCAAGAATCAGAGAACTTACTCATCCAGCGGCTACTGGACCTAACGGTGGGCAAATCGACCCCGGCACAGTCCAGGACCTGATGAGCAGCATGCTCGAAGACCTACCGGAGACATGCATGATCCACCTGGACGAAGTCTTTGAACGCCAGTACTTCAGCCGTTGCTGGTGTGTGCAGGAGGTGGTGGCATCTTCAAGGGCGATTGCCAAGATTGAGGACTTGGAGATGTCGTTCTTCGACTTGATCGCCTCATTGATTGTGCTCGCGGGTTGGAAAAGCGAGATCCTCATCGACCGACCCTACCAGTTATGGAATTTGATCCTCATGCGACGGCAACCCAACAGTTTCCTCGGCCAGCCCGAGGTCGAGGGCTCGATTGGCTCGTTTCTCGCACTTCTGGAGCTGACGCGAACATTGCAAGCGACGGATGACCGAGACAAGGTGTTTTCCCTCCTCGGTATCTGCGACGAGGGGCTGAACCCTGTGCTGGCGTTGACGCAGGTCTTTGACAACAATGACAGTTGGCGCATTCGGTTAATTCGTCGAGGCTTGACACGGGTCAATAATTTCGTCAATGGTCTTGCTCCGGATCTCAACTTTGGTCGGCCGAGAGCTTTGCGACCAGATTACAAAAGGGAGACCGTGCTGGTGTACTGCGATCTTACGAGGTTCCTCTTGCGCAAACAGCCTCGGATTCTCGACGTCCTTGACCACGTACAACATAACGAGGACCCAGGCATCGGTGACTATCCGTCCTGGGTTCCAAAGTGGTTTGACCCAAGGACATGCTCCGTCTTCAAGGGAGCCTATCTCGCTGGCTTTTGCGATGGGCATTTCCGTTATTTTGCCGAGCTTCACGATATTCCGGTCCACAACGATCCCGTGCGGCCAAAGGTTCTGTCTATAGATGGGTATCATGTTGATGTGGTATCGAAAACGACCGAAACACTTGCGTTTGGATTTGGGGCTCGTGCTACTGCGGAAGCTATTGTGAGAGCTTGGGAGCAGCTTTTCGACATACCGATCGCCCCCAGATGCGGAAGAAAGTATCGCGATAACATTCTACTGGATGTGGTATTCTGTAAAGCCATCTTGGCTGGTGCTCTGGGTTCCATCATTGGCTATAGTCACCTCCTTACTAGGAATCAGGGAGGATTGAACCCGCTCTTCGACGATCGTACCCATAAACCTCACGCTGAGCTCGACCGAGAGGCTCAAGACTTGGCGGAGACATTCCTTACCCAGATGGCTGAGTTCGGTCTCCCGCCAACGGCGACGGAATTCGGGAACCCGGATCGAGAGGACAAGCTGCAGGTCTTTGGAGCAGGGGCGCGTACCTACTCGAATAACCGAAAGGTATTTGCGACCCGTGATGGCCGTGTGGGCATCGGGCCCAAGATGATGCAGCCTGGGGACGAGGTCGTCGTTCTTTTCGGGGGCCGGATGCCCTTCATTGCACGACAGAGGGGTGACCACCGACTGCTAGTTGGGAGCTGCTACTTGGTTGACGAAGAGCTGATGTGGGGGAAGGTGACCGAGAAAGTGAGGTTTAATCGTGGCGGTCCTCCGCGGGTGACATTTGAGTTCCATTAAGTCGCGGTCGCGAGAATTTAAGACTCTTCATGAATTCCCACCTCAACGGCCACTTATTTCAGCCTGCGCATTGCTGCCCCTGACTTAACCAATCAAGCAACATTTCTTTCCTGCACACTGCAGGAAATTGCTGTCGGATGACTTTCCGAATGCAAGCCTCCACATCATCTAATAGCAAAGATTGTCACCAAAAGCTCGAGTTCAGCATGACAATCACGAAGCACTCGAAAATGAAGATTCTCCTGATCGGAAAAGGCGGTCGCGAACATGCCCTTGCATGGAAACTCACTCGATCGCAATCAGTAGAGCATGTCTACGTTTTGCCAGGCAATGCTGGCACCGGAACCTTGACGAAAGTCTCGAATTGCCGCGGAATAGCCGTTGACGACTATGGTGGCCTCGTGGAGCTGTCAAAGAGGCTTGAAATCGACCTTGTCATCATCGGCCCAGACGACGCTGTTGTTGGAGGCATGGGAGATCACTTTCGGAGCAGTAAGCCATTTGGATCATGTAAGGAAGTATTAATAACACAATATAGATGGAATCCGTTGCTTTGCCCCAAGTAAGAGGGCGGCCATCATCGAAGGCTCCAAGGACTTTGCAAAGGACTTCATGTGCAGACGCAAAATTCCGACCGCGTGCTACGAAACCTTTGACAGGGCTGACTGCGACAAGGCCAAGGCGTATGTACGAAGGTTGGGCCGTAGAGTGGTCATCAAGGTGGACGGCCTTGCAGCAGGAAAGGGTGTCATCCTTCCCGAGACGACCGTAGAGGCGGAGCAAGCCCTCGAGGACATCATGCTCAAGGACAAGTTCGGTGGTGCTGGCGAGATGGTGATTATTGAGGAGTACCTCGAGGGTTACGAAATTAGCGTCCTCACCTTCACTGATGGAACATCGATTCTCTCTCTGCCGCCGGGCCAAGACCACAAGCGCGCTCTTGACGGCGATAAGGGACTGAATACTGGCGGCATGGGCGTGTATGCGCCTGTTCTTTCCGTGACTGAGGAGCAGATGGCCGACATTGAAGAAAAGATCATCTTGCCGACTATTGTTGGCCTTGGGTTAGAAAGTAAGTCGGGAACAAAGTAGTGATAACACGCATGAGGCTAACATAGAGACATAGGAAGACCTTTCAACGGCATGCTCTTCACGGGGGTAATGATGACGTCCACAGGCCCCAAAGTGCTTGAGTACAACGCGCGTTTCGGCGACCCAGAGACGCAGAGCATGGTGCTTCTCCTGCCAGACGAGGCTTTGCCAGAAATCATTCTCGCTTGTGTAGAGGACAGGCTGGGTGACATCGAGCTGAAAACACTTGCAGGTTTTGCCTGCAATATCACTGTTGCGGCTAAGGGCTATCCAGAATCATACAGGGAAGGGGATCTTATCCGAATAGAACCTACCTCTGAAGGTGAGTCTGCACTAGTAGGATTGTGCCATGGTCTATCGCTGACCACATCCATACTTAGGTGTACATGTCTTCCACGCCGGAACTGATCAGGTCGACGATAAATTATTCACGGCAGGCGGTCGTGTCCTGTCCGTTGCCGCGACGGGTGAAACCCTCGAGGAAGCAGTATCGGCTGCTTACAAGGGGGTTGAAAGTGTTCATTTTGAGGGCATGTTCTACCGCAAGGATATTGCGATGCGGTAAGTCAGGCCGAGAGCCGTCTCCATTCCCCTCAGACTCCAATTACGGGATAGTTTGGCTGATACGATTAAGCTCGCTGAAGCTCGCTCCGGGAAGGGCCGAGGATGGTCCTCACTAGCTCGAGGGGTAGCCAAGATCGGAGCTTGGACCGTTGCCGTTAAGGTTTCTGAGGTGATAGGTCAACAAGTTGGGATGACCTTTTGGCATGGCTGAAGGCAGATAACCAACCATCCAACCTGACATCGCCTAGCTCAAGCGTCGGGACATTTTGCGAGGGCGGGGTGGTCTGGAAGGGCCGAAAACTCCATGTTCTAGGCCCAGCTGACATGACAAACGTATGGGGGGGGTTCTCTGGAAGCTTTCGGCCGTGAAACATTGCAGCCACTGACGCATCGGGAGGACCGTGATGGCGGGATGCAGGAGATGCAGGAGATGCAGGCAACCGATGGACCCGAGTCTAGACCGTTGTGGTGTGATGTCACATATCAGCGAGCCTTTATATAGGAATTAGGAGCTCCCCCGGACTCCCCGGAGCTATAAGTCCGGAGATAGTCAGTTTTGGCCGATGTAAACTCGTTCTTGGTGTGCTACAACTCTCTCTCTCCCCATCAACAGCAATCATGAACGTCTTTATCGTTCCGGCATCTCCCAAGACTGGGCAGGCGACCATTCGGTCTCTCCTTGACCACCCTTCGCAGCCACACGTAACGGGTGTATATCGAGACCTGGGAAGGGTACCGGCTAAATTTAAGGACCATCCTCGATTTAAGGCTATCAAGGGCGACGTTGCCGATGTTTCGAGTCTCAGATTCGCCGGGGCTGACGCCATCGTATCCATCACGCCTCCGCAGTACTCCGAGTCCAAGCCGATAACTAGAGCACGGGAGATGGCAGCAAATGTCAAGTTTGCTATCAGTAGGGTCGGGTGTTCGGTAAAGCGTCTGGTATATGTGTCTAGGATAGGGGCTCATTTGGAGCATGGGACGGTAAGTCGAAAGAGAGGATATTCGCAGAAGGCAGATGGCTGAAGTAGATGTCGTAGGGCGAGATAAGAACGAACTACGAGGCAGAGCAAGCACTCATCGGTGCCGCACCCGAGGTGGTCTTTGTTCGATGCGCCTACTTCATGGAAAATTGGGCGTCAGTACTTAAGACAGCAAGTGATGATACACCGCATTTTTCTTCTGTGCTGTGTCCTATAGACTACGCAATACCCATGGTGAGTTTTACCAGGCAGTTCGCCCTAAATGAGAAAGACACTTTCCTAAGATTTGCAACCAAGGTCTCGGTGAAAGACGTTGGTCGGACATGCGCCAGGGAAGCTCTCGCAATAAGCTCGCCGATGCGACATAATCCCTATATCTTCAACTTATACGGGCCAGAATCATATTCAACAAAGGACGTGCATAGAGCGGTTGAAGATCTAACATTCAAGTATAACAAGGTCAAGGTCACTCTGGTGGAAGATGAGCAGCTGGAGGACTTTTTTGCTCAATCATATCGGCCACCAACGGCTGAACTCTTCGTAGAGATGACAAGGAGTCTCTTGCCCGGAGGGATTGTAGCCGGGAATATGCGGGAGGGACATTTGCTTCAGAGGGGGAGCGAGACTCTGCGCGAGGTGATTGAAGACATCCTCAAGGAATAAGAAGCGCAGGACACTGGCGACTCGAATACCCAAGTAATGAAGTTTTTCGTCGCCAGCAAGAGGAGAGGAAAGGACAAGAAAAGAAAGAGAAGGATCAAGATCAGCTGCGCAAGAGAAGAGAGGAAAAAGAACGGTACTGACTGCGCTCAAGGGGACTAGAGGTCCAAACCGGCCGAAGAAGTCATCAAACAAGACCCGCCTTGCTAGCTCAATCGGTAGAGCGTGAGACTCTTAATCTCAAGGTTGCGGGTTCGACCCCCGCGTGAGGCTCAAATCCTCACCGCGATTGGCTAAGTCATTCTTCGGGTTCTTCATTTTTTGCTTTTTGCACCGCTGAAGTTCTGAACCATCCCATCAACGATGATGCTTGAAATCAAGTAGCAAGCCACAACCTTATCTTCACACCCACCACTAGGGGTCTGAGGTGCTTCCTTGGATGCAATTTAGAGTGCACTGCCATACCGCCGCCATCATTCGCTTTTCTTCTCTAAGCTGCAGTGAAGCCGAAGCCGAAGCCGATGGAGGTCAAGTCAAGCCGAAGGCCCCTCAACGAACAAGCATAAAACATGCGAGTGCCCAAGACCCCCCCAAACGATCTTGTATTACTCGATCAGGAAGAACAAGCATATGGTGTACTCGCTTCCAATGACTAGGATGTCTCGCCCCGTGGTGAGAAGCCGTTGGAGTCAAGGAATCTCATACCCTGTTTCCGTCGTCTTCGGCTCAACCCACAAACCATCCAGGCAGGCATGGTCGCTTCGAGGGGGGCCTTGAGTGTCCTCCAACTGAATTCGAGATCCCGGCGTTGTTGATTGGCCTGATGCTCAAGGTCACAGAGAAGCTCACGCAACATGGACAACTACCTACTTTTGACCGTTTCCCGCTTGACCCACCATGTGGTACTCTCGTTTAGCGACTTCGCAAGCCGACGCTTGTCTGACGGGATGCGACAAAGATGTTCGGCTTGAGAATGCCAACCTGGACGGCTGGGATTGCTTAATTAGCTTTAAGAGCGGCCCAGCGCTCTCTCGAATTCGGTCTTTGGCAGGTCTTATGGAACAATCTGCCCATGCCAATTTTACCATTCCCTCTGGCGATCCGAGATGTTGAGGACTGCAACTCAAAGTACTCCTTCCGAAAAAGTCTCACAGATCGTGATGGCGTATGATGAAGAGAAAAGTCAACTTCCGTCGTCGCCGACAAGCGACGACGAGACAGCACGAGTCGACAAGGAAGAGCTAGTCATGGACCAAGGACTTGTCGCATGGCTTCAAGTTCTTGGAAGCTGGATTTTGTTTGCCAATACCTGGTACGATGACCCCGTAGCAGCTGATGCCGGTCCAGACAAAAACCGCAGTACTCAAGTTGACGTTATTCAAGGGGTTTGACAAACTCATTCGGAGTCTTCCAAGCCTACTACTCCAACGTCCTCTTACCAGACGTCAACCCTTCGGCTATTTCTTGGATCGGCTCCATCCAGATCTTTCTTATGATGCTCATCGGTGTCTGCGCGGGTTGGCTTCTCGACGCGGGGTATCTTCGCTTCATCCTCATTTGCGGCACTACCATGACGTCTCTCGGGCTATTCATGCTGAGCTTGTGCACGAAGTATTGGCAGATTCTCCTCGCGCAGGCGCTCTGTGTCGGAATGGGCAGTGGGTTGCTGGGGTTGACTTGTGTGGCCGTGATTCCTCTCTACTTCCGCAAGAGGAGGATGACAGCGACTGGCATTGCTGCTACGGGAAGCAGTCTAGGTGAGCTCCGAAAAGACGCCGAGATGACGATGTACGCAAGCACGGGTACTAATGTATTATCAAGCGGGAATTGTGTATCCCATCATGGAGAGACGCCTGATTGCATCCATTGGCTTTCCTTGGGCTGTTCGGGTATTCGCATTCATCGTTACCGGAACCCTCCTGATTTGCATTGCAATCATGCGTCTTCGACCCAATCTCAAGCGGCGCGGTGCTCTCTTTCGCCTGAAGCACTTTCGCGATGTTCCCTATGTCTCATTTTGCATCGGTCAGTCTCGTTTCCAAAAGGTCTTCGACTCACTACGGTAATTAACACACAATCAGCCTTCGCCCTGATGATTGGCTCGGTTTACATCCCCTTCTTCTACGTGGATGCCTATGCCATTCGTCTGGGCGTCGATCAAGACACGTCCTTTTACATCCTCAGCGCCATGAACGCTGCAAGTCTCCTTGGTCGTCTAGCCCCCAACTGGCTTGCTGACAAGTACGGCGGTATGACCGTTATGCTCCCTTGCTGTCTTTGCTCGGCCACCGTTCTCTTTCTCTTCCGCTTTGCGACCGACCTGCCGGGTTTGGTCGTAATATCAATCGTGTACGGCTTCGTCTCGGGCGGCATGGTATCTTTACCTCCGGCTACTATTGCAAATTTGACGGATGATTTGTCAGAGTATGGGACGAGAATGGGCATGGGATACACCATCGCCAGCTTTGGCGCGTTGATCGGGAACCCTATTGGAGGTGCCGCGCAGCGTCCGCAAGGGAACACAGCGACAGATGTGCAGAGGGAGTTTCAGGGTACTTGGATCTTTGCGGGGGGGTTCATGCTCGCAGCTTTCAGTTCGATGGTGATATCAAAGTACGTCAGAGTTGGATCGGTCTTGCGCGGTAAATGCTAGCCTTCAGAATTTTGCTGTGGTCTCCTCTCCGTAGGCTTTGGCCTAGTACCATAGGATCATCCCAATCTAGTTAAGACAAAGAGTAGAACGTAACCTCTGCAATCATCGTCCTGGCTGGGATCGTAACGGAGATCGGAAAGCCGCCGTAATCTGGGTCCTCGTTAGGCATCATCGCGAACTTGCCGCTCCTCGTTTCATCTCCGTTCAAAACTCTGCTGGTTTTCAAGCGGCCGGCCCCTTCGTCCTCTACAATCTTCTCCTCAAACTTGAGTATGCCGGTGAAGCTCCGGTCCTGGTCCAATGCCTTTGCCTTGACCTGGAAACCCCAGCCGATGAGCAAGAATTTGCCTCCACCTCGATGTATCACCATTCCAGCCCCTGTTCCGGGCTTGCCGAACACAAAGCACCGTTCTATGGTGATCTCAAACTCTCCCCAGGTACGACGGATGACAGGGCTTGGGTCCTTCCCGGCGCCATCCGCCGGCAATTCGTCGAAGCAGAAGCCCACTGACGTGTTCGGGTGTCGTTGTGCTTCAAGGACGATGGGCGAAACAGACTTCAGCAGACCATAGTGCTTGGTGAAGGGACTGTCCTCTGGCTCGATAGTATCCACACCAAAGGGGGCAACCCCCATAGCACCGTAGGTTCCGTACGCAATCCATATGCGGCGTGCTCCGTAGTCGTCTCGTCGTTGCTCCGGGATGAAGAGAGGTTGATTACGGTGCCTGTACTTGGCGCAAGAGCTGGCGTAATCGTTGAGATAGACATCGGGCCCGACAAAGTCCAGCTTCGGCGCGAAGCGCATCCATACGTCCAAGACGTTGCTCACGGGTCCTCCAGAGGGATAGTCTCCCGGCATGCCGCCGCCGCCTACCACCACGGGAAATTCGTTGTCAGAGTCTTCGCCGACGTAGTTCATCCATACGTTGGTATAGAGAGGGATAGGATACGACGCTTTTCCGGCCGCGGCAACTTGATTCAGATAGAGAGCGTAGTTGTATGCCATGAATAACTCATCGGTCCGGGGACTGCTTCCAAACACAGATTCCCAATCTCCGCTTCCGTCAAGGTGTGAAGTCTGACGATCAAACTGCGTGAGGTTCTGTTCTCGCAAATCTTGGTGTAGCTGATCCCACTCTGCAGATAGGAAGTGGACAAGGTCCTTTGGGACTGGTTCATGGAAGGCTTCATTTGCGAGCTCTGAACCGTCCCGAGAATCTCCCAGAATACCGCACTCGTTCTCGACTTGTACCATCAGAACAGTAGAGTGTGATTCGTCCACCTGTCTCAAGTGCTCCATTAGTCGGCCAAAGGCCTTTGCGTCTGCTTTGCGGCTCTCGGCGCTGAAGATTGACAGAACGTCGCCGGTCTCGAGACGGCCTCCGGCCTTGCGAAGCTTGACGCGCGGAAACCTCTTGTCATCTGTTTTCACCCAAGCCGGTGTATATGAAGACAGTCCTGTATTTCTGAGTCTTAGTTATCTTTCCCATCTGTCACTCGAGGGCAGGCGAGAAACAGGACTGCATACCATTCTTGAATGACCCAAACCATAGCAAAACCAGGTGCATGGAATGTTTCCGTGCGTCGCTAATGATTTCGTCGAGCACCGAAAAGTCGAATTTGTCTTCTTCAGGCTCAATCATCTCCCAGGACACACTGCCGAGTAAGGTGTTGATGTTGGTATTGGCCATTTTCTCCCATACAGTTTCCATGTATTCGGGGGACGATAGTGAAGAATTCTGAAGTTCCCCAGCTCTCATGAGAAAAGGCTTGCCCTTCACCACAAGTTGTTTCGATCCATCTGTTTGGACGAGATGTGGAATATTCACACTAACGTTAGCCATCTTCGCGGCGGCTTGGGGAGTTGCGTCGAGAAACGTCATCGTATCGGGGTCTCGGTTCGGTCTTCTTCGATGAGTACTTCGAGTGTGATTAGAGACAAGAAATGTAGAAGAGAAATCAGACGAGAAAAGAGAAAATATAGTGAAAAGAACAAAAGTGTTACTGGTTGTTATTTCAGGATCAAGAGTGCTAGCAGAGCAACTCAAGAGAAGAAGGATGGATCTGCGGTGTTCAACACACGTCGGAATCTGTGAAAGATGATTGGCTTATATCCCGATCATTCGTTCTTAGCTCCCAAGGATCTGCGAAACACGCGAAGAATGAGGGGGTAACGCCGGGACACCGGACAGCGAAGCGTCGATTGACGAGTAAAGAGTCCCGCCAGCATGCCTGTCTTGCTTCCCCTCAGTGGCGTCGACTCATGCACAGCAGCGTCCTCCACATGTTGGTTTGTGGGGTTTTCGGGTCAACACCCAGTGAAAGCTGTTCATTCCCGAGAAACTAAATAGAGGGCGTGTTCCTGTTTCCATCAATGACTTTGACTATGGAGAGTGTGAATGGGATTCATACGCTCGTACGTTCATCTGAATCCACAATCGGATGAAGCCCCCCAAAGCATGTCGACAGTGTCGAGAGAGCAAACGAAAATGCCTCCGCCGTAGTCTCGCGGTAGGTGAGCCATGCGATACTTGTCGAGCTAGAAGTCTACCGTGTGCAAGCTCTCTCTCACGCGTTCCTCCATCGCCGCTGCCGTTACTTCCAAGGCCTGAACCGGCACCTTCGTTGTCGAATACCTCCACGCCTACTTCGACAAAGACCGAAGGCATAAGCTTGCCGCTTCACACGGCTGTACTTCTCGTCGACTATTATCTAGACAAGCTACACAATCGGCCGCACAGTTTGTTCCACCCCGCAAAACTTCGGCAGGAGGTTCAAGATGGGTCTATTAGCAGGATCCTCCTGTTGGCCATTTGCAGCATGGGTTCGAGGTTCGCTCTCGACGAGGAGACACGGGCCCTGGAGGCCGGATTGATGGAGGAATCCAAGCGGATGTTGCTGGCCAATTTGGAAAACGTCTGCGTCGAAAACATTCAGGCGTGTATCCTCATCGCGAATCTGTGCGCAGCTCACCTGAACCCTTCTTCAGAAGCTTTGTTCTTCCGTAAGTGATCGTTATTGGAATTGCACGAATGGATTGGAAGCATCTCGTTTTCTTCTGGGTCTATTTGCTCACCATGGACAGGGACCGGTATCAGTCTCTCTCACATCATGCAGCTTGGCACCTCGACTGTAGGGACACGGCTGGTTGATCTCGAGATTCACAGGAGAATATGGTGGTCACTCTTCATGGCAGATCGATGGTCGTCTTCAAGCCTCCGCTTGTTGCCACAGATTCGAGATACAGAGCTCGCCGTTGATCTGCCCATGGATGAAGCCATATTTCAGTCTCTAGACCCTACATCAACACAACTAGAGAAGCCATGGCAGCCAGGAATATGGGCTTTCAAGATCTCTCTGGTACAGCTATTTGGTCCAATACAGCAACTCAATCGTCATAGTGTCAACAGAAGCATGACTGCAGAGGATATCGAGAGCAGCATTCACTCTTTGTCTCAGCAGCTAGAAACTTGGGAAAAGTCCCTGCCCAACAACGTCAAATGGAAAGAGGAAATGCTAGACTGGCATATCAACAGAGGAACTGGAGGGCCATATGTCGCCCTTCACCTTGGGTATCATCACTATTCCGTCCTGCTCTACTTCAGGTTCCTCAGCTCTCAAGAGCCAAGATCCTCCGCGGCTAGCATGTATCATAGTAGATGCAAGTCCCACGCCTCGGCTTACAGCAATCTTGTCAAGCTCGCCCGTGGTAAGCAGGGATGTGAAGTCGTCTATCCTACTGTCGGGCACATGGCGGTAGTATCGTCATCGGTGCTCCTCCATACGCTCTTATTCGGCGAGGAAGCAGATCTAAAGAGCGCGCGAGATGCCTTGAATGCGAACTTTGCAGCCATTGTCGAATTGCGACAGTACTGGCCAAACACGGCGCCAATGGTTTGTTTCCGTCCACGTAGCTGACCGCTGTGGGCAAGAAGGCTGATTTAACGACAGATCGAACGCCTTGCTACTTTTCAAAACTTCTGCCTGCTGTCTGGTGACTCCAGAACGCATGATTTTGATGACTGGATGGTGCGCTTTCTGACAGAATACTCACTGCCTCTAGAGGAAAAGGACATTCAACATGTGAGATCAGGCATGGACTACGATATTGACAGCTTTTCGGCTCGAACTCAAGTACTTACACAACAAGGGAGGTATACTTCATTTCAGACTGACACCTCTGATGCCTATAGCTTACAACTTCATGAGTTCGACTACCTGATTTAGTTAACATTAGTAGCTTTGTAGTCTTGATAATGAGACGTTGCCCGTCCTCAGGGAAATCCGTATGCACGAATGGGAAAGAGAGTCTAGATGATACAAAATAGCAGGAAAGAGAAACATTCTACGCCGAAACAAAGCTACGTTGAATGAGTCTCGTACGTACTTGGCTCACAGTGTGAAAAATATGGATGATATTCTGATCTAGTGGCGCCTTCGGGTGTCACGCAGGAAGCCACATTATGCTCTGCACGGTTTGGTAAGGCCTCTCTGTATGTAGCGGATAGAATTTCACAAGTCTCGGGGCAAAAGCCAATCATTTTTCTCATTCTCCGATCGATCGGGTCTATCGACTTCAGTGCCGGCTTCTCTCGAAAGAAGCGCTAATATCGTACCGGACCTAGTCCCTGATTAGCCCGGATGCAGTTACCCTCATCACAGAAGTTGGCGCCAAGCTCACACGCGCACTCATCCCGCATCCCCAGAAGGGGGTGACAGTCCCATTCTCCTGGACGTCGGGAAAACGGCCGAATGATTGGTTCAAAGGCCGCATGTTTGGTCGCAACAAGTGACAGACAGACGTGCCTGGTTGGTTTACCCCAGTCTCTTGTTCCCGAATCACCCCACGAACCTGGGGTCTCCTCCCAGGAATACGGTAGATGGTGATCATATCTAACTCCTTTTGGGCATGTCAGTATGTAGTCGCAGGCTCTTTTTGTTGTCAATATCTTTCTCATGTTGCCTCGCCTTTATTTAAAAGGCATGGGTAGAACTTATGAGTTTCCAGTTCCCTGAATCCCATCATCGTCCAACATAGCGACCCAGGACCACAGTGATCCGACGCCAAGAACTCGAGAAATCTGTCTTCAATTTTCTATTGCCGTACCTCCAAGAACACGATGACTTCAACCAAGGAACATCCGGATTATGTTGAGGAGCCGCCACACCTCGAAGTCCCACGGGTAACATGGTATAAGCACGCTGGGTTACGAAGCCTTTACATCAGAATGCCAATCTTGATGCTTTGTGCTACCATCAACGGATATGATGGGAGTCTCCTTAATGGCCTTCAGACAATTGAGAACTGGCGGGCTTGTACGTCCTACAATACCCGTCACTGCTTCGTTAAGAAGTTTACTGACTCTTGAAATTCCAGACTTCAACCATCCTTCCGGCTCTACTCTTGGCCTGTTCACTGCTATTGTCAACATCGGTGGCTTCAGTGCACTGTTCTTCTGTCAGTTGGGAATACAAGTTCAGTGAGATCTTCTCACATGCTAACGTATCCACTGGCGACAGCCCCTTACATTGCGGACTTCTATGGCCGTCGTATCGCGACTGCTATCGGCATCATCATCCTGGTCGTCGGCGTCATCATCCAATGTAGGCACTTAGGCCCCTATTACTTCTGCATGAATAGGATGGAATCTAATGTCGCTCAGCCGTTCCAAGCGTCAACGAGGGCATGTTTATCGGTGGTCGTTTCCTCGTAGGGTTCGGGTAAGCAGGCATTCATGCCCATAATTGCTGATCTGATCACTGATCACTGGCCGTGTTAGATCCAACATCTCCATCGGAGCCGGTCCGCTGCTGATCATGGAACTGGCTTATCCTCAGCATCGAGGTAGGCTCACTGTGATGTACAACAGCCTCTGGTATGTCGGAAGTATCGTCGCCGCCTGGACCGTCTACGGAACGATCAAGTACACGGGTCAAGTCTCGTGGCGGGTTCCTGTCGCTTTGCAATGCCTTATGCCGGTGCTCCAACTGATAGGCATATTCACGTTGCCTGAGAGTCCGCGTTGGCTATGCTCAAAGGACCGATCTAACGAGGCCTTTGAGATCTTGGTCAAGGTAAGAAGAGCGCAGATTCACTACAATTAGTGCATGCTGGAGACTGACGCTTAATGTCGCAGTATCACGCCAGTGGAAACCGCGATGACCCCTTCGTCCGGGCCGAGTTCGCCGAGATCCAAGAGACCATCAAGCTTGAGAAGCTGGCGGCGGAGACGGGTTGGATGGTGTTTTTCCAGACACCGGGAAACCGCAAGAGGTTGTTGCTCATTGTGCTCACATCGTTCTTCTCTCAATGTTCAGGTATGAGTACACTCCTTGGAGAACCTGGACTTGGCTGACACAGGACTATGATAGGAAACGGCCTGGTCTCGTACTATCTTCATGACATTCTAAGTTCCGTTGGCATCGACGAGCCCAACTCTCAATCTCTGTTTAATGGCGGTCTCCAAATCTGGTCGTTCCTTGTTGCAATCTGTTTTTCGGTCTATTTCATCGAAAAACTCGGCCGAAGGATTCTCTTCCTTATCGCGGCCGTCGGGATGCTCGTTGTTTTCAGTGTCTGGACTGGGTATGGGCTCCGCAATGTCCCGGCCTTTACTTAACCTATGCTGACCTTCTCAGATGCTCTGCAGTGTATGCCCAAACAGGAAACAAAGACGCCGGGTCCGCGGTTCTGGCAATGATCTTCCTCTTCTATGGAGTTGCTGGTTTCGCATGGCCTGGCTTGACGGTTGCTTACTGCTCCGAGATTCTCCCCTTCAGCATACGAGCCAAGGGACTGGCAATCTGCCTGGGAGTAACAGCGCTCTCTGGTGTTTTGAACCAATACGTCAACCCCATCGGACTCTCGTCGCTGGCTTGGAAGTTCTATTTTGTCTACATCGTCATCTTGGTCATTGAGGTGGTTTGCATCTGGTTCCTCTTCGTGGAGACCAAGGGACCCACTCTTGAGGAGATTGCCGTCCTGTTCGACGGCAAAGATGCCAAAGTTTCCAAGGAGGCGGGAATGGACGGCGACGCTACGTTTGAGCAAGTGGAGGTCCGTAAGGCTGCGGAAAAGGTCTAGGCGTTGTCCACATAAGGAACAAGTCAGCAACGATGCTGTAGGCTTTGCAGGGTTGAAGCGACTGTACGGATCGGTTCCTAGAGACGAATGTGGGTTGTCGGTTGAATACTGGACAACGAAGGCATGCCGTGTCGCCTGTCGCTTCAGACCGGCTGGTCAAGCATACAGAATATGAATCAAATAGACTGGGAGCTTCCCTGATAATCACATGGGTGTGAAGCCGTGCTGTTGTCAGTTGATGTCTTGATGAGGGGACTGGTAGAGTGCATCCATGCTCTGAGACTTTTCTTCCTCGTCAACCAGCATTGTCGGCCCCAACACCGTCACCACCCTCGTCACAAATTAAAGTAGCAATATGCTTGACAGAATCTAAAATGACGAGAATGAAACTATCTTAGACTGAGGGAATTCGCTAGTCGTGCCCGACCCAGCTGCCGGTCCAGCACTCTCAAAGTTGCACCGGGAGCTAGGAAGAGACATCCTGGAAGCAAACCTATGCGTGCTACGGTATGCTAGAAATCATGCTGGTAAGTAAGCATGCGTGCCCTGCTAAGAGCTACTGTATGCTAGGAGGCTAGGGCGGCGCGGAAACCCCTAGGATTCGAAACATGCGACACACCCAAAGCCCAACACACCATCAAGTCCGGAGCGTTGCTAAAGATGGATATGGGGACTTCTTGGCCACGTTTTGACGAAGCTTGAGGCTGATCTGAGCGGCCGAGAGTGGTGTGCCGGGCAGGCAGGCCTCCTGGCTTGGCGTTGCCTCCTTATTGTCTTCGTACGTGGACAAGTCACCCATCATCTATGTTACTCCGTCGCAGGCAACACGGACGGGTTTAATACAAGGAGAGTCCTCCATGGCTTGCGGATGAACAGCGCCATCAAGACAAGGTCTCGGGATTTATCTTTTCTTCACTTGGCTGGTTCCCTTGGTTCCAAGCTTTTTCGGTCGCCTACTTCCTACTTGCCTATTCTCTCTTGGCCAACCTACTCTATTCACCTTACTGTTCGAACTGGTTACTATTCCCACCAGAGACACACGAACTATACGATATATCCCTTGGCTTGGCCAGCAAACGCCCTTACCACAGCTGATTATTGACGCCTGAACACATTCGACGGGTGCTCACAGACCGGAACCCCACCGCCAACTCCCGGGGGACACTCGACAACCGAGGTACTTTGTTGGTCACCGGACCACAGCACCACCTTTGTGTACCCATCAAGTCGAAAGACGAGGGGCCGGCGTCTTCTCTTTTCCCCTCTCTTTGGTCCCAGAGCGCACTATTCCCACCGCGTCCACACCGGTTTGGCGCACCCGCCTGTGGGCAGTCTGCAAAGGCACAAGCACAAGCACCGGACAACCCAACCACCGCCCCCCCTCCCCCTTGCGATCGCCGCGTGGCGGTCGCCCATTCCAGCCCGTTCGTTGCAGCTCGCTCTAAAAAGGTGAGACTGAGAGTTGCAGTCTTGTGCGTAGAAACCGACTGACTCTGACTCCTGTCGTCCACTCTCTGCCTTTCTCTGCCTGGCACGCCTTGGTAAACTTTGCGCCTGGCCTGCTGCATCCCAACTCGAACGGAACCCCAGATTCAAGGATTCAAGGAGTCTAGAAAGTAACCCTGCATCAGACCAGATCGAATCAGGTCCGTTGGTCACAAGGGTCACGAGGAGGGACACAACAAACGAAGAAGAAAAGAAACGAACCCACGAGCGGGCAGACTACCACATAACAGATCGATCATCAATCACTCATCACCACCTCGACCTCCTCCACTCGCACCCGTCTCTTCCTCCCTCTCTTCCTTCTCTTATTTTACCAATTTTCCCCCCTCCCTCATACCCCGAATCAAAACAATGTCCTACCGCTTCACGGCCACTGAGGCTACTATCGCAGACGTTGGCTAAGACTTGCCTAAAACAACATCTCACTCGAACAATCTCAACTCGCTCACTTACGCCCCCGCTCTCATTCGTTCGAACACACCGCCCGCTGACGCTCACACTCACTTTACACTCTTGTCAACTCAGGTCGCCCAGTCCCTCGCCCCCAACATTCGCCCAGGATTCCCGGCGCGGCTTCCAGACCCGTTTCACATCGGCCTCTCTGTAGCACCCCGGGTTCCAAGCAGTTTCAACCCTCCGTGACGAGGGGATCCCCGGTCGCCCAGCCGACCCGCCGCCAGATCTCTTTCTCACTCTCCTCACTGCTGTACGGCGGGCACATATCCCGTCGACGGTGCACCAAAAGACCACCGACAACACCGTTTGACCATCTCCCGCCCTGGGCTCACTATGGATAATGTTGTCAGCTCATTCGGGAGGGGCATCTCCCGCGCTGCCCGCGGCGTCCGCAAAAAGGTTCAGGGTTCCCAAGATGATCAGCAACCATCTCAGTCATCCGCGGCTTCATCGGCCCCATCCTTAACCGCTTCGCCCACCACCGCCGAGGACACTCCCGTACCCGCTCACGCTCCCGCACCGACCACTGAACCCGATCTTGAAGCTCAACTTCCGGCTCACACGGCCTCTCAATCTCACTACACGGCTCTGCCGCTCACATCACCACTGCCACCTTTCACACCGACTATTAACTCACCGGAGCCGGCCTCACCGTCGCCCCCTCACTCCGCTCATGAGCATCACGCTCATACGCTTCCAACCCTGGCACTGGGCCCATCAGCCCAACCCCCCACTCAAGATGACGCAACCCTCCAGGCTCTCACCGGCGCTCACCCCGCGGAGTCCTCGAATGCCCAGACCTTGACGAACAACATCACAACTCAAACACTCACCGTCCCGGGGCCGCAGTCTCAACCCGTATCGCCACTGTCACCTCCGCCCACCATAGTCCACTCACCTAGCGCACCTTTGTCTTCTCCCATATTTACTCCCTCAGCTATATCCTTCGCGCCTCAGGTCCACCCCAACTCACCAGCGCCCCAACCTCTCAACCTCTCAGCCGCAGCCTCACCAGCTCAGTACCTGCCCTCACCCCTCGAGTCACCTCTACCCCTCGAACTCGAGCAACAACTGTCCTGTAAAGATGGCGGCTCAATACGACCTACCAGCGCCCGAAGCGCCCGGCCTCGCACATCCCGCTCACGCCGAGACTCAGTCATTGAAAAGGTCGCCTCGCTCGATCCACGACGACGCCCTCGTATTCTAGGCCCCAAGACAGGTAACAGTCTTATGGATCTCCCGCCTGAGCTGCATCTTATGATCATCGACTACCTCGAGTTCGGCGAGCTCGAGAATCTGCGCCGCACGTGCCGCTTCTACCGTAACTTTCTCACAAAGGAGACCATTCGCGACCTTTTTGGCGAGCAGTTCCGCCTCGCTCTACTGGCACATTGCTACATCTGCCTAAAGTACGATCCCACACGCGGCAGCTTGCTCTGGGCAGACTATAACCATCCGCGGTATCCTCTTGCTAGTAAATGTGTCGACTGCGCGTATCAGAAGAATGAGCTGGCGGTAGGCAAGAAGGTGGCATTAGGCAATTACGCGAGTGTATGGATCTGTCGATGGTGCGGGTATCCCGTCGCCACTGCTTCGGCGCCCAACCAGCCCGAGTTCCACAAGGGCTGCTATAATCATTACAACAACGTCCTGCTGGTGTATTTCGTCTTGGGCTGGATTCAGCTGAGTCTCGGTATCGTCGCCGGTGCGCTTTGCTGGAGGTACTTTAGAGACGAGATCCTTGTCTTGGTGCCGTCTATTGTAAGTTCATGGAAATCGCTCTCGTGAGTCTCGAAAATAGTTGTCTAACCTGGACAGGTCGCGTTCGTCTTGCTGTGGTGGTGTCTGGCTCTCCTCGTGGTCAGAGGCGAACACAAGCGCACGTACCACTTTTCGTTGATCCTTGAGACAGCGATACTCGGTCTTTGGTGTTTGCCAATCTACGTCCTCGTCAAAGATGTGGAAGACGGCATAGCTGGATTATTTGACAGACGGGTTACAGTGACCCTGGTTTTTATCGTGTTAAACATGTAAGTTCGGTTACTTTTTCACTACTTTATAAGGAGCTAACAGTTTAAAGGTTCTTCCGCCTTCTTAATGTTTTGGGCAACATCGTTCTCACACTCGAATGGCGACACTTTGCCCGCAAGAAGCCCCGACTCACGCCCGCAGCCCGATTCTTCAACATGATTCTCGCCGGGCTCGTATACTGGACATACCCTCAAGCCGTGGAACAGGAGTACCCGCCGCAATATCACTTCATCAACACCGGTCGACGACGAGTCAAGAGGATTCTCGCTGAGAGAAACGCACAGCGGCAGCGACAACAGCAGCAGCAAATTATGACGATGATGTATTAAACGCTTTTAAGAACGACACAACACATATGGCGCAAAGACGTCAAGCAACGACCCGCAAATCCGGAGTTTGGTAATGAAAGAGGATCCGTCAGAGCGATGACTGTTTTATTGACTGCAAGCGTAATGGATGCGACTGGCATGGAATTGGGATCACATGGTCTTTTATTTTGGGCAGATTTACCACGGCGAATACCATGGCGTGCAGAGTGTATGATTGCAGGCGATACCTGCCCAAAAGCCTGTTGGGTCTCACAGTACGACATGGCGCTGGTAATGACCATGGCAATCAGTTTTGATGAAGTTTTGATGCTTACCAAGTTGAACCTGGAAGATGTTTGAAGGGTTCATGAAGAAAAGAGAAGAGGGTTGATTAGAGACTTGAGTAGTAGTAAAATGGAAGAACCCATCTACGATATTCTTGCCAATTCATCGCAAATAACCTTCCGTGATGTGGGCCATCAGGTTTCAATCATTAAACCTGAATGAAAACGAACAATGAGCGGCGTTCCCAAACGTGCCTGCATGCTTACCTTACCTGAATGAGTGCCGCCTGCATATGCAGACCGGTACCGGCTCACCTCAGCCTCGAAAAGAAAGCAATTGTGTAAAGCCCAATCTGCAGATGCCTAAGCGTCAAATTCTCACCGCTGAGCTCTTTCGTAAGCTTGCCCTAAACAATTCCTGATGTGACATACCTGGCGTTCGATCTATCATGTCGCCCAGTGCAAAGATGTCACCACGAGCCGTTGTCATTGATAGCGGGTAAGTGCTGCCTGGTCAATGAAGGCGTGGTTCTGGATGAGTGGTTGAGGCTCTGATCGTTTACCAGGTCCGGGTTCACCAAGGCTGGGTTCGGCGGCGACCGGCAGCCTCTCAGAGTATTCCGTGACTAAAGACAAAGTCCCCAACTGTAACTGTTCTCAGCCGTCTGACTACAACCTAGCAACTGCAATCCAATATCCTACTAGGACGAAAGAGAACAGGAACACTGATGTCTGGATGGTTAGTCGGCATGATATCTCCGCAACCTGTGCAAGTTCCTCGAGGCGCAAGACTTATTGACCATATCACAGGCCACTTACAACGTCGGCCATGCCGTTGACCCGAATTATGAAGGCCTCAACCAACCTCTATACCCGATCAGAGCAGGCGGCGTGATTACGAACTGGCAAGACGCAGATAGGATATGGAACTATGCTTTAGCAGAGTTGGGAGCCTCCATACCGCTTTCCCATCATCCAATCATCATGACAGAACCACTCCATCTCTCTCCAAGCCAGCGGTAAGTCCCAGACGTTTTTTCGAGACTGCAAAGAGCCTAATTGTGCATAAACTAGGATGACCATGGTATCCCACGTCTTCGAATATTTCTCCGCGCCGGCGTACTACACGGCCTCGCCGGCTCTGCTGTCAACTTACGCGGCCAACCTACCCATCGCTCTCGTCATCGACTCGGGCTACGCGGGGACTTCTGCTCTACCAGTATACGACCACGCGCCTATCCGGAACCACGCCCGTAGGCACGACGTTGCGGGACAAGCGATAGACGACTGGTTGCAGCAAGCTCTCACGAATGAAGTCGGTCTGGAGCTTCCGTCAAACGGGGCTTGGGATGACGTTCTGTGGTTGGCCAAGACTGAACGGTGCCGCGTCGCAAAGGACTTTGAGGAGGGTGTCATGCGGTGGAAGAATATGGTGGATGACGGAGGGGAAGAAGATATCTGGGATCTGCCTGACGGGATGAAAGTCAAGCTTGACACCCCGCTGGGTTTGCGTGCGGGCGAGGTGTCTTTCAACCCTTCCATGTTGGGGCTTGATGTTGGTGGGCTGCAGCATGATGCCTTTAATGTTATTATGAAGTGTGCACAGGGTCTTCGTGAAAGTCTCTGTCAAAATATCCTGCTTGTGAGTACTTGTCTCTGTTTTGCTTTCGCTGAGTCGCCGTGTTGCTGACGACGGTATAGGCTGGAGGAAACACCATGTTTCCTGGGTTCGGCGCCAGGTTGAAGTGCGAACTGGAGCGTTTATTCGCAGAGGGTACTACTATCAATGTCATCTCTCCTCGGAATAGGGCGTATTCCGCTTGGGTTGGGGGATCTATGATGAGCGAACTTTCGACGTTTGAAAGGATGTGTGTTGTGAGGGCCGAGTACGAAGAGGTAGGGCCCGAGATAGCAAACAAGATGTTTCTTTGATAGTGCGGTCGTCAGTGAGTAGGACCACGCTCTCCATCATGGATGTATTGACGATTTGAGTAGAAAGTATGATAAGAGGAAAGAAGTCATACTCTCTTTAGACAGTGCCTTGTTGTAGACTTACATGAACAGCTGGTACCGGCTGCAGGATGAGGACTCATTCCTCCAGAGTCGAGAGACGAGAACATGGTGGTGTGGATACCGGATGAGACCCGAGCTCCAGTGTCAGATCTTCCCGGTGTTTTATGGGGCCGGTCATCCGATCGAGTCCAGGCGGGGCCTGAGCTTGAGCCTTGAAGCACTGAGCTCATGAGGTCAAACGTTGCACGTGAGACTCCAGGCCGGATGAAGCACCAGCCACATCACGTGGGTAAAGCGCCACAGGCTGTCACTAGCCTCGTGCGGGACGCTTTCTCGGTCTGCGTTTTGCGTCGACATCAAAGGCCAACATCGGCAACGATCATATCAAGATGACAACACTCACCTCCACGGCTCGAGACAGGCTGCATTTGGGCTCAGGCTGATCTGAAGGCCACCCCTCATTCTTCTCTGAGCTTTGCTTGACCATCCCGCTGTAGTGCAGCGAGCTTGGCCAAAGCCTGCTGCTGGCATCCGTCGCAGAGCCTCACTTGGAGGTAAGCTCAAGGTATGTGCTTCTTTGCCGCCACGGCGTGTCCTGGATCCCAGGTGATTTGCTCGAGCTGAGCAGGTCCTTCTCCTTACTCTTGTCTCATTTCTGGCTTTCTGACGGTTCTACCATGGCGAGTGCCATGTACTTACGTCTTGGGCGGCAGGCTCTCTTGCCTCGCTCATCAGACTCACTCACAGCCCGCCCGGGCCAAGCAAGCACCTCAAGGTTCCTGGCTCCTTCGATGCGGCTCGGGTAATCTTCGGTAGCCGTATGCAAGCTCTCCAGTCGCGCAACATTCCGGCAATAACATTTTGTCAACAATTTCTGGGCACTCGACGCTAGCGCCATAACACAGCCATCCACAACAGAGCTCCAACCGACGAATAGGAACGGACCATAGCTCACCAGCAAAACTCTGAGCAAGGAGGCAGCGTGGGCCGTGGCAGCACAGAGGTGCAGCGCAGAGCAGAGCAGAGCAGAGCAGAGCAGCAGAGGTGCGCAGGTGGTCATACCTTTCCATTGGAAGCAGCAGAAGCAGACACGCAGACACAGGCCGCGCCGTGGACTTGCTAAAAAACGAAAAGCACCGCAAAGACAAGCAGCACCAGCACCAGCACGCACACCCATCGACGGTCCCCCCCCCCCCCCCCCCCCCCCCCCCCCCCCCCCCCCCCCCCCCCCCCCCCCCCCCCCCCCCCCCCCCCCCCCCCCCCCCCCCCCCCCCCCCCCCCCCCCCCCCCCCCCCCCCCCCCCCCCCCCCCCCCCCCCCCCCCCCCTCCTCGCACCTCCCACACCACACCGACCGCGATTTTCTTGCTCGCACCGAAGCTCCCTCGCTCCCATTCGCCCCCCTGTCCTCTTCTCCTGCCGTCACCGACGAACAACAACAATCACTGTCAGCCTTCGAACTAAATTTCTGCCATCTCCATCCACCTCCACCAAAGCTTCCCTCGACAACCCCTCCAACTTCAACCCAACACCGAAACAGTCTTGTTCGATAACAGTCCTTTTTCCAAACCTTGTACTCGACACGCGCATCCCCACTTTGATCGAATCATCGGATCCCAAACTCGACTTTCGAATTTATCAAACCTTTTTTTCGCGCCCTCGCATCAACATCAACAATGGCCGGCGGCAAGGGAAAGTCTGGCGGAAAGACGTCCGGAGGCAAGGCTACGGCCGAAGTCCCCAAGAAGCAGCAGAGCCACTCCGCTCGCGCTGGTCTCCAGGTAAGTTGCGCTATCCTGATGATGCGCCGGTTTTGCACGTCGATTTTTGGGCCCCGATATCGAGCATCGACCGACGACCACCCGATTCCGACGCGTTCGACCGCAACACAAGTCAGAACCGCCCTCCAACCATCATCTCGCGTCGCGCGGCATCTTCCACCTGCAACGGTGAATCTGCGCGATCACTTTTCCGCCGTTGAGGCTGAACTGGATGATGGACGGGATGCGGTCGCGTGCACGATCTCGTTGGGCTTGAAAACGATGGCGCAACTCCCGGAACGCTCGCAGCAATGAAAATTTCTCAAGCTAGCGGTAGCAGCTTGCTAACACGGACTTTCTAGTTCCCCTGCGGTCGTGTCAAGCGTTTCCTCAAGGCCAACACCCAGAACAAGATGCGCGTCGGTGCCAAGGCTGCCGTCTATGTCACCGCCGTTCTCGAGTACCTTACTGCTGAAGTACTCGAGCTTGCAGGCGTAAGTTCCCATCCCTCCCGGCGCACTCCGTTGACTCATCGGGGTCTCTCCCTAAATCATTTACTGACGCGCGCCTTGTAGAACGCTGCCAAGGACCTCAAGGTCAAGCGTATCACTCCCCGCCATCTCCAGCTTGCCATTCGTGGTGACGAGGAACTTGACACCCTGATTCGTGCCACCATCGCCTTTGGTGGTGTTCTGCCACACATCAACCGCGCGCTCCTCCTCAAGGTCGAGCAGAAGAAGAAGGCCAAGGCGCTCGAGGCATAAATCCCGCGTCTTGCACAACAACGATAATAACGTTGATATTCCCGGTTGGCTTTTTTCTCAGGACGGTTATTTGGGAGTGGTTCGGTCTCAAGGGATGCTTTTTTCTGCTTTCCTTACAATACTGGTCAGAAACGACGATGATGCAGGTGTGCCAGAGGTTGAATAATCTTTTCACAGCATCTGGAAACAAAGAAAGGAAGAGGCATGCAACGGTTCAGAGTTGCACGCGATTCTGTCCTCGACGTTCACGGGTACGGTGCTGAAAAAAAATATGGCGCATGAGCCATAAGCACCTTGATCTTCATGATTGCAGGGTACTCACTCTGGGTGCCTGCACTCTCAGAAACCCACGCAGATTCGCCTCGAGTCTGGCACTCACTCACAATGTACAACATTTCGAGGTTCCTGTTTCGGTTCCCAAGAAGGCACGCGCGGATAAGGCACTAGCTGATGGGCTTAGGTAGATGAATAAAACTGTAATGGGGGTACACATTTGATTTCCGTATACTGGTGCAGTGCCCTTGTCCTAAGTGATCACAGATTAATGCAGGAAATCTATCTCAATGGTGTTCATGAATCGGGGTATCTATGGTGCGGCCTGATTACTTAGTTAATGGGATGCTGAAGCGAACGCGTCGTCCAGATGCCGGCTTGACTCGTGTCCCTCGTGCTGGGCACGTTCCCACCTCCCACTGCTCGACGTACTCCCACTTAGAAGGCCACAGCATGAGCCAAGGCGGCGAAGCCATCACCGAATCCTCCAACACGGCCCTCGCCATCATCATCGCCGAACGCTCCGCCTTCGCCCTGGTTACCGCCCTCGCCGCCCTGAGCCCACCGCGATTCCTCTGCTTCAGTTGTTGCGCCACGAGGTACCCATACTCCGCGTCTTCGGGACGCAGGCTGAGTAAGGCTTTACCTCTCATGTATAGGCGCGAGATGAAGAGCGGGCCGGTTTCGGGGGCGGGTTTGTTGGAGAAGAAGCGGCCGCAGTGGATGCAGCGGTTTGTGCAGGAGATGAGATGTCGTAGACCGCAGTGGGTGCGCCAGCGCCATCTTGGGAGGGGGTTGGGGCGGAAGGGAACCGGTGGTGTTGGTGGTGTTGTTGTTGGTGTTGGCGTTGATGGTTCCGGTGGGGACGAGGGTGACGAGGTTGACGAGGGCCCGGACAATGTGGATGACGATGATGGAGATGGAGACGTTGTGGCGATTTGCACAGCGATCTCGTCTGGCTCGGCTGGCGGTGGTGGTAGTGGTGAATCCGGGGGAGTTATCAATGATGGTCCACGATGGCTGGATTCGTTCGCTTGGAGATGGTCGGCCATTCTACGGCCCTTGCCCCTTCACCTCGGGAATGTCTGGCGATGGTTCGACCTCGTTGCTTGTCCAAATTCGGCGATGTGCAAACCATATAGCAAAATTGATCTAGATTTGGTAGAATGTGAGTGAGTGTATGTGTAGCTTGGTAGGTGGTATCTGGGGCTCTTACGAGTACGAGCGGGAGAATGAGCCATATCGTGAACGATATCTCGTTGGTATGGTAGGAACACAACGGATCTAAACAGCTAACCGTCCCCCGTTTTCATAATCATTTTGACCCTTTTTAAGAACGAGTCTTCAGAATCCGGCTGGTCCTTCCTGCCCGTATCATTTACCCACCATTTGGTCAGGCACACCATAACCCCCGTTTCACAAGACAAAGAATTATGTTTACCGCCCGCTCACCCACCGCCCGAGGTGTCATGAGATGCCGTGAAACAGAACATGAACTGTAGCTTGCTTTGTAAGAAGAGGACTTTGACCTAGAACCCCCCCAACTCATACGGTTTGTAACGAATTCTACCTTCCCTCAGGAACGAGCGGTAGAACTGAACAACCAGACCACAAAAAAAGGCGTTCGAGTCCTGTTCGTAACGTTGAACGCCAGTAGTCAGGTAGCAACGCGTCTTGTGTCGTCCTCACAGTAAGCGCCATGGCATGAGACTCGGTATCAATTCAAACGCAGGATATTTGACAAGGCGCAAAATAGCATAGCTGCCTAGTGTGTGCGGCTCTCTCTCGGTACATCATCATCCTCTCTTCATCGAAATTATCTTTGTGCCCCATGACACATTACACGCAAATAGTTTGGCCAGTCCTTGCATCTGCCATCTCATCTCTCTCTCGTGTGTTGTTCTCTGCTGGAAAAAAATATCGACATTAGATCGTTCACTGATCTCTCGTCCTGTCATCCTGCCTCAGATGCTCGCAAATGCATGTAAATCCAACAAAAATAAGACGAATAAAAAAAAACACGGAAAACTCTAGCAGGTCCAAGACCAGGAAATACGACCATTTGGCCCCCAATGCAGCCTCAACGCCAATGTCCCCGTCAAAGTCGTCCCGAAAGATCACCCATGATGGAACAGGAGTGTTCATTCTGTGGGCGACTCTCTGCAAGTTGACACAGAGAGCACTTTGCAGGATTGAGGGCCGGGGGGACATGAATACTGAACAACACGAAAATAAAAAAAACCATCAGGAAATGCAGGCGCATAAAGACGCCCAGGATCAAATCAAACTTTTTTTTTTCGTCGGTGAGCCCAATAAAGAGCTGGCATTGTTTTCTGAAGCCGACAAACTACCAATCTTGGCCGTCAAAAGAGAGTCCGAGGGCAACATCAGTCTTGGGTCGTGTCTTGATCAAAACTTGCCGAACCGTGGTAATTAGGTGGGTATAGTCATGGTCGCCGAAGGGCATGGTCTCGTCATCCAAAAAGAAGCGGCTTTTGTCGAGCATGCTGGTACAGCTATCTAGACATAAAAAGGTCGTAACAGCGTATTCATCGTCAAGGGTGGTTCATATGCTCCCGCGCGCCATGAAAGGAGGTATGGCGGGGAAACAGGAGGGTATAGGTGACCGCCCATGGGCCTTTTTTTGCCATGTCGAAATGGTTGCCCATATCAGGTATTTTCTTGTATCCAAGTTTCTTTTCCGTTCATCCTTCTCCGGTCGTTGAAACAGCCATGAGCCAAGGTTTCCTTGCCGGGCGGGTGCCGTGAATCCAAAATGGGATGCCGCCGCGACGCTGGGAAATCTTCTATCCACCAATTCCGAGACGGCCGAGCGAAAGATCATGACGCTGCCAAAGGCTCGTGTCCAACAAATCATCATTATAAGCAATATGGGTGTGGTTGTGGGGGAGAGTGTCCATCATGAAAAGCAATGGTAGGTATAACACAGGGGGGGGTTGTCGATTACCGAGCTGCGGTGAGCTGCGGTGAACTCGTCGAATGTCGTTTGTAGTCTCTATGCGTCGCGAGTCATGAATCGTTTCCTCATTGTAATGGTTGTCGTGGCAGTCTCGGCGAGGTAAATTATGGTTCTTGTCTAGTGGAATCGAGATGCGCCGGCGCTTCCAGCACGGGGTGCGTTGTCGGAAGAGTCTGCCATGGGGTTAGTTTATTGGACTCACTATCCCAGTCTGAGCAGACGAAAGAGAAAACTTACCGCTTCCACGTTGCATGTGGCCGTTGGAGCGGTGGCGACCGCTGAAGCCGGCAGAAGTCTCCCACTCGGGGCCTCTGGGCTGCCTCTCGGGTGCATTGCGGTTGCCGCTGTTGGCACCAGGGCGCTGGCTTCCAATGGCACCAGGGGTGCTCCGGGCCTGAGAATGGGCGGCTGACTCGTAGGAGCCAAGGTTGAGTCCACCAAGCGAGCTGAGAAGGCTGCTGTCGGTACCAGGAGTGCCGACCGTCCCGGAAGTAGGCGTCAGGTTGGGAGTGGCAAGCGCGGCGGACTGGTTGACACCTCCATTGTAATCGCCGAAGCGGGCCCCCGAGTTGCCAGACTGGGGAATGTTCCCGATGCCGTTCATGGCCGTCAAGTAGCTCGAAGAGGACGCAGACGGGCTAGGGCTGAAGGATCGCAGATCGGCGAAGCTCTTGGCGGCGCGTAGGTTGGCAAGGCCATTTCCATCAGGGCTTCCAGGAAGCTCAAGGGTCGGACCTTGGCGGCCCATGGCATGGGAGTAGTTGGTGCTAGCGCTCCGGGCCTCTCTATCAGCGGCGAAGTCGAAGGTGGCTGCCCTGCTGAGGCCCTTCTTGTGGTAGTCCAAGCCGACAGCGGGAGAGTGGATCTGGGCTGTGGGTGAAGGAAGCTGGCGCTTGACAACGTGAATCTGGCGCGACTCGGCCTCTCCCACAGAGTTATGCTCGAGGCCCATGTGATGGGCGAGGATGTGGATGCGACGGCGCTGCTCGGGGGCGACGGAGTTGGGGAAGATGAGGATTTCACGGTTGGTATCACGCTTGAAAAGAGTAAGCTCGGTGTAGAACTCCAGAGTCTCGGGATCGTTGAGATCAATATCTCCATCTACACACGGTCAGTTAGCAGGTGTTCAAGTCCATCTCGTGGCTTCGTCGCAACGTACCGAGGGGAGCGCGGGGAGGGTTGCTGGAGACGCTGTTCAGGGTCTGGAGGGACGGCTGTTGGTGTAGCATCGGGGCGCGGTGCTGTTCTTCGAGTTGACCACGTCGTTCCCTCTTCTCGCGCTCGATACGCTCTCTCTCGGCCTCTGGCAGCATCTTCTTGTACTCGACCCTCAACTTTCGGCCGTGGACCTCCATTCCGTTCATGGCATCAATGACAATCTTGGTGTCTTCGGGGGACTGGAAGTTGGCAAAAGCTAAGCCACGGAAAACGCCATTGTCGAAGTGGTAGTTGAAGGCGTATGGCTGGGGGAGGTGCATTTCCAACATGACGGCGGCAAGCGTCTCCTTTCGCACGGCAAAGGGAATGTTCTTGATGACAATGGCGGTAGGGATCAGCTGCTCTTCCGTCTGCGAGCTGGGACGCATATCACCCTGTCCGTCATAGCGGAGGCCGTTGGACATTCCACCGTTGAGGCCGGAGCCATATGAGCCGTGCATGCCGAGTCCTTGATCGGTCCAGTTCTAAGGGGCGGTCAGATCACGACTACGTTATAGAGAGCGAAAGGATGAGGGTTAGGGGGGGGAAAAGAAGAAGAAAAAAACTCACAGTGGGGAGAGCGGCTCGGCGATTGACGCTCCTCTGTCTATTGGCGCCGTTCATGGCACCGTTGACGGTCGCAACACCACCAGCATTGTAGTTCCAGGCCTGGCTGTTGTCCAGCATATATCCACCGGGCATTCCATTCGCAGACATTTGATCCATGGCTCTAGGATTGTAGCCAAGACGGTCGGAAGGAAATAGGGCAGAGGAGCCCAAGCCGTTATCGAAAGGTCGCTGGGCCTGACGAGGGAGGGACAGACCAGATTGGAAGCCGCCCGCATACTGCCTCGAGGAGCTCGGGGAGCGATTCGGGGGGGCTGAGTAGTCGAGATACATGTCGTGTTGTTGCTGGCTCATTGTCTTTTTTTCGTGATATTTTTTTTTCGAGGTGTAGACCCGTTGACGGCAGGTACTGGATTTGATGACCAGTAGCCCGTGTGATGTGCCGACGGGGAGCGGGAGGGAGGAGGAGGAGGAGGAGGAAAAGGCGGGAGGCGGTAATGCGGATGTGTGAGGGAGATGCAGGTTGGGTTGGCAAGGGGGGCAGTTGGTAGATGCAGCAAAAAAAGCCCTCGACAAAACCGACCGACTGACGTGTGTGGACAACGCGAGCGAGGACAGGGACCTGGCGACCTCAGGAAATGGCGGGCGATGCGGAGCAAGCAAACCGTCAGTGTGCCTTTCGCCAAAGCCAAAGTGACAGCAACCTAAGACGCAAAAGCGGCGTCGGGGACGGAGGCGACGGCAGCAACCTTGATTGCGATGTAGCGTACGAAGCGATGCAGTCAGTGTGTGTGTGTGTGTGCAAGGTTGCAGTTCACCAAACACGCAGCATGCAACAGAAAAGTCGCAAGGAATTTCTCTCGTGTGTGGATGTGACGGCCGTTCGCTCGTTCGGATCGGTCGTCGTTAATAGTCGTGCAGAGACCCCCTCCGAAAATGGGTCTTTGGAAAAAACAGGTTGGGAGGAGGGAAATGCGAGCAGCCGAGAGAGAGAGAAGAGGAAGAAAAAAAAAAAGTCGCACGCTGTGACCAGTACAGAAAAAATGCCGTGGCGGATGTTATGTAGGGGCGTGGGCGTGGGGGAGGAGGGCGAGTGGTCCCAGTCAATGGTAACTTGGTAAAGTACCTCTCTCCGTTCGAAGTACCTAATGGAAGGTATGGCAAAGGTATGTGGCGGGCTCCTTGCGGGATGGGCGCAAGCGGGCTGGTGCTTTTGCTTTTTTGGCTTTTCTTTGGCCGGGATCTTCTTCTTCTTCTTCGTCTTCTTCGTCTTCTGCCTCTCAACTTCTCTATTGTTTTGCTTGGCTTGGCCCTTGGGGCTCGTTTGCTCGTTTCTCCGCCGAAGACGCCAAGGTCACCCAGTTAGGTACCGGATACACACACAGTTCCAGTTGCAGTCGCAGTCGCAGACGCAGACGCGGGTTGCAGACGCTTGACACGCGATCGCTTGGGGATTGGTGTATGTGTGTGTGTGTGTTGCGCCTTGATTCAAGGTGAAGTACTTTTGGACAAGGTAGGGCAAGGCGCAAAGGGGGTGGTGGGTGTGTTTGTATTCCTTGCTTGATGGTGCGCGTACCTCGATTAAGTGCTAAGGTATGCGGGAGAAGGGAGGTAAATAAGCCCAAGTAATAAGTTAGGGACGGATAGGAGAGGATAAGATAAAGAGGAGGGATAGCGGATGGCGAGGTGACCGACGCTAGGTACTACTTTTTTTCGCCTGGTGTTGAGGCTCAAAATAAGGTCAAAGGTCGAAAGAGGAGGACGACGATGAACTGTGAGGGAGGGGGTGAAGGGGAGGTTAAGAGGTTGCGAGGAGATTCGAGCGACGAGGGAAAATTTGATGCTGCTGCAGCATGAAAGGAAAAAAAGAAGAAGAAGCTGAAGTGAGGAGGCTAAAAAGGGGAGCTTCTCTCTCTTTTTTTTTTTTCTGGTCCCCTCTCCCCTTCCTTTGGATTTGCAGTTTCTCTCTCTCTCCCGTCACAGTTCACTTTCAACCCCCGTTATTGTCGACGATGGGCCCCCAGTGACCGCAGCTGATGAAATGGGCCCCCACCGAACGGACGGGGACTAGCCAGCGGGGATCCAGAGCAGACTTGATGAAAGTTGAGCTCAGGACTCAGACCCCAGGGCTGTGGGAAAAGAAGAAGGGGTGTGGCAACGACCCGAACGGCAGAAGGCAAAAGGAAGACAGGCTTCAGCCCTTGACAAGGGGTCGGGGAGGGACCAGTGGACCACAACGGCAAGGAGAATGACTGACAGGGCAGAAAGAGACAGACGGTGGAGGGAACAATTGGAAAATAAGAGGAACCCATTCTGCGGTCTGTACCACACTATCCCGTACTTTACGGATACCTTTCTTTACCAGTGGAAGAGTCTAGGTTTCCAGGACCAGGAGTCAGGGACCCAGCACCCAAGACCGACAGGGCAGGCCTACGCAGTACACAGTAGGCTCAAGACAAGGATCGGGGCGACGACCCAGGGCGACCGACGATGATGAGGAGAGTCGTGTCTATTCTATTGCTTGTGTTTGTGATTGTGTTTGTGCTTGAGCCTTAAGCCTTCTTCCTCTCTCCAAGGTAGAGAAAGCCATGTCAACAAAGAAAATGCACTCGTTGCGAAGCTGCATCAATAACTTCAGGGCAACATAACTTCTCTCTAGGACAGGCAAGTTTGCTCGAGGTACCTGACGTTGCTGAACATGAACAGACCTCAGATCTGACACTGACAGCGCCGCTAAAAGCCCGTCCATCTGGCAGCAGGGACTGACATTCCCGAGGTCAGTGTGTCTTTTCTTCTTCGCCTTAGTGCCAGCCACTAGAACCTGTCGCTGTAAAGTATCGCGTGGTACGTGAACAAGGTACCTACGGATAGATAGACAGACTGAGAGAGAGAGAGAGGGCGGACGAAAGCCTTCACCGTTTCGCTGGACTGGATGCCCCGGTCCCCCTTTGGTTCGGCAAGGTTCCTGTGCCCAAGGTTTTTCTCTGTATCCGTACGCTGTACGGAGTACGATATGGCGAATCTCGGAACCTCCAAACCTCTTCGCCCTCACCTGGGCCCGCTGTATGAGGAATTGGGGGTCCATGACCTCTGGGGTCCAGTCGGCTCGCTCAGAGCAACGTGCGGGAACAAACCCGCTATCGCCCTTCTAACTAGTCAATCAGTCAGCCAGAAGTCTCCGTAACTCACCAACTGACTTACTGTCCGTACTACTCAGGTAGGAAAATACTAGTGTCCCGCTGGTCAGGGTCTGTTGATGTTGTTGTTTTCATGGCCGGCTCACACTGTAGACTTGGTTAGCTTTGGTGCAATGGTGTTGGCGGTGTTCCGTCTCAATCTATCCTGTCCTATTCTCTCCGTGTCCATCGTGTCTGGCGGGGAGACCGTTGACCGACCCATCATTTGCTTCTTGTTGACGGGGCATACGGATACACAGTAGTCCAGAGTACGTTGAAAATTGGTTCCAAGCTCGGCAAGGTTTGGTCATCTCGCAACGTCCGAGGCTCAAGAGACTTTCTTCCCTTTGATTCTGCTGATGTACCTCTCGGCCTTGTGTCGAGAGAGTGCTGTTGATGCGAGAAGGAGCTGCGTGTTGACACTGGCACTGACTCTGGTACCCACGGCTATGACAATGTCTGACCCTTTGACCCCCAGCCCCAGGGCCCGATGCGCACATGGCTTGTGCCGTTGTAACTACCCGTTGTTGCCCTGTGCAAGTCACAGGCGCAGGCGGCAGACGGGAAGGAGACGGAGGGCCCAGGCATTACCGCGGAGCCAGGTACCCCTGATAAACTGAGCGCGGCGCGATGCGGTGTGGTGTGCGTGGTGAGGTGGGTATTTCATGGTAATTGTTGTGGTGGGCATACGTAGTATGCGGCGTGCCATGGGGAGAGGAGAGAAAGGACGGCTCGTCTCGTCTTGCTCCGAGTCTCCGACTTCTCGCGTACGTTGACCAGAGGAGTGCTTCTCAGATGGCCGCAAAACGCAGTACATGGAAATATGTCTTCATATGGCATGGCCGAGCCTGCGTACGCTCTGCTAAAAGGAAGTCGTCAATTGGAGCAAAGGGTACACGCAGTAACTGTACGCTAAAGTGCCATGTCAGACCCATGCTTGTACGGAGTACTCGTGCCCATAACCCTGGGTTTTGGGTTGCCAATGAGCAAGGACCTGTCTCCAGAACAGTCAGAACTGTAAGGCAAGGTATGACTCCAGGCTCGGTAGGGGTAAAAGTACCCTGATCGATGAGGCAAGGAACCGTAACTGTACGAATACCTAGGCCAAGGATCCAGGCACCTCACCTCGATAGATGTACAGCCAATTATCCGTATTCGACAAAGGCTGGGGTCCAGCTCTCCAGACTTTTCTCCTTCCTTTTTCTTCCGTCGTCCTCGCGATCACGAGCTGGACGGACAGGTCGTCATCTCTGGAAAGCAGTCGGCGCCGACAGTGTCTGCCGCGATGGATTGTGGCAGCTGGACAAGTCCACAGCGGGACTGAGGATCCTCGACGGACATTGAAGCTTCACGTTTCGCAGGGGCGGTGTCTTTGTAGACTATTTCCTATTCGTACGGATACCTTACTACTGCGTACGTATAGTAGATACCGAATAGCGATGAACTGGGCCTCGATGTAAGATATGGATGAGAAAAGGGGCAAGAGTGAGAAAAGCGGCGCGACCGCCGTTGTCGCCGGCGTCGCTTCAGAAAATGCAATCAGCCTGCGGTGAGTGGCCCATGGCCCGTGGTTTTTATGCTTTGTGCGTATTGCGCGGTGGTGGTGGATAATGAATTGAATAGTCTATGAAGCGACGTTTCCTCTGCAGAAATGTGAAAGGTAAGGGGAATGGTGTCAGAAGGTTGAAGGCCGAATGCCTTGCTAAGGTGTATTCTGCCTGGGAAAGAATACTAGAAAAAGGGAAGGTAGTGTCAAGTTTGGCATTGCCGCATAACTTCCCTATTACCTTGGTATCATGAACTCGAGAATGGGAAGTCACGATTGCGCCATGGCATAGGTAGGTACGTAGTAGAGAGTACTCCGTAAGGTACCTTACCTACGGCAGGAGAGAAATGGACGATGCCTTGTATTCTTTCCCCTGCTTTCAGTGTCTATGCCTCAACCTGGAAGGTACACCCAAATGCCCAAGATGCCTTATTGCGTCGGGTTCAAGGTATGTTTCCTTTTCGGAGACGGTGCAGGGAGCAACTGGGAGGTTTGCACTCGAGGAGCACTTGCCTTTTGACTCGCAGGCAGGTTGCACGTTGCATCTCGTCGCGCTGTTGGGCCACAGACGGTTTGCGGTCTGTGGTGAGTGAGGTGAGGGCTGCGGCCTGCCCGTGGTCCGTGGTCTGTGGTCGGACGCGTTTGGGAGGGAGGGGCGGGAAGGTGGCACGGGGACTACGGCTACTGCCAGAGCGGTGGAGGGAAGGAAGGGGCCCGGCCTGTGGGATAAGCCAGATGGGCAGGAACTTGTCACGCTTACCTTAGGTTGTGTAGGAAGGCGCTAGCACAGTGTCAGCTGTAATGGCGGCGTCTATCACTGGCTGCGATGCCAAAAGGAAGCAAGCCCGCCCCGTCGTTCCTGACCTGCCGTTGCCTCACACCGGTCCAATATATATTGAGTGGTCTTTCCGTCACCGTCCCGTGCGTTGCTGGGAAACACGCACAAAATCCACAAATTATCCCTCGACATCTGCATCCACGTTGTGCATCCATGACAAGTACACAGTGCGATACTACAAACCGAAAGTGTCAAATAGTAAGGTACAGTGCACACTCAAGTAGGGTGTTTCTGCGTAATCATCTCCAACGGTATGTAGAACGGGCGGGAAGGGTTCTCCAAGGAACGCCGTTGACCACACATTCAAACACAAAACGATGGTTTCTCTTCCAGAACGCGATGCTGTCGTGTCATTGTGAGCATCAGACGAACCCACAGCGGCGTAGTTCGCGTCCAAGGTACGGAGTACCTACCTTACCTACCTTACCTACCTTAGGGCATTCCCTTGACGTGTCATCGAGTAGGTTTCAACACAAAGGTTGATCTGCTTTTGCCTCGAACATAAGGTACCGTATCAACTTGAAAGCTTTTGTTATTTTGTTCCCGACGGGCTTTAAGTGCCCGACTCTAGTGCATCCCGGATGTAGGCAGAGTTTCCTGTTGCCACCACCTAGCAGGGTCAGGAAGATGCGATAAACTGTGGTGAGTGTCGGCACTGAGGTGGGTTTCGACTGGAGGGAGGTTTTGGACCTTGACTGATACACCACCTCAGTGAATATCGAACGCCGTGCGGATAGATGCCTTGTCTTCAGCTTACCCGCACTGTACAGCTGACCCATCACAAGATTTTCATCTGCCAGAGTGGAAAGTCATGATTGTCTGTGCCTGCAGCACCAGAGTTGTGTTGTGCAGGAATGGAGGAGACACGCCGCACGCCGCACGACACTTGCCATACACAGCAATTGTAGCCAATGGCAGCCAATGACAACCGAGGAAATGCCGATGGCACTCAGTCCCGTGTCTCCACAGTCCCGAGTCCACGCCTGCATCTTTCATCAAAGTACGGTATTCCAATCCATTTCCACCAGCAGCGAACGAGACATGCAGATCCATACAGAGTACAAAGTACTGTGCACGTAGTCCAGGGAGACTGTGCACTTGGACCTTCCCACCTCACCTTCCCTGGCACGCACTTGCTGCGGAAGGACTAAGAAGCACCTACCTTGGCAAGACTTGAGAACCTCAAAGGAATGCATACCATACCACAGTGCCTACCTAAGGTGTCCGTACCAAGGTAAGTTCCGAGTTCCAACACCAACGTCGAGATATCTCTTCCAGTACCCAAACTTTGGGCACGCGTCCCTGCGAAATCAACCAACTACGACCCGACTCAATACCTTAGACCGCCACTTTCTTGCCTATCTGCCTACGTTGGCAGTGTACAACGACTTGGGCTCTATCGACCTCCCGAGACTTCCAGCCAGCCACGGTGTGTATTCGCAATAGCATCAACCTATGAGAGAGTGCCTCCTGAGTCGTGGACAAGGCACTTGCAGCACAACATGCGTGCCGCCCCCATTCCTCCGCATCATATCGAGATACGAAATCACTGCACAACAAGCGCGACAAGGAATACAAGCATAGGAACCTACCGCTGAGACAGCACCGACATGGGCAATTCGCAGCCCCAGGCCTCCCCGGGAAGCATTTCAATCCTCGCAAACCTGGGGCAGTCGCACTCACTCTCACTCAATCAACACCTTCTCCTCGAGTCTCCTCCGTTTCTTTCAGCTCTACGACACAGCGTCTGCAGCGTCAGACACCGCGCGACGTCTTTCCTCAAAGGCATTGGTACCCCTGTCTCAGGAGCTCCAATTGTCGACCTCGACCCTCCTCCTTTGTCGCCCCTTGTGAAGGAATCTTGCATCGTCTCGCATTCCTGATGAAGTTATTATAAAGACTTCCTAAATACAAGGACACCGACAGCACAAAGACTCCGCATCTCTCGCGCCGTTCCGTTTCACCAAAAGTAAAGGCCCTTCGGCACACCCGCCATGACGGGTCGATTTTGTGCCTGTCGCATCCATCCATTGACGATCCAGCACCTCGGACGTGGGACCCAATTCGCGTGGCACATTGTCCAGGGTCTTTGTCCTCCATCGCCATCCACGGCCGCCTCGCTCCCATGATTTCCCGTCCACCAAAGAGGTATCCGTTTGTACAGACTACCGAGTACCGAGAACGAATACAGGAACGCTACCTTGGCGATTTGCAGCGGACGAGGCCGAGTGGTCCCTAAAACATCCCCCGCAGACCATGTCTCTCCCCGTTTGGTTTCTACGTGTATCATTGCATATCCCGACACCCAAGATTCTCAAAAAAGAATCCAAGGTAACGCAAGATCCGGGAGCGTTTTGCGACACCAGGACATGCGTTATACGTTAGGTACATGCAGTTGCCTCGCCAGCTACCTAGGACGAATCCATCACTTTGCCATTCAATGCGCTGAGAGGCTGGCTGCTGCAATGCCACCTCGAAAAGCAAAGCTGAACAGGCAAAGGAAACGACGATACGAATTGTTCGTCCGCGCTCCTGCCCGTGCCACTCGAATCCTCATCGACAATACCTTAGCCCAACACGCCTCGGCTCTCCTCGCACGCGAACCTGGCTCAACTGCCCTGACGTCTTCGGGCCGTCACGCTGGGCCCAGATCTACACGCCTAGTCCTCGCACCCTTCTTCAAGATGCCCCTAGTGATGGTCGACTCCAAGGCACAGAGAGCCGCCTGACGTCGCACCTCTGCAAATCGGTGAGGATCAATTCGAGACGGAGCGAGATCGACAAAAGGACTCAGGCCCGGAAGACGCTTCTTCTGCTCCACTGCTTCCAAAGTTCCGTACCAAGGATGACGGCCGCCAATTCCTTGGTAATAACCTAGGGTTCGTGAACCCCTATTTCAGCCCCTGGCTGTCGTCACGATGCTTGCAACACACAAACCGGTCAACATCGGCCACTTGTAGCCACACACGGGAGGCGGATACTCTATCCCCTATTTCGAATTGGCAAATGGGGCGGGCAAAGTCTAGCGGCCTAATTTCCATCTCCCCGCTTGAATCCAATAGCTCCGGATTCTCTGCAACCTTCTTAGGGTCGGCAGCAGTTCCTATGATAGCAAGCATTTATACAACGACTAGAGGTTGCAAGATATTCATCCTGGGGAGAATCACGATCTCACGATTAAGTCGGGCCTGAGCTTCGGACTATGAAGGAGATGGTAGCATTAGACACTAGGATGCATCGTCGCACAAAATCGCCCACGCGCTCTCACGCGCTGTCACACGGCACTCGCCTTGCATAAAATGTGCCGGACCCTGGCGTTCCACGCTCCGCATCCCCGTTCAACATCCCTGCCGTTCACGAGATGCGAGATGGGGGATGGAGCTTAATCTTACCCACCGACCGGTGCGCTGCGCCGCCACAGCGAATGTCCCCGGAGCGGCCCCGACTCGCCAGTTTGCCTTACAAGATCCTACGGGTCGGATACATGAATGATGATGATGGGCTCAGTCTGCCTTGCTTCTACTCTCGGAAACAACCACATGCGCACATAGTAAACGGTCGAGGCCAGATGTCTTACTCCTGATGGCGGTACAAATACCAATTAGGTCATTCCGACCTTGCCGAGAGCTTTCTCCAGGAATACGGAGATACAACATTGGCTTTTAAAGACGTTGCATCAAGTCAACAACCCAAGAATATTGCAGGTCACCAGTTCGTCCAAATGCGTCAATCATGCCCAGTCAGCGCTATCGATTGGCCGATCCGGAACACGATCCTACCACAATAGCTCCCTTGAGCCTGTCCAATGGTGGGTACGAGCAAGGCGATGGTGGCTTGCACAAGACCGGATTCTTCGAAGTCGCTCCCCGAAGGCTGCGCAAACTAGGTAACCAAGCCCTGTACGGATACAATGTATGATGGATGAAGAACTGCGAGACTACCAGCTTGTAGTATAGTGGTCACATTACCACGCTCGACGGTCAACGCGATGATCTCAGAATCACTCCGTTTGCGCCGTTACAGCCGTGAGCCAACTCGCGGCATTAGTAAATATCCCATGGATGGCATTCGCCTTGTGCCAACCAGCTTCTAGGATGGCTAGAGACCGAGGCTGCGTCGCGTTTCGAGGCATGCATCACGACTTCATTCGGCTAAGGCATGCAGGGCGCGTTGCATGGGCGCTGACATCCCTCCCAATTTTCTTGTCGAAGCAAAAGCCTTCCTACCGGTCAGTCAATATCCGTCAACCAGTACGTGAAAAGCCCGGCTTGTAAGACATTCCACAAGGAACGCCTGGTTCCTAAACACCAATAACAAGCTTGGCTGCTCCGGCATATCGAAGTTACATTGCGCAGCTCACCGGAGAAGGCGTCTCATCGTTGTAGGCTCTCGGGCAAGTGCCTGTTCAATGTCTCGGTCAAGGTTCACAATTGTCGTTCAAGCCCAGCCATTGCCGCCAGCGGCCCAGCGCATCTGGTCTTTGAATCAGATAATAATTTACCATTCAGTGGTGTCCCCCATCTACGAGGTTCCTCAGCTCTCTGCTATCATCTCTCCGAACAGGGTTCCTAATAATAAGGTGGCAGTGCCATCTCTCATTTAACCAAACACAGTCAACCGTCACTGTACCACAAGTCACACCAGATGCGGCCTAGACCGTGTGCTGCAGTCTCTGCGCATGTGGAAGATATTGGAAATATCGCCCCGAAATCAAGACTGAAGGCGACACTACAGGATATATTGTCTACAGCATAACGTGCACTAACGATTATGCTTCAGTTGAGCCACCAGACGGAGCAGCCTCCCATCAATGTCTGTTCTTGATGTTGCGAGCCTGGAAATCTCTTGATGTTAGTTGCAGAAAACCCCTTGGGTTCTCGTCCAGACATGGAAAGAGATGACAATCCCAGCTACGTTGACCGTGGATCTTCTCGCGATAGCCATTCTCATACCACGTGATCAACGTGACACGCGGAAGAAGGCTACATATTCCGCTTATGCAAGGCGGGAAGCAAACATCACACAAATGGGGCCAAGCCGGGGCCCACGACCATGGTTCACTCGAGGGGCTGTGGTTAACCAGGTATCACCTTCGATGTACTCTGTACCATGCGTGGTACAGTCGCCGGCATACGCAGCACTCGACTTCCACGATCGTGTGTCGGCCGGATTCTTCACGGCGAAGTCATACGAAGTACTTCGCTTGCAAGCGACGTGAAACCAATCATTTCCCTACTGTTCAGCAAGATGATCCCAACTCCATGAAGAGGGTCCCCTATTTCCTCGAAAGGTCGATCGTTCACTTGGAACCCTTTGGTCAATCCCTAGATGATCCATCTTTCTTGCGAACCTGACGGTAAACGACGGCGACTCCCGTAATGGACAACTGCTTCCGAAGTCCAGTGGCCACCCAAAGCCGGGGAGATGGAACACCTTGTACCCCTTGCGGCCTTGCGGGACTCACGTCTGTGAACTTCACCTGTACGGATACGCTCACGCCTGCCCAACCGTCAGCGAGCATAATTCTATTTTGTACCGTTCCTACGCTTCCGGACAAGGCGACTCAATCGACCACATCACGGACAGTCTCGATACTAGAATGCGTTCTCACGTCTTGTAAGACACTAAGCCCTGATGCTATAAGGTGCTATAAGCCACGTCCGTCTGCCGCCACCTTGTTTGGTGATACCTGTTCACAAATAGAACTTGAGGACCTGGACCGTTGGACGTATCCACCCTTGGATACGACCAGGGACCCAGCTCCATCAAAGGCATCGTCGGGACCTTCGAGAAATTCTACCGAGACCAACAGAAAGTCCTCTTGCCCGAGAGGCGAAAGACAAGCACCCCTGATGGGATCCAACGGCTTTAGGCTTCAAGTGGATTCATCTCAAAAAAAATCTTTACTCCTTCATCCGACCCCACTTGCACGCATGAGCGCTTCGAGAAGCCCGGCTCGCTCCCGCGAAATGAGATGGTTGCTGATGCAGTTGGAACCGCGAGGTCTGCGAGTTGAATGAGGAGGACAGGGGGTGTGGAAAGGGTGCAGTGGATGACGCGAGACCTGTGATGAGAGTTCCTCGGCCTCCAGCTATCAAGCAGGCGTCATTTGTCTTTGTGAAGAAGCTCCATCTTTTGGCCGGTCTCTTGCATGCTGGGAAAGTCTTACGAGGGCCCTCTGAAGCGCCAGCCGCAGCTTCATGCCTCGTACGCTCTGCTACACGCGGTACGTGAAGTCTGATGGTGCCGTGGTCCACAAGCGGAAACAACATTAAATCATCACATCACTCCGGAGGAATTAGATCTGAGATGATATTTGGTAGTTTCTTAGATGAGCGAGTGTGCCATTGAGTCATGCTAAATGAGGCTTCCTGCAGCCTCGAAACCTTGACTGCTGCGGAGACCGCGCTGCGTCTACCGGATCAATAGGTTCTGTTTGGAGATTTCAGCGCTCGATGTTGGATCTGCGAACTTTGTGTTTCTTGATATGTTCTACGCGGCATATTCTCGACCACTGACAATAGGTCACTGAGCGCCGAATAGGGGCTTCTTTACGCGCAGTCACCACCGGCCAGTCTGTTTAAGTTATCTTGTGCATGATAGCGTGATCCGTAGCTATCGAGCCCGCGGTCAGACGAGCTGACCCAGAACCAGCTCGACTTTTCGAAGTGCAGAAACGGGTATATGTTTGTATTGGACGGTAACCGGCGCTTCTTGAGACTGAAAGGGAGCTCAGCATGATTTCCTACAGCTTGGTTCCGGATACTCCGGACGTCACAATCTCCGTCCTGGGTGTTGGTTTCGTTAGCACCTTAGTTGAACCCCCTTTTCTAATGTCTCAGGGGCAAAAATGGAAGAAGAATGGTGCACATCTTGCCGTTCAAGGAATAGGAAACTGTAAGAATTGAATATATGTGAAGATATCCGCGGCCTGTCTAGGCTTGTTGGTAGATCTGGTACGCAAAGTATGGCTTTAGGTGAGACGTTTTTTCTGTCCGCTTGATGATGGTCGGAGACGGACACGCGGTGGACTTCACAATGATGAGGAAGATGTCTGGAAACTGGTACTGTTGGGATATAGTCGTGGGGCAGCTGCTAAGACGTTGGCACTTGTGTGTTTCGCGGGCTCGGAATCATGAGTAGAATGCTGCCTCGCTCTTCTAGGGATGAGAGACACTCTTGCAGACGAAAGCCTTGCGAGGTGAGGATGAAAAGTACTGTTGATGTCGTGTAGAGACGTCACCACAAAACAACTTGCCTTGCGTCGTGCCTCTTGATTCTTGAATTGCGGCCACGGTTTTTGAGGGCAACTCTCCGTCAGACCGAAGGTATGAGCTTGATCATCTTCGCTGACTTCTCAATTTCTTTGGCCTGGTGTACATGGCCGTAACATCGACTACAGAGCTCCATCTCGCGGGTTCCTTGCAGTAAGCTGTCTCCGACCTCCATGATGTGATTTGCGAATACCGAGTTGTCACCCTGTAGTGGAACTGGCCGCCACCACTGCTCAAATCTAATTTTTGTTGGATATTATCCTTTCCCTCTGGCTTCAACCGAACTCAACATCTTCGCCAGCCTCGTTGGGTGTTTCGAACAGCTTTGAGATCCTCTCAATTTAGTTTCGGCTTCCAAGGGCTCGGACAGATAGAGCAGCTAAGACCGCATCACCTGTCTCCTTTCTAGTCTTCTAGGCCATAAATGGATTGACTTCATGCGATAATCAATGTTCTTGACAAACAGCTTGGTGCCCCCCTCAATCAGATATGGTCTTGAGTATAATATACAAGCAGGCACGCTTACCTCTTGGGTCTTATCTAAGGAAGGACTTCGTCGTGCGTTGGTTCCTTGCTCCATCAGATTAAGAGACACTTGGGTGGAAGACGTCCATCATGTGTAGCGTGCACGGCAGACCTGGCCAGTCAGAACGTCTATGTGTCTGGTTAGGGTGCATGGTACTATTGCCATGATCAAGGCCATTATCAAGGCATAGGCCCCTCTCACGGGTATTCGCCTGTGATACACCACAGAAAGAGAATGAAGGGCTCGAGGCAGACTAAAAGCAGTAGTGTGTAGTAGCCGAACGATAGAAGTCATGCACTAGGCTCATCAACAGATAATCTCCAGAGATACATGAGGATATCCATCTTGTTAGGGCGTTCACGTGTGTCCTTGAATCCAACTCCACTCGGTGGAGCCACACTTGGTTTTGAAGACCCCGAAGACAGATATCTGGATAATTGAGTTCCTCCTCGTTGAATGACTCTATTGGCGATGGACAATCTTCTCCATTGGCGTGCGTCCGTAAGTCGGCTGGGCTACGGGAGTAGAAGGGGACCAGTCATTCTGGGGCTAGGCGGAAGACGTTATTCTACTACCAATTCGATGGTCTATGAGTGAAGACCGAGGATGTATCTACGATGCTATTTTCGAACGTATACCAGTCAGATACATTCAGAAACGGAGGTCCTGTATGGCCTCGTCAGTGCAGTAGCATCTGAATTTGGATTTGGCTAACGTGACGATCTAGACAATGCCGGAATTTATAAAACCTCGGGCTAAGAAGCAGTAGCCAAGAATCAGTCTGCGGAATGAAGGGCGGCTGCTACGACAGCTTCAGGGCAAGTCAAGCTCAATCCTTGGCCGGATGGTACTCATGTCCACGTACTTGAGAATCCTAGGTCTTCGCGCAAACCGAAGCTGCATCGCTTTGAAGATAAAGGTCATGCGAAAAAGACAGATATAACAAGGCACGAGGCAAACGATAGACAACTTCAACGGGGAACGTGTAGTTGGATGTTAAACCTTTCTCATTGGCGAGGGGTATCTTGGTTCATCGATCTAAGTCAAAGCTAAATCCCGCTCCCTGACTCCAAGTGGCTGACCATGCAAGAGAGACCATCAAACAGTCTCGGCAACTTTTCCATTACATCACACCGAACCCTTTCATAATCTCAGAGACTATCTCCGTCTGCTACGCGTGGTGGCCGGCGCCGGCTCGAACGCATCCTCGTCCGAAATCTCATCATCGCTGATCTCGACAGCGGCTTGAGAGGCGGTAGCCTGCGAGAAGTTGAGCTTAGTCTGCCGGGTAGTCTTCGGAGCCGCACGTGCAGGCTGAGATCGCTTGCCCCGAGTAGTCGGTGGCGGCGGTGGCGGCTCTTCAAAGTCGTCGTCCATCACTACGTCCTCTTCCTCGGATTCTTCCTCAAAGACGGGCTTCTTGCGACCTCGCGCGGGCGGCTTCTTGGCTGGAGCTTTCTTGGCTGGGGCTTTCTTTGCTGGGGCAGCTTTCGTAGCTCGAGTGGCTGTTGCTTTCTTTGCAAGTGCTTGACGGGCGGGGGGTTCGTCCTCGTCCATCAGGTCATCCTCATCGTCCTGGGTAGCAGTCCTTCGTGACTTGGCTGTAGGCTGAGCGACAGCCTCGGTCTCAACCACTCCAGGCTGATCCTCCCAGTGCCCATCAAGGTCGGAGTCCCACTCGTCTGGCTTCGGTTTGACAGTACGCCTGGAAGTCTTCTTCAGGGCTCCCTTGGAGAAAGCCTCTTCGAGCTTCGCCCGATACGCCTCCATTGCAATATCCAAGTCATCCTCATCGGAGTCAAGGTTAAGCATTTGCTTCACCTGGCCGGCCAAAGATTCGCTAACGAACTCCTCCATCGCATGCTTGTCGTCCTTGTTGACGAACTGGTTAACGGCATCGCCGAAGGGTGCCGTTGGCAGGATCTTCAGAGACTGGGCTGCGAGGAACTCCTGTACGAGGGCCTCCACTTTGATAGTGTCTAGACCTAGTGTTTCCTCGAGAGCCTCGGGAATGTCCGTGTCGTTAGTCCGTCCTGAGTTGCATTAGCCTCAGTGAACCACATTGCGGGTAACAGAATAGCTTACTTGTGGCACCAGCCTTCTTGCGGTGGAAGTACACGACATCATTGGTGTTTGCCACCTTGCCGATGAACCTATTTGAAAATCGCTGGGGATTCTCGCAGTCGTACTGACCACCCTCCGGAGCTGTATACTCCACTTTGAGGCGAATCAAGGGCAGTGGAGGTTCCTCGTCGTCGTTCTCCTGGACAGCGAACCACTCCTCATTCGCCTCTTGAATCATCTCGTCTACAACTACCATCAGTCTCTTGGTCAACTCCTGCCTGTTTTCCTTCTTCGTGTGCAGCCCCTTAAACCGCGCATCGGTCGATAATTGGATCTCTTTCGTAATGAATGGGCGTACGGTCTTCAATGGTAATTTCTCAACCTTGAACTCTCTGCCTGTGACGTTCAAAATCGCCACGTGCTTTGGCACCGCTTCACCAGGGACCAGAGATGTCGCTACCGAGGAGCCGGGTTGCATGACGTGGAAGCCGGTCTCCGGGTTCTGCTGAGGGTCAATCAAGCACTCGTGCTCATGGCCCCAGACTACAAGATCCATCCAGTCGGGTAGCACATTTTCGGGAAGATAGGATGTTGCAGTATGTGCGTGGTGGTTCTGATGTACAGTGAGCAGGTTGAACCAGTCTGACTGCTGGACACCTGGGCGGAACCACTTGACCTTGTGGTCCCTGAATGTTCGGAACATGCGCTCATCACGAACATTGCTCAAGCCGAATAGCGCAAGCTTGGTCTGACCCTTTTGTAGTAATACCGGCTTGGCTTCAATGTTGTCGGCCTCGGCAATGCGACCAAAGTAGTTGACCAGCCCAGCAACCTGGAGCAGGTCCAGGGAACAGAAGTGGCCCTCGCCGCTGGGATCATCGTGGTTGCCGTGGATCGAAAAGACGGGTATGGAGATGTTGATGTCGGGGTCTTCGTAGTTGACGTGAGGGAAGGCACCCTCAAAGACTTCGTTTGCATCGCTTAGGAACTCGAGCTCGCAGGGCTTCATGCCTAAGCAGTTCTTGCGAAGACTGCGCATGACCTGATACATGGACTTTCGGGAGGGCTTATTATCGTGAAAGAGGTCGCCGCCTAATAACACCATGTCGACCTGTGCTCCTTGTCAGCCGGCGAAGCACCACTTCGGGGCGAGGTATCTGCGTACATCTTGGCTCTTGGCGAGGATCAGAATCTCGTCGAACGTTTTCCAGCTATCGTCCTTGCGAATCGGGTCTCGCTCCTCGTAGCCGACATGGTTGTCTGTCGCAACCAAAATGCGGATAGTGTCCGCTTCTACACGTGTGTCAGAGCTGTTTGGCGGTATGTAGCCGGGGGGAGGGTGGGAGGGGGGGAAGGAAAGATTACCTGTAAAGTCGGGCATGATGTCGACCGGACCAATGGGTCAGTCCCAGGCCGACTCTAAGTAGTGGTGAGACTGGTCTATCGACCGAGAGTCTACTGTAGTATCGAGCAAGGTACTCAGGTAGCTGCTTGAATTGGAGAGAGGAGTTCAGTGGTGGGTGCTCGCCGTTGGCGTTGGGGTTTAAGTGGCCGTCGCGCGGCGCGCCTCTCCAACAGGCAGCGACGCGAAATCCCTAGCGCCACAGCTGCGCACTCACGTGGTGGAGGGGTCCTCCCGGCTGGCCCGTGCTTCTGTGGCTACAATTACCACCGGCACACACCTTGTCTGCCGAGTCCTCACCTCGATATCCGTACCTTCTCCGTACACCTTGGCCGGCGACGGTGAGGTGGTGAGATGAACCGGGCCGAGAATTAAGCTTACTCCGAGGGTTTTCTGCCCCTGGCCCGTTCCTGATCTTCATCCAATCTTTCCTTCTCACGACCGCGGACAATCCCGTGAGGCCAACTTTAACCGTCGTTCACATCAGTCTGAAAAGACTCTCGATGACTGACATTCATGAAATGGGCATCTTTACTCCTGCTACTAGACCTACTATTGCTTGGGAAGTGCTCTGGCTCTACCTGGCCTCCTTAGTGGCAGAGGAACAGCCAAAATCGGACAGGCTCAAGGGCAAAGCGCCTGAGGCGGCCTCTCGACCTCTCTTTGAGTACGTGCAAAGCCTGAAATGCTTGCTTGTAATCCAACTGGACTTTGTGCCGTAGCTTAGTTTCTTGAGGGAAACAAGAATACCGAATCGTCGAAACACGACCTGGTCGGCAGCCAGTCAGTATTCAGCGAGTCAAGATATGCATCCCTCGTGTGATCGCTCTCTCGTATCGAAAGCTCGAAGCTCTGGGATCCCATTTGCGGCGGACCCCTCCGTCATCACCATTCAAAAGCTTGGGGACGGTGAGGCCATGGTGCTGGGCCATCGGCAAGGAGGTGGTGGGCGAAGTTCTGCCGATCAATCAATTCTCGACTATTTCAGTTGCCCGTCCTGGCCATGCTTGCCAATAGTGCATTGACTTGGTAAAGCCAAGACTCTGGCTTTGTCTGTGCAACCCTACTCCGTACATAGATGCCCCGTTTCTTCTCAAAAGTCCCTCGACGAAAACAGAAGGTTGTTCTGACATCACATATCTCTTTGGCTTTGCTGTCTGCGAGGCAGATCGTCTTGGTGGATGCTGCTCAAGAACCCCATTTGCCCAAGGCGACCCAAGGGCCAAGACAACTTCTCATCTTCCATAGTAGGTAGTCCGCCACGACAAACACTAAGAGAAGTTTGTTGGGCAAGAGTGTCTCAACTGAGTCAACTCCTACACAGTAGAAGCGAGCAGATACTTGATTAAGCCTAAATAGGGAGGTTGAACGGCGCTGCCCTGGTTGGATAGTTGGCCGCCTTGGCGAGAGCTTGGCATGCACGTTAAACGGAGCGTTTAATGTCGCGATACCACCGCACCCCGCTAGCGCCGGCTTTCAAAGCTTACTCGCCCTCCCAACTTCATCTCCGAAGGGAGTCAAGGACCGTCCGGTCTCGCTGGACTGTGGCCCATCGATGCACCGAGATCATCGGATCTCTTATCGGCCCTGGGAATGATGGGAACTTGTGCGGGTGCTCTTTCGTGTTCCAGTGCTTCTCGGTCTCTTCCGACTCATGCAACTCGTGCATCCAACGCTACCCAACCAGGACGCGAGGAGGCATCAAGCATCGCCTCAAATCCTCAGCTCAGCTCCATATGGCCTTTGGCATGCCAAGATCGTCGTATTTCAGAGTCCACGAATCAGAACCAAAAGTCTTTCCCCAGGTGGTTCAATCCAGCTGTTCACGCCGTGCCCGGCCCCGTTGAGTGGCCCGTCGCTCATATTGAAATTCTCAGTTCAACCTCGATAAGGAAGGCATTCTAGCTTACCCCATGGCCTTCATTCCCGCGCATCCAGTTTTTCTTGATCTCAGAACTTGTCTTCTTCCAAGCCTGCTTTAACTGATAGAGCCAAAGGTTGCCTTGAACTGATCCGGAAGGTCGCAAACATCTTAGTTCCCGACTGACTCCCGAACCCATTACCATGTATCATTCGAACGAGAAATATCGAGACACGCTCGAGAGAATGCCCTCAAGTATATATGTGTTGTCAATCCCCCACCATCAAGGTCCTTCTTGTCTCTTGCTCCCCATCCCTCTCAGCTCTATCAAGTCCCGGTCCCCTTGTCCAAGCCTCGATCCAATCGGTCTAGCTCTTCATCATGCAGTTCAAGCTTTCTGTCGTTGCGGCCCTTGCCGCCGCCGCCTCCGCCGCCGTTACCCCCGCCCGTCTCGGCTGCGGTACTCATGATCCTACCCCTGAGCACATTGAGATCTCCAAGAAGCTTGCCGAGGAGGAGGCTGCCAACAATGGCACCGTGAGCCTGATGGCGGCGGCCACCATCAACGTCAACGTCTACTTCCACGTTGTTGCTTCTTCCCAGACTGTGGCAAACGGCTACATCACCGTGAGTATCGACATGGTACCTTACACTTGGAATGTCATTATCTAACAGTTTCAACAGGACAAGATGCTGGCTGACCAGCTGGCCGTCATGAACAGTGACTTTGCCCCCCACGGCATCAGCTACACCCTGGTCGAGACCACCCGCACCATCAACGCCAACTGGGCCCAGGATGGTGACGAGATGGCCATGAAGCGCGCCCTCCGCAAGGGTACCTACAAGGACCTCAACCTCTACTTCGTCCGCACCCTCGGCGGCGACTTTGGGTACTGCTACTTCCCCACCACCGCCGCCGCCGGCTCCACCGCCTACATCCGCGACGGCTGCACCATTCTCTCCTCCACCGTGCCCGGCGGCAGCGAGACCAACTACAACCTCGGCAAGACCGTCACCCACGAGGTCGGCCACTGGTTCGGTCTCTACCACACCTTCCAGGGCGGCTGCACCGGCGAAGGTGACTCCATCGCCGACACTCCCGCCCAGGCCAGCTTCTCCACAGGATGCCCTACCGGCCGTGACTCCTGCCCTAGCCAGGCTGGTCTTGACCCCATCCACAACTACATGGACTACTCTTACGACTCGTGCTACGAGGAGTTCACTCCTAACCAGCAGACTCGCATGTACAGCTTCTGGAACCAGTACCGCGCATAGAGTGGTTGTTTGCTTGGGGACTGTTCTATCATTTAGCATGATGTTACATCAGAAGCGTGGAGTAGCGGAGCTTGAATAGAGGCTGATGAGATTTGATGAGATCTATGAATAGGGGTGGCTGAGGGCTCTGGAATATTAGCTCCATGTAAATAGAACCATCAGGTGTCTTGACTTTAGTATAATACCCTAAGAATATTGACTGAATCATAATTCTTCAAAGACAATATTCTCTTCCACTCTGACAGATGTCTTGCTCGATTCCTTGGTAAACTTTACGCGCAGCGCCGGGAAGCTTACACTGGTTGCCTTTCCGTCATCATCGATAGTGAAAACAACCTCATCTATGGCAATGTTGCCGTATGTAAGCGACCCAGCACCTCCCCATGTCGATCCGCACTTCTTTCCCAGTATGGGCTCCCGACGTGACGGTGCCGCATCATCAGGATTCGAGAACACGGCTCGGAACGCGACTTCGCCCTGGTCTTGAAGTCCTATGAACTGTAGATCGGCACCCTGAAACCCAAGTTTCCTGCCCACCTCTGAAAAGAAGTTCGTGCCATTGAGCACTAGCTTCTGGAGTGTGAGGCCAAATCTGCCGGGGACGAGCGACAACTCGGCCCGGGAGTCCGATCCGTCGTCGGCTACATAAGTGCCAGCAAGGTCCTCACCTGCCGCCTCCCGGCCCGCGGCCTCGGCGGCGGGAATCCACTGCTCCAAGAGCAACTCGCTGAGGACGTCGAATGTAGAATCGGGTACGCCATCGCCGTAGGCCGTTTTGGAAGCCACCAAGAGCGTGAAGCCGATGTTGTGGTCGGGCGAGAGGATGAGGTAGGTCAAGTAGGCCCCGATGCCGCCGTTCTTGGTGTACAGATCCACGAGCCGAGTGTGCTTTGACCCGGGAGCTGCGGCGACGTCCATCCGAGTGATTTCCCATGGTCTTCCGACGGCACTGTGGGTGTGCTGGGTATGCGTTACCGGTCGAAGCCATTCGCGGGTTGCTGCTTGGGGTAGGATGGACGATGCGAGGATGGAGCGGCTGATGGCAGAAAGGTCGCCCAAGGAAGAATATACGCCGCCGGTCCTGCAGGAGCTGGTCAGCTTCAAAAAGAAGTAAACAGTGTAAGCTGTTGACTGCTGGCAATCGGTCTCACGGGGTATATGAGGCTATTCCCTCCTGAAAAGGGTAGCCTATCAACGACTTGATCGCCGACGGGGCGAGTTCAACAACGTTGGCGTTGGGGTCGTCTTTGGGCGGATCCCAAAATGTTCGAGACAAACCCAGAGGCTCTGCAACACTGGTCTTGAAGGCATCTCCTACGGAGCCACCTGTGATGTTCTCAAACACCCACCCGATGAGCTGAAAGGCCTCATTACTGTACACTGGGGTGTGCCAGGTTGCCGTAGCGGGATACTGCTCCAGCAAGGAATTGAGGACTTCTATATATGACGGGTTCAGCAAATATCATCCCAAAGAGAAACGTGAGAATGGCTCACCTTCTCTGGTACAAGGTCGCATCTCCGGCAGACCGCACTTGATGATGTCGGACTCGTTCAGGTAAGGGAGTCCCATGTCCTCGATACCAGGCATACCAGATAGGTCGACGAAGTGATCTGATAATTGTGAGCTATCGATGGTCACAGAGGTAGACGGTAGTCTTACTATTGCGTGCGATACCACTCATATGGCTGGCCAAACCTCCCAAAGTCACCTCAGACCATTGCGTCCGATGCGCCCGGTGCCCTACTGGTGCGTCAGCAAGCTCCGGGATGAAGTTGGTGATCGGCTCGTTCCAGTACTTGGGGCCCAGCTTGACGAGAATAGTGTACACAGTCAATAGTTTGGTGACGCTTCCGATGCGATACAGCGTGTCCGAGTCCAATGTGCCCCCAGTTATCGTCCCGTTGAGCTCGGTTCCCTGATGATGATACTCGTAAAGGAACTCGTCCGAAATTGCAGAGAATACACCAATTGAAAATGACGCAGTGGCGGTGTTTATCTTGCCTAATTCGGTTTCGCCAGTTGAGATCGCATCCTTGATGAGTTTGGCGAATGACTCCTTGGTATCTTTGATCACCTGTGACTTATGGAGGTCTGGAAGAGGGTAGGCTGGTCCCAGCAAAGGGCAATTACTGAGATCGACCCTTTGGCTGACGACCAGTCCACCAATGGAAAGAAGACTGAAATGCCAGAGAATTCGCATGATGCCGTCTTTGTTCTGATGCAAATTTCGGAGGTTGAGAGGAGGGAGTCAGCATCAGATCTTTGAAGGAGAGAGAGCATGATATGTCAGCATGCGGCACGGCCTCAAGCTACCCCGAATCTGACATCTAGGGGTTTTTTCCAATGACCTGCTTGTTTGGGCTAAAGGAAGAATGGGGACTGCAAGGGGTTCCTCATTAGATGCGAGTCACTAGGCTCACGACTGCAGCAAGGGAACTTTGGTAGACACTGGAACTTGATGCTTTCAAAGGCTTTCAGCCTATGTGATGAATTGCTTCTGCTATTATGAGCGTAGCAACGCCCTGTTCAGCGCTGAATGTTCACTGATCGAATATGTACACTGAAGGAGTTGGGAGGAGAGCCAAGCCTTCTTTCAAAGATGCTCACCCGGGCTCAATTCCCTGGGGCAAGGGCGACGACGGTCGGGCGTGATGCACCAGATGGCTCTGACATCCTAAGCCAGATAAGACGCCTCGACGAGGAAGCCCACCGTGAGCTTCGAGTGGCGGAGAATGGCGTTCCACTGAACGCTCTCGTAGGTCTGTACATTTGTTAGTCAATTGTGTCTTGGAGGGGCAATGGTCTGACTTACGTCGCTGGAGGTGTGGATCTTGGGGTTGGAGGTGCTGAAGGGCTCCTCGTTGACAAAGGCAGCAGCTGGTGATTGGACATTAGTACACAGCCACTATAGAAAAGCGGAAGCACAAGCAACTTACGGAAACCGTTGGATCGGGCGCTGGCATGGTCAGAGCAGCCATAGCCGCAGGAAGAGCTGGAGGGAGCAGCGCCGGTGTACTGGGTGGTGACGAGGCGGACGTAGGCAGTGAAGGCCGTGTCGACGTAGTCGGTGTACACGGTGGCCTTGCCACCAGGGGAGTAGCCAGTCATGTCCTGGTTCAGCATACCGAGAACACGCTTGCCCGCAGATTTGTAGTTGGCAAAGACAGCCTGGGAGCCAAGGAGACCACCTTCCTCGCCAGCATAGAAGTGGAATTCGATGGTGTTCTGGGGGCGGAACCCAGCATCGACTAGAACGCGGAGGGCCTCAAGCAGGTTGACAGTGCCGGTACCATTGTCATCGGCACCAGGAGCGCGGGCAGTGGTGGAGCCAGCAGTAGAATCGTAGTGAGCACCAACGATGACTGGCAATAAGTTGTTAGTTGAGATTTGCTAGAAGGAGGGAGGCCTTCTTGAGCAATGATTTATGCTCAGTCGTTGACTTACTCAGGTTGGAGCTAGTACCGGGGTACTTGACGATGATGGAAGGCTGGTTGAAAGAGTGGGTGAAGCGAGAGACGGTGATGGCAGAGTAGCCGGAGGCGATGCTGACCGCCTGGTTGTAGAGCCAGGTGGAAGCCTCAGTACCGTAAGTAGAACGGTAGTGACGGTTTTGGAAGCTGAGAAAATCGGTTAGCATCTCAGAGTAGGTATGAAATGAACAGGCTCGAAGGCTTACTTGGTCAAGGTGCGGAGCCAAGTCTGAGGGTTGGTGTTGCTGACTCGGGTGATGAGAGAGTTGGCCTCGGTGACGTGGCTAAGAGTGGTCGGGTAGACGACGGTCTGACGGGAAGCCAGGTGGTTGCCACCGGTAGAGAGGGCATTCAAGACCTCCTCATCCTGAATCTTTGATTAGCTCTTGCTTAATGAAAGCCGTGAAAATATTTCTGGAGTATGACTTACGGAGACATCGGTGATATCGATGAAGCCAATGCCCTTGGAGGTGTACTTCTCGTACTTCTCATCCTCAGTGACCCAGGTGCCGGGATCCTCCTCATACGTCTTGACGAGGCGCAGACCGGGGTTGACCTGAACATCGCCAGTCGCGGGGGCCGCAGCGGCGAGGCCGCAGGAAGCCGCGACGACGGCGAGAGTGGTGCTGAAGCGCATGATGGTTCTTGTTTATCTTGAAGCTGTCGATGACGGGAGGTAACGAACTTGAAGATGGATGAGTGAGAAAGTAAAGTTGACGGACGGCTTGAGAGAAAAGCTCGTGGGTGAAGAGGAGAAGAAAGGAAGTTGTAGACGAGGTGGAGCGGAGGAGCAATATTTATACGGTAAGGTAGGTAGGTGCCTTTTCGGAAGGAGAACCAGTCGCGCCTTCCAGGAAGTTTCTGTCCCGCTCTTTCCAAGATTCGTATCAAGAAATTGGCGACGGCCTCATGCACATGACTGGGTACTCTACGCCCCAGTGCCGTGGACCATAATATCAGACGAAAGGCAGGAATAACCAACTCAACAGGTGTTGCCCTATAGTTGCGGGGGATCACCAGCGCTTCCGGGCTGGGCCGCAGAAGCCTCCGGTCTGCGAATTACCGGAAAAGGCATCTGCATCGGCCCCCGGCCCCCCCAGGTTGCAGTGATCAGCGGGCCAAAACATAATTATATGGTGATTTATGTGCATGGTGACATTACGTCGGAGCGAAGAGAAGCATGGGGCAGGAGGACCATTGCGTTTAAGCTTATCTGGGTCGCCAAGGCATTAAGCTCATCGTAGCTGCCGCTTCCAGTTTAGACTCGGCTGTTGAGCGTTCAACCTTCGCGCGACAGTATGAGGGGTCACAACAGACATGGCTTCATTCCTTCATGCTCGCCATGAAATATCCTAGTCACGCCATTGACATATAAGTAAGCACAGTCTGTCGTTCCAAAGAAGGTCCATCGCAGTTTAGGAAGTTCCACATCCACGCAGGTCTGGGCGATGCTCTAGTGCTTGGCAAGATGCCCAACTACCTTACCTAAGAGCCATAACACCATCTTGGCACGAACCTTCGCTTAACGATTTTAAACCTCGCAGCTTCCTAAATGGCTCAATTGGAGATTCCTACAATTGGACGGAGAGTGAGTTGCTTCCCATGCTTACCCTGACGTATTCCTCCAATCGCAGGAATTGCATCAGCACATAGAGTATATCGCGAAGCATAGTGCTCGGAGGAAGATACGTCTATCGTCAACACAATCACACGATATCCAGAGAACTGGAAGAATGGTGACGACCTTGGAGCGAACTTGTGATTGAAGTTGATAAGAGAGCAGATGAGCTCATAGTGGCACAGAATTTTGAGACTTTACTGAACGGTTCAGTCGATTTTACAGCTTCTGAGCAGGGTTGGCAGTGCTACAACCCATCAAGTACAATACTCGTGCATTCTCTGGCTCACGCTATAGTCCAATTCACTATTCATGGACCAAGGTATGGCCAAGCGTTCCTCCGATGGCATCCTTCATCATGGCTGCTAGGGCCCCTGCGTTCCAGCTTAGAAGCCCTGCTTTGCAACCTGAGCCTTGGCAGCAGCAATGGTTGCCGCCTTGTTGGGGTCGACAAAGTTGCAGCCGTTCTTGCCATTCTGGAACTGCGCCGCCTCGGCCGAGCAGACGCCGACGCCGCTGGCATCCGCGCAGCATGCGGAAGAGCAGTCAGCGTTATCGACACAGCCTCCGGTGATGAACTGAGCTCCGTTGCCCTGGCCGACGTTCTTGGCACCGGCGTTGTTGGGGGTGATTGCGAGTGCGGTCATCGCAACTGAGTCGCGACTGAGTTAGCAGCAATACTCTGATCGGAGGGTCCGCTAGGCTGGATACTCACAAGCGAGAGTGGCGAAGAGAGTGATGCGGACCATTTTTTACGAGTGTTGGCTTGGTTGGTGATTAAAGAAAGATTTTAAGATAAATGCGACTCCAGGTCGTTGAAGCGAATGTGCATGCACTGTAGATTGATAAGAGAAGGATTGATGAAGAATCAAGACCCTCTAGCCCAGAGGCAACGAGTCTTTAAATACTCAGTCTCGCTAAATGCCTCGACTGACAGAGTTCCGCAGCTGTGGACATTGGTCCCCTGTCAATCCAGCATCCCGCCGGCCCTGGCATCGTGACATTTTCCCGTGAGACGAGTACCAGCAATTCTGAAGTGATTCCCTAGGTGCCTGAAACTTGGCAATGGAAATAGCACGGCCGTCACCGAATCGCTACTCGTTTTGCGGCTGAACTCTCCCCAAACTCCATCGGGTTCGGATCATGACATGTGTCATCCGAACGGATAGATCGGTCAGTTGCGGTTTGATCGTCGTCTGAACCATGTTTTGCGCAACGTCTGCTATTAATGCGCACAGGACCACTAGGGGCCAACTTGCGATGGTCAACTGACGATCTTCACTCGTTCATCTCACCACACGAGTGAGTATCAATCGACCAGTGTTGCTCATGTCCATTTGCTGTTCCTTGATCATGCGATGACGCATCCGCAGAAAATAGTTTCTCAGTGATTTTGATCATCTTGTCATCACGACAGTTTAGTAGTTAGATTCGTGCATATTGAAGTTGCAGGCGTCAAAGTCTGTGAATTTCAGGTGGTTTCAAGGCATGAAAGTAAAATCTTAAGTAGAGGGCAGGTGTCCAAGGCCATTTTTTCCCTTCAATCTTCTGGAATCACTCCTCTGTACTACCAAAAAGCTGCCTCCGAACTTGTCGTCGCTAGGTCTCGACTCCCAGCCGAGTCATTGGTGGACGTGTGTCTGTGACTGCTTTTACTTTGTATTGTTTTCTTAACATCCTCCTGCTTTGTAGTAGGTAGAAGGCCACAATTGAACTGTTTGGCCCGAATCATCGCGGTGAGTATGTACTTATTAAGATAGTCCTGTCAACGTCACCTGAAGGCAAAGACCATGGATCTTCTCCCATCCTCATATGTGTAGAGGATGGGCTAATTGCTTTCTAGGATGAACATGTAATCAGCCGTTAGCGGATAGGTAAAGCTCTTGCTCTTTACACAAAACCGGGTCCAAGGCAAGATTGCCAGCATCATGGTGCGTTTAAAATGCTCATGTACGAGCCTCGACTCGAAATAGCAATGCCGTCTTGGCTGCATAACCGCTGCCTACGTTGGGATGCGAGCGGAAGACTGCGTCAATAACCCTTGAACGGACCGAAACTGGTTGTATGCTTGAGTCGTACAAAGCGTAACGCCAATTTGTATGTATTTGAGGACCTTTACTTCATTGGATATAGAAGAAGATGGATTGGTTACACTGAATGTATCTCAAGCTCGCCAGAGGCTCTTCGCAGAGAAGAAGGAAGTCTCAGCCTTCACCGCGTCGCGCTAGGCATTGCTGTACTACTTCACCAAGTTCACGTGGCGAGAGAACTCGAAAACAGGCGAGTTCAATTGTGTCGCACACCCAGATAAATGAGAGTCGTCTCCTATTCTCCTTTTGCCGCGACCTGTGGCCATGTTGACAAAGACCTTTTGAACTTCTCTGTTTGAACTCCGAGCCATTCATACGGATACGGATAGCATTTCATTGGCGTCACCAGCTTTGTATTAACCCAAAATAGAGTCGATATGCTGTTTCGGTACTCCATGAGAAGTGCCTATCTGCTTTTGGGGGTTCGATCCTTCCTCGAAGTTCACACATGGGAAATATCTGATGTGCCGGACCCGGACCTGTTCCTTCGAAGAGGCCTATCTAATGGTATTAAAGAATATCTGGCTAAGTAAAACGTCTAAGAAGAACGATCGGCTAATATGTGATGTGGCTTCAGTTGTTGTTATCGGTAACTTTCTCTACATCGATGGCGGAGAGGTCTCTCAGCTCGATGCCCAAGGAAAACCATATACTTCCTTTGATTACGGAGTCAAACAAACCTATGGCTCTCACCCAGGTCAGTACTTTAGTGAAGATATCTTCTCGGGTCTCAACGCTTTTCTGACAGACGGATAACATAGTCAATTCTACCCTCTCAATCGACTTGTCGGAATCTTGGTCCCCCGCCAACGTTTCAATCAGGACGATACCGAAAGAACCATACGGTATGGATAGGCAAGCATTGTGGGAAAGGGCAGATAACGACTCATTCTATATATGGGGAGGACACACCGCCAACACCCTCTACTTGAAGGACGAATCGCTGTCTACTGGGTCGTGGAAGTTCCAAGCCGATAGTACTGGTGGTGGCCAGTGGTTGAAAGAGACCCCTGACAACCCCACAGAATTCACAGAGCTAGTGAGAAGTGAGGACGGAGCATTGGCCAGTACTCCTCACGGTGGCTTTTGGTTCGGGGGCTGGGCAGGAACTCGAACGAAGGTAAACATGACTAACGGCGAAGCGGACTTAGCTCCAGCTGGAGCTACTCCAGGTATGATTGTTTACGATTGGAATACCAAGCTGTGGTCGAATGAGACGACCGCTTTCAAGGCTGCGTTTCCTCCCTACGGGACAGTGAGAGGTGCAAGAGCACTATATGTCCCCGACTTTGGACCAAATGGCATAATCGTGCTCCTCGGTGGCTTCATGGCGACCTTGGACCCAATAGTAAGCGGAAGCGATAGCCTCCATCAATGGATGGAAATATCCAACGTTACGTTCATGGATCCAGTCTCCAAGAAATGGTACAGCCAAATGACTACAGGATCTGCTCCGACTAGACGACAGTGGTTCTGCCTGGTAGGACTCAGGAGCAAAACTACATATGAGATGTCAGTATGATGGAACAGTGTCTCGAGCCAGTCAAAGTATTAACAAAGACAGATTCTTGTTCGGCGGAACAGCTGGGTTCTCTAACAGAGCATACAGCGATGTCTTTGTATTAAGTCTACCAGGGTTTGTTTGGAGACAGGTGCAATTCGACGACGTATCTCCACGAACGGATCATCACTGCGCAGTAGTAGGAAATCGACAGATGATTGTTGTTGGTGGAAGAACCACAACCAAGAGTGTGGGTAATTTGGAAGGATGGGCTCTCCGAGATCCGTGGCCGCAAGGGCTTGGTTTGTTCGACTTGGTGGAGTGGACGTGGAAGGACGATTACAACGCTAGCGCTGGTGCTTATCGCAGCCATGAAGAAATTCAACGCTGGTATCGTGAGAAGTAAGTCTGCAGTCCTGAAGGACTAGGGTGAAAGCTAAATAATAGGTTTAGGGGTGTCGGTTCTGTGTCATGGTCATCGGAGGAAGTCAAGACTTTCTTCGTGCCGACAGCGAAGTCCACACCCATCCCCACAGCCATCCCAACAGTATTGCCTCCAGCTATGCCGAGGGCTACAGAAGCCTCGAGTAATACTATTGCAGGGGCCGCCATAGTTGGGATTATCTTAGCTGTTCTTGCATTTCTGGCAATCATGTGGATTGACGGCCATTCGGAGAGACCAATCTTCGTACCACCGCCTGTCGATGAAACGAGCTCAACGACCAACACTATGGATGTCCCACTTCAGACAAAGGAACTTGAAGCGGACCCTACTCCTTGTCTAGTAGAACCGAACTCGGACCCAAAGACTGTAACAGAGCTTCCAGTGGCCTCAGCGATCGATCACAGTCCTTATCAAGCCGAGCCGAGCAAGGATCCGACGCTCAGAACAGAGATTCCGGTGGCCTCGGTGGCCCCAGTGGTCGACATTTATTCTTACTACGATGACCCGAGTGTGGAACTGAAGGCTAGAACAGAGCTCCCCGTATCGGCGGCCGATTATCTTCCTTGCCCAGCCGAGCTGAATACGGATCCAACGGCCAGAACAGAACTTCCTATGAACCCGATGGTCGGAAATAAATCGAGCCTTCCCGTGGAGCTCGACGCTTTGTATAGTCCCGCCAATACTGTAATCAGGAATGTCCCAGATGGATCAAGGCATGATCGCGCCAAGCTTATCGAATGAACTGCTCAGTCGGCTTCTGGTCACCATTTGAAATAAGGAGACGTTTGGCAACGATTTGAGTTAAGAATTGAGATATTCGATTACAGTGAAGAGTGTGAAAAAAACACCTGTGACCTCAGCATATTGCTCGAAGCAGCTCCTCGTTGACATGTGCTATTTGCTTCGTGTTGTCACGCTGACATCAATGCCTCTCTTCTGATAATGGCTTGGCGACTTGTCATATTCATCCAGAAGACTCGCATATTCGTGTAGACTTTGACCGATCGTTCTCATGATCGGCCAGGCGCTATTGCATCTTTCAAACATCTTGGCGAATAACTTGATCACCAAGCGACCAAGAGTCTCCAAAGAGTGTGAGGTGTTGTCTTCCAGAGTACTCAGATCGTATCCGTCAATTGCTTCGACCGAAGCCAAAGCCTCGTTAACAACACACTCTATCCAACTTATTATCTGGCGTTCATTTACTTGGTCTCGCGTCAGTCTTGGCATCGGCATTTTCGTTGGATTATGTAACTTACTATCCAACTCTCCCGTATCCTGTGTTTCTGCGAGCATATACAGCCATTTACTGAGAAACACTGCCGCCTCAAAGGAACAGAAGCAGTGTTGCAGACTCCAGAAGAAAGCCTGGCAGCTAGCCAAGTAGTCGATACCGAGTTGCACAGGAATGTTCAATGCGTGAACCGCATGTAGAAGAGCGTAGACGAGCTGAGGCCCACGTTCTGGCGGCCGAGCATCCCAAGCATTGCCTGCAATGGTCTTTGGGTTTCCGGAACAAACCTCTTGCGGTCTTCTCGAAGCAAAATGCAGGCGTACATGAGCTAATCCAAGCAGAGACGTCGCTGTCCAAGAGAGAGACCCCTTGGTATGCCTAACGTCTAAAACGGACTCGGGAGCCTTGCACCATTGGTCACGCCACCGGTGTAGCGATGATTCGAATTTTGCAACCTCTTCGGGTGCGTACCCCGGAGATGCAGGATCCAGTGAGAGTTGTTTTGCGACTATGAGGCGCTGCAGGATCGCGTGTATCATCGCAAAGTTTCCAAAGGGTGAAGGAACTGGACATTCTTCCGTGCGAGGTTGGACCAAGTTGACAAACGCCTCTTGGAAGCGAACGAGCGCCGGACTCTTGCAACGAGCCTCTAGCCACAACGCAGCGCTAGGCGCCATCCATTCATCACAAGTTACTGGCAGCCACAAATCAATCTCATTCGCCAAGATGACCGGCGGAACGTTGAAGACCAGTGTTTGAAGATTCAAGAAGCAGAATGCGGCGAGCTTCGCCCTGCGATCTGACTCAGCTCGTGCCCAGGAATACCAGTCCAGGTCTTCGTCGGTGTGAGAGACATCATTTACGAGTCCGCTCTCTCGCAGACACCGCGCGAGGAGGCCTGGGTACTCGAGAGATTCTCGAACGATATAGGAGTCCTCTTGCCAGGTAGAATAGGTTGCCAACAACAAGATTGCCTTCATAGTGTCTAGGCGTGAGGCTGTAGTAGAGATATAAGCTTCTTCTCTTGGGAAGGCAAGAGAGTTAGACGGCCTGGATATTCCACATAATCCTCCAGGCTGGATCGCCAACTCTCCTGATTCTAGTCGATGCAAGATTATTGCCCTTCCAGCTCGGTACAATGCGGAAGCGTTGCGTGTCTCATATCGAAGTTGAGCACCGACGGCTAGGAGTGCCAGCACCAGCTCTGGAGACTCTCGATAATATTTCATGCAGAAGGTTGGCATATGCATGAAAGGATGGTGATCATTGTATCCGTCAATATACCCAGCAATGTATCTTGACAACGATAACCTGGAAGGAAGTTTAAATGATCCTAGCGCCGCAGCGTATGGGTTGAGATATTGAATGAATTGACTTCGTTGAGATTCGTTCACTTTCCAAGGTTGCCGCAAAGGTTTCAATTCATGAAAATCATCTAAGTTGTCGAGGAGACATTAAAACCATTGACTCATCAAGGGAATGAAGGATATAATCGCAACTTACCTTCACCAGTACCAGCATCTGGGATTGGATTCATGTTCCGCATCGGTGGGGGTTCATTCGACGCCAGTTCTTGACTTTCAGGAGTTGACTGATACCGACCCATGCTTGGAGCCGATGAAATGATATGTTCGGATTCCTGAAATTGCCCTGTGGCGAATCCTGCGGACGGGAAAAGATTGAGGCCGTGTTGGATGTCTAGGCCGACAGCGTCGAAGAACTCAGAGATGTCAAGCATAGCCTCCATTGGACTACTGGGCAGGTTTAGTAACTCAGTGTTATTGCCATAAGGGAACTGTTGCATGAGCTCTTGAGGAGCTGCGTCTTGGTTCCCCAAGTGCCCTAAAGCGTTCAATGTCATTTGGCTAGTGGCTTGCATGACTTCATGGTAGACTGGCCATGGGTTGAGTGCCGCCGAATTTTGGTCCTGGCCTGCACTCATTGTGGACGTCGCCAGTGGAGTAGCAGCATCCCCCGTAGCGTGGTAGAGTCGCTCGTGGCGGGTAAGTAGATCCCGCCTGGCAAAGGCTTGTCCACAATGACATTCATACGGCTTTTCTTTCGTGTCTGTGGAGCAGAATGATCAACATCGTTAGCAGACGCCCCATCGATACTAAAGCAACCTATACGACACGTACGCGTTCTCAGATGTCTTCTTAGATGCTCGCCTCGAGCGAAGGTGCGATGACACACATGGCAAGCTTTTGACATGTTGGCGCGATCTCTGTCAGGGCTATTTTGCAGCTACATAATGTCGCTTTGAAGAAAGGAGGAGTGGAAGCAGCACCACTTGGCTGTCGACTTGGGCAGTGAGAAGAGAGGAGTGCCCATGCATTGTCAGGCCATTTGTAATCACGTTGATTACCTATGCAATGATGTGCCATCGGCGCGTGTAGCTTGCTCATAATGTTAGATAAGCCCAGGTCCATCCGACCAAAGTACCAAAACCAAAGCGGACGACTCTTGTACTCCGAAGTCTGCCTCATTTCGGTGGGCGCAACCGCCATCAACAAAACATTAAATTTCAGGTGACATTAATATAACTCAACGATGTCTTTATGGGCACCGTGATGACATGATGATCTTGTGCAACATTGATGTGACGAGATTAGACTTCATGGGCGGCTTCGACACGAAGGGTCTCCGGGTTTACAAATGGTGGTGTCTCCAACCCCACCGACCTTCAATGGAATCGGGGCCATCGCCATTGAGTTGGGGTACCCCAACTGTTGAATCGGTGCATCTCGCTGGCTATTACCTTAGTAATACCAGGTGCAATTGCTCTGAAGTGTTTTACCGAGTAGACAGACTGAACATCTTACCATCTTTGAAGCCGTGGCTTTTTTATCTTTTACTTCGTCGTTCTTTGCGACGTGGATCTTGTCAAGTCGCCTAGAGCACTAGCTGTTCAGTGACAGGCGACTTTAAATTTTGGGTATTGTCAATAGCTCAGAATTTCCTCTCAATGAAGATGGATCTTAGACAAAGGTAAGCGAAACTTTCAATTCATAACTGTCCACCAGATGTACTCTCCTTCTACGTTCTATGGGCTTTCACGTTGCTTATAGGTAGTGACTACCTTTCGAAAAGCCTCTTTTGGTGCCCACGGTGGCATCACTTCCGACCTCAAAGGTAGCCGGTAGAAGCTATAATGCTTGACGATCGGCTTCTACCCACTTAGTTTATTGCATGATCTCTAAGTGCACCTACAAGACGGGTACTGAAACTCCTCTGATTTAAACTGCTCTTTTGGTAGAAAGTCCTGGTGGAAAGTCCTCTCATTCCCGACTGCCATAGCCCTGTCCAGCCGATGACAGTAGTCTCTGTCTCTCTTCTAAGGCATCCAACTCAGGCTTTTCTTCTGTGACGAAAGTGCGACCTTTGATAGCGACGAATGCCGTTAAAAGAGCCCCGATTATGGTGCCTGATGCGCCAAGCGTGATGTTTACAGGCGTGGGATCACCGTGTAGGGGACCGTGAGTAAGAGCATCCAGCCCAGATTGCGCGAAGTTTACCAGGCCTGAGACGCACACAATCGTACCGTAGATACGACCGAAAGTGGCGAAACCAAAGACTTTTGTTGCGTAGTCCCTTGAAACTTGATCAGCGCACGAACGTATGGCTCAAAAGACAGCAAGATTGAACTTACGAGATGGCCGAGTAGTATAGGGGGCGAAAGATGACGAATAAGACAACTGTAGCATAGCCCGCCCACGCGAAGGGTAGGCAATTGAGGAGGCCAATGGCAACGATTAGGGCAGTCAGCGCGCCAAAGGTTGCCGGTACACTGAGATTATTGAGGAGAATCCCAATGAATGGGGTGGAAAGCAGTCCACCGACAGGCAAGGCAATATCGAAGAAACGGTTGATGTCTTTGGCGTCGGCCTCAGAGCCCAACATCCATCGGTATTGCGCATGGACAGTCGCGATGAAGTAGTTCATCCTCAACATCTGAACGATCGTCAAAAGCAAGATGAGGATGAACCATGGACTCTGGATCTGCTGGTGGGCCGGAACACCATGCAAAACTCCCCAGACTCCACTGGCTTCCTGACGCTCCTCGTTTATCTTGACACGCTCTTCACGCTGCTCAGCATCGCCAGCGACTTCCTCAATTTGGCCAAGCTTTGACAACCGTCGATCGGTTCGGGCACTGCGTACTTTGCGCAATTGCCTTATGTCGTCAATTTCATCATCGGACTCATGTACATCGTGCGTCTCGTCTTGAGCTTTCTCAATCTTTTGTTCCAGCTGAGGAATTGAATGATAGGACCGGGCGGGCATGTACGCAAATTCGGCCAGAAGAATTAGCAATGGAACGGCGATGTAGGTGTAAAAGAACTTCTCAAGTGAGAGATTGCCTTCTGTCGCTTCATATGCCGCACGGTAGATTAGGAACACAGCAGCCGACGCGTCAAAGGCCCCGGTGACCAGTGCGATGATGTGTCCACTGTACTTGGGAAATGCGTTGGCGAGCTGGAAGCTGGAAACAAAGACAAAGGTTCCACCGAAGGCAAGCATGATGTTTCCAAGGAAGTACCCGTCAAAGTAGGCGAAGTTGCGTGAGACTGCCATGAGGATGCAGCCTAGGGTGAGGCATACGCAGGAGACGATCCAGCAAACTCGCCTACCATAGCGATCAAGGACAGAGCCGGCCAACAGCGAAGACACATTTGCTGTAATAGAGGCGGCGATGAAGAACAAGTTCAACCTGAGGTCTTGCTCGGTGCATGGAATGTAGTCGCCGTTATCCACCACGCCCGGGTCGTTGGCATCGCAAAGATCGTTGTAGACACCTTCGGCGATGAGAACAGGTTTGAGGGCCGCGAATCCGAAAACAATGCCCGCAGCTAGCCAACATGCCACTATGCTAGTCGCTACTTGTACTGCAAGGCGTTAGTTCCGAGGTTGGAAGATTCTGTAGAATCTTGACTGTGGATCTTACCCCATCGTCTGGTGTTAGAGACCTTGTAAGCAGCAATGGGCTTCTCGGCGCGTACGGTCTCAATAGGCGCAAAGCTCAGTCGTCTCCATTGCGGCTCATCACTACTACTCTCGGTGTTGGATGGGTTGAGTGTGCCGAAGATAGCCTCGCCATTGCCAGTTGATTCGATCTGTTCTGTGGGACGTTCGTAGTCAAAGCCTTCGGCCTGGGTGACGTGCTGGGCGAGAGACATTACCCGAGTATTGCTGAAGTAGCGATGCTTCGCGAAAGAGTATTGCGAATGGTCTAGGAACTTAGAAAATGGATACTTTTACGAGTAGGAGGAAGCCGAGAGAATAGTCTATAGGATAAATAGGGTGAAGGATTTTTTCTTCTCCAAAGGGTTCAAGAATCGAAGAGAATCCTCGCATTTCCATCGTATCACGTTACGACGTTGCGGCGAATTCTCCTGCCGTGCAACGTGCACGCGACCGTAGGATGCCGTGTCAGTGACGTAACAGAGAAGAGTTGAGGAAGGGTGGGAAGAGAAAGTTCGAGCTTTCCAGCAATTTCCAAATGCCGGGATACTCGGGCAAGGCGCCGGCTATCGGGGTGGGGCTTTGCCGGGGTTGACCCCAGCGACGTTGACGGCCCGGACCGTAAGCGGGGACTCGGCCCCGGTCCTGGCTTGCTAGCTGACTTTGCTGGCAGAACAGTTAGTTGTTCACCAGCATGGGCTCCTGATACTGGCGAGAACGGAAATGTTTGCGGGAGGTAAGCGGCAGCCAATGCCGTTAGGCAAACTCGATGTCGGCTCGTATCCGGGATTGGTGTAGGTTTGTCTACCTTACTCGACTCGGTAACCTGCAGGAAACCCCGCTGCTACTAAATTTACGGAAGTAGGACTATGCTGGAAGGAGAGATCATAGATTCATTAATGTTAAGTAGGATAAGTGTCATTGAAACGGCCAACAGCCGAAAATTGCTAGGGAGCAGGCGGAGAGGTACTAATATCGATATGCTCATATCAATAGGCGGAGTGATTTCGTGGATACGTACGTTTCCTGCAATGGGCACATTAAAGATCGTTCTGATTGTCAAGATGAAAAAGAGATGGTGAGCCCCAACACATCATCTAGAACGAACATTGAACAGCGGCGCCTTTCGAGAAGAGAAGTCTCTCGGGAAGACTGGAAGCCCATAACTCGATGTCTCCAAGTCTCCAACTTCATAGTGGGTCCAACCCCAACACTTGCATTTGGAGTTACCTATCCACTTTTTCGAATCTCTTGTGTTCCTAGTAAGTAAGACGAGAACATCTGTACGTGGTCTCAGTTGGAGCACTCGAAGTGAGTTCGATCATTGAAGGCCGAAAATTTGGCCGTCGGATGTGCAAGTTCAGGATCTCGCTTCCCCCGATCGACTACAAGCTTATGGGATCTCCAAGTCAGGCAGACTTTGCGCTGGCTGGAATCTCTCCGAGCACTACGTAATTTATCATCCGGATCTCTGGGCATTGTCATGTTATCGCGAGTCTAGGTACTTGATTGATCTTGAAAAGGAACTGCCTTGAACATCACCTAAGGTAGGCGTGAGAGAGATGTTTTCTACATAAGACAAGGCAAGAGTCCTCGAATCAGTACAGGAATTCCTACAGCAGCATCGGAACATCATCGTACCGACTATCTCAGCTATCACACGATTAAAACATTCATTGATCATGAAAGAAGCAATCTTTGACCGCAATCTCAAGGTTGAGATCCACGACATTCCGATTCCAATCCCAGGTCCCGGACAGATCTTGATCAAGACCGTCATCTCTGGGACTAATCCGAAAGACTGGAAGGTCCCTAAGATTTGGGCCCCGCAACTACCTCCCCTCAACCATGGAGATGATATTGCTGGATTTGTTAAAAGCATTGGTGAAGGTGTCCTCGGCTTCAAGGAGGGAGACCGGGTTGCGGCCTTCCACGAAATGAACACCCCACATGGAAGTTACGCTGAATACTCCATCGCTTCGGCTCAGTCGACCTTCCTGATCCCCGACAAGACCAGTTTCGAGGGTGAGTTACCGCACGTCATCTTGCTTGAAGCTAAGTTTGTGCTAACACATCATGATTCAGAGGCGGCCACAATTCCACTCGCTGCCATGACCGCTGCTCTTGCTTTATACCAAAAGCTCGATTTGCCGCTTCCTTGGAATCCAGCCAAGACAGGTTTACCTCTTCTGGTCAACGGCGGTGCAACAGCTGTTGGTGCCTTTGCCATCAAGCTCGCGGCCCTCTCCAACATTCATCCCATTATCGCGGTCGCCGGGAGTGGTAGTCCATACGTGGAAACCTTGGTCAATAGGCAGAAAGGCGATGTAGTCATCGACTACCGCAAGGGTGAAAACCACGTTCTCGGGCAAATACGTCTGGCTGCCGGGGGACACCCCATCTTCAATGCTCTGGATGGAGTGTCCGAAGAAGGGACAGTCCGGACCGTTGCCAAGGCCCTGGCTCCTGGCGGTAAGATCTCAGTTTTTCTGCAGACCTCCCCAAGCGATGTTAAGGCCGAGGTTTTGTACACCATGGTCGGCACTGTTCATAGCTCCAATGGAATTCTAGGTTCTCCCTTGGGCGACAAGGAGTTTGGGTCCATGTTCTATCGCTTCTTCGGGCTGGGATTGGAGGAAGGCTGGTTCAATGGCCATCCTTATGAGGTTCTTCCCGAAGGCCTTGGCTCTTTGGACAAAGCACTTAAAGACCTCGAAGCTGGCAAAGTATCGGCTAAGAAGTATCTTCTTCGCATCGAAGACACCAAGTGAAGCCCCGCTAGGGCGGTGATAGCTCATGGGCTCAGGGCAGTGACCACGGCCAGACAAGGTTGGGAAAGTGATTTAGCGGGGTTTTTAACCATGTAAACTCGGTGATAGAAAATAGAAACATCATCGTTCTGTCATCGTAAACGATAGTTACAATTGAATGAGAAAAGGTATGATACTATCATAGATGAATGATTAATCCTGACCTGACGTAGCACCGATACCCTTGCCCTTCGCGAACTTCTCGTCCCATTCCTCGTTGATATCACTGTAATCTTCTGGCCCATAAGGCGAGTACCACTCGGCCATAAATCCTCTCTTTCGGTGATGGGCGAGACCAAGGTCACTCAGCAACAGGTCTAGGTAAGGCACAGCATCAAACACGAAGCTCGGGCACTTATTGGAGCCCCAATCTGTAGGGTAACGCCAATTACCGAAGCGGTTCATTAAGATCGTGTTGTATTGCAACTTTTGCATCGCCGTGTCGTCACCGACTGCCTTCGCAGGATCTCTGGCAAGAAGACCTGAAAAGTACGCACTGATCCACAGGCCTTGAACATGGGCCGTGATGACGTTACTAAAGTTGCCAACCATGCCGATGAAAGCTGTGTCACGTGGGCGTAAGAAGCGTTCTGATGGCGGGACGATGAAGTGATGAAGCATGTACGGGGTAAGGGTTCGGTAAGGAGTCACTGCGTCGTCGCTGTCGATGCCCTTTTGATCGGTCAGGGGCACGTAGTCTTTGTTCCATACCGGCTGATCCTTGAGCCTTGGAAAGCGCGCCAGGATCTCCTTGTCGGCTAGGTCAACAAGATCGGCCTGACCAGCAAGATCTTCTCGAGGCGCGTTGTTGATAGGCGCGTGTGGTATACCGAGCTCCGTCTCGATACCCTCTGGGAGGAACTTGATCGGTGGAACGTGTTTCCAGCCGGTGTGAGCTAGCAGAACATCGGCAGAGAACTTGGTTCCATCGGATAGATGAACCGTTCCAGAACTGAGGTGGTCGATCTCCCCGAGATGTACTTTGACCTTGCCTTCTTTGACCAAGTCAAAGAAGTTGGTGTCATAGTTGAGAATGCTGAAGCTGGTGCCTGTGAACATGGCCTCTGTCCACGGCTTTAACTTTGCCGTGTCTGGATGGGAGTCGTATGCGTTAAGCGTCATCACATCGCCTCCGAGCACTTTCCAGAAAGTATCGACAATTGTTCTCCCAATGGCAGTACCATGGAGAAAGTGACGCGTCTCAATGTAGCCATCAGCATCGCCCCACAAACAAGGGCTGAACCAGGTCAACATTCGTGTGTCTAGGGTAGTTTGAGGTATCGTTAGCTCAGAACATGCTGAGAGAGAGAAGCAGAGATAAACTGACTAGCAAGCTTTTCCAACCACTTGTTGAGTGGAGTGACATAAGGGGGTGCCATCCAGCAAGGACCATGTCCCGTCGCTATTATTGTATGAGTTGGTGTCTATATCTCCGCCTGAAGTAGACTTACAGCGGATGACCCAATTCACCTTCACGCCAGCAGTTGCATACGAATAAACGGCATCCCATGCAAACTTCGTGCCACCAAAGATTGTCACGGTATTGGCCGTCTCCAGAGTATCCGCATTCTGCTGGAAGTACTTGCCGTGAAAGATGCGACCGCCGAAAGACTCTTGACCATCGAAATGGGGCAACCATGGTTCCGACGTCAAGCCAGTCGCAATGATCAGACGTCGAGCAAACACTCGGATCTCTCCATTTTGAGAGTTCGCAACTGTCAGGAACCAGCCACCTTCACTGGTTTCTTGATGTTCTGCCACAATGACCTTGTGGCAGGATCGGATCTTGTCGGTAATGCCAAACTTGTCGGCATATGCATTGAGATAGATGCTGATAGTTTCGCCTGGAATATGCTGCCCTGGCTTGATGTTGAATCTCTTACTGTCCATGGGAAAGTCAGGGTATTCATAAGTTCCCAGCATGTTGTTGCTTTTCAAACCCGGGTATAAGCGTTCTTTTGCCCAAGTGCCACCGAGCGTGGGCTGGGAGTCGAAGACAACCAGCGAAGACTCTGGCTGCGTGCAGTGATACTGCTTTGCGGCGGCCAGGCCATACCATCCTGCAATGCCATGTTAGTCTATGGAATTGTGCCACTCCATTGTATCCCGACGAGAAGATTATCTGTATGGAGACATGTAAACCCGAAGGCCTGGGATAGGTTACCTGCGCCAACCACAATGCAGTCAAACTTCTCCATCTCGTCAGTAGTGTATATGAATCTGAGAGACTTTTTTGATCAATGCCGAAAAAATCGGAGACGCGCCGGGAAAGTAAACTTGATGAACCTCTGCTTAAGGCACGACTCAGGAGCGACTAACGGAATGTAGTCCGCCAACGGCCGCCAAATTAGAATGAGACGACAACGGGATGGTTCCCCGGGATCCCATGTCCTGCCGATCTTCTTTGTTTGGAAGGTGATACTACGTGCGAAAATACCCAGTTTGCGAGGGTTTTCCAGATTGAGAAGTGATGGCAGGGTTAGGAGCCCCTAACTCTGTGTTTGAGTGCAGGCTTGGCTGTAAAAGTGTTTATTTAACTCTGAAGAACCAACCCCGGGTCCACTTCCAACGGTCGACAACTGCGATGCATATTGGTTTACCAATTTCCTGTAGGGTTGCATTCGGGATTACGTATAACAGTGGCCGACTACAAATGGTGTTAGTCGGGGAAGTCGGGAATTCCTCCAGGTCCCCCTCGGCTGCATTCGTGATTGGATGTTCTGCTCGGGGCTACTCGTACCTGCAACGGTTTATGGATCAGGAGCTGTCAAAATATTGAACCAACCAGACGTTGGTCCTGACGAACTCTTATGGACAAGGGCTTACATACGTGCGCGCCAAAAGTTGTGCCATGTTCAATGCTTGGATGCTACCATTTGTACAGACACACGCCATGAACGAGTCATCCGTTGACCGAAGGGTTCGGATGACAGAATACCCCTGTTCATCGACATGCAGTTGGCCGACTCGGCGTAGCATCAAGGAATTATGTCGCATATACGGAGTATGCAATCTTCTAAACCGCAGCAAGTCCGAACTTCGGTTGCCGGTCATAAAACGAGTCTCTTGTCTCGTCCCACACACGGCGCCTGTCTTACTTCTAGGTCCCTGAGAGCAGGGAGGGCAGGGTGATAATCTTCAGTCCTTCAAAACTCTCTCAAGTTCAGGGTTACACTGAACCGTTTGTTAGCTTGACTGAAAACTTCAATGGCATGATGCTCAAATGCGCGATGAATCGTTGGCAGCTGCAAATGGCAAAGATCGCGCCATGGATGTAACGGCAAACCAACATCGTAATGATGTGACAAAGCAAGACAGCTTGGTATGCCGAAGAATGCTTTGCCATTTACCGCGTCCTCGGGTGCCCCAATCCGCGGGTAGCACAGTCAGAGCATTGTTGAAAGAATGCAAACGAAGTTCTTGCTTCTTTCTTTTTCGGTGTCCCGGGGATTCATGCCAATAGTCAATCAAGAGAATCAGGTTTTGTTTGCTGAGCACCAATTCCCACCAAGTCAAATTGAATCTGTTGACTGCAGGCACATTTTCATGTTTGTATCGTTTGGACAATCAAGAACCTGCCACCGCGTTTCCCTCGCTCACCAAGCACGTGGGCCTTGAAAACGCTTCGGACTCGCGATTTCATCCGCTGCCCTATCCGGCACATGTGATCAACGTTGACGGAACCTCAAACATTCTCCTGGTGGCACAGCTGGAGAGTATCAGCGAGGATGGAGCTCAACCACTACCATGGGTGTGGATCGGCGCCGGTCTTTCGGGCTTGGCGAGTGTCGATCGAATCGAGTAAGGGCTCCGTCCAGAATGGGGGTTCTGGCGAAAGATTATACAAAGTAGGTACCCCGGGAACCTGCATGTCTTTCCGGGCCCCTCCTGAATTTTCTGGCCGGTTCCTCTCGTTTACTTTGTTGTTTGCATCTCATCTCTTTCGCGTCTTCTTTTTACAGCACCCGACTCCGGTATGTCGTCACCAGCCGCCATGGACCCCGCCGCGGCGGAAGCGGCTGCTGCTGCTGCTCAAGCAGCTATGCAATCATTCACAATAGAGGCGTGGACCCTCTTGATAGTCGGCATTCTTTTTACTATGTTAAGGACCTACGCTAGGGTCAGGTCTGTAGGCTTCAAAGGTCTTCAAGCGGATGACTATCTTGTTTGGATCGGTGCGGTCAGTCCTTCAGGCTTTGCCCGCATACGGACCTTAAAAGTTGACATCTTTTGGTGCTTACAGATATTCTATGCCATTGAGACTGCGCTGGCGCATTCTGTCGGGGCTGTCGCGAAGGGTATGGCGAATAATGCCATGACGGATGAGCAACGAGCAGCTCTATCCCCAGACAGCGAGGAGTATCAACTGAGGTAAGAATATCGCATTCTTGATAAGTCGTCTTACTTATCTAGAATTACTCCAGGGTGGTCGGCTCCATTATTCAGCTATGTGGATGGTCAAGTTACTCGGTCTTATTGTGGTCGCTCAAGGCATCACTGCTGGTGTTCTATTTACGGCTGACTGTAAGTGTGCAACTCGGATCATCCGTTCAACTCCGCCGGTATTGACTATTCAAGGCCGGCCTGGGTCGTGGCTACCAGCTTCGCATCTACTGTGGTTTCGGGTTTCTAGTCATCAGTTGGATCGTCGTCATCATGAATCTCTTCCTCGCTTGTCGCCCCTTTCACAAGAACTGGCAGATCAATCCTGACCCTGGGAGTAAGATTTCTCTCGAGCCACATTTTGGTGCAAGGAACCTATACTGACATGACCATATCACAGATGTTTGCCAACCGGCCATTTCCAACCAAGTTGTTTGGGTTTACTTGGCGTTCAATGTGTCTACGGATCTTTACCTCTTGTCTATCCCTTTGCCGATGCTGTGGCAAGCAAGACTCAAACCTATCAAGAAATGGGGTTTGCTGTTTCTCTTTAGCGGTGGACTGTTTGTTGTTGTCTGCGCAACCCTGCGTTGTATCTTGATTGTCACAGTGAGTATCCCTATTTACTGTTCCACCTGAACTCTTACTTATCTTTTACTACCCAGGACCCTCAGAACGGTGCACAGCTCGCCGGATCATGGGCTGTTCGTGAGACATTCGTCGCCGTCATCACCGCCAACCTGCCTATGGTGTTCTCGATCATCAAGTTATGGCTGGGGCCCGTCTTCGGCTCTCTTCTTACTTCGCTCCGATCATCCCAAAAGCTTACCGATGCGACACCGAAAGAAATACGCACTTTCGGGGCCGGTAGCAACCAAAGCTGGCGGGGTCGCGGACCCCCTTCAGCATATCCAATCACCAATATCACCTTCAACGAGAGTGAAGAGCGCATGGTGAACGAGTACAAGATGCAAGACGTCAAGACCTGGGGTGATCCCCATGCCGATAGTACTAGCGGAACCACGAGATCAAACAGCGTCCGAAGAAGTCACAGCAATCGGCGGAAGAATACTGATATCCGAAAGGATGTAGAAGTCGCCATCACTACAGAGTACATGCCGCCGGCGAAAGACGCTGAGGGCAATGTCAAGGCTCTGTCGCCAAGAACCTTCACCTTTGCCAGAGGGCCGAAGAGACAATCTGTGAATAATCCTGGCAATCAGATATGATGGATGGCGATCCAAAGGAATGATAATGTTGAAGCGGATATCGTAGCTAATTCCCTATGTAAAAATGTTATACCCTAATCACCCGAGTATGAGTTCATGGCCAATGAAAAGTTTGTTGATTTAGGCATCTGTATTGGAAGTAGGGACCGGGTACTATTTGCTGTAAAGGTGCATGGCGTGCAGAATGTGGAAGCCTTGACTAGGCATCTATCAATGTAGCATACCTGATCCGTACCCCCCTTACCTTATCTCAATACCCAAAGCTTCCGTACAAGTTTCCAAGATGAAAGATTTTGTTGTTTCACCGCAATATTTGCAAGTCGTCTGCCTGGTTGCTTGGGCGACAGAATCCAGGCAGCGACTTTTGGAGGCCATAGTGCTCCTCACCCCTCGTTTCCCTCCTGGATTCAGCACACCAGCACAGAAGACCCACTGAGACGAGATGCGAACATTTTAACGACGAGTGAAGAAGACTGAACTTCACGAGATATAAGTCCCAGAGTCTCAAATACAATGTGAAATATTCTTAAAGTCAGAGAGTTCCATTGGGAATTCTTCTTATTTTACAGTACACGATTGACGCTGCACATTAATCGTCATGGATGAATATCACATCAAACATACGTCCTGGTACCAGGCCTCCGTTGAGGCCTTCAGCGCCAAAGTAGCCAAGAAAGACTTGGCCGGTGCACAGGATCCGAACACCACCTCGAACCCGGACATGATCGTGGCAGCTCGACTTCGGCCAATTTTGGAGGATGAAGCGTCCGCAGGCCTTATCCGTGGCGTCTTCTCGAGGCCCAACAACAACGGCGCCGTAGACATCCACCAAATCCGAAAGCACATCAAGCCCCTGGGACCTCCCACGCTTACGGTAAGCAACGACTTGCTCCCCGCAGCTTCAGACATCGTGATCTAAATTGACCACGTTTCGACAGACAACTTCAGTACAGCTCGATAAAGCCTATGGCCCAGATGATACATCTGAGCAGATTTACCGAGATCTGGTTGAGCCTTTGGTTCCTTGGGCATGGAGCGGCGGCGTCAGCACCGTGTTCGCCTATGGCCAGACTGGCTCTGGCAAAACCTTCACAGTCAGCGAGATTGAGCAGCTGGTCGCAAAGTCTCTCATGAGCGGCGGTTTGGAGGGAGAGCGGAAAGTGTATGCGTGCATCATTGAGCTGGCTGGCAACTCTTCTTTTGGTATGTCGAATTACATCTCCCTTTACTTATTTCGCCTAATATGATGCTCTAGACCTCCTGAACTCTCGGAAACCAATCTCCGTTTTGGAAGATTCTTTCGGTGTCACACAGCTTGCCGGTGCCCTGGAACACGAAATCACCGAAGCAGCCGCCCTGCTTGAGCTCATAGAAAAGGCAGCAACCTTCCGCCGCACGGCGTCAACGTTCAAGAATGACGCATCATCTCGCTCTCACGCCATTTGTCGCATCCGTATCGAAAGTCCCATACCGACAGCCGAAGACGGACTCCTCTACCTTATCGACCTGGCAGGCTCAGAAGCCGCCCGGGACATTGCCAATCACACACCCGACCGCATGAAAGAGGCCCGGGAGATCAACACCAGCCTCTCGGTGCTGAAGGACTGTATCAGGGGCAGAGCAACTGTCGATGTGGCTTCTCTGACGGGCAAGACAAAGAGCCCGACGTATATACCATTCCGGCAGAGTTCCCTCACCAAGATTCTGAAGCACGTTTTTGATCCCGTGGGGAGACGTAGCTGCAAGACTGTCGTGCTTGCCTGCGTCAATCCCAGTCTTCCAGATGCTGGCGCTGGCAAAAACACCTTGAAATATGCCGAGATGTTGCGGGTGTTGCTACCCAAGGCCAAGGCTCAGTCCTATGACCCCGAGATGCCTGCGACTTGGGACAATGAACGGTTAAAGACCTGGATCGATGCCAACGTGAGTTCATTCTCGAGACCGACCACTAAAAAAAGCTGACCTGTTGCAGTCTGGAAACCCTGCCATTTCTGGCGAGCTCGTCGCGCCCACCGAGACTGGTTCGCTGCTCCTCCGCCTCCCCGCGCCCGAATTCCTCGCCCGCTGTTTGAAGAGTCCAGGAGTCGATGAAGATCAAGCTCGCGCCTTTCACGCCAAATTCTGGCGTTTGCATATCGATTCGCAAAAGTCGGCCGGGAAGAAGACGGAAAGCAAGAGCGAAGCGGAGCCTGCCAAGGGGAAGGGCCGTAAGACAGCCATGAACCAGGAAATGCTGTCCTCTAGCGTAGACCCGGATGCCAAGGCAAATGACGTCCCTTTCAAAGAGCGCATACGACCTGGAATGGTAGTGCGCTGGAGTCCACCTTCGACGTTTCCCATGGGCCTTCCTGGGCTGAACATGCTTGTCATTCTATGTCCTCAATTGGCTGTCGGACCAACTGTGAGGGATCTGACTGGTGACTTGGTCAACAGGTCAGGCTTTACTTCGACGAGGGGAACCAAGTATCTCTGCGCAATGGTCCTCCCTGGCTTCATGGCTGAATCATATGAGCTGAGCATGTGGCGTCAGGTAGTGGTAGATGTGGAACAGATGGAAGCAGAGGTTCTTCTAGAGTATGATTCGGGAACCAGATATTATCACATTACCTTGTGATTAAATCAATCACATGTTTTTGGATCTTCCAGCTAATGATGGCCAATTACCACTACCGCTCTCTTTTCTAGTAATACATTTGACTCTGCATGACACTTGCCAAATACGTTGTCTGCCGCAGACGATAATCATCCACTTCGATGAATGACATAGACCATGGATCGCTATTAGCGTTGAAAACGAAATTAGAGCCGGTCTTGTTCGACTTCTCGGCAGTCCACGCCGGCCACATAGGGGTATTGGGGACTGAAATGAATTGCGTTAGCAGATGATCAGGGTTTGCAAGTGAGGAAGAAGCCTAGTATACCTCCATGATTATTCGGGTTGAGATCCGATACGAAAGACGCCCATGTCCTACCCATGAGCTTTGATGCCGTCGCAAACTGTAACTCGCCAAGGGTTTCTTCGTCAAGAGCGTCGAATATGAAAGAGATATCCATGGAATGGTGAGATCCCAGGCGAGGAGTGGTGCTTGGAGGCAACAGGTTGACACGAGCTGAATAGGCTTCCGCGCCAGCAGCGGCCCAGGCCTTCAGCGTCATACGCCTGGAAGTAGTCTCAACGACATCAGTATGGAACTCGACTCCGCGTTTCCACTGAGATCCGTACAGCTGATTGTCTTCAGCAGTCGGACTGTACCCGGCCGGAAGCCCAGTACCGTTGGTGTTGGGATACAGTCGCTCAATAGCAGAGACAGTTGAGCCATCTGGACCCCCTGCTGCGACCAGAGCCCTAAAGTCGTCATCCGTGTCCAACTTTCCGCCAAACATAAAGGCGGTTGCCTCGTCGGTGGTGGCGGAGTACATGATTGGCACATGGACGAAATGGCCCTTTTCGAGAGACGCAATTGGCCCGTCTTGGAGGAAATCGCCATCGACCTGAGTCAGCCAAGGACCAAGACCTGTGCCCGAGAACACCGGCGTGGCGCTCACGTTCAGGGCGGCGGAAATGACCCTTACGGGCAAGTTGCGAAGACATTCGAGCGGACTGGCTGCTTCGGAGCAAGAAGTCGTTTCTGTCAGGTTCCGGTAGAGATTTCGGGTGTAGGCAGCTGGGTCCTTCACGTTATAGGGCCACTTCTCGGCCATGCCGCCGCTCTGCATGATCGCGCCTTGGAACAGGCCGTCATCTCTGCCTCCGTAGGCAATGAGTTGTTGGCCGACAGACAAGCCTCCGGCGCTCTGACCAAAAATTGTAACACGGCGCGGGTCGCCGCCGAAGAAGGCAATGTTTTCTTGGATCCAGTGGAGGGCCAGGCGCTGGTCCCGCAGACCGTTGTTGGCGCTGCCGTTGGCTTTCACCCCGTCAGACCCCCAGAGGAACCCAAACGCCGAAAGTCTGTGATTGATGGAAACGGCTATGAGAGGCTTCTGTGCTGCAGAGGCCTGGTTCACAAAGTTTGTGAGGTTGTTATCTCTGGACGAACCTGCGTATAGGCCGCCGCTACGGTGGCAAATTAGTTCATCATTGTTCAGACAAGAGTGTTGTGGGATATCATTAAACTCACCCATGAATCCACACAGCGACAGGAAGGAGTCCGGTACTGTCGAAGCTGCTCGGGCGGATGACGTTGAGTGACAGACAGTCTTCAGACATTGGGTGGCTAGGAGGAGCCTAGAGGTTTGGTTAGTACCAATGACTCAAGCCGAGAGGTTGGCAGACAGGTCTGCGCTCACGATGTATTGCATGCAAATGTCTCCATACTCTGTCGCAGGGCGAGTGCCATTCCACGTTGAGTCGATGCTTTGAGGTGCCTTGAAGCGGAGGTTGCCAGTAGGAGGTTGTGCATATGGAACGCCAAGGAAAACATCCTGCTCATAGCTGGGAAGAGACAAGCCCTCATAGGAGCCGTTCAACACATTCACCGTTGGTCCTGCAGAAACATCATGAGCGAGCAGAAGGATAATCGACAGAGCCGCCAGAAAGCCAACTCCAGAGTGCATCATGATGAAGGCCAAGCGCCGGTCATGAGACTAACAGCAGAGCATACACTGCAAGCCCAGTCAAAGCGTGCTTCCAAGTCCTGTAGGTTGACACTAGTGCCCGCGCCCTCTCAAAAGCACCTCGCCTTGGCTCACTGACGTCTTATAGCAGACAGCGTCCGTATTGATGTGACTCGAGCCATTTACCCGATATTCTGATGACGAGGGCCAGGCTTCCGATGATAAGGCACCAGTAATATGTCGATAAGGTCCACATTGCCGCGCGGGGCTTGGTGACATTGCGGGGACCGGTGACAGACAGCCGATCATGGATGGGAATGGAGAAATCGGCACTTTTGTTGGGCATGGTAGTTGATAGCTAATCAGATGATAACATATTGGTAATTCCTGGGATCTAGAAAGCCACACATCGACTGCCTCTTGAGCGGATACAACCAGCGATGTGAACGTTGTGGAGGATCCTCGATTCCGACGTCGTCATCGCACCAAGCGAAGATGAGGGAAACGAAAGCCTTCGAGGGCCAAATTCGTATTCTCTCGTCAGCTCTCATGTCGCAAAGATCTGTCGTGGGACAGACCGTAGATGGTCCAAAACTGAATGCATCAGAACCTGTCTCCGTCAGCTTTTGGCTTCTAGCCCCCACCGACACCACAAGGCAGCTGTGATTCGTGCGAACATCGCAGCGAGCTGAAGATGAATCAATGTAGATTGGTGGCGATGCGGCAAGTCTATGCGCTCTCTATACAAAAGGCTCCTCCATGATGATTATGCGCTGCTCTGGATTTCAATCCAACTCTCTTGAATCCGGTAAATCAATATCGACAAGTCGTTGGGTTTCCCTTCATCTATCGCGACCTAATCTCTCTTCATCGTCTTCCGTAAGCTCGTACGCAGGTCGGAAGCCCGCACCGTTCTGTCCTTCAGTCTTCAGCTGAGGGTTGGGATGAGTATCTTGCGTTCCGCCTAAACTCGTGTAGCCCTTGAAGATGTCAGTCACCCAATGTTGGGTTCTCTGAACCAATCATCTTACCTGATCATATAGAGGACAGTATGGTATTTCTAAATGTCGGATGAACTAGAGTTCGGTCAGTATCCTTATAACAGTAACAATTAAGGCCCATAACGCCACTGTAGCAAAGGCCCGGCATAATGTGTCAACTCACTGCCCAAATTTCGGCTGCGTAGAAGTGTCAGCAAGCAATTACACAACAACATGACAGGGGTGGTTACGAACCATAATGCCAGTCGATCACAGGATGCACCCGCATAAAGGCAGGCCACCCGGAGTCCGTGGGGTCAAAATCTGTCAACTTCTCGCCGTGGGGGTCTGTCCTCCTCGTCCCTACGAAGATGGCTTTTACGGTTGGTCTGTCTGCTAGGTATGCCTCGAGTCCATCTTTCATTGACATGGCATATCGTTTTACGTCTAAATGGTATTCGGCGCTGGTGGTTTCGACAAAATCGTCAACTTCGGCGAATGGGTGCTTCGATACGATGTACACTGCCTGAAATTCAGGAGGGAAGGAAGTCGTGCCGTTCGACCCGTTCGTTTGGGAGGCTTTCGGGAGAGAAGGGTATCGACGTGCTAGGGCGGCGAGGAGTATGATCAGGAGTACGAGGCCTGTCAAAGTGGTATGTCAGCATCATACGCCAGGCTAGGACAAATGACGGTATGCGACAGTAAATGCGGTGCCATGTCTCGATCCGAAAGATTCGCAACGTCGCAGGGAACATGTCGAGAATGCAAGATGTGAGCACGTACAGTCTTTTCCTCCATTGTAGGAGATTGAAATCTGTTCCAGGCTGCCTCGGCGCATTAGCAACCCATGCGGACACAATTAAGAGCTGACGTGGCGTGTCACGCATCACGCACCTGTATCTTGCCAACGCCTCGTCAACGACCCCCATTGACGCGCGCAGCTGCTTTTGAACATTGCGCAGAACATCCGTCGTCTGGTCATCCGCTAAGAAAGCGTCGACCTTATCCTTCAGCTCTTGGCACACTTCCTGGAAACTCCGCGGGGACGACTCGGATGAGTGGGGTTTGGCGGGGTAACCGTTGGCAGCCGCGGCAGTGTGCTCGCCGTTCCCGTTTGACATTGTGCGGATGGCTTCGAGACTGCTTAGATCGGCGATTGTGGAATACCAGGGAGATGAAGAGTGTCGTCAAGAGCCAATGTGGCAGAGGGACAGGCGTACGGGCGGGAGGAGTGGAATAGGGCGGAAAGTTATCGACTTCGGTGTCCTGTCGGAGACGGCGATGGCGGGGACGTGCGGGCGGGCGACACTTGCCATTTTGCCGGCTTATCTAAGACCTCCAATGCCTCGGACTGCCCACCGCCTTCTATTGGAGGTTTAGCGCAGCACGTGCAGATCAACTTATCAGGTCTAGCGGCCCGCCCGGAACCGAGACCCCGAAAAACGCAGGTGCGCCGAGGCCACATGTTCCTGACTCGGTAGCTTTCTTCAGGGTCCACTTGGCCCACCGTGTCCACCTCGGACTTGCCCTTCTCATTCTGGAAACAATATGGAAGGAACCCTGATGCCTGCCACCTATCACCATTCCTTCTTCTTCCATTGTAACCTGTGTCCTTCAATTTGATGTTATTCACAAGTTGCTACTGCATCACTTTTCAAAGACTTGTTGCTCTGGCTCTGTTCTGCTACCCTGGTATGACTGCTTTGATCTAATGATCCCCAACGCCTTGCTAAACAAACCGGCCCCCCTATTCTCTCCATCATTAGCGCCACTCTCCTCACTGCTCGTTGGATGATCCTGATAACGGCCGGGACCGAGGAAGAAGCCTTGCAGGGCTGGTATAAGACCTCGGAGGCGGGCTCAATGGTGTGACGAGCTCTTCATCTAGCGGCCCAAACACGTCAGATCCATCATCCGACTCTCCAGCCGGCATCGCTGGAGTGATGTCTGTCACAATAGTCAACCCATGAATGTTCCCCTTGTGGTTGTAGGGCGCTTCTGGTGGCATTTCCGGCTCCATGTTCGCCTCAAAGCCCATCTCCATGTCAACATCAAGATCCATCGCCGTTGTATTTTGGATGCTTTGCTGACTGTGGCTCCCGAATGTTCCCCCATTGATCCGCTTGTGAGATAGTTTCGCCTCAGCGCTTGCTTCAGATCGTTGTCGGTTGTAATATTGCGAGCAAGTAGATCTCGGAGACCGAAGCAGAGGCCGAAGTGTCGGTATGCAAGCGCAAATCACGGCGCAGCAGAGCTCAACCTCGGACCAGATCAGGGATGGAATCACATCCCACGTCACATCAGCTGTGAATACATGAGTAAGAGTAGACATCCTGACAACAGAGATGGCCGTCGTGCTGAAATCAAAGAATCAGTAAGAGCAATGCTTCATCGGAACATTAATCACGAACTCACATGAATCCAACGCCAAATGTAACAATCAGCGCAGCCTTTTGAGCTCGTTTCAAATTCAAGCTGCTCAAAAGCGGAATCGGCATGAAGAATATGATCATGTCGGTCACCAAGTGAACTGCAGCTGTTGCCATCCACCACGCCCCCTGGTCGTAACGCTCAAACTCGAAGGTGTCGCCTCTCCAACCTGGTGCGCTGATAACGACGGATGACACCACTACGGCAATACCAAACACCGCAATAAAGCCTAGCATTACGTCGCAAACAAGACAAAACGTGGGATGAGCAAATACTCGTCGGTACAAAAGGAGTAAAGCTATCTTCACGAAAATGAAGGTAATGTGGTATGATAAAGTTGCAGCGATCGTTGCCTGTAGCGAGTGTTAGCATGGCAGATTCCTAAATTCATATTCACAATCTACAAGAACCAACTCACCCTGCGACCAGTCTGCTGTACTTCAATGGGAACTGTCCAGACATGCATCCCAAGCCCAAATATGGTGCCTTTCCAATCGTTAGTCAAAGTCTTCTCCCTCGTGTTGTCATGGATTCAAGAAACTCACATATCGAAAAGACAAGACCAGTGAGTACTGTCAAAGCCTAGTACAGCTTAATTAGCGTCTGGCTTTTCCAATACTCTGGAATTCAGAGTCTGATAGGACGCAAGTGCTTAGGTATGAGACGACGAGGAGAGTGTCGTCCAAACCCCATTTCTTCAACACCACGGCCCTCACATAGACACGTAGGGCGACAAAAATCAATGCAATTCCGAGAAACCCTGCAGTCATGCCAATGAGCAATGGAGCTCTTGTGGCGTCCGTGTATGGCGGGGTTGGATCCCCTCGTGTGAAGCTTTCATTGTGCATGGCGACTTCTTGTCAATTCTCCCGTCCCTATCGATGGAGCTTCTGTAACGGACGGCCTTCGAATAGACGTGGTTTTCCAGAACTTTGGACTCGGATGGCTTTCGAGGTCGACATTGAACACGAAACACTGGATCAATTCGTCAAGTCGTTGCGGAAACTGGAAACTAAATGCCAGGGTGCCACGGGACACATGGCCCGGGATCTCGCACGTTAAAGACAATGGAATGTAGAGAGATTCATGGAACGCCAAAAGGTAGACACTAACAATGAAAGCTTGCCATGTCCGGCGATCCTGAACTACCGAGGAAACAACATCTCAAGTATCATCACCGCATGCGGTCACGCCACGATGTTCTTCAGCCGCCACAACGCAGACGGCTGGGATCCTTAAAATCCACAGGCCCAGAGCCGACTCCTTGCGACCACAATTCGGGGCCAATGTGTGTGGATGAACAGTTAGCCATTGATGCCGTAGGCTTACATGGCGATTTCAGGCGACCTATTGGGGGCGGCTATAGACATCGAACGCCACACTTTTGCTCCCATTGAAGAATTTGGCTAATCTATGGCCTATTGTTTCGGACTTTTCGTTGGGACTGGAAACGAGGGAGCACAAAGCCACCGGCGCACTTCCCCGAGCTCTTTCGGCGAGTGTTACAGGCATTAGTCGAGTGTTGTAGAGGATCTGCGCTTCCGGTAAACCGGATACGATTCACTACCAATCAGCCCGTGTGTCCTGCACGCACTCGCGGTACTATCCGCTGCAAGAAGACAACCTCCAGGCTGGAAAAGCCCGAGGCGGGGAGCCTTCAAGCCACATGTATTGATTCTTTCACGTGCAAATCTTCCACCGTGGCAAACCTTCCATGTTGCCGTGCAGACCTGTTGAATCATGAGTCTTAAAGCATTCGGAGCTCTCATGTTTGTGGTCTTTGCTGGTAACCTTTCGGGCTAAAACAGTTGGTTTTAAGACAGTTTCGCAATTGATACAGGTGATGGGTCACAGCAAGGACTGCAGGTCGCAAATGTACTTGTCGGCACCGTTTTGCCGAAACACGAACGTGATAGCTTGAATGTATTGAAGATTACTGAGCTGGAGCAATACTAGTAAGATGATCTACCTGTCTCGCCAGGCGTTTCTCTACGCCTCAAGTGAAGATGTTACTGAACTTCGATGGGGGCCGCAGCTTCAAAGGATCTGTCACAATAGCTCGGTCGCTCAAGGGACGCCACATCGACCGACGCGTCTTGACTTAATGACAAGCGGGTGCTAGATGTCTTTGGCAAGGCCTGTTCCAATTCCGGAACCTCACCAAGCGTATGAAAATAAGCTGATCATATCAGCCAATTACCCCAACGTTGTCTCCTTGATAGCCAACTTTGATAGTGTACGGAAGTGGCATTATCGGGACACTGATGATTCAGGGTTGCAATGAAGGGCACAGGTCCAGGAATATGAGGCTTCAATATCAGAGGATCGCTTTCATTTAGTTCATGATGTAGAATATGTACAGAAAAGATGCATGCTTGTGCATAGATATTTCATGGACTTTTTCAAGCAGGGAATCTCGAGTTCAGCGCGTTCCACTCAGTCTGAGTGAGGGGCGTAACCGATCCATGCTTCAGTCCAGAAGGGAAGCCAGAAGTGCTACCAGCCTGCCAATTAGGCGACTGAATATTGCTGGTCTGGAATGGCACATATTGAGTGTAGTCATCCAGCAGGAGGTGGTACAGCCCGGGGGTGGTGTTGTCGGCATACGAGGCAGGTCCCTCGCGAGGGCTCTCATTTCTGACGTAGCCAGGAATGCGATTCCAAGTGCCAAAGATACCATTCGAAGTGACCTCTTGGTAGACTTGGTTGGTAGTCTCGTTCTTCAGGAAGCGGGCATAGGCGCCAGATGTGCCCAAGTACTGGAACTCCTGGTCGATGAGGGGAGTGTCCGCTAAGGCAAGATAGTCTCGGGCCGGACTGAAGGTGACAAAGTCCTTTGTCGTGGTGTATCGGATTCGGTCGAGCGTTGCGGTGCCGGTGTGGGCCGTGTCGGTGGACCGGTAGTGTCGGGCGGACCAGAAGACGTACCAATGAGCCTTTGCATCGTCCCAAACGGCTGACGGGGCCCAGACCATGCCAGCGGTGTCAGCTTCCACGATTCTCAGCGTGGGAGCAGACCAGTCAACGAGGTTGGCGGACTTCCAGACAACGATGCCCCTGCTACCAGTTCTCGTGGCTTTGTCCCAGTTGAAGCCAGAAGCATTGATATCAAGATCTTAAAAGACTTAGCTCAACTACTCTAGCATCTCGGTTGAAGTCAACTCACCAGTGGCAATTATGTACCATTCTGATCGCGAGGGGTTTGTTGTGAGGTAGACATCACGGACAGCCTTGGTACCCACGGTCGACGTGAGGACTGCCTGACCCTTGTTGAGGAACTTGAAGCTAGACGCGCTGTTGCCATTCGACAAGTGAAATTGGACTTTCGGGTTGGCGTCGCTGAAGGTCGAGATCAGGTAGCCGGCGAAATTGGACGTTTGGCGGGCTACAGGGTTGCCAGCTACGACAGCAGCTGACGCGACGGCGGCGAGAATGGAAAAGACGCGCATCTTGAAGTTATTCTCGGATTCAGTTGAGTGGGTCCACAGAAACAATGTCGTCGTTCATCCCACACGGCATCACAGGCATCTTAGAAACTGCCATCGTATATATACTCATGTCAGTGGCGATGAGGTGATCGAAATTGGCGCCAGGGCCTTGGCATCGAGTTTCCGAGTTCCGTCGCAAACGAGCTCTTCAGAATCAACAACAAAGCTTCATATCGACGTTGCTCTTCTATGGCGCGGCTAGTTGACTAGCTCCGAGTCGGGGTAGCGTCTTACCGAGCTCTCTCACGATGCGGGGACACGGAACCCCACAGACGGTGCAATCACGTCCGTTCACGGGGTTAGCGCCTGGGGAAGACAGGCCTCTTTCGGTAGATACGGTCAGATACCCCATGGAGGGCCACATTGCTCTGCGGGGAGAACCATCTGGAGAAATCCACAAGTCGGTCGCGAACCTGTTATTGCCCCTTGTTCATGATGCCATCGCGTGGGTGTCCGGAAGCACCCGCAATGCTGGGATGATCACATGGCGCAAGGGCGCATTCTTGATTTAAGCGCCAATAGACTTCCAAGAAACCAGTCAAACTCACAGTCCCAATAGCGTGTTTAACCGTTGCTTGGTTGCTTGGAATCCACACACCCCTGGTAGGGACAGTTGCGAGCCGAGTTCGAAGCCGCCCAATCATGAGGTGCCGGGCAAGCGATTTTGGAAAGGAAAGGAAATTGGGTTGATACGCGATGCTTCCATGCCATCCCTAGTCCACGTACCTGCGTTAATTGCTGTTGTCAGTCCGAAAGGTTTTCGACCGAGCTACTTCGCTTTCTATGAGTAATAGTAAAGACGTTGAAGGAAAGGCAATGGGGAACACCAACGCTTCCATTTACCTACGCTCAGTGGAAGAAGAAAGTGGACACTGAATATAACGGGCTTGACGCGAATAGAGGAGCCGGATTGAGTTCCAACAAGTTACTGGACAGAGACTAGTAATGAATGACTTTCTTATTGGAGCCGCATATTGAAGTCCCATAATCCTAACAGATACCTACGGACGGGGATGAACAACGACATTCGTATGTGGAGTAGAGTTCGATAAGGTATTAGTCATATCAGGTAAGGTAGATCATCAGCAGAGTCCCGAAAATTCACTAGCTTGGGCTGACTAGCCTTTGTGTCGTAAGCATAACTTGCACACTCCTGTCCTACTGCTGACGGTTGGTAGAAACGGCGCCGAATCAGATAGCTCCGATGGAGAACCGGCATCTCTGCTCAGCGGCTCAGAAAGGACCGTCTTGGCTCCAAAGCCCGAAGGCCGCAGCCCACTTTTAAGGCCGGACTCGAGGGTACTTCAGGCTTCACCCCGTGTCCGAAGGCCCCTTCTGCTGACACCGTAGGGTAAGACGAATGACGTAGTCTGATGCACTTTGCTCCTTGAGGATTATCGTTAGACTGAATTCTCCGCAATTGTCGTAAGCTTATGATGCTTATCACCACGTCCCCTGCGCTTCATTATGTTGTTCATTTATACCTCTTCAATTCCGTCAAACTCGCACAGACAACCTATCCTAACTTGTAGCTACACTGAAAACTAATCGACCCGGAACATATAAATCGACGAAATGCAGGAACCAAACGTTTGGCTTATCACGGGCACCACCTCGGGCATAGGGGCTGCCCTCGTGGAACAGTTCGCCGCAAGGGGCGACAAGGTCATTGCAACAGGTCGGAATGCGACGGCGAGGCTCGCAGACAAGAAGTCGGACAACGTCGTACCTTTCGACCTCGATGTAACCTCCCCGCTTGCAGATATCAAAGCCCAGGTGCAACAAGCTATCGAGGTCTTTGGGCACATCGACTTCGTCATTAGCAATGCCGGCTACTCTCTCCTGTCTTCAATTGAAGAAGCGGAGTAAGTACCTCCAAAACCTCATGTCATGTAGGAAACGAAGGGGCCCTACTAACGAACAGCTTGTAGCGAAGAATTTGTGCAGAAAATGTTCGACACCAACCTCTTTGGAGCAGTGAAGGTGGTTCAGGCAGCTCTTCCGCATTTTCGTGAAAGAAAATCAGGTACCTTTGGGTTTATCGGTGCTGGATTCGGCTGGGCATCTTTTCCATTTATGGCTCATTATGGCATGGCCAAAGGTGCACTCACAAGTAAGTGGCCCAAACCAGATGAGGGGGATCGAATGAAACAAGACGAAGAGTCTAATCATTGAGCAGTGTTTGTGGAGAGTCTCCAGAGGGAGACTGCTCATCTCGGTATCAAAGCCGTTATCTTCGAGCCCGGTGGTGTCAATACTGCCATAAACGACAAGAATGAAGACAAGCCTCAGTCTGAGGGATCTCCTCCTGGTTTCCCCACTATTGCAGACTACCAAGGCCTGTATGGTGAAGCTATGGGAAAAATCGCGACAGAAGTCTTCCCAAACCTCCCATCATCCGTGGACAAGCTACCGCCAGTCATTTGGGACGTGATCAAAGGGCAGGGCTTAGCAGCCAACAAGGCGTTCCCAATCAGGGTGCCGATTGGAGTTGACTCCGTTGAGGTCATCAGGCAAAAATGTCAAGAGCAGCTCCGTCTTTGCGACGAATGGGAGAAAGCTGCGTTGAGCACCGCTAGAGACGGAGTAACTCAGATCCCGAACGAGTACATGATGAAGAAGCTCTCTATTCTGGATATGACAAATTCTTGAGGTATTAGACGAAGATATTACCAAGAACATGTGTAGACTTGCTCTCTAAATGTTGCTTTCAAGACTTCGACCAGTGCCGATCACGCCCTATCCACATAGTGTTGTTTTCCGCAATACAAAATTCTGTGGTTCCGGTGAAGACCTGCAGTAATTATAGGCCTTCAGCCAGTCGACCAGACTGTATGAGGAGGTGTGTATGCTGCTCAACAGCGCCGAAGCATCAGGCTTACTAGAGGATCGGAGTGCTCAGGCACTTTTAGCGAATGCTTTCGGAGTGACGTAGAGTGCCGATATAGTAGGAAATCAAGCTGTCGAATGACTTGTGTTAGCGGAATTCGCGTTTTGGTTGGAGTTTCGTCGTGCAGCTCACCACATCAGAAATCCGCAGATAAGGCCGTAAGCCCGCAGGCTTGAATGGCGAATGATCGTCCTTAACCAGCTAATGCGAGGAGAACAAGCAACCCAATACGGGAGACGTGCATGTTTGGCTTGGTCAACGCTGCTGGGTAGCGAGATCTGCCGACCGTCGGAAGTGGGTGTTGTCTTGGATGAATCATGGGAAATATCCTCCTCAACTGGATTTTCCGTATCGCGCTTGTCGGAAGGGCTTGATGTGCCAGTGGAAAATCGTCCATCGGGAACAACTGTGATGTAGTACGAAGTCTTGTTTGTCACCGGTCGGATGTTGTTGATGATCGTTCCCTCGTTTATTTTGATCTTGACAGGCCCGTTGTACTGATTCTTGGCTGCGGAGCAAACATTGTTCGATGCGGTGTACGGATATGTAGACTCAGTTTGTCTTCCTGCAGCGTCGTAGTCCATCGTAGTTTTCGGTGGCATTGTCGGCGAATCGAACCACCCAGTTGTTCGCTTGACCAGTCAGTCGTCGTAATGACTCGGAGGTGGTGTGGTTAGCCTAGCTCAAGACACCCCAAGTTGGGAGAATTCACGGGAGACTAGGCAATCTTTCTGTTGTGGGAGGGCTGGGACCATGCCTGTGTGGCCATCGCTGCGGCAAAGTCGAAGCAAGGGCCGTCTGGTGCGAAGCGCCAAGTGGTGAGTGTCCAGGGGTCTGCCCAATGACAAAGAGTCTTGCATGCAGCAGGTAGGCAAAGCAATCTCGACGCGTCCGGTACCATTGTGAAAGAAGGAGGAGCAAACGCTTCTGTGTCGGGCACAAGGTACCCTGCATTCTGACCGCGGTAAGAAGATGTCGAGCGGAAGCGAGACGCGAAACATCGTTACAGACTTATAATCTCGCGTTGGTGCGGGTATCACTTTTCCCAGCGTGTTATCGATAATGTTGCAAGACATAGTACTTAGCACAATGAACTCCAACCCGCTTGCTGTTTCTCAAGTATCTTGTATGGAAAGAATTGATGAGTATGTGAGTCCCAAGACGATCTCACGTCTGATGCCCGAGATCAGCTTGATCGCAGCGCCTCGCAAACAGGGCTGCCAGCATACACGCATCGGGCACCATGCCCACCATCTTCTGTATAAGAGCAAGCCCAAGTCTCGCCCCCAATGTACAGCACACCAAACCCAAGCTTGATCGATCCTTTCAAGATTTTTGCATAGGGACATTCATTCGGAGCCTCGAAGAGTGTGAGTTTCTATGTAAATTGGGGAGGTTCTCAACTTCTCGTTATCCGGAAGCAACGCGAGTGGATCTCTATATTAAGCCGAGTGCTTTTTGGTACCAAAACATCACATATTCAAGTACCTTACCTTGGGTCTCAAGAGAATAGTCAAACGTCATGGATGTTAGTCTCCGTTAACTGTGGTGGCATCTTGACTCTGACGAGATAGAAAGGTTCCAGTCTCCAGATGACCAAAAACTGTCCACTAGTATTCAAGTACTCGCAATTCACGACAGTACAAGTCCATAGCTGAGCTAAAGCAGTGAGTACACCCATTCCATCTCCAAGATCTATGTTCTAATGGCGGTGAGAGGAAAGATTTGAATTTCCTCAGCACAAAAAAGCAGCAGCATGGCGACATTGCCTCTAGAGGCTGCTTTGAAACCAATGACATGGAATTCATCTTCTTGGTGAGGCTCTTCCAAAACCAATCGAACGAAGCCGTTCTATGGACTCAGCCCCCTTTTCCGGATAAACCCTGCCCGGTCTTGCATATCAGCCTTATTTCTTCCTACATCACAACGTGGAATGTATCTCTGTTCATCTTCAACATGTACAGAGTTCACCCATAGGCATGTCATGACTTCTTCACTACGCGGCCCCCAAGACAGAGACCGACTTGATCATCTCCTGCCACGTTATTGCAACCTTCATTCGGCGCATATGTCTGCCCGCATGTCTTCCGGCCACACCACTATGCTATCTTGAGATTCAAAGTGCAAGAATCTCTTGTGCGGACATATCTATTGGCTTGCCCTTCTCACCGCCTGGTGGTGATCAGTAGCCTTACCACAAAGCCTTGGAGTTGTTAGGCCTTGACTCACTTCCACGGTCTCTCAACCATGGCCGAAATCGTCGGAGTTGCGGCTGCTGCTAGCCAGCTTGCGGTATCTTGCTTTGCGATTCTCGAGCTCATGAAAAAGATAAAAGACGTGCCATCAGCCTTGAAAGATTATCAAACACATCTCCAAGAACTCTGTGATCTTTCCACCTCTATATCTCTCAATCCCCTTCTCCAGACCAAAGAGATTGGTTCACAGACTCTTTCGCTACAGGCGATTGTCAACCAATACGACATTGAGTCAATTTTAAGCAGAAGCCGTTTGTTACAATCCTTGGGATTTCTTCGCAAAGAGAGAGATCTGAAGAATACCTTGAATATTCTTGAAAGGCGCAAGTCCCACCTTTCTCTCATTATCCACAACATCGAGGCCAGCACACTCCACCAAATACAGTCAGACATACGTGTTATGGCAAACCGTCCCTTACGCAACAGGCAGGAGAGCCTTTTGCTTGGTCCTAAGCACGATGCTGCCGAATTCGAAAAACAAGCCGGTGGTTCATCATCCACAACGAGTGGTGATTCAGTCGCGCTTGTGAAGAGTTCGCATGGGCCTCAAGACTGGAAGCCTGCTTCTGCTTTTCATACCTACATGCACCCTCAAAGAATGACCAGCGAAGCCGAACAAAGCCACATCTCTGAGCAACATCAGGGCCATCCCCTTCCTACCGGCGACCGCCCTTCTTCTCAAGATTGGCCCCAACAGGAATTTCCCTTCGGAAGTGAAGTCCGAGGTCGTTCCATGTACTACAACTGCACGGCTGGTAAAGGCGTCAACTAAATAAACGGCGCGTACGTCGAGAACGACTTAAATCTGCTTGACTAGATGGCTATGTAGCGACCTGGACCTCACTTTAATTATACCTACTTTAGTAATGTTAGTATCCCTATTATAGGGTAGTTGGTTCGAACTATAGTTGACGAAGAGATTAATTAAACTATATGAATATTTGCGTAGTAAGTATAAAAAGGAGGTTTTAACCGTAAGTTAAGCTAGTTACGATAATTATAAATAGGGCCTCTAATTAGCCCCTGCGTAGTCGGCTATATATTACGGTTAAATTAAATTTCTAATTTAATATTAACTTTCTCTTTTTTTTATCGATTTAACTACTATAATTAGAAGTATAATTTAACCTCGGGCCCGTTTATTAAGTCGTCTCTTTTTCCCCCTTTTTTTTACTCTTTTTATATAACTTATCCTTCTATTTATATAGTAGCTTTTTTACTACTTATAAATTATTCTAATCCCTTATTTAGTACTACTTTTATAAAAGCGTTTGCGAGGTTATTTTTATTATTAATTTAATAAATCTCGAGTATTTTGCGCTTTTTATATAATTACTTAAGGGCTATAATATTAATTATAAGCCTCTTTTCTTTTATTATTCTTAATTTAATAAGGTATTTGTATAGCGAGTAGGAATTAGTATAAATAATTATTAGAATAAGTAAAAGGCTAATTTAATTAGTAATCTTCTTTAGCGTCGTTAAAATTATATAAGAGAGGTTAATATTATTAACTATATTATATACCTCTAATGCTAATATACTTCTTATTACCCACTTATTTTTAATTAACGAGTAATAGATTATATTACTATATATAGTAAATTTGCTCTTATTTATACTCTTATTAGCTAGGATAATAATATACCCTAATTACGAAGTAAAGTCGTTATTATTTATAAATAACTTATTAATAAAGACGTAAAGCTTACTAGTTATAAAGTTAATTAAGTAATAAACGAAACCTTAATTAAGATTCGTTTATTATTACTTAAGCCGCTTATTAAGTACTTCGACGTCTCGTTTAGTTAGATTTATAGCTTATATTACTTTAATATAATTAAAAGTTACCTTAGGCTAATAAATATTTATAATATATACCCCTTATATAAGCTTAGCCTTATACCGCTTTTTAATATTAGTTATATTTAAATCGACGAGGTTAATTTTCTTACCCTACCCCTTTTATTAAAAAATAACGGTTTCCCTTTTAATTATAAAAATCCCGCTATTAAATACTAGGGGGGTATTTATTATAAAGACCTTTTTTAGCTTCGCTACGAAGCCCGCTTTTTAAAGTTCTTTATCCTCTTTTTTTATAAAATTAATATCGAATAGGCCTAATATATCGTCGGTTTATATTTTAATAATTTTAAATTAATTACCTTCGTACTTTACGATTAATAAGCACGGGTCGTACGTAAAAGTAACTATTAATAGTTAATTAATATAAAAATCGTAATAAGTAGCCTATTAATAAGTACCCGATTCTACGAGCCTATATAGTAGCTTAAGTACTTTAATAATCGTGCTTTTTAAGTACTTATTAGCTATTTCTTTTAGTAAATAGGCTAGGATTTTCCTTATAAGCCCTATAGCTAGTTAGGTATAGGCCTAGGTAATATTACGGCTCTAAATCTCGTATCCCTTTTTCCGTAACGATATTATTAATACTATTATTAATCGTTAGCTATAGCGCTATATAGTAAGTAATTATATAAATAACGTCGCTTTTTTAACGTTACCGTACTCCTAAATTACGTATTTAGACTTCTCATATAGCTAGGGTATTCTTTTCTTTTTAATTTTACAAACTATTTATAATTTAAATATATAGAGGTTTATATATTTTTCTAGGTCGTATAAAATAAATTAATAGACCCCTCGATCGTAAAGAGTATTTACTTTAATAAGATTTAATCTTTTATACGGTTTTTTAATAGTTATAATTACGCCTTCTTTACGTAGTTTAACTACTAGCTTAAAATCGGCTTTCTCTTTTACTATATAAAAAGTATTAATTACCTCGTTATTAGTAATAAATTACTGCGTTAGGGCTTATTATCGTAGTCTTTTATAACGTCTTACTAGTAGTATTAGTACCTTTTTAATAATTTCCTCTTCCTCGTTATTTATTAATACTACTACGACGATTTCGTTAAGGATAATTTCCTATACCTCTACTATAAGTTATATAGTTTCCCCTAGCTTTTCTTCTTTTTATAAGTTAAAAATTACCTCGTTAAGATCTATATAATATAGTTTAACTATTATAATTAATACTTTAAGTAACTAGTTACGATCTCTCGTAACTATATAAGAGCGCTCGTTAATAAAAATTAACTTATATAGCCTAGCCTACTATTAAGTAATTTCGTATTATACTTATATATCTAAATTTAGTAATATATCTAAATTATCCCCTATATTGGGCCTATTACGTATAGTAATTACTTTATTAACTTATTTTTTTATACTTACCTCGCGTAGTACCCGTATTATTTTTTTAATTACTTAGGCTCGTTAGCTTATACTTAGTAATAATAGCGAGGCTAAGGTCGTTTTTAAATATACTCTAAATATTAATAACGTTAGTATAAGTCCGTTAGGCCCTATAATATTATTATAGTATTTAAGTACTATTTAGAGGTATTCGTCGTCGGTAGAATCCGGATTTTCTTTTTTAATAATTCTAAACGCCCTTTTTAATTATTAATATACCCTCTTTACTTTTTTAATATTATAATACGCTTTAATAAGTATAACTTTTAGCTATATACCGTAAGCCGTTGTATTATCCCTAAATTTTACTAACTTAAAATTAATATTAGCGTTAGTTTTAATACCGTTTAGCGGTCCTTAGTATATATCGATCTAGCTTTTTCGCAGGGCTATTTATATTATTTTTATTTATAAATCCTAGAGGAATTACCCTACTTAGAAAGATATAACTACGTCGATTATATATAGTACTAGCTAACTATTTAAATAGAAGATATTAATAACGATTTCCTAATTAAAGTTAAGCTTATTACGTAATTTAAATTTAAATTTACGTAAGCTCTGCGCATTTATTTAGTATTAATAATATACTTTTGTTAACTATTTTAGTGCCCCTATTTTAATATTATTATTACCTAATTACTTTAAGAGGTTATATAGCCTCGTAACTAACGGGTACCTAAATCTTTAGTATAGTTTTCTAAGCTTATTTTCCGTTAAGTAATTAATTAACTTTATATCGTTAATAAGCTTTATAAACGTATACCCCTATTATTGTTTAACTATTTTAAAGTACTTATTACTAAAGATTTTATTCCTCGTATTATTAAATATAATACTTAGTCGATTTATATCTTTTAAATATAAGAGAAATAGGGTATTAATAAGTAAAATATAAAAAGTTATCGTTCCGAAGTATATCTCTATTTTTATTATACTTAGGGTAACGATTTCTTTACCTAGGCTTAAACTAATTTTTATAATACCCGCCGTTAACGTATTAAGTATTACTAGCGCGATTTTTTATAGTACTTAGAATTACACTTTTTTTTTAGTTAACTATTATAATACTTCAGTATTTAGGATAATCTTATAAAAGTTATTTAGGCTATACCTTTTACTTATATAAAATACTTATACGAGCTTAATATTTAAGAGATCTAAGTAGTATAAAAAGGACCCCTCTAGCTACTCCTAGATTTGTTTAGTACTATATTCTTTTTTTTTAAATATTAAAAGAGATAGCGTCTTCTCCTTAATTATTAAGAGAATAGGCTTTAGCCTTATTAAATTTGCCCTTTTAGCCTCTTTTATATCTGTTATTTAAGGGACCTTTCCTTATTATTTATAAATAAAAGCCTACTTATTAAAAACTTTTATTACCCTTTATTCGTTTAGCTTTATATATTTTCTAAAGGCTAACGGGGCGAAAAAGGAGTAGTTAATATTATTAATTTTATTATAATTTAATTTATTAATATAGGGGGTAAGATCTTCTTTATCTTCCGAATTTCTTATGGGGGGTATATATTTTAGGCCGCTATTTTAGCTATTATTACTAAGTTCTATACCCCCGGATCTGCCCTTATATATAATAAAGAATTAGTTAAACTAACGAGGGCTAGTTTTACTATTTACTACCCTCGACTTTTTATACTATTCGTACGATTTAGTATACTCTTTCTTAGAGTAATTACTTAATTAATATCTATCCTTTTTATAAATATAATATTACCTTTTTTATTACCCTATTTATAAGTTAAATTTTTATTTATTTAATAAATCTAGGCCTCTTTACTAGCGATTATTATATCTAGCCTCTTTTTTTTTTTTTATACGTTCGATCGACTTAATATTATTAATAAGGGCTATTATATACCTAGAGGTAGGTTTAGCGCGGTATTTTTATTTTAATATTTTAATATTAAAGCTAGATCTTAGCCTCGAGTAGAGCGTTTCGTAGTTTTCGGGTACTTAGTATAGGGTTATTTTTACCTCTAATATACGCTAAACTATAATATAAAAATATCTAACTTTCTACTTATTTATCCCCTTATTTAGCTAGGTTTTTACTAACTTATCGATTTAATTAATAAGCTCTTTAAGGATCTCTATTTATAATTTACTTTTTATTATCCTAGTTATAGATATAAAAGAAATCGCTCGTAGCTTAAATAAAAGCTTTAAGTTCTTATCGTAGGTTTTAAAGTAGCTTCGGATTGCGTTAATTATATTAAAAAAGTCGTTTTAATTAAGATTACGTACCGCTTTATAATAATAATTAGAGGCTTTATTTATAAATATAATATTAATTACTAAATGGTATTAGTATTCCCTAATTCCGACTTTTTTATAATAATTATAAAATATCGTTAGGGTTTTTTATAAGACCTTATACTTCCCCCTAGAGTATAATTTCTCCTTTAGAAAGATCTTTTTAAGGTCTATAAATTGCCTCGTATTTATTATTAGATTTTCGGTATTTATATATAATCCCTACGTCGCTACGTATTATTAATAACTTCGGGTCGTTTACTTCTTTTTTTATTAACTAATTAGTACTAAATTTTGCGTTAATAACGGTAATAAGTTATAGATCGAAATAAGTAAAATTATCGATTATCGTATTTCTAATACTATATTTTACCCCGGTATATCCTTTTATAATAATAAATTTCCGTTAGTAATTATAAAAAGGAAATCTAGGTCGTTTACCCTTTTTTTAAATTCGTTAAAGCGATTATACGCTTTATTAACCTAGGCCTAGTTCTATAATACGAATTCCTCCTCTATAATTATCGCTACTAAAATTTTGTATAGCTTTTATAATTATAATTACGTTAATAATACCCCTCGCTTATAAAAGAATTTATTAATTATTTTTATAATTCCTAAGTTTATACTCGCGAACTATTTATTTAGTTAGTAATTAAGGTCGTTTACGATTTTATAAAATAAGGGTTACCCCTATAGCCCCTTTTTTTATAAACCTTAGTTAAATAGATTAATACCGCGTTAATTTACTTATTATTAAGCTAATTTGCGATTTTATATATCTACGTCCCTTAATAGTCCGGGTTAATATTTACTTATTTATAAGGGATTAGGATTCTATTTAGGATCGGGTTTCGTCCTCTTCTTTTTTATTTTAACTTACTAAGGGTCGTGCTCTAGCTTATACTCGTATTAGTAGTTACTAATATATTTAATTTTAATAAGGATATATTTAATCCGCGCACTAATTATAATAAATCCGTACTTTTACTACCTAACGAATTTATCGAGGTCTAAGAGATTCCCGCTTTTTCTTATTATCTTACTATTACTCTCGTTTTTATTATTTTTAATAATTACTATTACCTTTTTAAATTACTAGTTATTATACTTATTAAGATCCTCTTTTTTATTTAATATAAAAGGGTAGGTTTTAATAGTTCCTTTTTATAATAATAGTAATAGACGTTTATATTATTATAAAAAGATATAGTAATTAGTCTCGGGATCTTTATTAGTTACCGATTTCCGCTATCTCGTATATTTTTAGCTTTTTAAGCCTCGTACTTTCTATAATCTTTAAATAGCTTCTTTCCTTAACTTACCTTTTCTAAAATAGTATTTTATAAAAATAGTTAAAAATAAACGCTAAGCGGCTCGTAAAAGAGCTATATAAGTTATTAAAAACTATATAGGCCGTTAAGTATGGTTAACGAAGTTAAGCCCTCTTTTTTATAAAATCGTATATTTTAAGGACTTATTAAAAATGCTTACTTATTACTCGTACGTAATAGGGTTAGATACTTTAGAGATTTTATTTTTTACGGCCTCTTAATACCCTATTTTATATTTTTTAAGTAGTCTTTTTCGTAATTTAATTACGGTTAGGTAATTATTACTTACTAGCGATCCCTTTTATTACTTAGTTAATTTTTTAAAATTAGTAATCTCGCGCCGGGAGCTAATATAAAAAAAAGCCTTTAAGTAGCTTTTTAGAGGATTCTTTTTTTTCCCCCTTAAATCCTCGTCTTTTTAACCTTTTTTTAAGCTAATAATAACTTTAATAAAAGGTCGTAGGACTATTTTAAAGTAGCCGCCTTTTTCTTAAGTTAACTTTTAAAATCCGTAATACTCTTAACTTAATATTATTAGGACCTCTAAATCCCCTCCTTTTTTATTAAACTATCCCCTATATTATATTCTTAAATAATACCTAGGGGGTAGTTAAGAGAGCTACGAAAAGGTTATTTAGATCGCGGGCTTAAAGTTATATTTATAAAATCTTCATAATAATAAACTTTTTTATATATTATAAATCTCTTAGCTTAATAACTCCTATAGGGTTACTTTTATTATTAAGTAAGAATATTTATATTTAGAAATCCCTTTTTTTAATTACGCGGTATTTTTTTATATTATATTATTAAGCTCGTTCGTTATGCTAATTAATTAAGTAAGTAGTCGTTATATAAATATTTTTTTTTATTAATTTAACTAGTTAATTTCTAATTACGGGCCGGCTATAGAAAAGTTATTTAATAAAAAAGCTACTCGGGGCGATAGTAAAAGGCTAGTTATTTAAGTAATTCCGTTAATTAACGTAGTTTAATATAATAAACGTCGACTTTTTATAAGTAGTAAAGGGCTACGATTACTTAATTCTATATAATATTCGAGAATTACCTCTTTTTTTATTTACTTTTATAAGGTTAATTAGTATAAATTTCTTATTTTATATAGTATTAAGAGGTCGTTTTTTTTACGTAGCGAGATACCTTATTAATCTATAATAATAGAATTTAATTACTAATTAGTATTAATATCTTTATTATAGGGTAGTTAGTTCGAACCGTAGTTAACGAAGAGATTAATTAAACTATATAAATATTTGCGTAGTAGGTATAAAAAGGAGGTTTTAACCGTAGGTTAGGCTAGCTACGATAATTATAAATAGGGCCCCTAATTAGCCCCTGCGTAGTCGGCTATATACCGCGGTCGAATTGGACTTCCAATCCGACAGGTAACGCAAACCCCACAGCTTCGTCTTATATGACTCAGCCCTCGAACTCTGCCGACAATGCACTCCTATTCATCAATTGTACAAAGTCTGGGCCTGGCGAACAAATCAACAATATCCACGCCACTTACGACCGCGATTTATGTGGGCTTCCGGTCTTGCATGCCTACTATTCCGGTTGCAACATGCTGTCAGGCCAAGGTCCTGTTCAGAATGGAACTGTGCAAAGGCAGATCAACGGCCCCAGTCTGAGGAGACTGAAAAAAGCTAATACCGAGGATTGAAAACTCTTGACTAATTGTGAGAGATTCAGAGATCCTGTGGTTCGACTGGGCTTTGTTTGATGGATTATGTTGAGATTTGTAACTTTCCTTAGCGTGTTACTTTTTTTGCTTTCTCGTGGTCTTTTCCGTGCAAAGCTCACTTTCTTTAACATGCCTCTTTCTAATCCTGTTATCCGCAAAGTTTCCACAATCCAAATACTGGACTAGAGCTGTGCCACTCCTTAGAATTACGTAGAAACCTCAAGTCATGCTTTCATGATCACATTCTAGCCTTGAACCGTCGACTTAATCATGCTCTGCTAATGTACTCATATCTACACCGATAGAGGCTGTGGGGCGCCCGGCTCAGCATTATAAGAGATTCGACCGGCAGGCAGAAAAAAAAGTGCTACCAAAGCTCCTTTTCGGACCTCAGGGAAGTGATGTGTTCCAGGTCTGGGGGATGTCCAGCCAGCACCCTGCCAGCCTTGCATTCCTTTGAGTTCTGCCGTAGAATCCAGCTTGATGACGCAGTTTATCTCGCCGTAAGGATGAGCGTGATATTGTCCTCTAAACTCAGTATCGCTATCCATGAATACAGTCGTGATGCTGAAGTATCTTGTCGCCGCCGAAGGAAGTGCGATCTTGCCCCGCCGGTATTTGCGTCCGTCAATCTCGGTCTGCGCTACCCATCCTTCTTCGAGACCCTGTTTGATATGGGAACAGAAGTCTTCGTAGTACTGATTGCCAGGTCCGAACTGCTGATTGAGTCGCGTCTCCAAGTCTTTACCGGGTGTTCTAGTGTAGTCGATGTGAGTTGGATGGATTGATTTCACATAAATCATGTGTTAGGTGAAACAACTTACAAATCTTGCACCTCATTCAAAAACTCGCAACACCGAGAGACAAACTTCGCCGCCGTCGGCCATTGCGACACATCCAGCACCTCAGCTGTATCTGTCTTCTCCATTTTGAAGAACGCAGATAGGGAGGTGGAGTTGATGGTGAACAGGTGTATTTTGGGGGGAAAATGGCTAAGCCAAGATAGTTTTGTCGGTAGTTGAAGCCGGAATGCCACATGGTGCGGGGAAGAGGAGTCGCTTAGATCTCGTCGGTCACGCCTACACGGCTTCCTAGCGTGTTGATGACGGAAGCGATCGTTCAAAGTAAGCGTTCACGTGGCGCTCTTGTAGTTGAATGTTTGGACCCGACATCCAAGCCAAAGAAAGATAATTGTCCCTGGAAATTCGAACAACAATCGAAGAGTCGCGTATAATCATAGAACCGCGTACCGTTGCATCTCCGCAAGCATTTCCGACAGCGATGAGATTGCCATCTCCATTCAACTGAAAGCAGCCGTAGTAAACCCCATGCTGCTGTTGCTCGCCTGGCGTCTCCGCTGAAGCATTTCCAACAACCCCTAAATAGCGAATGAGATTTGAATTGTGCAGTATAATTTCTTGTGATCAGGGAAAGGGTTAAGTAATAGATAGCAGGTGAGACTTGGGCAAGGTACGTTATGAAACGCCGTAGATGTCAATTTTGATACTGCAATACCTCAATTCTTCTCAGGTTGCCTACTTAAAATATGACTCGCTGGTAATGAGAACATACAAAAGTCATCCTTCATAACCTATATGTCTATTAAGGCACGTACAAGAACAGAATTGGAGTTTTTTCCGCTGCTTAACTCATTTGTATCAAACGATTTGATGAGCGCCTTTCATTACGTGACTTAGGCGCCGTTCTGGCCATTTGATACATTAAGGGCCAATAGGTTCGGGAAGATGATGTAGCAGTCCAGCGAAGAAAACACAGGAGAGGTACGCCATACAAAGCGATTTCTGATTGACAGGGCTACCTACTGCATCGTAAGATCGAGGGAATACACAAGTTTGGGAAATATAAGTTCAGGATACCAGACGCATTGGTTGTGGCAAATACCATGCTTCCGGCTCGAGATACTTCCAAAGGATCATCGGTTCATTCAATCTAAGGTACGCAAAGAACCTAAGGATGCAATGCCATACAACATGATGTGCATGACCTTGTTTGCCAGGGCCGGCCGATCAGAAGCTGATATCTTTGAGGGTGGAGTAGCACCGCATCACTGGGAACAGATGCCGGTGGGAGGCCGATATAATCATAGCTTGGCGGGGTGAAATGCATGCCAGCTTGACAGAAGTCTCCGAAGTCCGCCTCTCATAATTGGAGGCATACAGAAGATCAGACGGAATGGGTCGGAAACGTTCCGAGAATGAATGCGACTGGGAACATCCGATTTTCAAGCTGAAAGCAACTCAAGAGTGTTTATCGACAAACGTTTAGCTGAGGCGATTACCATGGTTCCGGGCTTGGACTGGACCCCGATCACAATTAGGGATGGATGCGCTGCAACGGGGGGCGGGTGATCCATCCCAAAAGGGGAAGTTGTATGCGACACTGGGGCGACTACCAAGCTTGCCTCGCACGTATGCTTAATATGACTGCTCAACAACCTGGGCTCGTAGTATTGTGTAGGTAAAGCGTGGAATTAAGGTTCAAGATCAATGAGTCCAACTCCTGTAATCATATCTATGGTCGATAATCAGATAATGAGATGAACCCCCTTTCCGTCCTCGATCTTGTATAAAGACCCGGTGCTGGTAGCGATCATAACTCCCTTCCGTTCCTCATCCAGCAGGGTTGCGTTTCTTTCCAACTCAAGATCATCCCGGCAAAATGAAGTCTTTCGTAGCTGTTGCTGCTGCCTTTGTTGGCATCGTCTCTGCACTCGACCCCATCTGCGATGCCGAATGCCAGAAGGGCTGCGACGCAGCCTGCCAAACCGCCATCCAAACCACCTACGAAGCTGAAGCTTCCCTGTGGGTAAGCGACATCGTGTCCGACCCGTTCTACTCTACGCCTTCCAACTTCACCGGTGCCAAGCCTGGTGACATCCTGCTGTGGGAGAACGTGCCCGCTGCGCAGCTCTCTTCCAACTGGACTATCCCCGCGAGTCTGTCATTGTCAAGGGTCCTCTATGTAACCGAAGACATTGACCGCAAGCCGATCCCCGCATCCGCTTGGGTTCTCCTGCCTTTCTCCAATCCATTCGCCAAGCCCGGTGCTACAGCCGAAGAGAACAAGCTGCGCACCGTTGTCTGGACCCACGGAACTGCCGGTCGTAGCCGCTTGTGTGCCCCCACCAGCAACAAGGGTCTGTACTACGACTGGAAAGCCCCTTTCATCCTCGCCGAATCTGGCTATGCTGTCATCGCTCCCGACTATGCTGGTCAGGGTTCCGACATTCCCCAGGGCTTCATGTACGAGTCTGGCTGGCTCCACGTTGCTGATGTCGCATACTCTCTCGTTGCCGCGAGAAAGGCAATCGGCGACCTTTTGGGACAGAAGTGGGTGGTCTATGGTCACAGCGAAGGTGGTATGACGGCATGGAGAACCAACGAGCGTCTGGCTCAGCCTGACCAAGAAGCTCTTTTGGAGGCCGGCGAGTTTATCGGCTCCGTGGCTGCCGCCCCTGCTTTGCGGCCGCAGAAGTTGATCCCTGCCTCTCTCGCGCTTGCTCAAGGAAAGGCTGCCCACGACCCCTTCTCGGTTTACTTCCTCCAGTCTCTGTCTCTGCTCTTCCCCGACCAGATCAAGGTTGCGGACTACCTTGGGGAGATTCCTCTGCAGCGTCTGGGTGCCCTCGACAAGTCATGTTTCACGTCTGGCTTCGCTATCGTCGGTGATTTCACCCCGGAGCAACTCTACAAGAACACAAGCTGGTTGACGCTTCCTATCGTCGACGAATGGGCAGCTCGATACAACGGCCAAGGCCCGCACTCTATCGCGGCGCCAATGTTGGTCATTTCGGGCGAGACCGACACGATCACGCCTAACAACCTTACACTCGATGACTTCAACCAGACTTGCACCTCATTCCCTGAGAGCCCTGTTCATGCAAGAGTTTACCCGAGCATGGGTCACGGCCAGGTTCTGGAGGCGGCGAGAGCTGACATTGCTGCATGGATTGGGGCGAGATTTGAGGGAGTCCCGGTCGAAAAGACGTGTGTGAAGGAGGAGGTTAAGCCTCTGACGGACAGATATGCTATTGGAGAACTTTTCTGGCATGCGACTCTCCAGCCCTTCTAAGGGGGTATTCAAGGAGGTCCAATCAATGAGTGTAGACTCCTTCACGGGAAGTCATTCAACCGCCTTATTATTCTCATATTTGTTGAGCTTTCTTGGAAGTCATGCGTGTCAATCACTTGCCATTGGATTATGGGAGAACTATACTTGATCCAGACTGAAACCTTGCTCAAAATCATTGAAGCAGTACAAATTTCTTGTCCGCGCCTCTTGAACTTGCAACTTCATGTATTCTACCTCTACATGTACCCAAACAAGCCCACTTGGTGAAATGACGTATCCTACTCCGATGCCACATCGTCATCACGGGTTGAGATTGAAGTTCAACTTCTTCTCGCCTCTTTTCTCACGCCAGTAATTCGTGCCTTCTAGCAACTCCGGGCAGCCTCGAACCATCCAGCCCCATTTTCGCAGAAACGCGACGTTGACTTCCCAACCGCGGGGATCCCAAGACTCGCCCCAGACTATCATACGCGGTCGCTCGACGCCGTCTTTTTTGTCATCGAGATGGAAAATGTCGAGGCAAAAGTCGTCTTCGTCAAAGAACCCGAGCTCTTCGGCCCGAATTCCGGCTTCTCTTAGTGACGGGAACGGGAAGACGTCAAGAAAAGGGTGATGTGTAATCTTTTTCTGCGCTTCCGTTGGACGTAAATATGGAGGCCACGAGAGCTCTTGTCGAGAATAGCAGGGAAGGTCTGGGCCTTAGAGATTAAGTCGACCCACCCCCTTTTAGCCACCCCCCCCTTTTGGCCACCCTATCAAAATATAGTATTAAAACATCGCTACTAACTATACTTAATTAATTAACTATCTTCTACTACTATAATAATATAATTCTTATTCTCCCTAGGTAATTCGACCCCTACGAGTTAACTAGGACTAACTAAACGGTTATTAAAGTCTTCCTAAGCTCTCTATATATCTTAAATATTTATAAACTTAGTATTTAGGTCTATTAATATACTCTTCTTTTTTTATAGCCTTAATTAGTTAACTTTAGCTTTTAGAACTTAAATATAGTACTAAGATACTACTAAATAGTAGGCCTACTCGCTAAATACTTTTTTTACTTTTTTAAATAGTAGTTATTAAGTGTTATAGTCTAGACTAAGCTTTATAAATAACTTTAACTAATCACAGAGCTCGCTAGCTTTTTTAAATATTAATTAGTTAATAATAAACGTTACTAATACTTAGTTAATAGTTTTTTTAGTATTACTAATTACTTACTTAGTATTTACGGTCTTTTTAGTTAGTATAATTAGGTTAGGTAGGACTATTAAATTAGTAAGTAGTCTGGCTATATTAAGGGGATATAGTTTAGTTACTTTTTACTTATTTCGTATATTTAACGACGTTAAACTAGCTAAACGAGCTTTTTAGTAATAGCTTAAGAAGTACCGCTTTTTAATAATAATAGAATTGTTTACTATGTCCTCCTTACTAAGCTCTTTTTTATACTTAGACTTAATAAGTTTAAAGATAGTTATATTTAACGGCTAAAAGATATAGGAAGTATATAATAATAAGAATAGTAAGTAGACGTTATTTTTATAATATTCTTATATAAATTCTGTTATTATATAACTCCTATAGCTATTTAGAACTAATAATCGAGGCTTATTAAGTATACTAAGCCCCCTAAGGGGGGGGGTCTTAGTCTATAATAAGAATATTATTTTTAACTACTTAAGGGTAGTCTTATTAGTCGTCTAGCTATTATTTATTATTATAAACTCTTAACTAATATAAGGGTTAAGTTTAAATAGAAATTACTACTATTATACTAACTTTCCTTTATATATAACTAGTAGTTTAATAGCTTAATTATTAGTAGAGATATATTTAATTATAAATACTTAAGTATACGAACTAAGCTTTTTTTTTTATATTACTATAGTCTCTACCTTATTTAAAACTAGGCTATTAAATCCTTTACTCTTTAAGATACTAGTCTTATTTATATTATACTTATTAACTTATTTAATATTACTAATCTCTAGTATATTAAGTAATCTAAATTATAACTTAATTATATTAGTAATAGCCCTATTTAGACGCCTCGAATTAATAATACGACTTCTCTAGACCTTAATTAATAAGTTCCTTTTTAAAAAAGCGTTTATTTATCTCTTTTTAAGAGGATTTATATCCCCTTAGGATCTTAGAACTTACTTAACGAATTTTATAAGCTATTTATAAATTAGTATAATCCTTAGATTATATTAAATATAAACTTACTAAGCTAGTTAATCTTCTTACTATAGAGGAAGCCTTTAGAGGTCTACGAATACTATTACCCTCGTTTAATAGCCTTTTTTATAATTATAAAGAGTTAATTTTAGAACTCCGAACTTAATCGAGGCCCGATTAACTAAGAGACCTCTTTTAATAGCCTTAAGAGCCCGAATAACTTTATTTTCGGTATATAAGACTATTATATATCGATAAATAAGTATATAAAAAAGAATTATATTTGGACGATTTTTATAATTGTTGTGGTGGTTTGAAAATCGTGGGTAGGGTTTTAATGCGGTGGCTGGGATGGAGAAATGGGGTGGCCAAAAGGGGGTGGGTCGACTTATGTGGAGAAATGAACTCATCCTCACAGATGGAGTGTACGTTGAAGCCCAATATCTGCGTATTCCGCCAGAGCGCAGTGAGCAGGTTGAGCTTGACGAGGGCGCTTAGCTGTCGAGGAGCCGGGGTTCCCAGGGCATAATTTCTTCGTGCCTCCTGTGCGAGGATCATCAACTCGCTCCTCCTTTTGGGGCATGGCAGAAGCGAGTAGCCTTCATCTCCGGTGGTACCGTTTTGCAAACGGCCAGCTGATTCTGCTTCTGCTATGGTCTCGTTGATCACTCCCTCTAGTTGACTCATCTGACGAAAGACTTCCTGCTTCATTCTTCTACCTAGATGCAATCCATCCAGTTAGATGGCGTACAATGACTTGTGGAAAGCCAGGGAATTCGGGGCGGACTAACGACGTGCTCTTTGGTTAAGTCGATTTTGAAGTTTCCTCCGCTCTTTGCTTGACGTCAAGCCAGTCCAATCTTCTGACGACTCTAGGGCTTCACTTTGCGCTGGCAATTGTCCTAAAGATACAGGGACGATTTCTGACGTCGACGAAGATCCTGTCCTCGTCAATGATAGCTCCTCTTCCTGAGGTGACAAGTCCATCACGGCGGCTTCTACTGATTTTTGGCTGTTTAATCTTCTCGATATGGAGGGGAAATTTTTTCGCAAAAGGACGGGGAGGAGGCTGTGGTTGACTTTATGCTTTTCGCTGCGACGCTAGTGGTCCACTCCCCGATTCAGGCGGTGCTATGGCCAGGCATGGCTTGGCTTAGCTCACACAGCTGCTTTTTATCTTGAATGCGAGGCACTACGAGTGAGTCGGCCCGTCATTGAGCAGTTTGCTTTATTCCAACCTAGCTACTCGAGTGTTCAGTAATAGTCAGGAGTGATAATTGGCTTTTCATCTGTAGAGAAGGTAAAGATCCTCGGAAAGGTGTCTCATTGGGTAGGGACAGAGCTAGACATTCTGCGTAGGTACGTTAGTGCACCAGCACCTATAAGTTGGCTGCCTCCCCGGTTTTACTCTAACTCCGCTGACATGTAGAGTTATAGGCGCTTTCGGTGACGAATGCAGAGGCTTGGCTCTGCGTACAACGGGAGCAAACGACCCATACATTTGTAAGCGTACTGATACGATAATATGATTACGGACGAATAATGGATGTTGTTGAAGCAGCGGCAATGTATTATCCTTTAAGTGGGTTTATACTGAATTCTCGATGCTACCCAACAAAAGCGACTGACGGTCTGCTATCTCAAGCTAGCCAGTTGCCATTCTCGTCCTCGTAGCCCATATCGACGTAGGTCCAGCCCTGCTGGGTCATCACTCCATCGATCTCCATGTGCTGCACCGCAATTCCGTTGGAGAATCTCTCCTTCTTGATCGTCTTATGTGCCTCATTGATCTTGTTCATCTCCTCCTCGGTAAGGGTGACAAGGCGGATGTTCTCTTCAATCCGCTCCTTCTTGGCGCTCTTTGGGATGACGGCGATGCCGCGCTGGACGCACCAGGAGAGGGACACGACGCCTGCCGAGATACCATGTGCCTTGGCGATGCTGGTGAAGAGCTCGTGGTTGAGAATTTCATTCTGGGAAGGACGCGATCCACCCATTGTGCTGTCTCAATTAGCGCCCCGTCCATTTGTCCAACATGTCTTCGATCCTCGCTTAAAGGTATTAAAAAGCTCACCTCCAACTCGTGACCACAATGCCCTTCTCCTTGCAGTAAGGTACGAGGTTCAGGTTTGGGTTGAAAGCATGCAACTCAACCTGGTTAACGGCAGGCACGATAGTGGCCTCCTTGAGTAGCTCATCCATGACCTTAGGCATGAAGTTGCTGACGCCAATTGACCTGCACTTGGGGCCGACCAACTTCTCCATCGACTTCCAGGTCTCGATGAACGTTGGGCTCTCCCACTTCTTCAAGACCTTCTTCTCCGGTGCCGGAGTTGTGGCCCAGGGCCAGTGCATGAGGAACACGTCGATGTAGTCAAGGCCCATGGTGTCCAGTGAGATCTGCAGGGCCGTCGCGGGATCGTGATGCCACTCTCCCCAGAACTTGGTCACAACGGTGATCTCCTCACGAGGGACGCCGCTGTTGCGAATGGCCCTGCCCACAACGTCTTCGACGCCATAGAGCTGAGCGGTGTCGATGAGACGGTATCCGGAGTTGAGGGCGTGTATGACAGAATCTTCCATAGCCTTGGAGTCATCTGACCCTGGAGTGCCTTCAGGCTGTCAGACTCAGTGGGACGCGTTCGGTATGAGAGCTCTCCCTACCTTGCCATGTTCCCAGACCCACGGCGGGGAGTTCGAGGCCTGCAGAGAGTCGGTCAGCCCATGGGAACTCATGAGATGCGTGTCATTTTTCATGGCGATGAGTATCGTACCGTTGTTCAGCTTGAACGTCTTTGTGCAGATAGGAGGTGACATTGTAAATAGTGCTGTAGCTAATGTTGCTAGAGATAAGGGCAAGATGTACGAATCAATATCGAGGCTCTTGATCTGATTATCTGCCCGTTGCGATATTCGGTTCTCGACCGCCGGTTGCGGGACTTTTGTGCGGGGGAAGCTCTGAACAAAATTACGTCATGTCAACCAATTGAATTACATATGAAGTCGAAGCCACTCGTTTCGCCAGTATAAAGATTTATCCGTAACGATAAAAAAAGCATCGCATCGCGGCCAGAATTGTATCCCCTCGGCAATGCATACGGTGTATAAGTACCTAGGTAACGTGGAAAGACGGCAGTTTCGTGCGGTAACTGGGGGAAAAAATAACACGCGTTTTAGTGCGAATATTGAACGCAGAACCGAATGACCGGCTAGAATTCATGTTTTATTAAAATGTGAGCGCACAATTTATATGAATACTAGTCGCTTTGCAATGCAAATCTAGGTACTCGCGGTGTCTCTTAGGTATCTTAACTTAATATAAGTTATATAAGTATGCTATTATAGAGTTATTATAGGGGTATTAACGTATATAAAAAGAACGGTTATTTATTAAAAATAAGAAATAAGTATAAAGCTTGCTCTAATATAAAAGGTACGAGCGAAGTAGGCCTTAGTAATTATATAATTAAGGTTATATAATATATAATGAAACTATAAATAGTTAAAACTATTATAATATACCCCCTTAGATAAATATATATTTAAAAAAAGCGCGCCTAACTACCCGCATTATTATAAAAAGGTTTATTAAAAGCGGAAAATTAAATACTATTATATAAGAATTTATTTATAAAAAGAATTATAAAATAAATCGGTTTATATATAAAGTTATAAGCGAGGGGTAAATTAGCTATAAATTAACCTTTATATTCGTTATTATAAGTAATTTTAAGGGTATATTATTAATAAAAAGTATAACCGAGGGACGGCTTTTTATTAACTAAATAATCGATTTATAAATTAAGGGTAATAAATATCTAAATTTCTTATTATTACTTATAATACTAACTTTCTTTTTCTTTTTAACTTATATTTATATTATTATTATACGTATATACTCTTATTTTTCGCTTTTATATTTATATTTTTATACGTATATATTATTAAAAAAGATCTTTACTAACGGCTTTGTTTTTATTTAAATATTATTAAAACGATTAGTTAAAAACCGCGCTCGTATTATTATAATATAAGAAATTAAGAAATATAAATATAAAGCTACGGTTTAAAAAATAATAATAGCTCTCTTAGCCCCCTTTATGAGCTTAAAATAAGTAAGTAATATTCTCTTATTTTATATTTTAGTTATAATGCGGCCTCGTTTATTTAATATTATTTTAATTATTTTATTAAATAAATAGTAGCCTTATAAATAAATAAGTTATTTAAAAAAAGTAATAAAAACGAGGAAGGTTTATAACCCCCTCTTTTATTCCCTTTTAAAAATTAAAAAAACGTCCTCGTTTTTTGAAAAGATAATATAAGTAAAGAAGGTTTATAATCCCCTCCCTCGCCTCTTTCTAAAAAAAAAAAAAAAAAAAAAGACTTTCCCTAAGAAGATTAAAAAAATAAAATAAGTTTATAGCCCCCTTTTTTACTTTTTTTTAAAAAGCGTAAAATAATTAACCGTATATATAATACTTTTTAAATTATTATTATTTATAAAACTAATTTTTAATAACGGACCTTTTTAATACTATTCTTAATATTAAGGTTTAATACGAACTAATATTTCTACCTCCCCTATTTAGTTACGAATATTTTAAGTATATTAAGAGCGCTTTTAATAACTGTTCGGACGGTACGTACTTCTTAAGTTCGTATATTAATAATAAATACTAACGCTATTAAACTTATAAAAAGTTAGGTTATACTCCTATTCCTAAGGGGTATATACGGTTTTTAAATAGGAATTAATAGGGATATATAACGAATTAATACGGACGTATAGCTCTTAGGGACGTATAATATTCTCTACTTCTAATTAGTCTAAAAATTATTATTAATATATTTAGATTTTACTACTTTTTTTTAAAGTACCTATCTCTTTTTATAATCTCCTTTATATAATTATACCTTAAGGGAGCTTTATTATAAAGTTATTATTAACTCGACGCGTTTTACGTCCTCTTTTCTTTAAAACTATACTAGTTTATATATTATAAAATAGCTCTTTTAATAACTTACGTACCAAGCCTACGTTACTAAGCTTAATTTAATAGCCTAAATAATTAAAACTATTTTATAAAATACTAACGCTCTAATAATAATAATATACTATTATTTTTTATTTTAAATAGAAATTATATTAGTATTAGCTAGTTTTATAAAATTAGCGATCCTTATATATATAATAACTTAATAAACGATATTTTACCTAAGCTATTATAAAAAATATAACTACTATTTTACTATTTATATTAATATATTAAAATAGAACTAACCCTCTATTTTAATTAAAAATTCTTTAATAAAACTAATACTCTCTAGCTTTTTATTATTCTCTAATTCTCGCTAGTATATAATCCTCCCCCTTTTAATAAAAAGTTTAAATAGCTTATACTCTATTTTATATACTATTTTCTAAGGGGAATATAAACTACTTAGTATATTACCCTCCTCTAAATATTACTAAAACCTAGTCCCTCTTTTTTTTTTAATAAATTTTAATAACTTACTTAGCTTATTATAAAATAATTTAATAATATTCTTTAGCTTATTATACGAGTTATTAAGACTAATAAAAAGTTAATAACTAGCTTTATTTAATAATATAAATAAAGCCGTTTATAATAAGAAATATAGGGTTTTTAAACGAACTTACTACCCTATTTACTTTTATAATAAAACCCTTTTTTAAGTTTATTATTTTTTTAAACTATAGCTTCTTATCGTACTTAAAATAATAAATCCTCCTCCCTTTTTTTAAATAAAACCCTAAACTTATTAATTCCTAGTAGCCTAGAGCTAATAGTAAATACTCTTTTTAATTAAGTTAATACTTTTACTAAAGCTAATAGCTTTAATATTATAAAATATTATAAGTATAAGTAAAATAAGAAGAATATTCGGTATATATTTTAATATAATTAATATAAATATCTTAAGCCTAGCCGTAATATAGGTTTAAAGTAACAGAGATCTTAAAAATATAGTTATAAATAGAAATTAATTACTAAGGCTAAGGTTAAGGGATAGTAGTTATTATAATAATATAAAGATCTTTAATATAGTTAATATAACTATAAGCTTAGTTTTAAAGTATTTATATACCCTTTTTATTATAAGCTTACTTAGCTAGTTAAGGATATTATTAAAATTATAAACTAATAGGTATAAATTTAAATATATAACGTACGCGCTATTATTTAAAAATAGTTCTTAAAGTCCTTATTTACTTAGTAAGATATTTATAATACTAAGGCTCGTATAAACTAAGAAAAACTAGCTAAATACCTATTAACTATAGTATTAATTAAGCTATTTAACGAGTAAGATATCCTATATATAATAAAATAAGTAAATAACGAGCTAAACTACTTTATTAACTTTATTTAGACCTTTTTTTACTATTTCTAAATATAAAAGCGATTCCTTAAAGTAATTAGCTTCGATAATATTTATAATACTAATCGTTTTAAGCTCCCTCTTTTTTAAGTTATTGAGTAGACTTATTTTAAATCTATTTATAACGCTATATTTAGCCTTATTAATAACGAGAAATTAAAGGGTTTCCGGTTTTTCTTAGTAACTATCCGCTAATTTATAAACTAATACTTAGTCCGTTACTTTATTATTATTATTATAAACTACAATAAATAAATAAAGGCTATACTAAACGAGTAGTTCCCGGACGTTTAGTAATAACTCTATATTTACTATATTAACTTTAATATTATACTTAGGGCTAAGTAGAAGTAGGTTAAGGGCCGTAGTTATAGTAATAATAATAATAGGTTTAATAATAAGGGATATTAGCTATTAATATAAATAATAGCTATGCTAAGTAATAAGGATAAGGCTTATATTAATATGCTTATTAATAAGCCCCCCCCTTATATATATTATAAAGTCCTTATAATATAAAAGCTTATTATTTTTATTAAAACTAAGTATATTTTTAAAAAAGCCTAGACTAAGCTTTATAAAGAGTTTAACAATTAATACCTAATTTTTTAATACCTCTACGTAATATATTTACTTTTAAGAGTATAATAGGCCCGTTATTTTATTTAAAAAATACTAGAACTTTAGTACTTATATTACCTCTAATACTAAGTTAAGTAATAATAATATTAAGGGTTATTTCTTAAATAGTCTTAGTTATTTATATTAGCTTATTGATATTATATAGGATATAATTAGTAATTAAGAGCTACGCTTTTATTAGGCTTATATAAAGGACGAGGTACTTATAAGCTAGGAGTATATAAATACTCGCTTTAAGTACCTAAATAAACTTTAAATAATACTTTTTTTAAAATATTTTATTTTAATTAGGACGTAAGGCCGGCTTATAAAAAAATAATACTATTTAATAAGAGGCTATTTTTAAACCCCCTTGGATTTTATAATTTAAATTATACTATTTTAATTAAGCTAAGTATCTTATATTATTATAAAATCTATTTTAAAATATTAAATTTAGTTATTTTTAATAAATAAGAAGTATACCCTTAGTAACGTTTTTAAAAAACGTTTTTTTTAGATCTATATTACTAAATCCTTAACCCTAAGATTATTATATCCTTTTATAATAAGCTAAAGAATATAGTATAGCCTATTTTATCATAACTAGCCTTATTTAAAAAAGGCTAGTTAGCTAGTTAAGTCCGTACTACGTATAATAACTAAGGTATTAATAATAAGAAGCGAGGCTATTTACTCAGGAATAAAAATAAGTTAATATTAACTAGGCTTATAAAAGAAATAAGTTAGCTAAGTTAAAGCTAGATATCGAGCTTATCTTAGTAATAAATAAAGAGCTAGTTTAGCGTTCTTAATAAGGGGAAGATAATAAGGAATTATATAAGTAAATAGCTAATATAGCCTAGTATTTAAAAAAAAATAGAGCTAATAAAAAGTGGTTTATAATAACGATAAATTATTATAACTACGTTAAAAAAAGTAGTTAAATAGACGTTATTATAATTTACTTTTTATATATTTTAAGTATATAATATAAAAAAGCCTTACTTATTTAAGATTTATAAAAGCTTAGATTACTAACTTATTTAAGATTTATAAATCTTAAATAAGTAATATAGTAGTTCTAAATAAATACGGGGGTTATAATAATATTCTTATTTTTAAAAAATTTAAACTAAAGCTTAGGTTAAAGAGGATAATAAGAATAGTTATATTAATATAATTACCCTTATTACTTTTATAAAGAGGTACTATTTTTTTAAACTAATTAGAAGTAGAAAATGTTATGCGTCCCTAAGAGCTATACGTCCGTATTAATTCGTTATGCGTCCTTATTAATTCCCTTTTAAATATAAAGTTCTTATATTTTAAATAAAAAGTAATAAGAAAGTTAATAATAACTATAGTTATTAATATAAAACTACTTATACTTTATAAAATAAGTTCTAAGCCGTCCTCGTTCTATTTATTATTTATAATTCGATATATAAACCTTAATTTATATAATAGTAGCGTTATATAAGGCTTTTAAATACAACGGTTTTTTAAATAAAAGTAAAAATAAAAGAGTTCGTATAAATAAAGCCTTAATAAGAGAGGCGTTTATAAGCGCTCTCTTTATATTAAAAACATTATTAAAAAAACTTATTAAGGACGTAATAGTATTAGCTACTTCGTTTATAAAAATAAACGGTATTTAAATTAAAATCAATACTCTTATTAATTTATATATCCCTCTAAGTATATAGCCTATATTTAAGTCTTTTTTAAATAAATATACGCTTATTTTTTTAAATAAATAGCCTCTTTTTAAGCAACCTAACGGGGTCGCTAGAGTAACTTTATATTCCTTAGCTATAAGCTATATTTTTTGATTAAAAACCGGGCCCCCCGGGCCGTTTTATTACTTTTTAAACGTCCCCTTGTTTAGTATAATTATTTTTTATATATTTTTTATATTTAAAAATAATATAAAGTACTCGAACTTCGCTTTAAAAAGGTTTTTTATAAAACTATTAATTAGTATTTTATTTATTAATACATAAACTACTTAAAATAAGCTTCTTAAGTATTCTTATTATAATTATATATTTTAAATATTAATATAATATAAATAAGTTAAAATACGTTCCCCTTTTTTTATTACGAATCTAATTATTTAACGATTATTATAATATATTTTTTATATATTACTAAGCTCGAGCGAGATATTTTTAAAAAAGTATTTAAAAATAAATATCTCTTTAGCTATATATTCTAAGCTTAGTAATTCGGCCTCTATAATTAACGTAATTATTATATTTTAATAAGCTACTTTTTACTAAACGAGGCTATTAAAAAAAAATTATAAAACCCTACGAGGATCTTTGGGTCTTTTTATTATTTATAAATAAAGCGTTGCTTATAATTAATAATACCTAGCTACCCCCCGAGATTTTAAAATATATTACTAAGTATTATATATAAAAAAGGTATTATATAACCTAATTTATAATAAAATAATACTAACGGGACGGGTGTATTAAAAATTAAAAAAACAGAGTATATATAAAAGTAATATTAAGCTAAATTATAATTGCTATATATAATATCGATTCGACCTTTTTTTAAAAAGACTTAGTTTTACTTAGAGATATAATCCCTAAGTTCTTTTTCATTAAGATTATTAATAATAGGGTTATAAAAGTAATAAAGTTAATAAGATCGAACTTCTTAACTACTTTTTTAAAATACTAATTATAAACTAAGTAGATTTTTTATTCAGTTAATTATAAACGACCCTTATTTTAAAATATTATAAGACTAGCCCTTAGTTTTTTATTTTATATTTCTTTTTAAGTCCTTTAGTTATTTAACTAGCTTTATAAATATAGTTTTTATAATAAAAAACGAGGATATTATTTACGTAAAAAAGAACTAAGACTTTTTTAATAAAGTTTTAAAATAGGTACGGGTCCTTGCTTATAAGCGAAAAACCTAGATTTTTAAAAATTAATACTAGCTTTTTATATTATAATAGTAGAGCGTTATAAGTATTATATAGGGCTTATTTAAGTTTAATATATATTCTTAGCTTATAAAAGCTATTTAAAAGCTCGTAAATAATAAAGAGGTTGCTTAGTTTTTTAATTATATTTAAAAAAGCGTTTATAATATTATATTAGTAAATTTTTAAATTAAATTAAGTAGTAATAGTTATAGCTACCCTAAACGTCTTAATAATTAGCGTCGCTACGTAGGTCTTTTTTAGGGAATATCGTTTTTAAAAGTCCCCCTTAATATAAATTCTTATTTTATAATAATCGAAGTAATTACTACTATTTAGTTTATAATTAAATACTTATTTAAGGGGTATTAACTTAGAAATAACCAACGCCCTATTAACTACTTTTTAAGTATTTACTTTTTTTAGTTTTTAAATTTCTAACCGTATTATTTTTATAAATTAACTTTTTAAAAGTTTTAGTATTTTGAAAATATCTTTTTATTTCTTTAGAGAGGTAATTAATTAATCCGTATAGATTTAGTTAAATTAAACCGTAATTAGTAAAACGTATTTCGTTTTACTAATTACGGTATAAAGGTAATAATATAGCGTTTAATATTCTTAAGTTACCTCGTTAATTATTTTTTATTAATTAAGTATATACGTATTAAAAAAGGAGTCCTAGTCTCTTTTTATTTAAATATAAAAAGAGTACTACCTAAGTTATTCTTATCAACTCGGGTCTTAACTAAATACTTTTAATAATTAGTTTTTTAACCTCTAGTTTTATTTAATATACCTATCCTTTTTTTAACTATATATACTAATTATATTAAAGTTATTAATTAGGTCGTTTATTATTCTTATTTTTTAATATAAGCTCGCTTATTAAAGGGGTTTATTAAGGTTTAGTTAAGTAAAAGGATCCTTTTTATAAAAGCTTTAAAAAGTCTTTATTTTTATTTATATATATATTACGTTTTCGATCTTTTTAATAAGAAAATCGACTTTTTTTATAGCCTTATTTATAACCTTAGTTAACTAAATAAGGTTTATATTTAACTTCGGATTTTTAAAATCTAAAGTTAGTTTAAAAATAAGTAGGTATTTATTTTATTTATTTTATTTATTTAAAAACGAACTAAGCTTTTTTATAACCTTATTTACTTTTTATAAAACGAGTATAAGTAATAATAACTACTTTTTATTATTAATTAATATAGCCTCTTTTTCGTTTATAATTTTAAATAATTAGAGCTTAAGTTCGATTATTATAAATAGTTATTAAATCTTATCCGCTATAGCCCTTAATTTAAATAAACGAATTATAATTTAATATTATTTTTTAAATAAAAAGCTATTTTATTAAACGTTACATTTTAAATAATAATAATTTCTAAAAGCGAGGGGATTTAGATTTTATATAAGCTATAGGCGTTTAGTACGTAACTTATAAAATAATTAATATATCCCCTCTACTCTACTTTAAAACGTCTTTTATTAATTCCTTTTTTATAATCCCTTTTAAAAAGGTACGCTTTATAACTATATATATATATTTATCCCTAATAAGGACGTAAATCGTAACTAAGCTTTAGTATATTTATTAATTATTATTACTTAAAATAATAAACGAACTAAACTTCTTTAGTTTAAATTAATAATAGCTAGTTAGTACGTTACTTAGAGCTAATATTATATAAGTAGGCTATGGCTAATATAACTTCTACTTAAAGTTCGTTTAATAAGCTAGTTATTAATATTATACTAATTACTTTATTAATAATTTCTTAATTAGCTCGTTCTCCTCCTCTATTTAGTTCTTTTATATATATAAAAATAGTCTTTAAGTCTATTCTTAGCTCCCGTACTTATATTTAAAAACGAGTTTCGCTATTAATTACGATTATTATATATTTTATATTTTATTAAATTTTATAAATAGCTACGCCCTTTTATATATATATTTATTATTTAAAAAAGTATAAGACTTTAAATACTATATTATAAGTCTTTATAATTTATAAAAAAATAAAGATTTTATTTAAATACTCGTTTTTAATTAATATTAGTTACTTATTTCGTTCGTAAATTAATAAGTAATTAAAGAGGTCTTATAAGATCTTATAATAAAGTCGGGTTACTTTTCGTTTTAAAATACGTTATAAAATAACTTATTTTATATAAGTAATTATATAATATTAATATTTTAAATAGCTTAGTTTTTTAATCCTTACTCTTTAAATAACTAAGACGAGCTTCTTAAATATTATTAATACGAGATATTTAAATTTAAAGTACTAGAGCTAGGTTATATTTAATTAGTCGTTCCTTAATTAATATTAAAAACGTAAGTACTAAGCGCTATATATTAAAATTTTATTAATAAGTAAAGACTAATTTCTAAATAAAAAATAAAATAAATAGGGCTTATATTGTAAAAAAACTAAATTAACCTTCCTCTCAAGCTACTTAATAATAACGTTTTTAAATTTATTATTAAACTAAAGGGTATAATTAAAACACGAGTATTAAATACTATTTTTTTAAAAAAGAGCTTTTAATACGACGTTTATATAAAAGTTCTTAATAAAACTAATATTATAAAAAGTAAGGTACTCTATTTTAGGCCCCTTTAGTTTTATAAAAATATTATATATAATCCTCGTTCCCCTAATAATAATAAAATAAGAGGCCGTTTTAAAATCTATATTTTTTAAACTATTACTTTATTAAATAAAATCTAGTTCTAAAAATAATTAGTTATTAATAAAATAAACGGTATTATAATTATTTATAACTATATTTTTAAAAAAGAGGTATAGGCTAGTAAAGGGGATAAAGAAAATAGTAAAATTACTATTTTTATTTATTTTTATACTTAGCTTAAGGAGTAGACTAATATCAATAATTATAGCTACGATATTTAAGGGGTAGGTTCTTTTAGAGTTCTTTTTATTACTTAGCTTATTAGTTTTAATTATTTTTTTAAAGCGACCTTAGTTATTATTATTCTATTTAAAAGGGGGTTTTATATAAATCTAGCTTTTTTAAATAAAATTAATATAAAAGTCGGTATATTTTTCTTAATTTAAGTAAGACATTATTTTTTAAATATTATTAATACCTAGCTAAACGTATTTTAAATTCGTTTTATTTATTAAAATAAGCTTTATTTTTATATAATTTATTAGCTTTTAATAATAAGTCCTTTCATAAGAGTAGTTAATAAACGAGTTAGGAGTTATTTTATTTTATTTAAGGGAATCTAAGTAACTTATTAATATTATAAATATTATAGGGGTTCGTTTATAACTCTTATTATATACTACCTCTTTATATAAAAAGTTATTAAAAATCTTAATATAATACTTTATATTAAAAATCGCTTTTCTTTTTTATTTTAGTTTAATAATTTTAATAAGTTCTTAATTAGACTAGTTTAGAGCGAAGCGATATATAATTATATAAAAAAAGGTTTTTAAAATAAGGGTCCCCTAGACTTTAAATAGCTTAAGTTATATTATTTAATAATAAACTAAAAAAAAGTTTTTAATTTAAGTTAATAAGCTAACGCTAGAGTTCGCCCTATTTATAATTACGTTAAATTCCTCTTTTATAATTATAAGCGAACTAAAGTCGCTTAGTAAGTATTTTTATTTAAAAACCTTAATTATAATATAAAAAAAGTAATTTAAAGAATTAATAAGCTCCTTTTTTACGTCCTCTAAGATTTCTTAAGTAATTATAAAAAAGATCTAACGATTTATTAATTTATATAATCTCTTTTTTTATAAATAAGAGATTATTTTAAAAGCGGTTTATTAAATAAAAAAGGTATATTTTTTAATAAGACGTACTTAATTTATTATTACGGCCTTTAGTTTTATTAGAGCGACTAGTTATTTAATTTAATTAACTAGTTACTTAGTTTAAGTATTTTTAATAAAAGGTTTAATTATAATCTCGCTTTTTAGCTATTTAGTTTATTATTAAATAAACTCCTTAAGTCTTTATTAGTATTTAGTCGAGGCTATTTTATATACTTAATTTTAAGTAGTATTTTATATTTTAATATATTTCTTAATTAAAAGAATAAACTTAATAAAAAATAACGGATTCGATAAGGAAATAAGGTTATTTAGGTTTAGTAAGTCCTAAACGTCCTTTCACCGGGCCTTAATTCGTAAAGTAAGGTACTACTTAGGCTAGTCTTATTAATAGTTAAGCTTTTATTTAAAAATATTAATAATCTTTTTAAAAAATATTAGTTTATTTAAAAATAAAGTTAACGAACGTAATAAGGGTTAAATAATATTATAAAAAAAGATATAGTAAACTATAAGTTTTAAAAAATAACTTTTTAATAGAGGTATAGGGGTCTAAGTTAAAACTAAGCTTATAATTATTATAGAATTATTATAAGGGTATTAACGTATATAAAGAGAACGGTTATTTATTAAAAATAAAAAATAAGTATAAAGCTCGCTCTAATATAAAGGGTATAAGCGAAGTAGGCCTTAGTAATTATATAACCGAGGTTACGTAACGTGCGGTAAGGCTATGGATGGTTGAAGTTATTATGACATATGCTATATACGCCTCCCTCGTTCTCCCTCACGCGCTAGGTCCAATGCATTCGTGTCTAGATGCATAATCCATGCCCCAAATCATCTTTACGTCAGCTAATAAAGCCCCGGCGATGGCAAAGCCTTTGCCCAATATGTCCTTGAGCAGGACAGCCACTCGTTGCCGGATATCATCTCTCTTAGCCTCCAAGGCAACGCCCATGAGCACAACAAGATAGCTCCATGACTCTAGCCCGACAACGGGAGTCCGTTGTTCTAGCCTCTCTAGGACGAATAATCCATGTCCTTCGAGATCCGGCATGTCTGACATGTGTGGCAGGTCCTCGTCAATAAGTTTCCACGCCGGATCCCAAAATGTTCGCGTTATTCCCATTAGCGAGAAATGGTAAAAGGCCTCGCGCAGAATGCCGAAGTCGCTTTTGTCCGCCTCGTCGTCATCGTCGTATCTATCTCCTCGAAGGTTCTCCATCACATCAATGACCGCTGCCGAACTTTCGATAATCTCCATTCCCTGCTGCAAAAGCCCAGCTTCTGATAGTATCTTCCTGAGCTCTTCGTCAGGTGGTGGTTCAGCAGCTAGATGGCGGTCATTCAAAACGTGACGCGCTTGTCGCACCCATTTCGTTGCTCTACATAAATCATGAGCTGACTTGTACCACACTGGACTGACTCTTTCCCCGAGAGTTGGCTTTTCTTACTTGTGGTGCAGTCGCGCAAAATTGGCCACGTATTTTGTGTAGTGGTGTAATATGGCGGAGTTAATGCGAACTTGGCTAGTAATCGCATCAATATTGTCAAAGAGCTTTGGATCGTAGAGTTCGACATCGACAAGAAAGGTGTCCTCGAACGATACTAGACAGTGGTAAGTTGCCATGAGCGAGTAGTTCATCAGCAATCCTTTGTCAAAGTACAAAAAAGGTGCTCTTTTTCTCTCCTGGACCTGCTGTTGAACCTTTTCCGTCAACTTTCTCATTGTGGCCTGAAAGAAGAGCCATGACTGGCCAGTCATTGTCTGTTCAAAGTCATTACAGTCAGCTCTGAGTATGATAGAAAATGAGGGTAAGATGCTGCGTGTTCTCAGTGTTCAAGTCCCAACTCACCTCGGCATAAGCCATCAGAATCCCATACAGCAACATCAAGTGCTGGTCACTGCTTTCGGGAGACGTGAGGACGTCAAGGAATTCTTTCAACTTATATCGGTCTTGGGCCATGATAGTGGCTGCAGCTTTTTGCTTCTTTTCTAAAGCGGTCGTCTTTGAGTACTCTAGGCATATTTTGCCAATTGTTGTTACAACGGCACGAATTGGTATTGACGTGTCGAGATATGTCCGCATGAATGACAGCGAAAAGACATCGGTCATGGGTGAAGGTGAATCGCCCACGAACGCGAAGAAAGCCATTGTTATGTCAGCCGGCAAGGGCTCCAAACTCCCCGGCGTTGAGCTTAGACATCCTGGTGTGGTGATCTTTGATTCAATGGTCGCATTGGTGGTCGGTGAGCTTTCGCTCATGGAGGAGATTCCGGAACTTGACTGCGACCTTTCCCTCGCATGCCGAGATTGCCGGCAATCACACTGTGATCATCGTCAACAGACGTTTTCATAGATAGTATCTCATGTCACGTCTCAGTCCACTCACCGCAGCCGGCAACCTGTGACACGACAGACATCGTCGTCGCCCAGGTGATGCCTTGCTATGGGGCCTGCTTGGCTTGTTGACTCTGTATCGATTCATGGTCACGCATGACCCCACCGTATGTGTTTAGCTCAAGTTTGGCTGCCAAACGGCATTAGGGCAAGGTAATATGAGATGGTCCGAATACAACGATAACCAACGCGCCGGGTACCATTTGAATGGTGTGACGGAGACAAAGGAGCCGAACTTAACCCAGCCCAAGTGCCGAAAGTCAGTGGAGGGAAAAGAGTGGGAGGGAAAAAAGAAAAAAAAAGTATAGGGTGCCGGTCGGCGATCCTGAAGCTTTGGCCAGCGAGCAGCTTCTCTGCCATGGGGGCGGGTTCGCCCGACAATTGAAGGCTTTCTTCACCACGTGTGCATGAATCTCTTCTGACCTTGAAAGTTTCCATAGGAAGTTGAAGTGAGCTGTGTAGCTCCTTTGGCGACCAAACATGGGCAGGGTTGCCATGTTCCATGAACCGAGGAACCTGACCCCACGGATAGCTCCTCCTACTTTTATTCCATGGCAGAATAGTGTGGAGGGGGATGAAGCACGGCGGATGAACTTAGACTTTGGGCCGACTGTTCTGCCGCAAGGGCCAACGCGACGAAACGAATGGAGGGGAAAGAAGGGAGAAAACCCCAGGTCCCCTGCATGGTACGGGGTACCTGACCGTGCGATGCTGGGGCCTTGGTTTCGGCCTGTTTATACAATCCGTTTGCTTGCTTGCCTGCATGCTCAAGTTGAAGATGAAGTGAAGAACTACTCTCATTCACAGTCGGGGGCTTCCGACCTCGCACGAGTAGCACACTATTCGTTCTGTCCGCATTTTTACCGACAGGTATGCTTAGAGCGGGAAGTGGGCAATAATCTGAAGTCGTGAAGCTAAAACACCCAACTACGGACGCTAGTTTTGACTCCGTGATGGTCAGACGGAGTCGAGTCATGGAAGTCCTGGCCCGCTACCTACTCCGCTGTCCGTCAGCGTCGCTCAAACAGTCTTTCAAGGCGCTGCGGTCTCCGCGTGCCCCCGGCTATTGCAACGATCTTCGGTGTCGTCATAGTACATATTGATTGGGCTAGGTCTTGGGAATGAAGAGTATCCCGCCGGCTGTGACCTGCGAAACAGATGTTCAAGCCGAGCGAACTCGAGCCTAGCTTACCTGAAAGCTCGAGAGCCTCTGACCAGGTGCCTACCAAACGTAGTAGGTGGGAGACTTGACATTGTATTGAGTAGCCAGATGGAGTGTTTCTTCCGGTGAATTTGAGAAATAGATGACTAGCAAATAAGGCAAGGGGGCTCTGGGTTCCTGATGGGCATCACTTAGACAGCATCCTTATTTCCGTCCGCGTTCTTCTTTTCCTCGAGACCAAACTCAGTTTCCAGCTCTTTTCTCAGCTCTACCTCCCTCTCCAAGAAGCTCAATAAGAAAGCCAGGCCACCGAACGCAATCGCGATGAGAAAGACCTTTCTCATAGCCTCGGTGAATAAATCAATGATCTGACTTCTCGTCGGCTCATCGAAGGACTCGACAAAGGCTTTAGTGGCGCTGGCATACGCATTGCCATGCTGTAAAATACCCCGAGCCGCAGGGTCATCTATCTTCTGCGCGGCATATGACGATGTATACGTGTTGAAGATGGCCGCGGGGATAGCGACGCCCCAGATACTACCAAAACTGCGGATGAATGACCAGCTTGCCGTCGCGGCAGCTTGATCTGCTTCTGCGAGACCTGCCTGGAAGGCTGGCAGCAGAGTGTTGAGGAGCATGCCTGAACCAACGGCGGGGACGACTTGTACGAGGACCCAGGCTGCTGTGCTGCTGTACCTGTCCAAGACGGCCCATATGCCGAGACCGAGTGTCATGAGGGCAAAGCCTGCGATGTGGAGAGCTTTGTAGCGGCCCCATCGTGCGAGGACGACGGCGGAGATGGCGGCGCCCGGAATGGGGTTCAAGGTCACGGGGAGTAGTTGAACACCTGAACGAGCTGGAGTTGAAAGCTTGACGGCCTGGAAGTATAGCGGGAGGAAGAAGAATGCCCAGTACAGAATTGCGGAATTGAGGAAGGTGGTCGCGTAGATAATGGCGGAGGTCCGGTTCGCGAGGAGGCGTAGAGGCATCACTGGTTCCGGGACGATGCCTGATCCCTCAAAGATGCAGAAGGCAACGAGGCCTACAAGGCCGAGAACGAGGGGGATGATGACGCGGTAAGAGGACCAAGAGTAGATTTCGCCGCCCCAGGTGAGGGCTATGAGAACGGAGACTGTAGATGCGATGAGTATCGAGTTGCCAATGTAGTCGATTCGGCGAAGTTTGCCGTTGAAGGTGGCGGTCCGATCCCATTTCACGTGAAGGAAAAGATAGAGGAGAACGAGTGAGAGGCCGCCAACTGGGAGATTGATGTAGAACACCTGTTCTGTCAGTTTGGGTTGGAAAATACTGGCATGAAGGCGAGTGCTCACCCATCTCCATGAAGTAGTTTGCACGATGATGCCTCCCACGAACGGTCCGATTGCCATGCCGACCCCGTATATTGCTAGGATGATGGCGATATAATTACCTCTATCCCTAAGTGGGACGAGGTCGGAGATGATGATGTCGATGATCATGTTTATGCCACCGCTTCCCATGCCTTGCACAGCTCGCCCAGCGATGAGCATCGTCGGGCTACTAGCGCCACCGCAGATTCCGCTGCCAAGAGTGTAGATTGCTACGATGAATAGCGTGAGATATCTGCGGCCGAAAAGATTGGAAACCTGCCCAAAGAGAGGCTGGACAGCCGCACTTGATTGCACTTCATATCAGTATTTTCGGCCACATGTAGCTGGGCTGATGCTCCGAGACTGACCTGGTGAGAAAGAAGATGTTGCCAACCCAGACATAGCTGCTCCCAAACTTCAAACGCTCAACAATAGTCGGCAATGAGGTCACAACCACTGTGGTCTCTAGGGAAGCGAGTAGAGAAGTGATGCATAGCGCGAACACGATGACCCAGAAGCGTATGTCCTTCCTGTACGCCGTCGATGCCTCGACCGCAGTCTGGCTGTCTTCTTTCTGGCCTTCAACTTGAAGAGAACGTGTCTTGCCGGGCTCAGTGAGAATATGCGAAGAGTTCAGGCTCTCCAAAATTTCGCTGCTGGAAGCCGGCTTTGCGGGGGGCATCATCGCGATTTGGGAATTGAGTAAAGAGAGCAATGGGAATGTAGATGACCCATGAACATGAAGAGCATAGTCCTACTCTCTCGTCCTGTCATATATAGGGAATCTCCATCTCGCGTCAGCAGGAGGCTTTCCAGGTAGCAGGGAAGCCAGTCGGAGGCTTACACTGGCGTCTTCGTAACTGGTCAAGGGAACAATCCTTCGACGTGAGCAGCAGCGGAGGCTTTTAGTGAGACTTTTCGCGCACTGATTGGAAGCGACGCTAAACCCGGCAAATCATCTTTCCTAGCGTCCTCCAAGGCTTTGAATCAAATGTTCAAAGAGGCCCACCAAAGATACAGCCTCAATATCGTACAAAGTTTTTGATCGTATCATGATCTACCTCACACTGGTACTCTACATGTAATGGCTGTATCCATAATTGGGATACTGCCCGACATCCACGTCATAGCCGATGTACATATAGGACATTGCTGGCCCACCACTGACACCTACAAACCCACCGCCCGCAGCGTCGCCGTTGCTGGGGTTGACCAATCGGCCACCCTTCACGCGATTAGCAAGCTCGGTGAGCTCTTTGAGCAAGACACCCGCCGAAATAACCTTGAAGCTTTCCAGCTGTGTTGCTCGGTGTCCGCGCTCAAGGTCGGTACTCGGCAGCAAACCGACCATGAAGCACGCATATGACATCTCCAACGCATCCTTGTTCGGTGCCAAGAGCCGTTCGATGTCATCGTCAATCTGGCGGGTGCCAGTCGGTGCAGGATTATTGTAGATATCGGTAGGTTGGGCAGCTTTGTCTCCCACATTGCGGAACTTGCGCCGCATTTGTTGCACCATGAGGTCGGCTAGTCGATCGAACTCTTGCTTGAGCTTCATTGAGTTGTCCTTTTGACGACGAGTCTGCGCGCCAGTCTTGTTGAAGATTGAGCCGCAGAACACCTCGACTTCTGTCAGCTGCTTCAAGTGACTGTCAGAGTACGTTGTCATGGCACTGAAGAGATGGTCTTCGTATCTGGAAAGACTATTAGCTGGAAACGATACACTAAATCGCCACAACGTAAGTCCCAGAGCCACTCACACGTCGCGCAAGCTTTTCGCCTCCCTCAGTTTCGTTTCCCAGCTCACTCGCCCATGAGTATAGTCTTTGATCTTTCGCTCTATTAAGCCTACAAACTGGTCCCAAACCGAGGGTCCGGTCTTGGGGATGGATCTCTTGATTTCATCATCCCAGATCTGCTTTTCGTCGACATTGCGATAAAGCTCGCCGAGGATTTTGTCTGATTTGTAGTATCGGTAAGATGGTACGAAATCGTCGTCATCGTCGTCGACTGCCTCGTCCTTGCCAAGGAAGTCGATCTGCGTTCGATCGTACAGCTGAGCAGGGGGTGCGGGCGCGAGGCTGTGAGATATATCAGCAGTGATAAGCTACGCCGAGCGACAACATGTACTTACAAGTCCGGGCGAAAGATGGGCGCCTTTGGGATATCTTCCCGCGCGACTGGGATGCCTGTCTTCGAAAAGTCCACAGCAGTCGAGTGTAGACCGGCTAGTTTGATGCAGTCGCCGCTCACAGTTCCTTCATGATGTTTATCGGCGAGAATTAGATGCCTAGTGGCAATCATGCCGAGTACGTCAGACTTCATGAAGTCAACAAACCAATTGGCCATGTCTTCTCTCGTCACTGATCGACCAAGTGGCTCCGGTGTTACTCTGGGGTAGTCGGCAGCTTCATATACCATTGCGGGCATTGCATCTTGGTCCCAGATGATGTTATACAAGTCGCCATCAAGATCACCACCGCTGAGCTTGCTAGGCAAGTCGCGCTCTCCAAACTGACTAAACGCGATGCAGTTGCGAAGGTTCCGTAAGGGGTGACCTGCCGGTGGTACTCTAACCATAACTCGCTGAATATCGCCGGGGTGAAGAGCTGGCGAGCGCGTCACGAGCATGAAGGTACCATCCTTGATAGATCCGACAGTGGCTGGCTTTCCAGGTCTTCGGAAAGTGTCAAAAGAGACAAAGACCTGGCCCTCCTTGAGAAACTTCGTCTCATCCATTATTCCAAAAAGGGTGGCGCCATTAGGAACGGGTATTCTGGCTTTGTGCTTCAACAATCGCAATTCCCGTAGAACAATCGACTCGACCACTGCTCTCAAGAACCTGTCTTGACGGTAGTCTATGCCGTATTTGTCAAGGCTCTTGACAAAGGTCGACAAGAAGAAACTTGTGCCGATGGCCTGGAGATGCAAGAATGTTGCCGTGTTGTACGCATCGGCTGTTACTGCCCGAAGTCGATCAAGCTCCATCTTCTGCAGTCGGAGAAACCATTGCTTGGATACGCCCAAGTCTTCCATGATCTTAATCAATTGCCGATTCAGCACCAATTTGAGAGGCCGTGATGCCACGTCACAAATTTCGAGATTCTCCCAATCCTTACTGGGGAATTTCTCCATGGACTCTTTTCGAATGCACACCGCTCGACCCTGAAGCCTTGTATCCAGAGATAGCATTCCTTTGACACCTCCCCACCTGATCTGCAAACAAGTAGAATGGAACGAGCCTCGTGACAGGCGGGGCCAAATCAGCTCGAGAGCTTCGCGGGAGATTGTGCCGACACCATCGCTGAAAACGCGTTCAGTTTTCCCCTCCATCGATTTGACATCCGGGATATAGCAGCGGTTGATGTCGGCCTCGCTGATGGAAATGAATGAGGGGGTTTCCGAAAAGGCCTGTCCGATGCGAGCGGCGCACTTGGCCGGGATTTGTATCTTGTCGAAATCACCTAACGATTTGATGATGTTTCCGTACAGTTGCAGTTTGTTCCAATCGTCAAAGAATGGGGCTGAAAACCATGCTGAATGGGATCGCAGTGACGAGTGGGAGAACCCAAGAAAGCCATAGACTCGACCAGCAATCTCCAGGCCCTTGCCCAGGATGCTCTTGTAGCGGTCGAAGATTTTATCGTAGGAAACCTTGCCACTGAAGAATAGATCACTACCATCTTCGTCGGCGAAGGTGACTCTCATGAAATAGTCCGTCTGGTTTGGATATTTGCGAAGTATGCGATTGAGAGGCTCCAGATCAGGTCCATGCAAGGTGATTCTCGTCGGGGTCACTGTGGCCTTGAAAATCCAGGCATGATGATCGGTTATCTCAGGCTCCAGCAGGACATCTCTGAACTCGATGTTGCTTTCGGATTGCAGACGTTTCTCAGTGGAGATGAGGTATTTCAGAATCTCGTTGGGATCCAGGTCACTTGGGTCAGTGTTATGACACGGGTAGTCGATTCCATCGTGGCCAGTGCCATGCAAAACCTTGAACGCCTGCTGGGAAACGGGCTCCGGCTTGCCATCTAACTTGGCGCTTTGAAACAATTTCTCTAGGGACATCAACATGGTGTGAGCACTGCGTGGATGCAAAAAGTTGTTGAAGACCAAGGACTGCAGCTGAAACAGGATGCCAAAAGGTAATGCCTTGGCGGATCCGGCCTTGACTAGGCCATCGTAGAATTTGGCCCACTCAGTGTGGTAGTCAACTCCGTAAAAGATAGGCATCTGGTTGAGAGCGACTTTCGAGTGCGCAATAACGATGATTTCCTTCTTCTTGAGGCTGATGATCTTATGATCGAAGTCGGGCCCGAAAATTCCCAGCTGGTAGACGAGACATGTTCCCGCGCACTTCAAATGTTCCCTACTGCTGGATAGACCAAGGCTACGAGTGAGTGACTTTCCCCGAGGTCTCTTGGCATCATCGACCAAGCCTAGACGTTCCATCTGTTGTTCCAAATCGGACTTTGTATGATAGAAGCGTGGTGGTTCGCTGAGGAGAAGGGTGAAACTGGAGGGAACAGATGTGTGTATCATCTCGACGATGGAGGAGTGAGGGATCTCGACTTTGACTCCCTGCTCAAACTTTAGAATGAGCATTCTCTTGCCAAACTTTGCTAGGCCTCTTTGAGAAAGGCGACATTGTTCGTTGAAGGTCAAGGTCTTGTCTGGCTGAAAAGTGTTGTGGCCGCAAGCCAAGTGGCTGATTTGAAAAACGATGGCGTCGTCGGTAGAGGGAGCATCTTGCTGAGTCCGCTGTCTGTGTTTTTCCTCCAGACGATGGGTAAGACTTTTGATCATGAAAGGGTCGGGTGGTCTGTTGCTTGGGGCCACATAGACATGGGTGTTCATTAGAAACAGGTTTGCTCTCGCCCGTTCCTTTGGAGGCTTTCCTCCTTTCGAAGTGGGCTTGAATGCAGCCCCAGCATCAGGAAGGATGACCTTTCCATGACGTTTCAGAAAGCGTTTTCCGTCTTCTGCTTTGAGGAACGTCACCCAGCCCTTGTCGTTCTTGCTCTTCGTTGAGCATGCCCATTCAAGGATGCCGAGAGCATTCATGTGCGGCCTAAGCTCCTTCTCCAGAGTTCGATCCGTAAGGTGCCTAGGCACGTTGGTCAGGAAGACCTCCATTGCGAAAGTAATAGCAAGTTCGTGATGGGAAGCGGCAAGGTTTATTCGACTTGAAACTATGAGACGAGGCCGGGGCTAAGGATGAGACTGAAGCCCCCGAAGAGTGCGGGTAGTCAGAAGTTGGTTTTAAGAGCAATGCGAGTATATAGACGAGTTAAACCAGAGGCAGAAGCCAAAGTGTAGCGGACGCCGGGGTTGTCGATGGAAGGTGAATGGGTGTGTTGAGAGCATCTCACACCTGGAACGAGTATCAGTCCTGTTAGGTCACACAGCACATTTGAAAAACGACGGCGCACCCTTCTTTCCATATATTTTGCCAGTCACATCTGAGAGGTACACCGCTCGGAATGATTGGACACGGTCAGGGACGGTAAGGAACAGCGAGCAGACTGCAGGTTGGTTTGCATCAATGTTTGGTCGACCCAGCGGACACTGTTTGCAGTGGCTGCAGCGATTGTCGAGGGAGCGGTGAAGACTGAATGAAAAGAGATGCGAGAGATGTCAAGTCGCGGGCTACAGAAGCGATTCGATTTACTGAAAATTCCATGAAATGCGGTCTCATTATGCCCGCACTGACGTGGAAGAGAAGCTCCAGCTTGCTGGACACGTTGATTGCGAAAAGCTTCAAACGTCCCGAAGCTCGGTCTATCAGATGGCTATCTGCCCCACGCAAAGGTAACCTTCTTCCCTCTAGTCCCGAAAGAGCACGGTCCTTCTTCGCTTAATGTGCAGCGGGTCAGGAGACCACAACTCAGCCAACCAGAAGGAGAGTACCGGCGATTATGAGCTAGCCTCCGGCATCTACCGCTGCCCCCCCATTGAGCTGGCAGGTGGCAAGAGACGGTCGGCAGATGGCAGGTTTGTTGACGGTGGTGGCTTCCTTCAATCAAACTGACTGAGGGCGTGGGGGTAGGAGCGGAAAGAAGGATGGGAAGCTACAGGTAGCGATGAACCTGCCATCTGATACTTCACCATTGTAACATTCCGAACAGGCAGGCAGATTCAAGAGTAAAGAGGGAAGGAGCTTCAGGTGTCCGTATCTCACCCCGGGGACTTGGACAAATTCTTCCGAGTTCTAGCCGATTGCCATTTTCATCCGAAACCTCGACGTCGTTTCCCATTCCACCTGCCTTACCGTACGGAATACCTTGATCAAATCCACACGTCGGATGCCGTTGAGAAAATGCGATGCTCTACGCGGTGGCGAAGTAGTCCTCCATTTGAGAGATGCAGAGTCTTATTTGCTTCGAGATCCAGATGCGACAAGTCAAGGGGAATATTCAGTCAATAGCCTTGAACGAAACGGCCCATTACCACCCCCGATATCGCTCCAAGCATATACTCCTGGAAGAATCATCAATCGCGAGGCAGCGATGCGAAAGGTGCTGGCAGAACACTTTTCCGCCACAATGCGCCAGATTATTTATTTCGACAATGGCCGAGGCCGACGCCCCTCGTCCCCACGGTTACCGCACCTTGGGTTGGCAAGACGCGGATTCTCTGAGATACATCGTCCCATTGAGATAAACCGGTCCTATCGAAGAAACTTCCTCAAAGCATCCTTGAAAGCATTGACTTGAATTGCCGTCGCACAGCTTGCCGTGTCAAGATCCCGAACGCGCTGGACCCTCTCTCCAATTTCGACCCCGCGTTCGTCATAAGCCCCGCCCCGAGCTTCCCACGGCACCCGAAGTCACCCTGACTGAATACCTCACATACCGAGTTCCCCCGGCCATTTGTCTTTGCTCCTTTGCAAATCTGTCCAAACTTCTCAATACACCTCAGACAACACCAATTGAGTCAAGTGTTCACCATGGCGCCCCCCGGAATGCTCTACGTTACTATGCAGCCGAAGCCTGAACTGGCTATCGAGCAGTTCCACGAGTGGTACAACAACGAGCACGGCCCAACCCGCCTGCGTCTCCCCCAAATCTTCACCAACGGCCTGCGCTACCGCGCCAACGACGGCAAGGAGCCGACCTACCTCGCCTCCTACGATGTGACGGACATGTCCCACCTCGAGACACCCACATACACCACGCTCCGAGCAAACAGATCTGCTCGTGAGGCTGAAACCATTGGCCAGGTGGCCGTCACCAGATACTTCTTCGACTTGGTCATTGAGCAAAAGGCCCCTCTGTTCATCCCCATTGAGCAGCTTTCCGACGAAGAAGCCGAGGGCATCGAGCTCGTGGCCATTGAGACCACTCTCAAGGACGAGTCAGACGAGGCCGAGTTCAAGAAGTGGTACGCCGAAGAACATATTCCGATGCTGTCCAAGGTTCCCGGTTGGTTGAGGACCCGTCTCTTCAAGATTTCCTCCATTGGCGACGGCGTGGGCAGCAACACTACCTTCTTCGTACTCCATGACTACGCCCGTACAAATGGCTTGGGCGGCCCCGAACACAAGGCCTCTACGGCTACTCCTTGGGCTGCAGAGATGGTTAAGAAGGTCGAAGGCATGAACCGCCGTACCTACTCTCTCTTCTACGTCTTTGGTCCCGCCTCTCGCGACCTGGAGAATTTGGCCAAGCTGCCAGCCACGGCTTCCACCTTTACAGCCCCGGATGGCAAGACCACTACTGTTCCCGGAAAGGACGAGGTCATCGACTCGTACATCACAGCCGAAGATCAACTTTCGATCCCTTACAAGCTGGAAGGCAACCCTTCGCCCAAGGCACCTACCGTAGCATTCTGCAATTCTCTGCTGACGTCTATGCACATGTGGGATCCAGTCGTGAAGATCTTGAAGGAGCAGCGCCCCGACTTGCGCATTCTGCGGTACGACACACGGGGCCGACACGCCATCCCGGGCCCGCCTGTGCCGGCAACTCTGGACTTGCTTGCCTCTGATCTGCGCAGTGTTCTTGATGCACTTCGCATCCCCAAGCTGCACGCTCTCATCGGAGTGTCGATGGGAGGCGCAACAACAACCAACTTTGCGCTCAGGTACCCCAATAGACTGAAGAAGTTTATCGCCTGCGATTTCAACGTGACGTCGAGTGCGGCTAACACCCAGGCCTGGAAGGATCGCATCGCGGTTGCAGAGGAGAATAGCGGAGCCGGAATCGCAAAGCTGGCCGAGCAGACGGTAGTTCGGTGGTTCCATCCGGCCACGTTGGAGAAGGAGGACGTGGTAAAAGACATGACGGAAATAGTCGCAGCAAACAACGTAGAAGGCTTCAGATATAGCTGCCAAGCGCTGTCGGACTATGATCTGAAGCCAGAGCTTGGTTCTTGCCAAGTTCCCGGCTTGCTGGTCGTGGGTGATGGCGACGCCAAAGGTGCGCTGGTCAAGGCAATGGAGGGCTTCAAGGGTGCGTTGGGCGACAGCGGTGCCGAGTTGAAGATTGTGCCAAGCGCCGGTCATCTTCCCATGTGGGAGAGCCCTGCAGCGTTCTGGGAAGCCATCCAGGCATTTTTGTAAAACAGTTCTCTTAAAGAGAGTTTCTTCATCGAACGCAACAAAAAGCTTGGCCAAAGAATGATTCAATCGAGAGTTTTGCCGCAAACAACTCTGCTGACATGCTCAGCCGGGATTAAGAGTCGACGAGAGGGGCACGAAAGGGGGCCATTAACGCAATCGATCTGCCATGAGACACCGGGTGCCTATACCGAGCAGAGATATCCCCTGCACCGCTTGCAACTCACAGCCTGCAGACATTAATTGGTGTTCAACGCTGTTGTCGTCATATCGAGCAGAAGTTCTGATATGCAGCGGTTTTAGAGAGCGCTGTCAGGGGATGGGGCTTGACGACCATCAAAGTCTATCTCAAACAAACACTAACCCAATCAAGGTTGAGGCTAGGATCACGATTCGTGACGCGGCGACCGTTTGGCGACCAGCCCTGTCGAATGCGGCCTTGTACAGGAATCACGCGCCGCAACGCCGTCTCGGCGCGACGCTGTGAAGTGCAGCTCATGGATCACGCCGGAACAAGGGGAAGAGGGCAAGACTCGACGGTCACGGACGAGAACAGCGGTTACGGCATGCGCCCAAGAGTCTTGAAAGTGCGAAGTTGAGTCAGAGACTAAGATGGTCTATTCCGGCTTTGACTCCAAGAGGCTTGAAGATTTGGTCGGCAAGTCGCTTGACGGTCGACAAGTTGACAAAGGTGCGACATCGCTGACAGGTATGCGGGCGCCGTTTCATCGAAAGTGCCCACAGACGACGAGTTGGAAAGAATCAGACTGATGATTGACTGATAAGTAAACGAACCCGTAGAACCGTGGAACGAGACGGAATCGCCAATGACCTAGAGGCTCGGCGCATTAAAGAAGAAACGGTCTGGCGGCAGTTGTCTTGGCGAGTTCATCTCGACTACGCGGATCGACGCATGGGAATGCCCGAAACGAGATTCACTCACTATGCGACAGGCCAGCGGCCCAGTAGGCTCAGCAGCGCGCCACGACGGGATCCATACTCCATAGTGAAAGGGGGCAGACCGGACGGCGGGAAGTAGGACCTAACGAGGCAAAGAAAAATTCAATCGGAAAAGACAAAAAAAACGTGGGCGCCAGCGAGAAATGTGGATCGATACTCAGGGGAATATGGCACTAGGAACCACACCTTAATTATTCAGACCATGCGGAGAAGTGCGAGACCGAGGCACTTGCACAACTCACTGGCAGTTTTGCTGACAGAGAGTTACAGACTCGCAGAAATGCGACACTCGAGGAGTCGAGAATGAGTATATGGATAAGAGGAGAGAGAGAGAGAGAGGCTAACGGGAGAGTATGCATCACTGGCGAACATCGGCACTCGGACTATGTCTTACGGTCATCTTTGACACTCACTCAAGAATGGAGCTATGGGGATATGCATATTTGCAGGTTCCTCTCGCGAAGATGGGGCGTATCCGAACAGTCGTCACCACTAGCCCCTCTAGTCATCATCTTCGGCTCCGAACCACTTAGACTGCGCACTGATAGTACGAATCACGATATCGTTGAGCGTATCCGTATGATGCAAGTCAACTTGCAAGAGCAAGACAAGTTACTGGCAATAAGACAAGGTCTGGGTGGAGAGTGTGGTGGCTTTTGGGTAACGCGCATCCGATCCTCCTATGATTTACCTTCCCATATTAAGGGCGGCAGGAGGGTCTGTTTCAAGCCCGGCGCTACGTCTGAGATTCCGGTGCGCCCGTGCTGCGCCGTATTTGTACAGTTCCCGCCGGCCACCCTCTCAACGTGGTAACTCTGCCCCATGACTAAGTCGAATAGAGTCCTTTCAAGTTCTCACTCTGGCAAGTCTGGCAAGTCTGGCAAATTCTGGCAACTCGCTTGCAAGTTGCGTGCTTGCTGACAAGTAGTGCCTCTCGGCTACCATGGCAAGGGGGGGATCCATGACTATGACGGGATCCCCTGCTTCTCTCACGCACCGTTTCTAGGCGAAAGAGTCGTGTTCGCCAGGGCTTCTTGCTGATGATGAGTAAACTATTGGGACTGGGCATTGGGTATGTATTCAATACTGGCCCAAGCAGCACAGCATGCATACCCAGGTGACTCCATCATGGCCATCACCTTCCTTGCGCCGCACAACCCCAGCCATGATCCCAGCTTGAGCCCCTGGGCCAGATCATGGCTATCAACTTGCAAGGCTTTGAACATGGGAGAGGACGGCAGAGCGCCCAGACAACCCAACGGCTGACGTTACGAAACTGAGCGCCTACGCCTCCTAGTGGAACGGTCCATCTCATCTTTCCTAGACCGGTATCCCTTCCAAATCGGAGCACATCCGGCTGCTGTGACGCTGTTGGACCTGTTGGTCTCCTCTCCCCGGCCACGACGGGTGCCACCCCCCCCAAAATTCCACCACTCTGGTTTGCATATTGGTGTTTCGGTCTTATGAAGTTTCTGCCATCTCCACCCGGCCCTGCTCCCACTTCACTACGAAGTAGGGTTGAGGGGGCGGCTCAGCTATCAGGCGCTTGTAGGACTATCTTGGCAAGAAGGAACTGGACTCGACCAGGTTGGGAATAGTTGAGAGCTGGAAAAGGACGAAAGGGGGGTTTGCTTGCTTGGCATCTTACACAAGAGCCTCCCGGTGGGATAAATAACACGACGATGTCCTCGCTTTGTTTGATATCTTTTCCCTCTTGGTTCTTCATCCAACATTGCAGGTCGCACACATTCTTTGGTTCTTTCACCACTTCATTCTTTTTCCAAACCGTCAACCGTCAGTTCTTCACTGTGTGAAGCTGGGACATTCTTTTGCAAAAACTCTTACATCCAACGAATTCAAGCTCATTCATTCTCTTCCCAACCCTTCCTCCTTCTTTTTTCCCACAGGACCATCCCAACAACCCCGACCTTTTCAAAAAATGTCTTCCGTCAAGTCCACCATCGCCCTCGTCGGCGCCTTCGCCGCTAGCGCTCTCGCCCACGGCACCGTCACCGGCTTCAAGTTCGACGGCGCCTACGAGGCCGGCTACAAGCTCGACTACTACTACCTCAAGCAGAACGGCGGCACTCCCCCCTCCATCTCTGCCTGGTCCGCCGAGAACCTCGACAACGGCTTTGTCGACGGCACCGGCTACGCCTCCGCCGACATCAACTGCCACAAGAACGGTGCTCCTGGCGCCGTCGCCTCCACCGTCGCTGCCGGTGGCACCGTCGACTTCGAGTGGTCCGCCTGGCCCGAGTCTCACTTTGGTCCCGTCCTCACCTACGCCGCAAAGGTCGACGGTGACGACTGGGCCTCCGTCGACAAGACCACCCTCAAGTGGGTCAAGATTGACGAGTCTGGCATTGATATCGCCACCCAGGAGTGGGCTGCCACCAAGCTCATTGCCAACAACAACACCTGGACCACCACCATCCCCTCCGACCTCGCCGCCGGCAACTACGTTCTCCGCCACGAGATCATTGCCATGCACGGTGCTGGCTCCCTGAACGGTGCCCAGAACTACCCCCAGTGCGTCAACGTCAAGATCACTGGCTCCGGCACCGCCAACCCCGAGGGAACCCTCGGCACTGCGCTGTACAAGAACACCGACGCCGGTATCCAGTTCAACCCCTACGCCACCATCTCCAGCTACACCATCCCTGGCCCTGCCCTCTACGGCTCCGGCTCTGGCTCTGGTTCTGGCTCTGGATCTGGCTCCGGCTCCAACAGCACCACCCCCGCCACTCCCTCTGCTCCCTCCACCACCGCTCCCTCTGCCACTCCCGCCGTCTCCGGCGCTGCTGACGATGCCTGCGCCAAGAAGGCTCGCCGCCACGCTCGCTCTTTCCGCCTCCGCCACTAAGCGTTGGTAGAATGCAGTGTGTGTGTGTGTGTGTGCGTGTGTGCGTACAGGTGAAAACCCAGGAGGAAAGAAAATACGAGGCCTTGTTCCACTTGGAAGAAGGTCTCTGAGCACATTGATTCGTTTCTCAAACAACCATGTAAATAGATTTATACCCGGTGTATATATCGCTGCACGCACAACACCCTTTTTTCAGTCGACCACCACCACAAGCGTCTAGCGCACCTTTTTTTGCAGCTGGGCGTCTTTCAAGCTTTGCAATGTATATCTGTTCAAAACAACCCTATCCGTGCCTGCCTCGTTCTGTGAAGTGACTGCCATTCGTGATGAAAAGTCTTGCTCGGCTTGGCTTACCCCTTTACCAACTCCCAGGCCTTTCATGGAGTGATGTTGAGATGTCGAGACCACGAAGTGGTATTCGTTGATTAGGGCGCCAGAAGACCCTAACTCAGCGCTCGTCACAGACTGATGGCATGCTGCTGATGCCCGCTATCCTGTCGCCAGGGTTTGTTCCTTGAGCTGTTGACAAGTACCCATCTCTTCCAAGCGTGATGCTGGCTTCCTACCTCCGTAGAAGAGATTTCAACGGACGATAGATTCGGATAGCAGACCGCTGTGCCGCAGGTAGTGTGAATGTTTGTCACGAATAGATGAAGATGTGGGGGTCTAGCGGAAGAGAGATTTGAAAAGGGGGAGGGGACAAGAATGTGTAGGCGCGCAGCTTCCTACTGGTACCTAGGGGCCTATCCCTACAAGCCCGTCAACTGATATCGAAGGTCTTGAGCCATGGCACGGGTGCCAAGACGTTCTGTCGAAGGGGGGCTGCTCCAGGTATATATCTACCGATTTTTTATGGGTTCCACCGAGGGTATAGTAGAGTAGATAGTGCCGATGTGAGCAGATTTGAGGTCGAATGAGTGCGCAAACGGGAGCAATCTGCCGCGCGGATGAACTATGCCGATTGAGCTCGAGTGTTGACGTGGACGGGATGAGGCATGCCGGTAGGAGTCTCTGCCGAGTAACCCGCCCATTGAAACGTTGAGCTGGATGATTCCGCAGCACACATTCGGGGGGCGGTGCCGATGTCAACGGGATCGGTGCGCCGTTGTGGGCCGAGAGGATAGAGTGAGGGTACATTTGCATCAATGGCATGCTCGGCATTGCTTAATGTTGGTATCCCTATTACAGGGTAGTTGGTTCGAACCGTAGTTGACGAAGAGATTAATTGAACTATATGAATATCTGCGTCGTAGGTGTAAAAAGGAGGTTTCTAACCGTAGGTTAGGCTGGCTACGATAATCGTAAATAAGGCCCCTAATTAGCCCCTACGTAGTCGGCTATATACCGCGGTCGAATTAGACTTCTAATTCGATACTAACTTTCTTTTTTTTTTATTAATTTAACCGCTATAGTTAGAGGTATAATTCGACCTTAGGCCCGTTTACTAAGTCGTCTCCTTTTCCCCCTTTTCTCTACTCTTTTTATATAACCTATCCTTCTATTTATATAGTAACTTTTCTACTACTTACGAATTACTCTAATCCCTTATTTAGTACTACTTTCGTAAAAGCGTCTACGAGGTTATTTTTACTATTAATCTAACGGATCTCGAGTATCTCGCGCCTTTTATACGATTACCTAAGGGCTATAATATCGATTATAAGCCTCTTTTCCTTCGTCGTTCTTAATTTAATAAAGTATTCGTATAGCGAGTAAGAATCGGTATAAATAACTATTAAAATAAGTAAAAAGCTAATTCGATTAGTAATCTTCTTTAGCGTCGTTAAAATTATATAGGAGAGGTTAATACTGTTAACTATATTATAAACTTTTAACGCTAATATATTTCTCGTTACCTACTTACTTTTAATTAATAAGTAATAAATTATATTACCGTATATAGTAAATTCGCTCTCGCCCATACTCTCGTTAGCTAGGATAATAATATACCCTAATTATAAAATAAGGTCGTTATTATTCGTAAATAACCTATTAATAAAGACAAAGAGCTTACTAGTCGTAAGGTCGATTAAGTAGTAAACGAGACCTCGATCGAGATTCGTTTATTACTACTTAAGCTATTTATTAAGTACCTCGACGTCCCGTTTAGTTAGATCTATAGCCTGCGCTACCTTAACGTAATTAAACATTACTTTAGGCTAATAAATACTCGTAATATATACCCCTTATATAAGCTTAGCCTTATATTACTTTTTAATATTAGTTACGTTTAGATCGACGAGGTTAATCTTCTCGCCCTACCCCTTTTATTAAAAAACGACGGTTTCCCCTTCGATTATAAGAATCCCGCCGTTAAATACTAAGGGGGTATTTATTATAAAGACCTCTTTTAGCTTCGTTACGAAGCCCGCTTTCTAGAGCTCCTTATTCTCCTTCTTTATAAAGTTAATATTAAATAGGCCTAATATATTATTAGTTTATATTCTAACGATCCTAAATTAGTTACTTTCGTACTTTACGATTAGTAAGTACGGGTCGTACGTAGAAGTAACTATTAATAGTTAATTAATATAAAAATCATAGTAAGTAGCCTATTAATAAGTACCCGAATCTGCGAGCCTATATAGTAGCTTAAGCACTTTAATAATCGTGCTTTCTAGGTACTTACTAGCTATTTCCTTCGGTAGATAGGCTAGGATTTTCCTTATGAGCCCTATGGCCGATTAGGTATAGGCCTAGGTAATATTACGGCTCTAAATCTCGTATCCCTTCTTCCGTAGCGATATTATTAGTACTATTATTAATCGTTAGCTATAGCGCTATATAGTAAGCGATTATATAAGTAGCGTTACTTTTTTAATATTATTATACCCCTAAATTACGTATCTAGACTTCTCGTATAGTTAGAGTGTTCTTTTCTTTTTAATCTTACGAATTATTCGTAATTTAAATATGCGGAGGTTTGTATGTTTTTTTAGGTTATATAGGATAAATTAATAGACCTCTCGATTATAAAGAGTGTTTATTTGAATAAGATCTAATCCCTTATACGGCTTTTTAGTAGTTATAATTACGCTTTTTTTACGTAGTTTAACCGTTAGCTCGAAATCGGCTTTCTCTTTTACTATATAAAAGGTATTAATTACCTCGTCGCTAGTAACAAATTACCGCGTTAGGGCTTACCGTTATAGTTTTTTACGACGTCTTATTAGTAGTATTAGTACCCTTTTAGCAATTTCCTCTTCCTCGTCGTCTATTAGTACTACTACGACGATTTTGTTAAGGATAATTTCCTATACCTCTACCGCGGGTTATATAGTTTCCCCTAGCTCTTCTTCTTTTTATAAATTAAAAATCACCTCGTTAAGATCTATATAGTACGGTTTAACTACTATAATTAATACTTTAAGTAGCTAGTTACGATCTCTTATAACTATATAAGAGCGCTCGTTAACGGAAATTAACTTATATAGCCTAGTCTATTATTAAGTAATTTCGCACTATACTCGTATATCTAAATTTAGTAATATATTTAGATTATCCCCTATATCGGGCCTATTGTGCGCAGTAATTACTTCGTTAACTTACCTTCTTATACTTACCTTATGTAATACCTATATTACTTTTTTAATTACTCGGGCTTATTAGCTTACGCTTAGTAACAGTAGCAAGGCTAAGGTCGTTCTTAAATATGCTCTAAATACTAATAGCATTAGTATAAGTCCGTTAGGCCCTATAGTATTATTATAGTATTTAAGTACTATTTAGAGGTATTCGTCGTTAGTAAAATCCGGATTTACCTCTTTAATAATTTTAAACGCCCTTTTTAACTACTAGTATGCCCTTTCTACCTTTTTAATACTATAGTACGCTTTAACGGGTACGACTTTTAGCTAGATACTATAGGCTATCGTATTATCCCTAAATTCTACCGACTTAAAACTAGTACTAGCGTCGGTTCTAATACTATCTAGCGGTCCTTAGTATATATTAATTTAGCTTTTTCGTAGGGCTGCCCATACTATCTTTATTTATAGATCCCGGAGGAATTGCCCTACTTAAAAAGATATAGCTACGTTAATTATATATAGTACTAGCCGACTATTTAAATAGAAAATATCGACGACTATTTCCTAGTTAAAGTTAAGCTTATTACGCAATTTAAACTTAAATTTACGTAGGCTCTACGTATTTATTTAGTATTAATAGCATACTTTTATTAACTACTCTAGCGCCCCTATTTTAATATTATTATTACTTAATTACTTTAAGAGGTTATATAGCCTCGTAACTAACGGGTACCCGAATCTCTAGTATAGTTTTCTAAGCTCACTTTCCGTTAAGTAATTAATTAACTTCGTATCGTTAGTAAGCTTTATAAACATATACTCCTATCGTCGTTCGACTATTTCGAAGTACTTACTACTAGAGATTCTATTCTTTATATTATTAAATATAATACTTAGTCGATTTATATCTTTTAAATATAGGAGAAATAGGGTATTAACGGGTAAAATATAGAAAGTTATCGTTCCGAAGTATATCTCTACTTTTACTATACCTAGGGCGACGATTTCCTTACTTAGGCCGAAACTAATCCTCGTAATACCTACCGTTAACGTATTAAGTATTATTAGCGCGATTTTTTATAGTGCTTAGAATTACCCTTTTCCTCCGGTTAACTATTATAATACCCTAGTATTTAAAATAATCCTATAGAAATCGTCTAGGCCGTACCTTTCGCTTATATAGAATACTTATACGAGCTTAGTATTTAAAGGATTTAAGTAGTATAAAAAGGACCCCTCTAGCTGCCCTTAGATTTGCTTAGTACTATATTCTTTTTTTTTAAATATTAAAAGAGATAGCGTCTTTTCCTTAATTGTTAAAAGAATAGGCTTCGGCCCTATTAAATTCGCCCTTTTAGCCGCTTCTGTATTTATTATTTAAAGGACCTTCCCTTACTATTTATAAATAAAAGCCTACTTATTAAGAGCTTTTGCTACCCTCTATTTATTTAGCCTCGTATATCCTCTAGAGGCTAACGAGGTAAAAAAAGAGTAATTAATATCGTCGATTTCGTTATAATTTAATTCGTTAATATAGGGGGTAAGATCTTCTTTATTTTTTAAATCTCTTATAGGGGGTATATACTTTAAGCCGCTACTTTAGCTATTATTACTAAGTTCCGTGCCCCCGGATCTGCCCTTATATATAATAAAGAATTAGTTAAACCGACGAGGGCTAGTTTTACCGTTTACTACCCTCGACTTTTTATACTATTTATACGATTTAGCACGCTCTTCCTCGGAGTAGTTACTTAACTAATATTTATCTTTTTTATAAATATAATATTATTTCTTCTATTACCCTACCCGCGAGTTAAATCTCTATTTATTTAACAAATCTAGGCCTCCTTACTAGCGATTACTATATCTAGCCTCTTTTCCCTTCTTATTATACGTTCGATTAACCTAATATTACTAATAAGGGCCGTCGTATACTTAGAAATAGGTTTAGCGCGGCATTCTTATTTTAATATTAAAGCTAGATTTTAGCCTCGAGTAGAGCGTCTCGTAGTTTTTAGGTACTTAATATAGGGTGATTTTTACCTTTAGTATATGCTAAACTACGGTATAAAAATATCCGACTTTCCGCTCGTTTATCCCCTTATTTAGCTAGGTTTTCGCTAGCTTATTAATTCGATTAATAAGCTCTTCGAGGATCTCTACTCGCAATTTACCCTTTATTATCCTAGCTATAAATACTAAAGAAATCGCTCGTAGTTTAGATAGGAGCTCTAAGTTTTTATTATAAGTCTCGAAGCGGCTTCGGATTACGTTAATTATACTAAGAAAGTCGTTTCGATCGAAATTACGTACCGCTTTATAATAGTAATTAAAGGCTTTGCTTATGAGTACGATATTAATTACTAAATAGTACTAGTATTCCCTAATTCTAACTTTTTTATAATAATCGTAAAATATTATTAGGGTTTCTTATAAGACCTTATACTTCCCCCTAAAATATAATTTCTCTTTTAAGAAGATCTTTTTAAGGTCTATAAATTGCCTCGTATTCGCTATTAGATTTTTAGTATTTATATACAATCCCTGCGTCGCTACGTATTATTAATAACTTTAGGTCGTTTACCTCCTTTCCTATTAGCCAATCGGTACCGAATTTCGCATTAGTAATAATAATAAGTTATAGATCGAAATAAGTAAAATTATCGATTATTATACTTCTAGCACTATATTTTGCCCCGGTATATCCTTTTATAACGATAGATTTCCGTTAGTAATTATAGAGAGGAAATCTAGGTCGTTTACCCTTTTTCTAAATTCGTTAAAGCGATTATACGCTCTATTAACCTATGCTTAGTTCTATAGTACGAATTCCTTTTCTATAATTATTACTATTAGTATTTTATATAGCTCTTACGATTATAATTACGCTAGTAATACCCCTTGCCCGTAAAGGAATTTATTAACTATTTTTATAATTCCTAGGCTTACGCTCGCGAACTATTTATTTAGCTAGTAGCTAAGGTCGTTTACGATCTTATAAAATAAGGGTTACCCCTATAGCCCCTTTTTCTTATAAACCTTAGTTAAATAGATTAATACCGCGTTAATTTACTTATTATTAAGCTAATCTATAATTTTATATATCTACGTCCCCTAATAGTCCGGGTTAATATTTACTTACTTATAAGGGATTAGGATTCTATTTAAGATCGGGTTTCGTCCTCTTTTTTTTTACCCTAACTCGCTAAGGGGCGTGCTCTAGCTTATACTTATATTAGTAGTTACTAGCGTATTTAATCTTAACGAGGATATATCTAATCCGCGCGCTAGTCGTAATAAATCCGTGCTTTTACTACTTAATAAATTTATTAAAGTCTAGGAGATTCCCGCTTCCTCTCGCCGTCTCGCTACTACTCTCGTTTTTATTATTTTTAGTAATTACTACTACCCTTCTAAATCGCTAGCTATTATACTTACTAAGATCCTCTTTTTTATTTAATAAAAAAGGGTAGGTTTTAGTAGTTCTTTTTAATAATAGTAGCGGTAGACGTTTATATTATTATAGGAAGATATAGTAATTAGTCTCGGGATCTATACTAGTTACTAATTTCCGCTATTCCGTACACTTCTAACCTCCTAAGCCTCGTACTCTTTATAATCTCTAAATAGCTTCCTTAGTTAATTTCTAATCGCGGGCTAGCTACGGAAAAGTCGTTTAATAAAAAAGCTACTCGGGGTAATAATAAAAGGCTAGTTACTTAAGTAGTTCCGTTAATTAACGTAGTTTAATATAATAAACGTCGACCTCTCGTAAGTAGTAAAGGGCTATAATTACTTAATTCCGTGCGGTATTTAAGAATCGCCTCCTTTTTTGTCTATTTCTATAAGGTTAATTAGTACGAATCTCTTATCCCGTGCGGTATTAAGAGGTCGTCTCTTTTATATAGCGAGATACCTTACCGATTTATAATAGTAGAGTTTAACTACTAATTAGTATTAGTATCCCTATTATAAGGTAGTTAGTTCGAACCGTAATTAACGAAGAGATTAATTAAACTATATAAATATCTGCGTCGTAGGTGTAAAAAGGAGGTTCCAACCGTAGGTTGGGCTGGCTACGATAATCGTAAATAGGGCCCCCAATTGGCCCCTGCGCAGTCGGCTGTATGCCGCGGTCGAATTGGACTTCCAATCCGACACTTAAGCAGCGGGCCTTGAGTGCCGGTATTACAAGGGTCGCGGATTTCTTTACTGGTGGAGGGCTTGACGTATTACCTTCTTATGGGGTGGACATCACGTTATTGTCGCTTTTTCTCCCATGATACAGACATTCCCATCCTTGGCTTGTAATCATGCTGCTGCCTCCAAAGTCGATCGCAAGCGTTGAATAGCAATCTTGAGCCCAACAGACCTTGGTACGGAGGCTTGGTCCTTGGATTCGAGCTGGCCATGGAGAAGATCAGACTGAATAGGGGACAAAAGTCTCGATGACATGACGGTCCCTGACGGGGATTCCATGGGTTGATGGACGCCGAGAAATCGATTAGCTTTTTCCAGTAGACTTTCGACAATCTGGGAGAAAATGACACCTTGAAGATGGGCATCTTCTATTGGAAAGGCGCCAAACTTGATCCCTTCGATCGGCTGAATTGGGTCCCAAGCGATTGCCTCTAGTCTCTTGTGTATCTGGACGAATATCTCCTCAAAGATTGCGATGATTTGTACGTAGCAGCTAGTAATGATGAGAACTAGCGGCTGGTCGAGGACGTTGGTGCTGGGGACAGCGGCTTGGAGAGCGAGCGGCGAAGATGCTCTGCCGCGCACGAGTAGCAAGGGGTTCAATGAGCCAGACTCAGAGTATAATTCACCCTCTGCCAGTGCTGGTCGAGCGGCTGAAGTATTAGTCGTTGGCGACGCACTTCGATGAATGCTAGCCATTTCGTTCAGGCCTGTCAGAATGCCGACAAAGTCCTGGAAGGCGACGAGGACGAGCTCCGGCATGGTGCGACCGCTGACGCTGAGGATTGAGGATGGGTGGGTGAAGGAGCAAAAGTCGAGATGCGGTCTGTTAATCTCAATACTTGACAGATAGGAATGAAGATCGACGTTGATCTTTGAGATTTTGACGAAAGCTTCGTTCTGAGTTGCCGGGTCTGCGATCTGAGGTGTGCTGGTTATGCGCCCCATCTCCTCTTCTGCCATCTGGACGGAGATGGAGCTGTCCAACTGAGGATCGAGGGACATATTCCAGGGAAAGTCATCCAGATGGTAGTCCAAAGAGATAGTCGTTTCAGTGGTGGTTCCGTGCCCCAACGCCGTCGTGCTCGTTGAGGGGTCTAGTGGCGAGTTACCGGGCAGGCTATCATGGGTCACAGAGTAGGCCGGTCGTTGGTCACCGTCTGTGTTGGTGGAAGGGACAGAAACCTCTGGTAGACGCTTCGGCATCGCGTGGTCCAAGGTCATGCGTCTTGACGGTCTTCCAATGCGGCGCTGGTGACCGGCGACGCAATCCATGCCCCGCTCTACGCACCGCGTGCAGCGTGTCCCGTTCTCGTCGTCTTGGCGGGAGCATCGGAGCTTTTGGCGGCGGCATCGCTCGCAGGCAGACCGCTTCTGGTTCGGGTGGGTCGCGAAGGCCATACTGGTCGATGCAGCGATGTATGCTTTGACTGAGTTTTACGGCATAGCTGCGGATGAAATGGATAGGAAGGTATCGGAAGTTTTGCAAGCTTGGTTCAGTCGGAGGCTTTTCGTCGTCTGATGGTAAGCTTCCGGAAGCTTTCAGGGTCTTGGGGTATTACAAGGTACCTTACGTGGAAGGCACCTCTGCTGGGCACAGGTACGTCGGGTGGGTTCTGGGGAGGGTACGTACCTCACAGGTCCGAGTCGGCTCCGAATTTTGATGCCTCCAGCTACCTTACACCAGCCACGGTCGCCTCCTTCAACCTCCTTATGTCTCCTTGAGTAACTGAATGTACTCAATGGTCTAATCAATACACTCATGTTGGTACCGAGCGCCTCTTTGTTCATTCCTACTGAAGGAACTGCATTCTTGTCCAAGTTTACTTCACTGTGTTCTCTTAACTTGACGTAAATTACGAAACTCACGAACGACCAAAGACCTGTTGATTCCTTGTGAATGATGGCAAATCTCGCACGAGTATGTACCTCAAATTCGAAAATGGAACGAACTCACTCGCAATACTGTCTCAAGGCACCTGATAGAGTGTACAAATAACCACCTGAAAATGAAGAGGAGTCGCAAAACTCCTAAATCGTTACTGACATGAGCATCCTAATCGCTCCTTCCTTCAGCCTTCTGTTGTCCGCAAAGGTAAGGCAGTAGGTCGAGTGGGGTTACCAACCTTCAACATGAAAATCAATTGCCCTAAAGTCCTTTGCACCTTCTATTCCGATTCACTGCTAACTGGATCGCTACCTTCATCTCACCTCATTGTTAGCCTACACGTGACTGGTGAGGGAGCTCCTCCTACTACCTTAAGGTACGTTCTTTCAGGTACCTAGGTACGCACCAACATCACCCTTACCTCGTACTCTTCTCTCGCCGTCACTTTCTTCAATACTTTCCGACTTTCACCCCAAGTCAAGTCAAGAGCATCTCGGAACCTTCGCCCGAGTGCGTGATTCACTGCCCGCCGCCACAAAATGGAATGGCCCATCCCACTACCGCCTGCCAAGAGGGCGTGTCGCCTATCTAACCGCCTCTCTCCAGCAGACAACATTCTTCCACTAATATCTCCATCAGACACAACAGCATCCTCACTACCCCATCTCATGGAACCATCCACCATCGCTAGTTCCCCATCGGTCTCTCAATCCGCTCGCTTTGGATACCGACAATCAAGAGAGCAGAAGCAGAATACTTTCACAATGTCATCACCAGTCAAGTTTGATATTCCGGCGTCCGCTCGCTCCTTCACTTGCTTCTCGCGTTTGCCGCCCGAAATCCGAGAGCAGATCTGGGAGGATGCCATTTTCGAACCAGGCATGCACTTTCTACGCCTGAGGACTGCAGCTCGCATCACCCATTACCCCTCTCCAATGCCGCCAGGGTCACTCGGTGACCAAGATACCAAGGACGAAGACGATGTTCTTCTCGACTTTGCTCAAGAGAGTGTACCTACGAGGGTCTGGCCCGCCATACTGGAGCCCCGATACCCGACGCCCCAAGCCAACATCTCCAACTACGTCTCTACCAATCAAGTCCTCAAGAAGCTTTCCGCTACTTGCTTCGAGTCCGCCAAGGTCGTTCGACGCCTGACGAGTGCACCTGGTGGCTTAAAGCTGAAGGGCGACCGCGTCGTCTCGCTTGGCGGCTCTTTTGACATTGTGTGCCTTGAGTACCTGTCCGCAGATGACTTTCGAAGTTGGTGTCGCATCTCGCAGTCCATCAAATGCAACGAACTTGCCAATATCCGCCACGTCGCCATCCCCTACTGTCACGCGTGGGAAACTAGTGTTGGCGGCTTTCGGTGCGGTCATTGCGGCACCCGCTCCTCCGGCCTCGCCACCAAAGTCTACCCTGTCCACCTCTACGAATTTCTCGCTCAGTATCTGCCCAACCTAGAAACATTCTACTTCATTGACTATCTAATAGTTCAGAAGGACAAAAGCATTGACTCCCTAGAAGTCATTCCGGCCCAGATCACTACCTCGAACCAAGCCGCTGCCCCGTCGTTCGATATCAGACCCCAGAACTCTATCCTTGAGCCGTCTAAGAAGCGTAGGACTGTTCCATTGATTGAGAGTGAGAGTCATGCTGACTAAAGATCTGTACAGGTACAAAGGAAGATACTGACGACGTCCGTTTATCGCCGAACCGGGTTACTGAGATGATCAAGACATTGAAAGTAACCAACAGCACAAAGAGAGAGATCGAACCCCGGAGCGCGAATCCATCGGCGAAGGCTGTAACACATGGTTTCAAATGTCAGGGCAGAGTTTTTCACGAACCCGACGAGGATCACTGGGATGTCAAGTCTAGAGTAGTCGACACCATATCCTGGCTGCAGAAGAGGTTCATCCTCTACGCCACCCAAAGCAAGAACAGCAGGCATGCACACCCCGAAAAGGTCCGGTTCAAGGTCCTGGCATGCAAATGGAATGAGAGAGAACCCGATACACAGCCGAGACTGAAGAGAGCTGCACCTGCTGTCCAAAAAATCTCAACAAAGAAGCCCCAAGCACGGTGCTACAAGCAAGATGTGCCATCGGCTCAAGAACAAAAGGCGCCTTTGGCGTCACCATCATCGCCGCCCCTTCTTGTCTCTACCAAGGGATTCAATTACGTCTTTGGCAGAGAAGATGGATGTAACTTTAGCTTCAGTCAAGCATCTGGATTGTGATGGACTGGATATAGCTGACCGCCGGGTTGGCGAGATGTGACTTGGAGAAATTCACGGACGGAATTCTAGAGGAGGCATGGAATCTTTACCGGTTCGACAGCTCCGGCGACGGCAGAGAACGAATCGCACGATGCTGGCGGTAAGAAAGTAGGGAGGTCAGTTGTGTCTGAGTTGTTGATGTTGGCGGCGACGAAAGGCTTGACACGGAGGGTGTAGGCAATCCTAGAAAACCCTCTTAATATTAATGATAGCACACGACGGAAACCTTTGGCGTGAATGAATTCATTAATGCGAAAACAGATATCCCAAGATGGACCACACTAGAAACACTATCACGGGCCGATATGAGGCCCTATTTGGTAGCCTCATCGGTGCTGCGTTCGCTTCATCTCTGGGCAGTTCGTCGGGACAAACAAATAGCGTAATGGCCAAACCAGATACGACGGTGATGTCATCGCTGTTCTTCTCCCTGGACTTGAGCTGGCCCTGGAAATAGGAGATCATCTGTCCGCCTTTCTGTTGCCTCGCCGGAGCGCATCCGGTTCAAGCCATCTCGAAGAAGATATCGTACGAGGGGCGTCAAGTCAGATGCTCATCGGGAGGGGAGCCAACTCGGATTGGGACATGTGTTGTTGACGATCTCTGAGCTCCCTTGACTGCCCTTGGTGGGGGTTACGGCGGGGGCGCCGATCTCTGCGATTTCGGGACTGGCTACGGCAGACTGCAAGAGGCACTCTGCTAAAACCGTTCTTTCTAATAGACCTACGGCCACCGTAAATTTTAGGCATTAATAACGCGACTTTCTTATATATATAAATAAATATTATAATAAATCCCGTATATTATTATAAGGAATTGCTTATGACCGTAGGTAATAGTAGTTATATAAGGGTAGTTATGCTACCTAGCGAAAGTAGAGTAGCTAGGGGGCATATCCTCCTTACTAATTTCTATTACTAATTAATTTCCTTTTCTTTTTAACTAACTTAATATTCCTTAGGTAAGATAAGTAATCTACTTACGCCCCTATAATTACTTATTAGCGATTATATTTTACTTTATTATACTTTATACCCTTTTTTACTTTATTCTTATTACTATTACCTAATTATATACGTAATTATAAGTATAATATTCGCAATTTGCTAATTAGAAATATTAATTAGGTATAATTAGGCAGTTTTATGCGTAATTATTAGTGCAATTTTTATTAATTAGTAATTATGCTTCTTCTTAGGCTAATATATGCGTAATTATAAGTGTAATTATGTATATATACCTATTTATAATTTAATTCTTTTTATTTACTTTTTTCTTTAGTATTAACTATTTATATATATATACTAACAATTTCGTATAGGACACTCCCTTTCTTAATAATTGCGTATATTATATAATACTTATAATAAGCGCTTAATATAATATTCTAACCCGTATTAAGGGTATATAGCTCCTAATAGTCCCCGTATACTAACTTACGTAGTACCCTAACGACCTTACGTCTTATAAAATAACCTCTTACTTCTTTATTAATACGTATACCTCTATATAATAGCTTCCTTATTATACGGATTCTTATATTATTTATAGGCTCTTTATTTTCTTTTTTAAAGACTTTTTACTAGATCTATAACCTTAGTATTATATAGGTTAGTATATACTACCCTATACTATTTAATATTACTATACTAACCTATATAATCTAGCCTTAGTATTAAATTAAGCTTAACCCTAAGATTATTAAAAATAGCTATTATATACCCCCGGATATTACTATAACTTATACTTAGGTTATTAATACTATTTAGACGACTATATATAGTAACGCTAAGATTAGTGCCGAGTCGTGCGCCCGTTATAAGGCTAGTAAAGGCATTTTTATTAATTACGTTACTTTTATAAATAAGGGCTACTCTAGTTATAACTATATATTTACTATATATAAGTATACGCTCGTTACGCCTCCCGTTATTATTCGTATATTACCTTATACTACTTTATATCTATTTATAATCTATTAATAGTTCGTATTAGTTCGTAATATACTTACTAAGGTTATTAAGCGCGGTTATAATTATAAGGGCCGTAATAAAGTCCGTATTAGCGCTCTACTTAAGTCTCTAGGTACTATCCCCGCTATATACCTCTGTATAATAATAAAAGCCCTTAAATAAGTAGCTAAGTAGGCTAAAAATAACGAAGAGGGTATATATAATAGTATATAGGATTATAAAGAGCGTTACTAACTTATATAAACTCTAAATAAAAAATAATTAATTTAATATTCTTATATAGTATAGTATAGGAGTTTATATAAGTATATATTAAAATATAATACGGTTAGGCTTAATACCCGGGTAGTAAGGCCCTTATAAAGTCGTAGGGTACTTATTAACTATAAGCTAGAGTATATACGCTTAGTTTAGCCCGTAAGAGGCCATAACTAACCGTATAAAGGCTCCCCCTAAAGTTTAACGTTTTTAATAAAATTATAGAACTTTTATTTATCGTATATTATCGTTATATACTTTTCTATCTTTTTTAGCGTTATAGATCCCTATAAGCGTCTATATTTCTATATATATACTTATAAAACCTAGTAAATAAAAGGATACCCCTATATATTACTATAATTATATATAAACATTTACCCCTTACTTAAAATTTATTTTTTAGTTTCTTATTTTATATATTATTACTTTCTTAAAATAGTACGACTGCGTATTAATCTTTTATCATATTAAACGATAATTATTATAAAGTTAGAGAGTAATTAGACTTATAATATAATTATTATATATATCTTTATAGTTTCTAATACTAGAATTATAAAGCGAACTTTTAAACGTTAATTTACGAAATAGGACTTATAATAAGAAGAGCGTACGGTCTTTTCTAAGGATTTATTAATTCGTATTTAAGAATTATTCTTCTAATAATGCTTAAATAATAAAGATATCCTTTTTTAACTTTAATCTAAAGGATTTATAATTATGGCTATAGGATTATTAATACTTCGTTAATAAAATTAGCTTTAATAATAATAAATACTAAAATAGCTTATAATTATATAATAATAATTAGAAGAGTTCTTTTTTAGTATACTAGAGGTTACTTACCGTACTAAAGGGTACGGTAAAGAGTATTTTTATATATAAGTTTACTAATAAGCTTATATTATTAACTAAGATAAACTATACTTTATATATTATAAAACCTTTTTATAATAAGTTTAAGATTAGTTAAGTAAGATAAGGTACTATTATAAAGGGTTTATAACTCCTAGACTAAATTATATTTAGTCTTTAAATACGTATAATAAGCTTTTACTATTTAGATTTAAGATCTATGCTAGTATTAATACTTATTCGCGGTTTATTATATAGTTCTATATAGGGGTTTTTACTTATACGTCCCGGAATATACTTATATAATATCTTATTATTATTTAATAATAGGGATTTATATTATTACGAGTTCGTTTAGACCAAGGGAAAGAAACCGTTCTTATATTTAGTATTTATTACTACTTTTTATAATACTATTTAATAATAAAAAGTCTAATTATATTCTATAATTATTAAATCTTTAGTAAAAGTATTTATAACGTTAAGATTAAGAGTTAATAAAATCGTCTTTATTAAAATAGATTAGTATATTAGCGGGTAAGTAATATATATCTTAATATATATAAGTATATTTACGTTTATAAGAATACTTCTAACTACTTAAGTTCTAAGGGCTATTCTATATAAATATACTCTTTAACTAGATTATACTTCTATTTACGTATATACTACTAATTCGTTCTAATTTTATTAACTTCATATAAATTTAGAACTCTTATCGAATTCGTTATTAAAAAGGTCGCCCTTATATTATTTCTAATTAGCTATAGTAACTATATTATTAACTTACGTTACGAACTATATAAGACTTTATATAGCTAATTAACTAAGACTAAGTTTAATAACTATTAAATACTATTTAAAATAGTAATAATTTAGACGCATATCTTCTTTAAGCTATTTTATAAATTTGTACTTTAATTATTAAGGGCTCCCTAACTATATTAGTTAAAAGTACGAAGTTTAGTAAGGCTAATTATTTTTATTTTAAAGCGTATTAATATCTTCGTATTTATCTAAAATAGTATATACGTAATAAGTTCTAACTAGAAGTTACTTTACTTAGTAAACTATAGGGCGGTATTATATAAGTTAAGTAGAGATTAGAAGACTTTAGAATTAATCTTAGAATATTAAATAGCTTCGTAATTACGAGCGATACTAAGGACGAAGAGGAATTATAAATATAATTATAGTTTATTTTAAACTATTTACTAACGAGAATGCTCGTTTCTATCCTTATAATATACTAAGTTATTTATTATTATAAACTTTATCTTCTTATTAAATTATTATAATCTCGTCTTTTTTATCGTTTTTATCGTTTTTAACCTTTTTCTTAGCCTTTACCTCCTTCTTAACGATCTTCTTTTTTTACTTAACTAATAATTCCTTTTTAATCTTTATCGTTAGTTTAATATTAATACTTATTAAAAGCCGTGTTTTTAGAATATTTCTATACGTCGTTTTACCTAAAGTTTTAGTTATAATTAGTTTTATACGACCTTTTCCTTTCTTTACTAACTAAGGTTTAATAACTAACGACTTAATTCTAGTTTAAAAAATAATAAAAAGTTAATAATTTTTTTTTTTTATATAAGATCGTAGCTTTAAAAAGGAATCTCTCTAAACTTATAACTTTATATATTACTTTATAATACTCTAAGATATTATAAGGATTTTTTATATTAATTAGAAATACTATTTACTCTATTAAAAGAATTTGTTAGTTTATTATAAAATATAAAATAATAAATTATATTATATCTTAATATAAAATAAACGTCGAGAAGCGATTAAACTAAACTTTCCTAATAAACTTCTTAATAACTTAGATATTAATATAAGTTATTATTTAGAAACCGTTAAGTTCGTTCTTAAAAAAGGATGCGTTATATAATATTATAAAGATATTAATTATTAATAATTACTTTAGCTCCTTTTTTGTTTATTAAATACTTCGTTCCCGCTCTTTTTAGTTTATAAAAAGAGATTTTATTAATATCGAGGTTTATACGTTTATATATTCTTATTATTTAAAAAGGGTAGAGCCTATATAAGTATTATTATCGATCGGTCGTTTTAAAATAGCTTTATAAAGAGGTATTATAAGGTCGATTAGTTTAGTAACGTCTTATATAGAAATTAGAAGTTATTATAGATTTATATTATAATATTTATAAATAAGCTATTAGTTTAATAACTTAAGTAAAGAGTGATTTTTATTTATAAAAAAGTAAAAAGTAGTAGTTATTTTTATAATAAAGTTATAAAAAAAAGAAAATTTTTTATATTGGGGTACGATATTGCGCGATTTTATATACTACTATACGGTCTAATATATTACGAAATTAAAGTATTTTTTAAGCCGTAAATCTCTATAACCCCTATTTATAGGTTATTATACTAGTCTAGACCTTATCCTAGGTAGTGGGGTGACTATAAAATACGATTTCTGCTTTGACATATGAAAAAAGTGTTTTGGCGGAGTGCCTCTTGCAGTCTGCCGTACTGGCCGGTGGTCTCTGGACCCCTGACGCGCGACGAGTCAGGGTCCAACCGTCCGTGAGGGGGATGGTGGGTAGGTGAAAATGGCAGAAAAGTCGCCTGGGGAGGGCATTTTTCGACTTTCCGGTTTCTTGACGAGGGAAATGTGAAAGCCGGTGTCTTCCGGATGTTCCTTCAAGCACCCCTCTTCATGGCCAAAGCCTCGATATCGCGACTATTCACTCTTTGCGCTACGTCAGCGATCGTTCATGAGCCACAAGGACCCAGGCAATGGGAGCAGAGCAAGTCGAAGAAGTACGCAGCTCGAAACGACAGCAGCACAGTCCAAGAAGAATCATCGAGCCGCCCACGTCATTGATACCTAGGTCATCTAGATCTTTGGAGAAGGGAATTCAAACTGCGGAGAGTATTTGCTATTGCCTGGTGTACGCTGACGCCGGGGTGGTGGCTGTGGACACGGCGAGCGCAGGAATGCGTAAACGCTAGACCGCTTTCTTGAGTAACAGAACCCCTCCCCTGGTTCCCATCGGATGCCTCTCCGGCGCTCCGTAGCTCGAGTAATCGTGTTGATTGACGTCACATATGGCTGCGGCTGCGCGCATCTTGGCTGCATAATCTAGACTCGACTCTTTGTTTCCTCGTTCTCTCAACGAATGAAGATTGGCTACAAGGACAGAGTGATATGTCGGGGTACCGCGATACGACGGCTCATGGCATTGTCAAATTATCCATCCCCCAGCGAAGCGGGTTTTTGCGATGGTGTGCAAAAGGTCTAGGCCCTCTGGAGCTCGAGACCCTGAGTGCATCTGCGGCGGGCGCATCGCCATCACATCTTCCAGGGTTTTGCGATGCGAAGCCAGTGACCCTCGCGAGCTTGCGTCCGCGCGTAAACCTACCCTATGATCTGCCTAACATGACCGGAGCTACTATTGCTTTCTCGTGTGGCGGATATCGTCCGCGAACCATTGACTTTGGAGATAACCTTGACCGTTGTCAGAAGCATAGGGGTGCCGGGGTAGAAAGCTGGGAACGCGCCATCACGTCACTGTCCAGATGGCGTTTTCCCGCCATTCTGGCACCCACGTTGCGGGATCTCACATAGATGCTGCTTCATGGTGTGGTTCGCTGGAGGCGTTTTTATGTCTAGCGTAAGGCTGCCTCCGCGGAACGGTTTGCTGGATGGTCTCTTGAATCTTTCCTGCTGGATTTGTTTCCTCCCGCGCCAGTGATTCGTTTTGATGCTTTTAAATACTCGGTATGTCCCTGTTGCCCGGATGAATCGATCCGAACGATTCCCTCAATCTGTGCCCATCGTGCCTTTACTGCACCCATCATCACGAGCTCCTTGCATCAGCCTTTGACCTTGTCTGATTCCAAGTTCCAGTGACACTGATGAGCTTGATGCTTTTACCTTACTACCAGTTGCTGAAGACCCACCAAAGTACCGCATCCGAACAACATCAGCCAAGGTTCGGCCCCACCCGCCCATCCAGGTTCATCAGAGTCACACGGCTGTCCGTCTCCGGCCTGCCTAGACCCTTAACCATCGCCTGGATTTCCCTTTCCACTGCAATCATGTCTTCCACTGGCGCTGTTTACAATGGCGGTCACAGGTGCGTGCTAATCAAGGCTATTCTATGGAACAGAGTGCTGTCACTTTGGCTTGTACCGCCATCCTAGAGCCCCCCCACCGCCTGCTAACTTTCCGGTATTCCTGCCATACAGAACTTCCGCTGCACCACCGACAGCCCCGCCTACGGTCCCGATCCCAGCTCCGACACCGACACCGGCCCCACAGGTTGCACGACCCGCAATTCCCGTATCGTCGGACTCGGCATATTCCATCAAGCGATACGTTGATACTCCGACTGCTTCGGACCGCCAAATCCGGGCCCCACTTTTCAGCAGCCCTTTACCGTCCCCGTCGCCTGAAGAAGCAGAGCTGGCTGGAAAGGCTCGCATGGAGGCTTTGTTGAAGGAAATCTACCCTCATCGTCCTAAGTGGTCGGATTGACGGATAGTGAGGTTGATATGTCTAACTAGCCACATTGCCCTATCGCGCCCAACTTCAAACAATATACATCCTATTATTTTTCAATCTGCAACCATCGAGACTACCTTACTTTATGTGACGAGCATGCACCCATCATCTCATACAGTCCAACTCAAGTTTTTCGCCTGATGATGTATTGTTTACCAAGCCTTTCGCATCTCTTATGGGGTCAGGCGGTATAAAAAATTTCGTGGACGGGGCCAATAGCAACGTGCGACTGTCGCTTGACCGGACATCACCACAGGACTAGGTAATTCTAAGCCGCCAAGGATGCGCGAAGCAAAGAATCACTCGCCTTGACTAATCTCCACTTACCCGACGGACTTGGACATGTGATGGGCTGCCGTATTCTGCTGGTTCTTTGTCTCCGCACAGACGGCTTTGACATTTTTCGCCGCCGTGTAATCTCAGTGCAGACCGAGCCACAGTCCTCGTCCTCGTCGCCTCGCTTTCTGGAGGATCGTTCAAGACTGCACCGTGAGACGAAGGGCACGAGCCGCTAGTTCCTAGCAACTCTTTTCTCTGCAGGACTTAGGACTGAGGTGAGGACTCCCTGCAGCAAGATGAACTGGGTTGGCTAGCTCGGAATTTTCTTGGGGATCTTTTCCTTCGTCTCTACTCTTGTGTGTGATTCATGAATATGCATTCGATGCATAGAGTGGCACCGAGCGTGGAAGTTGCCCAGTCCGAAGGCGAGAATGTCGAATGAGCAGCCAGTCATCAAGGGCTGCCTGCGCCGAGGAATCGGACATTTCAGATATTTCTCGGCTTGAAATCATCCATGTCGCCCCCCTTCTCAATCCTCAAACCCGGGGTACAGCGTGCAGGAAACTGTTTGGATCAAGCTCGACTTTCACTCACGACTCCTGTTTGGGGCTTTTCCACGTCCCAAGATATGCAGGCCACGCGCCACGATGCAGGTCGAGACTCCGCCACGAAAAGCAACGGCTCTGGTGATTCGTATGCGACGTTGATTGTAAAGAACCGGTCACCTGGGTATGGTCTCTCACAAACTTGAAGACTTGAGATGGCTGAGAGCTTGGGGCAGTGGGATGGCCCGTTGATCCGTGAGATGTGGGACCTTGGACGAACTTGCCATCTCGATGGGTCATTTCTGGAGCCTTTGCTTGGCCTGAGCTCTGGTTGGGGTTCACGGCATAAATCCCTTTGCCAAGCAAGCGCAACTCTGCTCATGTGGGCGACAAACGACAACAGGCCGAGTGATTCATGCCGAGATCTTCCCATACGCTCAGCCCCTACTTTCTACTTTCCAGATGGATTTCCTGCTCAGCAACTTTCTGGACGAGGCAATCTAATCCCACGTATTGAAGAGCAATGCGCCTTTTTCGTAGAGCGCTTCATGGGGGCTAGAATCCGAATGGAACGGATTTGACTGAGGGCGTTTGTTAGTGTCGTATTTTAACGGGAACTAGAAGTTAAGAATTGCCTAGGCGACGATCCATGGAAACCTTGTGTTGCCCTGGTACTAGATTCAGAAATCAGCCGGCGCCTACACAGCGTGTTGTCTGGCGGCAACAGGCGGGGCTAGACATTTGGGTCTAGAACCGGAGAATGCCTTCACCGTGGAAACATTTTCAGGATCAAAGTTTCTCCATCTGCTGAATTCGAAGCTCTTTGATTCAGCCCAGGCACTCGGAGATGAGGTTCCCTTCATCTCCAGCTTTCGCGACTCGACTCATAGTCGAGGGCAGGGAAAATTCACTCCGGAGCAGATGCACGGACAGGCTTTGTTTCTCTAGCCTCCCCGCGGATCTCCCTACTTACCTAGCTCCGTTAGTCGGCTCTATTCATATGTGTGTGGGCCTACCTACCCTCTTTGCCCGGCTTCTCAACGGCTGCCCCAGAGCCAAACAATAACCCAACTTGAATCGGTTAGCCGGCACTTCGGTATGACACCGCCCCCAGGCACCAAGTAGAACCGAGGAGACTCCCCGTTTTCAACGGATAACTTGGGGAAGTGCAGGGCCGACCTGGACAAGCTAGGTTAGGTTTGTTTGTTAGCCCAGGGCACGGCCCGGTGCTACGGCCGGACGTGAAACGCGACAGCTCGACGATGGGAGGATCGTCGGGACAATGAAGGAGGACTGAGAGCGCCGTGCGGGTGTCCAGGCTTGCCTGGAATTTTGCTGGCAGTACCATTCTTGAGCAGGAAACAGCAGACATAGTTGCGGCAACTGGTATCTCTGTATTTGACAGCGTAATACCGAGGGAGAATGTATCTCATCCCTCGCCTCTGGGATACCTTAATCTGTCAGCTGGACTGCAAATGATGTTTGATGTCTATCACTTGCAGCGGTGTATGAACTGCCTCCTCGGAATTTTGTGATAAGAACATGCTCGCTCCATGGTAAGCGCAGCAGGTGGCACTGGTCGTAGCCAAGATCACTCCGAGCTTTGAGCATGCTTCTTCCCGCTGCCAAGAGAAATCCTTCCCAACCCCTCATCCTTTCGACCCTGCTTTTGGAAAGGATTCCAACATGGGAGCTTGAGCCTGGAGAATACCATGGGGACCGAACTATCGGTTCTCGCCGCATCTTCTGGCGAGCACCTTTACGGATAGACTGCCAGGGGGACCGATCGGACGCCGCAATCACCAAGTGCTCTTTGCAAAGACCCGTGCCTTGCATCAATCTCTCCCTGCATCATATCCTCCTGCATCCGCTACGCTGAGAGAAGGGATCCGTCATATTAGCTAGGTCTTTCCGTACAGTCTACACAGATAGAGTACTGGGGCGCACTAACAAACTAAGGTTTGACCGGAGGCACTAGTCCACGCCGTTCACGTGGGTAGGAACGGCGGCAAAGACTCCCACGGGTGACAGGCAAAAAAGGCGTTTCACGATGTTATGCTTCGACAGACGCTTTTCTAAAGATGCATGGCTCTTGGACCACGTCATCCTGCTCTGAGCCGTGTTATGCCCAGTGTCAACGAGTACCTCTGGGCTCCAGCTGCTTGACAATGTACCCAACCTGCTCAGTCAGTCCAGAATACCGATAGCGTCACTCAGTCTCGGTCTGGTCTGAGGCTTGGACTGCTCGGGGCTCTGAGATGCAGCTTGGCATTGCCCACCACAGCCTACCTCGTGGTGGATGGTTGCCCTTCCCCATCAATGCCTCTCTCTTGTCCCTTGTCATGGCACAGCAGAGGTGACTGTTTCGACGCCCAGGGGCCCTCATCTTGGATGCTTGCCGAAGCGGATCTCCGGACGAAACTAGAGGGGTTTACGTTCACGCAGCACATGAACAGTTGACACCCAGAACATAAATATCCTATCACGAACCCGTCTGGTAGCCTTTCTTCTTCTTCTCATCAGATCACTCTCACACAGCTTCACTTCGCCTCTCGACAGCTAGTCTCTCGCAACCCTTTTTCGACTCTTACATCTTTCACAGCCTCGGCTTCATTCGCTCTTCAGCATCTTTTCAACCTTTTCTCACTAACCAACCCCCAAAACAATCAAAATGCACGCCAAGACTGTCGCCCTTTCCCTCGCCGCCGCGGCGGTTGTCCACGCTGATCTTCGCCTCAACACCAACGACATCCCCCAGGACTGCACTGCCATCTGCCGCCCCGTCCGTGACCTTGGCAACATCTGTACTGTCAACTTCGTCCCGGGCCAGGGCAACAACAACAGCGATCAGCTCCAGGATGAGCTTGACTCCCAGTGTGTCTGCACCAACAACTCCTTCGACCTGAAGAACTTGGCTGGCCAGTGCAATGCCTGCATGATCGAGAAGGTTCCTTCCGACCAGCAGCGCAGCCTTGAGGGTAAGTTACTTCTAGACATCCAGAAGCCTCTTTCGAATCGCAGTGAGCTAACCTGATGCTTCACACACAGGTATCCAGAGCATCATGAACGTCTGCCAGCTGCCCAGCGCCAGCGGCTACGCTTCCTCATCCACCTCCCTTGCCAACACCGTCATCGTCCTCGCCACCCGCCTGACTGCCAGCAGTCAGCTTACTACCACCTTCGGCGGTGCTCAGACTACTGAGTCCTCCTCCAGCCGTACTCGCTCCAGCGAGCGCTCCACCATCACCACCACCTTCCTCACCTCCGGTAACGGTGGTCTTCCCTCCATTGCCACCTCCACCATCGTTGGCGGTGGCCGCCAGACCGGCAATGCTGCCCCTGGTCTCCACACTCCCGGCAGCAACGGCATGCTCGGCGCTGTCGGTGCGATCGTCGCTGGTGCCTTTGCTCTTGGTGCTTTCATGCTCTAAAAGGCTTGGTTCCACCGACTGGGCAGGATTGTTGAAGTCTATGGTACGGATATGTCACAACAGGAGTTTGGAAAGAGGAGGATAATATGCATGGTAGTTTGTTATGTCTGATGAAGTAACGGTTGCGCGTAAGATGGGGGAATATCATGGTTTGCGTCACTCCTTTGGTCCTTTTTTTGGGTTTGGCTGTATCGCGAATGAGATATCTATGTACTGCTTACAGGTTTATGCAATTGACGATAGATGCCGCACTCAGAACACTGCGTCCCAACGCTTCCATAATCCCCCGTGACTGATTCTCTCTTGCCTCGAACTGACAATGAACACATTCATCCTCGACTGTTTGCTCTGGGTCCTGACGTGGCAGCTACTTCGGAGGCTGTCTCCTCATCTCTTTTGCTATTCGCCTGGTTGTGAGCATGCATCACGAGGACTGTGCTCCGAAATTTCCGCATCGGGATATTCAATTCAAAGAGCATATCCACCTCCTCAAGTGTCCGGCCCTTACACTCCGGCACGCAGAGGTAGACAAACACAAGAGAGAGAAAGCTTATTGTGCCGAAGATCAGACCAACCTTGGACCCCAGATTCGCGTACGGGGCGTTGAGCAGATACGGTAGCGTAAAAGCGACGGTGAATTGCATTGCAATGTTAACCACGCTGGCCGTCCGATACGTAACGTCACGGAGACGCATGCTCGGAATCTCGGCAGAGAGAACATGCGATGTTGGTGCCCATCCGAGAGTGAATCCCGTAGTCATCACAATCATCATGGCGACAATGGCTGACTTGACGGAGACGCTCGGATTGGACGTGAGTCCGAGAGCGCCTATGGCGAAAAGACCGGCCGTCTAAATCGAGCCGCCGAAGAAGATAACGTTTTATCATAATGGCTTCAACTATCCATAGCCTTACTACACGTTACGTAACCTCGGTTATATAATTACCGAGGCCTACTTTACTCATACCCTCTATATTAAAACAAGCTTCGTACTTATTTCCTATTTTTAATAAATAACTATTCTCTTTATATATATTAATACCCCTATAATAACTTTATAATAATTATAAACCTAGCTCTAACTTAGACCCCTATATTTTTATTAAAAAGTTATTTTTTAAGGACTACGTTTTATTATATCCTTTTTTATAATATTATTTAACCCCTATTACGTCCGTTAAGCTTATTTTTAAATAAATTAATATTTTTTAAAAAAACTACTAATACTCCTAAGTAAAAGCTTAATTACTAACGAAACTAATTTAAATAGTATTTTACTTTATAAGTTAAGGCCTAGTTAAAGGATATCTAGGACTTACTAAATATAAACGATTTTATTTTCTTATTAAATCCGGTTTTTTTATTAAGTTTATTTTTTTAATTAAGGAGTATATTAGAATATAAAATACTACTTAAAATTAAATATATAAAATAGCCTCGACTAAATACTAATAAAAACTTAAAGAGTTTATTTAATAATAAACCGAATAGTTAAAAAGCGAGATTATAATTAAACCCTTTATTAAAAACGATCGAATTAAGTAATTAGTTATTTTAATAAAACCAAAAGCTATAATAGCGAATTAAGTACGTCTTATTAAAGAATATACCTCTTTTATTTAATAAACCGTTTTTAAAACGATTTCTTATTTATAAAAAAAAAGTTTATACGAATTAATAAATCGCTAGATCTCTTTTATAATTATTTAAAAAATCTTAGAGAATACGAAAGAAGAGCTTATTAATTCCTTAAACTACTCCCTTTATATTATGATTAAAGTTTTTAAATAAAAGTACGTACTAAGTAACTTTAGTTTATTTATAATTATAAAAAAAGAATTTAATATAGTTATAAATAGGGCGAACTTTAATATTAGCTTATTAACTTAGATTAAAAACTTCTTTTTAACTTATTATTAAATAATATAATTTAAATTACTTAAAGTCTAAGGGACCCTTATTTTAAAAACCTTTTTTTATATAACTATATATTACTTTATTTTAAACTAATTTAATTAAGAGCTTATTAAAATTATTAAACTAAAATAAAAAAGAAAAGTAATTTTTAATATAAGGTATTATATTAAAATTTTTAATAACTTTTTATATAAAGAGGTAATATATAATAAAAGTTATAAACGAACCCCTATAATATTCGTAATATTAATAAGTTACTTAGATTTTCCTAAGTAAAACGAAGTAATTCCTAACTCGTTTACTAACTACTTTTATAAAAGGACTTATTATTAGAAATTAATAAACTATATAAAAATAAAGCTTATTTTAATAAGTAAAACGAAGTTAGAATACGTTTAACTAAGTCCTAATAATACTTAAAAAATAATTTCTTATTTAAACTAAGAAAAGTATACTAACTTTTATACTAATCTCGTTTAGAAAAGCTAGATTTATATAAAACCCCTTTTTAAATAAAATAATAATAATCGAAGTTATTTTAGAAAAATAATTAAAATTAGTAAGCTAAGTAATAAAAAGAACTCTAAGGGAACCTATTCTTTAAATATTATAATTATAATTATTAATATTAGTCTACTCCTTAAACTAAGTATAAAAGTAAATAAGAATAGTAATCTTATTATTTTTTTTATCCCCTTTACTAGCTTATATTTCTTTTTTAAAAATATAATTATAAATAACTACGGGGCCGTTTACTTCGTTAATAACTAATTACTTTTAAAACCGGATTTTATTTAATAAAATAATAACTTAAAAAATTTAAATTTTAAAACGGCCTCTTATTTTATTATTATTAAGGGAACGAGGATTATATATAATATTTTTATAAGACTAAAAGGGCCTAAAATAGAGTACTTTACTTTTTATAATATCGGTTTTATTAAGAACTTTTATATAAACGTCGTATTAAAAGCTCTCTTTTAAAAAACTAATATTTAGTACTCGGGTTTTAATTATACCCTTTAGTTTAGTAATAAATCTAAGAACGTTATTATTAAATAGCTCAAAAAAAAAGTTAATCTAATTTTCTTAAAATATAAGCCCTATTTATCCTATTTTTTATTTAAAAATTAGTTTTTACTTATTAATATAATTTTAATACGTAGTACTTAAAACTTACGTTCTTTATACTAATTAAAAAATAACTAATCGAATATAGCTTAGCTCTAGTACTTTAAATTTAAATATCTCGCGCTAATAATACTTAAAAAGCTCGTCTTAGCCGCTCGGGGGGTAAGGATTAAAAAACTAAGCCGTTTAGAATATTATTATTATATAACTACTTATATAAAATAAGTTATTTTATAACGTACTTTAAAACGAAAAATAACTTAACCTTATTATAGGATTTTATAAGACCTTTTTAACTACTTACTAACTTATAAATAAAATAAATAGCTAATATTAATTAAAAACGAGTATTTAAATAGGATTTTTATTTTTTTATAAGTTATAAAAACTTACGATATAATATTTAAGGTCTTATATTTTTTTAAATAATAAGTACGTATATAAAAGGGCGTAGCTATTTATAAGATTTAATAAAACATAGAACGTATAATAATCGTGATTAATAATAAAACTCGTTTTTAAATATAAGTACGGGAGCTAGGAATAGACCTAAAGACTATTCCTTTATATATAAAAAAACCGAATAGATAAAGGGAACGAGCTAACTAAGAAATTATTAATAAAGCGATTAATATAATATTAATAGCTAGTTTACTAAACGAACTCTAAATAAAAGCTATATTAACTATAGCTTACTTATATAATATTAGCCCTAAGTAACGTACTAACTAGCTATTACTAATTAAATTAAAAAATTCTAGTTCGTTTATTATTTTAAGTAGTAATAATTAATAAATATACTAAAGCTTGCCCGTAATTTACGTCCTTATTAAGGGTAAACGTATATATATAGCTATAGAGCGTACCTTTTTAAAAAGGATTATAAAAAAAGAATTAATAAAAAACGCTTTAAAATAGAATAAAGGGGATATATTAAGTACTTCGTAAATTACGTACCGAACGCTTATAACCTATATAAAATCTAAATCCCCTCGCTTTTAAAAGTTATTATTATTTAAAATATAATATTTAATAAAATAGCTTTTTATTTAAAAAATAATATTAAAATTATAATTTATTTATTTAAATTAAGGGATATAATAAATAAGATTTAATAACTACTTATAATAATCGAACCTAAGTTCTAATTACTGAGAATTATAAATAAAAAGGAGGCCGTATTAATTAATAATAAAAAGTAGTTATTATTACTTATACTTATTTTATAAAAAATAAATAAAGCTATAAAAAAGCTTAGTTCGTTTTTAAATAAACGAGGCAGGTAGCTATTTATTCTTAAACTAACTTTAGATTTTAAAAGTCCGGAGTTAAATACGAACTTTATTTAATTAATTAAAGTTATAAGTAAGGCCGTAAAGAAAATCGATCTTCTTATTAAGAGGATCGAAAACGTACTATATATATAAATAAAAATAAAAACTTCTTAAAGCTTTTATAAAAAGGATCTTTTTACTTAATTAAACCTTAATAAACCCCTTTAATAAATAAGCTTATATTAAGAAATAAGAATAATAAACGACTTAGTTAATAACTTTAATATAGTTAATATATATAATTAAAAAAAGAATAAGTATACTAAACGAAACTAGAGGTTAAAAAACTAATTATTAAAAATATTTATTTAAAACCCGAGTTAATAAGAGTAACTTAAGTAGTACTCTTTTTATATTTAAATAAAAAGAGACTAGGACTCCTTTTTTAATATATATATACTTAATTAATAAAAAGCGGTTAACGAGGTAACCTAGGGGTATTAAATATTATATTATTACGTTTATATTATAATTAATAAAACGAAGTACGTTTTACTAACCGTAGTTTAATTTAACTAAATTTATATAAATTAATTAATTACTCTTTTAAAAAAATAAAAGGATATTTTAAAAATACTAAAACCTCTAAGAAATTAATTTATAAAAATAATATATTTAGAAATTTAAAAACTAAAAAAAATAAATACTTAAGAAGTAGTTAGTAAGGCGTCGGTTATTTCTAAATTAATACTCCTTAAATAAGTATTTAATTATAAACTAAATAATAATAATTATCTCGATTATTATAAAATAAGAATTTACGTTAAGGGGGACTTTTAAAAACAATACTTTTTAAAAAAAAACTTATATAGCGACGCTAATTATTAAAACGTTTAGGGTAGCTATAACTATTACTATTTAATTCGATTTAAAAATCTATTAATATAATATTATAAACGCTTTTTTAAATATAATTAAAAAGCTAAGCGACCCCCCTATTATTTATAAACTTTTAAATAGCTTTTATAAGCTAAGAATATATATTAAACGCGAGCGGGCCTTATATAACGCCCGTAAGACTTTATTATTATAATATAAAAGGTTAGTATTAATTTTTAAAAGTCTACGTCTTTTATTTATAAGCGAGGACCTATACCTATTTTAAGATTTTACTAAAAAGGTCCTAGTTCTTTTTTATATAAATAATATTTTTATTTTTTATTATAAAAACTATCTTTATAAGACCGGTTAAGTAACTAAGGGATTTAAAAAAAAGTATAAAATAAAAAACTAGGGGTTAGTTTTATAGTATTTTAAAATAAGGGTCGTTTATAATTAACTAAATTAGAAGATTTACTTAGTTTATAATTAGTATTTTAAAAGGGTAATTAAAAAGTTCGATCTTATTAATTCTACTACTCTTATAACCCTTTTATTAATAGTCCTAATTAAAAAGAACTTAGGGATTATATTCTTAAATAAGACTAAGTTTTTTTTTAAAAAAAAGTCGGATCGATATTATATATAGCGATTATAATTTAGCCTAACGTTATTTTTATATATACTCTATTCTCTTAGTTCTTAATAAACCTGTCCCGTTAGTATTATTTTATTATAAATTAAGTTATATAATACCTTTTTTATATATAATACTTAGTAATATACTTTAAGATCTCGGGGGTTAGCTAGGTATTATTAATTATAAATAACGCTTTATTTATAAATAATAAAAAGACCCGAATATCCTTATAAAGTTTAATAATCTCCTTTTTTAATAGCCTCGTTTAGTAAAAAATAGCTTATTAAAATATAATAACTACGTTAATTACGGAGGCCGAATTACTAAGCTTAGAATATATAGCTAAAAAAATACTCGTTTTTAAACGCTTTTTTAAAAATATCTCGCTCGAGCTTAGTAACGTATAAAAAGTATATTATAATAATTATTAAATAATTAAACTCGTAATAAAAAAAGGAGAATATATTTTAACTTACTTATGCTACGTTAATATTTAAAATATATAGCTATAATAAGAATACGTAAAAGGCTTATTTTAAGTAGTTTATATATTAATAAATAAAATACTAACTAACGGTTTTATAAAAAACTTTTTTAGAGCGAAGTTCGAGTACTTTATATTATTTTTAAATATAAGAGATATATAAGAAATAATTATATTAAATAAAAAGACGTTTAAAAAGTAATAAAACGGCCTAAGGGGCCCGGCTTTTAATTAAAAAACGTAGCTTATAGCTAGGGAATATAAAGTCGCTTTAGTAACCTTATTAGGTTATTTAAAAAGAGGCTATTTACTTAAGAAGGTAAGTACGTATTTATTTAAAAAAGACTTAAATATAGGCTATATACCTAGAAGGATATATAAACTAATAAGAGTATTAATTTTAATTTAAATACTATTTATTTTTATAAGCAAAATAGTTAATATTATTACGTTTTTAATAGGTTTTTTTAATAACGTTTTTAATATAAAAAGAGCGCTTATAAACGCTTCTTTTATTAAGTCCTTATTTATATAAACCCCCTTACCCTTTTTTTTATCTAAAGAACCGTTGTACTTAAGGGCCTTATATAATACTATTATTATATAAGTTAGGGTTTATATATTAGGTTATAAATAATAAATAAAACGAGGACGGTTTAGAATATATTTTATAAAGTATAAGTAGTTTTATATTAGTAACTATAGCTATTACTAACTTTTTTATTACCTCCTACTTAAAATATAAGAACTTTATATTTAAAAACCGTATATACTCTTTAAAAATAAGGGCATAACCCGATTTTTTATAAGTTTAATAATATTAATATTTATTATTAATATACCAACTTAAGAAGTACGTACTATTTAAACGGCTACTAAGGGCGCTCTCAATATACTTAAAATATTTATAACTAGATAGGAGAAGTAAAAATATTAACTTATAATAAACTTTAATACTAAGGATAGTATTAAAAAGGTTTATTATTAAGAATTAGTTTTATAAATAATAATAGTTAAAAAGGTATTATATATATAATTAATTATTTTATATTTTTTAAAAAAAAGTAAAAAAAGGGGTTATAAACTTATTTTACTTCTCTAGTCTTTTTAAAAAAAGTTTTTTTCTTTTTTTCTTTTTTATTTAAAAAAAGGTAAGAGAGGGGGCTATAAACCCTCTTTATTTACGCCGTTTTTTTAAAAAACGAGGACGTTTTTTTAATTTTTAAAAAAGAATAAGGGAGGGGGTTATAAACCCTTTTTATTTTTATTACTTTCTTAAATAACTCGTTTAGTTATAAAGCCGCTACTTATTTAATAAAATAATTAAATTAATATTAAATAAACGAGGCCGTATTATAATTAAAGTATAAAATAAGGGAATATTACTTACTTATTTCGGGCTCGTAAGGGGGGCTAAAAGAGCCGCCGCTCTTTTTTAAAGTTATAGCTTCGTATTTACGCTTTTTAGCTTTTTATATTATAATAATACGAGCATAGTTTTTAGTTAATTATTTTAGTAATATTTAAATAAAAACGATATTATTAATAAAAATCCTTTTTTAATAATACGTATATATAAGAATGCGGGTATAAAAATAAAAAGTAAGAGTATATATATATAGTAATAATATAAATATAGGTTAAAAAGAAAAAGAAAGTTAGTACTATAAGTAGTAATAAGAAATTTATATATTTACTACCCTTAACCCGTAGGTTAATTATTTAATTAATAAGAGGCCGTCCCTTAGTTATACTTTTTATTAATAATATAGCTTTAAAACTACTTATAATAACGAATACGGAAGTTAATTTACGGCTAATTTACTTTTTATTTATAACTTTATATATAAACCGATTTATTTTATAATTCTTCTTATAAATAGACTTTTATATATTAATATTTAGTTTTCCGTTTTTAACGGACTTTTTTATAATAATATAAGTAGTTAAGCGCGCTTTTTTTAAACGTATATTCGTTTAGAGGGGTATATTATAATAGCTTTAACTATTTATAACCTTATTATATATTACGTAACCTTAGTTATATAATTACTAAGGCTTACTTTGCTCGTACTCTTTATATTAGAGCGAGCTTTGTACCTATTTCCTATTTTTAATAAATAACCGTTCTCTTTATATACGTCGATGCCCCTACAGTGACTCTACGACACGTTTCTAATGCCGATGATAAGTCAGCCAATCGGTGTAAGTAGGCCTGATCCAAGGCACATAATGCACACTAGGGGCTTTACCTCCGTCCCAAATTGTCCAATAGGATCATTGAGCAGACACACATGACAATGTTAATGCTGGAGGTGATCATGGTGACGGTGAAAGGATTGATGAACCCCAGCTGCTTCACAAAAATGGCGCCGTACACAGAGGCAAAGATAGAGCCAGTAGCCTGCAGGAAAAAGTTGACACCAATGACTGACATGGTTCGTTTTGTCACTTGCTTGCCCCTGAACATGTCCATGAAAGAACCTTTCTCAACTTCGTGATCTATACCTGCGCGTATCTGAGACATCTCGGTCGCTATTTGCTCTTCAGTGAAGCTGCCTTCACGGAGACGATTGAGAGCTATAAGTGCTTCGTCGTTACGGCCTTGCATTGCAAGCCAACGGGGAGACTTCAGGAGTATAGAGAATCAGTATCCTGACCCGATCGTAATCAGATGACATAGATACTACTGAGTACTCACCTCTGGGACAAACCAGATTCCCGATATGACTATCACGGGTACGATGTAGAAGAGCCCGTACGGAATCAAGTATGCCGCAGCCGAGTTCAAGCTCCCGGTACCTCGGGACACGGCGTTGACGACCAAGCCACCCGTCTAAAAGAATTTTCAGCATAAATCTTGGTAGTTTAGGAAGGGTCATTTCAGCTTACTGCAAGACTCAGTTGGTACGTGCCGACAACGAAACCACGAGCTCGTTGCGGAGTTATTTCCGACTGATAGATGGGTACAACGGCAAGCTCTATGCCAATATAGATATAGGCCAATATCCTGGCAGCGAGGATCTGATCTCGGCTTCTGGACGTCATGATAATTGTCGTAGCCACGCAAGACCAGATACTCATTGAGAACATGCACATGCGCCGACCGTAGCGTTTGCTGACTATGCTCCCGATCAGAATACCTAGACCAGAACGAGCCTGTCAATATTTTATGCTAAGCCCATCTATCGCGTAACGTACCTATGCCAAACCCAATATACGGTAGGCCGGCAAAAAGAGACAGCCACCAGCTTTCGAGGTAGTAGGCTTTCGTCTTGGCATTATACCAGCCGAATTGCCGTTCGAAAGCGTCCATCGCTTGGGTCGAATTAAAGCCTTGTTGGTCAAACCCAAAGTTGAATTGAGAGACGGCAATGAGCAGGATCGTTGAAGTCAAAGATCTGTTGAAAGATTGCCGCAACGCAAGGTGGCTGAACATGATGGCTGATTAGTTGCCGAAATACTGGCTGTCAATCTAGGTGAGCATGTCAAGGCACGCCACTTCTCTATGGCTATCTGCTATTGTGAGAGGCAAACACGACGGCTTTATATTATTCATGTAAGTATCATTACATGCTCTTAATTGCGCCATCACGACTAATGTTGACGATTTGCCGGGCATCGATGTTTCCAACGTTTGACTCCCGGAGAAGTTGAGCCATCTCCTTGGGGTAAACTTCTACTCAAGCGTGACGACCCCTGTCAATCAAGTGGGCCAAAGTAATGACTAGAGCGGGGGGGTACGACGCTTATTCCGGATTCTGGATAGCTTCGTTGTTGTTGGATGGTTCCCCGGAAACATCTCCCCGTCTATCCCCGTTAACAACTATTTTCACCAACACAGACAAATCGCTGCTGTTATTATTTGCATGTTGACGAAGCATCCAATATTAGTAACGCGTCGTAGTCATGTGAGATTAGTGTTCACTTTAAAGACACTACTTCACCTTTACGTGCTGTCGTGCATCCACGACCACCTCAGGAGTCCATGGCTGTCTACGGCTCACAAGAAGTGGCGTCAAATTTCGACCCAAGAAATTAGCAGTCGCTTCTCATGGAAGGCTGCATAAGATATCGACGAGTTTTTGCTATCGCTATATCATTGCCGGATCTCGGCGGATCTCAACAGCGGGGTATTCATTGACAAGCTGTTATCCCCATCAACGGGTAAGAACGGGGAGATAGCGACCTCTATCACACACCTTTGAGTGTCGTCAAGCTTGCCCCAATCCATATCAGTTTTAGCCCCTCTCAGAAGAGAAATAATCGTCTCTGATGAGTGAATAAAGTGAATTGCGTCAATTCTGAGAGTAATCTCGCCATTAATAGGAGTGGTAACTAAGAAATGGGCCCGTCATTCGTAGAGGAACCCAGTCGATTTTCCGGATCACCTCGGTCACTTGAACTAAAAGGCCGCAGTCGAAATTGAGCACCATATCGCCCATCGAGCTCTTTTCATCAGCAATCACTCATCATGACAACTCAGCGACCAAACTTCCTAATCATCGTCGCCGACGACCTCGGCTTCTCTGATGTCAGTCCATATGGAGGTGAAATCCATACCCCAACTCTCGACAAGCTCGCTAAAGATGGAATTCGCATGACCAACTTCCATACTGCGTCCGCATGCTCCCCAACAAGATCCATGCTATTCTCTGGAACTGATCATCATATTGCTGGGCTTGGTCAGTGTTCTTCCGTTCATCACAGGGCGAAGGCTGACGAACTCTCAAGGCCAAATGGCTGAACACATGAGGCAGTTTGGAGATTACTTCAAAGACAAGCCCGGCTACGAAGGTTATTTAAACTGGAGAGTAGCTTCTTTATCCGAGATCCTGCAAAATGCTGGTTATCACACCATCATGTCGGGGAAATGGTAAGCTCATCGCATGCTAGGTACTTTAGACAACGGCATAGGCGGCTGACCTCGAGGATCCCACAGGCACCTTGGACTGACCAAGGAGCTTGCGCCTTGCAATCGAGGTTTCGCGAAGAACTTTACATTCCTACCGGGCTCCGGAAATCATCATGCTCATGAGCCCCAGCTGGACGATGATGAGTTCAAGATCCCTTGTCTCGACACGGAAGGTCATTGGATGGATGGCGATAAGTTTATCAATCATAGAACGGACCTTCCTGATGACTTTTACTCCACGCGCTACTTCACCGATCGTATGATCAACTTTCTTAAGGAGAGAGACGAGAAGGAAAAGGAGCAACCGTTCTTCGCTTACCTACCCTTCACTGCGCCTCACTGGCCCCTCCAGGCCCCACGAGAGGTGGTCGAAAAATACGGTATGAATGGATCATGAGCAGGATCGGGATATAGGAGGTCGCTAACGGTTAATCCAGCAGGGAAGTACGACGATGGCCCTGATGCATTGACGCGGCGAAGACTGCAACGCTTGGTCGATCTCGGTCTTGTGGCCAATGACATTGACCATGCGCCGCCAGTTGGTGTTCTAGGTAAAGACTGGAACGATATGACGGGATTGGAGCGTAAAGAGTCTGCACGGAAGATGGAAGTCTTTGCTGCCATGGTGGATCTCATTGACGAGAACATTGGTCGAGTCATTGATCACCTTGAAGCTACGGGAGAGCTCGACAACACCTTTGTTTTGTTCATGTCGGATAATGGCGCCGAGGGTGCTGCCCTCGAGGCCATACCTGTAGGTTTAGCCGCGTCTTCAACACCGCGTCGGTCCGATATTAACTTTTGCCCTACCGTAGATGATGGGAGGAGAAACAACGTTTGCTGGGATAGTGCAAAAGTATTATGACAACAGCTTGGACAACATTGGCGACAAGACGTCTTTCGCCTGGTATGGTTAGTAACCGCATCTACTTAATCTTCTGGTGATGCAATTCGGCACTGACTTGGATCAGGTCCGCGATGGGCGTGTGCGGCGACGGCGCCATCCCGGGGCTCAAAGTGTTGGATTACGGAGGGCGGCATTCGGTGCCCATGCTTAATCCGCTTTCCGCCATTTCAAGCCAAGCCCGACGCTATCACGCATCGTTTCACCACCGTTATGGATATCCTCCCCACAATCTTGGAGATGGCTCAGGTGCAGCATCCTGGTACGACGTTTCGAGGTCGTCAAGTCGTTGTACCCCGCGGCAAATCTTGGGTGGACCACCTCACTTCTCCCGATTACGCGGCGGCGGACTCGACGGTTCACGGAGAAGACGTCCACGTCCACGGTTGGGAGCTCTTCGGGCTCAGGGCAATTCGCGAAGGCAAGTGGAAGGCAGTTTGGCTGAACAAACCCAGGGGAAAGGATGACTGGGAGCTATATGACGTGGAGAAGGACCCTGCGGAGATGAATGATGTATCAGACAAGGAGCCGCAGGTGATGCGGAGGCTTGTCGATCACTGGGAACGGTACTATGCAGAGACCGGGATGACCCAGACACCAGAGTTTGCTATCACCAAGGCTTAGCAGGGTTTGAAGATCGGATGATGTCCTTACAGAGTACATCATCTGCACCGCGCCAGGCATCATCAAGTTCGCTTCGATTCAGGGAAACCAAAATTCAGAGCAAGATCTCAACTTTCCGAAGTAGCAGCTTCTTCAATCTTGAGGACATGCCCCAGGAGTTACCTATTAATGCTCGACATTGTGGTACCAGATGACTGTGCCCTACGGCAATTAATATTCGGAGTAATTCACGCGAGTCATCAGTGTACGGCAATTTCCGCCAGGGGTGAGGAGCACAAGCATGATGTGGGTTTCTTGTAAGTTTGTGAGATGGAAAATGCTGCATTCTCCGGTACGTGTATAATTTTCAATTGTTCTGTGGTTGAGGTTTGAAGATGATCGAAGGGACGCCTGAACTCCTGACAATGACCTGGTATTGCTTCCCGAATTTCCCCATCCCATCCGAGATTTCCACCACTTAGCAGACCCATTGCAAGCATGTTTCCCCGGGCTTCGCGCACACGCCACACGGAGAGTTGCAGCATGTTGTTCCTGTCGGGCAAATGACTGAGCCGCACGTCTCTGCATCGGCTGGTACGGTACCGTTAGATTGGCAACCGACGGGGTGCTCCAACTTGAAATCGAAAACTTTGCAGTAGGAGTTTTCGGGGCAAGCGACGCCGGCGCAGCGATCTTGCGCGGGTTCTCCTTGCGGGGTCGGGGCCGGGGCGGCGGAGGCGGCAATGGCGAAGACGCCGACGATAAGCGAGTGAAGGAACATCATGTTGATGATTTGGGTTTGTTGGTAAAAGAATGACTGGCCGAGTTGGAATCGAGCGTTCTTGTGCTGAAGATAAATGAGTGAATGGCTTTGAGGAACACCTGAACCTGTTCAAGATCAGGCGGCAACGTCAACCTTTATGGTCCAAAAGTGAAGGATTCAACCCTCATTGTCGGCGAGCAGTAAGTTTGGCGCGATTCAGGGAACAAATATAGTTCATTGTTTGAGAGTGATTAAATGCCGGCGACAACTGGTTGTCTCCAGTTATATGAAAGGAATGGGCTAACTTTAAACAACGGCACGGGCGTTGACCAACTCACGGACAAAGCGTGCTAGCTAGTGTATAAGGTCCGAGAACAGACCCTATAGGCTAAAGGGATAGGAGTAAGCAGCACCCGGCATGTTCGGACGAGGATGATGATCGCGTCTTGGCAGTTGAGAAAAGAGATGGATTAGATTAGCTATTGAGTAATTAATAGATTCATGCCTCAGGGGCAGCTAAGTTTGACGTTTCCCCCCTCCCCATTATACGTCCTTCATTACTACGATCCTCCATTTTCCAATCTGTGGGGGGGAGCTATCCAAGCCTCCTTTTATCCCCATGTTATTAAGATATTACTAGTTCGTCACCGAGAGCTAGTGTTTTTGCGAGTGCCGGCTTGCTAGATCGGGCGCCCCGTCTCTAAAGGGACGGGATCGACAGCAGGGAATTTAGACAGCAGGGACTGTAGGAGGAGAGACAGGCACGCAGATGGGTGCGCCATTCTTCTCCTTGCAGACGTAGTTGGGAATGCATTGGACGGTAGAGCAGCTGAGAATTCCGGTCGGGGCAGGGATCAATGAGATCAAGGTGGTGGGGTTGATAGGAAGGATCGGGAGGGCGCGAAGAGGCAGAACCTTGGCGTTGATGGGCTCGCCCTTGACGTTGACGGGAGGAATGGCGGGCAGAGTAGGGGCGGCGGGCAGGTCGACGGAGCTCGGGACGATGTCGCGGGGAATTGCAGGAATAACAGGAGCAGGCAGAACGACGGGGGCAGTGAGGGAGAAGGTGACAGGTGCGACAGTGGGAAGCGGGACTGCGATTTCGCGTTCGGCCAACTTCGCGGGAGGAGTCGTCAGAGCAGCAAACAAGGAGCCGATGACCGCGGAAGCATCGACAGGCAAATCGCGCTTTAAGTTGAGCTTGGCGAGAGGGCTAGGCAGGGTAGCGAGGATGCTGCTGATAACCGCGGAAGCATCAATGGGCAAGTCGCGCTCCGGAAGCTTGGGAATGGCGGTAGGCAGAATGGCGACCAGAGAGCTGAGAACCGAGAGGTCAATGGTGGGCAAGCTGCGCTCGAGGTTCAGCTTCACGGAAGGGGTGGGCAGAGCAGCGACCAAAGAGCTGATGATTGAGGCGTCGATAGCATGCAAGTCGCGCTCGAGGTTCGACTTTGGGATGGCGGTGGGGAGAGTGGCAAGAATGCTGCTCAGGATGGTGGCGTCAACGGTAGGCAGGTCGCGCTCCAAGTTCAACTTCGGGGTGGGCAGAGCGGCGACCAGCGAGCTGAGGATCGAGGCATCAACGGCAGGCAGGTCTCGCTCGAGGTTCAGCTTTGGGACGGCGGTGGGCAGAACAGCAAGCAGAGTGCTGAGGACCGAGAGATCGATGGTGGTCGAAAGGTCGCGCTCGAGGTTGAGCTTGGGGAGACTGGGGAGCGCAAGGGGGGGCAGTGTAACCTCGACCGGGAGACTGGTGATGGCGGGAATGTCCCGCTCAACGACAACGCCGGGGGCATTGGGGACAGCGATACCGGGAAGAGCAACCGTGTAAGGAGCGACTTTAACAGCTGGCAGGGTAGGAAGGGGAGGGTTAGCGATTGAGATATCCCGAGCGTGCCTGCGGATTGGGAGTGCGATGGAAGTTGAGGGCAGAACAGGAAGCTCAATGCTGATGGAAGGAATCGCCGGGATCTCTCGGGGAACATTGACGGCGGGGAGAACAGGGAAGCCAGTGGCCTCAACGTTGACCGATAGCGAGAGAAGAGAAGACAGGATTGGGAGGTCCCGAGGGATATTCAGATCCGGGACCTCAACGGTCACTGAGACAGTAGAAGCCGGGACAGCCACGTCAACGGAAAGAGTCGGCAAAACTGGGAGTACCGGGGGTGCAAGAGTCGGAGCCGTAGGGCCGCGGGGGATGTTCAAGTCCGGAACTTCGATGGCCAACGAGATGGTTGAAGCTGGAATGTCAACATCGACAGACAATGTCGGTAGGGCTGGTAGCGCAGGAGGTGCGAGAGTCGGAGCCGCGAAGCCGCGGGGGAGATTGAGACTCGGAAGAGAGAGGAGAGCGGTGGGAAGAGCCGGAAGATCAATGTCGGGAACGCCGCGGGGAGCGTTGACAGTAGGCGGGGTCGGGAGCTCGACATTGGGAAGAGTTAAGGAGAGAGAGACTGGTTCGAGCTTGACCGCGGCAGGGCCAATGGAGTCAGCGATGCCGGCTACAGCTTCGGGCTGAGGAGCAGGCGCAGGATTGGCGGCGACACCAAAAGCCAGGGCAAAGGTGGTAAGAGTGCGAATGGAAGCCATCTTGAGATGTTTGAACTGTTGATTCAAGGAACCTTTGCTGAAGATGTGAAGATGTCGGAGTTGCTGTGGCGAGTGAAGAAGAAAAGAAGGGCCCATGATGGAAATCTTGAGTTATTTTATACTCGATATCTCAGGCTTCTCAGTCCTGCTGAATCCCACGATATTCCCAATTCAGACAACATTCTAGTGATTGATTGACGAATGCAATCATAGCTGGAATCAATTTTGCCGTTGTCAACATCCCCAAAGACTGAAGAATCGTCTCCTCTGTTGCCAGACTCGAGCCGAGACACAACGCACCTTTGAGCCATCAGAGAGACATCTTCCCAGCTGGATGGATCACAGAACATCCGGAGGAATGGCTTGAGACGGGAGAAGGTCTCGCCAGGTTGTACAAGGCCGTTACTGGTCAAGTAGGACAAGCCTAAGTCCGCCGATGTCTCAGCCCGATCAGAGACACGGCGTAAGCTCCCTTTTGCCAGCCCATCGGTAGTTCCCGTTAGCTAGCCGCAATAGCCTGCCTCAAAGGCACAAGAAATGACGGAATCGCGCAGTTTTGATCGCATGCAGCCTTGCTCAAGAATGCGGCAAATCTGATCGGGGATCGTACAACTGTCGGTATATCGCGATGGTGGCGGTAACAATACCGCTGGGCAAAGTCTATGTGTACGATGAGCGAGTTTCGAGCAAAGAATGAGCAGCACAGATAGGTATTCGTTTTGGAAACTCCTACATACTAGGATGGGATCGACATGGTGGAGGACCCAAGAGCCAAGCAGGTGGGAGGCACGCAGGCACGCAGGTTACACAATGCCGGTATGGCGATCACTCGTGCTCCCATGGCGATCACTTGCAAGGGGAGGTTATCTGATTTGCTGGACTTTCCAGCGGTAGAATCAAGTGTAAGACATTCAACTGTATTCGTCACATTCGCCGTGATCTCGAGGCTGTCCGCCCCCTCACCCTTCAAATACCACTGACTGAGACAGAGAGGACCTAGATCAAGCCAAAGGGGGGGTTCTCCTCCGCCCATCTCCACACGTCGGGATTTCCCGCAGTCAAAGCAAGCAACTTCCGTTCCCAGTACCCCGTCAAAGGCTCCTCGGGAAGCACACCAGCCAGCGGGAAGGCGTTGGGATGTTTGCTAGCCAATACCCATTTCCATTGGCTGTCTTCCTTCTGGACCGGATAAGGCTTCAAGACATCTCCCTCTGCGTCAAGATCCAACTTCCTGGTCTTGCCGTCTTTGACGCTATCTGCTTCAGAGGCGTTAAGCCCGGAGCCGCGTTCCAGCTTCCACAGTCCACTCCCGTCATCAGCTGTGGCCAGAGCTTTGCAGTCCCAGACCCCATCATCGTCCATAGCAAGGCCTTGGCAAGCCAGTCTGACCCGCACGCTACTGTGGATTCTCTCGTTGGTGTTGAGCAAAGGCTGGTCCGTGTCTTGGTTCGTTTCCGGGTCCGTACGCATAAAGGTCCCAGGGTGACGGATTGTGGTTCCTGACCAGGTCTGGAGGCGGCTCGTCGGATATCGGATTTGGCCTAGTCCCCACGGACGAGCGGTTTTCCAGAGCTCTTCTGCACCACCGGCGGGATGGCGATCTTTTCCATCACATTCAGCCTCATCCCGATGGATGCTTGATGCCTTTACCGGACATATCTTGGGATTCGCCCACGGCAGTTGTTGCCTCGGCCGGAGCCATGATGACCAGGAGCTGGGCACATACGAGAATGGGTGTCCAGCTGAGAACCGAAGTCCCTCAGTGAAAATGTCTGACATACGACCAGGGTTAAACTCCACACCAACGCTTGATAGTTGATCACACATCCCTTGTTTTTTCCAGTCTCTATCGAAAAGCACACACCATGGCATGGGCTACATACAAGCTAGAGTGATGCTGGCAATTCGTTGCTCATGCCATCCCCCGCCTACACCGGCATGGTTACCAGGAAAACAAACCTGTCGGAGATTGGTCTTATTGCCCTCAAGCTTTTCCCAGAGTGCAGGGCGGAATGCAAACCGGGGTTCGTCTAGAGACAGAGCATGGAAGGCGTTTTCTACGCGGTCGGATACCTGAGTGTTGCTGAACTTCCATGTAGAACTTCTATGTTAGCGGTATTCAATTTCGGAATGCTCATAGTAGAGAAAAACTTATTGATTTGATGTCCCCTGGAGGCCAACGACCGGGGCCGGGGGAATGCCCAAGGCGCCGACGGTATCCCATACGCCAACCGCCTTGATGTTGATCTCGTGCACGCCATTTGCATCTTCGTACGTGCGCCTTGTGAGGCCATTCTGAATCCTATCAGTATCACATCTTGAGGAGAGGCACTTCAGCAGCAGGACATACCTTGGAAAGCCATCTCTCATACTGTGATTTCCGATCCATCTCCCAGTTAGCCCGGGCTGCTCCTTTCTCACCGTTATAGGGAGGTACTTTTGGGTCCAAGAATAAACTCGGATCACGATCAGATTCGCCCATGTTCTCATAATCTTCAAAGATGGCGTAGAAATGATCCAAGCCCGAAGGAGTTAGCAAGCCGACCGTCGCAATCATATCGGCGACAGAGCGCGCCGTGAAGGCGCCGCGGGAGAAGCCTATAAGGATGATGTCGTCTCCATCGACGTAATTGGTACATATAAAATTGTAGACCTCGCGAATGGCCTACGGAAAGCATTAGCTCCTTATCAAAGGAGAATGACAAGTCGCAATGGGCTTTACCTGGTCAAGTCCAACCCCAAATAGTCCACCTGTGAACTTGTCGACTACGCTGTCTGAGCTGCCAACGCCAGGATGATACATGATAATTTGGTGGGTGCCATCTTGACAGGTTCGCCGAAGGATCCGAGATATTCTTGTCACGTTAGATTGCGGCTCAGCGCTTTGCGTGCCGGTTAGCTGACGATGAAGCTGTCGCGGGAGACAAAGGTCAGTTTACCCCTTGCTGCCTAACGAGTCCATCCATGTCCCATCGCAACACACAATCAAGCGCTTGTGAGCGCCACGAGGAGGAGAAGCCATGTTTCTAGGTACAGGTGGGCATTGATTTCCGAAGATGAGCGTTAGTTGTCTTTTCGAGATAAATGGAGATCCAAAGCGTTCAAATAGCGCGGGGTTTGTGCACGGCTCCCAACCTCAAGGTGGCATGCAAGGGGGTTCAGCTTGGCCTTCATATCGGGTCTTACCTTAGTGTGAGTTGGTGGCTGTCTCATTACATACAGCCGCAGCTGAAACTTTGGAGTAACTAACCGGAGCTCCAATAACACCTGCGATGTCACTGATCGTTCTTGAGGCAGAGACATATCAATCGTGCTTCGTTGAACAATGTTTAAAAATGCTATTCGGTACAAAAAGATCGAGCTGAGAGAGCGATATGCATTAAGGTGTCACCGATGTTCACCTGTCGTCAATGTAGATCATTTACCTTTTCAATTTCGCCACAGAAATGCTGTACAACGAAAGGCCGCCCTTGCTGAAAAGGTCATCGTCACTAATAATCATCATGGCTGGGAGCTTTTCAAACGACCTAGAGATAGTCGCTCATTCGGTGGTCTGCAACCTCGAATAGGCTTTCATGTGAATGATTTAGGCTGCGAGACCAAAGTTGACTGGTCGGCACGCAAATCATCTTCCAAGATTTTCGCATAGTTTGATGGCTCAAAACTCTCTAGGCAGACCTGCCAAGGGAAGGCCAACAAGGTAGAGCCGTTGTTTTAGCCACTTCTGACATGCATCGACCGATGTTCTAGACCGACGGCTCTGGTACCAACCTCCCATTTGGTATGGCAGGTGCTCACGCGGCTAGTCGCAAAAGTCACCCAGCTTGGCCACCCATGCATCTTGTCAATGCAGGCGTGATGAGAAATGTTGAATGAGTACAGGAAGGCGTTCCTGTACTCATAGTTTGCGGATGTCATCCAGACTAGAATCAGTGACTCTAATGCATAGAGAGGTCTACGTGACACTAGTCTACCTGTTTTAGTACAAGAGAAGATCAGTGATTAACCCCAGTTCTTGGTACTCCTGATGCGAACAGCACAGAAACATTTGCGCGTTCCGAATCAACGCTATATTATGTCGTCAAACTTGCAAGTAAGTATCAAGTAAGTCGCCCCACCCCCTTTTAGCCCCCCCCCTACATTTAGCCCCCCCTTAACATCATAGTCTCAAAACATCGCTACTAACTATACTTAATTATTTAACTATCTTCTACTATTATAATAATATAATTAAAATTATCCCTAGGTAATTCGACCTTTATAAGTTGATTAAAACTAACGAGACGGTTACTAACGTCTTTTTAAGCTCTCTAAATATTTTAAATATTAATAAACTTAATATTTAAGTTTATTAAAATACTCTTTTTTTTCCTAAGTATTATGCGCTAAACTTTTATTTTTAAAATTTAAACTTAGTACTAGGTTATAGCTAATTAATAAGCTTACTTATTAAAAGCTTTTTTTACTTTTTTAAATAGTAGTTATTAAGTATTTTTATTTAAACTAAGCTCTATAAATAGCTTTAAGTACTTATAGAGCTCTCTAGCCTTTTTACGAGTTAACTAGTTAATAACTAATATTATAGAGGCCTAATTAACGTCTTTCTTGGTATTAGTAATTAATTAGTTAGGATTTATAGCCTAGTTTAATAGCGTAACTAGGCTAGGTATTATTATTAACTTAGTTAGTAATTTACTTATATTAGTTAGCTATAGCCTAGTTACTTTTTAATTACTCTATATATTATCCTTTATTAAACTAACTAAATAAATAATATTATAATAAATTAAAAAAAAAAGCGCTTTTTAATAATAATAGAATTATTTATTATTTTATATTTACTAAGCTCTTTTTTATAAGTAAACTTAATAAGACTAAATACTACTATATTTAGTAACTAGAGGACATAAGAGGTATATAGTAATAAAAATAATAAGTAAATATTATTAATATAGCACTCCTATATAAATTTAGTTATTATATAACTCCTATATTTATCTAGAACTAATAGTCGAGGTTCTTTTTACGGGTTAACCCCCTTTATTATAGAAGTATTAGTCTAGGGTAAGAAAACCTTCCTTAACTAGTTAAGGGTAGTTTTATTAATAGTTTAGCTATTATTTATTATTATAAACTCTTAATTATAATATAAGCAAAGCTTAAGGGGGAACTACTATTACTATATTATTTTCTTTTTATATATAACTAGTAGTTTAATAGCTTTGCTATTAACTAAGATATACTTAATAATAAAGACCTAAGTATATAATCTAAGCTCTTTTTTTTATATTACTCTAGTTTTTATTATACTTAAGACTAAGCTATTAGATCCCTTACTATTACGACCTAATATACATAACTAAGACTAGGGCCCGCCCCGCAGGCTTATAATAATTATAATATACTATATATATAAAAATACGAGAATATAAGGTAACTCCTATAGAACGGAAGAACTATAAATAAGTTATATATAAATAAGAAATAGTAATTACGTAATAAGGTAATTATTATAATTACTCTAAGTAATCGCTTATTAATATTTACTAAGTAATTACTTAACGAATAAGAGTAATTATTAATAAAGGATATATTTATAAGCGGACTTATATATAATATAAACTTAAGCTAGGTTTAAAAATAGACTTTTTATAGCTTTTTTAATAATTAATTTAATATTAAATCTTACGATTACTTTTAGCTATTTTTATTAAAAACCCCTTTTAATAAAACTATAATTAATTACCGAAGCCTTATTTATTTTATAAGTTATAAATATAGCTTTAGGGAAGCTATTTATAATTATAATATTATTTACTTAGTACTCGTAGCCTTAATTTTTACTAATATACTTATTATAACTAGCTAATTATAATACTTTAATTACTCCTATTTAGTAAGTTTATTTTTTAAAAAACTAACTAAATAGTATAAATATATTAACTATTAATAATAATAATACGGCGTAGCTTATTAAAGTAACTATACTTACTATTTAATAGTTATATAATATAATACTTAAACTTAAAAATAAGAATAAGTAACTTTATACTTAGCTTATAGCGCCCCGATTATTTTTAATACTTAGAGCTAAGTACTTTAAAGTTAAAACTTTATAATAAGTCCCTAAATATTTTTTAAAGATTTTTATTTAAACTAAGGCCTATTTATATTATTATAAGACCTCTTTTATTATTAAAATAAATAAAGTTTATTATATAATTTTGTTTTCTAAAAAAAATACTCTTACTCAGTTCGAACCCTTTATAAAAAACTATTTTAAAAACGAACGTAATATCTAAGATAAAAATATTAAAAAGATTTTTAATAATTATAACGAGTTTAAAAAAAGACTTAAAAAGACCTTTAATAACTTTAATAAAAAACGAATTACTAAATAAAAGCTTATAACCCTTATATAAAAAGGATTAATTAATAAATACGTATTTAAATTTAAATAAATTATTTTTAAGTTTAATTAGGGTAATAAAATACTTATAATAGCTTTTTATTACGGCCTAAAAAAAGAAGTTAAAAATAACCTCTTTTATTAAAACCGACCTAATAAACTTTATAATTATATTAATATAATAATTGAAATTAATAATCGATTTTATAAACGATACCTCGAATATAAAAAATAAAACGCTTAGAATAATTAATCTAAGCTTAATAATAAATATAAATATAAATTAATAACTACTACGATTAGGTATTATAGCGGACTAATAGACCTTAGTATTACTAAAAAAGAATAACCTCGATAAAAAAAGGACCTTAGATATTATAATTACGATAAGCTAGGATATATAGCTAAAAACTATTAATCACTTAAGTATATTTAATATTAACCTATTTTAGAAAAGCAAGCTAATATTATAAATAAGAAACTTCTTTACGAATAACTCTTATAAATAGCTTATTATAATAATAGCTATTTTACTTATTAAAATAGTAAACAATAAATAAAATAGTACCCTAAATAACTTAAGAGTAATAAACGATCTACCTTACTATTTATTAAAACCCTAGTAATAATAACTAAAAAAAAAGAAATACTTACTTATTAACCCTATATTTTTAAAAAGAATAATATCGAATACCTTATTATACTCTTTTAAGTTTATAAAAATATAGAAAAAAAGGGCAAAACGGACCTTATTATAAAAAATATACTTAACTTTTTTAAAAAACGAATTAAATTAAAACTCTTAGTTAATATAAAAAAGTAGCTCCTTAAGCTTAAAAAAAGAGGATCCGATATAAAAAGAATTGTAAGTAGCTTCGTATATATAATACGATAAAATAATATAAATTAGAAATAACTTATTAAGTTCTAAGAAGAACTCGATTTAAATAAAATACTAACTAAGTCTATTTATATAATATAATAAGTAAATATTAATAAGAAATTTATTTATAAAGTTAAGGAATAGCTTAAGGACCTCGTATACGAAAATAAAATCGAAGTATTTAAAAAACCGACTCTTAATTTCGGAATTATTAATAAAAGAAGAATCGATTTTAAAATTAAAAAAGAAAATATCGAAATAAGAACTAGTTCTTTTTATTTTAATAAAATAGAACTACTTTATAATTTAGATAAACCTCGCAACGTTACTTAATAATATACTTAGATAGAGATTAATTATAAAGTACTACTTAGTATTAATGATATTAGTTTTAAAAAGGACAACGATAAATTATAATATAAATATATTTATTTATTTAAAGATAACTAAGTTATTTAGTTTTATAGAACTAAAAAACGTAAAAAGGTTATAATAACCTCCTATATAAATAGAAACTACTCTTTATTTAACCCCGAAGACCCTTTTTATTAGGAATTATTTTAAATAGAATGCGTAGATAATAAATGCTTTTAGTATTTTATATCTAAGTAAAATAGTCGTTTTTATTTACGAAAATATAATAATAAAATTATTAAGGATATTTATATAGAAGATTAACTACTTAGCTAAACGTTACTAAGTTTTAATAATAGTAATAGAGCTATATTCGGTCTAGACCCTAACCTTTTTATAAAGTATCTTAATAATAAATATATAAAATAAAAAGACTATAAATATAACTAATACTAAATTTATTATATTAAAAAAGCTAAGGCTTAGAGAGAGTATTAAGAAAAATATAGATAAAAAACCCGTCTAAAAAAATAAATAATAAAAAACTAAAAAAGCTAATTATAAAAGAATAATAAGAAGTAAAAATAGAAAAGAAGTTCTTATATATACCTATATAATATAACGACGTATACTTACGAGTTAACCTTAATATTTACGAATATAAATTAGATATTATTATTAATAATAGCGCATAAAAAACTTATATGTTATTAAAAATAATAAATAAACTTAACTTATTATAAGTATATAAAAATAAACTATACTAATTATAAATAATAAAAGGAGAACGAGTTAATTATAACTATAAATATATTAATTAAGAGACCGTATACTTCTTAATATAAATTAATAATTAATAAGAATAACTATAATATAATATTATAAAAATCAGAAATATCGATATTATCCTAGGACTCTCGTAATTATAAAAGTATAACTTATAGAGAGATGAGATTATTAACTAGATCGTCTAGGAAAATTTAATTACTAAATAACTTAAAACAAAAAGGGTTTAAACGGATGTTTAAAAACTCTTAAAAAACGAGAATAAATACGATATATAGCTTTTATTAAAATAGTAAAAGGCTCTAAGAAGTTTATAATTAGTATTAATAATCGGGGATCGTAATAATTCTAAATTATACCTAATATTACGACTTAATATATATAACTAAAACTAGGGCCCGCCCCGTAGGCTTATAATAGTTATAATATATTATATATATAAAAGTATAAGAATATAAAATAACTATTATAAAACGGAAGAACTATAAATAAGTTACGTATAAATAAGAAATAGTAATTACGTAATAAGGTAATTACTATAATTACTCTAAATAATCGCTTACTAATATTTACTTAGCGATTACCTAACGAATAAGAGTAATTATTAATAAAAAATATATTTATAAGTAGACTTATATTGCCGTTAATAATCCGTAGTTATGAACTTTATAGGAGGGAAAATTGAAGAAAATCTAAAAAAATAGTCTACCGAGATAGTATAAGTATCTACTAATACCGTATATTAATACCGTATAGTTAATATTAAGAACTACCCGAGTAGCTAGTAAAAGTAGAATATAAAAAAGAAAAAATAAGTAGACTTATATATAGTATAAACTTAAAACGGGCTTAAGGATAGACTTTTTATAACTTTTTAGTAATTAACTTAGTATTAAATCTTACGATCGCTTTTAGCTATTTTTACTAAAAACCCCTTTTAATAAGACTATAATTAATTATTAAAACTTTACTTACCTTACGACTTATAAACATAGCTTTAGGGAAGCTATTTATAATTATAATACTATTTACTTAGTACTCGTAGCCTCAACTTTTATTAATATACTTATTATAACTAGCTAGTTATAATACCCGAGGAGTACTAGATATATATAAAACTATTTATAAAACCTAAAGAAATAGGATTACTAAGATATAATAACTAAAATATAGAAATCGAACTTAAAAAAAGGATATAACCTAGGTTTTATTTAATATACTTAATAAATTAAAAAGAATAAGAGTATTTTAACGAATATATTAATAAAAAACTTAAGAAGGGATATATTTAACCGTCGAATTCTCTTACTAGATTCCCTTTATTTTTTATATTAAAAAAGGGTAAAGAATTAAGACCTATTATTGATTATAAAAGACTTAACGAAATTATAAAAAAGAATTACTACCCCTTATTACTTATTATTAAGCTTAGAGATCTATTTTACGGAGCTAACTAGTTTATTATTATAAATTTCAAAAAAGTATTTAATTAAATTTAAATTAAAAAAGGAAACGAATAAAAGACGGCATTTTAAACTTATAAAGGACTCTTTAAATATCTTATTATACCCTTCGGACTTACTAATACTCTAATAACTTTTTAAATAATAATTAACTACGTATTCTAGGAGTACGTCGATATTTTTATTATTATTTATATTAATAATATTCTTATTTTCTCCCCCGACTTTAAAATATATAAAAAATATATTTATATAGTATCTTAGAAGTTCTAAAACGCTAAGCTATATACCGAACTTTCTAAATACGAATTTTATATATAAAAAATAGATTTCTTTAAATATATTATTATATTTAAATAAATCTATATATAAGTATCGAAAATAAAAGTAGTTAGGGACTAGCCTATGTTATAAAACGTTAAAGACGTATAAGGACTTTTAAAATTCCGTAACTTTTATTAATAATTCTTTAAGGACTATATTAATATAATTAGGCTTTTTAATAACCTAATATAAAAAAATACCCTATTTATTCAAGATCCTAAGTATAAAGAAGTATTCATTGAAATTGAAAATATAGTCGTTTTTAAACTAATTATTACGATCTTAGACCCCTAAAAACCTTTTAAAATCGAGACTAACGCCTTAGATTTTATTATAAGAGCGGTCTTAGGATAATAAGATAAATAAAAAAAGCTTTATTTATATTACTTCTACTCTAAAGTATTTTATAGAATAGAATTAAATTAGTAAATCTATAATAAGGAACTAATAGTAATTATTAAAATATTTTAAAAATAGAGATTATAGTTATTTAAAATCCGTAGTTATAAACTTTATAGGAGGGAAAGTTAAGGAAAATCTAAAAAGAATAGTCTAGCGAGATAGTATAAGTATTTACTAATACCGTATATTAATACTATATAAATAACATTAAGAATCGCCCGAGTAGCTAGTAAAAGCAGAATATAAAAATAAATAGTTATTTAGAACTAAGTATAAAGTTATAGTTTATATAAATTATAAAAACTTCGTAAACTTTATAATAAATAAGAACTTAAATAAACGATAAGTTAAATAGAGCGAATTCCTATCTAAGTATAACTTCCGAATTATTTATTAAAAAGGTTTAAAAAATAGTAAAATAAACGCTCTTAATAAAAGACTTAATTACGAAGTTGCGGTCCTTAAGAAAATATAAGTTATTTTTAAATAAGAGAAGGACGGTAGCTTTATATTAATTACGAAACTTTTTATAATAATTAGAAAAATTAATACTAGCCCGATTAAAAAGATAACCCCTAAGCTTATTATAAAAATTTATAATATATTAATATATACTTACTAAGGAATTATTAAAATATAAAAACGGATTTATTAGTATTATAATAAATTTACTATACGTACTAAAATTATAAAAGTAATTAAAAACTACGTAACTTAAAAAAAAAAAAAATAGCCTATATAAGCTTTATAATAAGCTATAATTATTATAATTATTAATAAAAGCATGGTAATTAATTATATAGGACTTTATTATTAAACTATTAAAGTCTACAGAACTATTTACTAAAATATAGTATAATAATATTTTAGTTATAGTCAATCGACTTACTAAGTTCGTATATTTTATTCTTTATAAAAGATTAAGTACTATAAAAAACTTAGTATATATATTTACTAAAGTTATATTTTTAAACTATAATTTACTAAAAGAAATTATTTTCAATAAAAATAAGCTATTTATTTTAAAGTTTTAAAAATCCCTAATTTCGTAACTTAGTATGGATTATAAATTATTAATATTATTTTATTTATAAACCGATGAATAAATAAAAAGGATTAATTAGATCCTCGAGATATACCTTTATTATTATATAAACTACGACTAGGATAATTAAATAATATTTTTATTAATAGCCTAGTTTATATATAATAGTATAGTTAGTAAAAGTATAAAACAATCTCCGTTTTATTTTAATTATAAATTCTAATTAATAATATGTAGAGAAGTATAATAAGGACTATAAGCTATAAAAACTATAATAAATATAAGTAAACTTAAAGAGATTTATAAATAAGCCTTATTAAACTTCGAGTTTATATAATAATATATAAAAAAGAACGTAAATAGATTAAAGATTAGAGGACTATTTTTAAAAGAGGAGAATAGCGCTTATCTCTTTTATTATAATATTAAAATAAAATAACTAAATAATAAATTAAACTCTAAAAAACTTAGACTTTTTAAAATTATTAAAAAAATCTTATTAATTAATTACGAATTAAGATTACTAAATACGATACGATATTATCTTATTTTTTATATTTTATTATTCGAACTTATATTAAAAAGTTTATATATAGAAAATTATATTATTATTAAACTAAACTAATTAAAGTACGAAGTTAAACAAATTATTAATTATAAAATTAAGAATAGGTTATAGGAATTTCTAATTAAATAGAGAAATTACGAATATAAAAAAAAAATATAAGAACTTATTACGAACTTTTAAAACTCTTAGGAATCTTTTTTAAAATACTAAAATTAAAATTAAAATTAGAACTCTTAGTTATTATAATATTTTAATTAATTATTTTAAAAGTATTATTAAACTATACTTTTTATATAGTAATTAATTTATTCTTATTAACAATATTAAAAGAATTAAAAATTGCCTTTTTTTTTGAATACTATCCTTTTTCTTTAAACAAAAAAACGTTTTAATTTTAATAAAAACTAATTTATTTTAGTTTACGTACGATATAAAGCTTTTATTTATTTTTTAAAAAAAAGCTCCTCTACTTCGTTTTTATATTTTAGCTTATTAGTTTTAAATAAAAAACGGTTTATTATAAATATAATTAATATAGAAAATATAAAAAAAAAAAAAAACTTATGATTATATATAGTATTAATAATCGTATTATAAGAATAATTACGATATATATATTTATAATACTTTAATTTACTTTTTAATATTTTATATTTTTACCCTAACGAACGATAAAATAAGTAAAGTATTTCGATTTCGAATCCTCGCTCTTTAATTTTAAAAATAAGCTTTAATTAATAATATATTAAAAATCTAGTAAATATTTTAGTATTTTTTAAAAAACTACTTAACGAGCCCTAACCTAAGTTATAATAACTTATTTATAAGTTTATAAAAATAAGATTTTTAAAAAAAAGACCTAATATTACGACTTAATGTATATAACTAAGACTAGGGCCCGCCCTATAGGCTTATAGTAGTTATAATATACTATATATATAAAAATATAGGAATATAAAGTAACTCTTATAGAACGGAAGAATTATAAATAAGTTATATATAAATAAAAAGTAGTAATTACGTAATAAAATAACTACTATAACTACTCTAAATAATCGCTTATTAATATTTACTAAATAATTACTTAACGAATAAAAGTAATTATTAATAAAAAATATATTTATAAGCGAACTTATATATAGTATAAACTTAAGCCGGGCTTAAAAATAGACTTTTTATAACTTTTTCAATAATTAACTTAGTATTAGATCTTATAATCGCTTTTAATTATTTTTATTAAAAACCCCTTTTAATAAGACTATAATTAATTACTAAAGCCTTACTTACTTTATAACTTATAGATATAGCTTTAGGGAAGCTATTTATAATTACGATACTATTTACTTAGTACTCGTAGCTTTAACTTTTATTAATATACTTATTATAACTAGCTAGCCGTAATACTTACCCTCGAGAATATTAGTTTTATTTACATTATATTTATTAACCTATTTAATATTAAAGATCTCTAATATATTAAGTAATTAAAACTAGGGCCTAATAACTTTAGTAATTATTTTATTAATACGTTTAGAATTAATAATACGACTTTTCTAAACCTTAATTAATAAGTTCTTCTTAAAAAAAGTATCTATTTATCTCTTATTAATAGGATTAATATCCCCCTAAGTACGCAAAACTCGCTTAGTAAATTCCTTAACTTATTTATATATTAGTATGATATTTAAACTATATTAAATACGAACTTATTTAGCTAGGTTATTTTCTTATTAAAGAGGAAGTTTTTAAAGTTTAATAAAAGCCCTCGCTCAATTCTAGTAGCCCTTTATATAATTATAAAGTATTAACTTAAGAATCTTATAATTAATTAAAGCTTTATAAAATAAGAGACCGTTTTTAATAATATTAAGAACCTAATTAATCTTATTTTTAGTATACGAGATTATAATATATTAATAAATAATTATAGAAAAAAGAATTATATTTAGACGATTTTTATAATTATTATAGTGGTTTGTATGTTATGGGTTGGATTATAATGAGGTGGTTAGGAAGAAATTAAGGGGGGGCTAAATATAGGGGGGGGCTAAAAGGGGGTGGGGCGACTTACCTTAAGAAAGCGATACTATTAGTATCCCTATTATAGGGTAGTTAGTTTAAACCGTAGTTAATAAAGAGATTAATTAAATTATATAAATATTTGCATAGTAAGTATAAAAAAGAGGTTCTAACTATAGGTTAGGCTAGCTATAATAATTATAAATAAGGCCCCTAATTAGCCCTTACGTAGTCGGCTATATACTACGGTTAAATTAAATTTCTAATTTAATACTAACTTTCTTTTTTTTTTATTAATTTAATTACTACGGTTAGAGGTATAATTCGATCTCGGGCCCGTTTATTAAGTCGTCTCCTTTTCCTCTTTTTTTTTATTCTTTTTATATAACTTATTTTCTTATTTATATAGTAACTTTTCTATTACTTACGAATTATTTTAATCCTTTATTTAGTATTATTTTTATGAAAGCGTTTATAAAGTTATTTTTATTATTAATTTAACGGATTTTAAGTATTTCGCGCTTTTTATACGATTATTTAAGGGTTATAATATCGATTATAAGCCTCTTTTTTTTTTTATTATTAATTTAACGAGGTATTTATATAGTAAGTAAGAATTAGTATAGATAACTATTAAAATAAGTAGAAGGCTAATTCGATTAGTAATCTTTTTTAGCGTTATTAAAATTATATAAGAAAGGTTAACGCCGTTAATTATATTATAAACTTTTAACATTAGTATATTTCTCGTTACTCGCTTATTTTTAGTTAATAAGTAGTAGATTATATTATTATATATAATAAATTCGTTCTTACTTATACTCTTATTAGCTAGGATAATAATATACTTTAATTACGAAGTAAGGTTATCATTATTTATAAATAACCTATTAATAAAGACGTAGAGCTTATTAGTTATAAGGTCGATTAAGTAATAGATAAGACTTTAATTAAGATTTGTTTATTATTATTTAAGCTACTTATTAAGTACTTCGACGTTTTATTTAGTTAGATTTATAGCTTATACTACCCTAGCGTAGTTAAAAGTCGTTTTAAGCTAATAAATACTTATAATATATACCCCTTATATAAGCTTAGCTTTATATTATTTTTTAACGTTAGTTACGTTTAGATCGACGAGGTTAATCTTTTTACCCTACCCCTTTTATTAAAAAACGACGGTTTCCTTTTTAATTATAAAAATCTTATTATTAAATATTAAGGGGGTATTTATTATAAGGACCTCTTTTAGCTTCGTTACGAAGCCCGCTTTTTAGAGCTCCTTATTCTCTTTTTTTATAAAGTTAATATCGGATAGGTCTAATATATCGTCGGTTTATATTTTAATAATCTTAAATTAGTTACTTTTATACTCTATAATTAGTAAGTACGGGTTATATATAGAGGTAATTATTAATAATTAATTAATATAAAAATTATAATAAGTAGCTTACTAATAGGTAACCGATTCTGCGAGCCTATATAGTAGCTTAAGTATTTTAATAATCGTGCTTTTTAAGTACTTATTAGCTATTTCTTTTAGTAGATAGGCTAGGATTTTTTTTATAAGCCCTGTAGCTAATTAGGTATAGGCCTAGGTAATATTATAACTCTAAATCTCGTATCCCTTTTTTCGTAGCAATATTATTAGTACTATTATTAATTATTAGCTATAGTGTTACATAGTGGGCGATTATGTAAGTAGCGTTGCTTTTTTAACGTTACTATACTCCTAAATTACGTATTTAGACTTTTCGTATAGCTGGGGTATTCTTTTTTTTTTAATTTTACGAACTATTCGTAATTTAAATATATAGAGGTTTATATATTTTTTTAGGTTATATAAGATAAATTAATAGACCCCTCGATCGCGAAGAGTATTTATTTTAATAAGATCTAATCCCTTATATAGCTTTTTAGTAGTTATAATTATGCTTTTTTTACGTAGTTTAATTACTAGTTCGAAATCGGTTTTCTCTTTTGCTATATAAAAGGTGTTAATTACTTTATTACTAGTAATAAATTACTACGTTAGGGCTTGCTATTATGGTCTTTTACGACGTCTTGCTTATAGTATTAATGCCCTTTTAGTAATTTCCTTTTCCTCGTTATTTATTAGTATTATTACGACGATTTTATTAAGGATAATTTTTTATACCTCTATTACGGGTTATATAGTTTCCCCTAGCTCTTCTTTTTTTTATAAGTTAGAAATTATCTCGTTAGGATTTATATAGTATAGTTTAATTACCGTAATTAATATTTTAAGTAGCTAGTTACGATCTCTTATAACTATATAAGAGCGCTCGTTAATAGAAATTAACTTATATAGCCTAGCTTATTATTAAGTAATTTCGTATTATACTTATATATCCGAATTTAGTAATATATTTAAATTATCTCTTATATCGGGCTTATTATATATAGTAATTACCTCGTTAACTTGCCTTTTTATATTTACTTTACGTAGTGCTTATATTATTTTTTTAATTATTTAGGCTCGTTAGCTTATACTTAGCCACGGTAGCGAGGCTAAGGTCGTTTTTAAATATGCTCTAAATATTAATAATATTAATATAAGTCCGTTAGGCCTTATAGTATTGTTATAATATTCAAGTACTATTTAGAGGTATTCGTTATTAATAGAATCCGGATTTTCCTTTTTAATAATTCTAAACGCCCTTTTTAATTACTAATATGCCCTTTTTATTTTTTTAATATTATAGTACGCTTTAATAAGTACGACTTTTAGCTATATACTATAGGCCGTTATATTATTTTTAAATTTTACTAATTTAAAACTAATATTAGCGTCGGTTTTAATACCGTCTAGCGGTCCCTAGTATATATTAATTTAACTTTTTTATAGGGCTACTTATACTATTTTTATTTATAGATCCTAGAGGAATTGCCTTATTTAGAAGGATATAACTACGTTAATTATATATAATACTAGCTAACTATTTAAATAAAAAATATTAACGACGATCTTTTAATTAAAATTAAGCTTATTACGTAATTTAAATTTAAATCTACGTAGGCTCTGCGTATTTATTTAGTATTAATAATATATTTTTATTAATTATTCTAGCGCCCCTATTTTAATATTATTATTACTTAATTACTTTAGGAGGTTATATAGCCTCGTAACTAACGGGTACCCGAATTTTTAGTATAGTTTTCTAAGCTTATTTTTCGTTAGGTAATTAATTAACTTCGTATTATTAATAAGCTTTATAAATATATACCCCTATTGTCGTTCGACTATTTTAAAGTACTTATTACTAGAGATTCTATTCCTCGTATTATTAAATATAATACCTAGTCGATCTATATTTTTTAAATATAAGAGAAATAGGGTATTAATAAATAAAATATAAAAAGTTATCGTTCCGAAGTATATCTCTATTTTTATTATACTTAGGGCAACGATTTTTTTATTTAAGCCGAAACTAATTTTCGTAATATTTATTATTAACGTATTAAGCGTTATTAGCGCGATTTTTTATAATACTTAGAATTACCTTTTCCCTTTAGTTAACTATTACGATGCCCTAGTATTTAGGATAATTTTATAAAAGTTATTTAGGCCGTACTTTTTACTTATATAGAATGCTTATATAAGCTTAGTATTTGAGGGATTTAAGTAGTATAAAAAGGACCCCTCTAGCTGCCCTTAGATTTACTTAGTACTATATTCTTTTTTTTTAAGTATTAAAAGAGATAGCGTCTTCTTTTTAATCGTTAAGAGAATAGGCTTTAGTTTTATTAAATTCGCCCTTTTAGCCGCTTTTATATCCGTTATTTAAAGGACTTTTTTTTATTATCCGTAAATAAAAGCTTATTTATTAAGAGCTTTTGCTACTCTTTATTTATTTAGCCTCGTATATTTTCTAAAGGCTAACGGGGCAAAAAAAGAGTAATTAATATTATTAATTTTATTATAATTTAATTCGTTAGTATAGGGGGTAAGATCTTTTTTATTTTTTAAATTTCTTATAGGGGGTATATACTTTAGGCCGCTATTTTAGCTACTATTACTAAGTTCTATACCCCTAGATTTACCTTTATATATAATAAGGAATTAGTTAAACTAACGAGGGTTAGTTTTACTATTTACTACCGTCGATTTTTTATATTATTTATATAATTTAGTATGCTCTTTTTCGGAGTAGTTACTTAATTAATATTTATCTTTTTTATAAATATAGTATTACTTCTTTTATTGCCCTACCCGTAAGTTAAATTTTTACTTATTTAATAAATCTAGGCCTCTTTACTAGCGATTATTATATTTAGCCTCTTTTTTCTTTTTATTATACGTTTAATTAATTTAATATTATTAATAAGGGCCGTTATATACCTAGAGGCAGGTTTAGTATAGTATTTTTACTTTAATATTAAAGCTAGATCTTAGCTTTAAGTAGAGCGTTTCGTAATTTTTAGGTACTTAGTATAAGGTTATTTTTATTTTTAATATACGCTAGACTATAGTATAGAGATATCTAACTTTCTATTTATTTATCCCCTTATTTAGCTAGGCTTTTATTAGTTTATTAATTCGATTAATAAGCTCTTTAAGGATCTTTATTTATAATTTACTTTTTATTATCCTAGCTATAAATATAAAAGAAATCGCTAATAGCTTAGATAAGAGCTTTAGGTTCTTATTATAGGTCTCGAAGTGGCTTTAAATTATACTAATTATATTAAAAAAGTCGTTTTAATCGAAATTACGTATTACTTCGTAATAGTAATTAGAGGCTTTGCTTATAAGTACGATATTAATTACTAAATAGTATTAATATTCCCTAATTCTAACTTTTTTATAGTAATTATAAAATATTATTAAGGTTTTTTATAAGACCTTATACTTCCCCTTAGAATATAATTTCTTTTTTAAGAAGATCTTTTTAAGGTTTATAAATTACTTTATATTTATTATTAGATTTTTAGTATTTATATACGATCCTTGCGTTATTATATATTGTTAGTAATTTCGGGTCGTTTATTTTTTTTTATTAGCTAATCGGTACTAAATTTTGCGTTAGTAGCGGTGATAAGTTATAGATTAAAATAGGTAGAATTATTAATTATTATATTTTTAATACTATATCTTATTTTAATATATCCTTTTATAATAATAAATTTCCGTTAGTAATTATAAGGAGGAAATCTAGGTCGTTTACCCTTTTTTTAAATTCGTTAAAGTAATTATACGCTTTATTAACCTGTGTCTAGTTTTATAGTACGAATTCTTTTTTTATAATTATTATTATTAGTATTTTATATGGCTCTTGCGATTATAATTATATTAATAATACCCCTCGCTCGTAAAGGAATTTATTAACTATTTTTACGATTCTTAGGTTTGCGCTTATAAACTATTTATCTAGCTAGTAGCTAAGGTTATTTATAATTTTATAAAATAGGGGTTACCCCTATAACCCCTTTTTTTTATAGACCTTAGTTAAATAGATTAATATTGCGTTAATTTGCTTATCGTTAGGCTAATTTGCGATTTTATATATTTACGTCCCTTAATAGTCCGGGTTAATATTTATTTACTTATAAGGGATTAGGATTTTATTTAAGATTAGGTTTTATTTTCTTTTTTTTTCTTTTAACTCGCTAAGGGTCGTACTCTAGCTTATACCTATATTAATAGTTATTAGCGTGTTTAATTTTAATAAGGATATGTCTAATTTGCGCACTAATTATAATAAATCTATACTTTTATTACTTAACGAATTTACTAAGGTTTAGGAAATTCCCGCTTTTTTTTACTATTTTATTATTACTCTCGTTTTTATTATTTTTAATAATTATTACTACCTTTTTAGATCGCTAGCTATTATACTTATTAAGATCCTTTTTTTTATTTAGTATAAAAAGGTAGGTTTTAATAGTTCTTTTTTATAATAGTAATAATAAACGTTTATATTATTATAAGAAAATATAGTAATTAGTCTCGGGATCTTTACTAGTTACTAATTTTTATTATCCTGTATATTTTTAGCTTCCTAAGCCTCGTACTTTTTATAATTTCTAAATAGCTTCTTTCTTTAACTTATTTTTCTTAGGGTAGTATTTTATAAGAATAGTTAAAAGTAAATACTAAGCGGCTTATAAAGGAGCTATATAAGTTATTAAGAACTATATAAGTTATTAAGTATAATTAACGAAGTTAAGCCCTCTTTTTTATAAAATCGTAGATTTTAAGGATTTACTAAAAATGCCTACTTATTACTCGTACGTAGTAGGGTTAGATACTATTAGATTAGAAGTCTAATTCGACCGCGGCATATAGCCGACTACGCAGGGGCTAATTAGGGGCCCTATTTACGATTATCGTAGCTAGCCTAACTTATAATTAGAACCTCCTTTTTATACCTACTACGTAGATATTTATATAGTTTAATTAATTTCTTCGTTAACTACGGTTTGAACTAACTACCTTATAATAGGGATACTAATAGATACTTTAGAAATTTTATTTTTTATAGCTTCTTAGTACCCTATTTTATATTTTTTAGGTAGTTTCTTTTATAGCTTAATTACGGTTAGGTAATTATCGCTTATTAATAATCCTTTTTATTACTTAGTTAATTTTTTAAAATTAGTAATCTCGTACTAAGAATTAGTATAAAAAAAAGCCCTTTAGTAGCCTTTTAGAGGATTTTTTTTTTTTTTTAGATCCTCGTTTTTTTAGCTTTTTTTTAAGTTAATAATAATTTTAATAAGAGGTTATAGGACTATTTTAGAGTAGCCGCTTTTTTTTTAAGTTAATCTTTAAGATCTATAATATTTTTAACTCGATATTATTAAGATTTTTAAATCCCCTCTTTTCTTATTAAACCGTCCCTTATATTATATTCCTAAGTAATACCCGGGGGGTAGTTAAGGGAGTTACGAGGAGGTTATTTAGATCGTAGGCTTAAGGTCGTACTTATAAAATCCTCGTAATAATAGACTTTTTTATATACTATAAATCTCTTAGCTTAATAACTCTTATAAAATTACTTTTATTACTAAGTAAAAATATTTATATTTAAAGATCCCCTTTTTTAATTACGTAGTACTTTTTTATATTATATTATTAAGCTCGTTCGTTATACTAATTAATTAGGTAGATAGTCGTTATATAAGTATTTCTTTTTATTAATTTAATTAGTTAATTTTTAATTACGGGCCGGTTATAGAAAAGTCGTTTAGTAAAAAAGCTGCTCGAGGTAATAATAAAAGGCTAATTACTTAAGCGGTTTTATTAATTAACGTATTTTAATATAGTAAACGTTAACTTCTTATAGGTAATAAAGGGCTATAATTACTTAATTCCGTACGGTATTTAAGAATTACCCCCTTTTTTATTTATTTTTATAAAGTTAATTAGTATAAATCTCTTATTCCGTATAATATTAAGAAGTCGTTTTTTTTACGTAGCGAGATACCTTACTAATTTATAATAATAGAATTTAATTACTAATTAGTATTAGTATTCTTATTATAAAATAGTTAGTTCGAACCGTAGTTAACGAAGAGATTAATTAAACTATATAAATATTTACGTAGTAAGTATAAAAAGGAGGTTCTAATCGTAGGTTAGGCTAGCTATAATAATTATAAATAGGGCCCCTAATTAGCCCCTGCGCAGTCGGCTATATGCCGCAATTGAATTGGACTTTTAATCCGATAGATATAGAACACGTAGAGTATATGCTAATAAGAGAAGACTTAGATAAATCGGCATATAAAATCTTTCTTTTAGTTTAGCATATCGAAACTCATTTTAATCTTGCCTACGGCGCTCAATTATTTTTAGTCTTTTTAAATACGATAAATCCTGTGTAACTGGCCATCCTTAACTATTTTGAAACTAAATTGCGTAAAGGAAAACATGCGACAAGTAGCCAACCACATATGCGAAACCATTGTTAGGTACTAGCCCTTGGTAGAGGGAAGTGCATCAAACTACGACCCCTCCCTCAGTTTATGCAGCAATCGGTGTCATTAAGACAAAGAGTTCGTCTTCTAGAGATCCTGGTGAGTGGCGACCGTAGGTCTCAGGGCGGGCGATTTGGACACTGAAGTTGGAGAACAGACCAGCCAAAATGTATCCGAACACTGAGGTCGAGTTAGCATCTTCCTGGGAATCATCGATACCTATCGCAGAGCGAGGATGCATATATGTTTGCCACATGGAGAGATGACTTACGATAGTACGTCAGTTGTGTTCCTATACAAGCCCTCGGACCGGTGACGAAGGCCCAGAGAGGAGGCATATCGGTCCTTTCTGCTCCATTCGGGTCCAGCCAGCGTTCAGGAACCCAGGCGTTTGGCTGTGTCCACATTTCAGGGTTCCGGTGCAAAAACCATTGGAAGCAGTTGACCCGAGTGCCCGCTGGAATACCGTCGACTCCCGAGATGCTCACAGATTTATCGTGAGGTGTGATGCGTGGTAGCGGGGTGCTGTTGGGTCTCATGCGCAGAGACTCCTTGATGACAGCCTGCAGATATGCGATCGACTCAATTGTTTGAGGCGAAGGCAGACTATTAGCGTCACTGTGACCGACTTGATTCACGTGCATTCCGAGTCCCGCAACCGCATGCTTCAACATTTCTTGCTGAGCTGGATTCTGAGCAAGATAGTAAACCGCGTAGGCAAGAACGAGGCCTGATTAGTCAGATTAGCAGGTAAAAGTAGCTTGAGTGAAATTCCAGAAACTTACCAAAAACCTCGCGAGCGCCGGCTACAATAGACAGAGATTCGTTAGTGACAGATCATTGAAGGAGTTCGGTTATCTTACACATGTGATCAAAAATTTCACTGGCGATAGAGATTCTAGACAACTCTTCCGACGCCTGCATATCGAGGAATTTGCCGTCTTTCAAGTTAGACATAGCCTTTCGTAGTTGATTGTACACAACTGGGACGTCTTCCGCAGGAGGCTGCTCGCCGTTCTGCATGCGTCGATACATTGCCTCAGACTTGTCGCAATGCTCCAACATCCAGTTCTCGATCCACTCGGTCGACTCATAGTGCTTACGAGGCATCACATCGAGTCCGATCTTACGAAGCCCGTGATAGAGTTTGGGGAGTTCCTGAAGCCAGAAACCCTGAGGACTGTATCTGTTCTCGTAGTGCTCCAGCCACATCTCTGTCAACTCAGGGTTTCGAGTAAAGTCGGGTCCGCTGGAAAGACCCAAAATGTAACAGTTGAGCATGTCCAACCCTGAGGCATAACAGAGTCTCAGAAGCTCTACCGGTTGTCCGTGTGCAGAGTGATGTTGGAGGACTGGGATGAGACGTTGGTACATGATGCTGTGAGTTACTTTGCTCAGCGTCTCGGAGGCAAAGAGTGTCGTCTTGGAGTAAGACGAGGAGACCCGTCGGCGGCATGCGGCATGGTCTGCTCGGCTCCGGCTGGCAAAAGAGTTCCGCTGTCTAAAACACAAGTAGGTTAGTAAGTGAAACTGCCACAACTTGGGGGTATCAGAACTGTGAGAGTGGGATTGAGCAATCGTCGGAATTGATGCTAACACTTACCCATAGTATTGGAAGAAATCGAAGTATCCCGGTTTTTCGAACCCGGCGTTGTAGACTTGACGAACACCAGTCTCATAGTCGCTAATGCTGATCTCTTGCGGCGCGACTCGTACAATCTTGCCCAGTCTTTTATGAGCTGCGAGAACAGCTTTCAATTCCTTCCCATGGTAGCGCTGCCAAAGAATCCAAATGGGACTGAAAGAGCAAGTCCAGTGAGCGGAGGGGACTTTCGAAAGACCTCCTGTGAAAGTTCGGTACACAAGTTGGAACAAGAAGACTCCAAGAAGCAACAGGATAGCCACGAATGGCAGCGCCGAGTCGAGTATCAGGAAAGGCATGTCGGCGGTCTTGGGTGGTATCGGTGTCTTGACCCAGTCTTCGATGACCTCTGACTGACTTCTTGACATGATAGTCCTGTTTATTTAGGCACATGTTGACATAGTCTGAAAATCATCATTCTCTTCCGCTGACTGTGCATCAGCGTCGACCTGGAGGTCTCCGAAAGCTATTGCGTGAGAATGCAAAACTTCAAGCCATGATCAGTTCCTCGCATCAACACGTTGTCTACTTCTCGTGTCATTCCCAAAATTCGGGATGACATGCATGCACAGACAAAACTCAAAAGCGTTGGCAGATCCACCGGGGGTGCCCCCTCCTTGGGTCTTCTCAACATGCCAGGATCAGGATCCATTATACATATGCAATGTCAGCTACGACGTGTATTCGTAAGAAGTCTGGAACCTGACGCCGACATGGATAGCCTACGTTGCATTCAATGGTGTAAGGAGAGTGCCAAGTCGTAAGAGAGAGCGAAGGTAACTGAAGAAAGATTCATTCTAAATGCGGTGGCGGTATTCTTAGTGAGCAACAGTAACGGCTCTCATGAATAAGCGGACTACGGTGTGTTCTTGAAAGCGACGTTCTTGGGGTAGATTAATTGTCTCGCTGGCAGACTCGGGTGAGTCAGGTCTAATTCTCTCAGTGAAGCGGCGTTGAGCATTGTGGCCAGTCTATTTACGTGGTAAGGAGCTGTGTTCCTTGGGTGGTATAGACGAGCAGCGGATAAAAGTGTCGTGGAAAAGGCGAAAAGACAGCAGACAGCCTTGCAAACATGAGTACATGTACATAGAGGTGTTGATTATCTGATAAATGTGAATAATCGAGTCCTGCCATAACTTCTTGGGTTCATCACTCATCTTGCGTACCTAGCGTAGTCTGCATATCGCATGGGCTCGTGGTTCTGCCCATCAATCAGCCCCATCCCATAGCTATCCGGTTCTGCATCAGGTACCTCTCCATATGTCTTCATCTTTTTCCGGTCGTTCTTGATTCGATTCTTCTCCTCCTTGGCTGCCTTGCGCTCCACCTTAGCTGCCTTTCTTACCGCCTTTTTCTCCTTCTTCTCCTTACGCTTCTGTCGGCATCCTTTCCTGGGGAACTCGCTATTCGTACCCTGAAGGACTCGACCAGGATGTATGACGGCGAGAATAAGCAATGCCAACATCATGGGGAAGGCGTCTAGGGCATATGCGTATGCTTCTGTGAAAGGTATTGGGTTCTCTTCAGGAGTCATGCCTCCGGTAAACTCGACGAGACGGAAGATGATCCGGGCCTTGGCGTGCCAATAGCCGTCAGTCAAACTGCGTTCAAAGGCATCGTAGAGGGCAGGATGAGGGTAGGACTAACCGTGATTGCAAGCAAAGCTGCATAAAGTGCAAACTGAAGGGCTTTCCAGTTCCGTCGTGGCATGTAGCCTTCTTCATCCTCGCGGTCGTACGACCCGCCTTCCAGTCCGTACATATCTTCCCTGTTCATTTGTAGAGCACGATAATGGAAGCGAGCCATCAACATCAAGAAAACCACAATGAAGCCCTCTTGAACACCCATGCCGATGATGTAGATCTTGACCCCCTTTGCCCTTGTATTAGGCTCTACTGTCGGGCCAGCCATGACACCTCCCGTGGCCTGCACGATGAATGTGGCGATGTCGGCAACGACGAAGATGCGTCCGAGCCATCTTGCTGGAATGTAGCAAACTCGAGGCTCCCCGCCTGGTCGGAAGAAGTAAACCATTCGCGCAAATGTCATGTAAACAAAGGCGTTGAGCCATACAGGAGCCAACAGGAATAACACCTGATGGCCTGTGGCGTACCCCTGGGCTTGTTGATCTTGCGAGCCATATGCGTGAAGAATGAATGCGCCCATTTCCCAGCTTGCCGCCATAAGAACTGTCCATGTGAAAGGCTGTCCGGTGATTGATGTCAGTACTTATACTCCTCACTAACTTATTCCGATGGATGGCATTGCTCTTGGTGGAAACAGAGGAAGATTTCAAGGGGAGTCTCGGATGTATCATCATACCTTTCGGTACCATATCGCTTCGATAAGATGAACTAAAGTCAGAACACCAAATATCGAAGCTGTTGCAATCGCAGGTGTCAATTCGGGATGGAAGTTGTAATTTGAATTGCAGGCGTCCCAAGGAACCGCTCCATTCGGTCCCGGCACCGCACTCGTGCAGTCTGTTCTCGGAGGATCATCATCGCCATCGTCCCGAATTATCAGCGTTGGTGTTGGGAACATTACGCTTGCTTCGGTAGTGCCAAAGGAAAATAAGAAGAGAAAGATGAGGATGAACAAATACTAGTCTTTACAGCGAGCAAACATAGGAGGACGTCTGATCTGGTGATCGTTGTGTCTAGACAATGTGGATCGGCTGTTTTTCCACTAGATATTATTGACGACTTTGTCAAACCAATCCTTCAAGTTGGCTTCGATATCCAACTTAAAGATGCTGGGCACTGAGAGACTATCTCAAAGCGGCATTGACTACGTTCCGAGAGTTTAGGGTGCCAAGGCTGGTGCCTAGAGGGAAAGCAAGTTGGTCGACCTCTGTGTCTCGCAAATGACGCGTCCTCCCTACAGCACCGCCGGCGACTCGGCATGATCGACCCTCCATTGATCCTCCGGGGTCACTTCTAAGCGGGTCTAGTTGTAACAGACCACTATCCAACCAACACGAGAAACGTGTGCAACAGGGGTAAGGGGTCTGAAATGTGACGACGGTTAGCGACTTGTCACAAAAAGCGGGCCCACTCAATGTGGGCAGCATTAACCACATCCATATCTCGTGACACACCCCCCAGACACCTAGAGCTATCATCCGTGCAATGGGCGTTTACACTGCGCCTCAGCCCCGAAGGTAGTAGACTAGTCAGAAAAAACCCTGCCTATACGGAGACTCGAACGGTCGCCTCTCGCTTTTTAGGTATACGACCTATAGATAATGCGGCACTTTTAACCATTGTGGTAATAGCGGATAGGAGCTAGGCTCATAACGTCACAAAAAGCGGGCCCACTCAATGTGGGCAGCATTAACCACATCCATATCTCGTGACACGACTTTTTGAGCTTTTGTGGTGACAATGCTTCTTTTTACAGAAGAAGCTTTGACGAGCCATTGGTTCAAGTTGGTTCTTACAAGAAACCGGACTTTGGCTGGGCGGTTACTCCGTCTCTTGATAACGCCAACCTGTGTTTGTTGACCTAAAAAAGCCTTTCTCCGATTCTGTGTACCAACCGTGGAATCATCGTCTAAGACCCGATCATCGAAGTCAGCTCCTGACAATACAAAAGAGACTCAGTGTTCCCTTACGTGGTTTTAAAGATAGAGCCAAAAGTGTCAGATCTTTCAGATGGTGTGTATTTCAGGTAATATCAATATTGCAATATAACCGCCGGGGAGATTATTTCTACCCTGCCATGCCTTCGCCTCTTTCTGTAAAGTAGTCTATGAATCCTGTATTGCAATACTCGCATCCATGTCTAAGAGTTCTTGGCGCTAGCCATACCCCTTGGCTTACAACTAATGTGCCTCTCCCCCCTCTCAAGGAAGTTGAGAAATGATTTTGACCACCGCATCGCCGAATTGGCTTGTTGTCGCCGTTCCCCCCAAGTCCGAAGTCCGGATACCAGACTCAATCGCATCGCTAACAGCCTTGCAGATAAGATCAGATGCTTCGGGCATGTTGAGAGAGTAACGGAACATCATGGCAACAGAAAGGATCATGCCAACAGGATTGACCAACTGCTTCCCGGCGATGTCTGGCGCGGATCCATGAACTGGCTCATACAAGCCTTTGATCATGCTGCTGCCGGATTGCGGTGGGATACCTCGCAAACTAGCGCTGGGGAGAAGACCAATGCTGCCAGCAATGGCGCTTCCTTGATCACTAATGATGTCACCAAATAGATTGCTCGTCAACACGATGCCGTTGAGCTTGGTCGGGTTGCAGGCCAGAGTCATGGCGGCACTGTCCACAAGCTGGTGCTCGAAACGGACATCGGGGAACTCTTTGCTCAAGATTTCGGTGACGACGCGACGCCAGAAGCTGCCGCAAGCTGCGAGCACATTTGCTTTGTCAAGGCTGATGACGGGCTTAGGCGGTGTTGTTAACCTAGCCAGGTTGCCAGCCAACCGCGCCGCTCTTGCAACCTCTTCATAGGTGTACTGGTCCGTATCTTTGGCAATGAGATCGCCGCGCTCTCGGTGCCCAAAATAAATACCACCAGTAAGCTCGCGAACGATGAGAATGTCAGTGCCTCTGCAAATTTCGGCTTTCATTGGCGACGTGTCAACTAGGGACGGGGCGGGGAAATTGATCGGACGCAGGTTGCCGAATGCATCTAGTTCGCGGCGCAGAGTTCCGAGACTCGCGGCTTCAACGGATGGAACCTGTCCAGCCCATTTCTTTGGAGCTCATGTGGTCAGCAAGGCGGTTTGTCGAAGGCGGTACCGGCATGGGTGTCTTACAGGGCCACCGACTGCGCCTAGAAGGATTGCATCGGCCTCCTTTGCATCTTGAAGAGCTTCGGGAAGGATCGGCTTTCCGTGGAGATCAAATGATGCCTGTAACAAAAAGGGTTAGAAAGCGTAACAATACGCGGTTTGGCAGAAACTTCGATGTCGACATACTCCGCCTATGGGGTGATGCGTTAGGTTGAACCTGATTTCGGGGTGGCGGAGGGCGACTTCATGAAGGACCTTGAGCCCCTCAGACATGACCTGCATTTATGATTAATGACTGGACTCATCCGCCTCAAAGGGTGTGTGGGTGAACTGGGGAAGTTGAGCATACCTCTGGCCCAGCGTAATCTCCACCAAAAACAACGATCTTGAACGTAGCAGACATTTTGACAAATTAAAATTTCTCGGTGGTTTGGCTGAGAAGTTAGATGGAAAAGCGATTGAACAGAATTGCACAGAACTGCTGAATCTTCGTAAATGAGATCTAGATCGAGTTTTTCTTCTTCAAGTATACACATGGCTCCCAATTGAATTTGTCCATTCTCATGCTTGGTTTTGCAATTGTTTCCTTCGAGCCGAGCTCGGCCGGACAAAACTTGAGGGTTCATGATGTTGACGCTGCTTGCCTGCCGGACAATGCATTGGAAGTAAGCAGTTCCAGTGACAGAGAGAGAAGACTGTGCATTCAGGCTGAGGATGTGACGGGAATGCGAATCTATCCGAAGATCAGGGGCTCACCCGCCCTGCGAGTATGATGATTTTGCTGACCTTGCATATGGCCCTGGTCCCGGCTAGTCGACCGTCTTACGATATTCCAACGAAGAAACAAGGGTCCATTAGTCTTTTGGCCCTGGCGCCCCAACATAACCCCTTTCGATTCAGTCAATCGGAACTCGGGGGCAAGACAATACTGATTATAGGCATCCTCCGTGTGACCGTGTCACAAAACCCCCGAGAAAGTTTAAATCCCTAGGCCCACATAGCCGTCCCCAACGGAACCACGGAGCAGCGCGTACAGTCAAGGGACTTTGCATACGGCACAGCCAGTTAAGATTGGAGACGGGCTCAATGAGATACTATGGCTAGAGTACTGCTACTATAGATAGTGCCGTTCCCGATATGCCGGACAACGCGTTGCAAGACTTCCACAGCTGTATGGTCAAGCGGCAAATGCTCAAGCTAGAGATTGTGGTCAGACGCTGACAGTCAGCTGTTGAAGATAACCAACTTGAGAGTGCGGATTAACGTAATTAGCGTCTCGTTCCCGGAACCAAGCATTGCAGTACAATAGAGCCGTATTCGAGCGTGATTCAAATGAGGGCTATCGTCACTTTGGTTAACTCCCATTGGTGAATTAAGCTGTCATTCTATCACTACAACTTTTCTGTAGTGACTTGTTCTACCGGCTGTCGGCACCACAATTCTCTTTTTTCTTCCGAAACATCTGCTACCATGGGTTCTATTCCCGCATACTCTTCAGCGCCTGGCGAGAGCGAGAGCGAGATCCTCTTCGGAGTTCGTCAGCCGAAGACGGACGTAGAATGGAGCAAGATCGGCTTTACGCCTTTTCAAGGTCAGTCCATTTGTGAATGGGGTCACTATGGTCTGATGTCAGCCAACATGGTGCAACCGATGACACCCGTTAAACGAGCTTTTGGGTTGGATGGGTGGTGATAACAGTGCTTAGTAAACGGCCACATCGAATGCACATTTACAGTCAAGTCCGGCACTTGGAGCCAACCGCGCTGGGTACAGGAGCCTTACCTAAAAGTTCACGGCCTTTCCCCAGCGCTTAATTACGGACAGCAGGCCTTTGAGGGGCTACGCGTCTTTCGCAGCGAGTCAGGTAGCGTCCAGCTTTTCCGGCTAGCGAGCCATGCGGCCCGGTTCGCGCGGTCTGCCGCTGCCGTTGACATTCCGGCCGTCCCGGCCGACTTGTTTGCCAAATCGGTGCGGTTGGCCGTTCAACTCAACAGCGATTTTGTACCTCCGTTCGAGGGTGGGTGCTCCATGTATGTGCGTCCAGTCGTCTTTGCAAGCAGCCCGACTATGAACATGTACACGGCGGAGGAGTACACGTTCGCCGTCTTGGTCACGCCGGTCGGGCTGTTGTATGGGGCAACGGGCCTCAGAGCGTTAGTTGTGGAGGGATTCGACCGTACGGCGCCGAAAGGCACCGGCGCCTTCAAAGTCGGTGGGAATTACGGGCCCACCATTCCGATAATGGGACGGGCACGAAAGCAAGGTTACGGCTTGACGCTCCACCTAGACGCCGAGACGCAGTCCTTCATCCACGAGTTCTCTGCTAGCGGCTTTATTGGAATCAAGGCAGAATCTGCGGAGACTGGAGCTCCGCCTACGATGGTCATTCCCAAAGACGAGCATATCCTCCCAAGTATCACAGTTGACAGCGTGGGACAAATTGCCCAGGAACTTGGATGGAAGGTTGAGAAGCGTCCCGTAAGTTTTGAGTTCCTCGTTTGATCCACCACCATGAGCCAACTGCTCCCTCAACGTTCCATGTGGGGAGGACCGAGATCTCGGCGGAAGTCTTTGAGTTTTATGGGAGATTACCGCTAATAATGTCCCGGCGCCATGGCTTTAGATCCCGTTCACTGATCTTGGCGACTTTTCTGAGGTCTACACCGTCGGCACCGCATCATCGCTGGTGCCCGTAAGCGCCATTGAGCGCGAGTCGACTGGCGAGCGGTTCGCGTTTACCGTCGATGCGCAGTCTCCGCAATCCGCTTATGCCAGGTTGACAGACAGGTTGCAAGGAATCAAGCGGGGCCTGTATAAAGAGCCGTGGGGTTGGGTGGAAGAACTCGATGGCGTAGCTTTGCGCAATGACATTGAGCGGATCACCAACACTGGGTCAGTGAAGTCTCCGGAGTAACTTTCGGTACCGAGGTCTTGAGACGGCGAACGACTCACGTTTTTTGTTTTTGGATTTGTAGGTATCATACAAAGCGGATAGACTCCAACTGTGGCCAGTGGGCGGAGATGGATAGAGTTGCGCATTGCTCAAGATAGATTGCTTTCCCAAGCCCATCAGGGTTATTCCGCTCAAATACGCAGTACGAATACGTATGGAGCTTTGCTGTGTGCTTTCGTTTCTTAAAAACCGGGCCGGTGGGCATCCCCTTGAAACCTACCAAGGCGTGCTCCGTGTTGACTCCTGGTGGAATCAATAGGGGACTGGGTATCCGTAATATATCGTGATTTCAGGAGATGGATCCACGAGTAAGATGCTCGAGCTACGGGCGTGTTCATTTTGCGGGGGTCTTGGAGACTTGAAGTATTACAGCTATCCCACGTTGCATCTATAATTGTGTTCTAATGATTTCGAGTGACAGCGCAAACATTACCCAGGAAGAGTATCCTAGTCGTTGAGTCAGCCAATCCACTAAACTCGGGCAAGCTAACTAGAATGTCGGTTCTAGAGCAGGTAGCCAAGCGTTGCAATGCTCCTCTACAGACATGACTTAGGCCAATCATTCTACCATGGGTACGATGCGATCACATCTTCGGCCGCTGTTTCGCAGTTTGCCTCGCTTGCAGAAAGACATACCTTTGCTACACTACTTCAGGTATTGGCGATGTGGGATATAGTTTCCGATGAACAGCTGTTGTATTCGCTCGAGTCAGTCACCCGCCTACATCGTACCACAGCTGCTTGCGATCCAGAAATGCCATACGGAACATGCAGCATGGCCAGAATTTGGCCCCGGCTTCCCCGTCTGAACCCCAGTAACAGCCATTCTAGGCCTTTAAGGTCTGCCCTGGCTCCTACTGATGTAGCCTGCAGCCACTGCAGCTACTGCTGACCAAAGATGGTGTAAGGGTCTTTTGGATATGGACCTGGACCCCGAAATTAGCTTTCCAAGGGTTTCTACACCGAGGTCGTCGCTGTCCAATGCCAATAGTCGCGCCTAGACCTACATGAAAACTGCGGAAAACAATATTCAGGATTGGGCTTACATTGCCAAGCTGCCAACACACAAGCACCGAAATCATTGACAGTCACCGAAGACGTAGCGCGCGCGCAAAAGCTTGGAGGCCATACTGATACCCGTACGGTATACGCTTACACTCTATTACTCCGTACACTAAGTACCTAGATATGGGACGACTACGGCCTGTTCAACTCCATGCCCTGCTGAACTACGGGTCGAGACCCTGCATAAATCCAGCCCCTTCCACCATCCGTAGAGCCCACATGTGCATGATCACCATGCCATGACATCTCGGGCAGGTTTAGCCTTGAGTTCCTTTGCGACACCGCCCTGTGAGGCTTTGCGACCCGTCAAGACGTCGTAGATGCGTTTGCCAAATTGGTTGAAGGCATTTGTCATGCCGCCCATCTTGGTCAGTTTCTTCTCGAGCACGGACAACTGAAATTCGAATGTCTCGCCGTCGACAGTCAGCACGTTGCGATCCAGGTCGATCTCAATGTTGGTTCCTGTCTGCGCCTTCTCGTAAAACAAGGGATCGTCGATGGTGAAGCCCCACAGACCCAAGGACGGCTGGTTTCGGCTGTAAATGAACGCGAATGCCTTTGCAATCACACATTCGACACCGACGCCTAATACAGTAATGTCTGGTCAGCCCACCATTACGAGCGAAGGAACGGCACGAAGGAACGAAGGATGGTGATGATGATGATGATGATGATGATTATCACTTCGGAGAGTCATTTCTGCCGGCGGACAAACTCATTGACGGACAATGCGGCGGTAAGAATCGCCGAGAGCGAGGGGGCATATGTGCAAAGTAAGATGCAAAGGATTGAGGGAATGAGACTCCGACGCACCTAGTAAAGCTTGCACAGCCTCTTGACGACTAGATCCACAGCCAAACGCATCGCCAGCAACAATGACTTTGTGACCTTCCTTAACGAGCTGCCGGAATTCCGGGTTGGTGAACTCGAGGCAATGAGTGCCGAGCTCCTCGTTGTTCTTGGATGTGAGAAGGTATTGTGCAGGCGCAAGCTATTTGCGGGACGGCCCGTTAGAACATTGTTTCTTGTGCGTCTCTTTTGCTGGCTTCATGTGCGATTCGCGAATCAGAAGCAAAGCAAGGGAAAGGTGGCTTACCGCATCGGTGTCAACAAAATCTCCTAGACGGAAGATCTTACTCCTAATGGTCCCGGAGCCGGGCTTAGCCTGATCGGCGGCCGCGTCCTCGCCGGACGGGCTGGGTCCCTGGTCCTCCGCGACGTCCTTCGCATCCTCTTCGGCATCTTGGCCTGGTGGCTCCACCCATTGCGGTTGGCTGAGGATACCATCGGCAAGGGATCCTTTACCCTTGACGGCGGCCCATCGATCCGCTGGGATGAGGTCAATAAGATCTTGTGGAGAAGTGACAGCCATGTCAAAAGACGACGCAGCCACCGTTGCAGCGGACGCCAAACTGCCGATAGCCCCTGTCATGCCAGTTATTAGCTTACATTGTCCAGCGTTGCACTTTCCCAGCCGAGTTTGGGTCTCGAGAGGGTCTTGAGAGGGGTTTCTGGTGCAATATCACAAAACTGCTCGCGGGTCCACCTGGAAACGGGGCATATCTGCGGGCAGTTTTGGCCAAAAAGGGACAGGCAGGGAAATAAGAACGATCGTGAGTGTATCCCACGAGACTTACCCTTGCCCATACGGTTCTCGAAATTGCGGTTCTGACTGCTGAGCCAGACTTCCCCAGGTTTGGCCATGTCAGCGCCCATTCCCACACAGTAGCTGCATCCAGGGATGCCAATGATGAAGCCCGCTCTCTCGTAAATGTCTGCGAGGCCTGTCTTTCGAAGGTAGTCGGCGATGGGGCGGCTTCCGGGGACGACTCGGCGCTCTCCTCGGGCCACCGGCTTCCTTCCGGCGTCCAGGCCAGCCTGCAGCACAAGCGCGCCCATGACAAGATCCTCCTCCGCTGTTGTGCAAGCACCGATGAAGACACCATCAAGGTGAGTACCTGCCACATCAGACACCGGCACTACATCATCGGGGCTCGGGTACTTGGCCACAAAGGGCTCGACCAGAGAGACGTCGATAGTATGTGACTCCGCATAGGAGCATCCTTCGTCGGGCTTGAAGTAGTACGATGCGGTCCTGTGATGGGCTGTTTTACGGGCATCGATAAAGTCCTTAGTGACTTCGTCGGGAACAAATATCCCTGTGATGCCACCAAACTCCTGATTTCGAGGTTAGCAACCCTGAAACTTCGTGCAAAGTGCCAAGGGTCTGCATGCCATGCCGGCGGGATAAAGAGGAATCGGACTAGTGAGAGCAAAAAGGGTAAAAACAAAGGCAATTGCTTACGGTAGTCATGTTTGCAATGGCAAAGCGGGCGTCAGAACTCAACCATCGGCACCCGGGGCCCGTATACTCAACTACCCGATCCGCAGCCACCGTATTCCGTTTGAGCTGCTGAAGGATATAGAGGATAATATCTTTACCTCCGACTCCGCGCTGGGGCTTACCCACAAGGTGGATCTCGACGACCTCGGGAACTTTGAACCAGATCTCTCCAGTAACCAGAGCCATCGTGACCTCGGTTGCACCCAGTCCAATCGCAAGACAACCGTCGGCCCCAGAGCTACACGTGTGCGAATCCGAGCCAATGATGATTTGGCCTGGTTGGGCCCGCTCACGGTAGAACTCGGTGTGCATGATGGTGTAATTGTTGCCCTGGAACTGTGTCATCTTGAACTTCTTACGAGCAAAGTCCATCTCGCCAACCAGCTTCTGCACAAGGGGCGTATCCATCAGCCTTGGATCAACCACATGATCGCCAGCCAACCAGAAGTTGGAATTCGAAAAGATTCCAGGGTCTCCCAGCTTGTTGTAGACTTGAAGCATGCCCTAGTTCAACGTCAGCAAGCCATCCAAGCCTGTGAGGATTTAGAGGTGAGGGTGAAGTGTAAACATACATGCCAGCTAGCCTCGCTAGCCATGATCCAGTCGACAGAAACTCTAATCGTATCCCCTATTCGGACCCATCCTGTGCGAGTCACGTCATGCAGAGCAAATATCTTCTCTGTAACATTCATGGGGCGGCGGCTGGCAGGCCGGCTTACTAGGGGAACGATCGGTCCCCCCCGTCGATCGCTGGAATTCAGACTCTCGAGCCCTGGTGAAGGAATTCGGTCCCGATCAGTTATCATTCAATAAAAGCGGCAAGGCCAGGGGTGGGCTGGAAGTTCGCGGCACAGAAAAGGAAAGGAAGTATGCTTACATGCTGATGTGAGCAGAATCAGCTCGCTGCGGTCCGTTGCGCTTGACTCCCCGGTCCAGGTCAAACCCATACCGCCGTAGTCGGGGGACGCCGTGGCGATGCTGACGACCTGCAGAATTGTTTTCGCCTCTTTCTCCTTGCCATCTCGCTGCAGTCTAGCTGCCAAGGCAGAAAGAACAACTAGAGGGTGCTCGGAGCTTTCAGTCTCTACATCCGACGTTCCTAATCTGGGCATCAGGTCTGTCTAGCGATGAACAGGGGATATGGACATTTGGATACTTACCACCGTTAGGTGTCCGCTCGTCTTTCAAGTGGAGATCTCGTGTTGCAGCCAACAGCTGCAGGAGCTGCTCGTTGAAGGTCTGTTCCGCCATGCTTGTGTGAAGTACTCAGCAATGAACGATGTGCAACCTTTGATTGAATCTTGTAGATGCTGTGTATTACTCCGACGGTAGAATGGGCGACCAAGACACAAACCTGGCCCAAGGCTTCTTTAATAGATATAATAAGGTTATCATGAGCTTCAAGATTGAATTCAAATTACCATTGATTTTTTATTCTGTCATTCACCTGGCGCTGGGAATGTCTCGTCAGCTGGAAAAGCGAAGGTCAGATTGGACGCAAAGTCATCCCCTGATCCATCCGTGCGGGCGTCTGTGCAGCGTCTAAACAGCTCGTAAATCTCAATGTCTACGACAGGTGTATGTGACTTCACTGCTTCTCATATTTCAAAAGTGTTCTATTCCAGTCGTATCCAAACCAGACATGTTGTTGTGACAGACGCTGCATCGTCAGCATGTTTGAAAAGCCATGGCTGCAGGGGGGGATGAAATCACTCTGGCTCCGATGCTGCGGTGGCCGGCCCCACAGAGAAGTTCCGTCTTCGGGCGCCCTCCTCTGTTTAGTGAGTTGCTCTGTAAGCTCAAACACTTCGAATGATCGAAAGACATCAATCGTTCCATGCGTTCATCCGGAGTCCGTGTATCTACCGAGCTGGGCTAGATGGCTATGCGAAGAATCCCATGTGCTGATTTGATAGTTTGGCTCTGCTTGCTTGGCCAAGAGACTGAAATCGCACATCTCCTGAGTTACTCGTGAGAACTAAGACGGGTTCACGGCATGCCTTGCTCCACAATACGAGCTTCTTTACATGGGCAGAAAAAGTTAAACATGACTTCGATGTCTTGTCCTTTTGGCGACCTGGGCGTGTGTAACGTTCAAGATACGGTTGAGGCTGACTGAGAAGCACAGGCATCAGAACGACCCGGATTTTGGCACACATGGGTCACCTTGCAATTTGGCACCACATGAGAAGTGGGTTGAGTAACACGTATAGAATGATATTGATTTGTGAACATGTTTGATAACAGGCCTATTCTACACCAGCAAACTTAGATAACCACCCAATTTGACAATACTCCTCCGTTTCCCATGCTACTCTGACTCCGTGCCACAGTTGTTTGTTTCCGTTTCTGTTACTTTCCTAGCTCAGCTTCGCTCCATGTCGCAGTAAACGCTCAACCATTGCTTTGTTTCCACTTTCTGCCGCTCTGTAGAGAGGCGTGCAACCGTCCGGGTCCAAGAAGTCGACGTCAGCTCCATGCTCCGCAAGCATGGTCACCATGGGACCTTGGTTGTTTTGCGTCGCGTAGTGAATTGGGGCCAGCCCAGCTTTATCCGCGGCATTGACATCCGAACCGTGGAGGATCAGCGTTTTAGCCACATTGATGTGGCCGTGTGTTGCTGCAATGTGCAAAGGGCTTCCTTGAGTTGGTCTCGCAAACTTTCCCCATATTGTCAGCAAATGGACGTGCAAAGTAATGGAGCTTTTGATCGTTGCTGAGATTTAGGGCAGAAAAATGAAATGTGAGAGATTCCGGATGAGTACTTATATAAGAAATCCTCATCTGTGCTCTTAAGGAAGTGATGGTGGGACGAAGTGAGATATACAACTTACCCCTAATGTGAGGATATCTTCTGTTGAAAGGTCTGACATGTCTTCGTGTCTGCTGTTCGGTGTCATGAGTGTCATGCTGGCGTCTAATGTCCACGGCTCGATGAATTCGACAGTGTTCAAGTTGTGGGGGATTCCAGCCGAATATGAGCTCGCGTCAAGGTCATCAGTGACGGCGTTTCGTTGCAGCGTCCGTGGAGCAGCTTCTCCAGACACTCCCATTTCCGAAGCAGGGAAAATTACTGCTGCCTGCCCAAAGTCTTGGGTCGACTCATGCGGCGGGGTCTGAAGTGAACCGAACGGATCGGCAAGTGCTGCGGTGTATGTGAGGTCCTGCAGAATCTCATTAGCCCAGACTCTCGTGACAATGGTACCGTAAAGACGCGTAAGCACACTTGCTGTGACCGTTGGGGGTGAAGAAGAAGCGCTTCTTGACCTCCTCGTCGTTGTTGCTGATGTTGCTGTGGATGATGACGCGACATGGCTCGTTGCTGAAGCGGCTGCTGCGGCACTCTTTCCCTTGGCTCCTAGAATAACTCGACTTGTTGGTTTCTAAACGTTTCTTCTCTATTGGATGGATGATAACGGATGATGTTGTGGCATGTGCTCTGGCATGTGCTGTGGCATGTGCTGGACTGGGCTGGGCTGGGAGTGAGGGTAAAGATAGTGAAGTGAGGGTGTAGGCAGGGTAAGGTATGTTGGTTTTGAGGTTGCATACGGGACTTTCGCTTTGCCAGTCGGTTTTGTGTTCTCCTCCGCTCGGCCGGGTTGACTGTAAGGGCCATCAAAAGAGACCTCATGTCACCCTCGCAGCTCATGGTGTTCATGGTGGCGGCAACTGTAAATAAACTACTCAGACCACAACCTGCACTCGGTCCGTATAGCGAAGAAAATAAAGACTAAAAGAGTACGGAATGCAGTCAAGCGCTGAACTTGCAGGAAGCTGCAGAAGTATTTCTTAACCGCATCAGACACACCAGAGACAGACAGGCCTCAAGACGGGCCGCAGCGGGCAGGAACACTATGAATATCGGCAGCACGTCATGGAGTAAAGCCCGTCTTTCCGTGACACTATTCAACAACCTGGGTCTCTCGAAATCCTCCTGCACCTTAAACTTTCGCCAAGGCAGTGTCGGTGCTACCGAGGCTGAGGCGTTTGTATCCACACCGCCGGCGAGTCCCACAAGCTTCCAGGGGAAGGTGGAAGGATTCTCGCATCAAATCCTAGTGCCAGCATAGCGACCCCGGTGCCGAGATCCCGGGGAAAATGCAACGGGAGGGCTCCGCGTGGGATCAACTGCGGACATTATTCCCCGCGCCGAAGCGCGCAAACGGCCGCACCTCCATGCTCGGTCTAGGCATGCCAATACATATAGGGTTTGAACGTTTGATTGTCAGACCACGAAGGAAGCACGTTTCTTTCCTACTGGGGGAAAGCGAGTCAGCCAACGTGTCCAAGATCAGCAGCTCCTTAATAATGCTGAGCCTAGGCGTAACGCTCTCAAACCAGACCCTTTGTGGTCTGCTGGCGATGCAATGTCAAGACACTTTGAGAAAGTTTCTTGGTCGAGCCGTTTACGAATGTTCCCGTTCGTTTTTTGTGGTACTATGCTACTCACTAAAAATGATCCTCCCCCACCGGGACCATTTTCCATGTCCCATCTCTTGACAACCTGTCAGGTCCCGATGCTACCGGTTCATCCGACTAAACACCGGCTCTGCTCATGAAACATCCTGTCTCTTTCGGAAACGGAGTTTACAGTTAAGCCCCTTCGGCAAAGCATCCTGTGTTCCCCATTGTTCCATAATACGACTTGGATCGTCCAATGCAGTCTCGAACGTGAGAAGAACAGCAGATATCAACATCTTCACCTGGAGAGTTGCAAATGCTTTGCCCAGGCATAGACGGGCACCATACCCAAATGGGATGAAAGACCGCTCCAGTCTTAACAAGCCTTCAGGCTTGACGTCTAACCACCGCCTTGGGTTGAATTCCAGCGGCTCGGGAAAGACTGACGGGTCCAGGTGCAACGCAATGGTCGAAGCGGATGCAACGGTCTAGTTTTTACATGGGTAAATGTTAGAACGGCGTGTAGAATACTGGCTTGGGTTCTATGGCAGCGGGAGTGCAACCGGCAACTTACGTATGGGGGAATGTAAACATCGCCGTATCGGGTGCCCTTGGCCAATATACGCTCGGCTCGCCCACTAGAAACTGGATTGATCCGATATGACTCTCTTATGCATGCTTCTAGAATAGGGGCTTTGTCGAGTAACTGCCAGACTGGGAGGCCGTCATCTTCCCGCGGTAGCGCCTCAATCTCAGCTCGAACCTTGGCTTGCCAGTCAGGGTTCCGGCTCAGGTGGTAGACCACATACGTCAAGGCAACAGTGACGGTAGCCTGAGCCGCGTGGAGGTTATCGATCACCTCGCATGCCACGTAGTCATCAGAAATATCACGACCAGCAAGTCGGAGATCTTGAATGAGGCGAATAAGCGACCAGTCAGACGATGACTTTGGATCAGAAAGTGAGTAAGCCAGGCGCTGCATGGCCCAAACATCGAGGTCTCGCTCCGCCGAGAGGAATTTGGATGAGCCAGTGTACATGGAAACGGCCTTTTCCATTATGTTGTGGGCGAAAGGTAGATTGAACTTGAGAGAGTTCCACATCTCGGTGTTCTTGAGCCTGGCAAGAATGTCGCGATCTGTGTAGTCTCCTTGCACAGCATGAGAGCAGTGCCTTGGTCCGTAAACCAACGCGGTGATGTTGTCCCATGCGTAGTGGTTGATGACGGGAAATACATCGATGATTTGCTCGAGCTTGGAATGTCTTTCAAGTGTCTCTCGGACTCCAAGCGCCTTTTGCCGGAGAGGCTGTTGTATCTCTGACTTGTAGATGGAAGTTGCCTGGTAGAACGCCGAAGACAATCCTCTCTTCGCCTTGTGCTCTTCATACGGCTTCTCGGCAAATATTGACCGCTCTCCGTGATAAATGAAGTGGTCAAAGTAATCGCTCTTGGGGTTCCTCTTGGAACTGCTGTAAAGGTCTCGCATAGCCGCAACGTCGGAGATTGACACTTCTCCTGGTGCAATAAGCACGAAAGGGCCATATTTCCGATGCCATTTTGCGATGGCCTGAGGCCTTTGACGAATCAATTCGAACAATGCAACATAGTGATGAGAAATTCGGCATGGCCAGGGGCCTGGAATATGCCGGTATTTTGCCACTCGCCATAGTACGAAAGCGAGACCGGAAATAGTCAAGACTAAGGCAAATAAGCCGATATAGCGAGAAAAGATCTGGAAATTGATAATATTGGTCATGGTGCTCGTATCAAAAAGGCTAGGAGGATAGGAGTTGTTGTCTCTGTAGGATGCTCATCCATAGATTTTTGTTTGAACAGGAACGTGGCTGACGAATACTTGTAGGCGCCATCTATTCCTCCTCCAGAGGATTTCACTAGCCGTGACGATCGTCTTTGTCGATTGCAGCCTCCATGATGCTGTTTACTACAGATGGTGTGACAGTACAGGCATGTTGTATGGGCCCCAAACGTCCGCTGACTTTGCATTGCTAGCGGAGACTCGCATAAGCGACTCCTGATGTTGGTGATAATTCGTCAGACGGCAGGGCTTGTGGCTATGGCAGTTGTTTTCATGAGGTTACGTCGGAGGTTTTCCGCGTCACCGCAAGAAACATTGTACCCAACATAGCTGGGACGGACGCATCATTGCGCTGCAAAAACTACCTTAAGAACGAATTTCTCGGCATCTTAAGTAACGCATGAAGGTTGTATCAGCTAGATACTTGAGTACTTGTTATTCTGCAAATACCTGTTAGATACAGCAATCTCGGAGACTACGACTTAGGAAGATTGGCCTCAGACAATCTTCACGATACATTAGGTGCAGAAGATGGGCGCCACGATAAGTCTTGCTATGATGGATCATATTCCTACAGAATTAAAAAGACTTAGACTCATAATTGACACCGATCCTGTTGCCTCAAGATCACTTGACAAGCAATAGTAATCTGATACTCAAATGATCGTATTTAGCATGTGGGCATGAAGACGAAGGTCTATCTCGTGTACGGCATTATGTTATGGGAACGAGGTCTACCTTGCACTAATTACTCTTTTGCTCCACATATGACCTTGCTGCTGTCTCGTATGTGACGAATTCCACCTGTGACCCCCAGCTTTTCAGCCAGAGTAGCACATCCTCGATGGCTCCTGCGATATGTGCCATGCCTGAGGTATCAGGATGGAGGACCAAGGGGAAGACGAAGTCACCGGGACCATTTCCGTCAGCGCCATGGCTCCACAACCAGGTAAAGCGGTCTTTCCACATCTTCTCGATCGTCTGAACCGACACAAAGCCGTGAGAATTCTCGACGTTGGGCCAAAACTGGAGGGGGGTCATGTCTTCCATGTACCAGTTGGCAGGGATTTCAACAATGCCGGTAGATTGCGGCTGGACAGAGGGCTGCATCCATGTATGTGCTGGCTTAGAATAGTCGACTGGGGTGAGAGAAAAGCCTCGGTCGAGAGGGTACAACTGTGAGTCGTGGCCGCTGAGTGAGGTGTCATAAAGAAACCCCTTTTTCTCCAATAGAGAAATCGTCTCATGGCGGATTCGGTACAAAGGAGCTCGGAATCCGACAGGGCGCTTCCCAGTCAAAGACTCGGCAAGGGCAATACACTTGTCCAGGACATCTTCCTCTTGCTTCGTATCAAGCTTGGTGCAGTCTTCGTGGCAATAGCCATGAAGTGCAATCTCCGCGCCTGAGTCTACTATACATTTCGTCTCCGCTGGGAACGTTTCCATAGAGTGACCTGGTATGAACCATGTTACCTTGTCGGAGGCGCCGATACGGTGAAAGAGACCCAGAAGGCGGCCTACGCCAACTCGGCCTGCGAAGATGCCCGATGAGAAGTCGGCTAGGCAGTTGTTGGGATGCTGCCCTGTGCCCATCAAGCCCGACACCGCATCAAAGTCGACTGACACAAGTATTTGAACACGGCGACGGGCCTCAGAAATTGGTCGAGGGATCCTGGCGAGAGCCGTAGTCAGCTGCAGCTGCCCAACGAGATCCTGGAATGCAACAGCTGTCTTCGGATTTTCGTCGACAGGTGTGATCCGAACGCGGACGCCCCCGATTTCAACGACTTGATGAGCAGTCAGTTACAGGCATCGGGATAAAGGCGGGTCGATCTGGATTCCATACCGTGTTCCATCTTCAGATTGCTTGACAGAGAATTTGTCCGGAGATCTCTTGACAAAGTATGGTTGAGATTGACTACGGCCTATGCGGTGATCAAATGAGTGATGACCAGCTGGGGTTGGAATTGGAGTTTGCAGTCTGCACGATCGTGTGTACCTCTCCTCGTGTCTGCTCTTGAGAGTTCTGACCCAGTTATAGTAATTCTTATTGATAAGATAATGCACGATAAGGACTAAGAATATGCGGTGTCGTTGCTGTCTCTACATGATTATTGGACCCCTCTTGGAGATCTGATTAAACTTAACTCAGGCTCTCCCAAAAACTCAACTAGTGGAGCTCTGAGGGCCTCATTGATGCCAGCGACACCCCGCACTTTGTCAGCATCATGACCATGTTTCGTCCTGCACTGTCTCAAGAATCTAGAATATGGAGAGCATGGATGGAAGTAGGTAAAGTTTATGCAGGTTTTATCCAGTGACTGTCGTTGGGTGTCTTGGTCATTATGACGTCGCTTATGCGCTCTCTGCGACCCAGCATGGGTGATTATGACCTTGCATATGAAGGGAGGCGGTCAATGCGTGTTCTGAGGCAACGTCCTCTCTACCTGAGTCCATCGTGGAATCTGAATGTGGGGTTGAACGCTGGCTCATATCATCAACCGACATCGCGGAAAATACTGGATTCAAGAGGTATGAGGATCTACGACTGAGTTATACGTATCTTAGTGTAAGGAAAGTGATTCTTGTTCAAAGACTAGACTACCACGATGGCTTCAACATTTTCAGTTGAGAAGGCTAGGGCTCAGTTCCCAGCTTTGGCAAAAAACCAGATCTTTGGCGACAACGCTGGTGGAAGTCAAGTGCTTGGCACAGTCGCAAAGAGGTAAGAAAGAGCCGGTCAAACATAATTCTCTTGGGGATCAGGCACGGTGGGCAACACTGAAGCTACCTCATTTACTGACATCAAAGAACAGCATCTCGGAATATCTCGTGAACAACAACGTGCAACTGGGGGCAAGCTACAAAACCTCCAAGATCTCAACGGAGACTTTCGACAAGGCGTACAAAGTTGCCGCCGATTATGTTAATGCCGATGTCGGTGAAATCGGTAAGGGTCATCCATCACCCCACGCCCAGATTCAAAGGGAAGGGCCCAACATCCATGGTCACATGTACTTACACTCCGTATTAGTAATTGCACCATCAACAACTCAAGCTTTCCGTAACCTTGCAGCAGCTCTAAAGTTGAAGGCTGGTGATGAAGTTATTCTTTCCGAAGTTGACCATGAGTCTAACATTGACCCTTGGCTCCACTATGCAACTCTCGCGGGCGCAACGGTGAAGTGGTGGGCGCCTTCTGATCACTCAAACCCCAAACTCGATGTGGTGGCACTTCGGAACCTCTTGACACCGAAGACTCGTTTTGTAGCTTGTACACACGCCAGTAACATCCTGGGAAGCATTCATGATATCAAGGCATTTGCAGATGTTGTGCACGAAGTCCCGGGGGCCCTGCTCTGTGTCGACGGGGTTGCTTATGCGCCGCACCGTGCGATTGATGTAAAGGAGATTGGGGCTGATTTCTATGCGTTTTCATGGTACAAGGTAAGCGATTCTATGAGGAAACCAACTGTGCGGGACAAACTGACTGTGTACAACTCAAAGGTATACGGTCCGCACATATCTTTGCTATACGGATCCTTCAAGGCACAGGAGCAGCTCCAGTCACTCGGACACTACTTCAATCCGTCTGGAACTTTGATGGACAAGCTTGAGCTGGCTGCGGCTAGCTACGAGCTCACACAAGCGGTCATGCCGCTGGTGGCATATTTCGGAGATAACCCAAAGCAGACCTGGGCTGAGTTTGCTCAGCACGAAGAAGTCTTGCAGAAGCATCTTCTCGAGTTTCTGAAGTCGCGGCCTGATGTATCCATTCGAGGCGACGTTTCTTCTGCAGCTTCAACCCGGGTTCCCACTGTGAGTTTTACCGTAAAGGGAAAATCATCTCAAAGCGTCGTAGAGGGAGTCGAGGCCCAATCCATTGCTGGGATTCGGTGGGGTCATTTCTTCTCAAAGCGGCTGGCCGAGAAAATCCTCGGTCTCGGCGAAGATGGCGTTGTCCGAGTGAGTTTGGTGCACTACAACACCGGTGAGTTACGGTCTTCAACCCTTCTGGATGATCCAGAGAGCTGACCTGTCTTCTCGTATTTAGTAGAGGAGATTGACGTGATTATCGAGGCTCTGAAGAAGGTTCTTGGAACTTCATGAGAAATTATCTGTAGACATAACGATGTGGGTAGAGAAAACTAGGGTGCGAAACGTTATTCTATTGTAGTGTTTGAACTTGCTTTGATTTGAGTTTTAAGGAATTAGTTGGTTTGAGTCTTCTAGCACCTTGTCTGAACCCAGCGATCCATGATGGAAGATAAGCATAATCTAAGCTAAATGTATCCAAACCTTGGCAAAGTAGGTGCTACTTACTTTGATCATCTCACCCGGCAAACCTGCTTCATTCTGAGCCCGCACTAGATCAAGTCGATCTCAGTAGACATGAAGTTGCAAGATAGATACATGAACTCAGTAATGGAGATCATGTGGTGTAATGAAGCATTACCGTTTACGGATCAATCTTCCAAATTCTTTGGTATCCAATTCCTGGACGCCGAAACCCGCTAGATCACGATTGAGAGGAAGAAAAATAGAGAAAAAGAGGTGGTTGTATGCGTATTTCCTCGAGGCTTGAAGTTGCGTAGAAATCGATAAAAGCGCTTGTTGCTACCTGCCCGGTCAGCATTTCTGACTTCCATGTCTGTGTCTTGTACCGACCGACGTTGAATGTGTGAGCCAAACATGAGATTCGGTTTCTAAAACTGACAACAGGTGCGTCTGACTTCCCGTCCTGATCCGGGGGCGGGGGCTTGCTGACCGATGGTATTCCCAACATGTCGATTGACGCGCTGGGAACCTAGTCGTTTGGACCCCTTGAAGTTAGGCCGAGACTTGGGCCCTTGTTGCAAACACAGACCAAGCATGAAGACCGCTGTGTCACTGCCACGTTGCCGCCCCAGGTAAAAGCCCACGTTATGCAATGTCACAGCTGCATAGTCAAGAACTTTCTTTTCCTTTGGTAAGAAGCTCGGATGATAGACCCGCGTCTAGAACATAGGGCATTTCCCGCCAGATTAAGCTGATTGATACATATACCTTAAAGTGCCAGTGGGACCAAAAACACATCCAGGGTGTGAGCATCTCAACTGATAATCTGATTAACAACCTATAACATCATTAGTCATATTGTGCTGTGATTTGTCGTGTTAATTCCATTTTCAATCCTCCGAAGATTACAACCGGTCAAGATGTACGTGCTCCCCAATTGCAGCGCATTCCCTTTGCCATCCGTAATAGCTGGCTTACTTACAGCTATTGCAAAAATAGGCTTCCCGACCCACACACCAAGTACACAGGATTCCAGCAAATCCACAATCCAAACCGAAAATGGCCCAACCAGGTTTTGACGAAGCCTCCAGTCTGGCTTTCAACTGATTTGCGCGATGGCAACCAATCTCTCATCAACCCTTTGGTAAGTTTAACGCATGTATTTGGCAATCAAACCTATGGGAGGCTAATTTTCTTCATAGACCATTGAGCAAAAGTGGGAATATTTCCAGATGCTCGTTGAAATTGGTTACACCGAAATCGAAGTATGCTTTCCGGCCGCATCCCAAGTCGAGTTCGATTTTACGAGACGTCTGATTGAGACGCCCAACATCGTCCCTGACACTGTACGCCTGCGGGGTCTTTCTCCTACGCGAGAAGATTTCTTGGCTCGCACCGTCGCCGCTCTCCGTGGCGCCAAAAGAGCGTCCGTTTGCACTTATATCTGCGTCAGTGACAAGCAGCTCAAATACCAGGGCTTCACACGAGAGAGAGCACTCGAGCAGGCTGTTAGATCTGTTCGATATCTGCGATCTATTACCAAAGATGACCCGGAATCGGCGGCTGTAACGGACTGGACCATGGCTTTTGGCCTCGAGTCCTACAACGAAGCCGACCACGATTACGCTGTGCAGATCACTGAGGCTGTGAGAGAGGCCTGGGAGCCTACTGTGGAGGACCCTTTGGTCGTGGTTTTGGCCACTAGTACCGAGGTTGCTACTCCAAACGTGTTTGCAGACCAAGTCGAGACCTTCCGAGCCTCTCTGTCTGACCCCGAAAAGATTTCTATCTCAATTCACACGCATAACGACCGTGGATGTGGTGTTGCTGCAGCTGAATTGGGCATGCTTGCAGGTGCTGACATGGTCGAGGGATGTCTGTTCGGCAACGGAGAGCGCGCTGGCAATGTTGATCTCGTCACCCTGGCCCTTAACTTGTACTCGCGCGGCATCCACCCCGGTCTCGACTTTTCAAAACTTTACGAGATTAAGAGAAAGTATGAGAAGCTCACTGGTTTGATCGTGTCTCAGCGTATGCCTTATACTGGTGAGTTTGCGCTTCAAGCATTCAGTGGCAGCCATCAAAATATCATCCGAAAGGGTATTGCGCAACGAGTCGAGGCCGCCGAGAAGGGAATTAGGCCGATTTGGGACATTCCATACCTCCCTCTCGATCCAGAAGACTTGGGCATTCCTCTGGACACAATCATTCGGGTTAACTCACAAAGCGGCAAGGCTGCTGCGACCTGGATTCTCAACAGGCGTTGGGGCCTTGACATACCCGTCGAGCTTCAGATCAACTTTGGAGGCCGAGTCCAGATGATGTGCGAGGCCCTTGCGCGAGAGATCTCCCACCAGGAGGTTATCAACCTCTTCATTGCCAGCTACGCACTTACGCCAAGTGAGAAGTACGATAGTGCCTCCAACATCGGCAACATTTCTGTTACTAGCGATGGCACATTGCAAACTGTTGTCGGAATGATCAATCCTGCCGACAGCTTCGCCATTCGTATCGATGGAACTGGACCTGACATTGCCTCCGCCGTTGTTAGGGGCTTGCACTTCATGAAGGACGTTAACGCCATGGCCAAAATTCATCATACCCAGCAGCTGTCTGAGCGGTTCGATGGGAAGTACTGCGTCCTGGCAACCTGCGTGGAGGAGGATAAGACCACATGGGGATACTTCATCGATGAAAACGAGGAGAATGCCCAGGCAATGGCGGTTGTTTCGGCGTCATTGGTAAGTTATTCTCTACTTCGTCTTTGTCTTTTTCTATCACTAACATCAGTTATAGCACATGTACCGTCGCAAATTGTCAACCCTGCCGCTCAAGAAGCAAAACACTATGGCCAAAATCGCAGCCTCAAGTGTAACCCAGACAGCGGCAACAGCTTAAGCGCTTTGAAAGGTTTAATAATGAGGAAGTTGAACTCCTGCACGGATGTACTGGTAAATAAAGTGCTTGCCTGTAAATAAAGATGAATGTCATAAAGTCACGACCTGAACAATGAGCTAGTAATCTTGGAAGCGTGTGCGTTTGGTGATTCTCGTAACGGTTCGGGATGAAACGGGGGATTAAGGTACTAAGTTAATTGAAAGCTCTCGGATATGATCACTTTGAAAGGACTCATAGTCGTCAGTTCATATGTCATGTTACAAATGCCAGCAATGTGCGATTTTGAGCAATAGACCTCGTCGGATAACTCTGCGGATAATTGAGAGAAATGATACGTATTTAACGGAATGAACGTGGATTGAGCCAGTTCGCCAAGTGAAATGAAATCTCATGAACAAATAATCAGACCACCAGACCCAAGCGTGCGTATTTGGCAACAAACTGCATAAAACAACAGACCCAAGGTGCTCCTTGTACACTATGGCCGTCCACAATGATTTACGTATTAATCTTTATCCTTCTCAACGATAGTTTCCGTGGTTGTTTCGGTGTTTTCTCTGTCCTCAGGCTCGGTCACTCCAGTCCCGGCTGATGTGACTGGCGAAGGCTCACAGGTTTCTGCGTCTTTTGGCTTCTTTTCCAAGATCCTCGTCCACTTGACCAAAAGTGATGCAATTGTCATGGCAATACCAGCCGCCAAAGCCATGTAAAACACTTGAACAATCGAAAGGTTGTAAAGTTCGAGAACTTTTGGTAGCAATGATGGATCAACGATGTGGCGAAGCTCGGTCGCGCCACTTCGGATGATCTTGTCTACGTCGACGCCTTGTACTAGACGAAGGTTACCTTGAAGCTTGTTGAGGAAGACCGCCTGCGCAATGGCAAGACTGATCGCACTGCCCACCATGCTGCTGAAGAGCATCATTGAGATGGCAGTTGGTGATAGCTTGGTCTCGACAGCGTTGTGGGCCACAACAATGGGCTGCTGAGACGCCAAAGCAGCGAAACCGGCCAGTGCCGAGATCCCCATGATAAGGGAGTCAGTGCTGGCCATGGTAATGGTGCTGAAAAGACCAGATACGATGGCCGTAAGAGTACCACCGAGAAGCATAACAGGGTTCGCGCGACCGATGGTGTTTGCCAGAAGGCCACCTGCCATCACACCAACAGCGGAGCAAGCGTTTAGGGGTAAAAGCAGGATGCCAGAGCGTGCGGCTGAGTAGCCTTTGATGACTTGGTTCCAAAGCGGGATCTGCGGTGTGTTAAAATCTGGCTCATAGCAGGTGTGAGGGACACCACTCGATGAAGATTGTACTCACGTAGTAGTCAAACAAAGCCATAGCCATACCAGCCGCGACAGCAAAAGCTGCGGCGAAAGAGATGCTGCGGTTCTTGAACAGTGTTAGGGGAATGACAGCGGCCTCACCCTTTCGGTGCTCCCAGAATACGAGCGCCACGAGGAGAGCGAATCCCACTGTCAACATGCTGATAGACTGCGCGCTGTTCCATGCGAACGTGTTCCCTCCAGACTGAACGACGAACAAAATGAGAGCAATGGCCGGAGTTAAGATGAGAATGCCGATGCCGTCAATCAACTTTAGCTCTTGGAAAATCGTCTTCCAAGGCTTTCGATGGGTCCTGAGCAAGAAGAAAACGACCGCACCAGCCACTGTTCCCATGGGTACATTTATCAGGAAGCACCATCTCCATGATGCGTTATCCGTCAGGGCACCACCAATGAGAGGACCAGTAATCTGGCCGACCAACTCCATAGCACCCAAGACTCCGATCATGAGTGGGAGACGGGCAGGTGGTAGAATTTCGGTTACGAGTCTGGCATCAGGACAGGCTAGTCAGCGAAGGATATTCTGAGCATTATGTTGAAGAACACTTTGACGTACACTAGTGAGGTTGATACAACTCCAGAACAGCCTAGGCCAGAAAACGCCCTACCAACGATACACATTGTAGATGTGTTCGCTAGTCCGGCAAGCAGACAACCGAGCTCGAACAGGAAGATTCCTGCAATGTAGACATGTTTGTGAGGGACTACTCGGTTAAGGGCGCCAAAGACAAGTTGAGACGCTGCTGCTGCCAAAAAGCTGAGCCGTATCTGTCAGTTCGTGGGCGAGACTGAGTTGGGTGCATCAAAAACGCATTCAAACACATACTAGGCAGATCCAAGCCAACCAACATCACCAAGACTTCCAAGATCGGTCGTAATTTCAGGAGTTGCTACGCCCACAATTGTGCCATCCTGTATTTCGTCATACGTTAGCGAGTTTTCACTTGAGTATTCACAAGAAGAGTGGTATGCAATGCCATCTACACCCATTTCGTAGGTTCGGCTAGAAGAAAAGTCCTTGTACACACCATGCCAATCAGTCCAACAGTGAGGGACAAGGCAATGCACACCGCTAGTGCAGAGAGAGGTATTCCGAAACATGTTCGCTCTGGTGTCTCCAGTGAATCAGTATCTTTCGCGCTCGTCATCGTGCCGATTGCTATGAGCGAGTGTTTTGGTTGTGATGTGGTAAAAGAGTGATATGAGTTTAGGCAGCCACTTTGAAGGGATTGAACTGGAGTAGGTTGATGGCAATTCGTTGAGACAAATGCAACATGGAAGTGGAAAGTTGGCACCGGTCCCGTGGCAACGGATGTCTTGTCTTAGAACTCCAGATATGACGGTGGGACGGGGTCAAACTTAGAGTCATTCAAGGATACATAAGAGGCCCAGATGACACCCTGACAAATGGCATGTCGTGCTCGCTCCCGTGTTCTTGAAGCACCAGGCGGATCCCGACCAAACCGCACGTGCGGATACGAGTGTTCCAGGTTTGAAGTGTGGCAACGTTCCTTCGCCCTGAAAGCCTGAGACTGTCGGCATGGCTCAAATCTCCGTGGCCACTGGCGGACTCTCGAGGTCAAGTTGGAGTTATTCAGCCCAACTTCGGCTCTGCATTGCTGCCGCGCGGGCCGCATATAGATTCGATGTAACTCCTCTCACACCTCCCGTGCAGGATTTAGGAACCCTCGGTATTCCGATTGTTTGGTCTGGGTCAGCAACATCTGCAGTTGCGTGATGACCCGGCTTACCCGTGGTGGTACTGCTCTTACCACATTAGCCTTAGGTTTCCGGAAATGATATCTTGCAGCAATCTAAATTCCCCGTCGGGCTCGTCCTGCGTTTGAGCCACGCCGCAGCCAGGGAATATTGCTGACCTTGCAGCTTGGCCCCACGATCCGGATCCGTCTACGGCCCCACTTCGCTTGCGAAGAATCCGGAATCCTAACGAGTTTTTCGGCTGAGGTTCGTCTGATCATAGGAACAAGACCGGGGTAACCTCCGCAGAGGCTCACTCTCGCGTCGAAGCCGAATAAAGCGGAACCTTGCAGTCATGTCAAGCTAGGTCGACTGGCGATGTGACCCTGCTTTTCGGCGAAAGGTGCGATGTCTCCTATTCGCTGATATGTATGAACGCACCACATAACATAAGTCTGGGACCCAAGGTGGAACTCATGGTGACATGCCGGAGATTGAAACAAGGTCACGACTCACGATCCATACGGGCTTACTGAACTTGTGTAGGAAGCTGGAGTCACTGGAGCCCCGAATGCGACTGTTGGCGATTCCTTCCAAACCCTCGCGTTCGTGCGCAATGATGACTGCACTGCTTGTCGAAAGGATCAGTCTACCGTCTTAAGGTTTGGGCAGGGTCATTCACGTTGCCCTTTTGGGCTTTGAGCAACAGTGGCCGACGGCCAAGACTCCCTGGTAACACGCTCTTTAATTTCCATCAACACCGAGCGTTGTTTTGGCAGTGTCAGCTTTTGTAATATGACAAGAGAAGACGATACTGACTAGGGGTGGGGGAAGGAACGGAAGATTCAATCACTCAGATAATTACTGCATGAAGCCACTTCACCATGAGCCTAAATCCGTGGTACTACGATATTCTTCGCTGAACCTCGTTTTTCGACTCTACCAGTCCATCTGTCCTAAGACGACTAATCAACAATCCTTCGGTAGGCTGTATCATCAAATTACTTTTTACCATACAAAAATGAAGTCTACTTCGAAAAAGCTCGTGGTCTCATCACAAGCCCTTCGAGAAGCCTGCTCCAGGCTCAATTTACAGCCCAACTCCTTTCTCAAAACTGCATGGGCAATCACAAGCCACGTGCACACAGACTCCGACAATGTGAATCTGGCAGATCTGCATCAGAGTGATAGTCATGAAGATGGCCTCTATGTCACGATGCGCAATCTCCACAGTGGTCCTGATCCCGTCACGGTCGGCGCCGTCTTACATCAAGTGAGCCAATCCACAGTAGCGGAAAATGCTGGTGTTTCCTTGAGACTCAGCGATTGTCCTACCCGGTTTCTCGTCACAGTGGATGAGCCACCTTCGTCAATCGCCCACATTGCTCCTGAGGAGGTGAGTAGAATTGAGAGACGCCATGTTGACACTACATCACTAATCACTTTCCAGCTTTTCTACACACTTGTGCTGTCTGATCAAGAATCAAATCAGTGCCACATCAATGTCTCCGGTGCAGCACATGAGCAAAAGATGGAGGCTGTGGTAGCCACTTTCCGAATCATCTGCCATCAACTGCTCAGTCCCAGCATTAGCTTGGATTTGGGGATCGACCAGATTGACCTGTTGCCTTTCCATGAAATAGCGCAGCTCTCCAGGTGGAATAACAACATTCAATCAGACAGTCAAGAGTGCATTCACACCGTTGTCACTGCTCATGCATTCCATCGCCCAAGAGACTTAGCGCTCTGTGCTTGGGATGGTAGCTTCACCTACGCCGAGTTAGACTACTACTCCGAAGCTGTGGCCCGCCACTTTGTTGCCAAGGGATGGGGTCAAGGCGCCTTCATCATCTCCAAGATGCTGAAATCGCGATGGAGCATGGTTGCCATGCTCGCTATTCTAAAAGCTGGCTGCGTCTTTGTCCCTGTGGATCCTCGAGCTCCCGCAGACCGTGTGGCTGCAATTGCTAATGAGGTCTCGGCCAAGTGCCTCATCACCAACTTTGTCGACGAGACTCTACCAGACTTTGGGGATGATATCGAAATCATGGGAAACCTCCCACGAATAGCTGAGATCAGCATTACCGACGCGGAGCCACTCCCTCAGGTGGCCGCAACCGCTCTCGCAACTGCATTTTTTACTTCTGGAAGTACGGGAGTCCCCAAGGGCGTCCTGCACGAGCATCAAGCCATTTGCAACGGCATCAGAGACGTTCTTCGACCCTTTCACATCGACCAACACACCCGATGCTTGCAGTTTGCTTCTCCCGCCTTTGATGTCACAATGTCAGAGACTCTGACGATCCTTTACGCTGGAGGATGCGTATGCATTCCCAACGGTCAGGAGGTTGTTGATGACATCAACGCTAGCATGGCGAAGCTTCGAGTCACGCATGCATTCCTCACACCGACTGTCGCCGCGCAGGTCGAGCCGACAATCGCTTCCTCTCTTAGATATCTCATCGTTGGAGGTGAACCTCTGCGGAAGTCGGAGGTGATTTCGCTGAGTCCGAAGTTGAGTCTCATCAACACTTATGGCGGCACTGAGATGGGCATCTGGGAGACCTCTACGCTCTCATTAACACACGAGAGTGACAGTCGGAACGTGGGCCACACCGTAGGTGCCAAGATCTGGATTGTCCACCCTCATAATCACGATATCCTTCTTCCCATTGGTATGCCCGGCGAGGTTCTTGTCGAAAGCATTGCACTTGCCAGAGGCTACTACCGACCGGTCGACAGACGAGCATTCATCGACGAGCCCAAATGGCGTGGCAGATTCCCGAACCGTAACACGGCTCGGTTCTATCTCTCAGGAGACCTAGGACAGTATGAAGCTGACGGAACTCTGATGCTACTCGGTCGAAAAGACACTCAAGTGAAACTGAGAGGTCATCGTATCGAGCTGGGCGAAGTTGAACACCACCTTGGCAAGAGTCTTCCTGGCCAAGAACCCGTTGCTGAAGTCGTCAAGGACTTGGCATCATCCAAGGGCTCAACTACTCTGGTGGCCTTTGTTGTGTTCCCCGGATCTGAAGGGGAACAGCCCAGCGAACAGCAACTCGCTGCCGCGGCAGAAGCTAAGACGCGAGTCACAGTCGAGCTCTCCCGTTTGTTGCCAGCCTACATGATTCCAGCTGTTCTCATACCCATTCCCTCCGTACCTTTAACGGTATCTGGGAAGACCGACCGTCGCGTGCTCAGACTGTTGGCGCAGCGACTGTCGTCGAGCCAACTGTCAATCCTTCATGGTGCTCAAGGGGCTGTCCAAGCACTGGAGACTGAGGCTGAGCACCGATTGCAATCAGTCTGGTCTTCGACCCTCGACCTTGATCCCACCTTAATCGGAAAGAATACCTCCTTTTTCGAGCTCGGCGCAGACTCCATCGCTGCAATGAAAGCGGCCAGCGCGGCTAGAGCTATTGGTTTGCCGTTGGGCCTGTCAGACTTCTTCAGGTACCCAAAGCTTTCCGATCTAGCCAAATTTGCATCAGAAGTATCGACTAGAGCGGCTGAGAAGCAGGTGGCGCCATTCTCACTTATCCCGCTTGATGCTGCTTTGGAGTTACGCCGGGAAGCTGCTCAGCAATGTAACACCTCTCCTGCGGACGTCGAAGACCTCTACCCATGCACACCCCTTCAAGAAGGCCTGATCTCACTTTCATCCAAGCATGACACCTCAGAGGCGTACATCAGCAGGAAGGTTTTCAACCTGCCCAACCATATCAACATGTTCCAATTCGAGGAGGCATGGAACATCACGGCCCTCGCACATCCCATCCTCCGTACCAGACTTGTCAACACCGCGGACCAAGGGATGCTCCAGGCTGTGGTCAGAGGTCCTTTGTCTTGGAACTTCGGGAACGATCTGGATGCGTATTTGGCCGGAGACGCGCAACAGCCGATGACTTTCGGCACGCTACTCTGCCGATATGCCTTGATCGACGTGGACTCGGGGGCACAGAGGAGCTCAGTCTTCGTCTGGACTATTCACCATTCCATTTATGACGGATTGTCAATGTCCATTATCCAAGACGCTTTCTGGAGGGCGTACAGCGGTCAGAATATTGCCCCTTCTCCCCCTTTCGGTAACTTCATCAAGTTCGTCAACAGCATCGATACCAATGCTTCGCAGACTTTCTGGAAATCCTATCTCGATGGGCCAGACTTGTCATTCTTCCCGCCAGTCCCATCCTCCATCTCTACGCCAAAGCCTGACTCGACCGTGGTACGCGAATTTCCTTGGACTTGGAAGCCGACGAATGGTCTGAATGCATCTACGCTCTTGAAAACGGCGTGGGCTATAGTTGCGGGCAGGTATTCCGGCTCTCGGGACGTCATCTTTGGAAACACTTTGAGTGGCAGGAATACCCCGGTAACTATTCCAGGTCTCGACGTTATCACCGGGCCGACCATCGCGACCGTTCCAATTCGCATTCGCTGGGAGCCGAAGATGACAATCATGGAGCTCCTTGAGGCCGTCCAACGTCAAGAGTCCGACATGCGGCATTTTGAGCAAACCGGCCTACAAAATATCTCGCGCATCAGCTCGGATGCTCGAGGGGCATGCCAGTTCTCTTGTCTCTTCTTGGTACAGCCTCCTCCCACTGCCGACCAAGCTAGACTGGAAGAAGTCTTTGGAGTCGAGAATCGCGACAAGTCATCAGAATACGACGACCATCCTTTATCGATCGAGTGCGAAATGGGTAAGCATCAACTACGCGTCATTGCCACCTTCGACAGCCGTGTTCTGCATGAGGAGCGACTAGAGAGGATCGTCACTCTTTTCCAGCAAACGGTCTTGTACCTGAGCAGCAATTCCCAGTCCCAGGTTTCCTCTCTGAACCTGGTCACAGATGCAGACATTTATCAGATACAGGAGTGGAACGCAATACCGCCAACGGTTGTCAGGAGGCAGGCTCATGACTTGTTTCGCCACCAAGCCAGGCTGCGTTCGACTCACACTGCTCTAAGCTCTTGGGACGGTGTGATGACTTACGCTCAGCTCGATGGTGCGTCGGATCGCCTTGCGGGTCATCTCCATGCCCTCGGTGTTGGGCCGGATGTCTTGGTCCCCATCTGCTTCGAGAAGTCCATCTGGGCTGTCGTTGCGATGCTGGGTGTTTTGAAGGCTGGTGGCGCTTTTGCTGTTGTCGAGCCCTCTCATCCTCTCGACAGGAAAGAGGTCATTGTTCGGCAGCTCGGCGCCAAGGTTGCTGTCGTGGCGCCATCGACTGAGTCACTGTTCCCATCGGGCTGTGTAAACACTCTTGTCGTCTGTGACGCTTCTATATTAAAGCTGCCACTGCCCAAGAGGCCCTTACCGAATGGCAGCCCAGACAACGCTATGTATGTCATCTTCACATCTGGATCGACGGGCACTCCAAAGGGGTGTGTGACGGAGCATTGGGCCTTCTGCTCCGCCATGTACGAGTTTGGCCGTGACAGCGGGTTACGATCCGACGGACAGGTTCTGCAATTCGCTTCCTACAGCTTCGATACCAGCTCGGAAGAGATCTTCTGTACCCTCTTTGCAGGTGCTACCCTCCACATTCCTTCGGAAGCATCACGAATCAACGACCTGGCCGGTGAGATCCGTCGGACCAAGACCAACTGGGCAGAGCTCAACCCTAAGGTTGCTTCACTTCTCACTCCTGAAGAAGTTCCTTCCCTCAAGACCATCATCCTTGGAGGTGATCGATCTCACGGGAGTGATGTCAGCCGATGGCCTGAGAGCACCAACCTCCTCAACTCATATGGTTGTACGGAGGCATCTGTCACATCTACCCTTATTCCTCTCAACAGACGCAGCAACGAGGAGCCTCCCATCGGCAAAGGCGTGGGCTGCAACCTTTGGGTCGTTGATCCGGATAATCATGACAAGCTCGTTCCTGTCGGTGCGCCGGGCGAGCTTCTGATCGAGGGGCCGGGCCTTGCTCGTGGCTATCTCGGGGACCCCGAGCGCACCGCGAAGTCATTCATCTTCGACCCGGCTTGGTCCAAAGACGGATCGGGAAGACGGCGTCGCTTCTACAAGACTGGTGATCTTGTGCACGCCAATGACGAGGGTGCTGTTTTCTACCATGGTCGCAAAGATACGCAGATCAAACTCCGAGGTCAGCGCGTCGAGCTTGGGGAAATCGAGCATCAGCTGGCTCAGGCACTCCCAGAGTTCGATGTATCTGCCGAGATCGCCACAATGCAGGCCAACAGCCAGGCTCCAGACACACTCGTCGGATTCATCGTCTTCCCCAACGACGAGGAGCAATCTGCCGAAGTCACTACATGTCTAGATGCTACGACTGTGGAGAAGCTAGTTACCATCAGACCCAAGCTCATAGCAGATCTCTCGCGCTCTCTGCCAGCTTACATGGTCCCAACTCTGTTTGTTCCCATGAACAGAATGCCCTTGACAATCTCAGCCAAGGCAGATCGCCGAAAGCTTCGTGCACTTGCGCAAGGACTGAGCCCTGAAGACCTTGCCCTCTTGCAGGGAACCTCGGATGTCAAGGAGCAGCCGCAGTCCCAAGCTGAGGCCAACATGCAGACGGTCTGGGCTGGAGTTCTCGGCGTCAAGACTGAGACGATTGGTCTCGACGACAACTTCTTCCGAATTGGCGGAGATTCAATTACTGCCATGAAGATGGTCCCCGCTGCACGTCAATTCGGTCTTCACATCTCTGTTGCCCACGTTTTCCGAGCTCCCATCTTGAGGGATCTGGCTTCTCAAGCCGCCGCGAGTGGCCAACAGTCCCAGATCGAAAAGATCCCTGTTTTCTCTCTCATTAACCAAGGTGAGAAGGAATCAATCATCGTTGAGGTAGCTAAGCAATGTGGTGTACGACCCGAGGAGGTCGAGGATGTCTATCCTTGCACACCTCTTCAGGAGGGACTTATGTCGCTTTCCGCGAAGCAGCATGGATCGTACATCATGCGTCAAGTTTTGGTGCTGTCGACTGATATTCGAATGGCCGACTTTCACCAGGCTTGGGAGCAGGTTGTCCAGGCGCACCCGATCTTGCGGACACGGATTGTCAGTGTTGGTTCCAACATGTATCAAGCCATCACCACTCGGTCACTCTCCTGGGACACGAGCATCGACCTTGACCACTACATCGCCCACGATAACTCTCGCGAGGTCGAATTCGGGGCACCTCTCAGCCGATACGCCATCATCCCCTATTATGACCGATTCTTTTTCGTCTGGACGCTGCACCACTGTATCTATGATGGCTGGTCGCTCCCACTTCTCCTCAGCGACCTCTCCAAGGCATACAACAAGATCTCGCACGGAGACTCGGACATTCCAGGATTCAATGCCTTTATCAAGCATCTGAATGGGTTGGACAAGACCGAATCAGACACCTTCTGGTCATCTTACCTCGAGGGGCCGAGTACCACTTTCCCTGCTTCACTCCTCCCGAACCAGACTGCTCAACCTAGTGCGACGCATGACGAGAGTATGGGCTTCGCTGTCAACGCCATTGATGGCATCACTTCGTCAACCATTCTACGTGCTGCTTGGGCTCTGCTCACGCGAAGCTACACTGGCGATTCGGATGTGGTCTTCGGCATGACAGTCAACGGCCGCAACGCGCCTGTTCCTGGCATCGATCGAATGAGTGGCCCAACCATTGCTACTGTTCCTGTCCGTGTCCGCTGGGATTCGAAGGGAAGCACCACCATCCGTTCCTTGCTCGAGTCAGTGCAGCAAGATGCCACAACCATGATTCCCTTTGAGCAGACAGGCCTACAACACATTTCTCGTCTCCATGAGGACGCTCAAGCTGCTTGTCAGTTTGGTACCCTTTTCGTTGTCCAACAAGACGACAGTGAGGAAGACGAAGCTGTCGCGAGTATCATGGAGCTCTACGACGCTTCCGAGGACACTTCGGCCCAGTTCACCACCCAGCCATTGTTGGTCGAGTGCGTCGTGGGGGCTTCATCAAAGACCGTTACCCTTCGAATGAGTTACGACCCGAAGCTACTGGACTCTTTCCTCGTTTCTGGAATGGCGAAGCAGTTCAGACACATTCTCTCCCAGCTGGTCGAAACTGAGAACCTCGACAAGCCAATCGGTGATCTCCATCTCATCAACCCAGCCGATCATGAACAGGTCATCAAGTGGAACGAGGGACGAGTCTGCCCCATTCAGAAGACTATGCACGACCTTGTGGGTGCTGCCACCGTGGTCAATGCTACACGCCCTGCCATTAGTGCCTGGGACGGAGAGATGACGTACGCGGAACTTGAGTCGGCATCTTCGCAAGTTGCTGGTCGACTTCGCAGTGTCGGTGTTGGTAGCAGTGGTCAAGGTGAAATGGTATTATTGTGCTTCGAGAAGTCTCGATGGGCCATCGTCTCGGCACTCGCAATCCTCAAGGCTGGCGCGGCTTTTGTTGCTCTTGACCCAGCCCAGCCGAATGACAGACTTGCAACGATCATGAAGCTATCGAAAGCTCGCCTTGTCTTGACTTCCAAGGGCTTAGAGGAACGCTTGACTCGACTATCCAAGAACACGCCCAATGTTGTATGCACCTCGGAGCTTGTTGCTTTGGCAGACACCGCCGCTCCCTTCGTCAAGCGGCACAGAGCTTCTGGCAGTGATGCCCTCGTCAAGGGAGTCTTCTCGTCGCCTGAAGATCTTGCCTACGTTATCTTCACTTCCGGCAGTACTGGCGTCCCCAAGGGTGTCATGATCAGTCACCGCGCGGCATCTTCGAGTATGATGGCTCATGCTGAGCGATTTGGGGTCGACTCCTCCAGTCGCACGTTACAGTTCTCGTCCCTAACATTTGACGCCTGCATCTTTGAGATCTTTACAACGCTTGCTACCGGCGGCTGTATCTGTATGCCTTCAGATGCTCAACGTGTGGATGATCTCGCAGCAGCTATCAACTCTTACTCCATCAACACCGTTATGCTTACTCCGTCCGTTCTGGCGCTGCTGTCCCCAGAGGACACGCCTTCACTTCACTCCATCATTTTCATCGCCGAACAAGTCACCGACAATGATATTTCACGCTGGTCTAGCCAATGTCGCATCCAAAATGGTTACGGGCCTACAGAATGTACTGTCGTCTGTGTCGTCAATCCCGATCTTCGGGACGGTGGTCGCATCGGTCACGCTGTTGGTTGTCGTGCCTGGGTCGTCGATGCCGATAACATCGACAAGCTGGTACCGATCGGGTGTGCTGGTGAGCTCCTCATTGAAGGACCCAGTCTTGCCATTGGGTACCTGAACGACGCCGAGCGCACGGCAGAATCTTTCATCTTCAGTCCTGCTTGGGCACTCAGCGATGAGCCTTCGGCAACGCGCCGTTTCTACAGGACGGGTGACTTGGTGCGGCAGACAAGCAATGGCTCCTTCATCTACCTCGGACGTAAGGATACTCAGGTCAAGCTTCGTGGTCAGAGGATCGAGCTTGGGGAGATTGACTTCCACATTCGCCGTGCTCTCCCATCAGCCACTGTACGCTCAGACATTGTTGATCTTCAGCAGCAAAAGGCTGGCAGCGGAACGCTCAAGGCCCTCGCTGCCTTTGTCGTCCTTGAAGGCGTTGACGTGAACATTGAGAGCAATGCTGGTATAAGCGCTGATTCACTCAAACAAGTCGGAGAAGCTGCCTCGACCGCTGTCGCTGAGCTGGCTCGCTCAGTGCCACTCTACATGGTCCCTTCGATCTTCATCCCCATCTCCAAGATGCCTCTCACGGTCTCCGGAAAGACGGATCGGCAAAAGCTCAAGATCATCGCAGCCAAGATCCCCCACAAGCATCTCGACACCTTGCGAGCCCTTCAGCGCGGAGCAACAGGCGATGGACCCAAGGTTGCACCTCGTAACGATGTTGAAAGGCGCATGCAATCCGCTTGGTCAACCGTTCTCCAGCTGGACCCCGAGAGCATTGGCACCAATGACAGCTTCTTCCGCCTCGGTGGAGACTCCATCTCCGCGATGAAGCTTGTCACAGCTGCGCGATCAGTCGGCATCTCCATCACTGTGTCCGACATCTTCCAGACACCCGTTTTGGCCAATCTTTGCCGGTGCAGTAGCAACGAGAGCGATGAGATTGAGCTCATTGCGCCATTTTCTCTCATTCCAGCATACGACACTTTCATGCATCAGGAAGCTGCCCGGCAGTGCGGTGTGGCTCCCGAGGCCCTCGAGGACTTGTATCCTTGCACTCCACTTCAACAAGGTCTCATTTCGCTCTCGGTCAAGGAGGAGGGATCTTACATCGTTCGTGAGATCTTCCGCCTGCGCAGTGTTCGCGTGAGCCGGTTCCAGAAAGCGTGGGAGTACGTCGCAAACATCCACCCCATTCTTCGCACCCAACTCGTGCACCTGGACACCTATGGAACTCTCCAGGCGGTGATCAGCACTAAACAGGCAATGCGATGGCGCACGGCGTCCTCTTTGGAGGAGTACCTTGCCCAAGATGAGAAAGAGACAATGGGCCTGGGTACGGCTCTCAGCAGGTACGGTCTTGTGTTGCCGACCAACCCGGCAGATGATGCCATCTTCATCTGGACTGCTCATCACGCCATGTACGATGGTTGGTCGATGCCCATCATCAAGGAGGCGGTTGCCACAGCGTACATGGAAGTGATGCTCCCTGAGGCTCCTGCTTTCAACACATTCATCAAGCACATCCAGGGAGTTGATGCCACCGCTGCTCAGTCATTCTGGAAGTCTTACTTTGACGAAGCAGGCGCTTCTCCTTTCCCTGCTGTCCCTCATGGGTCTTCTCTGGAGTTCCGAGCCGACAGGTCCGAGAAGGTAAATCTGTCGTGGAAGTCACAGCAACGCGATGGAGTTACCGTCTCGACTCTGTTACGTGCGGCATATGCCATCGTCGTTGGGACGTACACCAGTTCCTCTGATGTTGTCTTTGGCACAACATTGAGTGGCCGCAATGTTCCTGTCCCTCGTGTTGAGACTATCGTTGGCCCAACTATTACGACTGTACCAGTCCGCTTGTCCTGGGATGCCAATATGACAGCAGAAGAGCTCCTCCAGAACGCCCAGCGCCAGGCCACGGAGATGATGCCTTTTGAGCAGATGGGTCTGGTCAATATTGCCAAGATCAGTGAGTCGGCCAAGCTATCGTGTCAATTCCAGAGCATCTTTGTCGTCCAGCCTGAGAGAGACGACGATAGCCCTGCTTGCGAGAGTCTCTTTGGTGACCAGCTCAGCAACACCTCCAGACGCGATGAGGCTGCTTCACCTCAGACTTACCCACTAGGCATTGAAGCGACGGTCGAGAACAATGAGCTTGAATTGTCTGCCACCTATGACAGTCGCATCATTGATCCCCCCGAGATGCGCCGCATCTTGCACCAGATCGGGCATGCCGCCTCACTCCTCGACCAAAACCCCAACGTTCCGATCTCGGCGTTGAACCTGGCTGGCAAGTCAGACTTGTCTCAGATCCAGGCATGGAACGCTCGTGGTCCTCCAGCTGGAGCACGAGAGGCCGTGTATACCATCATCGGTCGCAACCCTTCCTCGGCACCCGCTGTCAGTGCCTGGGATGGCGACTTGTCATATGCCGACTTGACCAGACTCTCCAATGGCTTGGCCCATCGCCTCCGCAGCATGGGAGTTGGCATTGGCGCCGAGACTGTGGTTGCCTTCAGCCACGGGAAGTCTAAATGGATTCCAGTTATCATGCTTGGTATCCTAAAGGCAGGCGGTGCGTTCGTTGCTTTGGATGCGGCTCAGCCTGAAAGCCGCCTCAAGTTCATCGTCGAAGAAGCCAGGATCAGCGTCCTTCTCACTTCACCTGAGCTGGCAAAACTCCCCTCATTAGCAAATCTGCCTGTCACTCCAGTCTTCCCAGCGTCGCTGGAATACTCGACCGAGGAGAAAGAGACCACGCCGCCACCTGCTCACAGTGTCTCTCTGCCTGACTCCTTGGCGTATGTTGTCTTCACGTCTGGCAGCACAGGTGTGCCAAAGGGAGTGATGGTGTCTCATTCTGCTACAGCTTCCAGCACTTTGGCTCACGGCTCCGCCATGGGAATCACTTCCGAGAGTCGAGTCTTGCAATTCGCCTCCTACACTTTCGACGCCTCTGTGCTCGAGGTACTTGGCACACTGCTCGCTGGGGCTTGTGTCTGCATTCCATCGCCGGAGGAAGCTTCAGAAGATCTGAATGCAGCAGTCAGGAAGTATGGCGTCGACTTCGCTGCTCTCTCCCCCCGAGTTGCTTCTCTACTTCGTCCCAAGGAGGTCCCGGCTATCAAGGCTATTGCACTGGGTGCTGAGGTTGTGACAAGCTCAGATATTCAGCGATGGGAGGGCCGCCGTGTCAGTAATGGTTATGGCCCAACCGAGTGCACCGTTGTGTGCGTCTTGGAGTCCAACAATCACAAGCCTGGACGCATTGGAAGAGGTGTTGGTTGTATCTGCTGGATTGTGGACCCCGAAGATCCGAACAAGCTGGCACCCGTTGGCGCGCCTGGAGAACTGCTCATTGAGGGACCTTGTCTTGCTCGCGGGTATCTTCATCAGGAAGAGAAGACCCGCGCCGCCTTCGTGCAGGACCTTGCCTGGACTCGAGCTTTCCCCAATCCTGGCAGTAGGGCCAGACGCTTCTATAAGACCGGCGACATTGTAAGATACGACTCAGATGGTGGCATCTTGTTCATTGGCCGAAAGGACAACCAAGCCAAGCTCAGGGGCCAGCGCATTGAGCTCAGCGAAGTTGAACATCATATGCGTCGCGCTATGCCTGAGTGCCACATCGTCGCCGATATCGTTAGCTTCCCCCAGCAGAAGAACGACTCCATGGCCTTGGTTGCATTTGTCGTTCCTTCGAGCAGTAAGGCGTCGGGCAACTCCCTTGGATCCATGCTCCCACTCGACAGCAAAGCAGTCAAGGCCTTCGCTCAATCTTGGTCGAAGGCAACCGTGGAGATGTCTCACGCAGTGCCGCTGTACATGGTTCCAACGCTCTATATCCCTCTTGACGCAATCCCGCTCACCTCGTCGAGCAAGGTCGATCGCCGCAGGCTACAGGCCATCGTCGCAGATGTTACTGTCAAGCAATTGGAACTTCTTCGTGGCGTTCAAGGTGTCAAAGAAGCTCCTCGCTCTTCTCTAGAGAAGAGCATGGTGTCTGCCTGGGCACAGGTCCTTGGACTTGATACGAGTAAAATTGGCATCCGGGACAGTTTCTTCCGTCTTGGAGGTGATTCCATCACGGCTATGCGCCTCGTGCCAATCTTGGCTGAGGGTGGTCTCACGCTCCGTGTCTCTGATGTCTTCAAGTATCCCGTCTTGGCCAGTTTGTGTCGCCATCTCCAAGGGGATGAAGATCGCACAGATGGTTCGTCCTCGACAGATGAGTGGTCAGATCTTGGCGGTAGTCAAGATCTCACCCCAGACGCTGAGCATACTGATGATGGTGAGGCCCTGCAAGTTGCCATCGCCGACATCGCCATTAGTACCGAAGTGTCTTCCACGACACAGACTTCTTCAAGCAGTCCAGCCGAGTATCACATCACACCCGCTTCAGACTTCCAGGCTCTTGCATTCGAGTTCTCTCAGCTCCGAAACCGCGGCTTCGTGAACTACTTCGTACTCCGCTTCCTCGATCGCTTCAGTCATGAACGCATCCGCAACGCGTGCACACAACTGGTTCAGCACCATTCGATCCTTCGCACCAAGCTCAAGCTCGCCAACGGCCGACTCTGGCAGCTTGCTGCTTCGGAATCCTCCTTCCAGCCCGCTTTCGAGTTCTTCCGCGTCACTTCGGATGACGTTGTCTCCTTCACGACACGCTTGATCGAGACTGACGAGGCTCGTCGCTTGGGTTCCGATGAGATTCCTACCAAGTTCTTCATCGTCGAGTCCGCCTCGCAAACCCAACTTGTCATGAGACTTGCTCACACCCACTACGACGGCCTGTCCTTCCCACTTCTCCTTCAGACGCTTTCTCAGGCTCTGAAGCGCAGTGAGCTAGCTCCCGAAGTCTCATTCGCCAAGTTCTCTTCCAGTATCCAGGCTCTTCCTTCTCGACAGTCCTTGTCATATTGGCGACGCCTCCTTGACAACTCGCAAATGACTCCAGTCATTACCCCTGCTGCCATCACCGCCAATGACGGAATTGAGGGTCACATTACTCGACTTGTGACCTTGCCAAATCTTTCTCAGGCCAGCGTGACCTTCGCTAGCGTTCTCAAAGCCGCCTGGGCCATCGTCCTTGCCCAGCACTCGAGTCTATCTGACGTTGTCTTTGGTTGCCTTGTGTCTGGTCGCTTCGCTCCGGTCCCTGGCATCGAGTCTGTGGTGGGACCTTGCGTCAATCTGTCTCCTGTCCGCGTCAACAACATCTTGAAGAATACCAGCACGCGCACTTTCCTGCAAGCCGTCCACGCTCAGCACACCAAGAGCATGGAGCATGAGCACGTTGGATTCCGTCGCATCATCACGGGAGCCACGTCTTGGCCAGCCCGGACCTCCTTCGCGGGCGCGTCCATCGTCCAGCACCAGAATATCCCATTGGCCGCCGAGCTGAACGAGACAACGCCTGACCTACCTTTTGAATTGAGCGCCAAGGGAGGTACCTCGAATGCTGCTGCTATCTGGATCATCACGACTTCCCGCCCCTCGGAGGGCCTTTTGAGTATTGAGCTTACCCACGCCCTCAATACGATCAACCACAACACCGCCGAAACTCTTCTGCAGGCACTGTGTGTCGCTATTGAGCACTTCGGCCACCACTGGGACTCGGAAGCACCGCTTCCTGACACTCGAAGCCAGAAGACGAGGACGAACAATGTGCCACTCTTGCCGGGCGGCCCATCTGGCAATGACGATGAGTCTGTCGCGTCTTCCGACATGCAGAGTCCTGACGAGCATGCACGTGCCGTCGTCAACCAGGCGTGGAGCTTGCTGCAAAAGGCTCATTCCCGAGACACATCGTCAGAAGAAACCCCTACCTCCATGTTCGAGGTGTGGAATGACAACCTCGTCGCTGTGGCTTTGAAGGGCATATATGAAAGCCTGGACGTGTTCCTCGATCTTGAGCAACTTCTTCAGCATCCGACGAGGGACTCACAAGCAGGCTTGCTTGCTTCTCTGGGCTTTTGAGATTTTTGCTTGTAATTACCGTGTTATTCTTTTCTTTATATCTCTGTTAAAAGAAGGAGAAAAAATGTCTTGGTTGTCTCCCGAGAGCAGTGCTTGACTGCTAGGATGGCGTTTGGTCCTCTGCGCGGTAGATAGGAGCTTGGCGTAAATTTAATTCCTTATTGACCGTCTTTGGACCCCGCAACTTCGCGTTCCAGCTGAATTGTCCGTTGCGCCAACTGAAAACAAGCCTTAAAATGTGGAGTTGTGAAGACTGAATTCCAGTTGTGCTTGTTCATAAAGCGCGACCATACCAAATGGGGATCGTGTTTCGACAATGCCAAGATGTACGACTTTATGCCGCTTTTCCGGCCGTATCCCGACGGTCTTTCAACGTTAATGATGGCCCCCAAACACAGCCACAATCAGGAAAGTATCGACACCACATCTCCATCTGCCTCAAGATATCGCCAGTGTGTCTCTCTTGAGGGTTGCTGCAGTGTGTCTCGGCCCCTACGCACCACCGTCCGACACAATTCGTTTCCCCAAGTCCAACCGAAAACTGAGAATGGTCTTTTTGGGCCGGCCGTCAGAGGCGTGCTACCCCTGTCGCAAGGGAAGACTCAGGGTTCGTACTCCATCTTGTTCCTAAATCCCCCCTCCGACTGGTCCGCTCGTATCTTCAGCCCCGAGCCTCGACCCGTCAGTCCCTCTGGCGGTCTGTACGACACCACGGCACGCACACTTCTGTGTGCTGTTGTCCAGCGCGTTATAACAACCAACATGAACCACACTCTTCGGATATGAGCCAAGGCTGACATTTGTCTCTTTCCGTTCTCGTTCTGCAGTGTGATCGCCTGCAGCCCGGATGTACCCAGTGCTCCCGAAAGCAGATAGTTTGCCCCGGCTACAGGGATCCTTCGGAATTCTACTTTAGAGACGAAACCGCCAACGCTGCTTTTAAGGTCCAGAACAGGAAACCAAGGAGGCGTTTGCCCGCCAAAACGAAGCAGCAATCGCAATCAGTGGCGGAAGCAGATGCGCAGAAGCAACATGCAGGTTCGAGCGGTACTCCAACCATAGCGGCCACACCAAGGCAAGCTGTTGGGGCTTTGGTCAATCACTGGTCTCCATCAAGTTCATCGTCCTCAACTCCACCGTCCGACGGTGAGGTGGTTCGCTATCGAACAATCTCGTCGCCTATCAAGGATTTAGCACGCACTTATTTCATGACCGACTACATAGCGACTTCGCCATTTGATTATCTACCTAAACTCTGCCCTTATGGATTGACAGGAAACGATGCCATGTCAGCGTCAATACTGGCTGCCAGCTTTGCAAGTCTGTCGCTGAAGATATCGGATCCAAAACTCATGAAGCAGGCTAGAGTCCAATACGCCAGCGCACTATGTCAAACGAATCAAGCACTTAGCTCTCCGAAACTTGCCGTCGAGGATAGTACTCTAGCTGCCGTTCTGCTCCTGGGACTGTTCGAGGCTATCGTCTTTTCCGGCCAGCAGTCTATGGATAGCTGGAACCAGCACACGCTTGGATCCGTAGAGTTATTACGCCTGCGTGGAAGTCAGCAATTCGAGACCGCCCTCGGCCGCAAGCTTTTTGTTCACTCTGCAAATAACATCCGCACGAGTTGCGCGCACAGTAAAACACCTGTCCCGACCCGATTCATAGCGCTTTACGATGATGCGCAGCCGTATCTTGATCACAACGATCCCTTCCTCAGAGTCACCCCTGTTCTCGACAGAGTCGCCATGCTACGGTCAAGAATAGCCTATTTGGAGGACTCAGAGAGACATGAGGTTCTTGTCGAAGCTCTGGATCTGGACGCGGCGACAGCGAAGCTTGGGCAAGAAGTCTCGGCAGAGTGGAGGTTCACGGCAAGGAACCCGTATGAGAAGGCACCAATGACATACAAGGGAATATCTTTCCGCTATCCTTCCCTTCGAGCGTTGCGGTACTGGAACTCCTTAAGGATCATTCGCATGTTTCTCAACGACCTTATTTGGATGCAGGCATCCTTGATCCTCGCTCAGGGGCCGACATCAGCCAGTGTAGACTACTTTGCCATGCAGGAGGCCGCGACGCGGAAAATGTCAACTCTGGTGGTCGAGGTACTCGCCAGTTGTGGCGAATATCTAGAGACAACGGAAGACCGATTTTCCGTGACGGCGAGATGCTTGATCTGGCCATTATCGGTCATTGCTGAGATATCCATCACGCCCCCAGACGCCCGGCGATTCGCTCTCGACTGCTTGGGCCGGCTGAGCCGCGACGGCCGTATCCCACGACCGATTGAAGTCGCAAACACAATGATGGGCCTCCAGGCAGACTGGTAAGTGCTTATCTCACCTGTCACACTACTCGAACCATTCTTGTTGAGGTCTCGCCCAGGTTTTACATGTATCTTCTTGGATGAAACCTGTGAATATCTGTATCATTTCCAGTATTGACTGGTGTACAGCTCAACTCACACATAAGTCAGATGGACCTGGATTGGAAGTACGTATACAATACCTTGACTTCAATGCCAACGGTTGCCGGGAGTTGTTGGCAAGCCACAATATGGCTTGCAACCGGCTCAAGACTACTGCAATTTCTCGATTGAGAGAACTATCGGTCACTCGCACCTGTGTCGATAGTAGGCCAGTGTCGAATGTTGATTGCCAAGGTTGCGCGCAACACAGCAGTGCACCATGCACATTGCTGAGAATAACGAAACATACAGGTTTTGCTCTTGGTAGGTCATTTTCGAAGGCAACCGATGTTAAGGCAGGGTCAAAGGGAGTTCGCTAACTATTCCATAAAAGATATCGACCGTGGATTCAGGAAGCCGAGAACATCTCTCATTCCTTCCACTGGTGGCCATTTGCTCCATTCGAGCGCCCCTCATATTGGTAGCGCTCCTCAAGCTTGAAGTACTTGTTGAAACCGACCCCCTCGCAAACCTCAGCGTAGGACAGAATCGTCGGGGGCTTTCCCACGAGGAAGGAACCTTTCAACGCCTCTAAAGCCTCGCGAATACTCTTCAATTTTGCGGCAACCAAAGTCCACGGGTATGCAACTCCGCAGTACCCGAGCTTGCCCAGGTCTTGCGCAGACAAGTTCTCCGTCTTACCACCCTCAATGATGTTGGCAAAGACAGGGAAGTCGAGATCGTTTCTCAGGCGTTCCATGGTCTCGCGATCGGGGAGCGCCTCGACAAAGACGGCATCCACTCCAATCTCAATCGCCTTCCGAGCTCTGGTGAGAGCTTCGTCGTATCCGTGGATGAGACTATCGGTCCGAGCCATGATCCACATGTCCACCCCTTCGTCTCTGGCATCAACTGCGGCCTGCCATCGGGCGTAAGCCTCGCTTCTAGAGACCACGCTCTTGCCAGCAGTGTGGCCGCATCCTGAAGAACTTTTAGATATATTCAATTTCTTCATCACTGGTGATGTTGGATCATACTTTTTGGCCAAGACTGGTCCTCTATCATAATGCCAGCAGCTCCTGCGGCCGCAAATCTACGTAGATACAGTCAGCATGATCACCAAATTGGTTTCCAGGTGGGCGAAAATCAAGCTTACCCCTCAACGGTCCTCTTCACATTCATCGGACCGCCGTATCCAGTATCACCATCCACAAGGACGGGAACTTTGACTTCTCTGACAACTTCCTGAACCTTTGCAGCAACTTCCTGGAAAGCTATGTATCCAGTATCTGGGAGGCCAAACGCAGAAGCCATGGCATACCCAGCCAGGAAAACCAGAGGGAAGCCAGCCTCTTCACAAAGTCTTGAACTCAAGGCATCGTAGCTGCATACGTGAGCAAGGATCTTGGAAGGGTCTTCGTGCGCCTCTTGCATCATGGCTCGAATCTTGGTTGCCTGGAGGGACGGAATCCCTCCACGACAATTATCTAGTTTCAGTATTGCTTTCTTGTCGCTTCTATCGATGGTCGGACCATTGCTTGCGTCGAAGTGAAACGGGTAGGGAGTGGTGTTGACGATGGACCTAGACATTTTGACTGTGGGGAATCGTTTGATATGAGACTTCTTGGTACCTAGAAGGCTATCGATATTGATATTGCTGTCAAGCTTGCATGATTCTCTTCGTCAAGCGATTTTCCTAGCTTATATACACAAACTCCCACACCTCACCACCATCTATGCAGCACCTCTTAGAGCTCCGGCTATCGGAGTGAAAGACTTGTAGCATTCACAGTCAGACCAATTTTCGAAGCCTCAAACGATGAGAAGCTCGCCGTGTGACACTCGACTTGTGCCCGAATCGCACAGTCTGATGGAACAGTGTTTCCGAGTGCCGAGAAGAGCAAAGTTCGGATGATGTCAGCGCAGACAGCGAAAACGGACCGAAGCGGATAATCACGGACTGTCACGGGCATTGGCGCTATCTAGCGGATCGGAGCGGGGTTCTACGGCAGTTGTTACCCTCGCTTCACCAAACCTCCAGACCACCAGCATCGAGAGCGGACACCCGTTCTTGTATCCTGAATCTGCCAATAGGCTCATTGAGTAGGGGTAAGAGAAGATGACAAGCAAGATTTCATGAATGATTGGGATGTTCGGGGCTGACTTGTCCAGCACCCAGTCGAATCTCCTATCCTGACTTGATGCTTGTTGCTTGACTTGACTCACCATGAGCGATGAGCCGGGAAATAAGGCCATCACAGGGCCGTCCTCAGTCGGATCACCACGATTCAAGCGGACATACGTTGCTTGCGACACCTGTAGGTCTCGCAAAGTGAGATGCATTATGGGAGGTGAGCCCCCTTGCGCCAAATGCAAACGTGAGCATCGCGATTGTCGATTCGATCGACGTCCGAGAACCTCGAAGCACAGGGATCCGCCAAATTGGAAAAGTAACCGGCCGGCTGAGCATGCTATCACGCCGCAGCCTGCTAGCGTCAGTCGAGCCAAGTCACCACAAGACGTTGATACACCAGTACAAGAAAACATGCCATCAGCGGCCCCTCTATCTAGAGCAGTCAACCAAGACCTTAGAAGCGGGTGGCATCAAAGTTCTCTTCGTGATAGTTCACTTTCAGAACGGGTTGTCTCCAGCCTTGTGACCGGCTCTAATGATGCTCTTGATGTGCTGTCCGACGCCGCAAATATACTTCACCATGCTACAGTATCACCATCCTCTGGTCCCCCTTCAGCACCGCCAACACACGCCGTGCAGGATGTTCCCGTTGCTGTACCCGCCAGAGAACAAACAGGAGGTCAGATCGGGGTGGGTTTTGTCATTCTGGCTCTATCTGAACCAGGCGACGATACCCTCGATATGTGGGACAAGTGCAGATTCGTCAGACAGGGCTGGTTCACATCGCAAGAAGCCGTCACGTACATCGATCTGTAAGGTTCAACTCTTTGGGCTCAGTGCAGCCAATTCTCACTCACATCGACTAGTTTCTTCAAATATCTCTCTCCACTATCTCCTATCATCGTCGACCAATTTCGGAACCACAATGCTCACTCAAGCCTCGTTTATGAAGAATCCATGTTATGTTGCACTATCCTAATGATTTCATCTCGATTCTTCCTATTGCCGGGAGCAGGCGGTATTTCCAGGAGTCAGTTGATACATAATCGACTTTGGCAATTTTGTGAGCTGATGATCAAACGCATTATTCTGGGTCAAGAAAAGATTTCCACCGCCAAGATGAGAATAATCGGCACAATCGAGAGTCTGCTGCTCATCTCCGACTGGCACCCTCGAGCCATTTATTTCCCTCCGGATACAGAGGGCTGGGATGCTATGCTGATCGATCTGGATTACGACCGAGAGAACCGGAGACGAACTAACGATGAGGAACCCCTCCTCCGTTGGCGCAAGGATGTTTTTGAGCCTGCGAAAAGAGCGAGCAGGATGTCGTGGATGCTCCTGGGCCTTGCGACGAATCTTGCCTACGAGCTTGGAATATTATCAAGCGGTCAGCGCGCAGACTATACGGCGTCAAAGGTTGCAGATTGTCGCAAGTTTCGAGCTCGAAAGCTGCTTTATGCCTACATGACTCAAACCGCAACGAGACTTGGGTATAGCTCCGTCTTCCCCGAGAGTGTGTCCATTGCAGCCTCGAGATCTTCGATGAAAGACATGGACCATTCTTCACAGGCCTCATGGGCATCGTACATGGATATCTACCTCGAGTTCACCCGTCTCTCAAAAGTAGCTTCGTCAATGTTCTTCCAATCTGTGGAACATTTGGAAGGCTTACTTCAGAGCGATGGCTACCCAGATCTGCTGGATCATTTCCTGAGCTCTCTTTCCAACTGGAAGGTCTCATTTGATGCAGACTGCAAAGGTTTGTTGATCCATCCCCACAACACTTCAGATGGCTAATATGGATGTATCATCATAGCTGGGCTGTTAAGAACATCACTATCTATCGAGTACTACCACATTAGAGCTTGCATAGGTGCCATATCAATACAGGCAGTCATACAAAGAGCTGCGACAGCCAGAGCACATGGAATTGAGAAGGACAGTCTAGCCGGCTATATGACGGCCCAGGATGCTAGATTTCTGCAAGAGGTTGTGTCGGATAGCAGCGAAGTGCTGCGCACTGCCACTCAGACATCTTTCCAGTCACATCTTGCATATGCGCCAGCAAGTGTCAGGATCAGCGTGATATCTGCATCCGTCTTCTTGTTAAAGGCCCTCAGTCTCGGATCACCCGCGACAGATGCTCCTTCAGCCCTACGGACGTTAGATCGATGTGTGACTGCGTTGGGAAGGTACCCGCCCGACGACATGGATTTTGCACTGAGATACGCCCATCTCATTGAGAAACATACCAAATTCCTGAAGTCAAATCTCTTCGTTGTATCTGTACCCCAGAGAGCGCTCAACGATACCCAAGACAGCCTGAGTGGATTTGGACTCACGCTGCCAACTCTTCCGCCTGATCAAAGTACCAATGATGGCGTGTCTACGGATCAGAACGGGATCTGGCGGGCTCTGCAATTTGACTCCAGCATTGCTCCTTTCAGTGACAACACGGATCAGCTTTACCAGGGGTTCGACATCGACTCACTCAACTTTCTATGGAACCTCCCAGATATCAGTTAGAGATACACGGCCAAACAGCTTATACGTGAACCATCCGTCTGAGGAAATGTCACAGTGGTCTCCGCATGCTTTAGTGTCAGCTATTACAAGGCATCCGTGACTTTCCGTGTCAAGCCGCGTTAGTCCGTCGATGTCCGTTAAATCTTACCAGGAGTGTCCAAGATTCTCCGTCGCCCTGTCGGCACCCATTTTAGTCCGCTGAGCTGCGCCCAGCCATCGTAGAGCCTTTTGTCGCCTCAGAAAGCCCATCATTGGCGTGGCTAAGCTACGTGTTCCCGGCTAAGCGTTCCATAGATCTTTCAAAACATGTCACGAAGACATACATGTACACTAGCGAGCGGGTGTACTAACGCAGGATAATGCGGGGAAACCTGGACCATCCGTTAGATACTCTGGAGTGCAGCTACCTCGTTGATACGTGTTCTATATAAGAAGGGGGACTAGGGATTCTTTGGCAGTCCCGACAATTATTCAACTGAGAGTCTGGGAGCTATTATTCCATATCCGGATACGTATGTATACCTTTCCATCAGGGAATATTCGACATGGCCACTTCCAAACAGCCTCATCTTGAGGCGCTCGCGTCTACATCTGCACCCAAAGTAGATGAAGTTGCCCTATGTCAGCATCTGGAGCTGAGGGCGGTACCGAAATCCCATATCGACACATCAGAGACTGATCCCGCGGGAATCTACGGGAGCCTAATCCCGGCTGAGAAAAGATTGGTACGGAAGTTGGACTGGATCATCTTGCCAGTTCTTTGGATTATGGTTGGTACACCGTACTCATGGTCTAGTGTAAAGATCCCACAATGAACGCTGATCGTTGTATTATCTTATCAGTACTGGTTCAAGTAAGCGTACCAGTAGGCGTACGCTCAAGCAGAAACTCTTCCTGACCATCTTCACGATAGTTACCTCGATCGAAACGCCGTTACCGTAGCCCGTTTAGATGGCATCGAGGAGGAGCTTAGTCTGACCTCGGTTGAATACCAGACCTGTGTTTCCATACTCTTTGTGGGATATATCCTAGGACAAATTCCGAGTAGTGCGGTCTAATCCCCCTTTTTCTTCTAGGCGGAATTTGACAAAGATCAACAGACATGCTGATAACACGAGTCAGGCCCTCATGGTTCATGGCTTCAGCTATGGCCCTTTGGTCAATAGTCAGCACCGTGACAGGTTTGACGAAAGACTTTAAGGGCCTGCTTTTGACTCGATTCTTCCTTGGCATCACGGAAGCGCCGTTCTACCCCGGCGCTCTGTATCTGCTAGGAATCTTCTACACCAGAAAGGAGATTGCAACACGAATTTCCATACTCTTCACAGCTAACATATGCGGCACTGCTTTTGCTGGTCTCATAGCCATAGGAGTCTTCCAAATGGACCAGGTGGCTGGCCTAAGCGGATGGCGATGGTTGTTCATACTTCAAGGCATCATCAGCTTTATCGTTTCGGTTTCATCGGCCTTTCTGTTGCCTGACCAACCTCTCGACACTCGCTGGCTCAGTGAAGAGGAGAGAAAGCTGGCGCAGTCCCGAGTTGCAGCTGATACAGTCCAACTTCAAGCGAATACCAGCACTTGGGCCGGTCTTTCTGAAGCCATTCGGGATCCGCGTCTTTGGGTTCTGGTGACTATGCAGCATTTGCATCTTAGCGCATCGGGTTACAAGAACTTCTTCCCAACTATTGCCGAAACGCTGGGTTTCGGCCGAAACGTAACGCTCGCCTTAACATGCCCCCCCTACATCATCTCCGGTATTGCAACCATATCATGGGCTGCTAGCTCAGGTGAGGTCATTGAGCAATCGTACGTGCGCACTACTGACGAATATCGTCAGGTCACTTCAACGAACGAGTCTGGCACATTACCATTGCCAAAGCTGTCGCGGTTTTTGGCTTCGTGCTAGCTTGTAGTACTTTGAATGTCGGTGCGAGGTACTTTGCTATGTGCACCTTTGCAAGCGGTGTCTATGCATGTAACTCTATCATTCTCGGCTGGGTCTCAAGCACCTGTGGCCAAACGAGGGAGAAGAAAGCAGTTTCCCTCGCCTTGGTTAACACCATCGCCACCATCGGTTCTATTTACACCCCAGTAAGTCACCGCCTCTCTATTCCATCTCGAATGATTCTTGACAACCTCCCTGACTGTTTTCAGTATCTCTGGCCAGAATCAGACGCACCTCGGTATACCACGGCTATGCTGTCCAGCGCTGCATTCTCCGTGGCAGCCGCGGTCATGGCCTGGATTCTGAGATGGATGCTGATGAACGAGAACCGAAGACTACTGCGCACAGGCAACCACACCACGCTTCTGTTTAGCTACTGAAGTCAAAAGACAGTGTTTCTGATTAATCAGACAACGATATCACTGGCGCGGTGCTGTACGTTAGAGATCACCGTCCTGGTTATGGTCAACTTCGAATACCAGCACGGTGCAAGCAAGAACGAGAGCCCAGTACTGCCTTCATCGAACAGTGATAGTATACTAGATTGTTGATTCTTTCTAAGGATCTAGTCAGGTTTCAATGACTTGTGCACCCAGCGATAAACCCAATGATTCATCCTCTAGAATGTGCAGGGGCAGTTTGGACCACAGAGGTTCTTGCAGTAGCCAATGTTGTCTCCACCCCAGCATACGCCAGGCCTTCTTTCGCACGCCGCTATGCAAGCTGTATGACATCAGTGAGAGTCCATTGAGGGAAAAGTCAAAGTATTCATGTACAGTTGCACTCCTATCGAGCATTGGGTATCAGCGGGTTCCTCTTCAGTCAAGTCTCAGTTGGGCATTGCATGTTCACTTACAACCTGCTGAGCTACTGCCTGAGAGGCAAGAAGGCCGAAAAGAGCGAGAACGGCAGTAGATGAAGGGAATTGCATTTCGATAGATTTTGGATATTCGACTGTTATGTTGGGTTAAGATGAACTAAGCAATCGACCTTAAGTTCGAAGAGATGCTGGGCTTTTGCAACATTTATGTGTACTCTTGAGGAGGCGACCCATATTTCTTGACAAACCTGAAGATGGAAATATCACCCCGTCACCGATGGAGAAGCCCATGTGCCAAGACTTCGATTAATGATCAACTTCGTAGAAAAGACGGCCGACAAATACCTCCCGGTGGCCGAAATTCGGTATCGAAGACAACGAAAACGCCCGAATTACTGCGCCCGGTTCCAGCCTTTCCATGCACATAGGTGAGCCCAAGATACGGTTCATATATCAAGCAAAGCTTCTTATATGAGATTGCAGGTTGGCTGGGTTAACGAGTCACGGCGACCCCATACTGCGGACTCCAGGAGCATGGTTCATCCTCGGTTATCAATCTTGGTAGCGTCCCCTTGCACAAAAATTCCTCAGATGCTTCTCTATATAATTGCCCGTACGATCACACGTATAGCTGGGCAGAGCCTACGCGGGTTTCGAGCCATGTTCCTCGGTACTTGAAGAGCTAGTACGGACCTTAGTCCAGATCGTAACCCAGCTTAGCGATACGATCACAGTGATTGCCATGCTACAAAGTCTTTGACCTTAGGTGGCCGTAGGCTTTGGTGCTTTGATCAAGGTAGGGGAGTTGCCAATTCATGAAGAGTGATTAGGGGGCTGGCAGAAAGACAGATGCTGGCGGAGTGTCGGCGAGACCCGTCAGGTCTTTACCGGTTGTTAGATTGAAAGCTCGGTAAACCACCTCTTTCCGTACGCAGCATTTTCCCGTCTTGACACACCCAGTAATAAGTAGTGTGTAGTTTGATGTTTAGAAAGCTAGTCATTTGCCCGTAATATGGATGGCTCCGTAACCGCCACTTTGCCTGTAGCACCGCCATGATCGTGTGTGGTACCCCTGTTGAAGCTTAAATCAGACGCTGGAATTCAAGTGCACAGACCAAAAGGTACTGCGTACGGAGTAGTGAACACGGATGCAGAGCAGCAGAGGTGCTGACCTTGGCTGTGGAGAACCGCGAAGGTGAGAAGGTGGACCGTGGAAGGTACCTGTCTACGTAGTACGGTTGCAAAAGTGGCTCAGCTGCGCGACACGTGACACTGACGCCACTCCCGCGTCTCGCGCAAGGCGAACCTCACCTTACATCACCAGCCTCATCAGCCTTGTGGTACCGCGCGCTCTTGACTCGATTTCCTTCTATCCGGCATTATCACCAATACCTCTGCTCTTCACGCGCCGCGATCACAATGTCGACGACTGCACCAGAGACTGCCGAGCAGGCGCCCACCGCGCCCAACACGCAAGAGACGACGACCGATGCCGCCGCCGCCCCAGCTGATGCCGCGGCTGTCCCCGAGGCAGTTGCGCCCGGCCCAGAGCCCAAGGCCATTACCCGCAAGGACATGTCTCTTCGCGAGTTCCTGACCAAGATGGACGACTATGCTCCCATTGTAAGTCTCAACAACAATTTGCAGGGAATCGAATACCGACTGACAGCTTTCACCTGCTTAGATCCCTGATGCAGTCACAAACTACTACATGACCAAGGCCGGCCTCCCCCCACCACCGCAGACCGACCCGCGCCTGGCGCGCCTGCTCGCCCTCGCAACGCAAAAGTTCATAGCCGATATCTCTGCCGACGCATATCAGTACAGCCGCATTCGCGCCTCAAACTCCAACGCCAATAACCCCATGGGCAACCTCGGTGCTGCGGCGGGATTCCCCATCCCGGGCCAACCCACAGGTCCAGCCGGCGCAAAAGACCAAAGTCGCGGAGGACCTCTTGGTATTCAGAGACCTGGCTACGGCGGTGGTGGACAGGGCGGCAGCCAGAACAGGACCGTTCTTACCATGGAGGATCTCGGCATGGCTGTCGGCGAGTACGGAGTCAACGTCAAGAGAAGCGAATTTTATCGATAAGGAAGGTTGGTCAGAGCAGCTGGGAGCTGCCAATATTTCTTTGGGCTGGTGTGCATATACCACGGCGTTGGGCGGACTTGGGTATGGCGTCAACGGGGTTTCACATGACCGGGAGGTTCGGCTTTGGACGAGCACTACGTTAGAGGCGCTCGAAAGTTTACGATATGGACATCCATTCGGCTAGCAGAGGATCGTCAACGGCACAAGGCCCCAAATTCTTATGCTACAGTATATATCGCTGGTATCTTGACATTGTTGTACAAATGTTTTCTCCACTCCCTGACAGACGCCGTCCGCATGCTGATGAACTTTTGAAATCCCAAGACCGTCGCCGCCTCTTACATCCTGGACCAAATGAAGGGCTTTCTCGTGCTGCCAAACGTTAGCGCCTAAGAACCTCAATATCTCCAAGTTGGTTTCAACGTACGGCGAGAATTCTCCCAGCTTGTGACCGACCATGTCTTCCGTAATCGTCACGTCAATGTACGCCTTGCCGTTGTAAACCTGGAACTTGAGGCCGACAAAGTTGGGCAGGATCGTGGCGGAACGGGCCTGCGTCCGGATGGGTACAACCTTCTGTCCGGGGGCGGGGCGCACGATGGGGAGACTATTTGCGTCAAGGTCAGACTCGAGGGCGGTTCGATTGAGGGGTGTTCGCGGAGGGGAGGGAGTCCTTACGGGACAATGTGAGGTCCTATAAACGAATTGTCAGTTCACCAGGTTCGATCCGACATGACATAGCTGAGACTTACCTTTCCACACGGATCGCTTCAGGAGGTGTCGTGTTGGCTGCATTTTGGCGACTCCTTTTGCGATACGGAATTGATAGCTACTTCCACCTCCAAGTCACTTCTGGGCTGTCGCGATGCCACGCGGGAAGAATTTCCGAGCTTCCAGAATTCGGTTGAGTCACGTGAACGGCCGGTGCTCCGTGCTTCGGACCCGACTATGAAATACCGGCTTAGCTAATCATAGTTCGCAGCACTCAGCGATAACTTCTCCACCAATGTCGCTGATGGGCGCAGGTAACTTGAGCCAGAGTTACTAAATTCAATAGTATCCGTTCCTCCCTCTATTACCTAAAGTCCCCAAACGATTTCAAGTTTAACGTGGAGATAGCAAAGATGGAGAGAGGCTTTCCAAATTATGGCCTTCGTACTTTTCTGTTCTGCTTCTCAGTGCACGCTCGGAAGGCCGTTCCATACTGTTTCAGTTGGCAACGGCGACGGTAAAGCAGAGTGTGCAGAGCTATCGATCAACTTGTTTCCTCAACCGCAAACTCTGTGGAAACGACTCAGTCCAAAGTTTTTCAATAGTGCAGCATCCAAGGATCTCCCTGCTGGCCGCCAACTCCCAAAGTCTACTGAGAGAGGTCCGCCGGCCACAAGTCTAGTGATTCTGGCTTGAACGGCTTGTTCCCCTGATCTCATGTCTCTTATATCACGTCATTGTACTCCGTACTCTATAAGCCTACTTACATCACCCTTTTCTGCCAGCCGTCTCCTTGAACAGCCACATCCTCTATTTGTAACCTTCTCGCGCCGCCGTCCCGAGTTCGCGGCTCAACTTGGCCCCCCTCGCAGCTCTCAAGTCCCATCTTGATGATCATTGTGGGGTTTGGCGATCCCTTAATTCCAGGTGCTATACCAGCGATCACGCGGAGGGAATTCCCCCGGCGACTTGAAACAGCCAACTTTATTCCCCCCCTTTGGGACCAACGACACTTCGAAGCCTGTTAGCGAACCACGAGTCCGACTTGTCAGTCTCTTTCTGTCTACTGTTGCGTCGCACTTTGCTTTTCTTGTCTCTCATGCCGGCACTTGTCACCCGCGGGGAATTTGCGCAAATACCGGAGCATGTCACCCTCCGCCACTCGACTCGACTGCCTGCCAGATTATCCCCGATCCCCCTTCGATGATGATGCCGTGTAGCCAAACAACTTCAGACTGGGCCTGCACGCAATCTAATCCAGGCGGCAAACGAAAGCTCCCCGACTGTACGACTGTACGAAGCAGCCGCATTGCTCGGCACTCTCGGCATCAAATGTGAACCATGAACCGTAGTTTGGCGCCTGCAAGGTCCCAGGAGGTCCAGCAGAACCAGCACTAGGAGGTCCAGGTCCCGAGATCGTGCTCTCCCCTACCGGGGACTACCCCACGCGGCACATCATCCATGCCAAGCAAGCTTAGTTTGGTGAGGCTCGCCGCTTCCACGGGCTCCAGAGTGTCCAGACTAGACTTTGAGAAGCAAAGTGACCGGCCCCCCCTCGTTGATTGCGTTCCCTCTTTTCCCACAAATCGTGTGGTGTTTTGCCATTATACATGCCATTATACATGGGACGGAGCAAGGGACTCCGTCATGATATTGTAAGGGGGTGGCCTGGTGATTCTCCCCCAAACGTTCGTAACAGGCAACTTTTCCTGTCGACAGTCCACTATTGTCCATGTGTCGGTACCATCTTTACCATCCCGTCCCACCCCCCTGAACTGAACTGTAAACGAGAGAAGGATGAGAGAGGAGACGAATGAGGAGACGAGGGAGAGGAGGAAGACTGAGAGAGAGGGTCCCGGCCACGAGGATATAAAGTCTGCCATACCTCGGAGCCACTCTGGGGTTGGTCTTGGCTTTTGCTTGGACTGCATCCGACCTGTTTACCTTCTTTTCTAGTCTAACCCTTTTCGTTCCTTTCTTCGATCAAGAATCATGAAGTTTTCCAACATTGCTCTCGGAGCTGCGTCCGTCGCATCGGTCCTGGCGGCCCCCATTGACGGCGCCAAGGAGAAGCGCGCCGGCAAGTTCCTCTTCACTGGTGTCAACGAGAGCGGTGGCGAGTTCGGTCAGGGCACCCTTCCCGGACAGCTGGGCAAGGAGTACACATGGCCCAACAAGACTGCCATTGATGTGAGCAACACAGTGACGATGATGCCATGAGGTAGCTGACTTGGTGGTTTTAGACCCTCAGAGCCCAGGGCCTCAACACTTTCCGTATCGGAACGATGATGGAGCGTATCATTCCCGACAAGTTGACTGGTACGATCAACGAGACCTACTTCTCTGGTCTTGAGGATGTAAGTCTTTTGCGCAGCCTGCGGATGGTGGACATACGTAAGGTATCCTAATACTTTGGCCGCAGCTCGTCAAGGACGTCACCTCCAAGGGCTCCTACGCCGTCATCGACCCCCACAACTACGGCCGCTACTACGGCAACATCATCACCAGCTCCGCCGACTTTGGTGCGTGGTGGAAGACGGTGGCCGCCCGTTTCAAGGACAACGACAAGGTCATCTTTGACACCAACAACGAGTACCACGACATGGACAACACGCTCGTCCACGACCTGAACCAGGCCGCCATCACCAACATCCGCGCGGCGGGCGCCACGAAGCAGAACATCTTCATCGAGGGCAACTCGTATTCTGGCGCGTGGCACTGGATCGAGAGCGGCTCCGGCGACGCCCTCAAGAACCTCACGGACCCGTCCGACTCGACCGGCAAACTTCTCTTTTACGAGATGCACCAGTACCTCGACACGGACGGCTCCGGCACCAACGAGGCCTGTGTCAGCAGCACCATTGGCGCCGAGCGCCTCGCCGTCGCCACCAAGTGGCTCAAGGACAACAACAAGCAGGGTGTTCTCGGCGAGATTGGCGCTGGTGTCAACACCCAGTGCGAGACTGCCGTCAAGGGTGCCCTCCAGCACCTCGCGGACAACTCTGAGCAGTGGAGAGGTGTAAGTGGTTTATGTTCTCAAGCGTTTCTCTTATGCTGATAGCCGCTAACAATCGCCAATGCAGGTGCTCTGGTGGGCTGCTGGACCTTGGTGGGCGGACTACATGTACTCCATGGAGCCCACGACTGGAAAGGCATACGGAACCTACCTCCCGATTCTCAAGAGCTTCATTTGAGGCTATTCCGGACATCGGGGTGGATACGTACCTTTTACGGGGTGCATATCGACGGAAGTGGAGCATGCGGCCGGCGCCACGTGATTTTGACGGCGGCGTTGTTGCCGGAAGACGCAGTTACCTGTCCGTGGACATGGTTGCTGAAGTCTGATGAAATTCTCAATGTAGATATTGATCGTGGGTATCCTGGCCCCTGGTGTACATATCTGGAATATGAAAAGCCCAGTTTCATTCGTATTTGCTGTTGCACTTGTGGTGATACAGGTGTAGTTGTGGATTCGTGACTGACTTTTACGACAAGAACAGCTGGTGGTTGAGGCAATCACGAATTGGGTAGTTGTCAGTCACAAAGCGATAGGTGAATGATAGCTGATGCTAGTGTTGGTTGATTATCAGCGATGCATGACCAAATCTCAGCTGTAAGATGAGGCAAAAAGTGAGCTGTCTCAATCAGGCAGGTGGTGGATATAGCTGACAGGATTCCCCACGTTGCAATTTACGAACGTGTCCTCTCACCTTATTTTGTTGGAATTGGCATCGCTGATCTCGTAGTCCGAGCCTCCAACAAGAGTCGCCTGCCTATATGATCTCACAAGTCAGAAGAGCCTGCATTTCGTAAGAACCTCACACATCTGAAAGTCCCAAGTGCAAACGCGGGGAATCGGACTTGTCAGAATTCAAGGCCCGGTGGCGTTTTCTCCAAGTTCCCAGCCACTGAATGCGTGGCATGTTGCCTTGGGTAGTGTTTGTCTTAGTCTTAGCACCCTTCATTAGCTTCAGGCAACTCAACAGTTGCAATGTGCCGTCTTGCATATGTGCTACAGAGAGACGATAGAGAGGCACACAAACAGACAGACTATTTTGTTTAATACAGTATTGCCAGAGGAAGAGAGAGACCTTGAACAATGTGATAAATCATAGAGGTGAGGCTCGCCAGGTACAGATACAGGCAACACGCGCATGCGCAGACACCCTTGCATGACCCCGAAAAGGACCAAAGAGAGTGCAGCGGAATGCTACAGAAACTGACAGAGCTTTGGACTAAAAATTGTGCTATTTTGCAATTCGCCATCCCGCAGCCCGCTGGACCCCGAACTTAGCACGCCTTTATGGTAGGCCAGGAGGTACCTACCCAGGAAACCACCATCTAAATTGCAGTGCTGCACACTAAAAAGGTACCTCCCTCGTCCAAGGGTACCTCCACCTCCTCCAACTCCACCCCCCAGCCAGGCCGCACACACACACACACACACACACAACCAACCCACTGGACGGGCGCCGTTTCGACCACCTCACCCTCTCCGAGTGTCTTCCCCATCGCCCCCAAAGACGCCCTCGCCCTCACGCGCTAAACCGTACAAAAACTCGCCAACTCCACGCCGCGCCGTCTTCGCCTCTGCATCCTGCCAGCCTCCTCCTCTGCTCTCCTATTAATACCTTAAACCAACCAGCCCTCTCTCCCTCTCTCTTGCGACCTCGAGGTTCTTCGCTGTCCTCGTCCTTCTTTCCAATTATTCCCAATCAAACTCCCATTAGTTCCGTCGCAAACCGCCAAAATGGTCAGCCCTCAGATGTACGTTGCCCCCTCTGCGTTTCCATCCATCGCACCGAATCGCACTGCAAATCTCTGATTTCAATGTTTCCTTGCGCGCCTTCAGCAACGACGTCGAATACCTTTACTGACAATGCCGCAGCACCAACCTGATCATCATGCTCGGCATGGTGCAGGTCTCCCGCAAGGTCCCCTTCGAAGACCCCAACGTCCTGAACATGTGCCGCGCCGGCTACATTGCCAGCAACATCATCATCGCCATCATCTACCTCTACGTCCAAGCTCAGATTAACAAGAAGAAGGGTGCGTTCACTTCGTGAAATCGTACAGGGTTATCGAAGCAGTTGCTGACAGACAGTAGACCTTACCACGCTCAAGTACGTCGAGCCCCCAGCGATGGGATCCGCCGAGGAGGGCAAGCTCGTCACCACCACCATCCACGCCTACGACACCACGCAGCTTCGGCAGGCATTCCGCTCCCAGGCCATGGGTATCGCAATGATGGCCTTCATGCACATCTATATGAAGTACACCAACCCTCTCCTGATCCAGTCCATCATCCCCCTCAAGAGCGCCCTCGAGAGCAACCTCGTCAAGATCCACGTCTTTGGCCAGCCCGCCGCTGGCGACCTCAAGCGCCCCTTCAAGGCGCCCGCCGGCTTCATGCAGGGTCTCCAGAGCGGCCCCGCTGCCAGCGACAAGAAAGCCATCGAGACTGCCGAGCGTGCCGGCCGCGGTGGTGCCAAGGAGGAGTAAATGTCTGCTCGCTCTCGTCGCCCGTCGTAGTTGGTGCTTAGGGGAAAACGGACAGTCGTACTGTGAACAAAATACAAAATCAAAATAGGGGGTCACCATTGGTCATACAGGAGACGTTTTTTGGTTGCGTGCAAGGGTGGTCATATATGTTGCTATACCCACCTGGAGGCAATAAAGGGATACGCTGGCACGACTGGGAAGTAAATTTTCCCAGCATGATGCGATTCTCTCGAAATTGAAGCGGCAATACTCCGTACTGGTCGCGTAGATGCTCAGTCTCGTCAAAATACAGCTCATTAATCCGCACTCTGTTCGTTTTCGCCATCTCTGCCATGATTATTTCAAAGATACCTTATCTTACCCTGTAGCCTCCCAAAGGTACTTTTTATTAGCTCCAATTCGTGTCTGACAGCTCCGCCAGTTCCGTTCTCTCCTGCCACTTCGGTGTGGCTCGGTCACAGCAGCAGCAAGGCACGTGCGTTCGCGATTTCCGTAGTGACATAATCGTTTTCTCCAAAAAGTTGCCCCTCCGCGCGCACGAAGATTCACGTCTCCCACTTATATCCTCCATACCCGACCGTCTTTCTACACCACCACGACGCTTCAGATACTCTCAACTGTTTCCAACCAGACATTCACAATGGTGCGCCCATCAACACCACCGCCAAACCCGGCAACGGCGCCGCTGCCCGCCAGGACCCCTCCAACACCAGCAGCAATCCGTCGCATGGTGAGCCAATGAATCCTCAAATCCTCAGTCTTCCTCGGACCTCCCCAGCACTAAACGAACGAATCCCCACCGCAGGAAGAATCCCGCCTCAAAGCGAAAGCAATCCGCGACCGCCGCGACGCCGAACTCGCCGCCTCAGGCGCAATCCCGACTCCCAAAACCGCCTCGGGCTTCGTAGCCACCAATGACGTCCACATCACCAACGCCGGCGCCTCCCAAGCGACAGACATTTCCCGCAAACGCCCACACTCTTCCATCTCAACGTCAAATCCCGCTGCTGCTGCAGAATCGCACCCGTCAACGAACCGCGATGCCCGCGACACAAACGCCGCCCCGCGCCCGGCGCGCAACTTTGCCAAATTCGTCGACTACAACATGTCCGCCATGACAGACACAAAGGGCGGCTTCCTCACGGCAGAAGACGACCCGCACAACACGGCCCTCGTGCCCAAGGTGAAACCGGGCGGCCCGCCCCAGGAAGAGAAACCAAAAGGCATGTCCTCGCAGGAATGGGAGCGCCTCCAGCTCCTCAAGAAACTCCGCCGGCAGAAAGCAGGACCCTTTGAGCCCGGCCTCAGCGTCCTCGCCGACTCCACCATGCGCAAGAAATGCGCCGACTGCTCCTCGTACGAAATCGACTTTGTCTGGGACGAGATTTTTGGGATTCAGGTCTGCCACGCCTGCAAAGACAAGCTGCCCGACAAATACTCGCTCCTCACAAAGACGGAGTGTAAAGAGGACTATCTCCTCACCGACGAGGAACTCAAAGACGCCGATCTCCTCCCCCACCTCTCGCGACCGAACCCGCACAAGTCGCACTGGCACGACATGATGCTGTTCCTCCGTATGCAGGTGGAAGAGTACGCCTTCACGACGAAATGGGGCTCCGCCGAGAAGCTCGACGCCGAGTTCGCCAAGCGCGAGGCCGACAAGAAGAGGCGCAAGGAGGCCAAGTTCAGGGATAAGCTTAACGATCTCAAGAGAAAGACCAGAACTGAGGCCATTCGCAGACAGCAGGCCACCACGGCCGCCGGCGCGGGACCGAGAAAGTTTGGAGACTCGGTGGGCGGTGGCAAGCACGTTCACGATTGGGGACGAGCGGTTGAGAATGAGGAGGGTATGACGGTGAAGAAGTGCAATGGATGTGGCATGGAGGTCGAGGAGTTGGAGTTCTAGGCCTCATATTCCATGATTTTGTCCGCGGTCAGCAGACCTTCCTTCATTCACAGCAGCGACAGCAGCAGCCTTGATGATTTGTAACAACAGCTTATCTTAATACCCAGAATCATACAATCATCTATTCTCTTCACCCGTAAAGAAGAAGCTATGTACGTAGAAACAGAGACCATGGTCCAGAGTCCACCAAACGACAGGCAAGCAAAGGGGGACGTCGGTCGGTTTGGTTGGGCTGGTTGGTGAAGTGTAAGGGTATCGACGTGTGATGAACAATAATGATGCCCCAGTACAATATTACAACAGGACGCGGATCGGCCGCGCCGGTCCACGGCCCCTTATCCTATTCCATTTCATCCCCTCGTTTTCTGTCTTTTCCCTATCTGGCTCGCGAGCCCACTGCTGCAGCCAAAAGCCCCGAGAGTCTTATACTTCATGCCCAAAAAACAAGTTGGAAAAAAAAAGTCCCACAACACCCTCTTCATCATCTTCTTCTCCCATGCCCGGACACAATCAGCTCGGAGAGCAGACCATCTTTTCAGACATCCATCCCGTAGCAAGTAATGACCCAAAGACAACGCCATTTCAACGGACGCTATGCTGCTGCTGCTGTTGTATATTTTCTTTCCTCTCTCTCTCTCTCTCTCTCTCTCTCTCTCTCTCCCTGTCTCTTCCTCACTCAACCAGAACCTCCACCGTCTACCGCGCAAATACCTTCACCACGCCATCCCCACCACCGCTAACAACCCACTTGCCGTCTTGACTCCAGACAACAGAACAGACGCCCTCACCACGCATGATGCGGTGACTCGTAATCTCCTGCGTGCAGGATCGCTTCTCGAGACTCCAGAATCGCAGCGAGGCATCATGGCCTGCGCTGACAAGCTCGCGGCCGTCTGGACTAAGTGATAGGCCCGAAATCGATGCCGGGTGGGCCAGCATGTTGTAGGTACATTGGCCTGAGCGTTCAATCAGCACATCATCGCACACATCTGACTTTCATAACTTACCGCTGTTGGCATCGAAAAAGCGGACGAACCGGTCCTCGTGTCCAGATATAATGACGCCTTCAACCCCGGATCCTGCCATGGATCTGCCTCCACCACCGGTTGGTCCACCGCCGGCACTGCCATCTTCCTCAGACAGCCCGCCCTGAGGCTGTTCCAAACCAACTGTTGTCGCAACAACAGCGTTGACACTGGTGTTGATTGAACCGTCGTATGTCTCGGAGCTGTCCATTGTGCCAGTCTGTTCACCTGTCCGGGTATCATAGACGAGAATGGCTGCGTCAGAGTAAGAGACGACGAACGTGTCGCCGCTAGGGCTGAGGGAAGTGATGCATGTTGGGCTGGCGTCAGAGCCATCCGGCCTCTTAATGTTGTGGACAAGCGTGTGGTTGAAGGGGGAGCTCGATGCCATATTGGGCTGCGGGGTGCTGGAGAAGGCACTTCCAGAACTCATCGAATTACCGCGGACACGGCCTCTGCTGCCCGTCGGACCAGCTCTGTTCGTTCCCGGCTGAGGTGAGGTCAACTGGGGCGGCGCGCTGACGGACCACAGACGGACAGATCCATCAGCGCCGCCAGAGACGAGCAGGATACGATCGGGGCTTCCGTATTGGCTGTTCTGGCCGAAGACTGCGCCCAATGTGGTCGGCAGCACGCACAACGCCCATACAGCGTCGGTGTGGCCCTCGAGGGTAGCCTTGGGGTCAACTCTACCACGTTCCCATACCCTGATGGTAGCATCTTGACCGCCGGAAAAGATCCAGCCGTCACCTTGGGCGCGACCACCGGTGGAGAAGTTTGGCGAAGGCGACCAGGACGTCAAACAGAGCACGCCTCCAGCGTGACCACGATGAGAGAAGTTAGCTGTCACGTCGAGATCTGACGCAGCATTGGTCTGGCCATGGTTATCGGCACGAGGAATGTGGAATCGCTTGATCATGCCATCATCGCCTGCTGTGCAGATCTCAGGTTCACCGGGACTGCCACCACCAGAGAAGATGACGGTGCGTACGGTGTCCAGATGGCCTCGCAGGCCGAATCGAAGTTTGAAATTGCCCGTTTCGGCCTTCTGAGCAGCCGAATTCAATGATAGCTCGTGGTCTGCGCTGCGTCTCCGCGACATTGATCCTTTGCGGCGATGGGAGCTCGGTCCACGGTTGGGCGACTTTGGAAGATTGTCTGCGGTGGGGAATGCGTCGGTATCGGGCCTGTTGGTGATGTGCTGTAGAGATTGCGACGAGTTGGCATCGGCAAATGATCCGTCGGAGAAGTCCCAGCCGTCGGTCTCAGGGGCAGGGCGACTAGGTTGCGATTCTTCCGTTGGCTCTACGCTACTGATGGACTCGACGGCATGGCTGGGGCGTTGCATATTGTCGTCGAGCATACGGCCAGTTGCCGACATCGGCTGAGGCCATTCAGTACCGGCGGCATACATGACAGGGGGTGCAGGTTCTTGTGCGGGGGGTGGCATTTGCTGTTGGTGCTGTTGTTGTGGTTGTTGATGCTGCTGCTGCTGCTGCTGTAGTTGCTGTTGCTGTTGCTGTTGCTGATCGACAGGTTTGACTTGGAAACTCGTTGGTTGACTTCGCTGCATCGGGGGTGCATGATTCGGGGCGGGAGGTGGGCGGTTGGCTTCGCGGACATGGTTTTGTGGCACAAGAGACGATGAGGCAAAGGGGAAGGGCGGCTCCTGGAATGGCTTACCACCAGGTACGCCAAACGGCTCGCCTTCGCGCAGGTCCTCGAGTATAGGAAGAGGGGGCGAATCTCGTGGTGGTAGAGGATTCGCCGGGGTAATCATCAGATAGGTAAACTCGGCCTGGCACTGATCCAGGAAAGACTTGAGGTCGGCCCGCTGCGATTCATCGTCGGCTTTATCGACGTCGAGCTCGCCACCATGGGCATCGAATGGTTTCTTGGAGGAAGCTGCATAACACTGTTAGCTAATGCTTCGTTTGTCATTTGATAGAGCGAGGACTGAAAACCCACGTCGGAGCTTCTCCTGGACCAGGGCAGCGCGATCCTTTTCAGCATTTGCAGCATCTTCGCCTGCTTTGGCACCGCCCTTGAGCTGTGCAGCCTGGTCTTTAACCTTCTTCTCGAGAATGGCGACGTATTTCTTAAGTGCCTTTTGCGTTGCGTCGGCCCTTCTTGCCTGGCCTTCGAGGGAAGCTATCCTAGCCTTCATCTCCTGGCGGTCAATCTCCCAAGCATTCCTGTCCCGCTCGTGACGGTGCCATTCGGTTTGGAGGAAGCGCATAACACCTGAAGAGCATCGCAGTCAGTACAAATGACGAAGAGACCCAGTGGTCGCGTTAAGCAACGTACCCTGTAGTGTATACTCGGTCGCATGAGGCTGGTTGCCGCCGTTGCCCTGCATCGCGCCGCCCATCTCGTTCCCTCCAGGCCCGCCCATGCCGTTGCCTACGTTCGACCCCATACCCGGAACCACCTGCCAGCTCATACGCGCGCAAGGGGGGACTGGTCCCCAACGGGCAGCTCAGCACTGCCGTCGAATGTGGGAGGAGATAGATACGAGGTGTGGGAATCGTCTCGTCGGTGGTCGTTACGCTGTCGGGATGGGTTCCTTCTCACGGATCGTCCCGCTGGGCGCAGTAGTCTGCGCGCCTTGGTATCGTCTCGAGGTGATGATGGTGCGTCGTCCTTACATCAGACGAGCAAAAAAGTCAAAAGGTATCGGCGGCGACTCGTCGAGGAGCTGGCGCAGCGGTCTTTGCCGTCGTGGTCGTGGTGTCGTGTCGTGTCGTCGTGAGGTGGGAAAAAGGTGGTTGTCAATCCAAATCCAGGTCCAAAGCCCCTAAAGCGGTGGTCGGAGCTGTGTTTGGTGCTGTTGGCGTTGGCACACCCCTGGTCAATTCAATTGGAGCTTTGCTGCTGTCGCGTTGGCGTCCGTCTCTCTGTCTGTCTGTACGGTGTGCTCTGGATGGTCGGGTGTACCTGAAAGTGCTGCTGAGGTAAGGTACCTTGGAGTGAAAGAGTCCATGTACCTCGCAGCGGATGGGAAGTACACTCTATCAAACGCAATTGGCCCGGTCGAGGGGGCGGAAAAACTACGTGTTGGATGGTTGGAACTTGAAAGGTGGCATGCCCTTGATGAAGTAGGAATTATCTCCCCAATAATAAAGAATACCTTAGATAACTTGGTTGGGTGAAAATTGGCAGCTTGGCTATAGAGGTGGCCGCAAAGATTTTGACTTCAATTCGGGCCAACAGCACGGGCACAGAGACCTGAAGGGAGACCGTGAGAGGCATGTACCTATTCACTGCAAAAATGGAGGTATCTGAAGCGCTGCTTCTTTCCCGTCACCTGTCTGAGTCTGACCTTGAGGTTCCTTCCTCACCATGTTCAAACTTCAAGGTACGTTCCTGGCTTGACTGAGTTGGCTCCTGCTGCCACAGGTCCCACAGGGCAGGCATTGTACCGTGCTGTTTGACTCGAGCTTTCCCCAAAAACTGAACAGCGACCGAGCAGTGAGCACAGGTGTCCTGCTCTTGCCGCCAGCCACTTGTCCAATCAGACAGCGCCTAAGAGGGTGTGAGGCTGTCAGGCATCAAGCCCTGCAAACCTGCAAGGTTCTGCCGTCTCTTCAGGGGCACAGGCCACATTGCTGCATCTCGATGGTTATGTAATAAAATCTTCCATTCTTCTCCGACGATAACCTCGCGACTATCTAGCTATCTAGCGTACGTTGGTACCTTACTGTCGCATGCTTCCATTGAGACAATCGGGACGAGTGTCTCTTCCCACATCCTCAATATCTATGCGATGAAGTTGAGTTGAGTCAAAAGTGGCGGTGCAACTGGGCTGCGATTCAATGCCTTGTACACCCAGCCCAGCCTCCTCCTGGCAAACAATCAGAAGTGGACCTGGAACTGAACGTAGCAAAAAAACATACAACACCAGGTATTCGCTGATCGTCACCGACTCAACTACTAGTCTGGCCCTCATCAGCTTGTCTATGGGAGAGCGGACGGGATCCCGAATTCTCTGATGGGTGTGGTCGTATGTGCTGGTACTGGAAAGTTAGTTCCATAACAATGATCGAACAGCGCCACTGAAGCCTGAGGTAGAACAGCCTCACACTCCTACGCCTCACATCGCATTACACAAACAGTCACACAACCAGCGTACCAAGCTAGATCATGCCTTGATTTTCCTCTTTAAGACGGCGAGATAACGTCCCAATGGAATCATCCAACCCCAAGAATACCATAGACTCTGGGTCGTCGTCCAAACGCCCTCGCCCCTAAGCCTTTTCTGGTTCGTCCCAACACCCAAGCGTACCACTTATTACAACGGAAGGAAAAAAGAGAAAAGAAAAGGTTTGGGAATCTTGTCAGCCATCCACACGCAGATCCATCCATTGGAGCCCAAACGACCCCATTCGCATGCCTGTAATACGCCTCCCATTGAAAAACGTATTCACAGACCCCATTCTCCAAATGCCAAAGAAAACGCAGCCATATGTGCACTGAGGTATCGACCGTCGGCTATCGTGCCCACCGAGTCTTCAGAGGGACATATCCCCTCAACATCGTAACCATGCCTTGTAGCAAGGCCATCCTGCAAATGTGTATGGTGTCGAAATGTCTTATGTACTTGATATCGTCATGTCGTCATTGGGCCAAGGGTGAGAAATAACTACCCTCATCTGTTTGCTTCTCAAGCATACTGCTGCTCGTCCTGGCACGCGTCAATCACCCGCTTCGCGTTGACAATAATCTGCGAGAGGTTCTTGAGAACCGGGTCGTTGCCCGACGTGCTGCTGATGCGAACGAAGAGACCCTCGACGCGGGCCACCAGCATACCCATAATCTTTGGTGTAACCGCACGAGCGTCACCATCCTGAAGACTTGTTAGCATCGAATTGTTTAGGCAGAAGTCAGAATGACTCACCATTTCGCCGAGCGAGACCTGGAGGCTGTGCACAACCATTTCGAGCCAGGCGATTCTCTCACGAGTGTATGACTCCAGGTTGAGACTGACCGTGGCAGTCACGGTTAAGAGGACGAGGTGCGGCAGGTTGCGGACGAATTCGGGGCTGTACTTGGACATATACTTTTCAAACACTTCCTGCTCACGGCCAGATTGCATCCAGCGAACGACAGCCTCCTCGGCTCTGCCTTCCTTCATCGGCTGGTTGACGACAGCAATGCGGGCTTGGAGATCGGCATCGTACTCATTGTTAGACTTGGCCACCGTGAGAGCCTGAGAGTGGCCGCTGTAGCTCATGGAGTGCTGCGAAGCCCTGTCAGGACTCTGCAGGTTGCTGTAAGCCTGACTCTGCATGTGGCTAGGAACCTGGCTGGGAACTTGGCTAACAACAGAAGGGGCGTAAGAGGGGGCCTGCTGGTGATGCGGCACCTGTTGAGGCTGCTGCTGCTGCTGCTGGGCTTGAGCCTGAACACGGATCATCTGCTGCTGGAACTTGAGGAACTCATTCTGGAATTGCTCCTGGGACGCCGCCATGCTCGAGATCGTGCCAGTAAGACGAGTCACGATGGCAGAAAGTTGATCAACCTTGTTGCTCTCGGCGAGGCGCTGGGCGTTGAGAGTCTCCATCTCAGTGCGGTGCTGCTTCTGGAGTTCACCGACCACTCGTTGGCAAGCCTGGGTCGCCATGTTGGTGAACGAGGGAGCCAGGCGAGAGGTCAAAGTGTTGACGACCTCTTGCTGGACGTTGGCCGCCACCGTGGCTCCGACTCTATCCGAGATGGCCTTCACAAAGTCGCCATTCTGCAGCGCGTGCTGAGTCGCGGAAGGAAGAGCCTTGTGAATTTCCTTCTGAACGGAGTGCGAGACTTGGTTGTTCATACTCTTGGTAAACTGGTCAGAAACAGCCTTGCCGGCGACATCAGCAATAGCGGGAATAACCGCGTTGCTGAACTGTTCCTGGATGAGGGCCTCGAGAACCTTTTGGGTGTTCTCGTTGAGGACCTCCGAGACCATGTTCAGGAGCTTGAGCTGGCGGTCGTCGAAGTCGGCCTCGCGAGCACGCAGGCCCTCGTCAATGCGGCCGTGGAGCGTCTTGAACGATGAGTTGAGCAAGTTGTTGAATCCATTCTGGAAGCGAGTCTCCATGCTGCTGATTGCTGATTCGACAGACTCTTGGGTAATGGAGTTCGAGTTGGAGTTGTTGCCGGAAGATTTACCCGAGTCCTTGGAATTGGAATTGTTGTTGTTGGAAGGACCAACACGGGACGAGCCGTTCGTTTGCTCGTTGCCGGCAGCAGCGGCCGCCGCTGCGGCTGCTGCGGCTGCCTTCTTCTTGCGGCTCTTGCGCTCCTGCTTCTCCTCCTTGACAGGGGCGGGAGCAGGAACTGGCGTCTCCTCCTCCTTTGGCTCCGCCTTGGCGATCTTGACCGGCGTGACAGACTCGGGACCGCGACGGGGAGTGTTGTCATCGTGAGAAGGTGTGGTCTGCAGAAGGGAGTCCTTGGCAATGTTGCGAGCCGAGGGGTGGGTGCCTTCGGCATTCTGGTGGTTGGGCTCAGCGGGCTGGCTGGCGGGGGGCTTGAGCTTCGAAATAGTAACAACACCAGCGTCAACTGCGTCAACGGGTGCCAGGACCTTGTTATCCTTGGTCCAGCCGAGCTCAGCCTGCTTGATCAAAAGGCATGCGACTCCCTTGGAATGCATGGCATAGAGTTCAAACAGAGTAGGCTCGTCGGTTTCTTGAGCCATAGCAGGGTTGCAGAGGATGTCGAGACTACGCAGGATGCCACGGTTTGCAAACGAGTATTCACGAACGCCGCTGATAACGGCAGTCGAGTCGGGCGCGGGGATGGTGGTGTCCTGGGCAACCAGGCGCTGGATGTAGTCCACCTGCGAAACGCTCTTCAAGTTGTACTTAGGAGCCGAAAGATGCGCAAAGTAGATGGAGTTGCGGGTCGGGTGCCCGATCACCAGCATGCCGGTAGGAGGGTGGTACATGACACTGCAAACAGCGTCAGACTCCTTGGTGTGGGGAAGGTTGAACTCTTGGACAGGTTTGCCGAGCGCAAGATCCCAGAGCTGCAGAGTGTGGTTCTGCTTCATTCCAATGATCATATAACGCAGAGCGCAGCGCTTTTGGTACGGGCGAAGCTTGTCGACCAGCAGAACAGATGTAGGCCACGCCTTCTCGCCCTCGGGAGTGCTGGTGAGGGTCATGAGAGGTTCCTTCACCTCCAGTGAGGTGTGCGCGGGAATGGGCGCACGAGGATCGCTGCCCTCCTTGGCGGCAGTCAGGTCACGGACGTCCCAGAACTTGACACGTCCAGACTTGTCAAGAGACACTATCACGCTATCGTCCTGACTGAACGTGAAGTCTTTACCGGCCTTACCGGTGTTGATCTTCAACGAGCACTGCTTAGCCAATCTCTCCGTGTCGACGACGCGGTCGTGGCCAGGCTTGAACAGGTTGTTCTGCATGATGTATGTGGGCCAGATGATGTTGATGGACTTGCCGCGGCCAACGGCGAAGAACTCGGGGTGGATGGTGGACGTGCGGGCACGGGTCTTGAGAACGCCGCCAGGGGCATCGCCACCTTCGTGGGAAGCCATGGGGGGCAAAGCGAAGCCGTACTGCTCGGGGTGGGCATCCTCAATGTGGTCTTTCTCGCCGCTCTTGATCTGAACCCAGTAGACAGTGCCAGTGATGCCAGTACCAATGATGGCCTCGCGGTGGATGCCGGTGTGGTCAGTGGGAGTGACGGACATGGCAACATTGAAGATGCGGTCCTTGGTGTCGGTGAAGATCTTGGCGTCCTTGCCGTCGTCTTGCCTGATGACACGGAGACCACCAGCCTTGGACATGCCGTACGCCATGTAGTTCTCGGTCGCCGTGTAGAGATTGCGGTCAATTTGGTCGAACTCTTTCTTGAGACGGGCAATGTCCATGATGGCATCGTCTCTGAACTGGGGTCGAGGCTCGGTAGCGCTGTCCTGCAGAGCAATTGAGATCCAAGGCTTCATTGGGAAGTTGAAGACCTTTACGGGAGCGGGAGTTTCCTCCTCGATCACCACAATCTCGTCCTGGTCGGCGCTCTCCCAACTGTCGGCGACGGCATGGCTCGCAGCCTCCTCGATGATCTCGCGAACCTCCTCAGCCACCTCGGCGGAGACAACCTTTTCGAGGAGATCTCTATTCTCCTCGCGTTCGAGCTCCTTCTTGATGGCTTGAGCAGCATGATGGGCGCTCTCCTCGAACTCCCTCTCGGTACGGGCGGTGTCCATATCTTCGAGATCCTGCAGGTACTCTGGCCGCGACTGCTCTTCCTCAGCGCGGGCCAGAGCTTGCTGGGCCTCGTAGTCGGCTTGCTGGGCAATATCGTGGATTGCCTCGGAAACCGTCTCCTTGTTCTTCTCGGCAGGGATGCTCGCATACGAGGCAGTGGAGCCAGGCGTAGGATTAGCAAGCTTGTCTGCAGGAGAAGAACCGTGGCCGAAGCTGTGACGAAGGCGCTCGGGGCTGGCCAGAGGGCTGCGGTGCTCGTTGACGATGCGCTTAGACTCGCTTCCGTGATGGGAGTGATGGGAGTGATGGGAATGGTGAGAGCTCGGCGAGTCGTGAGCCTTTTTGAGGATCTGGAAAGCCGGACCAGCAGGTGACTGGCCAGACGACTGAGCTGGGGCAATTCCCGAGATTGAACCCGTCTTGGGAGTTCTGTTGTGTGGCGAAGTGATTTGAGACTCGTCGAAGCTGCTGCCGTTGTGGTTGGCATTGTAGCCATACTGCTGCTGGTTCTGGTGCTGGTGCTGGGCGACGTGGAGGTTCGAATCTTGGGTGGAAGGGAACGAGTAGGCGCCATAGTTGCCGCTCGATTGAGCGTAGCTGTTGGGGTCGTACTCGAACGAGTTGGAAGCCATATGGGACAAGTTGGGAGCTTGGCCAGCTTCAGCAAGCACCCTGTGAAGGATGTTTTCGCCCGCCTGAGGGGGGTTGGAACGGGTGGACTCGGATAGAAGCAAGTCATTCTGACTGGGCTTCGGACGGTTCAGCAAGTTCAAGAGATAGGCGCGCGTATCGTCGGGGGGCGACGATGCGCCAAAAGTCGAGAAGGAGCCGTTTTGAGGCGGCTCGGAACGCGACTCCTCGCCATCGTGAGCTCCTTTCATCAGAGCGGCGAGCAGGCCGGTAGGGTCGGCCGGGGCGCGGGCGGGTGCGACGATCTGCGTCGGAATGGACGAAGGCATCGTCGAGGACGAGTCACGGCCTTGCTGATGAGGCTGAGGCTGGGACTGGTGGGGCTGATGCTGCAACTGTTGATGCTGGTGATGCTGCTGCTGCTGCGGTGATTGTTGGTAGTGGTGCTGCTGGGCTTGCTGCTGCTGGGGAGACTGTTGCTGCTGCTGTTGCTGCTGCTGATAGCCTTCCTGGCGAGCCTGCGCAGCCGACGCACTTCCGACACCGCTGAACTTGAGCAAATTCAGCAAATTGTTGCTGCGATCGCCGTTGGAGGGCATACTGCCACCAGGGGGTGTCGGTGCGGGAGGCATGGGAGACACCATGATGGCGCCCGTTGAAGGAAGTTTGGGGGAGGAGGAAAGAAGAGATGCAGAGAGTGGCAAGGGACGTGGTCCGACGAGGGAAATGAAGGACAATTGACGAGCAGACCCTTCCGTCGTTACACGACAGTGTGATGATTTTCTTGCGAATTGAGGGTTTTTGGGGGAGGAGGAGGGGGAGGGAAGGGAAAAAAAAGGTAAGGTAAGGTGAGGTTAGGTGAAGGTATGGGATATCGAAAATAAATTTTGGGACGGAGAATGGAAGGATGGGAGAGGCTGGCGGCGCTGGAATTCCTGAGAGCCCAACCTAAAGGTGGCACAACCCTGTAGCGCGAGCAACAGAGCAAGGAGCAGGGGCAGGGGGGTGACGTGGTTGAATTTTGAGAGGAAGGTACGACCTCTCGACTGCACCTGTCCGAAGTAGCACTTTCCGTGCTTTCCCCAGGTGTCTGGACGGAAGCAACAAAGGGCCGGGGCGTCTTTGCAGCTGCCCTGTACGGATAGGTATGGACCTTAAGGTACTATACTGGAGGTAAGGTGGTAAGTAGAAGCGCGTGCCCTGAAAGGTCAGGTAGGTATGTACAGTGGAGTGGTACCTAAAGTGCTAAGACAAGCCTGGACTGGAGGTGTCTGAGGCGGTGCGGGAAGCCAAGGTGCGATTTGCCAGCGACCACTCGATTTAGTGCAGCTTTGGGCCCGGGCGTGTCTTGGGGTCCTTCATTCGGCGGTGCCTTACTACGTAGTGCATGTAGTGCTAGCGCTGGTGCTGTTTGAGGCGATTTGGAGGTGAGAGGTTCCTGTTCCTGGGCAGGGAATGGAAGCTTAGGTAACGGAAGTATATTTCTTCGCCGGCTTGGGATGGAGAACTGAAGAAGAGCTTGGGTGCTGCTGTTGCTGTCGCTGCTGCTGCTGGCGGCCATGGGTGCTTGCTTGGGTGCAACGGGTGCTTGGGCAGACCGGCAGGATGCAGCTGGTCTGTGCGCTACGTGGCGGACGACGTGGGGACGTGCCACTGGTGGTCTTTCCTCCCCGCCCACACTGCTCCCACACGTACCGATTTTGGTTCATTACCTAATCATCCAGCATCTACTCCGTACCTTCCCCAGCAATCAAGCTGCTTGCAGAATCGGGTTCGTGCATACCTTACGGAGTACGGAGTACCTCACACAGCATATTCAATTTCCTGACGTAAGCAAGATCCCCAAATGCCTGTTTTGAGACCCCAGAGTCTGAGACAGCCTGACAGAGAGAAAGAGAGGCTGTCGCCTGCAACAGATCTGCACGCAACCAGTAAACGTCTTCGACGCCTCGCCTTACATTCCATGACATTGTCAGACTGTATCAACTTGACGATTTCTCGCTGCTCCCAGATCTCACAACGAACCACAAGATCATACCTCGCATTGGGCCCCTTGCCGACTCGTGTGCAGTGTTCGCATACTTTGACCCAACCGAAAACCTCCAAGTCGTTTGCGATTACACAAACATCCCAGACACACAAGATCTCGCTGCGCTCGAACCCTGCGCCGTTCGCGAATCGGTTGAACCAGCATTTGTACTGTCGAAGCGTGGCAACGTCTTCTAATTCGATATCGTGTTGAAGGAAGCACTCAGCCTGGGGAAACCCCCTCCCCTACCGACGCCAGCAACCTTTCAGGGATCCCACGTCGCCCTCATCTACGTCACGGCCCTCTCGCACACCCGTCACCATGTTCTGTTTAAGGAGGTGAGCATCGCGAAGCAATACCCCGACCTATTGTGGTTATCTCTGCTGACAACTCCCTCGCAGCTGGCTCCCCCTCCTCTTCATCCCAACCAACGCCTCGCCGGCCTTCATCTTCCTCTTCTTCATCTGCACCTATTTCCTCAACAGGCCCTGCGTCTACTGCAGCTTTCTGCTGTTGATCCTCTTCCTCACCTCGTGCAACTGGTCCGACCGCTGCTTTTTCGACTTTAGCAGTAACTGGTTCCAACCCCGCCCGCCCTCTTCTCTTCCGCTCCCCGAGCTCGATCCGAACACCAGCTTCAACGCCTCCGTGGTGGAAGTCATCAACTCCACAGCCAGCGCCCTTGCCGGAGCCGCGGCAGAAGAACTCGCGCGGCAGAGACAGGAGTGGACGGGGTTGGGCATCGAGTGGTTGCGTAGTCTGCTGGGCCGGAGGGAATGGCGGGTTGACTGCCTAGACATCAACATCCGCTTGTAGGTCATGTCGCCGACAGACTGTGTGAGGGAATGAGTGTTCACGAGTAACGACTGTTTGCGAGGTTGGGAAAAGACGGCACGATAATAAGGCAGGAAGTTGGACACGCGGGATACCACGATGGTCTTTAGGTGCATTCCAGGGCGTTTTTATATTGTACATGGTGCGTGAGGTGCCATGTGGAGTAGAGCACCGAACATATTGGACACTAGTCTTTCGATGGGTTGTTTCTCCCCTATAGAACAGAACGTTTGTGCTCCGTAGGGTCATGCCTTTAAGCACCGGGTATATAGATGTATTCCATACGATACCGATCGAGCCTCACCCTCGCGTTGTCTGTTCAGCTGCACTTCTCTGCTGAGGGTTGCAATGTCATTGTCGTGAATGATGCAGTGCCACTCGTACCATGGATAAGCTCTCTCCTTCAATGAAACCCGGGTCGTAATTGTGCTCGTTGCTAAGGGGTAGGCATGACGATTGGAAACGGAGCGCATGTTGCAGTGATGTCAAATACGGGACAGGGGTTGTTGACGAGGCAATTGAGCACTCCCTCTGATGGCAAAAGTCAGTTGAACGAGCAGACATTATTCATTCGCTCAAGGAAGCAGAAGCTGATTCAAATTACCGATGTATATTAAGATGTTACGGAGATAACGTTTATACTTGTTTTGCAATGGAGTCTCCACGAGACCGAACCTGAAGTATCTACCCGATCCTGGACAATCCGGTGATCTTTATGCCAATGTGATAAAGATATTGTGAACAAATTGGCCCAGACTCTTTGGAATCTTCATGTCTTCAAAAGCGTACAACCATATGGCAATGACATCAAATACACGATTCTGCTGCTTGTCCTCGGTGATATTGGAACGAAGTCAGTAGATCCAGTCAAAACCACATGCGAAATAGATGTCAGACCGGGGTGTATCCGCGTTGCATTAGCCAGTATAGTGCCCCGTGAGACACGGACAGCGTAATTGAGAGGCCGTTCTACTCGAATAGGGTAGGTACGGCAAGCTGAGTGAGTTGGCTCCTGAAGCTAGGAACTCAGGTGAGTTCCGAGGATAGCACATGCTAAGGCATAGCCATCAGATACTTAAGCCAGGGCACGACACAATAGAGCAAGTTCCCGTAATCCATGTTTCGAGAAGTATCTTGGTCTCCTCCGCTGTATGGCTCATTCAAGATCCAATATCGTGAGTGTATTGTCATGTTTAGGTTATAGGTCGAGGAAAAAAGAGCAGAAACGCTTTCCCACATGAACGGGTGTATCAGTGAACAATATCATGCTAAAAGTTTGGGAAACAAACACACACTCTTGAATATTTCTTAACATTGAAATATCATAGAAAAGAAAGTTGGAATGGGTATCGTCGTGTTTTGTAAGGTCGAGGAAGGCCATCTCTGGTCTGCGAGGACGATCTGTAAGAGAATTTGACAATGGAAATTTGGAGGCAGTACCGGATTTGCTCTCCGTGCAGTCAATGATACTTATCAATATTGAAAAGATCCTTTCAAGGCCAAGATCAAGATCATGTCTGAAATTTAGCATCAACCTCTCCATCGTATTATGTCGATATTTTTCATGGAAACATACATTTCAGTATTTCCAAGTTCTTTAGGACCCAACGTGCGTTACAGATTCCGCGAAGATTCCCGCGGCATACAATCCAATAGCTTATTTGTTTTTCCTCTTCGATAACTGTTACCTCAAAAGACGGAAAACTAGACTCGTTCAGGGACCTCTGTTTCTGCGCCGTAAGGTAAGGTTGAGTGCGAATCAACACGTTGTGCGAAAATTTGAAAGGCTCTGTAGAACTCTCCAAGTTCTTGTAGTCGCAGGCAAGAGATATCAAGGCCGGCATATCTAAAGACAATGAACATCTAATACCACGGTCGGCCTTTTTCTCATCCAGGTAGTTGACGGCAGCAAGAACAATCCATGTTTTTTATGCTTTTGCGGTATTTCAGCAGGCCTTCTCATTCAACACCAGCAGGGGATCCTACTACTAGACTGGGGAATTCTTACTTGAGCTACGCGGCTTACGTCTACGGATGAGCGGCAACTGCCGTTCACCTACCTTTGTCACGGATGGAAGTGCCGAGCAGACAACATGGGGAACCACGTGCGAATACTTGGCCGTTTGCAACCAAGCCTCGCGAAAATTTGACGTAATCATCACTTGAGGATGAACCTCTCTCTACAGCATACGATGGCCTACGAAGGTCTGAAGAACGCCTTCCAGCTGTTATAACTGAAAGTAGAGGTGCTAACGGCATCAATTATGGCGCCTTCAGTGAGCCTCGATCGAGGCTTCACCAAACAAGCTCCACGCTGACGTGAACGGCTGACTATGTGGCAGTGCCTGCCCAGTAACCGAAGACTACTTCAATGAATCCAGCTTGTCTAGGCATTCACCGCTGTAGAGCCAAGCCGGCAGTCGATTACGGGCGGCGTGGTGTCAGCGTCATGTGCCGTATCCGTACGGGTTTTGGGGGCCAGGAATAGACTTTGGACAAGCATAATCGCCAGTCCCGAGGTTTGGTATCCCGAACCAGAAGCACTGACGAGTTCTCGAATAAAGTTTACCGCATTTCCGGGTCAGGGAACGAGGGCCGATCGACCGGCTGTCTTGGGAACGGGCAAAACGGGGTCCATCATGGATCAGGAGGCCGGAGTAGCTTGCGCGGTCGCCGTAAGAGGCGCGGAAGGCCGGTAGAGCGGGGCGGAACTGGATGCTTTCGTCGCGGGGGCGGTGCCGCCGACGAGTCCCGGGACTCAGCCCTGCCCACATTACGGCGCACACGTCAACGGCAACACCGGGTAATTAATATCGATCATGGTGATGTGCAAGACTGCATCGGGTTGTGGCGTGAGCCCTATGGTTGGGTGGATGCTTGGCGTCAGCTTTTCGCCATTGCTGCCCAGGTTGTGTGTCGTGTGAGCGACCACCCGTTTGAAGAGAATGAATTTTTAGTCTTTTTTGTCAGTTGATGATAATCCAGGCTGCCCCTTGGACGATGGACCCCGGCCAAAAACCTTTCACTGACCCTCGCCCTCTTGCTATGATGCTTATCTGCATTAAAGGCGAACCTTGCTTGCATGAGCAGTGGGGCGGATGCGATGAGTGCAAAGATAGAGGCGCAGACGTATTCGCACGCACACGCAGAGTCTCTCCACTTTGAACAATGTCCAGGCCTCCAGGATCTATGTATTCGTAGCTCGACGCGCCTGGGGCCTGAGACCAAGTCCAAAGTCCTGGTGAGTGGAATAAACGGTTGATGAAGAGCATTCTCCAGTCGCGGCGGGAATAGTAACAATATGGGCGAGAACGTCTCGAAGGATTCTGTCAGTTTGATTCAGGCATTCCTTCTCTTCGCCCGACGGTTGGAAGACTGAGACAATTTGAGGGCGTGTGTTCAGTCGGGAGCACCGGCAGACGGCCAAGACAACGCCAATTCTCCCACCACCAACCATAACGCTTTGCGAGATCCCCAGCCTTTTCTTGTCTGGATTCTGGAGAGTGACAGGGTCATATTGCTGACGCCGAGGAGAGAGGGACTGTACCAAAGCATCACTGCATCGCTATCTGCAATCTGATTTCGTATAAGGATGAGCATGGCAATCCGTGCCAAGACTGTAGTGTGTTTGGTCGTGGTTTGTTGTTGGTCTTGTTTGGCCGATTCGGCGCCGAGGCATGCAGCCACAATTGAGTGCAGAAACGAGTGCGGACATCGGATTGCTTTCTCATTTCACCATGATTGCCGCCTCCCTTCCTGCTACCTGGTCTAAGTTCTGAGCGATGCTTCCCAGGCTGAAAGCCACAGCTGTCTCCCGACTGCAAGTTGTTGTCGCCCTCGGCACAGGATGCCGGTTGTCGACGCCAACCACGCGGCCAGTGACGAGTTGCCATAGTTGACAGGAGAAACCTGAAACCGGGGGGCCACGAAAGCTTCTGTTGCTAGCCGCCAAACTTGTGTTGACTAGCGACAACTCTTTGAACGTGCCGTGAGCCGTCAGAAGAGAAAGGGTCGGTCACCGTTGGTAACACAGCTCTGGGTCCAACCAGCAACGACATCGGACCAGTGAGGGCGGGGAGGGAAACGGACGATGGGCGGAGCGGAAGTGATTGAGCCCCAAACAGCGGAAGCATGCGCCACGGCGTACAGTACCATGCCAGCTGTACGGAGTATGGAGGATGGTATCTGTAGATTCGTAAGGTAGTCCTGGTGCTGAATTATGCATCTAAAAAGAATAATCAATGGGCAGAAAAAGAAAAAGGAACAGCGGCACCTGGTTCGACTGGGAACAAAAGTTGCAGACAGCCGTTGTCGCCAAAAGGGAGAAGTGGCAGGGGTATCTTGCAGGGCCACGCGTCGCTATGGGGCCACCGGCGCCAAGTGCCAATTGGAGCACACTGAGGTCTGAGGATAGTTGACCAGCCGAGACTGAGAGGCGTGAGGACTGAAAGAAGACGTGCGAGTTGAGGGCGTGAATCTGTCTGTCAGAGCGGAACGGTGAAAATGGAAAGGTGAGGTTGCTGGTGCCGGGACGTTTCTCTTCTGGAAGGGGAAAGGGGTCTCTCTTTGGGCCCTGAATACTTCAATTTTCAGCCATGCCACTGGCCTCTGTGCACAATCTGGTTGGATATCGTTTGATCGACCTGGTGGGTTCGGACGGACGACTCGAGTCGTTCATCGTGTCTTCCGGTGCCATTCGTGTCAGTTTGGGACGTTCATACTCCATAACAGACGTTGCGCTGAGGCAGAGCCGCTGATCGCCATACGCGGAGCGGATTGATCCTGGATATGCGCCTGGCAGCCGGGGCGAGGGGTGTCGAATTAAAATACATGCTGACTGCAAGTCGTTGAGCACTGAATGAGGCTATCGGTTTGTTGGATCTTCGGCTGCAGTCCTGAGCCTTGAATTCTGATCGAAAACCGCAGTGGTTGTTCCCATAGTATCCCGTACGTACGCGATACGGAGTACGGTCTGGTCGAATCCTGTATGCCAAGTAGCGGAACGGGATTCATTGTGTTGCCGGCGCGCATATGGCCAAAAGGCCCAGTGACGGCCAAGGTGAAGCCCCGACGGAGCGGCCTCACGTCATTGGACGGGGAGGGGGAAGCTGAATGGCGCCAAGGGGGCGGGCGCGTTGAGACACGAGAAGTTGACAGTGAGACTCTCAAGGAACCAAAGCCGCGCCAATCTGCCCATGTAAGCCATGGTGCGCGGGTAGGAAATGGGGTCGTGCCGTGTGTGCCTGGGTATGTACCTACGGGTCCATAGGTAGCACCTTAGATACGGAGTACGGCGCTCAGTTTTGTCCCAAGTTGTTTGATCCGATGCCAATTAAGGTAAAGTAAGGTAGGCCATGTGTGTCCGTGGCCACTGACCGTCGGGCGCAGCAGTGGATGGGATGACCTTGGCTGCTTTTAATTGTTTGAAGCCTCGAAGGCAAATATGCAGATTTCGGGGGAATCGACATCGGATGAAGGATGACTGCCTGAGAATGTCTGATGGGAATCCGTGGGTGTTGGTAATCGTCAATGGGCACGCGACACTTCCATGAGTGACTTGGCCCGGGGCTTGTCTCATTCGCTGTGTACGCAGTACCTAGTATGTACTAAATCGCCCCGTCATCGATATCTAGGTAGGTCGGTCCCGCGACCGAGAAATTGGTGATTTGGGGTATCATGGAAGGAACCGCCCAGAATCTGGATGTGTGCCCACGGGCAGGAGCTACATTGAAAATTGGGAAGTAGTAGACAGGGGCACATTCTATCTGAATGGGTCTATGGCCCGGGAAGGGGGGGGGGGGTTTGGGGAGGTTCCATTGTGACGTTGGCAGCTCCGATAAGGTAGGATCACAGTTCCCATAGTCAGGTGCTCTCTTGCCGTTTCGGCCAAACGGCGATGGCCCGGGTCCCCTCCACCTCGGCATTCGCTTACACTGTAAACGAATTCGCCTAGGTACATTTCCTTTTCTTACATTTTCGTTCGTGGTCCTCTTAACTCCTCGTGAGATGACTTGAGATGACGGCAATTGACTTTGCGGCTGACTGACTGCCACTTCGGACTATGTTGCTGATATCAGATCGTCAAGACAACCTATGCCAGAGTGGTTGTTAGCTACTACGAGTTAACCGGCCCGTCGGCACACTCGGCACTAAGCCTAGCACCGAGCAAACGGCGGTGCATACAATGTGACAGCCAAGGGCGATACCTATCGAATGACTGAGTACCTTACTCTCCCCTAAGAAGACTCAAAAGAGAGCAAGGCAGATATCGGCTAGTCGACTATGTCCCCTTAGCTCCGCGCAAGTGGCACCGGCGCTGACCTTGACGCTGGAGCCACCCCCAAATTGTGCCAAGCCCGTTAGCGGCTTATGCGGCGACTGGCAAGTCTGGGAAGTCTGGGACCACATGCCTGCACCTGGAAGTTGCAAGTTGCAAAGACGGCGAGGACCGTCACCAAGGAAGGAGAAGAAGCACGAGAGCAGAAAGTGAGCAACAGCAGGAGCACACGACACCTGATGGAAGGGTGTAAGGTGGTACCCCGTACCTACCTTACCTACCTATGCCATAAGGTACCTCACTCCGTAATGTACCTTACCCAAAGGCCCAATGGCAGGACCGCCGTCTCCACCCCTGCCGTTCCGAGCTTTGGAGAGAGTCAGAGGGGCAAGTGCCAAGTGCAAGTGCAAGTGCAACTGCGCAACCGCAACGCAACTGCCAACTGCAGATTCTGATATTCCGCCCACGCTCACGCTCCAACGTCGTCTCCTTTCTCTCACCCCTGCTACCTTGACCCCCGTCTTTCCCGGACCACACCCACCGGGTCCCATTTTGCTCAAGCTTCTTTTTTGAGATTGTTCCCTACGGCGGAATGCTCCTCTCCTCCTCGAACCCTCGCCAGTCTGTGTTGATTTTTGTGTTTTTAATTAACCTTTACTGGATCCCAATGGGCCCTTGTCTATCCGTACGGTCTGGCTACGAATACACTCGCGGCATGAGCAGGCGCAGCAGTGTCTAGTACCACCGTAGGACGCGGCTTGTCACCCGCTCCCGGTCACCGGCGACAGCCCGGGCCCTGGCCGCCCTGCCTCCATCAACTCCTTTCGACGCGGGATTACGTATGCCGCTCAAACATGGCGCATACGCGCAAACCCGCCAGTCTCAGTCTCTTTCCGACTCTCTCGCAAAGGAATGTGGGTGTCTGCTTTTTTTTTTTTCCTACCACCGTCGTACGTACGCTCTCTACGTAGTACCTAGTAGCTATCCATAGCCCATACCCCGTACGGGTACCTTACTACTACTACTACTACTACTACTACTACTACTACTACTACTACTACTACTACCGTTATTTGCGACCCAGGCGGCTTAGACAGTGGAACGGACAGGCTGGAAGTGAGACATAGGAAGTGGTGGAGGAGGAGTCCCCTGTGATATCACCTTTCGTTGTTGTTCTTGTTTCCTTGGCACTGTGGAATATTCAACAAAAAGGAACAGTCAAATGCGAGAAAGGAGGCCCCTCGGAAACACTGGAGCCTGTAGCAGCATTATCATCTTGGCAAAGAAACCGAAAGCTGCAAGAAAGAAAACCCTCCAAAAAATCCAGTTCCGTAGGTGCTCCATGGTCTGCGTGGGGATTCTTTGCCATGGCGGGACTCGGGATGCTGCACTAATACCATGACCGGGATCACCACACACCCTCCACAAGCCCACTCCCACACCCTCACACCTCCATCCCTCACCCGTCTCCCGTCACCACACGCCTCTCTCTCTCTCTCTCTCTCTTGCCTCTGGCCCAGTCTCTCATTCACTCACACTCCCATGTATGAATACACGAATCCCACTCCCTCCACCTCCCACACATCCATTCGATGTACTTACATATCACCTCCTCCTGCCCTGCTGCGCATCCCTAATGTCCGCTCCGGTCTTCTTCTCTTACCTCTTATTCCTTGGCATCTGCGTGTTTTGACATCCTTCGGTAACATAGACATAGACCTGACTTCGACATCACGGTCTGAACACCTGCATCAACACATTTCACCATCTCTTCCTCTGCTTCAGAGTTGATCGGCTCCCCTCGCCCGCGGTTCCGCCCTCTGGAACTCGTCTTATATACCGCCATCGCCTGACCAGCTTCAACAATACCCAAAATTTCGCCCACTCTCTGTTTTTGACCGACTCCAGAATTCGAAAGGATTATTCTACGCTTTCTCTCGTTTATCCCAGTCGCTTGCTATTACTCACCGAACTTGACTTGAGGCAGTCAACAAACGAATTACCTTCATCGGCCCCTCTGGCTCCTGTCATATCCACCTTCACCTCCTTCCTGCCTCGCATCGGTCACCTCCCGAAGACAACTTCTTGGCATTACGAGGCCTCCAGAAAACTCGACAAACAGCAGCATTCCGCCATTTTTTGGAACTTGGGGATTCTTGTTTGCCGTCATTGTTACCGAGTAATCACCCATCATCCTGGATCTCGATATCAAGAATCCCACTCAAGCAACACAACAACGCAATTAGCCAAGATGCGCTTCAACCTTACTTTCCCACTCGCCGTGCTGGGCCTCACATCAACTGTTCTTGCGGCACCTCAAGCAGCCAGAGATGTCAGCCAATCCTCACCACCGACCATCGAAAAGCGCGAGGACACCAAGTACTTCCACGAGCCCTGCTGTGGCGAAGAGCTTGGCCACTACGATATCCGTTATTTCAAGCAAGCTGTGGGCTATGACGAGCACCGTGTTGTTCTCCGCAACCTCGTCCGCTCCTACCTGACCATTACCAAGAAGCTCAAGGTTGAGACATGGCTCGCCCATGGCACGCTTCTGGGTTGGTGGTGGAACGGCAAGATCATGCCCTGGGATTACGACCTCGATGTTCAGGTCTCGACGGCGACTCTGTACTGGATGGGCCAGAACCTGAACCGCACCGAGCACGACTTCGACTGGACCGACACGGATGGCAACGCCAGAAAGGAACGCTACCTGCTCGACGTCAACCCCCACGGCACTGACAAGGACCGCGGCGACGGCCAGAACATCATTGACGCCCGCTGGATCAACATGGCCAACGGTGCCTTTATCGATATTACTGGCCTCGCCGAGCGCGACCCCTCCGGAATGCCTGGTGTCTGGAGTTGTAAGAACTACCACCGCTACCGCACCACCGACCTTTTCCCCATGCGCGAGACCGAGTTCGAGGGTGTCCCCGCCACCATTCCCTACAGCTTTGAGCGCATTCTTTCCGAAGAGTACGGTACCAAAAGCTTGGTGACCACCGAATGGCAAGGGTAAGTTTAGAGATCTGCGTTGGGATCCATGCTTTTTGTTACCCCCAAATAAGCTTTGATCCTGGTGGCGGAATTCCGACTCTTATTTTCACGACTAACACGATATGCAGACACAAGTGGGAACCGGAGCAAAAGGAGTGGCTCAAGACACAGCAATAGCTGAAGGCTGTTTGCTTTCACTGATTGCAGAATCTGCATGACTGGAACGTGGATCAGTTCAAGCGATGGCTTTTTCAAGCCGCAACACGGCTTTTTCTTCTTTTTGTTCCGATTTGAAGCAGAAAAACATGGGCATTTGGGCGATAGCAATTGGCGTCGCCGTACGCCTACATGCATTGGCGGCGTTTCCGGACATGGCATAGGCATGACATCAAGGCGTTCTAGGAAAGGGATATCATACCGGGAGGACACTCGGACGAGGTCTCTCTCTTCTTTTCTTTTCTTTTCACAGCATTCATGGGGGAGGCGGCATTTTGTACGAGTAACAGCATGGCTCACCTGTTGGGTAGAAAGATATCACTACCTTATATGACCCGTCGCATTGAGGGTTTAGATGGTCATGCAAAATAGTATGATGCGAAACTACAATGCGAGCACCTTTTTGGGCACCCACCAATCGTTATGAGAGCGGATATTCATCGTGATTGAGTTGACTAACTACTCCGTGACCAGCGAGGTCAGTTGATGTCCCATGTCCAAGCCACCGCAACGCCTGCGCAATGCTAAATCCAGAAAGCAAAGTAACAGTAACACCATACGAACGCTTCAATGTTGCTCCGAGTACCATGCAGAACCTCTACGACGACGGGCCAGAGTCAGGCTTTCCTCCGTCCCTCCTCTCCATGTTCATTTTCTTAGCTCTTTCCTCTGCAGCCTTGGCCAGGATCTCTCGTCGGCTCAAGCCAGCGTTGCCACCACCGCTTCCTCCCACGACGAAATCACCGCCTTCCCAACCACCGTGGTCCTCGACGTCCTCTTCCTCGTCTTGTCCCGGCGCACAGTACGAAGACCCCTCTCCGACCGTGTGTCCGCCATGTTTCCAGTCCGCCGCGTCGACTTCGCGCTCGATCTGATGGCACAAGTCCCAAAAGTTGCGGTCATGGTCGCTGTGTACGTTATGCGCCAGCTCATGGCACAACGTCTTACGAATGGTCTTGTAATCTCTGTAGCCGTCGTGCGCATCCGTCCTCAGCCGCAATTCGATCGCTTCTCCATTATTGCGGTTCAGGCCGAGGAGTCGAGTCGTCCCCTCGTGGTTGGACTGCGTGTTGGACAGGGGCTCCATCTCCGTCAAGAGGCCGACGCTGAACTTGTGCTTGCGCATGGAGGCGCGGATGCCCGGATCCTCTTTCAGCTTCTCGAGAAGCGCCAGAGATCTCTCTGGACGCGGGAGGCCTGCTAGCGGCCGGACGGAGAGGAAAGTATAGGTGCTGTCCGCCTGTGCGCGGCCCTGGTCTCGCCTCCTCGAGGGCCGATTCTGTCTGCGGGCGGCGCTGCGGGCAGCGTTTCGTTTCGCGGCGAACTCGGACGCGGCTTGGAGGGAGGCGACCTCCTTGGCCTCGACGCCCATGAGCATGATCTTTTTGTTTTGTAGGTCGACGAGGGACATGTCGGGGTCTTTGAAGGGGGGTTTGAGGAGGCCGAGCTTAGGAACGATGAACTTTTGATTTGAGGCGGGGATCAAGAGGGTGTCTTCGACATCTTCGGAGAGGTGGGTAATTGTTCCATCCGGAGGGAATTTAAAGGTGTGTGGTGTGTTGCGGTGGGTGAGCGTTATGGTGATGGCTTCATCGGCGGAGTCGTCGTAGTCGGACTCGCAAGAGTGTGCTTCGGCCATGGTTGGTGGGGGTTTGAATTGGCGATCGTAGTCGGGTGTAGTGTATCAATAAAACTTGGTATTTTGCTAGATATTTGCAGGGTTGCAAGGAGTGCGCCAAGTTGTGCGTCTATATACAGAGGTGGGTGGCACTCATGGAAATGTTGGGAATCACAACGAGTGCGGGCTGAGGCGCAGATGGCCACCCCGTGATGGGACTCGCGGAGGTTTGTCATTCAGGCAGCTTTGTAATACGTCACATCTTGGCGCACCTGGGAACTCCCCGACCTCCGTCGCGTTCGGGGCAGCGGCCTGGACTTGAAAGTGGAGTCCGCGATTCCCGTAGCGCAGATTCGGGGATTCCGCTCCGATTACCTTACCTAAGCCAATGAGAACCCGTTCCTATATGGATGATTACCTCAGCTTCTCACTCCGAGTCAAGGTGCTGCACCTTAGGTTCCATCATTCCATGCTGAAGGACCCCACAGCAGGTAGGTGCCTTAGCCTCCAGGAATGAAAGAGCGCAAAGTGTCTCATCTTCATTGCGTGCCTTACCTAAGCCCTGCCGCAAGTGTCTCGTATTAGGTAAGGCGGACAACAGCTCCCGTCGCCGCTGGCCAGTCACCGTAAGGTAAGGTACGAAGCACTGGGTAAGGTACCTGAGTGTTTAGTTGTGTGGCTCGAGTGTTCGGTTCCAGCTTCCAATGAGCTTGCAATCGCGTTCGTGTCCTTTCAACCCTCCTGGAAACCCAAAAAAGCTGCCAGTTGTGCTAAACCCAGTCTCGAAGCTCCCTCCCCAGCAACCCAAGAATTCCAACGTCACGACGCCAAAACATCGCGGACCCAAACAAAACGACACGTCACGAAGACGCTCGACGACGACGACGACGAAAACCACCAGCGTGCAAGGCGACCTGCACCCGCCTGATTACAACCATCCGATAAGCCGTGCGCGCGCTGTCACTGGCAGCTCCAAGCTCCCTCCGAGTTGAAGCTCCCTCCCGCCCCAAATCGTCACTTGCGATCCATCGCCTCGCCGCAATCAACCTGTCACGATGCTCAATCTCTTCCGCATTGCCGGTACGTGTCGCCAAAATCCTCGATACTACAACTGTTTGCTCCGGGGACTAACATGATGGGTTTGCAGGGGACTTGTCCCATCTTGCCAGTATCGGCATTCTCCTCCACAAGATGGTGCAGCTGAACGTGAGCTTTTCGATTCCCGCCAAGTCGTCACACCCAGGGCCCTGATCTAATTCTTTCTCAGAGCTGTTCTGGTATTTCGTTCAAGTCGCAAGCCCTTTACTTCCTGGTCTACATCACCAGGTACCTTGGTAAGCCTCCATTGCCTTCCCTTCTCTCCGCTTGACCTAAACTAACCAGCGCTTGTTTGTCCCCCTCAGACTTGTTTACGACCTCTAGTCTATGGAACCTCGTTTTCAAGATCCTCTTTATCTCTTCCCAAGGGTACATCGTTTACCTGATGACGACCGCCTACAAGCCAACCAACGACCCCAACCAGGATACCTTCCGCGTCCAGTACCTGCTCGGCGGAGCTGCCGCCCTGGCCATCATCTTCCCCTACTCGTACACCTTCTGGGAGATCTCCTGGACCTTCTCTATCTGGCTCGAGGCCGTTGCCATCTTGCCTCAGCTCTTCATGCTTCAGCGCACTGGCGAGGCCGAGACCATCACCACCCACTACCTCTTCGCCCTCGGCATCTACCGTGCCCTGTATATCCCCAACTGGATCTACCGTTACTTCACTGAAGTGAACCACAAGGTCGACTGGATCGCCATTACCGCCGGTATCATCCAGACTATCCTTTACAGTGACTTCTTCTGGATCTACTACACCAAGGTGATGAAGGGCAAGAAGTTCAAGCTGCCCGTTTAAAGTCATCCTCTCCTACCCACGAGGTTTCGCACGGCTTCCGACCTGGAAACATCCGCCAGGTTGCGGACGCTGCGGAACACAGAGTCATGGGTTGTAACAACAAAAGCTATGAACAAGCGCTGGAGCCAAATGGCGGACCATGACCTTGTTCTTATTTTCGTCCAGTCTCTCAACAAGTATTGGGATGTTCTCAGGCACACAACGCAAAACCAGAAAAAAAAAGGGGTTGGCCTCAGGTTCAAGGATAGGGAATATCCTCCGCGACGGATGGATGCATGGCTGGCGTTGGGAGATATGGTTAGTTTTTTGCATGGGCGGCCAGACAGGCAGGAATCCAATCCACACACAGATGGATGTGTTGGTTGAGCTGCTCACAATGTGCCCACAGATCGGCATGATCGAGAACGAACAGAAAGAAGACCGGGACACCCACTGGTATATAGATGGTCAATGTGAAGAACGTTTCCAAATTTCTACAACCCTCACGCTCGCGCTTGCGCAACATGTTTCTCCCCACCCATCCACACTCACCTTACTCAACGCTCTTCACAATCGCAAACACGCAACTCGCGCACGCACTTCTCAGCGGCTATGGCACGCGTTTGGTGACTCGTTCTTTTCGGTTAGTTCGCCGGCTTCCGAAATCTTGTTGCGGTTCTTGGGACGTCGAGTAAAGGTCTGTCCCTGTTGGCTTATAAGTTTTCGTTGCCTTTGCCTAACTTGGAGGGGGAACCAGATCCTGAACAAGGGCAATCTGGTGTGGTGGCAGTCGGCGGACGATTCAAGGTAATGGATGTCGCCATCGGTTCCTTTTGGTTCCCCCGGCCACCCCGACCTTTCGACCTCGACTTGCTCCCGGGTCCGAGTCAAGTGACCCTGGACAGGGATATGCGACACCAAGGAGCCTGAGGATCGACGCTGTTGGAAGACGATCCCATAATTGTAATTCTTCTCCGCCTGGGAGCCTCAACGGACCAGGGATTCAGTCCAACTTTGGCTCTTGAGACAACACCAAGCTCGGAACGCAGCCGAAGGTTGATGCCGCTGGCGCAACAAACACCTTCCAACTGCAGGCATAAACTTTTCTGTCGTTTCTGTCAGCGTGCTGTTTCCGAATTCACTTGTGAAACCATGCATGCATTACAGCCAACTGGGCTCTGGGCGTCTGACCGAATAAGAAGATGGGACGGTGGCGCGCTAATCTGATTCACCCCAGTAGGCGGCTGCTACTATCGTGACGAAAGAAGCCGCCGTGTGGCCCCGTCCCTCAACCCTCAACCCTCAACCCTCAACCCTCAACCCTCCTCCCCAGGTTCCTACTCCAATGAAGCCGACTGGATTATCTGGGATGTGATATCGGCGAGGAGACGGGGCCAACGAGTCTCGACCCGCGCCGGCGTTGCCCAGGTAGGCTGAAAGCCGTGGGGCTCTTATTCTTCGATGGTTAGGATGAAGCGGGCTCATGGGCCATAACATGGGCGAGGGCCGCTGACCGGGCCGCCTGAAGCCTGTTCTTCTCTGGTTTGGTCTTTTTCTTGTGTTATTCCTCTCCAGTTCGTTTTGAGTACTCTTGCTGATTATTAGTCTTCTTGTTAATGGTGATTTGAGATTTGCTTCTTTCGTTCGGACTACCTACTACGGATAATATGATTACGGTGAAGAGGAGGAACACATAATTCGACGACAATGAAATCATGGTGAAGGCTTGCCTCCCACGAATAGTACTGCTATGTGTTCTGGCCTCATTTGTGTTGGCGGCAGTCGCGGCGGATGAAGGAAGTGGGCGAAGAGCAAAATGGGTGAACAACGGAGGAGACCACAGGTCACCGGCGGAACCTCAAAGGAGGAGGAGGAGGGAGGCAGGCCATGATATGGTCGAGGACTTGTTGGGCAAGAGGGTGTTGCCGCCGACGGCATCAACAGATGACAACAAGCCGGCCCGCCTTGAAGACCGTGTCGTATTATCGGTGCCGACACCAGCGGCTCTCTTCGGGCGACAAGCAATCGGCAACCCCATTGACGCCATCAACTCGGCGTCTCGATCAGCACAGCAGGCCATTGCCTCGGCATCCCAGTCTGCTCGAGAAGCTATCCAACAAGCAAATGACCAAGTGAGACAGGCCGGAGATCGACAGCGGCAGGCGGAGGAGCAGGCGAGGCAGGCCAACGATGCGGCCACCCGGGCCTCGATATCGGCCAACAATGCCGTCGTCCAGGCACAGGCAAGCGCTAAGGAGGGAATACTCAACGCCCAGAACGCGGCCAAGGAGAGTGCGAGCAAGCAGGTTGCGGACAACTTTGCCATGGTTACGGCGAGTGCGCAGACGCAGCTGGCTTCTCAGGTTGCGAGCATACAAGCCAGTGCCAGCGCAAGTGCTGCGCAAGCCATTGCTGTTGCGACACAATCCGCTAGTGCGGCTATATCGAATGCTCAGCAGCAGGCACAGCAGCAAATTCAAGCTGCGAGGGTACGTGGTTCTTTCGTGGTCACGCCGTGGTCACTCCGTGGTTGTGTGTCATTCAAGACTTCTAACCTTTTAACACAGGACGATGCAAATTTACGTGTATCACAAGCACAAGGGGCCGCAGTTTCAGTTACCCAGGCGGCTCTCGCCGTCGTGGGAGCTATCATTGGCTCACCTCTTCTCACCATACTGGGCTTCTACATCTTTACTCGTTACCGGCGTAACAAGCGCAAGGACCAGACGGCGCGGGAGCTCCGTCGTGAAATCAGCTACCCGAAGCAGAATACTCTGATGACGACAAACGCGCTGGCTATAAACAATGGCTACCCGCAAGATGTCAAGCGTCCAATATCACCGACCCGTCCAGAAACAGCACGTACGACGGGGTCATCTGGAGGCATGGGCTACGCGGTCAGTGATTTCGGCGATGGGCAGCCCAACTTTTCTCGACAGACGACTTTTGTGAGCAGTACCGCGCCGCAGATGGGCATGGGTACGATACAGAGGGAACAGTCGGTGTCGAGAAGGCCGGTGCCGCCTTCGCCCAAGAAGCCGCCCTATTCTCTTTTCCCGCCAAGGTCTAGGGATGGCACGCCGGCGACGTCGTTGCCTGCCACCCCGGCCCCTGCGCGAGATCGAGAAAAGGAGGCTCCCCCTCCTCTCACGATTAATCCAGGCACAGGCCCATCGCCTGCATCAGTACAAGCACAGGCACAGGGTCCGGCAAACAATGAAAAGCTGGATAGGGTGGACGAGGAAAGCGATGAGTTTGGGGAGGGCACAAAGAACTGGTTGAGACGGACGCAGACCGTGAGTCCGTTTGGGGACCTGGCAGATACCCCGACAAGGGAGAAGGATCCGAATTGGCCATTTGCGAGGTCTAATTCGCCGCCTCCGCCAACAAGATGAGAGCGATAGGCCTAGAGGCACGCGGGGTTGAAAATGGTACAGGGAGGGAGAGCCACCGACGGTGGTTCTCAATCCATCGATTGACAGGTATCAGAAAAGAAACGGAAACTTTCTAATGCGCTCAGATTTCCCTGGGCAACTTTCATTATTCCATTGTTCTATTATCTATTCCTCAGGGTCATGATACCCAAACGTTCATATTTTTACTTGAAGTATAATACAAAAATGTATTATGATGGTATGACATTCATGCAAGACGAGAGACGGAGGTCGTCAGTAATCGCCCGCTTCTTCCGCCATACGATGAGTGAGACAGGGAGAAAGAGGGTGGGTGGTCTGGTGTCTGTGTGTCTTGCTGGTGTGTTGGATCGAAGCTTGGCAACAGAGAGTTTGGTCTCAAGTTCGAGGCCGCCTCCACAAAAGACCATCATTGCCGACAGCTTTTCTGCCTCGACTACTTTTACCGCAGGTGTTGACGAGGGTGTGTTGCCGAGTAGTCGGGCTCGTATCTCCGGTTGCTGAGTTGACTTTATTCGATGCCCAGAGCCGGCAGCACGTGGGAGAGGAGGATAGTGGAGAGGATGAGGAGGTTGCGGCATCCACGCCCGCGGGCGAACTGGTTTCTATGCAACTCTGTTAGAGAAATGGTCCCCCTCTCTCCGCTGTGTTTGATCGACGATTGACAGGTGAAGATGACTCTGTATTTCTCCCTCTCTCTCACACATCCTCTCACCCGTGTCACATACACTCTCTTAGATTTCCACTAGTTTTGTGTGTGCGTTTGTTTGTGTGTTGACGCCATCCTTTGGGCTTCGCTCAAACACCTGATCGCTTACCTCGATGCCCAGAGGTGGAATCTGATGAACGACCGGAGGAACTGAGGCAAAGCTTATGATCAAAGTCTATCGCGATGCCTGGGATAGACGGTAGGGAAGCGTCGATCTGCACGGCCTCTAGTTCACGTTGTAGGCGATCAACGTCCCTTTCGTTGTGGGCATTGTTATCATCATCGCCGTCATCTTCACAGCGATCCTCGTCTTGTACTTGATGCTGGCCCTCGGCTGCCTTGCGTCGGAGGACGGCGATCTGCTGCTGTAGTTGCCGCGCGAGGTATCGATCCATCTCGCCGGGTGACGAGGATGTCACAGAGATGGCGCCCCGGCGACGAGGCCGTCTTGATGTGGATTCCGGGGGTAAAGAAAAGGAACGGGGCGCGTCATGACGGGTAAGGAATAGGCCATCTGGGACGGAGTGGCTCCATAGACCCGATGAGGAGGTTTTCCGTGATGACGGGCGAGGTGGTGTCCATAGCCACTGGAAGTAGGCAATATCCTCCGCGCGACTTCTTTTGAAAGGTGGTTCTTGGTATTCCTCTTCAACTTCTTCTGCCTGGCGCTTCCTTCGCTGGCTTGTTTGGGCCATGTCGGTGGTTCATGCAAGGACCGGGGTCCTCGCTTTCGAGGCTCTCTGTTGACTAGAGGTGATGGCTCTGAGACTCAGGTACCTCTAAGGTTGAACAGCCAGTCTTTCCGATTTGTGAGGTCAATGAAACTAAGCAACGATCTGATGTAACGATGCTAGAGCTTCGAATGAACAATGCCCCGTTGTGAAGTTGAAGAGGTAAGATGAAGTGAAATGAGGTGATGAGACCGTGACTGAAGCTGTGTCCCGGTGCCGGTTTGTGCGCTGGCGGGGTAAAATCGACGGTCCGCCGCCTGGCGCGAGCTTCACGTTCCGGATCGAGCTAAATGGTTTCTCTCAGGGAAACAAAGATGTCCATTCCACAAGTCTGTCTAGCCCTTCTCAGGGCCCATCGTAGCCGCTTTGCATGATTTCTCGGATCCTTGGGACGTAGTATGAAGTTTGGGTCCGGAAAAAAGATGAGACCTGTCATCTCGGTCTCTTCGGAAACGTCCTGGTATAGTTCCCTCTTTTTCCATATCATTACACATCCACACCGGTATGAGGAGGAACTGGTGTCGTCGGTGCTTCGTCCCATCTTTTCTGTTGCGGATGAAAGTTTCAGTCGGTTCGCCAAGATTTCGAAATGCAGATGAGACTGTAACTGCCGGCGGGCTTTTGTCCCGTCTTCACCCTAGCCGAAGCTTGTTATACTATATGCAGCGTGAACTTGAAGACGGGATGACCCGGCGAGGTGGATCACAATCCGGCGTGACGGTTTTGTAAGCTCGGGTCAAAAACTAGACAATAGTAGCCCTACGTACGTCCACTCGGTATAAAACATGCGGGATACAACATCGCCCCCCTGTCGCTGGGAACCCGAGAATATCGGTTCCAGGATGATGTGTGCTTCGGAGGCTCTTCTTTCAAATTAGAGAGTGACTCTTCCTTTATCTTGCTGACCAAGACTGCATCTGTCCCAAAAGGGCGTCCGTTGCTCATACGCAGGCACAAGATCATTTGAGCAATGCATCTGTTAAGGGACCGCACCCTATACCGTCTCATATAGGTATGATCACCGGATGGCAGACCCGATCTGTCGAAACGCTAGGCCTGAACTCTCGGCCATTGATGCAATGTTTGTGATGCTATTGCCCGCTCAGAACTCTTTACATATAATACTATGCTGGCTATAGATCATGCCGAGGTTCTCCGTCATCAATCTGTCAACCCCGTCAACCGATTCTGAACAAGTATCCTACCTAATAGCCGATGAGGTGACCTCTGCCATCTCGCCTCTTCTGTCGCCCTCAAACTTAGGCCGTCATCCGAATGCGCAAGCCCCAGCCAGAAACACTGAGCATGAGATCTTAGCAAACACCTCTTAGCCAACACCTACTCCTCCGAACCTCGCATCTCAGCTGACGAGCCTCATTCGGCAACATCAATCCTCCATGGCCCAGTTGGCTAAGGCGTCCGACTGTTAATCGGGAGATCCCTGGTTCGAGCCCAGGTGGAGGAGTTCCAACGCTGTTGCGGATGCTCGCTTTTGCTTTTGCGCTTCCCTGGGGCGTTGCGGCGGCCTTGGTCGGTGACGATGTGAGGTGGTGATGCGGGGAGTCAAGGGACGGTAGATATTTTGCGGGGAATCAAGGTTTCTCGAATGGTGATACACAATGTGAAATGCTATGCTGGGTGGGTATCGAGCAAACTAATCATAATCATACAACAAAGAACACAAGGAGGGCTGGCATGGAAGTTCCCACACACTCCTTCGAAGAGCCAACCGGTCGTATTAGCGACGACTTGCCGAACTCCATTGCCTATCCCATTGCTCCATCTGTCCAGCTACACGATTGGGCCTAGCCGACGACTGGCCCGTGACCCAGAATCTGTCCATCGGGTCGGATGAGCGTGAGTAGCTTGTGGTAGTATATGACGTTTGATTGGCAGGTGTATCGCGTCTCTGCCCGCCGGTGTTTGCAGACGTGGAATATTGAGAGTAGCTGGCAGGCAATAGGATCGGTCTGACAGGGTGCAAGGGGAGAAGTGAGAGATTGGACGTCGTACCTCGGAGCGGGACGCTGGTAGTAGCTAGATCCTGACATATTGCGTTGTGGAGGGGCGGGTATGATGAGGGTGGTGACAAAAGTGCAAGATGGGTGGATGTTGGTTATTAGGATCGTGAAGATGAAGTTGGTTCGGCCTGGCCTTGAAAACTACACGGCAACCCAACAGATCAGGCCTTATTATATATGAAAGGATGTAAGTGAGAGATGGCCCAGCTTGAACTTGGGAATAGGCAGCTGTATCGCCCGCTGCAAATACAAACCACGAGGAAGTGGACAAAACACATCATAGTGCATCCTTTTTCGAAACGATACCAGTTGGTATTGTGAAGGAACCATACCCAGGGACACCGGGTATCATGGTGGAATTAGGATTGAAACGGAATAGTTAGGAATTACAATCGGAAAAAATGGAGTGTCCATACACCAGAGCATGGCTGTGATGTTACGGAGAATATTGAAGATGAGCGACAGGGGAAGCGACCTAGCGCCGCAGTCACTTGACGGTAAAGACTGTCATGGGAACATTGGATTAGGAACGTAAATATTGAAGCATTGGCTGGCAGTGAGCGACAACCTCCTTTCCCGACCTAGAGAACTGTTAGACTGGCGGCAATAATGCTTGACAGTAATGTTGAAGGGTAGAAGTCGGAATAGAGAAAATGCATCTGGAAAAAAGCCGGAGGATTGAGGACAAGGGGAGGGTTGATCCCGGTTGGAACTGGCCAGAACCGTCGCGCATGGAGGGAGCTTGGGTAACTTTTTCGAAGCTTCCATTGCATCGCCAAGTAGTTTTGCCACTCGCGTGGATCTGGGATGACTTCCGGGAGATAGACGTGCAGGGATGAGACATCGGACAGGCGGCGGCTTCTTTCAGAGGTAGGTAAGATAGTAACAGGCACTTTGTGTGATAGGCATGCAGGCGGGCTGGCTTGAGAGGGCAGATGTTGGCGGGCGGGACTATCGCTAGTTTGCGTGGCTGTCGAGACCCAGCGCGGGATGGATGCGAGTAAGAGGGTCCGCGCTATGTTCTCGTGTCCGTGGAACATTCGGGGAAGAGTTAGGAGGCATGGGGGCACGCAGGCTAGTCTGGGCTGAAAGGCTTTACGTAGGTATCGCAAGAGCCTGGCGCCTGGTCAAGACCCAGACTTGAACAGAGGGGCGCGGTGAACGGGATCTAAGCTTCACTTGCTCTTAAGGAATAGCTTGGCGAGCGTGGATGGTGATTTGCAGGAGGGCCGCCAGACGATCGCCACCATCAAAACCCCAACTTTTTCGCCTCGCCGTTTGGGGGCGGGGCATATCGACGTTGTGGGAACTGGGATCCAGGCCATGACATACGTGCTGGAGATGAGAGTCAGTGACGTGAAGCATACGAGACAAGGAGGGAGAGAGGTGATGCGGAGGCATCCAGAGCTATCAATGGCGCAGACCTACAATATTCAACTTGACTCTGTGGCTCAGTTGCAATTCATGCCAAGATCAACATCACTCGAAACAGGTCACACCGCAAAGAAGAATCCTGGGCTCGTCGAGGCCGCCGATGACTTACTTGTCTATCTGCAGCGAGCGTTGGTGCTGAGTTACATTGCAACACATTACAATACCCAGGCGTTCAATCTGATGCACCACACCCACACCCACACCCACCTCATCGACAACGAGCAAAGGTATGGATTATGGATGTGGCTGGGTTTGCGGGCGGTGCTTCGCGGAAGGATGGAGTACAACCGAGAGGCGTAGCACACTGAGAAGCATTTGGGCCGAGAATTGGCTACATGCTACGGAGTAGCCAAGCGGAGAATGAAGCATTTCTGTGTTGTCACGGCTCATGGCAAATTGCCCTGTTTTTTTTTTCCCTTACAAAGAATGGAATTGCAATCACTCTCATCATTGTCTTTTCAATGCTTAACGAGCCATAGAATTGAGCGAGGTGCTCAACTTTCGCCAGACCCCAATTCGATTTCAGTCAGGTGTAGTAAGAGATACATAACCACTATTGCCGATTTATCAAGGCAGCGTAGAAGAAAATGTTTGCGACCGAATGCCAATTCAATTACGGACCGCTCATTTACAAAGCAATCTTGGTCGAAGCTCAAGTAAGGGATTTCCCTCTCTCACAACTCACTCCGGACGGAAAGATTAGACTTCTATCCGTCTCCGTATGAGCCCAGAGAAGTGCCTAGGTAATACCTAGCAGTCGCATCTCATTCTCGCACGTCATTTTCCCGAGCTGCTGTCCTGTGGTAGCGCGAGGGCTACACCAACCTGGCTCAGCCACACAACCAGTCCCTCCCTCTCAACTCTGCCTGACAGGGCATTTTCTGATTCCCCCACTCATTCACTCACTCACTCGCTCACACACACTCGGTCGCTTACAATGTTTGCTGCTGCGGTTCACAGTAGCAACTCGAATCCACTGCGGCCCGTCCGAGTCCCTCTTCCCTACCGATACGCTATCCGTCATTGTGCGACGCGGTCACTGTGTTTGGGATGAAGCCATCTTCATCTCATTGCTCTCGATTCTTCTTTTCCCCGTGGAACAAGAGAGAAGACAGTCGCGGATAGCGGCTTCTGGCACCATTGTAACCGCTGACGCCGAGAACGGATGACGGGGGATCGTTGTCAATGGGCGCTTACTGTGACTGGGATTTGCTCCTAGAGTGCTTCTACGGATAGCCGAGCAACTCAAAGCGCCAGTAATTCCGTTGCCTAAATCCAACACTTTATTGAGGCAGCTCTCTGTGAGCTGACCGAAGCTGTCTCACAAACACTCCTTTGCCCGTCAAGAACTGGCACAAAATCTCAACTTCCTCACTATCCTGAAAGTAAATGGATATTGAGAATCCTCCTCATCCGTCACAACAAACTTGGTCCCATACTGCTCAGTCTGATGAAGTCAGGAAAACCCCCCCGCCCCCCCGGGGTGCCCCCTTGGCTCACAGCTGAGCCTCTGTCCCCTGCAACCCAGCCGACTGGCGCACCGCCATCATTCTTCTACTTCATAGCCATTGGCTCCGCCAGACCACCTTCGAGACCTCCTCCTCCAGGCTGCCAGTTTGCTGTGCTACCAAACCCCGGCGTACTGAGGGCCCAGTCTTATCACGTTTCCACGCTTAGATCGTTGGCGTTAGCTCCTTGTTGACCCTTGCTCTGTGCCGGCTCCCGTCTATTCTCTGGGGCCGCCCATTCCCCTCCCTCCCTCCCTACCTCTCTCGCAGCAGCACCGCGGCGGCGCCACGGCGAAAGGCACCATCTTTCAGCTCATTGATAGCCTGGTTGTCCCCCTCACTTCATGGCCAAAACTACAGATCCATCCTCCCCGTTGTCCATCATGTCTCTCGCTTCAACCTGAGTCTTTTGCCTCAATTTCTCGTCAGACACTTGGCCTACAGCAAAACTCACCAGCAATAGGGTCAAGTTCCCTTCCCCGCCTCACTTACACGCTCTACGACGCTCTACTTGACAAGGCTGTGGCAGCCAGCCTCCAACCCGAGCTTCATGTCAGCTTCACCTTCAAGTTCGCACGCGACCCAGACTGGTCGCCCTTCGCTTTGGAATGACTCGGCCGAGCGCAGATTAGCTAGGCTCTATGTCTACACGACCTTGCCTCTCACCAAAATTGTCGAAGTCGTTCATAGAGTCACTCCGGGAAAACGAGACTGTCCAGGGTAAGCTGAGAGATTGGTTTGCGCCGGCGCAAATGCGGTTGCTGACGCCAGCCCTTGCTTACTAGAAAGGATTCAGCCAACAAAAAACTGAACTCAATTCTTGACAAAGAGCCGCGATGGCTTCACCCACGAACCCGGACAGACATGGACCGGCGCATAAGCGCCCTTGATAACTCCCCAACCCGCCAGAACACGCCCGAGAACGCGTTTTCGCCAAACTACTCTCGCTCAATTTCTTCCGGCGCCCGATCGCATCTGAGTGTACTCCCTGATTTCAAATACGAAGGCGGCGACAGCCCAACCGTCAACGACTTTCAACCCTTTCACCACTCGCGCTCATCTTCTGCTGGCTGGGGCCCGCCGGCCCCGGGGCCACTTCCGACATTAGTGACCACCGATATTGCGTCCGTGCCGCCGCCCGAAGCCGGAATCCACCGGCAGACAACGACACAAACCCTGCAGGATGTGCTTTCACAGTATTCAACTGGATTCCGTCACCAAGTCAGCAGGCTGTTGAAGCGCTACACGATGCCGAGCAACACGATGATGAACCAATCACCATCGGACGACGACCGACCTGGCACTGCCAACTCTAACCCAGCATCCTGGATATTCGAGTACAATGCGCCACAGAGAAACTCGGAATCACAAGCTGCACCCCTGCCCGGCGACTATCTCAACCTACCGTACCACCTCCTCAAACAAGGCTTTTGCTCTGAAGGGCTCGCGGAGCATGACTCGCGATCTTGCTTCTGCCACGTACGAGACGAACTCCCGAATGACTCTTGGGTCACCGGCTCAGGTCCAACTCCTTTTGCCCAACACATCCTGCATTGTGGAGAGCCTCCGAATCAGGATTGGAACACTCGCGACCCCTTCGGCCACAGTATCTTGCATCTTCTTGCAGCCGGGAACGCTCACCACGCCCTCTTATTCAAGGCAATCGAGTCGTCCCCCAACCCCTCGGTCACGAATAGCGCCGGTCAGACATTCCTACATCTGCTCAACGACAGCTGGTTTACCCAACACGCCGATTCTCTCTTCCAGCTCATTACTCGTCTGAAGCGATCCGATTTTGACTTGTATGCTCGCGATGTATACGGGCGCAACTTTTGTCACATTATCCACTCAAAAAAGCCGAGCGTTCTGAGCCAGGAGATTAAAAACGCCCTTCTTAACCAGTTTAACCCCATGGCATATTGCTGCCGCGACGCATTTGGCAACATTCCTGAATCTGCCCCTATCGCACTGCCAATCCGGAGAGCCTATACTGCTGCTGTCGGGCAAGAGATGTCCTCGACCTGGGATTCACATACGTTGCGCAGGGGTCCGTCTCCTATCGAGGAACAAGCACAACTTCTGAAGCTCGTCAACGAAGCACACACCAACACCCGAGTACAAGATACACAAGGACGCAACGGTCTGCACTGCCTTGCCGATGCTATTCTCAGTCAGGAGTCATTATTCGCCAGGTTCCCCCAGCATCTTGCGCAGGCAGCTACCGCAGAGCATTCCGGCGGTAGCAGCCGTAAGCGCAAACACAACAAACCTAGCAAAACACTCACAGACTCCTCAAAGGAGAGGCTCACTGCCAGGGAAAAGGTCGTGAGAGACCTCATTGACCTCGGCGTTGACGCAAACCACTATGACAAATACGGCAACACCGTACTGATGGCTTTTGTGGCCCAGCTACCCGAAGACGACGACTACAAGAAGCCCGTCAACATCTTGGAGGCTCTCATCGATGCGGGTGCCGACGTTAATGCCCGTAATAAGAATGGCGAGACCGCGCTGCATGTCGCAGTCCGCAGAGGCAAAAAGCTTGCCATGCGTACACTTCAACAACACAACGCAAATGTACAAGCCCGGGACGTGGAAGGTCGAAGTGTGCTTGATGTAGCCGACCGAATGGTGACGTCGTATAAGCAAAACCCTCACTTCTCACACTACGAGGCTTGCCATGCGTGGCTATCGGGGCAAGCCAAGGCAGTTCAATACCCAACAATACACCAGGAATGGGAATTGCGAGACTCTTGAGAATCTCAGATAGAGGGTGAATGATTAGTGAGTGGAAATATAGGGACACACAAAAGTTTGATGGGTGCTGCTCCGAACTTTTCTCCTGTTTGCGTAGAAGTTTGTGGTGTTTGGCGTTGCTGTTGCTTTGAAGAATAGAGAAACGAGTAAGGGGTGGTACATGGGAGTGTAAGATGGTAACGACAGAACATCATTAGATACCCGAGTCCATAGTTGTATTGATTGTCAAGTCTCACTTGAACCATCACATTTCACAAAAAAATAACGTCTAAACCATGTGAGCTTACAAGGGGGTGGCAAGAAGTGAAGGTATGTTGAAGGCCGGAATACATATGTACGGGAAGAATAGATACAGGAAATGGCCGCAAGATATGGCCGCAAAACAACGGACTATACTTGGTAGAGCTCATGTGAGCAATCTCTCGCCACTCTCGAGGGGAAGCTATGCTCGTGCAAGCGCCTAGGCATTGGTGCTCGTGGTCTTGCCAACACCAGCATTGGCCTTAACCTTGGCGGGAACGTCGGCAACGCCAATGTGGCCGATGAGCGAAGACTTGAAGCCGCCCAGCTTAGTGAGGGCAGTCGTGCTGGTAAGACTGCTGACAACACCAGAGTCACGAGCGCGGTTCCACTCGCAGATGTAACCCAAGTAAGAGGTGCAGCGAGAGGCTTCGTCGACGGTGTTCACGATGTAGATGTTGCCTCCGTTGGTCAAGCTGGCGGGAGTGATGGGCGTGGTGACGGCATCGAAGTAGTTGCCCTCAAGAAGGACCCAGGTGTTACCGTCAATGTCAAAGGCATGGCCGCCGACGTTTTGGAAGTAGTTGTTGACGCCGTGGAACAGGTTCTCGCTGCCAGCGGTATTTGTCGTTCCCATATGAGGGGAGCGGCCAGAGACGTCATGCAGCCAGTTACCAGAAAAGGTGTAGTAGTCCTTGGCGCCGATGAGGAGGGCGGTCCAATAGTGCTTCCCGTTGCAGCCGGCGGACCACTCCGTGTTGCCGTCAAACTCGGTGTTGGAGATAGTTACCTTGCCGGCGGCTCCCCAACCAGAGACGATGAACTGGCGGCCGATCAGGGAGATCTTGACGTGATCGATCCAGACCTTGTCGGCACCGTCAAGAGTGATGGCATCGCCTCCCCAGACGTATTGAGGGTTGAGATTCTACATACAGTCAGCTACACCGGAAATCAACATTGCGGCGGAAGCTTAGAAACGTACTGTGATGTGGACGTTTTGGATGATCTGAAGGGACCTCGATCAATATCTTGACTCTCAAAAGTAGGTAGTGCTGGTAGCACAACAGAGAAGACCCACGACATTGCTCTTTCCACCACGAACACGGAATCCCTTGCCAATGATGACACCCTTGGTGCCAACGCCAACAAGACTTTTGTTGCTGTTGATATCAATGGGGGTTTTCGCAGCGTTGTCGTAAGTGCAGTCAACCCAGGTACCGCTAGCAGCATCGCAGGTGTCCTGGATCCAGGCCTGGCCCTTGGAAGTGCCACCGGGACACTTGGTCGTGCGATTATCACTGCAACACTTGCCGCTGGTCGTGCCCTCAGTGTTGCGAAAGTCCCAAGTGCGATCGATCATGATGGTCCGGGCCGTGCTGTCGGTAAGCCACTCCTTAAGTCTGCCGAGGTTTAGTCTCTGGACCCTGTGGTTCTTTGTCTATGATGAAGACCAACTCACTGAGCAATGCTAGAAGGAATCTGGGGAGTAGCTGAGCCACCACCAGTGGTGCCAGCTGCGAAGCCAAACGCTTTGCCCTGCACCTGTGCAGTGGCCGTGCTCGCAAGAGCGGCGACGAGAGAGAGAAGACAGGCCTTCATCGTGCAAGGCTAGGAGAGAAAGCGAGTGTAGTTGAAGTAAGAACTATAGTGAGAAAGAATATGAAGACCGAGGAGGAGCTTGGTTCGAACCAAGGCTATGGTATCGGGGATCGTACAAGGTTAAAAACAAGTCTAAACTCCTAGCTGTATGATCCTACTGCCACGCCAAGACGCAGTAACCGCGGGGCGACACGAGGAGGCCTCGACTCTTTCTCATCCTAAAACATCCCCATATTGCACGTCTCTCGCGCGGCTGCAACGGTTTGTGCCAAGCGGCGCTATAGGGCTGGGCCGGCACCTTAGAGGCGGCGAAGTTTCCATAGATCCATTTCCACCTAACAGCAATGGGAATAGAACACGTGAACCGTCTCCATACGTACACGATCGCCGCTGTCATTCTGGCCGATGCGGCAGCCCCTAAATCTTAGGATTCTCTGTGTGATGGGAAAATCCTCGTCCTGACCATTCCGACGCGGAGGTGGCTGCTGCTCCGCGCCGACAAAGTCACCATTTGGCAAGTCCGAGGTCAGTCGGGCCCGGCAGACATTTCCTGTTACGGGAGCTAATAGCTGGGGGGCATGCTGGAAGGGGTATTGTCGAGTGGGACAGGGCTGTCAATGTCATCAAGATGCTACAATGACAGGGGTCCTCCCCTCTGCTTCTCAACCAAATCTCGGTAGTGACAAGGGTTTAGGCAGATGAAAGGGCCACGACTAGGAGGTTAGTGAAAGTCGGCGATGCAAGTGGATGGCCGAACAAGTCTAAAACTCGGACTCTTCCTCCCGTTCCATACCGTGTTGGGCAAACATATCGCCACAAGCCACGTTTTGCGAATAGAACTTAAAGGTTGGTGGACCTTTCCGCCGACTTATCGGATTTTCGTACGAGGGTCTCGTAAACTAGAGATCTGGTGGACCGCATTGGCTCGCTCTCGGATTCCCTTCAGCACAGCATCCCGCGATGTAAGGTCGTGTCATGAAATCATCGTTTGCGAAAAACTGGTGTGAGTTGCCTGCATCATTCACTTGATGAAATGTGGAATCATTCACTGCGGAAAACAGGGATAATTATCCGTATTCACACAGTCAAGGGTGACTCGGTCTAGTACTAAATAAACCCCGCTACTCCGTCGAACGTAACCGTTGACTTGAAGCAAGCTTCGCTCAGGCGCGGCTTCGCGCGGTGTTGCCATCGCTTTCTCCGAGGGATGGTCTATCACGAGTACATGACAGGCAGATTCAACCAATGTGAAAGCGTCATTGGATGATGAAGACACATCATGCAAGTAGTGGTTGATCTAGTCTCATCCTGCCTTCTCAAAGGGGCACTCAGCTCGTAGTGACACGGAGAAGGCCTCGACCCTCAGAGATGGCAGCTCTTACCCTCCTACTTCATTCAGAAAATTCTCGTTTACAACAAGGGCTTCTGGGCTCTGTGATGCTTGGATCCAACTCAGCGTTGCTTGGCTGCACATGGAAGACGCAACGATACTGCGGCATCAATGAAAAGAGGGAGAGACCACTGGAAACTGCCGAATTGAGAGTTGTGTTCGACTTTATGACTGGTCATCTAAGCCGACGTTGATGAGATATACACGCAGTCCATTCCGAGAGTACTACCTAAAGGCCCTTAGAATGGTAGGGTGAAAGGCCTACAGGATACCTGTTCCCATACCGACGATGGACGGTTAGTAAGCATAGAGCTTCACATTCTCATCCTCACTCTCCCTGAGCTTCTTGTTGATACTCATCAACCAGAACCTCATCGCCCACGCACATATGATGCTTGCAACGGCAAAACCAATCATGCATGAGAAGCCGATCATGTACCTGGGTCCATCAGAGGTGGGCCAAAGGTAGGCACAGTAGATATAAGCCAAGTTGGCCGTGACGTTGACCAAGGAGTATGCGACGGCTTTCTTCTCTGGCGTCTGTGACAAGGTATCGCTTACCCATCCCAAGATAGGAGATCCTACGGAGTAAGCACCAGTTGCATACAAGAAAGTTGCTGCATATCTGACAGCATTATTGGTGGTCCCAATCGTCATGGCGAATCCGACCACAGCAAGAGATAGTCCAGCTGTGATGTGCCAGGTTCTTTCGTTGAATCGCCCGCTTGACCAGGCAAATGGGATGCCAAGAAAGCCAGAAACAAAGTAGGGGGGAGCGGTTAGGAGAAGAGCCGTAGTCGACTTGAAGCCCCTAATCGGACATTAGCGTTTTTCCGACTTTAAGCACTTGTTACTTTTTGGGTAGGGGTCCGTTATTTGGTAACTTACATGGTACGAACAAGGGTTGGAAAGTATGCGTTGAAGCTGACCGCAGAAATATGGAAGTTCTGGCAGGCGCAGAACAACCAGGTTTTGGGGTCTTTCAGAGCCTGCTTGAGACCATCCATGGTAGAGCCACGCTCTTGTCTGCCGACTGTATCCCGACGAATGCGTTCAACAGCAAGTTGTCTCTCATCCTCGGTAAGCCATCGGGTAACAGAGGGATCGTCAGGAAGAAGGAAGAACCCGAAGACGGCAATCAATGCGGTGACCGAGCCTTCAATGATAAAGAGCCTAACCTTATTAGATCATAATCCATGACAGATAAGATATGCAGCTCTTACCATTTCCAGCCTGCAATTCCCTTGACCTGATCTAGGGTTGTAAAAGTCGCAGCAGCAATCAGACCTGAGCAGCCAGTACTGACTACTTGACCAGTATAGAGGATGGATATTCTCGTTGCGAGCTCTTTCCTGGTGTAGAAGATCGATAGCAGATACAGGGCACCTGGATAGAAGGGCTGGAAAGGCGAACCCAGGTTAGCCTGCGCTCCACCTTTCACTTGCTTTGTGCGACTCACTGCTTCCACAAATCCAAGGAAGAACCGGCATGCCACCAATCCACTGTAGTTTTTGACTCCCGCTGTGGCAGCAGAGATGGCAGCCCAGCCAATCATACAAGTTGACATATAGATTGATGGGCTCGTGCGTGTGAGGAACATATTTGAGGGCACTAGACGTGGTCAGACTCAGCGCACCTGAGAATTTTCCAGAATATTAACTGACCCTGCATCAGAAGGTACCCAACGAAAAGAATAGAGATGGCAGTGTTGTATTCGACCCCTTTCAGTCCCAAGTCTTCCTCCAGCGTGTTCAGTCGAGCTTGAGGGAGAGCGTTACGATCGAGCTAAGTTCGAGGTTAGGGCCGACTTTCGAGTGGGAACATATAACTCAGGCAGGTCTCGACGTACGTAATTCATGAAATACATTGCCCAAAGAATCGGCTACGAGAAGATACCACGTTAGCATCATGCTCACAAAAGGGGCCAGTCAAGATCCCAGAGGCTTACCATGATCCTGCGATCTAGCTTACGGACGAGGGCGATTTCAGCCGGATCAGTCTTCTCATGGGCGCCGGAGTAATCGCCAGAAACAACGGCCTCGCCCTTGACCGACTTTTCATCGTGTTCAATTTCGAGCGGGCCGCCTTTCTTGGAATCGGCATCATGTGTAGCTGCCATTTTCAGTAGAGACGAGAGACGAAGTCAGAAGGCACCTTAGAGAGAGAGAGAGAAAAACGAGGTCGCAGACAAGAGATTCTATGCTCTTTCGGTCTCTGTGTCAATGAGAAAACACACAAGACATCGTCTGATTTATACATAACAGCTATCTATGATCTGGCCATCCCCGGCTTTGCGGGGCTGGCTCGACTCAACCCCAGAAAATACACGTTCCCCGCAAGCGCCAATCTCATGTTTAACTCAGACCCGAAGTTCAGGATACGGGGAAAGGGGCCAAGACCCGGCGAACCGGCGCATGGTCTGTGCTATTCCGATACGCCGTTACGCCGTTACGCCGCTCAACACGACCTTACTCCGTCCTTATCCCGCGATTTGGTCCCCCCGCAACTGCATTATCCCGTGCCCCACCGCGGGGTCCTCGGTGTAAGTCCGGACGTTGGCCGGAATGATGTCCATCCAAGTCAAGGAATAAAACAGACCGAGGAGAACGCGACGACGCATTTGGAAAGCTTGTCTTGGGACGAAGCTTGCTCTCTGCTCTCTCTCGTCCGAACTGCTGCTTCTAAGCGCATTCCACTCGCCATGTCTGCCGCCACTGTCTTCGATTCGACGCTCTTTGGCAACATTTTTGGCACAGAGGAGGCTCGCCAAGCCTTCTCTGAACGATCTTATGTTGCCAATCTTATCAAGGCCGAGTGCGCTCTGGCCGAGGCGGAAGAAGCTGAAGGTATTGTGCCGGGTGGCACTGCTGCCGTATTGAGGGAGCATTGCAATGTCTCCAAAATCGACTGGCAGCTTCTTGCAGCCCGCACAGAGATCGTGGGATATCCGGTACTGCCTTTGGTAGAACAGATGTCGAAATGGGTTCCCGAAGAGACTTGTAAGTCTTGGCTGACAATTCCACAAATGGTACTTCAACTTGCTAAAGCTTCAACCTCAAGCTGGTTACATTCACTGGGGTGCCACAACGCAAGACATCATGGACATAGCGTCGGTACTCCAAATGAAAACTGGTCTTGAAATCGTCGAGCGCCTTCTGCGCAAAGTCACCTCCACCTTAGAGACAATGTCCGCCGCTTACAGAGATGTACCCATGGCCGGCAGGACGCATCTGCAACATGCCCTCCCAATCACTTTCGGATACAAATGCGCAGTTTGGCTGGCTGGCTTCCGCAGACACGTGAAGCGTCTGGAACAGATCAAGGAGAGCTGCTTGCTGGTTCAATTCGGCGGTGCTGCTGGTACCCTTGCTTCCCTGGGCACAAGCGACAGTGGCATTCGCGTGCGCAAGCGACTCGCGACTATTCTTGGGTTGCAAGACCCCATCATCACCTGGCATGTGGCGCGCGATACTGTTGCTGAGATTATAAACTACCTTGCCCTGGTGGGTGGTAGTTTGGGCAAGATTGCCCTTGACTTGATTATCATGTCATCAAACGAGCTGAATGAGGTGAGTTTATACCTACTAGCTCTTGAAATGGGTTGAGAATACTGACGCATACTTCACAGGTTGCCGAGCCTTACGTTCCCCACCGTGGTGCCTCCTCGACCATGCCTCAAAAGCGCAACCCCATTTCCAGCGAAGTGATACTCGCGCAATCGAAGATTCTGCGCGCACAAGCCGGCCTTGTCCTCGATGGCATGGTCTCTGACTTCGAACGAGCCTCCGGACCGTGGCATCTAGAATGGGCTGCTATACCTACAGCCTTTATTTCGATCGTTGGGTCCCTCTACCAAGCCGAATTTGCCCTGTCGGGGCTGCAGGTCAATAAAGATGCCATGATGGCTAATCTCAAGTCAACAAGGGGCCTGATCGTAGCGGAGGCTGTCATGATGGACCTAGCAAAGTACACCGGCCGCCAGGAGGCGCACGAGATTGTTTACAAGGCGTGCGTCAAGGCACACGAGAACAGCATGTCACTGCAGGAAGCATTGGAAGAGTCATCACAGGTGACGTCTCACCTTGCTTCGCCAGACCTCGCAAAATTGTGCGATCCTACAAGGTACCTAGGATGCTGTCAATTGATGCTGGACGAGCTGTTGGGACAAAGGGAGGGGCATGGTAATGGAGACGGGAAGGACTTGAACGGGGACAATGGGATTGCAGATACCATTGGAATCACCAACGGCAGCCGTTGAGCTGATTAGAGAGACAGATAAAATATTTGATTTAGACCCCTTGTGAAGACCTCGGGAGTCAAGTTGAAACGTTTATTGCTCTGCATTGCATTCCCAAAAAGCCTTCAGCTTCTCTTCTTGCCTCAGCAGTGACCAGCCCATGTGCGCTTCTGACTTTGCGAGAATATCAAGCAATTTCTCCTGTTCCGCAGGCTCGTGAAATAAATGACCACCTGTGTGGATAGCAGATTGTCAACAACCAGATGTTGCACTGGATCAATGCGAGAGCCGAACTTACACATAGCAACCGTCATTCCCGCGGCTATGGTTGCTAGCTGCCACTCGCCTGCCGAGTGTGCAATACCACAAATTTGGCGGATCAAGCGACGAATCTCTTCTTCAACAGCATTTGAAGCCATAGCCTTGTCGAGACCAAGTACAGGCATACGGGGGTCGTGAGTCAGCAACATTATCTGGCAGATAATGGCATGCTGCTGGCCAGCAACTAGGTAGACGAGGAAAGGTAAGTGATCACTGCCCATACTCATGCTAACCACAAGAGCAATGAGAAGCACTGGGACTCACTATGAAAATCGTTGGCAAAAACGATCTCAGGAAATGTCTCGCGATCAGAGCCCGTTTGCCACAGAGGATTGAAAGATGCCGGCCTCTTCTCCATCCATTGATGTAGATAGGCGCGCAGATTCTCCCAAGACCCGATGGACCGCGCGTCTGGGCCGTATGCAAACATCAAAACATCCTCAGTAAAAGTGATGATGCGCCACGCCCAATCGAAGTCGGACGTGGGCTCAAGAGTTCTGGTGATGCCGCATCTCTCTGCAAGACGGGGTGGAGGGGTACGTGCTACAAAAGAAATGAAGATTTCCTGACGGATAGCCACTAGCAGACATGCGCGACATAGACTATAGTTTGGATCATCGGGAGACTCCGGTAGAGTAAAAATGTTCGTGTCTAAAATGTGCCCATACGGCCGGTCATCGACAGACGGGACTGGCTCGACTCGGTCAACAATCAGGATCATGTGAAGGCGACCAAGTAGACCGCACCTGTCATTTCCTCGTAGAGTCGCAGGATCATAGTAATGGCGCATAGAACTCCAGTAGTAAAACCTCGTGCCGACCCTGGGTGTGCCAAAGCCGGGATATATGATTGTAGGCATCTTGCTTGATAGTCGTCGGCTTCTCCAGGAACCCATTTCTCGGGCTGTGTCTGGCTCAAATGCTTGCATGAGATTGCCAAAAGGGCGTTGAGAAGAACAAAGTGGGTCGAAGCCGCTTGCACGATGACCGTTCTGAAGTGACGATCTTTATCGCAATAGTCAAACTGGACGGGGATCAGTCTATCAGATCAAAAGCGTTGCGCTCTTGCTAAAGGTCAATTGACAGTATGTACCCAAAGTGAAAGATGATTGATAAAATGCTGAATCAGCAAGACTTCTCGTTTGTCTCTCAAAGGCCATAGAGGATTGCATGGAGGCTCTTCAACATTGCAAGGGTAAAGTGACTCAGAAGTATCTGGCTCAGGTGGTTCTGGTATCTGAATTGCTTCTCCCACCTGGAGTGGCTCGGCGGATGTAGCGATAATCAGATTGGCAATACTTGGGAGGTTGAGGGGCCTTTCAGTAGCACTTGTTTCTTGCGGCGATTCTTCTCGGTCTAGAGCGATGCTGTCCGCTGAGAATACAACTACACAAGTTTTAGCTACCTGAAGAGACTGTACGTGGTCCGGGAAACCAGTATCGTGATAGGTATTAATCTCACGGGTAGACGGTGTTGATAGCCAGACTTGATGAGCTGGGAAAGGAACAGCTCGGCTGTCCTCTGGTGACTCCTGAAAACCATCTATGGACGGGTTGTGATGATGGCGAAATGTTATTCGGGTGGTTGCTTTGTAAGTACACGATTCAGCAGCCTTTGCGCAAGGGGAGCATGTCGGACTTGGTGTGTCACCTAATCGGATGGCCTTCAGTATTTATGACTCTATAATTTTAGACCTGCCGATTATACTTGGTACCCGACCTACATTTCAAGTGAAGCCGAACACATCGTAAACTTGAGAGGGCGTTAGCACCATCTTGAGACGCAAAAGGAGTTGACGTTTGATTTGAACGTACCATGACTGCCGTTTGGAACGGCTGGATCCTCTTGGCGGCGTCTGGTCACGATGTTCTGGTTCATAGGCCCCTGTTCGAACCTCAGATGAGCTGATGGACATCTTTACTGTCAATACCGGGAAGAAATGATACAAAATGCTCTTGACATGATTGGTTTTGCTCCTTGTAAAAGACATGTGCGTGGTGCCGGAGAGAGCGTCTCGATCTTGGGCCATCAACGAAAGCCGGAAAGGCAGGTGGGGCCGATGACACAAAAGGCAATTTGGCTCCGATCCCCCACTTGGGATCGGAGCGGTTTTACCTTTCTGAGCTTCACACCACACACCATCACAAGCAGCTTCAAGTCCCACCAGTTGACCCAACACCATGACATCAAAGCCAGCAACAGGGACATGAGGTGACAGCCCCTTTTTAGGACAGCCTAGACTGCGTTTAACGAAAGTTTCGATTAATAAACAACCGTCTTTGAGCCTGCTTGACTCTCTCCGTTCAAATGTAAATATATCGATTCTTGTTCGTGTAAAGTATGTAGCGCACAACTTGCGCAGGGTTCCTCGTGAAGCTTGAGAGCGGAATAGTCGTGCATCGTAACCGATTATTGTATGACTAAACACTTGCAATCCAATGAGCCTTGGTGTCTTAGTTGCATGGTTGTTAATGGCCGCCAGATTTAAGGATTCATTCAGATGAGAACCAGCCCGCGTCGCGGGGAACCATTTTGCCTCAATAGCTTCCTTGTTTTGGATGGGACTTGAGAGTAAAACTTCACAACCCGCTGGTCGGAATAGCGGAACAGTGTTGTACCAAGATGACTAGCACCAACGAGGGTTTAAAGGGGGAATAAGATGGTTTATGGTGATGAGCCCTGGAAAAATCGTTACAAACTATGCAACTAACGGGTATATATGACTAATGTACAATAGGTCCGGCTTTCGGTAGCGATGCCGCCCCGGCTCATCACTTTCTCCACAACACCACCACATAATCGACGAGCGCGTATGCCTTTGTCGGGTTTCGAGTCAACTACACTCTTAGCGAATGCGAATTCAACGCTGTCAATGATGCTGAACGAAACGGGAGGATGAATGGACAGGAAAATCCTTCCGGAGGGCAATCTGGACAAGTTTGGTATGCTAATCCGGGCTAAAGAGGAACCAAGAGAACCCCACTGGATTATCATGTTGCTAATAAGCTCAATAGTGACCGCTGCCGGCGGTAAGTAATTCTTCAAACAAAGATTCATCGTACTTCTATGGCAAACTTGGTCCATTTGATTCCGATGCTCAAGGCTGACTTAGGCTCTTTTGCTTTCAGGAGGAAAATTCGATGTCATGGCGATGGCGAAAAGGTAGGTTGGCTGTCTCTCCTACGCAACCTGCTCACATCCAGACTTTTGAGACTAAATAATTGATAGTGCACGCCTTGTATCACTGGAGGCGTGGCCTGCATTGTGTCAACGAAGTTGAAGCGTAATAGAAAGAGGAAGAGGTAAGTTACTAGTATATAGTATACAAAGAAGCCGAAGAATCCGCGAGGGACTAGATCGAGTTGGGCAATGATTCCTTTGCTGACCGTCGCTTCTAGTTACTACGAAAACGAAGGAACTGAGGAAAGACATGACGATTCCGCAGCTTCAAAGACTCCTGAAGCTCATAGCAGCAATGTTGACTCGGCTTCCCTTTCGCTCCCTCAAGACACAAGGAACTCGCAACAAACAGTTTCAGAGCACTCACATCTGAGCACGCTCACAGGAAACGCTGGTCTGAGGACTTCACCATCATGGCAGCGAGGTAAAGAGGCTGTCTCAAACGCCAAGTCGAGGTTTGTGCCGGAACCGGTGATCGGCCACATGGGCCGACTAGTGTCCAATGACGACCAGACAGCTATGTTTGCAGGGTCGTCTACGGGCGTGCATTTTATCAGCCAGGCTGAGCAGCAGTTACAAATGCTACGAATCCACACCGAAACATTCCCAAGCAGCATCTATAGTCTCTATCTTCACAACATATGGGGCCCATCGCCCAAGGGTTCAGAGTCGCAGGTTGTCGCTGCTATGATCTCCCAACTTCCGCTTGATGCAGCTAGTATCCTCGAGGCAACCATCGACTGCTGGACACCGTTGTATCCGATTGTACATAAACACTCCACAGTTGAGGCTCTACGTCGGTTGAATGGTGACCCCGAACACGGCGACATCAGTTTCTTGTATCAGGTTCTAGGTCTTCTTGCTCTAGGAACATTAGGACATCCAGGCTCCTGCGTTCAGAGACATCGGCATTTTCTTTGCCTTTCTGAAAAATACTATACAATGTCCGCTGCGTTGACAAATCAGCTCCAGGAGCGACCGTCGTTACCGACGCTCCAAGGGCTAGAGATTGCTCAGATCTACCTCCAGGTATCATCTCGCTACTCAGCTGCGTCGCAACTAGGAGGCATGGCTACAAGAATGGCACAGAACCTTGGACTTCATCGCCACTCCCAGAGGTTCAAATTCGATCCTTTGGAGACAGAACTCCGGCGGCGCGTGTGGTGGTGCCAATACTCTCTCGATACGTAGGTATTTGGAAGGTCGGCCTGCTTGTTGTGTGTCTTGACTAATCTCTTACCATCAGATTCTCCAGCGCTTACCACGGAATGCCAAGATTGATCCGCGACCAGGACGTGGACACAGACTTACCCTCCCGTGTTGACCACGACCAAGTATCGCGTGAGAGCGTGGTGTTTCCCTTACCCGGCGAAAGATCCCAAGTCGACACGGCTCTCTGCATGTTCAAACTCGCAGTCATTGTGGGAGAAGCTCTAGAGAAGCTGTACTCGACGACTAGACGGCGCGGCGGGATAGCCAAAATTACACAACTGCAAGCTGAACTTACATTATGGGAGCGGATGTTGCCGACGGATAAGGTTGTAGACTTGGAAGATGATAGCGCAGACTTATCACCGGCGATTTCGATCGACACCTTTGAGGTGGCTTTCCTACGCGCTGCATTTTACAACGCCACGGTGCATGTTCATCGGCCTGCACTTGCTTTCACAACAGCTGATCCTCAGTTTCAAGTTTCTCTGCAAGCGTGCGGTCGTGCTTCGGCTGAGCTGATAAGACTGACTGCTACGATCATGTCGGACTCGGTCCTGGAGATGGATGCCGCGAGGATAGATCCCATCATCGTCGCCCATCTCTATCCAAACGGGTTGCACATGTTGTGGCAGGCGGGTCTTACAATATTATTTGCGAGGTGGAAAGGCCACCCACTTGCTGGAGATGAGGAGGCAGAGGACTTGGTAAAGACATGCGCTACAACTTTACGTCATTTAAGAGCTGACGACTCCAATGGGCACATCAACCAATGTGCCGATGTTCTCGACATGCTCCGGACAAAGACCTTTTCAGCTGGAGAACCCCAACAGCCGGTACTTGACCAGCTGCAATGGAATGTCTGGGACTGGCCCATGGCATCGGCGCTAGAGCTCGCAAATACCTTGGATGCGATGCCATTGGATCTTCAATTCGAACCAAGCATGGGCTTATGAGATTTTGCTGTCCACTTTGGCTGGCTGGGTGTGGACAAAGCGGCATGAGCTATCGCGGCATGGATGGCTTCCGTCGGTGTGCCCCAAACTTCAGTCACATTACTGAACGCGAAATATGTTGAAGAAGAAAACATCAAGTCAGCTTTGTGAACGCACTGAGGGCTCTAAGGTTGATGAGTCACAGTCGGGATATACGAAAAATCCGACGCGATGTTCGTCCTCTTCCCCACGAACATGACATGAAATACACACTCGGTACTACACACCAGCATTTTCTCTCCGGCCTCTCTTTTTCTCTAAGTCCGTGCGGGAAGATTGTATGCGTCCGTCCCAAAGATCTGGCACCTGTATCGTGAACCCGCGGTGCTCACACACCAGGGTACTGAGGGTGATCCGATCAGAGTCTGGGAGGGGCCCATAATCTTATCGATCAACTTATCACCGCCGGAACACCATCTCTCTGTGTGTTAGAGGCCAGCTACCACTGCCCACAAGCTTAGTTGTGCCGATTGATATTCTTTGATTGGCCAAGTCGGTGTAGGATGTCACGAAAAGAAACCATTGGGAGCAAAGTTGAGAAATGGGGCGTAAGATTCGTACCAGGCTAAGCCCAGCTTGCAGTCTAGCTCGCTTGTCTAGATGAAATGTCTATGTCTCTATTTCCTCCCAAAAAATAAAAATGAATAACCCAAACTCCTTTCCAAATACTGCGACGGGGGAATAGAACGCCAAGTGGCGTCGACGGCAATCAACTCCTTCTAATGTCCTGGATGGACGACGTGCGGATTTCGTCACGCCGGCAGTGCAAATGGCTGTTCCAATGCTCTCAGGATGGAGGAAAGCTCAGTTGTTTGCTGGAAGATCCAGCGGTGGGTGTTGCCGAACTGGAGTGCCCTCAGGCCAAATATCTTGCTGAGACATCATTTACTCCTTGTGCAGGCTACCGGTAACGTAGTTCTCAGCACCGAGGGCATCGATGACAGCCATGTCCTCCTGGGAGAGCTCGAAGTCAAAGGACTCAAAGTTGGACTGGATGCGGTGGGCAGTCAGGGACTTGGGGAGGACAATGTTGCCGCGGGTAGCGTTCCAGTTGAGAAGGATCTGAGCAGGGCTCTTGCCGTACTTCTCGGCGATCTTGCCAATGGTGGGGTCCTCAAGCTTGTTGCCGCGGGCGAGGGGAGAGTAGGCCTCAATGGCGATGCCGTGCTTGCGGCAGGTGTCGACGAGGTCCTGGCGCTGGCAGAATGGGTGAACCTCGATCTGGTTGACGGCGGGGACAACAGTGGTCTCCTGAAGAAGCTCCTCAATGTGGTGGGAGCTGAAGTTGGAGACACCAATGGAGCGGACCTTGCCGAGACGCTGGGCAGTCTCAAGAGCTCTCCAGGAAGCGAGGCGCTTCTCCTTGTCATCTGAGGGGGAGTGGATGAGGTAGAGGTCGAAGTACTCGAGCTGGAACTTCTCGAGGGAGTCGCAGAGAGCCTTGAAGGTAGCCTCGTAGCCGTGGTCAGCGTCCCAAAGCTTGGTGGTGACGAAGACTTCTGATCTGGGGGTGTTGGTCTTCTGGAACCACTGCTTCAGGGCACGGCCGCAAGCCTCCTCGTTGGCATATCTGGCGGCGGAGTCGATGTGACGGTAGCCGGCGTCGAGAGCGGCGATGACGGCGTCCTCAGTCTCCTGGCCGTTGGGGGCCTTGTAGACACCGAGAGCAATCTGGGGGATTTCGTTTCCGTCGTTGAGGCGGACGGTGAGGCGAGGAGAGTCGCAGGGAGAGGCGTATCCAGAGTCTTGGCGAGTAGGCATAACCTTCTCCATGCCGAGCTCAGGCTGACGGGTAGCGAATTGGGCGGCCATTGTGAATGATGTGAATGTTGTAGTTGATGTTGAAAAGTAAAGAGTTGTATTGGTGTCAAGAGAGGAGGTTGTTAGATTGGTTGAGGCCGTTGTTTGATGTGCGAGTGATGCTTCCAGAAGAAACAGCAGATGTTGCCGAGTTATCTATTCCTTTTTATCCTTTTCGACGTCTCGCTCTTTGGACCTAACTACTACAATTGATTTTGATTGCCATTTTCGGACCGATGGCGTCCTCTGTTGTCGCCAGCCGTGGACCCGCCGTGAATGTCCCGTCTGTGCTGGGTTGATGCCCCCCGTCTTGGAGGGGACCCGTTCTCCAACGTGCTGCCCCGTACGCCGTACAGATTATTGAGGGTCGGTGCCTCCTTGCGAGTGCTTGCTGTTACTTGGTGTTGAGTCGATATCTCGATGTCGATTTCGAGTCGGTGCCGGCGGTTCCTAGTCGGTATTCGTCCGTTGTCTCAACGGTACCAGGTTGATGCTCCGTTATCTCTGGGCCTTTGACCCGCTGCTACTGGAGCTAATGACGTAGAACTTCTCCGCCGATGCTGGACCGCTGCTCCGCCGGTGAATGGGCCGATGACGTGCCGTGTCTCCGCCGATGCTGCGCCGATGGACGACGTCCGAGTCAGGGTGCCCTCGGTCTGTCTGACGGTTATAGGGTGTCTCTTGCAGGAGGTGGAGGCAGGCCTCAGTTCGCTATTCCCACCGCCAAAGCTCCGAGAACTGGCTGCTACACTCGATTCATGTGCGACATGTCTAGCGGAATAAGCGAGGTATCAGATGAATTGACTGTTCTGAACCTTCTGCTGTGAGGCTCAACTAAAGGACTAGATCGCATTGTTGAGCCTCAAGATTTTCGGCGGCTGTGGCGAATATTGACCTCGACATTAGCGCAAATCTAACACTCAAAGTGAGAAATTTTACGACGCGAGAGAGAAAAACTGGAGCCCGCTGCAGGAATCGCTGTAGTGATACCAAATTCCTACGAGCCAAGCCTCGAGGAACCAAGGTACTATATTCGGTCAATTATTCCCGAGGACAAACTATCCATATCCGTACACTAGGCGCCGTTTCAGCCGCAGCCGGATAGACTTGCGAGGCATCAGCAATCGGCATCGATATCGAGCTGAACGATACGGGGGTTCGGTAGGCGACGTTTCCATGTACATACACGCTGGGTCGGCTTGCAAGACTCCTTAGGGAAGTACGTACAATATCCTGGGTAAGGTATATTGTGTAAAATGGAAAAGCCGCACTAAGCGACAGATGCAACTTGGCCTGTTATGACGTCAAGCTGCCGACGACATCACGGTGGAAGTGGACCATTGTAAAACGAGGTGCTTAGCTATGCCCCATCAGAAGATGGATCTCTGAAGCCCAAGGAGTTCCCGCAAATGCTCATGTTGAGTGTGAGATGCTCGGTGCAGGTACGAGTTCAGGACACCGGAGTCCACCCCGTTAAACGAGCGTTGAAGCCGTGGAACAAGACTGCGGATACGCTACAGAGGACGGATGACATGGCATGGATGTTGAGATGGGGTGTGTGAGGCAAGATGAACGCGAGTCGCGACTTTTGCCATTTCACATGTACATGGGCAATGTATCTCGCATTGTTGAAGGGCAAAGGCCGGGCAAGTTGTTCTAGCGTCTTGTCGCTTGGGCCTTTTGGGACAAAACTTATTCATCCCTGCCACACATCGATGATTGGCCCTGCCTTCCAGCAAGACTCAGGAACGTGGTTTCAGACTTTTCGCTGATGTCATTGGATCCTCTGGAGGGTCCTGATGTATTGTGGTCACTGGCAGGGCGACATTGAGGGAATCCGGGAGGTACATGGAGACAAGAGATGAAAGCACTGAGGAAGATGGAGGCATGTTGCCTGCAGGACCCCTATCGGGAGTGTTCGGAAGGGCCCGCTCTTTCCTCAGCCTGGGCAGCCAATGTCAAGGTCTGTATCAATGGGTTGCCTCTTCAGAAGTTCTGTGCGTTTGTAACAGCTTGATAGCCATTGGATTCTGCGCCTTGTCTTATCGGCGGAAGTCCATCTGTCCTGTTCAATCTTGACCTAGACAGCTCTATGTGTCATTCCTGGATGCGTTGTTCGTTGTCGGTGTCGGTGTCGCCAACGGTACAGGGTGTTCTTTGCCGACAGTAGAGATGATCAAGGATTGGCGGACAGAGTTTTCTCAACGTCTCAACTCTGAGCAACAATTATCTGCAAGGTAGAGAGATAGCCAACGGAGGTACGGAGTACACCGACTAACCAAGACAACATTAAATCAAATGGCAAGATCGGCTCCGAAGGCTAAGGCGGTAGGGCCCAGTGATCAACGACTTGTCCAAAGAAGATTTTCACATGTATGCCAAGTTGACAGCCAAACAGCCCAGCAAGTTGGAATCGCCTAATACGTACCGGGTAGTAGATCGGCAGGAGACGCCCGGATTGTCCTCTGGTCCGACGCAAACACACACAGAACAAGTATCCCACGCAAAAAAAAAAAAAAAAAAAAAAGATAGAGACACAGAGTCTTCTACAATCCCTGTTTAGAACTTCGGGAATGTCGATGAACATCGATGGATGCCGGACGACGTGACCCCCTATCTATTTCGCGCCCTGAGACAAGGCCCTATCAGTGACCCACGCAAGGCTCCAGTTTATCTTTTATCTCAACCAAGGCGACGAGCACTTTTTCCCAGCCTGGCGTGATTGTGGACTACAATACAGACTTTCTCACTGGACAAAATGCCTCGTAAAGTGGACATGAGCTGCACTAACAACGAGAGGAACCGCCCGATCTCACCGTGAGAAGATATGATAGGGGTATCAAGTCGCAGAACACCAGTAGGCAAGCCGCAAGCCGCAAGCCAGGCAGACAGAGAGACGATCTCTGGTGGAGAAGGGATGCAAGGTGGAAAATATCGCCCTCAGCTCTCGGCACGGTGCATGAAGCAGTCAAGCAGGTAGACAAAAAAATCTCAATAGAAGCTCGTCTTATTGGCGGTGAAGTTGACCTTCACACCGATGAATGGGGCCAAAGCTCCACCACACCGGCATGACATTGATAATGGATTTCGCTTTCCAGTCTTGGTTGCTATGACGGCCATCTTCATTGGGTGATGATCTAAATTTCAAACCTTTACTGGACGCTGAACCCTGGCGAGGCTGCACAGTCAAACTTGGTTTCATGAGGGATTTCACGCCCAATGCCGTATGTAGTAGCCTCCGGCAGCGGTAAGATTACGTCTTAATGCATCGGGATCAGGCAATGAGGCCGGTTTGCGTCTGGACGGCGGACAGAAGAGGCTGGTCAATGGAAAAAGAGATACCCGCAAAGGTAGCCGAGAATAATAGCGAAACAGCGCCATAGAACTCAGGAGACCTTTCCCAATCGCTGTAATCTACCTCTATGCGAGTTGATACCGTCTGCGCCCGTCGTTGTGAGCAAGCATGCAGGATAACGCCTCATCCAGCCATATTGCAAACGTGGCAGCAACTCGGCGCATAGCTCCCACTCGTATGCAGAAAACAAAGATAACACAGGATTGCATCAATCAATGCTCGACATCGCACGAGTCAGTAATGGCGTCAGCGAGGGAAACTCAACTCAAAGGCTGCAGGGAAAGAGATGTAAATCATCTCGACTAATGTTACGGCACCGAAAATGGCAACCTTGGTTTACATCATTGTCGGTCAGATTCGGGAAGATGAATCACGGCAGATCACATTTTTGAAGAAACAGGAAATGCCTCAAATTTCCAAGATTTTGTTGCTCGATCCTGGCCAAGATGGTAATTCAAAAGGATTTGGGTTTTTCCAGAGTAGTCATTGGCGTGCACTGTCGAGTCCGAGTCAAGAATTGAGGTAAAAAGGCATCAAACGCCTCAGACTTTCACAGTCAGCATATTTCATCAACCCCACAGGGAGTTGTCAAGTATGTATCACGATAGCTTCAATCCCTGGTAAGGACCACCATAAAACCTCAGCGGCTCCGCCAACCCCGCGAAAGACGTCGATCGGTACCGGAGGCTATCACCATGCATGCGAACTATGGTAACTGCGGCGCCTCATGCTTACTCTCAGCACCGTACCAAGACTAAGACTGCGGATGTCATGACCTTGGCATCAGACTGGAAGCTTGGGCTAGCAACGGTTATTTCAAATAAGAGAAGGTCATTGTCCTAGGTCGCAGCTGCTTCGCTCGAGAAAACTTCCGATTTTGGACTACGAGATTTGATGATGAGTACATCTAGCACAAGCCATCGGTAAGCTACTATGTGGGCTACCTGCAGATATCTGGAAAACAAGAAAGATTCTTAGGACCACTGGCATGTTCCTCTGAGCGGCCAAGTGAGTTCAGAGAGCTTCAGGCGATCAAACTTGATCTCTGTCGGGTCTTGGCCATTTCGTATGCACCGACAAGCTCGATCAACTTTTGTGCCTATTCGCAATCGTCTCAAAAGCAGACATTGAAGCAGAATCTTGAAGTTCCATTTCTGAACCCACCGCAAAGTGTCACCAGCGATCGCTCCATTTTTTGACCCACGATGTTCAGACAACGGGTTATATGGAGAAGCCTGATCGTCGGAATGAGGCTGAACGGCGAACGACGTGCGAACAAATAGTACTACGATGAGGTTGACAGTCCGAGATTATTCAGTCAGAAGTCTTAGGAACGTCCATCATGCATTCAATGATAAGGTTTATGTCAATACCTGAGAATCCAGCATAAAACTTCATCTGGCGACCTGCGAAGTCTTTGTCGTTTCTCAATGGTTTTATTAGATCACGAATTTCTCCCGTTTCACATCCATGAAGTAGAGAATATCCAAATGAACGGTGGCCGGAAACAACGAGTTGCCAGAATCCCACAGAGAAGTAGTAAATAAGCCTGTGATGAGTTTGCAGCTCAGATGACGATTCTTCCTACAGTCTGCACGAAGGTTGTGTGTGATGTCCTGCCGCGCCAAAGCTGTCGACTACTTTACCTTACAGGTACCTACCCACGCGGTGGCAAGATACGATGGCCGCATTTTGGTGCAGGGAAATTCAAAAACCCGGCCGTCATATCTTAATACCGCGTGGTCCTACCTTACTTTGCAAATTAGTGCTGTATGAAGCTCAACCGCCATGACCTCTCGGACATGCATAGTAGCCATAGGCAAAGATTGAGTGGCGCTCGCTGCATGAGACGGGACACGGCGGCATCTCGGTCAAGATGTGGACTCGATGAGGCTGGAATAGAAAGGATCGTCGGCTTCTCGAAACCGTCATCGGCGAGGGTGGGGAGGTTGTCGTCGGCTACGGCCTGGTTGGAGTACTCGAGACCGATGTGGGGTCCAAAAGATGCCGGAGCCGCGTGTTGTGATGGCCAAAGGCCATATCAGCACGCATGGCGTCGTAATTGTGCCGAGGTGCTCTTCGCTGCCTTATAGGCCGTTTCTTTGGTCACTTCTCTCAACAATTCGATTTGGTAAATGATCAGATGCTTACGCCTACTGCAATGCGTTCCATTTACGGAAGGTAACATCCAGACATATTCTAGGACAGCCAAGACCAATTTGAGCAGATTCTGAATAGATACGGCTGCGAATTAATATGGGCGTAAAAAAGACTATTGCGCAATCAAGAGAGGGAATTCCGTTCTACTGATCTCTGATTCTGTTCAAGTCATAAGGGCGTATCTATTCTGTCACGTTGCGCTGGCATTATATTAGACAGCCATCGATCTGTCGCTTTGCGATAATAAGTCAGTACTTAGGCGACTCGACGCTCAACGTGGCTTGAAGACCGTCTCGAAGATGATGCTCGGCTAGCCAAATACCCATCTAACATGTCATGTCTTTTATCCAGGCCTTCTGAGCTCTATGTCACTGAACTCTCTACAATCCACGAGGTTCAGAATGGCGCTCAGCATTCTGTGCCCGCCTTCGGGTTAGCCCGTCAACCAAATTGGCACGTGGACCCATGTTCCATACCTAGGCCTCGATCCGGGACTTTTCAAGGAAAATTGAAAATCGTAATGGCTGTGATGCCAGGAGTCTTGAAAGCGTGCCAAGCACAGGTAGTTTGTAAGAGAAAGAGAAATACCAATTCTATCATTAGCCGTCAGAACGCTGCTCAAGACCGACAAGTCACATTATAATGTTAATTTATCAGTTATGGCATTGCCTTTTCGCATGCAGACGTATTTGCTATAGGGAATAGCAGGAAACCAGGCATTATCTTAGGATTTACCATGCTATTCACCTATGAGTTCTATCCGATGTAAGGTACTTAGTTAAGAAGTTCGTTGTTTGAGGAATTGTAGATGCATATATCGACGTCATTTCCGTCGTCGGGATCAAAACGATTGCGCATCGTTCGAATCAATTTAGCCAGTCTCGCTTCCACAAGAGGTTTCCGTGATGTGAGATAAGAATTGAACTGATGTGCCATGTCCCGGTTTTATCATACTACTCCCTCATTACTGTTCTGAGCTAGAATTGTAGGCTGGGAAAATCCAATATGGAATGTTCAGCCCTCATTCACCGAGGCATTGATGTTGTGTTATTGACTGCGAATGCTAATTCGCATAAGCCCGTAGATATCTAATGGGTTTCTGTGTTGTCCAGCTTGTCTTTCTATGACTGGACCTTCCTCTCTTTGAAGTGTATGGCCCATGAACCAACTATCGTTTTATTCAAGTCGGACCTCAGCGTGAGTGAGTGACGTCCGTGATCTAAACCATGAGTTATTCGCAGATTAACGGCTTACTACGGAGGTAAATCCTGGTTTGAATGTTTGGATTGGCCGTCACTAGCTCTCATAGCTCATTTCTCAACTTGCTCGGAAAATCATATGCATTACACTCATTTTCCATGTGTGGAGAGAAAAATTAAACTTTCAACCAGAAACAACGTCAAATACAATTTGCAATTGCATTGCGGACAGAACTTGAGCCTAATAGCCCACCTAGAATAAGGATGCTTGACGGCGTGATGATAGGTATGTGAATTCTCTAAAGGTGCAACATACTCCCTGTACAAGCTCTGCCTGCCAAGGGATTGCATGGTATCTCATGAAAGTATGTATATGCGATTTCAAATCTTCTGGACGGATTTATGCCTGAAGCAATGCTTAATTGCAACAGCTCACGCCACAGTGGGGATGGCGTTCTTGCCATGCTTGTCTTCGACCGACTCGATGCCTCCCTTTTCCTCTTCCACGTCCACGGGCCTAATGCCAACCTCAGTTTCAGTGAAAGCATCGGCGATATTCCGGTACCTCGGGACAAAATTAACGGCCAACGCATATGACCATGCCAAGACAAAGAAGATAAGGGGGATGACCATAGCGATGCCCATGCCCTTGTGATCGGCAACGACGCCAAGCAACGGAGGTACAACTGCACCACCAGATACACCTGAGTTACATGCATTAGATAGCGAACCAACGGTCCCGACAATGAATGGAACGCTTACCTGCAATAATGAAGCCACTGCCGCGCTTAGAATGCCTGCCTAGGCCTCTCATGCCGAGAGCCACAATTGTCGGAAAGCAAATAGACTCGAAGAAAAGGACAATATAGAGCATGGCCATGCCGGTATCATCCTTCTGTGTGATGGAAGGGGCAATGAAGATAATACAGGATGACAGGAACGCCAAAAATACCCAACGGGGCTTGATATAATGCATAAGACCAACTCCAGCGAAACGGCCTATCGCGAAGGCGGCTTGGGCGCCAGCAAGAAGTTTGGAGCCAAGCGCGTTGTCGGTGTTTTCGCGACGTTCTGTCACATAGTTGATAAAGAATCTGGAACTATCGTTAACTTTTGAACTTTATCCACTCTAGACGAAGATCAACAAACCCCGCGATGGCTACCTGAGCACCAGTGTAGCAGAACTGGGCGAAAGAAGCGTGGAAGAGACGGTATTGCTTCCTGAAAGGCTTATCATCGACGTTGGCGTGCGTCTCAGAAGCTTGGAAAGCCATATCAGCATCGGTGATTTCGGGAATTCGAGCCAGCCAGAAGACGATCGCCAGCCCCCAGACGAAGACGGCGATGGAGAGATAGACCCATTGAACATTCTCTAGAGCACGTTTGTCGTCAAAAGCGAAGAAGACGTACGATCCCATGACGGGAGCCACGACAGTGCCGATACCATTGAAGGCTTGAGAAATGTTGATTCGAATCTCGCTGTACTTAGGAGGACCGCAGACGGTGATGTACGGATTTGCGGCTGTTTCGAGGGAGCCAAGACCATTACCGATGATGAAGATGGCGGCACAGAAGCCACCGAAGCTCTTGGCGATAATGCATGGGATCGCAATGAGGGCCCCCAGGCCGTATAGGAAGAGTCCAAAAACAAAGGTAGCTTTATAGCCCCAGTGCCTTAAGATCCACGCCGCGTGCCCGAGACTGGCAATGAGATAGGCTCTGTCAGGCAAGAGTCAGCATCCATGTCTATGACTGCACTGTTGCAGCCCTCGGAAGCCATGAGGTATCCGGGGACTAGTGGTAATGGCAGTGCGCGATTGTGCGTCGCTTAGCTGAATGCTGTGTAAACGCATGGCAGTAGACGCCGATGTAGACACCGGCAAGAAGCAAGTCGGCGAATCGCCGCCTTCGCCGATTGTTCCCGTGTGAGAGGGGGATTGTGACGACGGACATACCCAAAGTAAGCAGCCTGCAAGCCAGAGGACCTAGCCCGGGTGATGTGAAGTGTATCTTGAAAGTGTTTGTTCAGAGTGTCGAGAAGGCCTGATGATGAGATTCTTAGCATTCCTGTATGCGATCGTCAATTGTTGTGTTGCTGCAACATACCGTAGGAAAACCCCCAGAGGAAAAATAGGATAGTGACAAGAACGATGGGAAACAAAGATTCCTTTAGCGTCAATTCGGCAGCGTTCGTGCGGACATTATCCTTCTGGCGCAAAGACCGTTTGCGGAAGAACTCCTTGATACCCATCTTGCAAGTTTGACGAGGATGATCGAGCGCCGTGTTGCGCTGGGTCTGGTGGTGGCACTGAGAAGATATTGGAGTGATCGCGACCGTTGCGGTCTGGTGGGAAGGTCAAAACCTCAGTACCGAGGCGGACGTGGCAGTAGCCTTTGGACCGATGGACTGCAATTTGCAATGCGGTGAGACGCGTCCGAGAACAAATAAAATTCTTCTGGAACGAGGAGACCCGGGTCAGACGAAAGCTTATAAGAGCTCAAGCCGGCCGCATTTTCGGTCGTTTCGAGCCTGATCTTCCCCTGCACGAAAGCGAGATGGACATGACCATCCTTGGCTGCTTCTTGGCTTCTCCATGGTTACATGGCTAGCAGTCCCCGATCAAAAGACCAGTCGCACAGCACTACGGGTACTCAATTCTTTGCTGTGAACAAAAGGCTCGGGTGGAGCAACGGTCTTCTGGACTGATCTGGGGTAACGAGCGTTTGGAGAGGATTGCGGGGATGGTCACCGCATGCTCTAGGTCGCCGGGGAAGCAAAGATGGCCCCATCCATGCTCGGTCGAGGTGCGGGGTGAAGGTTGGAGCAGCCAGTTGAAGAAGACGTGGTGGATCTCCAGAGAGAATACCGGTAGAGAGGACATCCTACGGTAACTCACAGAGAGTTCGCGACCCAGCCTTGGCATGTCCATCATTTACTCGACGTGGCTCCAATTCCCCCGAATCAACAGCTTGGAGGATGGCTGTCAGACGAGGGTAAGTGAGGTGGGGATTTTAATCAGTCTCTATGGTGGTGATTGGACATGGAGGAGGACGGCAGTTCAACGAGTCTGGGGTAAATGGTCCGGGGCTCGATATAAAGATGGACCGAAGGACGCTCAGATTGCGGAGTAAGCGGATGATCATTCGCTCGGCGGACCGATTGGCGTAAGGAGGCCAGTTGGTTCTCTGTCAGGGCCGGGGGGGCTATGTGACATCACCTCCTCAGTTTGTTACACTCTTCGCTCTCGTGATCATTACGCGCTACTGGCTCAACTGATATTCACGTGGAGAGAAGTCAATTTACATGATTTCCTAATAACACTGAGTGTTGGCTACCGCGTACTTCAGCTGTCGGGGCTAGACTGGGAGCAGACGAGATCCACCGTCAGCCCCAGAGACTCGGGACTAGTGGTCCAGTCACATCAGCGACACAATCTGAGGGTCGAAAATCCGGTTTCAAAAAACTGGAATCCCTTCTGCAAAGATTCTACGCGTCAAAAAGATATCAGGCACTCCCATGGAGGGCGGTCCAGCAGCGGTTAAATTTAGCCACATAGACCTCCCCTATCAGAGGTAAGGTAGGACAAGCTAGACCTTCCAGCCTCCATCCACAATCGCGGGATGGCGTGTTTGGCGCCGCTAGCCGAATGCCTCTAACCAGACTTTGGAGTCGTCGGTGCTCCGAGAATGTCTGAAGGGATCGGACGAAGACTGGAACGGCCGATGCAAAAGTCTTTATGGATATAAATTCCAACAACAAACAGGTCCGCCATCGAAATGTTCCGCTTGGCGCTAGACTCACCGGAGACAGTCGACGATCACTCGTTGATTGCCGATAGCTGAAACAAACTTAGGCTTACCAAAGACGACAAGACGAGAGGAACTCGATACTTTACCGTGGGGTTGCGAGACCGCTTCGCTGGCGGACTGATGTCGAACGATATACGAATGTAGATGTCTTTACTGCCAAGCTCATGGACACCTAAGTGACTTGAAGTAAGCCAAGGCCAACTTCAATTGCTGAAAGTCGTGCTGCGAGCAATCGACTGAACATGACTCGCAACAGCGTCAAATTCTTCGGGACTTGGTTCTTTTCCGATATGGTCACGTGAAGGTTACCACGGAGATGTTCACAGCTGCAGCCGACTGTGACCAGTCGGCGCTCCCTACTGACAGCCGACAAGACAAATTCGGGCTATCACCACAAAGTATCGTCAAATAGTTATCAGATATCAACGCCAAGATAGGGATCATTCGCTTCAACGTCTCGAGATACAGATTACAAAATGATTTAAGGCAGGGTCCTTATAGCTTATTAATCCCTGGAATAAAGCCGGAAGTTCTCCATGGTAACCATCGGGCTATCATCTGCTGCGTCGATAATTTGTTCTGAAATTTGTCCGGATGAATATGGCAGGGCCTCCAGAACCGTCGTCCCAGACAACTTAGGACTACTGCAGTGGGTTTAAAGTACAAATACCTAAGAAGCAGTCTACCGAAGTGGCAGACTAACTGCGCTTAGGCGAACAGCGATGTGTGGCCACATAACCTTTCTTACATTCAGCCCATGATGACGTGACGAAGTAACTAGGGAAAGGTTTCCTTGGCCTGAAGTGTCTCGCAGACGCTTACATCAGGAACCATGTCTACTATGTTGATTACCTCTGTAATTCTGCTAAGTTAAAACCACAGCTACAAAACCAAAAAGGAAAGCGAATCTGACATATTTGGCCCAAGGGTCTAACTACCTATTCCACAATTTGTTCCGGGAATGGGGGGCCATTTGACCTGTCTTTAGTGAAGTCTCCGCAGATCAAGTGAATCAGTTGCTCTTTGATAAGTGTCTAAAACTCACATTGTCTTCTTTGACTTCTAGCCATCTACTGATGCGCTTGTAGAGAAGTAGCTCTGCTAGCTGGACGACATCGAAGATCAACATCATCCATATTTCCCCTCTGCAAGATATGCAGGTCAACGAGTCAGGCCGAGATAACATTCAAATCCTGTAAAACTTGCTCTAGCTCCTTCTTCATAGGCTCTCTAAGCTTGCTTGTACTTAGCCAACCTACTTCATCTCCGTATGGCAGCACGGGGGGGGGGGGGGGGGGCAGCCTTGGTGCGCCTTAGCTATACTGGTACCTACTTCATGCAGAAAATAAACCACACCAGTGGTTTCACATGCGCCGTTCTAGGAAATCAAGCATCCTGATATTGTATTAGCTCAGTGCACCATTGATGAACGTTATTGCAGCAACTTTGCACCGTCTCGTCCACAGACCTACTATAGGTAGTTAACCAGCCATCTTACTGTGTGAATAGTAGATCCCAATCCGAACTCGACAGAACTTCACCTAGTGTTACCACGCACATCAAGCTGCAACAATCTAAACAACTTGTTCCATTTCTTAGTTTCTATATTGAGGCTTTTGCTTCCATTCCAATCATAGGTTATAGATAGCGGAAGACTCTCGAACTATAATTGCCACCCAAGCTATCAATACCGAAAGTAATCAATACCAAACGCGGCTTGAGATTCAAGATTCTTCCTTTTAAAATTATCTATAGATGATTCTCGCCAGATGTAAGTAGGTGGCGAAAAGACATGAAGTATGTACAGTCTTCTCGCTGAATTTTCCTCGAAATAAGATCTCTTGAAATACAGAATGCTCTGATTAACTAAGGCTCGAAAACTTTAGACAAGTTCATTTTCACTGAAAATTCTACACGATGTATTTCATACGCCGCATCATGCAACACCCTGCAGGTCAATACAACGGTTGTTCGACGCACAGTGATGAATCAAGGCCTAATACAACCGGAGAGAGGCCGGGCATTGCCACGCCGTCTCCCGAGTGCCTGCTACGCGGTCAAACTCCGGCCGTGGCCCACTCAGGCCGGCAGACCCCTGATTCCGGCCGAAACGAGATGCCGGTTCATGCATAGCGGGAAGACATGCTAGCTCGATGCAACACCGTGCTGCATGGTATCAGAGTTTACTATAGCCTAGTATCCCATGCCATTCCTTGCTTCGACCCCTCGCTGTCCTCAGGGTTGGGTTCTACGCAGTAGGCTCGAGCTAGAGCCATATTCATTACCTATCAAGAACGGAGCTGGGTTAGAAGAAAGTCAAAGATCACTACTTGACCCATGTACGAACAAAAGCGTCTCTTCCCATCAAAATGTATTGCAGAACTGAGTCTGCTACGTTCCAGTTGGACCAAGCAACCGACGGTGATCGAAAAGGGGCAAGCAGAGGAGCAGAACGCTATTTGTAGCAAACCTCGATTGTCTGAGTAGCCATTAATAGAGGTGGGATTCTATGATTGAAATATCTTCTTGCTCATAATAACACTATGAAGTGTCACCTTGGCATCACTGTTGAAAGGAAAATGCTGGACAGCTTCGCTGAGGCTGCCGATGAGAGGGACCCACGTTGACGGCCACCCCGACCGTATAAGTATGCAAGTTTTCTAGAGGCCTTCAAGATTGAAGCACAAGCAACATTTTTTTTACAGATCCGGACCCAATAGCGCACAGAGTCAGGGGCCATGCGCAAATGCACTCATGCAACAGTGGCAATTGCATATTATTGAGGCGGTCTTGATTGGAGGATTAAGAGGGATCGGGTCGCCTCTCCTGAGGAACCATCCAGCACCGCCCAGTCGATGAAGACCGGCTTGGCCTCTTATGTGGTGTTGTGTGAACTCGGTCTGTCCTGACCTACGGATCAAGCACGTGGGCTCGGGGACGGCGAAGTGTTGGGCGGCTCAGCCGAAGTGGGGTCCAATATAAGCGGCGCGGGAACGGCTGGACCTTGAAGAGCCGGATCACAAGTTTTTCAACTGCAGGGTTACGAGCTATCGATTCCGTATCCTCGGGTCACTAAACCTCGAGCGTGACTTCGGAATGTCTCACCATAGCTGAAGATCCGTCAGGCTCGCAAATATTTTGACAATGTTGTGACGTACAGCACTTGCGGCGCATCAGGCGCTGGACTGGAGCGCCGAGATTCTTGTCATCAGGGAGGCAGAAGCTTGGTTCTGTGGCAAGCTTTGCCAACCTTTCACCACTACCATGGAGGACGTTCCTTCAATACCGATCGACAGGTTGTAAGTCTTGGACGCGTCCTGGCATCGGATACCCGACTTGGCGATGAACAGGTTGTGAACCTCTAGAACTTCAGTCCAAATTTTGGTGGTGAAGATAGCTTCATCACGGTCCACGCGATGGAATCCCTCGAGAAATTGACCGAAATCGTGTCTTGAGCACGGGCTGAACTCGCTGGAGTTGTGCACCAAGGGCTGACACGTGCGACATCGCCAAGCACCACAAGAGCATAGGAGGAACATGAGTCGGCCCCAAAAGAGCGGCTCACCCTCACCAGGGCTCTCCGGCTTGCCGCGGCGGGCTAGAGTTTCTTCGATCGCGTTCGGTCCAAAGCAAACCGGGCGAAGACTCTCGATCGGGAGACCGAGTGGACTAGAGGAATTCGTGAATCAGCTCACAGTCAGGAGCATTTGTCAAATTGCGAGGCGCCCGAGTCTTCTGGCCACGGTTGGCACCTGTGGTCTTCAGCTAGAAGCATGGACATGTGCGGCGTCAGTGAATATTGGCTCGTAATTCGCCGGCTGGCCTGTCTCTCATCGGAAAGTTGGTGGTGACATTACGGGGCTATACCGCAATGGGGACCGAGCGCCAAGAGCTGCTGGGAAAAGGTTTGGCAACAGACTTTTCGCAACGTGCTGTCGACGCGCATTCCTGGTGGTCGAGACATCGGACCAGCGTTGATCTGGTGGGGGTTGGGCTTGCCGGTGGCTGAGAGAGTTCGAGCGGAAGACTGGAAGCGAAGACCCCTCGTTCGCGGGGATTCCAGAGACGTCTGACTCTTCCCAGTGTCTGTGGAGAAGGCGCACGTCGGTCCATGTTGGCAGACCGGAGAGGCAAACCCTTATCGGTAGGTTGGGCGACGGTCGAAGGAGGCGTGCGTGGGGTTATCGTCCATTGGCAACATCGCCTCTGACCAAAAGGCCCGTCAAGAACGCAAGACAGACGAGAAGTTGTGCGCAAAGAGACGGCGTAGCAACTGACGAGACGAACGTCTAAAGGGCTTGGCATGGTCTTAATATGTTGTTCGCCAAGTTCGACGAGCAGGGGGGTTCAACGACCAAGTCAAACAACTGTAGCAAACAGATGCCACACGTGGAGGGTTGAAGCCCCATGATTCGTCAACTCCAGATCCTCCCCAGATGAGATTCCACGCCCAAATAAAGCTTGCTGGGTGGGCCCAGAGTCTCACAGACTAAGCTGCTAGCATGCTAGGGATACCGACATCTTGGCACGCTAGCCGTAAACAACATCCTTGATGCATCCCGTTCGGCCTGCCATCGAGGTCCCATCGTCAATCCTGGAGTGATAGAGTCGATGAAGTGGGTGAGAGGGGGGTGTCCATGTACGAAGAGAAACTTAGTCGGCCATTGACTACACATTGAGCCACGCTTGATTGAGGAGGAGGAGAAAGACATCGGAGCATGGGGGGGGGGGGGGGGTGTATCAACAACAATTTGAGTGCTCACTCGGAACCAAGGCTGGTATCTGCTGCAAAGCAGACACCGGTTACTTTCTGTCAGTCAGACTCGCCAAGAGAGCACATAAAAGGTTTATCGTGCGCGCCTTTCCCATCATTCGATGCCTTGCTTGTCCCGTCTTCTCTAGCAAGCACCTCTTCCCCTCCTTTATCGAGACCACAGAATCTGCTCGCCAAGTCACAGCCAAGCGGCAGTCAGTCACAATGGCGCTCGATCAGTACACCTACGTCTTTGCCATTGGCACGTTCTTTGCTATGCTCGATGCATACAACAACGGTGCTAGTAAGTACAGTCCTCCATCGGGCGAAAAGGCGCAGACAAGACAAGCGGTCTGCGGCTGCTGATATACTTTGGCGCTTCAAGACATCAGACACTGACTCGGCTCAACTTTCAGACGATGTCGCAAACGCCTGGGCGACCAGTGTATCATCAAGATCAATTACCTACAGACAAGCCATGATCTTCGGTACCATCTTCGAGATGTTGGGCGCCATCACTGTTGGTGCGCGTACGGCCGACACTATCAAGAACGGTATCATCCCCAACAACGTCTTCAACGGCAACCCGGGTGTTCAGATGCTCGCCTTTACCTGCGCCCTGGCCGCCGCTTCTTCCTGGGTCATGTGGTGCACGCGACACTCTGCCCACGTCTCCTCGACATACTCTCTGGTCTCTGCCGTCGCCGGTGTCGGTGTTGCTGTTGCTGGCGCCGACAAGGTTCAGTGGGGCTGGAACGGCGGCAAGGGTCTTGGTGCCATTTTTGCTGGTCTGGGTATGGCGCCCGCTATCTCAGGCTGCTTCGGTGCCATCATCTTCAGTCTCATCAAGTTCGTGGTTCACGTTCGCAAGAACCCCGTGCCCTGGGCCGTTTGGACTTCGCCTTTCTTCTTCCTCATTGCCGGCACTATCTGCACGCTTTCCATTGTCTACAAGGGCTCTCCCAACCTTGGTCTGAGCAAGAAGCCTGCGTGGTACATTGCCGCTGTCACCATGGGAACTGGTGGTGGCCTTTGCCTTCTCGCCGCGCTCTTCTTCGTCCCCTTCGTCCACGCCAAGGTCATCAAGAAGGACTACACCATCAAGTGGTACCACTTCGTCTACGGCCCTCTTCTCTTCAAGCGTCCCGCTCCCGCCGATGCCGAGAAGGCCAAGGTTCCCAACTACGCCGTCGTTCAGGAAGATGAGCACGAACAGACTCTTCCCTCTCACGAGTCTGTGAAGTCTTCCGAGTCTGGCGATGAGCCTCTCAAGGAGACCCACGAGAAGGAGACCCACGTTCCCCAGGAGAGGTCCCTGGCTGCTGCTGAGATTGGCCAGGGCCCTACCTACAAGCAACTCCAGGCTGAGGGCGAGGCCAGGTTGCACGCAAAGATGATGAAGAAGCGTGGTCCTCTCGGCTGGGCCATGCGCACCCTTCGCGACAACCCAATGGGCGCTGGTCAGATCTACGAGTTTCACAACATGAAGATTGCCCTTAAGCGTATTCCCGCCATGATCACTGTTGGTGCTCTCTACGGTCTTCACTACGACATCCACGCTGCCCAGACTGGCGTCGCCGGTACCCCCGAGGGTGAGCGCATGAAGCGCGTGTACGCCAGCGCTAAGAAGTACCCCAATGAGGTCGAACACACCTACTCTTTCGTACAGATCATCACTGCTTGCACTGCTTCTTTCGCGCACGGCGCTAACGATATCGGCAACTCTGTCGGTCCCTGGGCTGTCATTTACTCTGCCTGGAGTACCGGTGACGCTGCCGCCGCCAAGGCCCCTGTCCCTGTCTGGCAGCTTGCTGTTCTCTCCGCCACTATTTCTCTTGGTCTCATCACATATGGCTACAACATCATGAAGGGTGAGTCTCATCTAATTCAAACTCTAGATTGTCGCGGCACTAACAGACAACAGTTATGGGCAACAAGATCACCTACCACTCCCCCAGTCGTGGTTCTTCCATGGAAATGGGCGCTGCCATTACTGTCCTTGTCTTTTCCCAGTACTCTCTACCCGTTTCTACCTCCATGTGCATTACTGGCGCCACGGTCGGTGTCGGTCTGTGCAATGGTACTCTGAAGGCCGTCAACTTCCAGCGTGTTGGTCTCTTGGTCTTCTCTTGGATCATGACAATCCCCGTCGCCGGCACTCTTGGCGGTGTCCTCATGGGCCTTTTTCTTAACGCTCCTCACTTCTAAGCGCAATCAATTTTACCCTGGTGGGGCTTCCATTTGATACCATCTTCACTAGACACATAATGTACATGAACGAAAAAGGGGCCAGGCAAGGCATATAAATAGAGGCGGGTGGCATGTCAGTAGCATCAATACCACAGTTTTGACAATTATAATCTTTGCAATCCGGCCAAGATCTTGGCGCAGTCTGGAAGTAACTGAGTGAAATATGTGACAGCGCAGTCTCGATGAAGAGCGTTTGAAAAAGAATCCCACCAGCGCCGGAGCGGGTGCCCTCTGCGGCCCGTCCCACTCTTCAAGAGCCAAGCTGGGCATGTGACGTGTTCATACGAGAAGATATTAGTGATGTAGCCTCGATCTTCGGGGATTTCTTGGCAAAAGCAAGCTATCACCGTGTGGTAGATCATGATATCTCCGGGACGATGCATGGGATTAGCAAAGATGCGGCACAAGGTACAGTAAGTCTATCGAACTGAACAGGTTTTCAATCTATCCCCAACAAACTTGGCAAAACCTAAAATCAGCTCGTTGAAACAGAGGACAAGACATGAGTAGCTTCTCATCTCGTGATTGGGTGCTGGAATTGAAGTTGTCAAGACGTCGTGGGGTAGCGCCAAGCTTTTGTTGTGGCTATGCAAGCGTGGCATCGCCCATCACCTCAATTCCCCATGAGGATGCCAAGATTGCACATTCCCACAGTAAGAGCAAGCCTTGAAGAGGGAGGTAGCATGGTAATTGAAGTCGGCAATTGATCGCGTGATCAACAGTGATGCTTCGGCTTGGCGCTCTGCAAAAGCTGTACCTAGTAATCACCTACTCTTCATACCTGAGTCTTATCTGGGGATCCTGATGGGCAGGACAAACGAGGTACGGAGCTCATGTGATTAATTCACTCATACCTAGATCGTCCACTTGCACTGTCGTATTTGACAAACCAGAAGTGTGGCGTGATGAGGACCCCGAAGACCGTTTTCGATTTGCTGTCCAATGTACCTCAAGATGTGTAGTCAAACAAGCCAAGTCAGCGCCAAGGGGAATATCTATCCACATAGAGACCGAAGATCGGGCCTTTGTATGGAAAAGGGCTGTATTATTCTTGCCCGACCCTAGACTTTATCAGCAAAGTCTGAGGGTGTAACGGAGAATAAGACCCTCGTTGCGAGCGGAGTCAACTGCTTGACCAACTGCACTCAAATGAAGTTCTTGCCGTTCAATGATTTCTATACAACTCTCACCTCATGATTCATCGAGTATTATACACAGATGCCTTGTCACATGAACCTTGGGTTCTAGTATCGTTGGGTATCAGACTATGAAGCAGTGGAAAGTCTCTTGCTTCTCTCGTTGAATGAAGTTGAATGCAATTGACTGAGGTCACCTCGGTCTTAAGTATGGAATGATAATGTAAAATCAAGTTCTCAGACCAGCTCAATACATTCTGAATATTTCTGCCCCCCAATAACCCACCAGTGACAAAACGTGGAAAAGCCTCGTCCTTCTTGCCAACACCGATATGACGTTTCAGAAGATGAAATATAATTTTCCCGATATTATTGTATTTATTCTTCCCTGTGTTTTTGCGTATAGCCTCTACTAAGGCTAGATGTGTGCCTTGTCTATGCAGAATCTAGGTCAAGCATAGAATGTGGGCCGCGGACCAGGCGGCCCGTAACACAAATCATCGAAATCGTTGACTGCTCGACTTTGCAACCCTGAACAGCTACGAGAAAAGCGTCCCCTCTCGATCCTCGATTAAGTTTTGCTAAATTATTGCCTACCTTACTTGAGGGCGTGCATGCGCTCATCTCGAGGACTATCATCGTATAGCAGCGTAAGACAAGGTAGCTCACTGGCGTGAGTTGTCTACGTAAAACTCATCCAGTACATTTCATTTATAGTTCATACTTTATATAGAAATACGACACATTATTTGCTTAATATGACCAACTTGCTGAGACCATCGCGGAGCACGCATCTTGCTATGTGTTGGTATAGGAGCAAGGACCTTTCATTTGGCCGAGCCTGTGCAGTTGCCGAATGAAGGCCGAAGCTAAGACCATGTTACCAAGGGGCTTTTCACTGAGTAATTGATAGCAACGAAGGTCAGACTTGGCACCATAGAATAAGGTCGAAGAGCTCGGTCATTCTTGGCCATGGTTTAGTCTTCTCGAGAAATTGGTCACTTGAAAGGCCAAAGAGCAGTCAGCAGAGCTTCATGCAAACAGGCACGAAGTCATCGAGTGTTCATGCGGAAGTTCAACAGACTTGCCCCGGTTTATGCCCCAGAGCGGAAACGCGCGGAAACATGGGGCCCATGCTCGATGCCTCAATTATCGTATTTGATACGAGAAAAAGACGAACTCCGATTGGCAGCGGGCATTATTGGCCCCTCGTCAGTCCACTAGACCGCTCGCAGCAAGGGACCAGCTGAACTCGGCGGGGAGCTTCGCCGAGGCATGGAAGCTGTGAAACAACTGCAGCTGACGAGCGACGAAGTGACGGATCCGACTTTTGTCATGACAGAATTGCTGCATGCAACAACGTTACAACTATTAATTGATCGTCTACTTGATCTCGGGCAGTACCCTTGCAAGATAGATGTCGGATTGGAAGTCCAATTCGACCGCGGCATACAGCCGACTGCGCAGGGGCCAATTGGGGGCCCTATTTACGATTATCGTAGCCAGCCCAACCTACGGTTGGAACCTCCTTTTTACACCTACTACGCAGATATTCATATAGTTCAATTGATCTCTTCGTCAACTACGGTTCGAACCAACTACCCTGTAATAGGGATACCAACAATAGAGGACAATCAAGGAATAGATTCAAAATCGATCGTCTCAACGCTTGAGGATCTGACTCGAACAACCTCAAATAATGCCAGCCGGAATCACCCAACTATTGTCCCTTGCTCCCGGAGGCCCCGGTTCCCAGGCTCCTCTCGGAGCTTTACAACCAAGGTTGGGGGCTTCCCGCACAAGCATCCATCCTAACCCATGCGCTGCCACAACATTCTCGGCGCCATCGTTGCTAGGAGCAAATTTTATTTCCTTGGAAGCGTCTCTGGTCACAAACTTCAGCGGGCCTATACCTGCAGAGTGGAGATTCTCTCAGCCAGCTGTCGAGATACATAATGCCTCCTTCTGCAATATCACCGTCTCTTACACTCACCCTGGCCATAGTGATGTTGTCAATGTCGAGACCTGGCTTCCAACCGAGGACTGGAACGGAAGGCTTCAAGCTGTGGGAGGTGGGGGGTGGCGCGCTGGGAGAATGCTTCTGAGTTATACGACTATGGCCGGCGCTATCGCAGATGGTTATGCTACTGTAACCACGGATTCTGGACTTGGGGACGCCATGGGGCCGGACTCGTGGGCTCTGATAAGTCCAGGTAACTCAAATCTGTACGCATTGCAGGATCTTGGGTCACAGACCTTGTATGACGAGGTAAGTGGGCGTCTTTAACCGTGTCGAGGCTTCGGCTTCGCTAATACGTAGGAACCTAAGGCAGTCATCGCCAAGCACCTCATTGAGAACTACTACGGCAGGGAGCCTTCATATTCGTACTGGAATGGTTGTTCCCAAGGAGGTCGTCAGGGTGCGGCACTTGCCCAGAGGTACCCATCGATCTACGACGGAATCATCGCAGCAGCCCCGGCGATCAACTGGGCCGGGGTCCTCATCAACACCATATGGCCCAGGGTCTATATGAACGTCACTGAGCAGTATCCTCACCCATGCGAGCTGCAACAGCTCACTGCACTTGCTGTATCTGCTTGCGATGGGCTTGATGGAGTTAAGGATGGCCTTATCGCCGACACAACTGCCTGCAAGACCATATTTGATCCTCACGCCTACGTCGGAACAGAGTTCAACTGCCCATTGACCGGGAAATCGGCCAATATCAGCTACACGGCAGCCGCTGTAGCGGATGCTATGTGGACGGGCCCTTTTACGGCTGAAGGAGAGTCAACATACCTGTATGGTCTGGAAATGGGCACCGATCTAGTGTTTGGTGCTCAAACTAGCTGTACAGAAGATGGGAAGTGTACTGGAGTTCCCAACGCCGCTGTCACAGTGTTGTTGGCCTACTTCATCGGCAAAGATCCCGCTATCACTACTACAAAGATATCTTTCAAGGAATTGGAGAGAGCATACCACTCTTTCAGACAACAGTATGATGCTTACCTAGGGACTGATGACCCAGACCTTTCATCTTTCCGTAATGCTGGAGGCAAGATGATCACTTTCCATGGCTTGGTAAGTCTCCGCATATCATCAGCTATTACATGTACAGTCCCCGTGTACATGTACCTATCAGTACGGACTAACACAGCCTAAGGCCGATCCGACTATTCCGCCCAACAATACATTGAACTATTATAAGGACGTCTTGAATCACCAAGATGATGCACAAGACTTCTATAGATATTTCCCAGTCCCGGGACTGGGGCACTGCTGGGGCGGCCCTGGCGGCGGCCAGCCCATCGCGTTATTTGATCAGTTGAGGTCTTGGGTCGAGAATGGGACAGTTCCTGAAAGCTCTCCAGTGACCATCACAAAGCCGGACAATACTCATGAGAGGCAGGTTATCTGCCCGTACCCAAAGAAGGCAGTATACAGCAAGACGACGGCTGGAGACCCGGCAGGTTGGTCATGCGCTGTATAAAGGAGTTGGTGACCTCGTCCAGATTAAAAGGCATGAGTTGTGCGTGTCCTTTAGCGGGTGGTCTTCAAAAATCGACCTTGGGCTCCAGCTTTCAGACTATAAAGTGTCCTGCTGTACACTCCATATTACAATTGTAAAGATGTGTATTTCTAGAGTCTATCGAACGAAGGCGAAGTAATATACTTGAGTAAGCAGCTGCCTACAACAGAAGCTATTGTCACAAACGCTTCTCAAAGCGGTAGATACAAGGCGGATCCACGTATAGACGGGCAGAAGGGGGGGGGGGGGGGGGCACGGCCCACCGAGGCAGTGCTAGGCAGGGGAGTTCATAATGCCCCCTAGAGCCTTAAAAATTAGTGGCAACCCCCCCTTTGCCCTCCTAGAATTAATCCTCTATCCTTACTTCAACGCCCCCCTTTCCTCACCCGTGGGGGAGAAAAGTCTTCAAGAAGCCTCGAGACCCCCCAGTCAGTCACACATGAATTGTTCATCTCAGACGGCAGCTGGATCTAGGATATATCAACAGCGATGAGTGAACCGGACGCGAAAATTGCGAAACACGGAGATCCTGGCTGTACGTGTACGACGTGCCACATCACAAAAAGGCGATCACATAAGAAGTCCCGTAACGGGTGTAAAACCTGCAAGCGAAGAAGAATCAAGGTACGCAATGTGAACCTAACATTCCACTTTAATACTGACCCAGACACCAGTGTGATGAAGCCAAACCCCAATGTGGGCAATGCTCGAAAGCTATTATAACCTGCGATTTTGCCGCTTCAGCATCAATCACAGACCTCGTCCCAACTCATGATGTTATCGTCGAGACCGTTTCTCATGGAAATTCGCGGAGAAGAGGGAGACCGCGGAAAGATTGGGATACGGCATCCAAAGGGCTAAGCCCCCAAGAATTCTTCGAATCACCCGATAGCCTAAGATCCAGGTCAATCGACACAGCTCTCGTAGTCACGCAGAGCGGGGAGCAGCAGGAACAAGTAGCCTCGGATCTTCCTTGGATATGGACCGTAGATGATCTCGAGTTGCAGCACCACTTCTTAACGTCTGACGATCTTACATACTCAAATTCGCGATTCTGGCGGGAGAGAGTCCCCCGTCTTGCCTTCACGCACCATTACGTCCTGCATCTGCTTCTCGCAATCTCCGCACTACACTTATCCAAAGAGAAAGAGAACTCTACCGAGTCATCTAAATATGAGCAGCTCGCAGATGTTCACTACACCATAGGCCTACGCCAAGTGATGGCCATCATGCCAACATCTAATAAAGACTATGCTGGAGCACTTTACATATCTACCACGCTTGTCTGTGCGTATGCATTCGCAAAGAAGCCTAGCCCAGAACACCTCTTGATAGTCTCAGACGGAGAAGAAGTGGCATGGTTCGAATTACTTAGGGGTGTTCGAATTGTTGTTACAACGATGGGATGGGATGCCATCTACTCTGGAGTTCTGGGTCCCCTCTCGGCTGCCGATGACGAGAAGTCACTCCCAGAGCCAGGTCCCACGAGACGACTAGTCCAATGGGGGCCTGCCTTAAGCAGTCTTACAGACTTGATTACATGCTCTGGCGATCCAGAAACCCCCGTATACTTGGAAATGATTCAACGGGTTTCGTCTTGCTTTGAGACAACTTTTGGTACAACTGCAAGGCCAAGGCTTGATTGTAACGGCAAGATGGAGGTCATTATCGGTTGCATTTATGGTATCGATGATGATTTCGTGCTTTGTCTAAAACACAAGAGGCCCTTTGCACTTCTCATCCTGGCACACTTTGTTGTGTTGCTCAAGTCGCTCGAATGGATGTGGTACATAAAGGGGTGGGCAAGCCACATTCTTCATGGCATCGCACTCATTTTAGGGCCTCAGTATAGACAGTATTTGCGATGGCCAAGAGAAGAAATCGAGAGGCTTGGCAAAGATCGAGATCATCTCACTAATGGAGAATCGCCTTAAAGCCAGTTCGGGTCTTTGCTCTCAGGTTTAATGTATCTCAGAAGCACCATGGTAGCGGATGCCTGGTAGGCGACATCGGAATTATTTAATCTATTACACAAGATCCTTGTAACCCGGCGCACCTCCTAATACGATTTAGCACGCAGTCGGTCCAAAGTCGAGTCTACTTACCTTAGTAGTTGCTAGAGACTTTCAAACGCCCCGCTTCGTGAATTAACAAAAGCAGCGCTTATACCCATATAAATGAATTAAATATAAGGTTCGTATTTGATTATTTAGCTTATTTCTCGTGCTATATTTAATTATTTAATAATTAATTAATAGATTTAACTGATTTCCTAATTAGGAATTAAATAAAGCTATTATAAAAGTCCTTATAATACTAATTTATAGACTTTACTTTAATTAGCTCTTTTAATTAAAAAACTAACTTCTTATTTCTATAGTATTATTATAAAGCTAGTTTTTAAAATATTAAACCTCCTCTAGCGTAAAAGATCTTATTAATAATTATTATAAAATTAAAGTTAATTTTACGAAGCTAAATATCCTCTTATAGTTTATTATTATCGTAGGGATCGTAAAGATATTAAGTATAAACTTACTTAACGTTAAATAAGTTAATTAATAATTAATTTATTATTAGATTAGGTTAAGGACCGGCTAAGGGATAATTTATAAATAATATTAATTAAGTTTAAGTATATAATTAATTACTATATTTATTATTCGAGATATTAATTATTATTAATATTATAAGTTTTTTATAATATTTTTTAAAATTGTAAGGGTATTAAAAATAGCTTATAATTATTATAATAAAGGAGGAGGACTTAGATAAGGAAGAGGAAGAGGACTTACTATCTCGTTTATATACTATTTTTATTAATAATTATAGAGTCCCTTTTTTATATTAAATAGTTAATAGCTCTACTGAGGTATATCTTACCTCTTTTTTAGCTATTTTAATCCTTACTTAAGGTAAAAAATAATTATTATAATATAGAGTAGAGAGTTACTTAACTTAATATAATACTTATTAAAGACTTATTAAGTATTAATAATTAATAATTAAAAGTATTTTTATAAGTTAAAATTATTACTAAGAAATAGCTTTACCCGCTCCCTAAGTATATATTTAGATTAAATATAATAAAGGATACTACTTAAAGTTAGAGGTTAAAAAAGAGGTTAGGATATAAATTAATAACGAGCTAATTATTAACGAGGTAGTATTATTTTTATTAATTACGATTACGATATTACGATTTAAAAATTTTTAAAATCTATTTTCTTTTTTAAAAAGTTTATTATATAACTTCTTTTATTCTTTAAAATAGTTAATAAAGTATTTAAAACTTATTATTACTTTTTATAAACGGCTATAACTATCTCTTTTACCCTAGCCCTAATATTTTATTATTCAAAAATAAAGTAGCTTAAGTACTACTTTTAGCTTAGTTAGTAATTACTAATCGTTATTATTAAAAACGTCCTTAATAAGGATCCGTTACTTTAGATTTTTATAAGCTCGACTAGTTATTAAAAAGGTATAAATCTACTTTCTTTTTTATAAAAAGCGCTATATTATAAAATATATCGAATTCTACTTTATATTATTATTAAATATTAGTATAAGCTCTTACAATAACTTTTTAAAAAAAGTAAATATATCGTTCTTATTAGTCTTATTATTAACCTCGAGGAAGGCTTTATATTATTAAAATAACGAGTAAATAAATTTAATAACGTTCCGAAGCTTATTAATAGGGCCCTTTATATACTAGAGGTTAAGATCTTTTTAAAGTTATTTAGTATTAATTAATATATCTAATTCTTATTTAAATACCTCTTTATTATTACTAAATAAAAAGGCCTTATTAACGAGGTTAAAAATATAATTTTAATACTTTATCCTCTAGTTAAAAATATCTTCCTAAGTATAAGTATAAAATAATATAAAATATAAATAACTTAAGTAAGTATCGTTATTTAAAGTATTATCGTAAATAACTACTCCGACTTAATTACCTAATTCTTAGTCGTTTATTACTGATTTTATAGTCTAAGTAATATTAACCCTATCGTAAGTACTATACTATTATTATAAAATAATAAAGTATTATATTTATTACTTAATATAATTTAAAAAGTAAGTAAAAACGGTAATAATAATATTTTATATTAGTAAGGTTTATAAATTAAATAATAAATAAACTTTTATTATTAACCTCCGGATTTTTATTTTAATTATATCTTTCTTTTTAATAAAGATCCTACTTAGCTCCTTTTTTATATTTCCGTATAATAATAATATAAGAGATTAGGCTATGAGCACTTAACTAGCGAGGCTATAATATAAGTATAAGTATATTATAAAACTAAAGCTTATAGAGTCCTTTATAAGGGCTCTGTTTTTAAAAAGTTCTTTTATAATAAGATCCGTATACTAGTCGCTAAGTTATTAACGTCTTATTACTAACTATATCCTAAATTTATTATAATTACTCCCCTCTTATATAACTTTAGTCCCTAAAGTTATTACGTAATATCTTCTTTTAATACTAATAATAAAGCTATTAACGTCGTTATTCGTAATAAATTCTATAAGGCGTTAATAATATCCTTTTTTACTTAGGAATAAGGTATTACTCTTATCTCCTTATTTAATAAATACCTTATTATTATTATTTAGTAATAGCGCGCTAACTAGTTATTAAGTTAGTAATATATATTTATAATAAAGTATTCTAACCGTCGTAATATATAAGAGCCCGCTTAACCTCGTGGTTATTATTATTACTAGGCTATTAAGTATAGTAAAAGATTTTTCTCTTATTACTAATTACGTATTTACTTTTTTTTCCCTCTTTTTATTTAATAACCGTTTTATAAATTCTTTTTTATATAACTATACTTTTCTTTTTATAATATTCTAATTCTATATCGTTTCTTAATTATAACTCTTTTATTATACTATCGCTAAGTATTTATTAAAATATTTATTATTTTATATATCTAGGATATACTTAATATAGAGTATAATCCTAAAAAGGGCTTCCGTAGTCTCTATAGTAATACTCTTTATATACGCTACTTAGCTAGCTTATATTATAATATTAATAAGCTCGTTTATATTACTAGTACTCACGTTATTAAGTATATTATTTATTAAATTAATAAGAAGAAGTGTTTTATTATAAGTCGTCGAGTCCTCGCTAATCCGTTACTAAAATATTAGCTAACGATATTTCTTAAGTACCCGAGGAGCTATATAGCGCCGCTTAGTTTATTTAAAATACTTTTATAAAATTTTATAATACTAAGGAATAGGGTAGTTTTAATTCTTATAAGCGCGGCTACGTTTTTTATATTTTTAGTTATATTATTAGTATATAAAAAAAGGTTATTACTTATATTATTAACTTATTAATAAGTAATAAAATAAAAAAGGTCTATTTTAAATAGGCTACTTTTTAAGAGCTCGCTACTAATTACGAATATTTAAACTTATTAATCTTAATTATAATAAGTTATTAGTAATCGTTTAGCGAATTTTCTTCTTATTAACTTAGATTTCTCTTCTTAAGCTAATATTTTTAATATTAATAATAAGACTAAGATTATCTCCCGCTTTAGTCGCCTCTAGCTAGCTTATTTTTATAATAATAGCCGTATAACCGCTTTATAAAATAACCTTAACGCTTTAGCTTAATACTATAAGGAGACTCCTAAAGGCGTTATTATTATATACATTTAGGAGTTTCTTACTTTTCTTATTTTTTATAAACGTATTACTAAGTTCTTAGTAAATAAAGTACTTATTTATACCGTTATTATATATAGCGCTATCCCTATTTTTTATAATCCTAAAACTTAGACTCTTATTAAAAAACGTACTCTTATTACTAACTATATTCTTAATAATAATAACGAGCGGGATAATTTTAAGTTTAAGTTTAATAAGTCTTAGTACGAGAATATTAAATTTAAAGAGCTCGGTAATAACTTAAAAAATTCTCTTTTTTAGTATTATAATAAGCGCCGCTACTTTAATATTAATAACTCGCTAACCCTTATTTATAACGCTCTTTTTAATATAAATAAGGGTACTTTAGCCCTTAGTTATATTATTTTAAATTTTAATAAGGCTAGTATTATACTCCTTTTACTTTAAATAAAAGCTTTATAACGGCTTAACGAGGCTATGACTTATATTAAAATTAAAACTGCGGGTTATAATAAATAGTTCGACGTTAATAAGTTCTTTATAAATATTAATATTACTAAGGTCCCTTAGCTTAACTAGGACTACGAGAGCGTCGCTTTAGATAACGTCCCCCGTACCTAACCTATTATTAATAATAATAGCGTTACGGCCCCTATTTTACTTCCTATCCTACTTCTTATTATAGCTCCCGTTATACCTCTTATTATAGCTCCCGTTATACCTCTTATTATAGCTCCCGTTATACCTCTTATTATAGCTCCCGTTATACCTCTTATTATAGCTCCCGTTATACTTCCTATTATACTTTTTATTATAGCTCCCGTTATATTTCTTATTATAATTTTTAATAATAACTAAATAGCGAACGCTTTATAAATTACTATTATTAATATATATAATGCTCTACGCGACTTCAACTACCTCCTTTTTACTTATTATAGTATTAATAAAGTTAACGGCCTTATTCTAAGTAATTAGCTAAGTACGCGCATAAAGCCTCTCTACTTTTTACTTACCGAGCGGACTATTATTACTAATTATTAAGCTTTAGAAGTATATACTAGAGCCGCTACTACTATTATTAATATTATATAAGTTACTCCTCCTTTATAACTAAATCTTAATAATCTCTTAGTAACGTATTACTAAGGGTTATAATATTATATCTTTTTTTTAAGGATTACGCTAGGCTAAATAAAAAGGGTTTTATAATATATTATTAATTAACTTATTTTCGGCGACCTTTTATTACGAATTTAACGTTTATTATCCTATTTTATATATACCCTCTTTTTATAGCGTTCGAATTTATTAACTATTTTTACTACCCTTTTAAAATACTTAATAAGCTCCTATATATTATATTTAATAAACTACTTAGCCTATTTAATAAGATATTATAAGTTTCCTCCCTCGCCTTATATTATAACGATTTTTTTAACTTTTTAAACGTCTTATTTATTTTTTAACTCCAGGAGATTTACTATTTAGTTACTAACCGTTCGGTAATTTCTTTATAATTTAAGCTAAAAAACTAAGAAAATATTATATATTCTCTAATACTACTTTAGTAAATATACTTAATAAGCCTATTTCCCTACCCTTTTAGCTATTACTACTTTAATATATCTTAGCGCTAGTTTATTATTTTTAAATCGTATATTTTTTATTAATAAGCTAACGACCTCTTTATAATTAAACTCCTTTAGGGTATATTTTTTATTATAATAAGCTACTTAGCTCTTAGAGGCTTATATTTACGCTCGCATAGCCTAGGCCCTAATTCTTTTAATTTTCTCAACCCTTTTCTAAACCCCCTAGACTATAGCTTTATAATTAAGTATATATTTAACATACTTAAAGTAGTAGCTATATAGTACTATATACGGGGATACCTTTATAGTAGAGTATTAGCTATTATTATATATAAACTCGGCCTTTTCTAATTACGTTACCTACTTATTTAATAAGCCCTTAGTATAAATCCTTAAATACTTTTTTAATATTTAATAAGTTTACTCCGTTTAGCTATCCGTTTATAAGTAATACGTAATAAATAATTAGTAACGCATTACCCGTTCCTTAGTAAACTCTTTTTAAAATGCGCTTATAAAGAGCTTATTTTTATTCGTAATAATACTTTTAGGCATACCGAACTTATATTCGACTTCTTAATATAAAATACTTATTATTTATATTATGTTAAGTATTTTAATAGTAAGTAAGAACTTCGCGAACTTTATTATATAATAAATAATAACTAAGATATTATTATACTTTGCGCTATTATTACGAGCGCTTAGTAATAACCCTATAATAAAATTTATAAATATTTTTTAAAATAAATATAAGGGTAGTAATAATAATTATAACTACCCGTACGGCTTATATCTTAGGGTTATAACTCCTAAATAATACTTATAGTTCTTAACGTATTCCTAAATATCTTATTAAATATCTTCTTAATAAAACTTTTTTTAAATTAGCTCAACAGTTTTTATAGCTCCTATATAACCTACCCTATAGTCGTCGTAATATTAATAAAGGATTTTTATTTAAAAAGACTTTATTTAAAAAATAACGAGTCTTTTTTTAAAAAATAGTATACCCTGTTCGTTAAGTAAATATATTCTTAGCTCGCTAGCCGTAGTATAAATTCTTATTAATTATAATATATAGAACTTATTTTTAGTTTATAATTCTTTAACGAGCTCCTTAGTCTTTAGTAAGAAATAAAAAGCGAATACTATTTCGCTCTTTATAAGCTCTTTTATAATAGGGCATAAGATATACTATTTTAATATAATAACCCTAATTCTATCTAACTCCTCTTTATCTTTACCGGACCGTCGACGAGCGTTTATTAATAATTCTCTTATTTTTTTATTTCGAGTTATTATAATAATAACTATTATTATTTTATTAATACGCCTTATAATACGTTATTAATATAAGGGAGAGGATTCCCTATTTTTAGAGCTAGCCGATATTTAACTAGGATTGCGAAGGGAGGCCTTAATTACTTAAATATATACTTTAGTAATATTATTTTATCCTTTTAGGCTAATTATCCTTTACTAAACGTTAGGTAGTAGTTCGCTAATAAGACGTAGTTTCTAAGTTAGTATAAGGAGGACGTCCTTATAAAGCACTTCCCCCTCTATATAGTCTAGCCTTTTAAATAGACCGTTCGCTAAGTTCGTTTTCCTTAGCTAGTATTCTAAATTAAAGTTAAATATTAATAATTTATATACTTACTTCATGAGCCTTTTTTAAAAGTCCTGCGCTAGTACGCCGATTATTCCCTTAAGTACTTAGTAGTTTATTAAGACTATAAACTTTTATAAAAGGCCCTAGAGATAATAAGCTTAGTACTCTAGCCTTTTTATTATAATAAGTAGTTCTTATTAGCCCGTAGCTTATTACTACTCTATATCCGTAAGCTTCTATAATTAATAAGCGACGGGTCGCTATTTTTTATTAGCTTATTATAATAAGATTATTATAATAGCTTTAACTAAAGCGTCGGTTTTTACTTATATAATACGTTATAAGTTCTAGTACGTAAGTACGGTTACTAAGGTAAAAGTAACTTTTAGCTAATTAAACGCCTCGTTTACTTCCTTAGTTTATTAAAAGTCCTTTATCTACCCCTTTTTTATTCTTAATAATACTATTATCGGTATAATAATACCCGAGTATTTAATAATAAACTTCCAATAGAAGTTATAGAACCCTAGGAATACTTAGATATCCTTAATAAGCTTTAGCGCCTTCTAGTTAGCGATCGTTCGCACTCGTAACGAGTTAATCTCAATTCCTTTTAGTATAATAACATAACTTAAGAACTTAACCCTTTTTTAATAAAACGAGTACTTTAATAATTTAGTAAAAAGCCCGTATAAACGTAAATATTAGAGGACCTTTTTAATATCCTCTATATACTACTTTTTTATTATTAAGTAGATTATTAAATCGTTTATATATATTATATAATAAGTATTTAGTAAGTTAGCGAGCGCTTAGTAAATATACGCTTAAAACGTCGCGGGTACGTTTATTAACCTAAAAGGTATAATAATATACTTAAAATAACCGTATTAGCTCCGGAACGCTATTTTTTATTAATCTTCTTTTTTAATTCGGATATAGTAGTAAGTATCTTTAATATTTATTTTTAAAATCTACTTCGCTCCGCAAAGCCTATTTAAGAGCTTGCCGATAAGTAGTAGTAAGTATCGATTTTTTATAGTTATTTTATTTAGCCCGTAGTAGTTTATATAGAGGTATAGTATACCGTCCTTTTTTAATATAAAAAGGATCGGTACCCTAGCCTTACTAAGTAAAAGTATAATACGACCGTTCGCTAGGTTCTTAGTAATATACACGCGAAGCTTATTAAGTTATTTCTTATTTAATAAATAAATAGGATTATATAGTAGTTTAGTACTTAGAACTAAGTTAATAAAGTATTTTACTTTACTATATAATTACGGTCCCTTCGCTAATTATTCATTAAACATCTCTATTTCTAATTAAAGTTTTAGTAATAGACCCCCTCGTAGTTTAGTCTCCGTTACCCCCGTAATATTTCTTATAATAATAATATATAATATATACGCCCTTTCGTAATTCTTAACGATATTATAAGCTATCGCTTTTAGTTTAGTAACTAAAATAGGCTCGTATAACTATATATTCGTTATTATATTAATATAAATACCCTCTTAGCTTATTAATAGTCGTAATAATAAGAAGTTTATTATTCTTTTATCCCTATTAATTATAATAAATAGTTACTAAATCTTCCTTAGCTATTTATAATAGTTAATAAAGAAGAGCGTTAATTAATAAGCTTTCCCTTAGCTTACGGCTTTATTTTAAAAGTCCTTTAATAAGGGAGCTATAATAATAGCCGGGGTTAACCCTAAGTAAGTTACGAGCCTAGTACTAATAATATTTATCTCGGAGTATATATTTATATTAACTTCTATTAGCCTTTTAGTAATACTTCGTAGAACTATTACTCTACCCTTCGTAATTATTCTTATTAATACTTTTTTAATACTTAGTATAAGCGTATTAGGTATATTACTTATACTTACTCGTTTTCTAACGAGTCGACTTCTATAACTCTTAGCTTAGTAGTAACCCGTTAAATAATTATTAACATTAGCTTTGATCGGGGGTACGTTAGCTTATTATTACCCCTACTTCTTAATTTATTCTTTTAATACTTATTAAATATATAGCCTATTTTATTATATATAAAGTACTTAATATCGCTACTACGACGCTTTTATAATAGCTTAGCGCGAGTACTCTTATTATACGGCTTTTATAATATTATTTTTAATAAGTCTTTAGAGCCTAGCCCCTTAGAGCTCTCCCTACTCTTTTTTTTATAAAAGGGGGATATTTAACGCGGTTACTTTAATAATAAATATAGCCTCTTCTTATTATTCTTTTATAACTAGTCGCTGCCCTTTTACTAATTTAATAATTATAGTTTATTAGCTTTATAAGTTATATTACGTACTTTTTTAATTAAGACCTTATAACGAATTAGATCGTCCTATAGCTAAAATAGTAATTTAAAAAAAACTAATATACTTCTACTTTCGAATTCTCTATATCTTTTATACCTAGGTTATAATAGATCGCTAACTACTTAATAAGGAACTAAGTAGGGGTCTAGCCCTCTTTTAGCCTTTTCGTCCTTAGCTCTTTATAATATTCCCGTTTTTAAGTCTCGGGGTTTACGTATTATTAATAAATAAACGCTAAGAAGTCGCTCTAAGAGAGGGGATCCTAGAGGCTCTTTTTATAATTATACTATTATGTTTATAATAATAGGGATATTTTAAATAGGGCCTATTTAATATACTATTTTATAATACTTTTTATACAAAGCTTATTACTTACCTCTATAGTAGTAATCTAGTTTATTACTTAGGTACTTATAAACTCTTTTTTAATTAGTTTATAGTTATAAAAAGGAGGCTTTTTATATTCTCGTTAACCTAAATACGTCGCTAGTCGCTCGGTAAGCTATTAAATAAGCTCTTTATATCGATACTATTCTTAGTTTTGATTTTTAACTATTATTTTTATTATTTTTATAAAAATAGGTTATTATTAGGCTTATAAAGTCTACTAAACTAGCTATTTTAGTACTATTTACGCTTTTATATACGCTTTAACCTCGTGCGTTTAGTAATCGGTTATTAATAAACGCCCCGTTTATAATAAATAAGGTCTTTAAAGTATTAACGGGGTAACTAGCCCGTAAGGGTAATCTACTCTAATTATCTTCTTTATTTAGCTCTTTTATAAATATTAGTATTTAAGTAGGACTTACCCTATAGTAGGCTCGTTCTCCCGGACGGAATAGGGTTAAGTAATCGACTCCGGATAGCTATAGCTCGTTAATATTAATAGCTCTTTATTAATAACTAGGTATTATTTCGTTAACGTTCCGTTCGTTTTTATAATCTATTATTATTTATACTAATTATTTTATAAAAATAAAAGCTTTAGAATTATAAGAGATTAAGTTATAAGTACTTAATTAATAAGGCTATAATATAAATATAAGTATATTATAAGACTAAAGCTTATAAAGTCCTTTATAAGGGCTCTACTTCTTAAAAAGTTCTTTTATAATAAGATTTATATACCGGTTACTAAGTTATTAGCGTCTTGTTACTAGTTATATCCCGAATTTATTATAAACGAGAGTTCGTTAGTAATATTATAATTTAATTAATAGAGGAGGGCCCGGAAGTAAGGATTATAAAAAGTTATAAATAGGCTATTATTATTAATAATATACCTAATTACTAATTCCTTAATTCTTATTACTTAGCCCTTTATAATAATATTAAAAATAAGTTTCTATTTCTTTAGTATAAAGTCGTACTTAGAGGATTTTAATAAATATAATAACTTACTAAAACTTAAATCTATTACTTAATATTTTAACTTTAAATAAGCCGTTACTAAGCTCGTAGTTACTATTTTAGAATAAATAAGGATACTTATTTCGTTATAGCGATAATAAAACTAAAAGATTTTATTTTAAATATTTTTATTATAAATCTTTTAAGTAAAGACCCCTTTTAAGTAGATCTACGACTTCCTTAGTTTTATACCCTTTTATAATATTAAATTATTATTAATAAAAGTCCTCCCTTTTTAAATTATTTTTAAAAGGGCGAGGAGGCTATTATAATTATTAAGATTAGTTAATAATACGAGGTTAGTATTAGTTAGGGTCTATAGTTACGAAGTAATTTAAAATAGTAGCTACGCGCTAAAAATCGTATAACTTATTACTAATTAATTAATTATAATATAGCGAATTAATTAATATATAATTTAATTAATTTCAATAATAATTATAGTAGTTATAAAGGGTTAGAAATAGTAGTACGTAACTTCGTTAGTTTTATTAATATTAAAAAAAGGGGGTACTAGAGGTTTTTTAGATTCCTAAATATAGTAAAATACTAAATTCAGGGCTCTATAATACTTAGGCTTTTTTTTTATAATAATTATTAGTAATCTATTTAATTAAGTAGTATAATATCGAACTTATAATTATAAATAAGGAGTCGTAGGTTCGAATCCCGCTCTGGGTATTTATATTCTTAATTATAAACTTCTATAAGGTATAATTAAGAATATTAATTTTTAATTAGCCTAGCCCCGGATTTTCTTTTTTCTAAGCGACCTTATATTTAATTAAATACGTTAAATATAGGGCCTTACGATATTTAATTATTTAACTTACTGAAATTCCTATATTTGACTGTTTGTTTGACTTATTTGTTTGATTAATTTGAATGGGTATAAGCGCTGGACGAAAGTCCCTGCTTTGCTGCTCAAATCAATAGTTGGAGCGTAAGCGCCGGGCTTACAAGACAATTTGGACTTCCCTTGCATGAAATCGGCTGCCCGGATCGATCTGACACAGGTATCATATCATCTGCCTCTGTAATTCAGCCTTACCACCATGGTGTTCCCACATTTGGGTTACTATGACCATCCAATCATCTCATATTTCTAACTCACCGAAGAGTCCAACATTCTTCGGGGCCCGGCTGAGCCACATTGGCACTTCGACCCCAACTCAGCTCCGGCCGAACGTCACCTTCGATTGGGCAACTGCCTTGAGATGGTGTGAGCGTCAGCGCGAGTTGTGAGGGTGAACGGGATCTTCTGATTCCCGAAAGAGTAAGGGTCCCAGTGGCAGACAAGCCTGATGTCTTGACTGTAAGCATGCAGCTTTCAGGTGAGATAACTAATTAGAAACCGCAGAACGACCTTGCGTTGCTGGCAGTCGGTGGCTTGTGCTCATGCTGTCGTAGGATTTGAACTAAAATCTTATGTTCCCTACAACCTCGTGTCTGGATTGCGATTTGCAGATTCGCTTGTGTTTAGCTCCCAGAACCTAACCTGGTCGCCCGAGTTTCCCTCCCTAAGTTCATGGCTTGCTGCTTTTGAGTCAATCTTGTTGAAACTTCCAGCAAATACACATTCAATACCTACTCAATCAAAGTCCGAATTTTCCGGAAATCGACTCTCATCAGTCCCTTGTAGCTTCTACATTCCCCTTTACCTTCGCGTCAAGGCCAAGTGAGATTCATTAGCCATTGGCCGTAGTCTGGCTGAAATAGCAAAGACTGCATACAAAACGCAATAGGTCCGAGTGCACTGTCTTGTCTCTTTACATCGAAACAGAACTCTTGTTTCAAATTTCCTTGATCTCGAAGTCATCGACTACTATGATACTTAGGTAAAGTCTGACAGGCCAGACCTCATTCCAACGACAAACTTCCGACACCTTGAACGTCATTCACAGTTCGGAGCTGTTGCGACACTCAGTTCAAAGACGACGAGAAATTGCGGTCTGCAATATGAGCCAAACTGCCATCATAGAGAGAGCGGCGGGATCGATGATGAAGCCCATTCGAGTTGCTGTCATCGGCGCAGGTGCTTCTGGTTTGGTCACAGCTAAGTACCTTCGTCAGGCTAAACAGTACTTCGGCATACTTAATATCGAGGTCCGGATCTTTGAGAGGGAAGACGGAGTGGGTGGTGTTTACAAGTATAAGGTCTACGAAGAAGCCGAGGTATTGGCCCATCAACCCTCCTTACCACCGTACATCATTCAATATGGGAGCCTCACTTCGCATAATCATCTAAATCCATTCACAAAGTATGCCAGACAGCTGACAATGGATGTAAAACCTCCTAGATGGTGTCGTCCAAGTATCTCACGGCGTTCTCGGACTTTCGTGTGCCAAAAGACCTACCTGACTTTCTGCCGGTAGAGGATTACGTTCGCTAAGTCGGAACACCCCCATTCGGCCACCCCCCCATTCGGCCACCCCATCAAAAGTATATCTAAGCACATCGCCACTAACTATAGTTAATTAATTAACTACCTTCTACTACTACTATAGTATAACTACTACCCTTACTAAGTAATTTAACCTCTACGATTTAACTAAGACTAACTAAATAATTACTAACGTCTTCTTAAGCCCTCTATATATCCTTAATATTAATAAACTTAGTATTTAAGTCTATTTAAATACTCTTCTTTTTCCTAAGAGCTATATATTTAACTCTAGTTTCTAAAACTCGAACTTATTATTAAAATAAAGCTAATTAAAAAGACTTCTTATTAAAGGCTTTCTTAACTTTATAAAAAAGTAGGCGTTAAGTATTATAATTAGGCCTAAGCTCTATAAATAGCCTTAGTTATTTATAAAAATCGCTAGCTTTTTTAAAAGTTAACTAGTTAATAATAGACGTTATAAAAGTCTAATTAACGACTTTAGTAATATTAATAATTATTTACCTAGTTTTAGTAATATTATTTAATAATATAGCTAGGCTAAATAATATTATAGGATTATTAAGAAGTATAGCTATATTAAGTAGTTATAGGCTAGTTACTCTCTAACTACTTCGTATATTATCCCTTATTAAACTAAGTAAACGAGCTATAATATAATAAACTAAAAAGTACTACTTTTTAATAATAATAGAATTATTTACTATATCCTCTTTACTAAGCTCTTTTTTATAATAAGTTTTAATAAGACTAAAAATAGCTATATTTAATAGCTAGAGGATATAAGAGGTATATAGTAATAAAAATAATAAATAAACGTTATTAATATAGTACTTTTATATAAATTCTATCGTTATATAACTCTTATATCTATTTAGAATTAATAATTAAAGCTCTAAGTATAAGTTAGGTCCCTTAATTAGGGGGGGCTTAGTTTATAATAAAAAGACCACCCTTAACTATATAAAAGTAATCTAGTCTATAGTCTACTTATTATTTATTATTATAAACTCTTAACTATCGAAATCCTTAAGCTTAAAAAAGAACTATTACTATTAAACCGACTTTCCTTTATAAATTAGTAATAGTTTAATAACTATATTACTAATAAAAATATATTTAATAATAAAGATCTAAGAACGTAATTTAAGCTCTTTTTTTTATATTACGTTAGCTTTAGTTATACCTAAAACTAGCTTATTAAATCCCTTACCCTTAAAGATATTAATCTTATTTATATTATATTTATTAGCCTATTTAATATTCTGAATCTCTAGTATATTAAATAATCGGAACTAGGGCCTAATTACCTTAGTAATTACTTTATTAATACGCCTTAAATCTATTAAACGACTTTTTTAAACCTTAATAAATAGGTTCTTTTTTAAAAAAGTATTTATCTATCTCTTTTTAAGAAGATAATTATCTCCCTAAGCTTATAAAACTCGCTTAATAAATTCCTTAACTCATTTATAAATTAGTATAACTCTTAAAATATATTGAATACGAACCTATTTAGCTAGCTTATTTTCTTACTAAGGGGGAAGTCTTTATTAATTTATAAAAGTAATTACCCTAGCTTATTAACCTCGTTAATAATTCTAAAGTATAATCCTTAAAACTCCGAACTTAATTAAGGCCCTTTTAACTAAAATATTACTTCTAATTATTTTAAGTACTTAAATAACTTTATTTTTAGTATATAATATTGTCACGGCAGTGGGCACCAGGGCCCTGTGGGCCCTGTGGCTTAGCCTCAGGCTGCGAGGCTAAGCTCCTAGTAGTTACGTAACGAGCTAGACCGCTAGGCCTAAAGGGCTAGCCTACTAGCTTTTGCCTACTGTTCTATTTTTTTCCTCTTTACGTTAAGTCTTTAGTTAATTAGGTTAATATAGTAGCGCTCTAACTTACCTCGAGTTCCCTTTTATAATACTACTTAACGTTACTTAATTAACTATTTTCTAAAAACGGAACGATAATATCTTAATTAATTAATTACTAGCTACCCCTATTAAAAAAGCGTATAAAAGAGCCGAGCGATAGCTAGTTAAATTAATCGCGCGTAAGTAGTATAATTAATACCCTCTAAATATATACCCCCTTTACTAAACGTAATAGTTAAATAATATAGCTAGGGAGGCTAGGTCTCCCTTTATATTAACGGTTTTTAATAAAGTTATTACTTTTATAAGTCCTAATAGAGCGTTATAGGCCCTAATAAAAGTACTAAGCTCCCGGTTATCAACCTAGAGGTCGTACTATTTAACTAGTTAATAAAGCGCTTCTTACCCTCTATTACTTAGGCCGATCGCTTAGCGTACTTTAATAATATAGCTAACTAGCTTACTTCGCTTATTTATATCCGCGACGATATCCTCTTTAAAAAAAATACCAAGTAGTATATTAACCTCGACCTTATTTAAAAGCTATACTTTAAAAATAATAGAAAGACTTTACTTAAGTAGATCGAATAATAGCTAAAGATACGTATCGCTTAGTACTAATTAAAATAAGTTCTAGCGTCCGTTATTAACTAGCTAAGTAATAGTACTAAGCGCCTATATATAATAACTTATAAGAACTTCGACTTTATATATATTACTACTATAGAGCTCCGTATTATAAAAGAAGCCCTTACTTAAGCTTATGTTAGTAATACGGCTATAGTTAAAAAGCTAGAGTAATTAGAGAACGGCTCTTAGGCTAGCTCTATTTAGGATATTACTACCCTTAGTACGCTAAAATAGTAGTTAATATACTTAGAGACGTAAAATAGCTGCGAGACTACTCTAGCCTCGTCCTATCCTATTACCTATAGCTCTTAGAAAATACCTAATATACTTACCTTTATAAATAATAATACTAGCTTTAAGTTTAATTACTAGCTCTAGCGTATTATAAAGCGCTTAAAAAACGCTAACTATAATACGGATAAGTACTACTTAGAGTATATTATTAATAAGATTAGAGGTAGCGCTGCGGAGTTTATATACTTATTATTAACCTTTAACGAGATTACTATAGCTAAGTAGCTACTCTACGAGCTTAAGTCGGCTTATACTAGCCCGATTACTATAGACGACGCTAGTTATAAGCTAGACGTACTTATAATTATGCTTAAAAACGTTTACTAAAAGCGCTCTATATTTACTAAGCTTGCGCGTATTAATAAGCTTTTAAAGTCTTAATAAAAGCGCCGTTTTTATAATAAACTATTTATATATTTTTATAACTAGGCTATGTTAAAGTACTTAGACGACACGGCTACTTTTTAAAAATATACTAAGTACGTTACTTAGCTAGTTAACGTAATATAGCCCCTTTTTATAAAGGACCGCGCGGTTAAGGCTTTTAGTTAAACTTACTAAACTTTGAGTAAAAATAATAAAAGTAGTAAAAATAATAGAAGTATTAGAAGTACTAAATAGGACCGAGGTCATATTTCTACTTATAAAACGATCCCTAAAGCCCTATATTAAAAACTTAAGGATAGTAGTACTTATTTCGTTTATAATAATACCGGATATATTTTTAAGGACTACCCTAAGAAGCTAAAGATTACTATAGCCGCTATTAATACTACCGCGGGCCCTATTAAAATAGAGTCGGGTTTAAAAAACTAGACCCCTTAGTAGAAGTAAACTCCTAGCTAGGGGATACGTATAAAAAAGACGGAAAATTAGTAATTAATTTAGTAAACCTATAAGATCTCATAGGGGGTTAGCCCTTTAAAATAGAGCTTATATTAGTATTTAATAAATATAGAATTCGCTTAAGAACCTTACTTAATACGAGAGCTAATAAGTACGGATTTATAAATAACCGCGTAACCCCTTTATTATAATAATTCTACGCGGCCCTATCCCGTAAATTACTATGCCTAATCTCTACTACCGGGTTTAATAAAGAGCGATTAAATAATACTAGCGTAGTATAAACCACTAACCTATATATTAATTAACAGGTCCTTCTAAAAACACCCCTCCTTTAGCTTAATACGGGCCACTACGACCTAATCCTAGGGTAAAAGTAGTTCGAATACTATAGGGTAAACCTTAATATTTACCGCTAATAGCTAATATAGCCTAAGGACTTATTACTATAAAAAACGCCTATTACTATCGTTAGGGATATCGAGGACCTATGTACCCCGGAAGTTATTAATATATAATACTAAATCGACGCCGACTACTAATAGGACCTATTTAAGATAAATATAGCCCGCTATAACTAAAAGCTTTAGTAATAGCGGGCAAAGGGCACGCTAATTAAAATATTACTATGCCCGCTAAAGACAATAGCCCGTTAAATATAGTAGTTAAACGAGGCTAAGGATATAAGAAAAATAGAACGCGCCCTTAACGGCACTACTATCGCCCCCGTAAAGAGGGTTAGATAGTAGAAATTATATTTAGTAGCGTTATAAATAGATATTACTCTTATTAGCGCTCTTATATTTAAAAAGAACTTAAAGCGGAACGATATCGAAATAGGCTTTATATTATTTTATAAGCTAGACGGTATTATAAAAAATAAAAAAAAAGAGGCGGACCCCTTATATAATAATAACTAGGTTACTCGCGACCTTATAATAACTAACTTATTAAAGTACTTACGGCCCTAGACCGACGTTTTTAATAAAGTAGTTAGTAATATATTTATATTTTATAAGCTATATAACTATAAAATCGAGCTCCTAAATAGTAATAGAGAGAAGCTAACTTACTACTCTTTATATAAGTAGTTAATACCGGAGCTAGAGGCTATAAGAGCCTATTTACTAAAGTACTTATAAAAAGGATTTATTAAGCTAAGTAATACTCCTTTTATATTATTAACGCTATTTATAAAAAAGCACGATAATAGTCTACGCTTTTACGTTAACTTCTATAAGCTAAATAAAGTTATAAAAAAAAACCGCTACTTATTACTACTTATTAATAAGACCCTCGCGCGGCTAAGTAGGGCGAAGGTATTTATTAAATTAGATATTAAATAGGCCTTTTATTATATTCGCTTCGACCTAGCCTCCGAGGACTTAACGACGTTTAGAACCCGCTACGGGGTATATAAGTATAAAGTAGTACCCTTCGGGCTTTATAACGGGCTTATTATATACTAATAATATATAAATAAAATATTAATAAAGTACTTAGACGACTTTTATATAGCGTATATAAATAATATCTTAATTTTCTTAAACGACCCCCTTTAATACTAAGAGCACGTTACTAAAGTATTAAACCGCTTATAGAAAGTAGGCTTATAAATAGATATTAAGAAGTATAAATTTAGTATTACTTTTATAAAGTACTTAGGCTTCGTAGTTTTTATAAAAAGTATATAGCTTAATAAGGAGAAAGTTTTTATAGTTAGAGATTAGAAGCTACTTATATTACTTAAGGGCATTTAGTCTTTCTTCGGGTTCTATAACTTTTATAAGAGATTTATAAAGGATTACGGCCGCTTAACTAGGCCCCTTATAAGACTAATAAGTAAGGGAGTTCTTTTTAATTTTAGTACTAATTACGAGACGGCCTTTAAGGTTATAAAGCTAGCGCTAATATTAGCACTAATCCTTTACTATTTTAAGTTAAAGTTATTAATATAGTTAGAAACTAACGCTTCTAACTTAGTATATACTAAAGCGCTATTATAATAATAAGAGGATAACGGGTTATAATACTTAGTAGCCTTTTATTTAAAAATAATAAGCGGCGCAGAGCTTAATTATACTATTTATAATAAGGAAATGCTAGTAATAATATTATATTTAGAGGAATAGCGCGCGGAGCTTATAAGTTATAAATATAAATTTAACGTTATTATAAACTATTAGCTATTACTATTCTTTATAACTAAGCGCCTACTTAACTTATAATAAGCCTACTAAGCTAGGAACCCGGCTATTTTGATTATATCGTTTAGCTATTTTGACTATACGCCACAGTTAATAGTCCCCACTTTTCTAACTAATTAGCCTAACTTACGAATTAGCCCAAGTTAATTAGGCCAATTTAATAGAAATCTACGATTCGAGCTAATTTAACGATTACCGTACTTTTCGTTAAAATAATTTAATTATATAATTATCTAACTAAGCGGAATAACTAATTTAAAAGCTAGCCTCTTATTAGCTTACTTAAGTTAATAATTCCGATCGTTAAAACTACGGTAATTAACTATAAGTAATTAATAGCCGTACTAAGATCCCCCGGTCGTAATCTATACTAACTATTTAAATCGAGGGATTACTAGACTTACTTAGTAATAACCGTAGCGTAAATCCCTCGTTACTTTTTATTAATAATATTACTCGTAGTTCTACTTCCTTAACTTCCTCTACTTTATAAGCGACCTCTACTTTACGAGTAACCTCGGCCTCGACCTTAGCCTCGACCTCGGCCTCGCTTAGGCTTAGTAATAGCCGCTACGTATAGATCTTAGTTAAGTTAACGTTAGAGATCTACCGTAATTTACTAAAAGCCTAGTTCTAGCTAGCTAGTAGATTAACCCTTATCTAGTCGTTCTTAATATAAAGGATTCCTTACTTAAGTAGCCTAGGAGCCCTATTAACGATTAGTACTAACGAGAGACTACTATAATAGTAGTATAACTATAAGGATATTAACTTTACTATTACGAGGCCGACCTCGCAGTACGACGACGAGGGGATCTAAAATCTAGTATAGGGTATTATTAATAATAAGGTTATAGCTAAAGTACTAGTAGCGGTTATAATTAAGGTACGAGAAAGGCTTATTCCGCTCGAGATACTAACGAATAGTATATAAATAAGGGAGGCCGTACTAAGTAATAAATTACTTTATATAAAGTAGGTCGGGTTCGGTCTTCTTTAGCCTTTTATAAACTAGGCGGTAATATATAGTAATAAGTCTTAACGCTTTCTTTAAGTAGCGAGTATATATATTACCTATCTAAGCTTTTTAATAGTTATTAATACTAAACTTAACGAGCTAATAAGAGCTTTACTTAGCGAGATCGACCTCGTAAGTTACTTTTTAGTCGCTAATTATCTATTATATACGATCCGTAAGGAACTTTAGATCTATAGTTAAGTTAAAGAGGTAGCTCTTAATCTCTTTATAACTACTTTCTATCTAAGAGGTTACCCTAATACCGAGGTTATAGTACTACTTAATTTAGTAATTTACGAACTCCTTACGCTAACTAAGGTAAGTCTTAAGAATATAAGTAATTAAGGGCTCTTGCCGTTCGAACTTCTTAAATATTAACTTCTAGGCCTTAGTAAAGTCCCCTTCTAAATTAGTATAAATCATAGACTTCTAGACTAAAAGAAAGCTAACGTAAGTATCCGGAATCTTACGGGGCCGGCCGATAGTAATTAGTTCTTCTAACAAAGCTCTTGCTAATAATTTAGCAAAGACGGGGTCGATATAGTCACTACTAATTACTTTATTATTATTAATTACCTAAGAGCCGTTAGTATAAATCTACCGCTTTTTAACCTCGTGGGCGATATTTTTATTAATATACTATATATAGATTTACTACTATATATCGGGCTAGACGGTAGTAAGGGCTTTTTTTAGCACTTTTTCGAAGTTAGTAATAGTAACGATAGGCTTGCGGGCGTTAATTTAAGCACAGAGGTTTTCTAATTAACACAGAGCCTACTTATAGGCTTAGTAGTCTTCTGAGTTAATAAGGTAGAATGCTATATTAAAAGTCGTGCCCACATTGGCTACCCTAGTTACGTTTATAAGCGGTATCTTAAAGCGGTTAGTCTTATAGGTATTATCTAGCGAAATAACGTTTAGAAAAAGCTTTTATATAACCTCGTAATAAGGGTAGGTTTAGAAGAGGCCGGTAATATAGCCGTCGAGCTATTGTACGAAGTACTTAATACCGCGCTCTTAGAATAATATAATAAGGGCCTAAGTAAGAATATACCTACCGAGGCTCTATAGCCGCATCTTCTATATATCGTTCTTAATATCCTTATACTTAAATAAGTAGTCTAGATACCTCTTAAATATTATAGTAGTAACCTTACGACTACCCGTAGTCGTAGTTTAGAAGGCCTAATTAATCTCCTTATTTTATTAAGCTAAGCGCTTATAATAAGAAAGATAGGTAATAGGATTAATAGAGGGCTCGTAGTTATAATAGTTAACTCGTACTTCGAAGTACTAACGGTCCCCTCTAGTCTTTAACTTAATAGCCTTAGCTACTTACTCATAGTCCTTCTTTTTTATAAATATCTCTTAGAGGTGTGCAGAGCTTAGTAAATTATAGCTACTTACGTCGTAATAAAGGTCGAATTAGGAAAGAACTCTGTTATAATAGTTAGAAGCGCGGCGCTTAATAATTATAAATCCTTAAGCTTTTATAGAAGAAGTAATATTTATAAGAAGATTTTTATATATATCGTAGCCGTTAGGATTTTTAACTAGTAATTCGAGAGGTATTACGACGTTAGCGGTAGCGGTAGTAGTAGTAGCGGCGCAGTAGTAGTAGTAATAGTTTAGTTAAGATTAATTAGTCGTAAGTAAGTAGGCAGAAATCTACTAAGTTTAATTAATAGTACGTAGTAGAAGTAGAAGTAGAAATAAGTAAGTAGTGGAAAAATTTCTACTACTTACTAGTACTCGAAGCGGGCTATAGCGGCTAGTAGAAATTTTCTAATAGTAGTATATAGTTAAAATAGCCAAACGATATAGTTAAAATAGCCGGGTTCTAAGCTAGTACGCTAGTAGATTTTAATTTTTAGATTTATTATTACTTAGGGAAGGAGAACGTACTAACTAACGCCCTATTATAAAAAATAGAGGATATTTATACTTAGTAAGTATTAAAGGAGGCTAATAAGACTTAAGTCCTCTTATTACTAAGACTATTATTTTTTAATATTATAGTAAAGCTACGGGCGCTATTAAGCGCCGTAATTAGTTAATTATAGCTTATAGTTAGCTCGCTCTTACTAAAAGACGAGCTTTAAGGGTATTTATTAATAAAGAAGATTTTAAAGCTTAATAGAGACCTTATTATAACGTCCCTTATGCTAATACGAGCGCTAATAACTAAAGGGCGCGAGTACTAGTCTATTTATGTTAATAGGTATACGATATAGGGAAGAAGCTTATAGAGGCTAACTGCTATTAGGGTCTAAAAGAGGAATTACTAAAATCTGCCCTTCCCTCGAGGTATACTACTAGCGCTCTATATATACCTAAGCTGCTCTTTTATTACTTAGTCCCCCTTTTTATACCCCCCTAAGCTATCCCTTAACTAACGAAGCCTAACTAATAAGGCTTAATAGGGTGCTCCCTCCCCTAGGCTTCGTCCTAAAGCCTGCTTATAGTTCGTATATACTACGTTAATCCTTTACTTAGGAGGTCCTTAGATATATAGTACGAGGGCGGGTATAGGCAGCGCCCGTCGGCCCGAGTATAGACCTCTTACTCTAAATAATAACCTTATAATTTTATACCTAAGTTACTCTTATTTATAGGCCGTCCTTACGACTACCGGTACTTAGGTAGTCGTCGCCCTACTTTTATTTACTAATATTATCCCCTTTCTAAGCTATTATAATTCTAAATTCTTTTTCTCTTTTTTTTTATCCGTAATTATCCTTTCTATATATAGTCTCTTATTTTTATTAGCGTCTGCGCTACTCCCTCGTTACGTAAATATTATAACTAACGAATGTCTTTTAAATCCCTATTTTTATATACTCCCCGTGCCTAAGTAAGTCTTTTTTAGAGTCGTTCCGTAATTATTACTAACTCGTTTTAATATAATTATAGGCCCTAATTGCGGCGTTATTATTATTAGTAGTAGAACGGTTATTAGTACTACGGGTACGCCCGGTAGCGGCCGTAGTAGCGGTCTACTTAAAAAGCCCGATATCCTCTTTACTTGCCCTAACCTCGTACGTATATTATTACTTATATGCTACTTATACTAACTATTATAAACTCTTATTAAGAAAAAGAAGAAGGCGAACGCTAAGAAGATCGGGGTTAGCTAGGTGCGCCCGCTCCCCTACCCCGCTTACGTTATATATAAGGCGCTCGATCTAAAAGCTAAGTACTATAATTAGCTAAGTCGGTAATTTATAGCCCCTAGTTCGCTCCTTTATTTAACACTTCTCTAGGATCTAGCGTGCGTTATATTAAGTATATTATATAGAACTATTTTTATAAAAATACGGTAAGCGCTTAGCGCTATTACTACTCTATTACTTTTCTTAAGTATTATATTAATAGCATCTTAGGTCCTTAAGTCCACGGAATCTGCGGTACGAACCCTTTAGAGTACCGTACTTATTTCTAATAGTAATATTTATAATTTAGAGGTTTATTGCTTTATTATCGCTCTATTATTACTATTACTTAGGTCGCTAATATTATTTTATAGTTTTAGTAGACCTACCGAATTACTATTAGTAATACGTAGAGGGCGCTTAAGTGCGCTAATAAGGAGGCCCGCTCGACCCCCGTTATTAATAACGACGATAATAAAGTAGTTATAAGCTCCTCCCGCGCTACGTTTTTGTCCCGTAACGACGCTATAATTGCGCTATTTTATACTATCCGTAACGAAGTGCGCCGCTTTAATAATATTCTAATTAGTATATAGTTACCCCGCTTATGCTCCGTATTCGTAATTAATTATTTATAAATTCGCTAATAATAGGGAGATTATTTTTTTTATAACGACCCCTAGGATAATAGCTAGGGCGGCCCTTTTACGCATAAGGGCGGTCCCTTTATAAATAAGGGCGGTCCTTTTATACGTTATAAGGATTAGGAAAATAGTTAGTAGTTAGTGCGTTTACGCTATTTAGTTATAGCTACGTAGCCCCTTTTTTTCGTTATTAGTAGCTAGTTCGCTATATTATTAGGCTTTTTAGGAGCTAGGGCGCGCTGCCTAATTAAAACTCGTTCTTTATATATACTAATTAACGCTACGTCTTTAATATACTTAGCTAGCTTTTACGTATCTTTATCGCTACTATATCCCTTCTACCAGATTAGGTATTATTGCCTCCTCTTTGGCCCTCTATGTTATATAATATTTTCTATTTTATAAAATAGCTCCTTATTTATATCTCCGATAGGTAAGGGCTTCTAAGGGGCTTCTTCGTAGTATTAATACGGCTCGAGTAAGGATATATAGAATATATTATATATTTTATATTACGTTAGTACGTTTAGTTAGTAAGCGACCCCCGCCGTTCTAACTATTAATTTAACTTCGAATAGGCCTAGATACTTATTAGCTAACTTCCGGCTAGGACGCTACCTCCTAATATTCTTTTCTAATAATAATACTTAGTTACCTACTTTATATAATATATCTATCCTAGCTTTGTTAGCTTATTACTTATATATCTCGCGTGCTTTTTATATAAGGGGTCGTAGAGCTTTTTAATTAGCTCGTAGTCGGGCCGTACGCTCCTCGGCCGAGATATTCTATATACCGTCTCGAGTCCCCGTTAAGATCGATATAGGGTACGTAAGTAAGAACCTAAGTAGGGCCTTAATAAGCGCTTTACGGATTACTAAGTACTAAGCGTTATTATATATAAACTCGGCTAAGTAAAGACGCTATGCCTAATTTAATTAGTCTTAGGTATAAAAGTAGTAAAAGTACTACTCTAAGTATTAGTTCTGCCGTTCTATCTAACCGTCCGTTTATAAGTAGAACGTAGTACTAAGACGCCTCTTTATTATTAAAAAGTAATAGAAATAAGTTTAAAACTTACTTATAAATAACGACCCCCTATTAAAAACGATCCCTTTAGGTATTCTAAACTTAGTAAAGATCTTTATAAATAGGAGGTTTACGAATCCCTAAGCTATAAGGGTCGTCCTCGTAGTAATATAGACACTATACTTTATAAATCGGTTTATTACGATAAGTACTGCGTCGTAGGGGCGCCTCCTGATTAGTATAGTTAATATAGGTAAGCCCGTAATAAAGTTTAGCGATATCTTTTACTATAGCCTAACCGGGGTAGGTAGGGGGCGTAGTAAGCTATACGGCTTATAGTAACGAGGCTTTATCCGCTAGTATATTATATAAGTATTAATATAACTTTTTATATCCTTACTTACTCTATCTTAGTAATAGTAGCGTTTTAGTAGCGCTATCGTCCGCTTTATATTATAATATCCTATTATAAGCGTATCGTAATATATTTTAATAACCTCCCTCCTTAGCCCCTTATATAGCGGTATATAAGCGCGGCCGCCGTAGTATAATAGCTCTCTAAAGTCGTATACTTAGCTCTATTATTATTTTTTCTTAGCTAAGTAAGGCCGTCGGTTCTTCTTAGTTTATTACCTATCCCTTATAAAAGCGTCTTCTTATTAGGCAGCCCGTAGTCGATTTATTATTAGTAACCCCTCTTTATTAAATACTATTTTAGGTACTTTTATTATATTAAAGTCCTATAGAACGAGTAGCTCGCGATTTATAGTTCTAGTAGTAGGCTTAAGTAGCTCTCTAAGTACTATATTATAATTCTAATACCCTAGGCTCGTAGCCCCGTTATACTTCTCGAGGTACTCCTCGGAGTTCCTTTAAGCCGGAGCTCCTAACCTCCTTTACTTACTTCTTTATACTATTATTAGTTCTACTTCTAGAATACTTACTATCCCTTTTACTTAGGAGCCGCTCCCGTAGCTCGTCCTCGTATACTTTATTACCGCAACTCTAAGGGGCTCTTATATATTTTTAGTGTTATAGAGGTTTTTTTTTATTTTTAATAGTAGCTCCTCCGCTCCGCTATTATTATTACTTTTGCCGTAGTTAGGTCTTTATAATAATTTATCCGCTAGGTTTTTTATACCCAGCTTAAACTTAATCTCGATATTAAACGCTACGAGTTTATTTAGCTAGCATAGCTATTTCCCGTTTAGTCTCTTTTTTATATTTAAGAACTATAAGTTAAAATGATCTATAAATATTACGACCTAATCTCGGCTATAAGCGAGGTAGTGTTATTAGTTCCTTAGTGCGTTTATAATAGCTAGTAGCTCCGCGTTTCTTATACCGTAGTAGCTCTCCATATCCGTTAATTTCCTCGACCTATAAGTAATTAGGTACTAATTACCCTTAAATAATTACGTAATTACTAAGCCGATAGCTCGAGCCGAAGCGTCTATTTATAACCGTGTAGGTAGGGTAGGGTCGAAATGTCGTAGTATTAGCGCGTTAGTAAATACTATTAATAGCTTTTTAAACGATTCTACGGCTAGTATTAGTAGCTTTAATTATCCCGGTTTTGCCTTCCTTAGTAAGTTTATTAGAAGTGCCGTTATCTTAGCGTAATTACTAATAAATCTATAGTAGAACCCCGTAAATTTAAGGAACGTTTATATATTTTTAACGCTCTTTAGAAGTAGCTAATTCGCTATAGCTTCGGTGCGCGCGGGTTTTATTTTTATACCTTCGTTAGATACGATATACCCTAGGAATCCTATATACGATATATAGAACTCGTATTTATTGCCGTTTAGATATAGGTTCTATTACCGTAGTTTTTATAATATGCTACGTACGTACTCTTTATACGCTACGTAGTCGTTACTATATATTAGGATATTATCTAGGTATACGATATAAACGGTATTAATTAGGCCGCTTAGAACGTTATTAATATGCGCTTAGAAAGTCGCGGGCGCGTTAGTTAGCCCGAAAGGTACGACTAGGTACTCGAACTGCCCGTATTTAGTATAAAAAGCCGTTTTTTACTTATTACCCTTAGCTATACGTATATAGTAATACGCGTTCTTAAGGTCTAGCTTCGTAAAGATAGAGGTATTAAATAGTCTATTTAGTATCTCTCTAATTAGCGGTAGCGGCGTTCTGTCTTTTTATATAATTTTATTAATCGCTCTATAATCGACGCAAAGTCGTAGCTCTCCTCCTTTTTTAGGTATAAAGAGGATAGGTGCTCTTACTAAGCTTATAGAGGGGCGTATCTAGCCCCTAGCCTTTATTTTTATTAAATAGTTACGTAGGATCTCGAGCTTATAGTTCGATAGCGGGTAGATAGGTCCTTAGGGGATAGGCGCCGCGTCGTTTAGCTCGATATAATAGTTATATAGTGCTCTATTTAGTAATAAAATAGCTTTTTTTTTTAAAAATAAGTTATTAAAGTCCTAGTAACGCAGCTTCTAGTCCTCGGCTACGCTCGCTAGTATTACGTTACTATTTATAGCTAGGTTAATTACGATATATATAAGTATTACCGAAACTAAGTCGTTTAGTAGCCCCTTTTTTAGGGCGTCTAAGCGAATATGTTATTCGTAAATTAGATACTACTACTTCTTTTATTTCTAACTAATTAGCGGGTCGATATCCTCTAGCTAGGGGAAACCGAGGATAAGCGTAAGTACTATAATATTAGCTATTATAAAGGAATATAGCTATATCTCCGTTACGTAGTCGCTATTGGTAATTCGAAGCCGTAGGTAGTAGCTTTTTAGCGTCTCTATTTATTTACCCTTAACGTTTACTAGTTACGGCGATAGGTAAATTCGTAAATTAGTGTTAAAATTATTAAGTAGCCCGATGCTAACTACGTTCCCTTCTGCTCCCGAATTAATAAGGGCGCTTAGCTTCTCTTATATATAGTTTAGGTATATATAGGTCGGGATATCTAAGCGCCGCCCTTATTAATCGCTAACTACTCTTCTTATTAAGATAGTATTTAAGCTCGTTACTAGTTTGCGCTACTCGGCTAGGGCGAGGTTTAATTAATAGCTAGCGGCCTTGTGCCCCTCTTAGTTATATTTATAGTATATAACGCTCGGGTAGCTATTAGCGAGGTACCCGGTTTTACTATAGTTATAGTACTATTAATACTACTCCCGCGGTTATAAGTAATCCCTTACGATATAGCTAGTCTTTTTATAATTATAGTACGTAATATCTTTACTAGGCGAGTTACGGCGTGTTCCTTACGTATTCGACTTATTAATACCCCGGTATCTTCCCGCTAGCTCGTTCGAATTTAAGTTAGAATATTACTTAGGGGACGTTCGTAGGCTCCTTATTAATAGCAAGGATTATTTAATACGTCTTGCTAGCGATACTAACTATAAGCGAGTCCGCGGAAGTTCTATTTATAATACTATTACGAGGCGTAGTTCGGGCCGTAGCTTACTTATTAATATAAAGATCCTCTATTTCTCTATTAAGATATATTTTAATTCTATCTTAAGCTTATTAATGCGGTTAACGAACTCGTTAACTTTTTTTTTTTAGCCTTACGAGGTACTATTTAGTCATATACTTACTACTATTCCTTAGCTAGCGGGATCGAATAGGTTATTTTATAAAAAGGTCTCTAGTTCCTCTTATATAACCTAGTTTATTATAAAACCGGGGGTCCTTTAGTAGTTAAAGATATAGTATATTTAAGAGGTTTTTATACTACTACTTAGGTAGCTAACCGTATATATTACTTTATTACGGTCTATTCTTATTTATTAAGCCTATAGGTCGAAGCGATAGTAATAGTTAAAAAGGAAGCTCTATAGATCCCGTACCGATTTATTAGTATATAATAAGTTAGGGAGGGATAGCGGTCTAAATATAAACGTTCTGCTTACGGCGCTTATTTAAGTCGGGAGGGAGCTAGTAAATAGGGGCTTAAGTAGTACGAACTCGTCGCTTTATTATCGCTCGAGCGGCGCTTTAAGTACGGCTTTATTTATTAAACTATCCTTAGTCTAGGGGTTTATGTTTCTATTTATATCGAAACTAACGTCCGAGGCTACTATAGCTAAGACCGTAGCCCTTAGCACGGGGGCCGGGCTATCCGAGGAGCTCCGTAAGTGTTCTAAATCTACTTATCTTCTATATAGGCGCTCTTTATACGTTATAATAAGGATTTCTTTTTTTAATTATCGTTCTTATTTTTATAGTTTTACTAGCCTATTACTTATCGTTTAGTTTAGGTATTAGTAAGTAAGGGTAAGAGGTTCGCTATTTTATTTAAAATTCGTTAATACTCTTAGTAATACGGTCCTTCTACGTCGCCGCTACGTTAATAGTTCTACTACGCTTCGTTCTTATATTATTTACTAAGGAGGAGGCGACTTTAGGGGGTCCGATAAAAAAGAGTCGTCTTTTTTTTATTATCGTAGCGCTAACTACGCTCTCTCGTTACGTCTCGTTCTTATTAGTATTTTAAGCTTCTAGCCTAGTCCCCTTTATAAATAGAGATTTTAAATTATTAATAAGTATACGACATAGGGAAGAAGCTTATAGAAGCTAACTACTATTAGGGTCTAAAAAAGGAATTACTAAAATCTACCCTTCCCTCGAGGTATACTACTAGCGCTCTATATATACCTAAGCTGCTCTTTTATTACTTAGTCCCCCTTTTTATACCCCCCTAAGCTATCCTTTAACCGACGAGGCCTAACCGGCGAGGCCTAACAATTTAAAACGACGGATTATTAATAATAAACGGGAAGCTCGTAGTGCCTAAAAAAGAGAACCTTCGTACTATAGTTATCTATAAAGTCTATAAGTAAAAGCTCCTCGCTTACCTAGGGCGTAATAAAGTTATAAAAATAATTAAGTAGCAATACTATTAGCCGGGCCTAACGGCGGATACTTACTAATATATATAGAACTATTATACTTATTACTAATTATAAAAGCTGCGTAATAAGCCCCCGGGGGAGCTAAGGCTACTTTTAGTACCCGACTACCCGTAGTAGTATATTTTTACTAACTTTATAACTATCCCTACTAATTAAAAAAGATTTAATAATATTTAAGTAGTAGTAGACTACCTAGGTAAGAGGGCGATATCTATTCCTTATTATAAAATTATTATAATAAAAGATATAAGCCGAATATTTTACGAACGGGTACTACCTATTTTCGGCTTATTAAAGACTATTATATTAAACCGAGGCCCCTAATTTATCTCCGATTTTTAGGGGGAACTTTATAAGATCTACGGGGTTAAGCTATAGCTATTAATAGCTAACTACCCCTAAATAGACGGCTAAATAGAGGTACTAAACTAGTATATCTTATAGTAGTTAAGACTACTAGTTAACTAATACTAAGATAACTAGAGCGATATACTACTTATAGTCGATTTTACCTATACTACCTAGCTTAGCGAGACTATAGGGCTATTACTATATAAAATAAAATTCGGTCGTTAGCTACGGCTCTTTTTTAATTAATTTAAACGAACTTACTAATTTAGCTTTATAAAAAAAAAGCTAAACTATACCGACGCGCAGCGTATAACTTAGGGAATATATAAGGCCTAGGAAACTATTAGGGGTAATATAAAGGTCGTTTAGGTATAATATAAAAAGTATACTAACTACTACCGGCGCCTAGATAACTTAAAACTAGGAGACCGGGTCTTTATTAATACCTCGTATTAAAAATCTACTAATATAAATAAACTATAGTAGCTATAGGCCGGGCTATAGCTTATTATTAATACTAAATAAGGGGGTATATAGATTATAGAATTATTAATAAGTAGCCGGGTATACTTAGTTTTTTACCTAAGTAAGCTAAGAAAGGCCGCCGACGACTTATTACTTAGGTAGAACTAAGACCCGCTACTACTAATTATTAATAATAATAGTAAACTAGAATACGAGGTCTTAGAGGTTGTTAAATTATGCTTATATAAGGGAAAACTATAGTACTAAGTAGATTAAAAGGGGTATAATATAGATCCGACTTAGTACGACGTAAAGAGCTTTAAATATGCGCTAGTAGCGCTCTAGGCGTTCTATTACTAATACTTAATTACTAAGGGCCCGTTACGGAACCTAAATATATAAATAAAAGCCGCTATGGTTAGTAATTTGCTACTACTAAAGGAGGACGATAATATAATAATAGTAATTATAGCTATAGATTCGCTAGAATAAGGGGTAATTTAGAGGTTTATTTTTTTAGCGCTACGAATAGTGCCCTCTAGTATAAAGGGGGGGGTAATATTACGGTAATAAGTACTAGGGCCCTATGGGCCCTATAGCTTAGCCTCAGGCTGCGAGGCTAAGCTCCTAGTGGTTACGTAACGAGCTAGACCGCTGGGCCCAAAGGGCTAGCCTACTAGCTTCTACCTATTGTTCTATTTTTTCCCTCTTTACGTTAAGTCTTTAGTTAATTAGGTTAATATAGCAGCGTTCTGACCTGCCTCGAGTTCCCTTTCGTGACAATATTATAATATAATAAAGAATATATATATTAAAAAAGAATATATTTAGATAATAATTATAATTATTATAGTTATTTATAGATTAAGGGTAGGATTTTAATTAGGGTAGCTAGGAGGGATTTTTAGGGTGGCCGAATGGGGGGGGGTGGCAGAATGGGGGTGTTCCGACTTACCTCGAGGGCTTCTGTACCCAATTTGATCTTTGGGGCATTATAGAGACGAATACGGAGATTGTTCGAGTTTCTCATACAGCCAATGGCCACCGCGTTTTTTTTCGCCGCTCTCCAGGTTTGGAAGTTGCAGAGAGCCAAGATGGAGAGGAGTCATGGGACTGTGATGCCATCGCCGTCTGCTCCGGTCTCAACAACGTTCCGTCCATCTCATACATCGAAGGTCTGGAGAACGTGAAGCATCTCCACTCTTCCGAAGTGAAGGAAAGAACGCAATTTGGGTTGAATACGTCTGTGATGATCCTAGGAGTCGGAGAAACGGCAATGGACCTAGCCCACCTGGCCGTAACTTCAGAAGCCAGGGAAGTGGTGATGTGTCACAAAGGTGGTTTCTTTTGCGCAAAGAAGGTACCTAACTTGTCTTCTACTTTGATAATGCGATTTGATTGGTCTAGCATAGATCAACGCTGATTATCACAGGTTGTTCCTTTACCAGTCGTCATGCAGGTTTGGAAGCCGGATCCTCACCAGAAGCCAGTCGACACAGCAATCGCAAGTTTCCTCGACACTGCATATCTTCCAGAGCGTCTTCAACACTCCAATCTGCTCTGGAGAGTGTACGACAAGACGTTCAAGGCTCTTCATTACCTCTCTGGCGGGACGGCGGCCGGCCCGGATCAGTGGGTCGGAGAGATTGAGGGTGAACGCAATAACGTTGACTCACGTGAGTGTTCTCCCGAGAGGAGATATTCTTCGCTCTTATGAATGAATACGAATAGTTCAAATGAGTGCATGGCTGACTTGCAAAGTGTTTCTGGTCAAGTCCGACCGCGCGCTGCCATATCTCAATGAGGGAAATCGGCCGCAAGACATTTTCTCTCGCATCAGAGCTTTTGTGATGAATATTGAGTTGAAAAACACAAGTGGCAGAAAGATATTGACGGCACCTTGGCCATTGGCTTTCCGGGACGATGGGACTGTCGTGTTTCCGGACAGCAAGAAGCGTGAGCACGTTGAGGCGCTATCTCGAGTCATCAAGCCCGACTTGGTGGTCGCCGCAACTGGATATGTGCGTCGGTTCGATTTCCTGGACGACGGTTACCCGGAACCCAGTGAGCTGGATGTCCGCGGGATCTGGAGGCGCGGAGAGGTGACTGCTGGTTTTATTGGCTTCGTACGGCCTGGCATTGGTAGGGCCCCTGTTGGTTGTTGTGGGTGTAAGTCTGCCGTGCTAACACCATCTATTCAGGAGCTATCCCGCCTCTCGCCGAACTACAGGCGCAACTATGGGTTCTTAACCTCCTCCGGCACAAGTACCCTCAACAGATGGCGCTGCATGCTCCTGATGCCAGCCAAGGAGAGTCCAATGATGATGCTATTCCCCACTATGAGATCGACTACGCTCTCAAGGCTCGAGGCGGACATGACTTGTTCAAGAGCAAGCACGGTGTTGAACAGGAATCCTACGCATATCAGCTTGCTCTCGACATGGGCAGCGCGCCGACCTTTTCTTTTATGAAGCGTCAAGGATTCAAAGCACTTTTCACATGGGCAATGGGATCAAACTTTAACACCAAATTTCGTCTTATTGGTCCATGGAGATGGACAAAGGGCGCGCTGCCCATCATGCGCGGCGAACTGTTTGATGTTGTCAAGCAAACAGGGGGTGGTGTTTGTAAGTTGGTATCTCAGGCTTCGTGTGGTGATGCTTTCAAGCCCCTGCTAATCAATACTCGTTCTCAGTCTTTACGACTTACACCCTTCTACCCCTCTTGCTATTCGGTTCCCTAACTCTCCTTCTCCATGCCACAGCAGGTATCTTAAGGCTAGTCGGGATGAAAGAACGGGCCAACAAAATGCTTGGTACAGGCAACATTCCACGCCGAGAGGGGGATAACCTCTGACAAGTGCTGAAAAGAAGTTAGGCCCCAGCGCGCACCAGACAAGTTGGTCAGACTGAGCAGTATTGAGAAATGCGTTACTTTTGCTATTTTGAATAAACACGGAAGGCTTTGGTGAGAGATTGGCTCGCTTGATTGCAAGATAGAATGTCGGATTTGATAACTTGAGCTGGGTTGATCAAGTTCCCCACGCAGTGAGGTATCACTAAGGTACGCTGAATTTACAGGGTCTTCGTTCTGAACTTCTGATGTTCCGGCGACTAGTTGATCAAGTGCCCCGCGCGGGGTACCTGGACGGCCTGTTATTCTTAGTCCCTTCCATGGAAGCTGGCACCAAGCCGTCGATTGGTGGCGACCGAGTTTCCCGATAACGATAAGGCCGCTAATTGACGCTTCGCTCATAAACATTTTTTTTTCTCGCGACAGCTTCGCTTGGACGAAACCTTTAGCCCGGTAAAGCCTATCCAGTCGCAACCATGCACCACGTTGTCCAACCGCACCAATGGGTGTCTCTGAAGTTGCTTTCAGAAGATACGAAGGTGCTGCAGATTGTACCTAATACGTAGGTTCATCAAGTAGACATTTGATGTGACGACAGCTAACCTCTTTTCTTTTCTGCTCCCAGCACGATTTCACTGGGTAAACTCGGCTCGTTCCCTAGCAACCTCATCATTGAGCGCCCATTTCACATCACCTACGAGATCCAAGATAGACGGGATGGCGAGAACTTTAACAGACTGCGAGTCGTCTCTACGAGCGAGATTCACGCCGACGCCCTGGCCGACTTGAACGCCCAGAACACCGAGGAGGAGGGCACCACTCTTGAGAATGTCATTGCCGCCCCCGATGGCGCAGAGTTCGAACTGGTCGATCAGGAAAGCGGCAACGTAGTTGCCCACTCGCGACGTGAGATTATCGACGACGCCGCCCGCCAGACCTTGACCGCCGAGGAGATTGAGCAGCTAAAGCAGGGCAACACAGACGCCGGCAAGGAGATCATCGCAAAGCTACTGCTGTCGCATACCGCCATTGACCAGAAGACGGCCTTCTCTCTCGCCAAGTACAAGTTGCTCAAGACCAAGAAGTATATTCGACGGTTCATGATACAACCACTTGACCCTCTGACGCTAGGCAAGTGGCTCTTGGAAGAGAAGGATGCGGGAAAGGTGCTGGAGATGCGGGAAGAGATGATGGGGCTCTTGAACTCCTGGGCCAACGTCCACTTCGGCGGCGTATCTCCCACGGACAAGCCTGAGACCGTGACGATTGATGGGTCTGGCATGTTGGACAAATCCGAGATTGGAGGTCGGTGGCTTGTGGTGGAGGACACAGGAGGTCTTGTTACCGCCGCCATGGCCGAGAGGATGGGCATACTATACCCCAAAGACCCCGAAGAGGTCCAAGAAGTGGAGGATGCTACAGGTGTTGGCAAGGAAGAAGCCAATGGAGTCAAGCCAGCAGAGAACACCACCGCCACCATTGACGTCGCCGCAACAGAACAGACACAGGAGACAAGCACAGAGACTGCAGTACAAGACCCAACAACAACAATGCCCGAGGAGGCCACAGCTGATGCCACAATGACAAATGATGGCGAGACGACAAAGCCGCAGCAACCCCGACGAAGACACCCGCCCCGTCGCGACGACTTTGAAGCCATGTTTGCCCCTACCAACACCTTGACGCTCATCCACCCCAACAGCCAGCCAAACCTCGCCCTCCTCAAATACTACAACTTTGACAGCACAAATCCAAACCCGCCTTACCCGCTTCATCCCCTCGCTACCAACCTATTGCCCATTTCATGGCTGCAGCTTTTGGAGCCCGAGGAGGATGTCACATATTCAACACCGCCCCCCGAGGTCTCGGACGAGGAGCTGCACTCATGGAAGGCTAACCGGCGTGGTAACTACCACCGGAAGCGAAGACGTTGGGCGAGAACCCGCTACATTGTGGACTCGACGCGCGCTGGTGGGTTTTCCGGTCTCGTCATCGCCAGCACGATGGACACGGTGTCCATCCTCCGTCACACCTTGCCACTCCTGGCCGGTGGAGCGCCGATTGCCGTCTACTCGCAAAGCATCGAGCCGTTGACGGAACTGGCCGATTGCTTCAGCATTGCCCGCCGCGCAGGCTGGTCGTCAAATCCTCCGGCCGAGGCAGCTGGGAAGTCTGTCCAGGAGTTGGAGCGATGGGAGGGTTCAGACGATTTCCCCATCAACCCGACTCTGCTCTTGGGCGCCAATGTCCAGACGAGCCGCGCGAAGCGGTGGCAAGTTCTGCCCGGTCGCACACACCCCATGATGATGGGGCGCGGCGGGGCGGATGGTTACGTTTTTACGGGTTGGAAGGCAGTTCCGGCAGAGGGTAAGGTCGAGGCAAGAGGCAAGTTCAAGAGGAGAAAGGTGGAAGCATGAACAAAACGAGCAAGTCCGGATACTGAGGAGACGTTGACGCACCATTCGGCGGTGGTCGAGGGGAAAGACGAAAGAGAAAGGCTTGAATATAGATACCCTAGCATCCTCCTATCAAAGCCCATCAAGCTGTAATTGGAGTAATTGGCATCATCATATTGTCCTGTCTTATGCGCTTCAACATTTTCCCCAACCAAGGTATTTGCTTGTCTCTGGCGATTCTACTTCGACGACCGTCATCACAACGCCTTGCCCATGAACTTTCTCTTGGTGAAGCTCAGCCACCATTTGCTCGGTTTTCCATCGCCGCCTTCTTCGTACACACGTGCCAGTAACCGGACTGCCAACTCTTGGCGGACCTGGGACATATACTGGCGGAGTTGCTCGGCGTCCTGTCTATCGCGCGGGGTCTCGTACATCTACATCAATTGTCAATGTCAAGAAATGCCACTGGGCCTCGGAAGGCTGCCGTACCTGGTTCAGGGGCCACGCCGGGTCGCCGGGAATGGCGAAGTTGGTATCGAGGGCCACGTTCATGACATCCTTGGAAGCATCACGCACGCCGGCGCTAGGCTTGATCTTGGTCAGACAGTCGCTGACGAACCAGATGCCGTAAACCAGAAGGCGGTCGGCGGGGCCCTGAAGCTCAAAGTTGCGGAAGAAGGTGTTGGCGCGGAATAGGGCGAGAACCTCGTCGAGGATGTCGTAGCTTTCGCTGTCTGGGTCGGGAGACTCATTGGCGGGCAGAGGCGGGTTGGGGAAGGGAAGAGTATAGGCCGGGCCGCGGGTCTTTGTGCGCAAGGGCAGCAGCGGGAAGTTGCCTATTGTGCGAGGGACGTTCGGGTCGGCATTGAACATGGAATTGTAGGCCTGGGTAAAGGTCATCATCAGCTCGGTTTAGGCGGGTTGGGGGAGTAGGTTGAAGTGTACGGGCTGTGCCAGAGCCTCAGAGACAGAGAGAGCTCAGGCGAGCTACCTATGGGATGGGCATCACACAGACATACCGGCATCTTCAAGAATACGCCTGACCGAGCGCTCGGTGTCGTAGAATGTTAAGCTGGTCTTGATGAGGATTGGTCGCAAATGCAGTTGGGAGACGTCAACTGACTGGAGATGGAGAGCAAGCGGCCGATGGTGGGGCGCGACACTTAGCTGACGGGGAGTGACTGACGTCCACCTCACACTGCTCCGAATGGACCTTGTGGCTTCTGAGGCTTGACGGCATCTACGGGGTGTGCTCCAGCCTCAGACTCAAGGGTGGGGTCCAAGATTTGTGGCGCAGCACTTGCCTGCAGTATCTCCATTCAATGGATCTAGAAAGACATGGAGCGTCAGGTGGATATAAGTCACGTGTATAGATCAATGCCTTCCGTGATGACTCAGGCATTTCCGGAGCTATGCGCAGCCACAAAATCGATGACATGGCTCATGCCCGGTACGTATTGCTGGAGGGGGCTGGTGCCTAAGATCACATGACTTCGCACTCTCCGCGTGTCACAGTCTCCCGGTTGCATGCGGGCCAAGAGCACCAGGTAGTGGCAAGTCGCGCCCTTCCTTCCCCCAAATAGGTGTGAAGCCGATCAGGCGCGCGTGTTCTGGCCCTTTAGTGGCCGAGGGTTGCAGGTTGGCGGTGGAAGAGGAAGGAGAAGTTGGAGTCGCGGGTGGACATTGAGCAGGCAGGCCGCAGGCACAGGCAGGCACCATCGCGATGGGGACGGGAATTAGGAAGGCTCTGACAAAACGGACAGTCGTGACGGGTCAATACCTAACTCTGCACCTGCCCAGTTTTTGCCGCCACGCCACGGTGACCACACTGGATTCTGTCGGGTCTACCTACCTTACCGTCCGGCTGCACTGGGACACACACAAAAGTGACAGCGCAACAATCAAGAAAATCAACGAACAAAAAGTTGGAATATTTGACTCGCGCACCCGCGTTTCATTGCCCCTCCCTTCTCTTCCCCTTGTTCATGTTGCTCTCTCTCTCTTCGGTTCTTCTCTCCAAGTCTCGTTTCTCTCTCCCCACCGTACTCGTCATATTCAGCACCAATAAGTCCCGTTTTCTCTGCGGAGGACCGTCTCCTCAGTCTCGGATGGGAATACACCAGTAACCAAACATCCCGTCATCCCTCCCATACCCTTTCTTTTTCCTCTGCCTCGTGAGCCGACAGCGACGGTTAAGCCTCAAACCCCTTGCAAGCACCGTCGATCTCAACAGATTCTAGACAAATCGGTACCCAGTCACAGAGCACCACTTCTCTGACCGTACATCAAACTGCATACGGATATTCTCCGATCTCTCTGCGGATCCGGATCCTCTTTTATCTTACTCAACACCGCGTCGCGCACCCAGTTGCGCCGACTGCTGTCCGCCTCACCGAGTCCGTCATAAACATCCACCGGCCATCATCCTCACCTTTCCACACCCCCAAAAGCAAGAGAAGGGGCCATACGGAGTACTACCATCATCCCCCCGTCGCGCGTCAGTGCCCCAAGGCTCCAAGCCCAAGGTTCAACTGGACACCAGGCCCACGGCGCAACGCAAAGGCCCCCCCTGAAAACCCATACCTACTACCTACGTAGGAAGAGCCAAAGGGAGAGCGCCACAACCCGATGCTCATTTTAGAGTGAGACCCCCCCAATCACTATTCCTTTATTGCCATGACCTCGTTGTTTTCCTTCCATCCAACTCGTGCCCTTTCACCCAATAATACATCCTACCTGCATTCCTCTTCACCTAGATCCGAATCATGTTGACAAAACCACAGATCGGTATTCAATAGCACCAGTTTCGCACGACAACTGCGCAACTTCTTCGACTCCTCCCCCGCCAATATGCATCTCTCCAGCAGCGCCCCGACAGCCTCGTCAATGTCCTCGCCCGAGCCCATTCACGCAACGCCCCCGACCTCGAGTCCTATTCCTGCCATGCCCTCCCCCGCCAAACGCAAAAGAAGAGTTCGTGTCTTCAGGCCAGACGAAGGGTCTCTCTACGACCAGATGTGGGATCATGCTGGACTCTCCCTCTTCGTTCGTCCCATCTGCTGGACCGAGCTGCATGTTCAACTCCTCGATGCTAAGTTCGTTGAGCTTCCTCCATGCGACACGCCAGTCCCTCCTCCTTCACCACGCGGCGCCCCGGTCTCTCCGTCGAAATGTCACATGAAGCCCTCGGTTGCGGCCTCGACACTTAGCAGAGAACTTACGGCCATGCTCGCGCCCGGCTCCACAAGAACCTTCTATACAAATTCCGTCCGCACAATCATGTCCACCCTCTACCCGGGGAAGCTGTCGCGCACCCGAACACAGCTTGATTTGCACCTCTATTTCGGCGGTCTAGTGTATCGCGATGCCTGTCGCGTACAGGTTGCTTGGGATGCGATGCCCTCGCGCAGCGGCTCGATCGCCTCGTTTGAATCCGCGTCAACGCGACCAGCTGAATCCTTCACTGTTGTGCCGACGGGTTCTAATGGTAGCGCAAGCAACCTGAGCGGCGAACATACTGCTTACGCTCAGTCGCTGCCCGTCCTTGCTTACGTTGGCAAGATGCAGATCGCGGCGACACGAAAGAACATGTACCGCGTGATTCAAGGACCTAACAGATCGTACAACGGGCCGGTCGAACGTCTACAACAGTTGCGCTCCAAGATGTTTGTTCCCAGCAACCCGACGCACGACCCGTTGCTTGTGGGCATCATGTTGGCTATGGCGCAGAGAAGGTTTCACGGCGAACCACGGCCGTCAGCGAATAAGTGGGTTCCCTCACGGCCCATGCCCATCGGACTAGGAGAGCCTGAATTTTACGATGTGGCGGTACAGCTACTCACAAATGACAATGAGACATCCGAGTTCATCGTTTACAAGGCCACGGTCACGGCAGATCTGCTTCGCAAGTTCCACGAGCCAACCAAGAACCCCCGTAAAGGGACCGAAAATACACTTGCTGAGAGAATCGGAGAGGTTGCATCCGAGGGTGGCATGCGCATCGAGTACACAAGAGTGCCCGTCTGGCCGATCCTCGGACTCAAGGAGAGATTGGGCAAGGCGCTTGGCAAGGACGTCGTGGGAGAGTTTGATGAGGACAACATCGAGACATGGGAGGAGGAAGCGGAGCCAAATCCCGACAAGCTCAAGCGACGAAGAGATCGCGAGGCCCTCGTTGAAGTGTTTAATGGCAGCTTCGAAGAAGAGGCTCCAGCCGACGGTATGCCTCTCAGTGGGAAACGAAGATGTTTAGTTGACGAGGAAAGCGGGCAGGTGGGCATGGTCGTCTGATGGAAGTTCACTGCCCTTGATCATTGCATAACGAAGCCACGAGGCGTTTTTGAGAGAAGCATCCATCGCATTTCTCCGAGGTCGCTACGGATGCGGCCACGGTATGGGAACCAGGGATTTAGTTCTGTTCATCGAGTAAATGGAGTTGTAGGATCAGCTGAGAGAATCATGACTGATTCTTGACACGGATAGACGAGACGCATTTTGAACCCGGCAACGGTCAGAAGCACAGGGTTTTTGATTTTTTTTTTTTTCCCTCCGAGAGATTCAAGCAAGAAGGGACACAGTTGCGACTTTGTCCGAACGGTTGCATGGGTTGTTTAGGCATTCAGATGGAAGACTTACGTTAGATTCCCCGACACAAGCTAAGAGTCCAGTCGACTCAGCCAGTGTTTGCAATCAGTGCTTTGCAATAAAATCAATTTTCGAATACACGACGTTATATTGTCTGGCGATTATAAAGTTATCCAAAATATTGACGAAGAGAGCGCCACGGCTTTCCAGAGTAGGGTACGTTAGCAATACACTACAAAAGGTCCCTCGTGATGAATTTAGGTAATGCAACCAAGACCGCGCTTCGAAAGGCGTATCATCGCGTCGACTCTTTTGTTCTCGCGCAGATCTGGAGGTAGCAACGCCCACTCGATCCACCTGAATAGCGGCATCACTGCCTCACTCGGTACCACAGTCGGACAGTCTCTACCTGCTCGCAACCTCGGAATGTGTGTCATCGCCAACCTCCTCCGGGCCGCCGACACACACTTTTTTCCCCTGTCACTACCGGTTAGTTCCCACACACCTTTTGCATTCGTCCAGGGTAATTAGACCCTTGACACCTTCACGTGCTAGTAAACCAGGAAAACCCGCGACAAGAAGAGTCTTCGCTCACACTTGACTTGGGGCGATATGTCAAGGCCGAATTAAGAAGCGGGAAGCACCGCCTGGTGCGAGCGATCTCCAAGACCATGTCTGGCGTGTACGAGATGAGGAGAGACTTGAAGAAAAGAGATTAAACTCCTTTTCTTCTTCGGCCGAGATGGTATCCTCCTGGGTTTGCCTTAACCTATAAGTATCGCTCACCTTGTTCTACATGGCTAAATTTCCTTTCAACCACCTCCCCCCGCTCTATTGCTTCCCCTCTGTCTTTCCCTCTCCATTCTTCTCTCTACGCTCCCTTACAGACATCTAGAACACCATGAAGATTTCTCTCCCACCAGTTCTGGCTGTCGTTCTCTTCCTAGCTGGTCAGTCAGCTGGCAACTCTGAGCACCATCACCATGAATCTCGTGCTGCTCCGGCGGAAGTCGATGCGCCGGCCGGTACCTTCAAGGGACGAGTATTTGGCTCCGTCGATACGTTCTCTGGCATCCCCTATGCGAGACCGCCCACCGGACCGCTCCGCTTAAGGCCGCCTCAAAGACTCAACTCCTCTTTAGGCAACTTTGACGCGACAGGAACCGCAGCCGCATGCCCTCAATTTCTCTTGTCCACCGACAGCCGGAACATTCTTCTTGATGTTGTTGGCTCGTTTCTTACGCTCCCATTCTTTCAGCCTATTACCGGCCAGGAAGACTGTTTGACGGTGACTGTCCAGCGTCCTTCTGGCACATCGTCCGATGCGATGCTTCCAGTCTTGTTTTGGATATTTGGGGGTGGCTTCGAGTTCGGGTCGACAGCTACATACAGCGGGGCAAGCTTTGTCCGTGACGGGGCCGACATGGACCGTCCTTTCATCTTTGTTGCTGTGAATTATCGACTGGGAGGTTTCGGGTTCTTGCCTGGTCGTGAAATCCTGAAGGATGGCTCAGCCAACTTGGGACTACTAGACCAACGTCAGGCTTTGGAATGGGTTGCCGATAATATCGCTGCCTTCGGAGGTGATCCTGACAAGGTGACGATTTGGGGGGAATCAGCCGGTGCGATATCTGTTTTCGACCAGATGGCGCTGTATGACGGTGACAACTCCTATCAGGGTCGACGACTGTTTCGAGGGGCCATCATGAACTCTGGCAGTGTTATCCCAGCTGACCCAGTTGACTGCCCCAAAGGCCAGAGAGTCTACGATGCTGTTGTTAAGGCAGCCAGTTGTCAAGGGTCAGCGAGTACCTTGGATTGCCTGCGCAGTGTCGATTACGAGACTTACAAGCGTGCCGCAACGGCGGTGCCCGGCATCCTCTCATACGAAGCTCTTGCTCTGTCATATGTTCCTAGACCAGATGGCACAGCACTGATAGACAGCCCCGATATTATCGCAAAAGAAGGCCGATACGCTGCAGTGCCTATGATCATCGGCAACCAAGAAGACGAGGGTACACTGTTCGCACTGTTCCAGCCTCTGGTGATGACAGCGTCGCAACTCGTCAACTACCTCTCAGAGCTCTACTTTCACAACGCTTCGATAGCGCAGTTGACCACCCTCGTCAATACATATGACCACCACATCTCTGCAGGTAGTCCCTTTCGTACAGGGATCTTCAACGAGATCGTTCCTGGCTTCAAGCGTAGGGCTGCCATTCTTGGGGATCTCGTCTTCACGCTAGCACGCCGCTCGTTTCTATCTGTTGCTCAAGCAAAGCACCCAGAAGTCCCAGCTTGGTCGTATTTGAGCAGCTACAACCACGGAACTCCCGTACTTGGTACGTTTCACGCTTCCGACATACTGCAAGTCTTTCTAGGAATCTTTCCTACCTTTGCACGACAAAGCACCCGGACTTACTATCTCAACTTCCTTTACAACTTGGATCCTAACGTCGGATTGGGCGGTTATGCGCAATGGCCGGAATGGAGTCAGAATCAGCAACTACTCTGGTTTCTGAGCGGTCGAACAGACTACCTCAAAGATGACTTTCGAAACGAAAGTTACAGGTTCATATATAGCAGCATGCAGTCCCTCAATTTCAGGGATGATTCGGATTTGCTGCCGCGGTGGTCGCTTTGATACGTTATTTATTCACCAGCAGCACGCATGTTGTCAGGCACAATAGGGGTGTTCGGCCTGTTTGTTCATCTTTGACAGGATTCTTCTATCCAAAGCGAGAGGGGTATTGTCAACGCTAAACTATGTACGTAAATGAAGATACGTGTCCGGACAATAACTGTTGACTGGGTCTGGCTCTGGCGACCCCAACATGATTTGCTACGAAGATGTGTTAATCGTTGAGTTGGAAAGTTGAGTGGGCAGCATACCTTTGAGAAGACATCGGCCTGACGGATACCCATCTCCTCCGCAATCTTTGCAAGACGGGCCTTGACGTATATTCGTTGCTTTCTGGTCGCAAATCGGCTCGATCCAGTAGCTAGCAAGGGCCACATACAAGACACACCAGCTAGGCCTTTTGGCATCTCGGATGTCCCGCATGGGAAGTAGGGGGTACTCAAAGCATCACCCGTCCACCCGAAAAAGTACGGAGTGCTGGAGATAATGTCGGCCACTTGCTCAGTTCCGATCCGATTCGCGTCAATATACTCTTTCGTAAGAGTATGGTCACTCGGTGCGCAGACCCATGCAATGCAACGCACAATGACCTGGTTGAGCAGAAGTCGAGATACGTGGGTGTTAATATGCTTTCCGGCAGCCCATACGTTCGGGTAATCGTAAATAGTTCCGGGAAACGCCGAAACGTAGCCGATCTTGTCCTCCGGAACTTCCGCAGCCGATCCTGAAATAACCTTCCTCCACGCTGGTGGGCACTTGTCGAACCATACACCGAGATCATCGTCCATTTTTCGTGCCCTCTGCAAAAGCTTCAAAGCTTTGTCGATTTTGTCGGTGGTTCGTGCCCCCTTCAGAAGGCTGTCGGCCTCGCCACGGATGAGTGTCGTCTGGAGGTTCAATACCAAAGCTTGGTGGCCAACAGTGTCGCAGACGGCCTGCCGTGCCCACCAAGTCAAATCCTCCAAGGAAATATTCGCAAAGAAGGTGTACTGCCGGACCTGTCTTACGCGTTAGACAATCGGTTTTTGATACAGCCTTTCGATTGCTTGTCAAAGTAAGACGTACCGATGTTGCCCGAACAAATTCAAACATGCTCAAGCCAACGCCAGACGCAGTCTGTTGCGGTCCACGTAGCTTGACAATTGCAGTCGCCCCAGAGATATGCTTCTTGAAACCAGACATTTCAACGTCGTCTGAAACCAGTCCTTCGTAAAAAGCCAAGAGAATTGCAGAGGCAAGCGTGGTGTCCTGCCTCACAGCTATCTTGTCTTGCATAGCTCGAGTCAAGTCCTCTAATGCCTTGCTATAGTGTAGGTGAGCCATCGAAGACAACCGTCGTGAGTTTGGCCTACCAGCCAGAGCGGCCATTGATACAGCTGAAAAAGCGGACTGCAATGGAGACGCTTGATAGCTGGGCATATTCAGTAGGGGTAGTACAAATGTGAGAATCCCTCTGCCTACTCCCGTTGGTGGAGCAAGCACGTAGTTTGCCAAAAAGTAACATGTCGCTTGTTGGTCGAGAGGCGTCTGCAATGTGTGCGGCATGCCATAAGTCCCGCCTTCAATGTCTTTGAATGAGACAAAGGTATCGGGCGCCTGATTGCTGATGTACGACAAAGAAGAAGCGTATGACATTGAAGGCGACGCTTCAGAAGAAGATGAATTTGAATATCTATCAAACCAGTCGTCTTCTGTGATTGGAATGATTTGTTGTTTTCGTGGAGGTGGTGCTGCTGGCGGTGTCCATTCCATCACTTGTGGTTGGGTTTGGCATTCGTTTTCCGCATCCTGTTCCGTCGCGCGACCCTCTCGAATAGCCTTGCGCAACGCAGCGGACTTGGCCTTGCGGATGGTTGATTGAGTCTCATCGCGAAGGTTGATCTCGAATGCGTCCCGGTATCCTGGGCAAGTTCTTTTCGACTTGGCGCATTTGAGGCAGAAGGGCTTCGTTTCGTCACACTTAATCCTCCTCGCGCGGCAGAGCTTGCATGCCCTGCTTGGGTGACCCGTATTGACCATCTTTGAATTCAAGAAAGGCTGATGTTACGGTAGTACTGCTTTTCTTTCCTCGAATAGGTAGTGTATGCTATGCGCGAGATCCACGGCCAGTTGACGGTTCAAGTTTCGACGGGGTTTGTGTCATGTGGGCGAAACCCCCTATCAAAGTAGGAAATTCGAGGAGGAATGAGAGGGGCGGACGTGCTTCCCTAAGACATAAAAGGAAAATGGGCAGACAGAACCGGGCTCGTGTCAGACGCGGCCGAGGGCGGCTGTTGATGAACTTCGAGAACAGACTGCTAGCCGTTGATCCAAGATGGAGGAAGCCGCACAAGGGAGTTGATATGTTTCAACTCTAAAACTCGCCCCGCTTGCTTTGGTGACATTCAGCAGCGCCGCCAGTTAAAAGGCATCTAGCTCAGAAGATGACGTTACGAGTCAGGATTGGAGAGGATGGACGATAGTATGATTGGAGACGGAGAACGATGCTTCTTCAATCGATGTCAGCCGCTTTTGGGGGGAAGGGTGGCCTATTGCACAAGTCTGTTCGGCCAACCGTCAAACCCGACAGCTGAACCTTGGATAGAACCTGTCAGCACATGTCGGCATGCCTCCCCGTCGGCGGCTTGAGCGAGTGCGAATTGTTGTTGTAAAGATGCGCAGCAGTAACATCAGACGAAACGGTTAGCCCAAGCGTCGCTATAACTGAGGGAGTGAAACCGGAACTCCATGCGAAGACGACTGGAGTTTCTGAAACCTAGTCACCTATCATTCGACGCATGAAAGTACCCAAACAGGTCTGGCGCCTTTCTTGTCCTCGTCTTCTAGAAGCCTGCCGGTTTAGACAAAGTCCATATCGGTAGCTCAGAGCACCTGCTCTCGGCTGAGAAGTCTTCAAATAAAGATCGTTGGGAGGGTTTGGCCAGAAATCATTGAAATACAAGATCCTGTTCCAATTGCGTCTCTTATTGTTCCCTCCTTGTCGGGCCTACCAGTCGCCGTCATCTTACGAATCCGTGTAATTTGTATAGGACTTGACTGGCAAAATGACACCATAAAAATACTGGGCTTAGTCTGAAGTGTTGAGGGTTACAGCTGGAGTTAGAGCTCTATCTAATCCCAAAACGGGAAAACTCGCCCATCTGACGAAGATAATCACCCCGAAGAAGACCGTCGGATGATTTGGAGACAGAAGCTCTGTGGACTCCCCATGCTACCCCGAATACGGCTCACATGTCATGGCGTTTTCTCGGCATTCTCGTACAAGACCCGACAGATGCAAGAGCGCTCCCTTCGCTCCTAGGAACACCTTCTTAGTCACTGCAATTTTGCAGGCTGGAGCCGTCGTCCGATGAACCAAAATGACGCGTTCACCCGCGTGTCTGGTTTCTTTCCTCAACTGACGTGACGTGACAGCCTGCACAGGATCCTCGGTCTCGGTGCCTCTCTCTGTGATTGCCGAACTGAGTCTATGATGAGAATCCGAGCTGGTGGAACACCTCTCAGGGTGGTGTTCTGCCAGGCCACCAGATTCTCATCCCAACGCACTTCCATCAATTGCCGGAACTTCTCTCTCTCTATATCTCTCTCTCTACGAGGATAATAGCAGACGGGCTCTTCTGAGCGGATCGATCGTGAGCGAAAGAGATGATTGATGCTGTGATTGGCGAGAATGCACATATTACTAAAGTCTCTTTTGATCGAATCACCAAATCTCCTAGCAGGCGATGCGCGATGCATTGGGCTTGCGTACTTATCTTCAGCATCTGGCTCCAACGATCGCTATTGCATTGCAGCCCCGTTTCCCTCAGAGACGCGGCACCATTGCCATAAGATACATTCAGGTGGCCATGTACTGACTGTACCAGTCAAGCTGGGAACTTTCCGAGGCGACATGCCAAAATCTAGAGTCCTGCTACACATTTGAAAGCAGATATTTCTCTGCATGGATCAAGCGGCAATGCTCTACGCGCATTTAGCTATTTGCTGGCTGACTGGAGAAATGGCGGGGACGAGACAATAGAATGAGCTTCGTCAACTCAGACACCGGCATAGGAATCGTGCTGACTCGAAGGCTCATGCCAGAGTAAATGACTTATTATTGCCGTAAAAATGGCGGAACGTAGTACAACATACTGGTCGGCTGGCCCGTCGGAATCTCTTACTGATCCTCAACTTCGTCCGTAGAGGGATCTTCTGTCTGTCCAGTTTGGCAAAGCCCGCTCACTCGAGTATCAGATGCCTGTTCTCGAAACTCGGGTCGCAGAGAGTGGAGGACAGAGTGAGCCGCCTCAGCCGTAGCTGCTGTGGGCGGAATTCGGATCAGAGGAACGGACCTGCGATCGGCCGACAGCCAACGCAACTGGCAGACGTCCAGCACTGACATTGTGCATAGTTTTTCCCAGGAAGAACCAGGTGAAAACTTGATATAGCCGCGGGAACTCTTTCGTCGAGAGGCCCGGTATGTGGGGTGGGGGACTGGGATATGCCTTGTATTGTCGCAGCGCCGGATAGGGTCTTCTTTTTCTTGAGTTTTGCAGGTAGTTTTCCACCAGTAGCACAGGCATATAAGCTTCAGATTTCAACTCACGTCGCTGAGTCCGATGTGCACAGTCTTCAACGCTGGGGTCCTTGCCCGCGGGCAAGCTGGGGACATGAGAGCAAGACGTTCGACGTTCAAGTACGTAAAGTGTGCATTGGTCTGTATCCGTACCAAGTCCGAATCCCAGCCCCGTTATCCGCGGTCCTGGAAACATTTTAAAGTATCGCAGTACGAAACTAACAGGGGCTGCCGTGCGGCATATGTCAGGGTCAGGGGGGCTTAATGGTCGATCATATAGCTGAGTAGCCTCCGCCTAGTACATGTGTATCCATACGATCAAGCGTTTTCCTTACCGGCAGTTTCTGCAAAAGCCACATCGCGATCTGCAGCCGGCACGATTTAAGCTTGATGCTGGCTCAAGGTAGATCGACGCAGGCATGCTGTGGCGATCCTATTGTCAGCGGGCAGGGCCACTGATTCCCGCCCTGGTAGAAAGGTGCTAGGTAACCGAGACCGATGGCGTCTACTTTTTCAACTCCCCAGCTCCCAGCTGTGAGACCGACTATGTGGCCGAGCTGCATTTCAGACATCTCCGGAGCCTCCATGGATCTGGATGACCACCCTCCCACACTAAAACTTTACGGGGGAGCGGGAAGATCATTGAGGCCGATGCGCCTGTCAACCATCGCGGCAGTAGCAGACGCTGTCAAGCAGAAAAGCTTCTCTCGCAAGCTCAGACATCTTGACACGGCACACCTACAGGATAAACGAATGTCTGGATAAACTCTTCTCACTCCACACACTGATCAGTGCTTCAAGTCTCTGGCTCTGTTTAGTGTGTGTGCCAAGCTCGCTTCGACCTGACACATGGAAACTGCTCGCTGGAAGATCGGCCCGTGGAGTAGGAAGAAATAGCGTTCAAGAGACATGAAAAATGTGCCCGGAAGTCATGGATTGATAGTATCGAACTTACTGCAAAAGCGTGCATAGAGGAGTTCCGGGCACTAATTCACCCCTTGCAGTCAGTCCGAAAGCTCGGGAAGGGAAATCAGCCGTAGCATCAGGTCGGATTCGCATTGCTCGCATCTTCCAACGGCGAAGAGTAGGAAGATGACGGAATGATTAACAGCAAAGACATTCTTGACAGCCGGTTGCCTTATTGGGCTGACAGACCCGTCAGGATGGGTCACAGTTACTTATATGACTTGGGGTGCGAACAGACAGCCCAGGTGGGCTGGACCCGTACAAGAGACAGGCAGCGACAGGCAAGACATTCATAAAAGACGGGATGAAAAGGTCATCTTCTCTGCTGAGTTGCTTAGTCGGGGGCAACTTTTTGCGGTGAGAGCACCGCCTTCTCGTCCCAAAAGGGAAATAGTTCGCTGTTCCCCAACGGCGTCTGAAACGAATTGCCTCATTCCACTTGCCCTCTGAGGCAAGTGGATGGAAAGTCTACAAACACACCTCACCCATATTCCAATACCGGCCCGCTGCTGAATACTGGTTCAACGTCGCAGCGAGCTACTTGTGAGTGCTCGGGAGAGGAGTCTGTACAAGGGAAGAGGAGGAGAAAGAGGTGAGAAGGATGGAGCGTGAAGACAGTATGGTTGGGATGAGATGCGGCAACATTCATTCTAATAAGGATTTCATTAGCACCAAATATCCTTTCTATCACCTTCTTTCCCTTTTTTCGAAAAAGAGAACGAGAAAAAGTGCCAAATCGTTGAACGAAGAGACACTACACCTAACCGAGATACGCTGGCAATTTGTTTTTTGCTGCTGAAGAGTCGAATACCCCGTGGCCAAATCATGAGGAATACACCCATCCAATAAAGATTTCCTCCGTAGCCAGAACGTCTCAGAGAATCGAAAGGCCCGACTTTCTTCTATTAACGACCCCGATCTGCGTACGCTTCGCCTTTGGCCGTCATCAGCCTTACTACCCTAATGCCCTATCTAGGCATGCCCATCGCGGCACTCTTCAAGTCCGGAATTCCGCAACACGTCGTCAGCCGGTCATAACGCAGACTCTCCACTGCCTTGGTCAGTTTACTACTACTAGGAGGCCCGCTTGCCTATTCCATACATGCAGCTCGTCACTACATGAGCCGCAATGCAACCTTGGAGTCTGTCATCCTCAACCATTGACTCAAGTCCGGATACGGCTTCTTACACATAGGGATTCACCTGAGACTCTCTACCCGCATTGGGCTGTCTTGTCTAGTCTGTCTTCTGCTTACAACATCTCTCAAAGCTGGTTGTACCCACAAGCCGACATCCCGTCCGTACCCCTGATCCGGCAGGCCGCAGAGTCTCGAAGACGAAAAAAGGCAGCGTGCCTCACTTCTAAAAGCAGTCATGGCCGGTCTTGCTGGATTCCTGTCTGCCGCCGCTCCTCTCATATCTCTCAAATTCGTTGCTGCAGAGGGAGTTGTCAAGGCGGCACAGGCTTCTACATCACCAGCACTCCAATTAGCACAAGTGGCGGCATCCGTACCAAAGCCAGCAGCAAATCTGTTGTCATCAACGCCCCTCTCAAATACACAGAGACCTGCCGCGCCGGCCGTAGCACTAGCAACTTTGGCTTCTCAAAACCCGTCCATAGCGAACGCGGGCATACCGTCGGTGGCTGGCCAGCTTCAACCTCCACAAGTCATTGTTGAGACGAATTATATCGTATACACTCAAGTCAGGACTGCTGCCCCGTCATATATCACTGTTACGCAAACGATACGACCGTCTCCTCCTCCTCCTCCTCCTCCTCCTCCTCCATCACCACCACCACCACCACCACCACCTCCTCCTCCAAAGCAGATACAGCCGCTATCTCCGCCGAAGCAGATTCACCCTTCACCGATACCAAAGCAAGCGCAACCTCCTTCACCACCCAAGCAAGTTCAACCCCCTTCATCGCCCAACCAGGTCCAACCTCCTTCGCCACCAAAGCAAGCAGAACCACCGAGACTCCCATCTCTACCTCCTCCTGCGGCCAAGAGTCAAGCACCTAATGCAGTGCCACTTGTGATTCCCGCCCCATTAGTTGTACCAGCACCGTTGATACTGCCTTCAACCCCGACTCCAAAGATGACGCCACAGTTGGCTGCTACTTCACCTTCTCCGCCGCCGCCGCCGCCGCCTCTAGCAGCAGCACCTCTAGCAACGACACTCCTCAGCACTCCGAATCTACCACTACCACCGCTAGTTCTCAACCCGATCATGAGTGCTCAGGGGCCAGAGAGGGGTGGAATGCCCAATCTGAGCCCGAACCCGCAGGCTCAGACTGGTCCTCCCGGCGGGCCTCCTATGGGACCTCCTGATCCGGCCAACGGAGCGTTCCCGGGTGGTATACCCAACAAGAATATCGACTTGCCGGTCACCATTATGTTCATGGTGTTGTTCATGCTTGGTGCGTACGTGCACTTGAGTATTTACCGAAGGAATGCCAAACGTGGTCACAAGTTTCTGATTTCAGATATCGTCTTCGACTTCTGTATGATCCGAACAGTTACTTGCATCTTTCGTATCACATGGTCGATTGTGTCGACCCGAGGGGTTGTGTTGCTCGCGTTGATCACCGAGAACGGAGGGTAAGCTAAGAGGGCCGAGCTTCAAAAGGAATGAACGTTTTGCTAACATGATGCTCAGTGCTGCTCTTATGTTTGCCGTTAACATATTCTTCGCCCAACGCCTGGTCCGCTCGATCCACCCGAAAGCCGGATGGTGTACCGCGTTTAGTCAGTTCAGTTTGATTCTGCTCTTCTCGGTTCCGGCTTTTATCATTCTGAACATGACGTCGACAATCATTGCGTTTTTCAGTGTTGGCAATGTAGATCGCCTGGAAACTACAGACGATTTGCTCAAATTCGGAAGTTCATGGAACACGTTCCTCTCCATATTCCCTGTCCTTGTAGTAAGCGGATGCCTCTCTGTGCCAGGGCCTAAGCCAGAGAAGTTCGGTTCTGGCTCACAAAGAGTCAAAGTGGCCCTGCTTTACCTGGGCTCTTTCCTTTTGATTACCGGACAGTCCATTCGTCTGTTCGCCGTCTTCAATAAGGAATTACCAGGAGCCACGCCGAGCGTGATTTACGGCAAAGCAGTATTCTACACGACGGGGTTCTTCTTTGAGCTCATAGTTGTCGCACTCTACGCCATCATGAGAGTTGACCTTCGGTTCCACATTCCCAACGGAGCAAGTGGGCCCGGGGACTACTCTGGCGACAGGGACAAGGGCAGCTACTCTGTCGAAGAGATTGAACGGCTCATTGACGATTTGGAGGTGCCTCATCAGATTATGCGCGAGAGAAAGGGACCGGAAGACATGGAGATGGTATTCACCATTTTCTTCGCCACCAAGGACGCCGGAAAGGATAAAGAAAAGAAGGATACTGGGGAAGAGTCAGACGAAACGTCGTCTGGTACCAACGCCGAAGATGCAGCATTGCCGGAGAGGCCAAAGAGAATTACGAGGAGGCAAACGCTCATCGATGCCATCAACCGACCACCACGGCCGCCGAGGACGCCGTCAGTGTACCCTGACATTCCGGACATGTATGCCCAGATAGGTGAACCAGAGATGCCGCCGAGACGTCCCACGAGGCCATCCATGTATTCTCAGTTCGACAACGGGCAAGCATACGACGCCGGGGCCGACGCGCAGTATCGGCAGCAATACTGGGGTGCATCACCGCCTTACGGAAACGAGAAGGAAGGCATGAAAAGCGTAGACTTGAGACGATAAGGAATGAAGGAAGCAAAGCATTGAAGCGAAGCGAGCGAGTTGCTTACGGAAGCCGCTTGGGCATCCGTCTGATGTATGTTATTCACATATCATGACTACTTTCCACTGATGGCGGATTTTCACGCTGGAAGTGATTACTCATGATAAAGAAGATGAGTCAATAGTCGACAGTAGTGCCATTTCATTTCATTTCATTTAGCCCCTGGCTGGCCTCATCATGGGAATCATCTGTGACGATTGTCCGACTTCAGTCTTGGTCAAGAAGCCTGCTGATGAGTAAAGGTCCAAGATGTACTGCTCGGCATCGAGATACATTGGGTAGCCCAGCTTGTCGGCAATTTCCGTTCCTTGTTGGAGAAGGGCTTTCGCATAGCCCCGGCGAAGGTAGGCCGGGTCGGTGAAAATCAGCTCAAAGTCTGGCACATGGTCAGCGTTTTGCGGGTGGGCGGCCGGCAAGATTGTCAGCGGGAGGCTTGTTCGTGGTGAGCGAACCGGCCGGCCAGGGAGTCAAGAGTTGACATACAAACGTGAGGGTCCTTGCCCATGACACGGTCGTGCTGAGACGCCATGTCGGAGAAGAACTCATCAAGCAGCTCGTCTTTTTGCCCTGCATTAGCGGACGGCCATCGCTTTCGCCACGACCAGGTTCCGTTGTCCTCGGGGCGGATGATCCAGATAAGGGTGGTGGCTACAGGCTCGCCTTGAACGAGACAGCTGTCAGTCAAACAAGGTACGCATACACATGGCGCCGTTAACTCAGCGGAGTCCGAAGTCCGGTAAGGGTAAGGCAAAGTCGGGGTTCGGACAACCGGCGGAGGTGATCATGTCGAGGAGTTTTCGCTACCTTTCTCGTTCCTGACAACGGCAACTTGACCTTCTTGGGAGCCGTGCTCCTTGGAGAGCATGAACTGCTTGTAGGCGTCGGTTATGTAGGCCCGGCCGTATTCGTTTTGGGGGAACAAGGCCTGAAAGAAGTCACTCTTAAAGGACTTGAAGAAAATTTCGGCGATGGCGGGGGCGTCTTCGAGCCTGGCCGGTTCAACAACGACGGGTGCTGCCGCCATTGGATTAGAAGATCGGCGGTGACGTGGGAGACGAAGGGAATGAGCGTCAGAGCGGGACGGCAGATCAGATGCCAAGGCAGGTGATGAGGAACCGTGGATATGAGGGTGCTGGCGAGGCTCAACGGCGGGTGAGACGGTTCGGGTGGGAGAAATGAGACGAAGGTGACCTCGAAAGTGAAAGAGATCCAGGAATTAGCCCAGTATTTCAAGGCTGGCAGCTATGGCCAAGACATGGCACGACTCTGAAGCCGAAGCCGACTGATACGATGTGAACAGCGGGGTTCCAAACGCACCCCAACTTCAAAATCCCCAGATGGCGTTCCACCGGGAATCCTTGACTCGACTGCGGACGGGTTTTCTGTAAGGTAATGCATCACCTCAAGACCAGCTTGTGTGCGCGGAGAGCGGAGACATCTCCCCGAAACGTATCCATAAGCAAGAAAGGTTACTTAGACAGCCCAAACATAATCCAGGGCCTTTGTCTGAGATAGAACGTTAAAGTCGGGAGACACACGGCAATTCTTGTCCTTGTCCAATGGCAAGAGCGAGGCTAAAGTCTGACAGTAGTCATACAGACTTGACATGTTTGTGACATGTCTGCGGGTTTGCACAATATCACAGCACTTGCTAAGATGCTTTGAGGCAGAACTCAGCAGGCTCGCAGGCTGACAGAGGGCGAGGCCCGAAACACGACTTGGCCAGATCCTAAGGTACGTAGGGACCTAAGTGACAATATTGGGCCATAGATGGAACTGTGGCTATTGTATGATTTGGGATGTGAGTCCAAAACTCCAACTTTGACGGAGGGGTAGTTTCGTTTATGTAATGGAAGATCGCTGGCCGGAGGGATAGTGGGGCCGATCACATTGACCGCCTTCTCCCTCCATCAACCGTGGGGCTCCCTTCGGCAAAGCGTAAGTGGTCACGTGAAGAGCCATTCTTCGACGCGTCTGCGACGCGTCTTCCAAGCGGATGCATCACGTCAAGATTTCTAATTTCCACTTGTACGGGGGTGCCCAATCCGTACGTTGGAGCTCATAGTTCACCACCTCATCGTCCCCTCCGCAAATCATCCAACCGACCTTCCCCGCAGCACAGTCAATATGTCCGATTTCGAAGACGAGATGGACGTCGACGTCCCCGTGTCCAAGGACATTACCTTCTCCTCAGACGCCAAGCAGGGCAAGCGCAGCGCCGCCAACCTCCCCGTCGAAGCCGAAGACAGTCTGCCGTGGGTTGAAAAGTACCGCCCAGTAAGCCTTAACGATGTGTCCGGACACCAGGACATTCTCGCCACCATTAACAAGTTTGTCGACTCGAATCGTCTTCCTCACCTCCTCCTCTACGGGCCCCCGGGAACTGGCAAGACCTCGACGATCCTCGCCCTCGCGCGCCGCATCTATGGCACCGAGAACATGCGGCAGATGGTTCTCGAGCTCAACGCTTCAGATGATCGAGGCATCGACGTCGTTCGCGAGCAGATCAAGACCTTTGCCTCGACAAAACAAATATTCACTCTCGGTCCCTCAGCTAAATCAGGCAGCGGTGGCAGCATGGCATCGTACAAGCTCATCATCCTCGACGAGGCCGATGCTATGACGAACACGGCGCAGATGGCGTTGCGTCGCATCATGGAGAAGTACACTGTCAACACGCGGTTCTGCATCATTGCAAACTACTCACACAAGCTTTCACCGGCACTGCTATCAAGATGCACGAGGTTCCGATTCAGTCCGTTGAAGGAGCGCGATATCAGGGTCTTGGTGGATAAGGTGATTGAGGAGGAGCACGTCAAAATCATTCCCAATGCCACGGAAGCATTGGTGAAGCTTAGCAAGGGCGACATGAGAAGAGCACTCAATGTGCTCCAGGCTTGTCACGCGTCAAGTGAGTACTCATCTGGTTCTGGACAATCGCCCTGGAGAGCATGCTAACAACACAGGTACCCCGTTGCAACCCAAGGACGCACCCAAGGTGGCCGAGGCCGACATTGTGAGGGAAACCATCTCTACAGATACGATATATAACTGCATCGCCGCCCCTCAGCCCGACGCTGTGCAGGAGATCTTGGATGTTTTATTGAGCACAACAGACGTGACGTCTTGCCTGACTACTATCAACACCCTAAAGGTGTCTCGGGGTCTCGCCTTGGCAGATATCATCACTGCTCTAGCGGAGCAACTGACAACACTCGAGGTCAAGCCGGAAATCATGATCAAGTGGCTCGATGGGCTGGCGGATATCGAACACCGTGTGGCCGGCGGCGGCAGCGAGACAGTGCAGACGGGAGCTGTGGTGGGCGTCATCAGGAGCGGAGCAGAGTTGATGAGCAAATGAGCAAGTCGCAGTGCAGACGAGGGTAGCCTACGGAGCATGGATGGATAATTTACGACGTTATGATCATCTACAGTCGTCTCGATATGTCTTGTGTATGATATGCCGAACTGCCGTCTTCCACCCGACCTGGGTCAAGCGGCAATACCCAGCCCGATCTTGTGCTGTGATGCTAGTTTTGGAATGTACACACTGAGCCAGTGACAATACCGGTACCTCATGCAAAATGCCGGGATGAACCGCGATTTATCGGTGTCGCCCCTGGGAAGCTCGTCAAGGCATGCGATGTCTGGCCATCCCCAGCCACCCGCTGCCGATTCTCTGCCCTACCTAAGCGTCTTTAAATAGCTGTGGCGCATCAGTGGAATGCGCGAGCCGAGATCTGAGTTTGGGTTACTTGGAAGCAACAGGCCTCACACCTCGTCGGCTTCCGGGCCCCGTTTCTTCGCTACCATTCCTTCAGTTTTCGAGATGATCTCATCTCGGAGAGGTTGGGACAGAGCTAACTAGGCACAGAGGGGTGCTGAATGACAATGTCTGAATCGGAATCTGGATATGTACTGTAATATGAACAATGAAAGGCTTTCTATTGCGAGCGCTCGCTCTGACCGTTTGACTCCGTCGGCCTCCCAAACCAGGGCCAATGAAGAACTAGACGTCTTTTCCAAATAAACGCCAAAGTCGTCTCGAAACCCAAGTCTTGCCTCGCCTGCCACGTCATGATGGTGATATACACACACTACAAGAAGAAAAAAATACACACATGCCTGCGGCTCTATACAGATGCCAGACCGATAGACGCCTGGCTGATTTGGCTTCCATGAGAAATGTTTTGTTTCCTCCCTGGCAAGAAAATCCCGAGTCAAGGGAATTCCAGAGGAGGGGGGTATGTTCCCTACCATGTCCATGAATCCCGTATCCAAGTCCTTGGCGTACTGAGACATGGAATAAGGCCCCACGTGAAACATACGTCACGTCTCAAAGCCTTGGATAGCAGGCGTGCTTGCATAGAGGCAGGCCTTTGGTGCTACTCTTTCGTGGCGACGTGAATGTTTCGTGTCGACACTTAAGTCGGTGATGAATGATACATTTTCACCTCAGACATCGGGCCACTTGACTGGACCGCACTCGCCCTGCTGCTCAATCCAGGCGTTGATCTTCTCTACAGCCCAGCCGGACATGGTGCGCTTCTCGTCCGTAGACTCGCGCTTGACCGGGTGACCAAGCTTCCATGCCCAACTGAAGCCGCAGACGCCGTCCTTGTACTGGAATGAGAAGCAGGACCTGTCGGCCTCGCAGGCCTTGCGGCAATTGCCGAAGGACAAGTGTGCAACCTTTTCTTCCTCTGTCAAGTCTTCTTTCTTGGCTCGATTGAGTTGCCAATCCTGGTGCTTGTTGGCGGATTCGTCGAGGAAAAATCGGTCATCGGCCAGATTGTCCCAATCGGCGCGCTCAGGCTGCATACGAGGCGCGAAGAATTCATGATAGATATCCTTGATGCGCATGACTGGAGGCGGCTGGGGAAGGCTAGGGTCGGAGTAGCGCTTGTGCTCGTATTCCCAGAACGTGGAGATCTCCTCGGCATTCATGTGATGCATTGTCACGATGGGGTGGCACCAGTGAGTAGGACCATATGGCAGAGTAAAGGGCTTTTCGCCGTTGATTGTAGGCCACTGGGACACGGTCAGTCCAAGCTGCGTACAAAACAGAGAGATCATGATGAATACTCACCACATTATGGACGTTGACGTCGGCATTATCCTTCATAGCTAGCGCAAAGATGTAGTCTCCGCAGCATTCTTTGCTCGCACGAACATCCCACTTGTTGCCAACATCTTCATGGTCCGCAATCATGTCATGCATAGCCGCCTGAGAGACGATGTAGCCACTGCCGCCATGGCCAAAAACGAAGTTGCGAATCATGGTGACACTACCGAGATAGTGCTTATTCTTGGGGTTGAGGTTCTTGAGCCACTGGACAAGCGTGGGCCAGAGCACGTAGGTATCGGCGTCGATGTAGATATACCAATCGTAATTGGGGCGCATACGGTACGTCTTCTCGGCGATGTGGACATTTTTGTACTTGTCGAGATTCCAACCCTCGTCCTTGCTTACAGCCAGCTTGTTGCAGCTCTGCTGGTCGGCCTGACAGGCCTTTTGGCGGCGGTAGAGATCAAAGTCCTGATTACCTTCCATGGCCTCGGGAAGAACCTTGTCAAGACTATCCCGAATGTGGTAGTTTGCAACGGTCTGGTCGAGGTCGGAGAAGATGAAGTATTCGGGCAAGCACTTGAGCATGGTCATGAGTTGAGTGGGAACCTTGTCGAAGGACTCGGTGGCGCCCGTCTTCATGATGACGAGTATATTGCTCGTGTCGGGGAAGGTATCGCAAACGGGGTCGTGAGGACGGTAGGGAATGTCTTGGTTCGACACATTGTGCTGTGCGAGGCGGTCGTCTTGGTAGCTCGGGGATGGCGGAGGAGGCGGAGGACGGCCATCGTGACCTGCGCTTGGGGAGCTGCCAGCAGGCGGAGGTGGGCTGTGGCCTTTGAAGGGGTGGTAGTTGGGACCTTCTATCGCCCAGTCGCCGCCGAGTCTCCTCGAAGAGATGAGGAAGATGACTGCAGTGACGGAGACGAGGGCGAGAACAGTGAGGGCGCGACGGGATAACATATTGATGGCGACAATGGGGTTTATACAAACGTCATTCCGTCTTTGGCTCAATCCCATGATAGCACACGTCGTTTATTGAGGTCAAAGGGCGCCGACGGCGGCGATGGCAACGAAGTTTGTTGCCGGACACCAAAAAATGTGGAAGGGAGTTGTAGCTAACAGCTGGGTTTTCGATGTGAGAAAAAGTATACAGAATTCGAGGGAGATGGAATAAGGTAGACTGGCGGTTTGCGCGTAGTCGTGTCGCCGGAAGAACTTGGTAAGAAGTGGCAGGTGAGAAAGTTCCAAAAAGGTCGAGAATAGCGGGAATGGAATTAGGCACGGCAGCCAAAAGAGTGGACGAATGGTGGAAGAGAAGGAGGGAACGGCGAGGAGGGATATTCAGGGTCGGAATATCTCAGCCACTGTGCGCCGATGCCAACGGGTTATTAGGTGCGATACAACGAAGCCTGTTGTCTGGTTGGAACTTGGAAGCAAAGGCGAAAGGAGAAAAGGCTGGAGCTAAGTGCACCTCAGTCTTGCTGGTGGAGGGCGGGCCGTCGCAGAAAAGAAGAGTTGAACCCCTGCCTAGTCCGATGGAAAGGTACTGACAAGGTAAGCCAAGGAGGTACAGATACCTACCCAGGGTAGTATGTAGCGAGTCGAGTCAAGCAATATCTGGACTACCTAGGTACGAATACTCTAGAGAAAAACAGGTACAGTGCCGAGTGTGTAAGGAGGTAGTCGAAGCGGGAAAGCGAGAAAAGCGAGAGACATGAGGCTGGGCGAAGTGCCTTGGGCAGGCAGTGTCCTGGCAAGATGAGGTGAAGCAGCATGCGTCCAAGTTTTAGAGTGCGTAAAAGATGATGGCAAATGGACCCGAGGGCCAGGACGCGCTGGACCAGAATGGGGTTGAGATGGATGGATGGCGTGGAGAGCCGAGAGCCAAGCGCCAAGCACCACCTGTTAGGCTGTTTTGCAGCATCAAAAGATTGTCGTGTCCAAAGGCAAAGTGTGAAGGGACGTTGCAGCGCGGATATCGTTCGCAGGACTCAGGAGTAAGGTCCGTAATGTACCAACCAAAGGCGCCCTACCTTCGCACCTTGGACTCCTCCAAGAGTCCAAGGTACCTCAGTGCCAGAGGGCCAAAACGGTCCGTCCGTCCTTGTAACCATTTTAGCTTTGCCTTGAACCCGGGTACCTTTGTACGGAAACTTGGTGTGTCCGGACCTACCGCCTTGCTAATAGATACGATTTAGGGCCGGCGTTTGACATGCACCTCATGACGGTGGCGTGCAAGCTAAGATACGGCGCCGCCAGAGCGACCAAGCAACTGACAGACGTCCTCGTTTCCTGGGAACTATAGTTGATCCAGAGCATCCGTACCTTAGGAAGAGTTGGGAGACAGGGAGGCGGGATCTGGAGTAAAAGAGTATCGTCGCAGTCAAGTTCGAGATGCACGGCTTGTCCCCACTGTCTTGTTCGAAGTTGAGGAGGTGGACGAACTTTGTTCTTAGCATTTTGTGGGTTTCTTTTGGCTTGGCTTTCAGGATGAAATGAACCTTGATCGCGTTGGGCAATGGAGACCGACTAGGTAGGGTACCTTCCATTTTCCCATTTTCTGTGAGTACGGAGTACGTACCTACGACATCGCCCCAGGGCAGGTACGTATCCTGTGCCGTGGCCCGCATATCCAGGCTCCGACCGGCGACTTTTTTAGATTCCTTCCTGGCTTCCATTTCTCTCTCGTCCTTCCCTTCCACTTTAGGTTCTTCCTTCATACCTTGGGTAAGGTACCTTGAGGGAAGGTAAAAAGACACAATCTCACGTCATTTTCGTCCACGGTACGGATACCTACCCTCTCTCTGTTCCTACCTCAGTAGAAACATCCTGCCGTTTGCCAGACTCGCCTGCGCTTTCCTCGCTGCCACGCCGGGCTCCTCCCCTTCCCACCTCATTACCACGTACAGTGGAATCTCAAAAGACTGCAGGATCCCACGCAGGGGTGGCGATGCTTGTGCTTGAAAAACACATTTTGGTTGGTTCGTGACCGCCTAGGGGTAGGCATCTCCTAAAAGATGACGAGATGAATGCAAGCACAGCAAGCAGCAAGCAAGGGGAAAAGAAGAAGAAGGCATGCTGCACTGCTGTGGATCGGAAAAGAGAGACAATCCAAAAAGGGAATAACGGCAGGCATAACCGTGATGCACACTAGCGGATCATGAGCATAAAAGGGGTGTGCAATCTGTCAATACGAACTATTCCGAATACCTGCACTACCACTCCGAGTCTGCATAACACAACCACCTCAAGTGAAGCACCCAGTCAAATGTGACCTTCAGGCACCTAGTTGTGTATTACAGACCGGCCAAGAATCGAAGGATGCAGATGCTCACCTCCATTGTCACTTCGAGAGAACTTGCACAGTATCAGGCACAGACCACCTTCTCATCTTCATCTATCCGTGTGTGGTCTGTGGCCTGCCATAATGACATGTCATACGGACAAAACCATGGCCACTTGTAGCGTTCTCTGTCTGCTTGCTTGGTGCTCTTCAACGTCTGCCGTCCCTCCAAAACGCGCCGAAACAGTAAACGGCTTCTCTTTGTCTGCTGTCCTGTTTCCACGTTCTCCTAGTCACGGCCGTCACCCGGCCGTCCAAGACTTTGGCGGACGCTAACTTACTGCATTTCCCGGCCTAAATCCAAGCCACTGAGCCACTCCATCCGTCAACACGAGCTTCACTATCCACCCGCCCAAGGGGATCACGGAACTACGCAGTACGTAGTAGGGTCGGGCGCTTGGGTACCTTAGGTGCCACGGTGCTCAGGTAGACTCCTACTAAGTTGTGCCCTGAAGTGTCCAGTATGGCAAACCCGCGTATACCTAGGTACCCGCACGGCCTTGGCTCATGCATCCGGACAAAGAGTTCAACACCACCAGGGCGGGCTGAACAAAGAACCTCGACACTCAGCTCTCGCGACATGCTCAGAAATGCCGTCACTGATTCTCGAGTCAAGTCAAGCTTTCTGAGCAGCGGCCCACCTAAGCACTTCCTCCAAACTCTCGCATCTCCATACCACCCCACCGGTCTATCGCAACTTCTTTTAGGTTCAAGTAATAAACGACTGGCTCAATAATAGAACATAGAAAAAGCCATTCGGAACAGGGATTGAGGTATTATGAGGGTGAGACGAAGGCGCTTTACTCAGCGACGGCTCTCACCTACACCAAGGTACTACAGTGTTGACTGCTGTGCTGCCCTACCTATAAAGCGTCCATGCCACTAAACTCACCTCAAACAGGGCACCAACCGTCCCGATCTCTAGACATATCCCAACCAAATGGAAGTCGTTATGCCATCTCATTAGCCACGCCAGCTGTCAAGCTCACTGACACTCTCGATGACACTGACCCACTCGGCAAAGAAACCTGCTGCTGAACATCCTGAAGAGTTTGCCTTGAACCGGCTTCGTTAAGAACAACGCGCCTCCGTCCACACTGGCACACAGTGGTGTATTATAGAGCTAAATCGGATCCCGCGGCCGCTCCATCAGCCTAACCTGGATCCTCGTCGTTGCTCCACTTCCGTCTACCCCGCCGCTGTGCTTCTCGCCAATTCATTCTATTCCCGCATATGAAAGCCGAAATACCAACCGGCCCTTCGCTCTATTTGACTTCCTCTCTCTTGACACACTCATTCACGCAACGTGTACTGCTATCAAGATGAGAGAATATTAGAGAGAATTTCAATCAACTTAGGGAGAGACGAGAAGAAGGAGATTTGAAAAAAGGTGGGCTCGACCTATCGCCTCTCAGATCAGGCTTGGGGCTCGGCGGCTAGGCATCAGGATCCTAGCCTTCCTTCTAAGAGTTGCATCACCCTGTCACCAGGACTATTATTATTAGCGAAATCGCGTGCTAGCCTTGCATTCACTTACAACTCAAGGCTACCGTACTCACTGCACGATACGTATATTCAACTATTATGTCAACAACGGGCGCTGCTCCTTTCATTGAATTTTCACTCTTCTGGGCGTTGGAAGGACTCTAGCTCTTCCCCATTGCGTCCGTTGGCACTTCATTGACCATCACTTGGTTCAACACAGTTCGCACTAAGCTCAGCAACCAATATCATGACTATTATTTACTGGTGACTACAAGTACTCACTACTGGGACTCATCGTCCATGAGCTACGGATGTGTCAGCGTAACCTTGGCAAAACATCGCAACATATAACAGAAGCAGGCACTTGGGTATTCCATGTTGGCCAAGCAGCCTTACCATGGGTTTTTCCTGTGAAGTCTACAATAAAAGAATCCTGCGTTCCATTCGACAAGCGCAGAACATGCCCTATTCTTTCCACTGAAGCTCCAAAGCAGACTCTAAAGTAAAGCCGAGAAGGCTATTCTGCACAGAGTCTATCGCCTGTAACTAAACAGAAAGCAAAATGGTAAGCTGATAATGGGTTGCTGAATATGCAAATGCCAGCGGGGGCTTCTAGAGACCGGGATATTGAACCTCTTGTCAGGCGGAGCGACTAATCAAACGAGATACTGGCCAAAGACAATCTCTTATTGCGGCACGATTGACATCACTTTGCTAATTACTTGAAGTTGGCTCGACTTACCCAATAGGTAAGCTGTAAATGCAATTAGAATACCCCATTGCTAGGGTAGTTGAGAAATACGTAGCGTATTTACATCTCCCTCATATCAAGTCATCAACTTGTCTAGTGGCTGGGCAGCTATCTCCGGGGTCCTACTCGCAAAAAGAGATTGGGGGGACGCATTTTCTCGCCTTTCGTGGAAGCACAATATTTTTAGGCAGAACATCAAGTTGAGTCTATTCCTAGTCCATCACATCTGCAGGTATGTAAGCTGAAGGCCAAGGTGCAGCTTGCGATCAGTCAAGGAACGTTCGACCTTGGAATCTAAAGACCACCCAGTTCCATGCCATTTGCAAGGACGTATCAGTTGGCAGATCATCTCAGCGGGATCTGCATGAAGCTCGTCCCTCAGTCTTACGCATCCTAAGGCTTCTTACATGTTCATGAATCATATATGTAGGCTGGAAAGTAGTTGACTTTGAATGCCGTTCGTTGATGAGTCTTAATCAATATTAGCACCTATCTCCAAAGATGGTTCGACAGGCCACTCAATGATATGGCCGGCTTTCTCACACAATCAATCATACACGTGATGCATTTAATCCTTAGTATTACCATGCGTAAAGTCAAAGGTTGGGTCACACGTAGAATACATCGCAATCTGGCGTGTGGTTCTATTCGAAACCAGCTAGGTTCAATATTCCTCCAACTCACCGTTGAGATTCTCGGTAATGACAACGGAGATCTGCGTAGTCTCTAGTTGGTCATTGAGAGAGAGGCTTATAACCATGTCAACCGAGTATAGTTACTATATACAATGACTCTCCTTTTGGCCTAGTACAGTGCTGTGCATATCTATGCATCTCACCAGCATTCATAAGCTGCCGCATAGTATTATTTTGTAGGCAATTGGTAATACTTTTCACATGAATAATTAAATTAGATAGTCTTCATGTGTGAGGTGGCCATTCCCTGACCCATCTCGAACCACAAGCCACCGTAAAGTTGTGAACCTGACCTTAGGTTCATGGACACATAAGAGACCGGAAAGTGTATTAAGGTTCCTTGGTGTCTGGCCCTTATGCTCGTCCTTACAAGCCCTTATACCCTCTAGAAGTTAACCTTGAATGTTTCCAGAGTCTTACTAATCTCCTCGAATGTCTTTGCTCAGCGGTGCTTGTCTCGTCCAGATGTTCATCCCAACCTTCTGTCCATCTGTGACCGGCAATCCAGCATGTAAATTACGTTGATCTCCAGAACCATCGACGTGGAGGTTTTCCCAATACACGAAATTTCCCTCCAACGGCCGAAATGTCACGCCTCTCTCCCAAGGCTCGTCGCAGTCAATGAAAGAGCACCATCGTTCGTCAAAAGGGGCGTCTAAGAGCGGGAAGTTGGTTCCACCTCCGGTAACGTTAACCGCTGACACATAACCGAAGAAAGAAGACAGCCGATTGCCGCCTAGATGAGCTCTGGCGTGTGCAGGATCTGTGAACCAGTCTGTATGAAAATGGTACTGCTGTCCCTTTCCATACTTGACCAGCTGCAGTGGTTCTACGTGACTCTTAGGCATACCATACCCTTGGAACGCTATTGCGCGCTCTTCGATGCAGCGAACAACATCATCCCGCCACAGGCTGGTACTCTGAGATGTCCGTACGTCGTGCGTGGTTTTGCCTCCAGAAGCATCAATAACTCCAGAATGGGTAAACGTGCCGCTCCTGATACAGATTAGTGGCATTATTACACAAACACTGCAAGATAAACTGACGCCATATCCAGCAGATGTGACCGCTCTGCGGCCGTGATGAAGTCGGCGATATAAACCACAAGAGGGGATTTAGAGATCATGTGGACCTTGTATGGCGGGTGTGTGCATACGTATCCCGACGTGGGTTTCTGATCCTGAGATAACACGGGGACGACCAATGTCGCCGCGAGGGTAAAGGTTGCGGTCGAGAGAAGACCAATCATGTTGCTTGAATGTTGATCTATAGGCATTAGGCTTTGCTGCAATCTTTCAGTCTGGGAGCTGCCTCGTTTATGAAGCCATCGCAGCTGGATTTGAAGTCGGATGATTGATCTGGTTGACAGCGGCTGAAACTCAGGGCGTTTGAAGCGCGAGCTGGCAATTTCTCGTTCGCACATTGGGTCATTCGTTTGGGTTCCCGATCCTCCATGACGGTTTGGGGTTCAGTCCAGGGGTTTCCTCGTCTGATCAGCGTACCTTACCTTAGCTTCAGACGTCGAAACGCCACAGTTATGGGTCGCCAGCCCCCAACCTGACTAGGGGTTCACCCTGATCGTCAGCCGATGTCCTTTTTATTTTTTTATTTTTTAAAGCTCCACAGAGAAAGAGCTCACTTTCAGCATCTAGATGATGGACTCAGCAATTCAGCCAATATCGAGAAGCTCTATCTGAATGACATGAAAATTTCCGGACGCAGACTTGGCAACTCTACAGGTTGCCAGTGTTCTGCTTAAGAGCGAAGTCGCACAACTCTCTCACTGTTGCCAATGGTATTGGACGAGGTCGGACCCAACAACAAAGGTAGCTGGAAATTTGCTAACACATTTGGCCTATATCGCCTACTGATAAATGTCTCTTTAACATCTGAAATATTCATTCTGGTGGTGTTAATCCAGCTTGATGTCCTGCGTCGTCCCAGTCGCTCGGATGGAGAGTGGTACAATCTTGTTGCAGGGACTAGGTAGGTACCATTGGAGATGTTGGCTAGACACTGAAGGACTTTGGATAATGCCATTGCAATCAAGGGTAGTCAAGAGAAAGATAGCTAGACTCTAAGAAGTTTACTTCTCGTATTCACCAAAGCGGTATTATGCTGGTCGCCACATACTAGCAGTATCAGGTCTAAGAACCAGGGTATTTCATGGATCGTATGGTCCAGTCGCCCTACGACCAGTGAGTAACTCTGCCTCGCCCGATGCTTTGACTAAGTAGATGTCTTCGTGTCTGACGCCAAATCTGTTTTCCAAATAGATTCCAGGCTCGTTCGTGAATGTCATACCGGGCTTAAGCAAGATATCTTTGTTCCACTTGTTCAAGTACGGCGACTCGTGAGCTATGTGATACGGATCAATAACTGCTTTCGACCCCCGATCATGAGGAGCATATTAGGGAACATACCTTTAATACCGATACCGTGACCCAAACGATGGGTGAAACCGTATCCATAGCCAGCATCTTCAATGACTTGGCGAGCTGCAATATCCACACTTGCTGCTGTGTTATTCGGCTTGAAAGCGGCGGCGGCAGCTGATTGTGCCTCCAATACAATGTCCCAGACCCTGAGCTTCTCCGCACGCAGCTCAGCGTCCGCAATGAGATGTTGTCGTCCCTCCGGGTTTCGGATCCATGAATTCAGTAGGGCACCCATCATAGTAGGTGACTGTGGCTTTGGTGGATCGATGAAGAAGCTGCGACAAATATCCGAACTGTAGCCCAGATAATGGGCACCAACATCGATGATAACCATGCTCTCAGGAGTCAACTTTTTGAAGCCAGTGACAAAACCCCCATGAGGAAGCGCTCCGTGCTCCTCGAATAACACAATATTGAAGAACAGTCCAAAGTTGATGGAGAGGAGAGCAGAATTGAGAATTTCGGTGACTTCATCTTCTGTAAGCCCCGACATCAGACAAGGCCGCATCGCTCTAACGGCGACAACAGTCCCAGTATTGACAACGCGAAGCAATTCGACCTCCGCAGGGCTTTTCTGCTGCTTCACGAGTTCAACTTCCTGAGAGAGGCCGACCGTCTCAAACCCGGCAGCATCCAATCCTCTGACGATGAAGTCACGAATCTCCTCGTCAACCATGAGCTTTCCATGATGGCCATCGAAGAGATGTGATTTGAGCAGCGTATCGTACGGGTTCCAATGCTCTTCCCAGATGACAACGTCCAGTTCGTCTTCCCTTGTTGGTATGCCGAGCATCCGTACCCTGCCCTCTTCAAAATGAGGCGATAAGAAGGCAGTCTTGGCGTTCACCTGACCAGAAGAAGACACATGAGGGAGGATGAGCATGAGGAATGGCCGCTCTTCAGGCTCCCAAGGTTCCCAGTCAACTTGAGATATGTTGCCATAATACCTGTCCCCAAGTCAGGACTCACGTACTCCGAGGCTGAGAGGTCTTCGGGTTGTCGAAGAAAGACTTACTGGAAAGTGTAGCCAGGTTCCAAGACGAACGCATCTACATTTGATGCGACCAGAGCTTGGGCCAGTCGATCTCTGCGTTCAAGGAATTCTTCCGTAGAGATAGGTACGGCGGGGTCGAGGAAAGATAAGTCGGCGTGCAGATTATCAATAGTGCATTGCTGGGCTTTCTGGTACGGAGTAGACGTACGTTCCCGCGACTGGAACGACAGAAAGTAGTAGCATGAGATGGATGCATATAAGAGCAATGAAGTCGCAATAAGCTGTAGTTTGTTTGGGAACCGTCTGGTATTATGCCTTTGCACCTGTGCCTGGTGCAGAGGTATACCCTCTAAACATTTTGTTGATACAAGCATTGCGATTGTTGCGGACTGCGTCGAGCAAGTTTTGAAGGAGTAGAGATAGACAAGAAAAGACTTGAACATCTGCATTCTCTCTGCGCTGAATAAACAGCACGCAAGCGAGCACACCAGGATGAAGCAGTGCCGAGAAATCAGACGTCGGAGGGTCTCCGACCTCGCGTTCTACCCCTCTCCGGGGTGCAGGAATTGGAGATCCTTTCCCGGATTAGGGTAGCCTCTCCACACGAGTCATGCCAGGATTACAGCAGCAACAGCAGGTACGAGCGTCCATCCTCTGGTTTACGACATGGGTGTCGATAGCGGTAGACAGTTTCCCGTCGGCTTACAAGGCCGATCCGGAGGACAAAAGATAAGCAAGGATGCCGCGGCGTACGCCGTCGCTTTTCTCTTCGGCATAGATGCGCCGACATGAAGTGCCGTCCTTCGAGTTAAGTATGGGAGCTGCCCCATATGAAGACGTTTGGAGCTGTGTCCTTGCGTGTTAGATTATACCACACATTTGGTGTGTATTTTGGGAGCCATTGACTCGGATGATACCACACAATGGTCTCCATGCCAGAAGTCAACAGGGCGACCTCCGGCACTGAGGAGCGAACAGCTACTAGAGATGACGAAATTGCTACTGACGAAAAGAAAATCGCAAGCAAGGCCCCGGATAGTACCGAAGTAGGGGTAGTAGAAGAAGGACCACAGAAGACGTACTACAGCAGTCTGTCTGTTTGGTTGATGGTTTTGTTCTCGGGACTGGCAATAGGTTCAGATGGCTAGTATGTTGGACATCTACTCTCGCTGCCTTCTTCTCAAGATGTATCGCTCACAATGCTGCAGCAACGCCGCCGTCATTGGAAACGTCGAACTGCTACTTGCAATCCTTTACCCTGACGATCTGACTACCACGATATACCAGAGGCTCTCCAATGCTTTTCTGATCGGCATGATTGTGGGAATGATACTTTTCGGCATCATCAGTGACCAACTTGGCCGTAAGACTGGTGCTGTGGCCACAACAATCTTGCTGGTACTAGGCATCGCCTTGTCGACTGCAGCCAGTGGTACCACGACCACAGGCATGTTTTGGATGCTTATCATTGCTCGTGGTATTGCCGGTGTAGGCGCAGGAGGAGAATACCCAGTCTCTGGAGCCGGTGCTGCCGAAGCGACCGACGAAGACGCCAAGTTTCGCAAAAGGAGGGGCTTCATGTTTGCGATGCTCGCAGACTTATCAGCCAGTCTAGGATATGTTTGGGGAGGTTTGGTGCCTCTGCTGCTGCTGTTGTGCGTTGGCCAGCAAGTCTCAAAATACCATATTGTTTGGCGAACCTCGTTTGCGTTGGGTATGGCACCCCCCCTTCTCATCTTCTGGTTCCGGATGCGGATGGCAGTCTCGACAGCGTACCGAAAGTCAGCATTGCGGAAGCAGAGAATGCCATACTGGCTTGCACTGAAACGGTATTGGCGACCGCTTTTAGGTGCAGCATCAACATGGTTCTTGTATAACTGGATCTCTATTCCCTTCGGAATTTTCAGCTCAACAATCATATCAAGAGCCAACGTAGAGGAAAGTCTTGTTAAAACGCTCGGGTGGGGCGTAGTAATCAACTGTTTTTACATCCCCGGCCCTTTCATCGGTGGGTACCTATCGGACAAAATTGGGAGACGTCAGACCATGGCTTTGGGTTTTACGTTGCAAGCAATTCTCGGTTTTGTCCTCGGAGGCGCGATGAATCCTATCCAGGGTGTATTTCCTCTTTTTGTTGTCCTCTACGGCATATTTTTGACGCTTGGCGAAGTTGGCCCAGGAAGGTAAGGTTATTCTCTGTAACCGTTAACACCATTTAACTTACCACCCCCACAGTACCGTTGTTCTGATAGCCTCCGAGTGCTTTCCCACGTCCATACGTGGCCAGATGATGGGGCTTATCTCGGCCTTTTCGAAAGCGGGAGCTGCGATTGGCACACAGGTAAGCTAACTCTTACCGTCAGTTACTACAGAATTGATCTGCACTGACACGATATGAAAGGTGTTTACTGCGATTTTGAACAAGTACACCACCGATCCATCCAAGGGAAATCAAGTTGCATTTCTGATTGGTTCTGGGTTCGCTGTTCTTGGTGCTATCATCGCGCTTTTCGTGATTCCAGACATCTCAAGGCACCTGAATGACGACGATGAAGCTTGGAAGAAGTACCTAGCTGAGAATGGCTGGGACGCTCAATGGGGCGACGAAGTGACACGCGATCCGACCGGTGTTGTTATGGATAAAGCTGCGTCTTAGCTTAATCATCATAACTGAATTAGTCCACTATACATTGGATCAATACCTATCATAACAATAGAAGTGCCTGATTTCTGGGTACATTGGCTCATCAGGGAGATGCGGGAACTCACAGGTAAAGGTTTTACAAGTGTCTTGACCGGATGAAGAAGGAAGTTACCTCACTCAGGTATCAGCCAACAACTCAAAGTAAAGATACCTATAGGTCATCCGACGCCAGACAATCCCCTGACTCTCATTTGAAGATCCGTAAGTCTGCATGGTGCTGAACTGAGCCATGATACGGACTGGTGACTAAGACAATATAACAGAGATCATGCAACTCTCAAAGTTACGCTGAAAATCCCCATGCAGAATAGCTTGCCGAGGTGATATGCAGTCAAGGTATGGGGAATCATACCTTCGTGATCTGCCTGAACTGGCATAGTTAGAGCACATACGAGAGTAGGTTAAGCACAAAGGTCATTACACACCAGGGATGATAGACCACGGCGGAATGAGTTTTGCATGGCCTATAATTAACCAAGAGCCCCCTCCGCAACTTCTTCATCTTATGCAAAGTGGGATTACCCAGCGCAAGATGAAGCTACCAGTCAACTACTCTTTTGCTCTACTTTGGGGAGGATTGTTGACCGTCTCGACACAACCATTTGACCGCCGAACACAATGCCCCTCAAAGCTGATACATTGTTAGCTTGAAAGCTGGAGTCGATGGACACGCCTCCCGTGGGCAAATCCAGTGGGTAAGAGAAGTGTTTCGTGATTGGGGCTTGTTGGGGGATGACATCTCGGACGTTGAAAGAACGTTTGACGTTCCATGCATATGCTGGCTCCCTTGACAAAGAAACTTTGTGAGGAATGGGGGGGTAACGATATAGTGAGTTCAATTAGTGACTATTATCCTACAGATACCTGACTTCAAGCTCAGGTTGAGCTTGCTAAGCTGACACGCCGGCATACGGAATGGTCACGTAGAATCAAGCTACTTCGGGGCTAGGAGCCATATCACAGGCTGAGCCTGTCAGTACTAATGTAAGTCTGCGTAATGGGTTTGAGTAATTACACGTACGATGAGAACGGAAGGAAAGGAACTTTTGCATACGTGGTTAATACCGGAGTCTAAGTGAACAACCCAGACCTTGATGGTCACGTAAAGCTCGGCTACACTATCTACCCGAAGGAGAGTGCCTTCAAAGACAGCAGTGGACATGGTACTTATGCTGCTAGATCAATCGCCTCCAAGACGTGGGGTGTTGCTAAAAAGGCGCAAGTCATTGCGATAAAGATACCTGCGCCAAACCAGGTACTTCAAACAAAATGAAGTGACCTTACCTAGGAGAGATTCAGTTCTAACACTTCGAAAGCAGGGACTTATGTCCGAATTCATGGAAGGCTTTGCTTGGTCCGCGAAAAATGTTAACGAAACGCTTGGCCGCGCAGCGAGTGCTATCAACAACACTGTATGACGTTTTCGTGATTTTAAATCTGGCGCCGACTTGCATGCATAGGGAGTAGACCTATACTCCTTGTCCCTTGAGGCTGGCAAAGATGCTGCCCTGAGCGGGACTTCCTTGACATGACCACGGGTTCTTGGGCTAGCTTTGTAGTTGAAAAGTCTTGAGACAAGCTCGGAAGCAGTGGATGCCATCACGGCCAGGATTTTGGAGTTGTCTAAGCGCGGTACCGTTCAAGGAGTTCCGGGAAGTACCCCGAACTTCATGGCGTTTAATGACATGGGTGTTTAGCTGCCGGATCCTACGACGAACTGATGCGGAATAAGCTGTTGACGATGATGCAAAGGCCGAATGCCGCCGAGCGCAACTACGGGTCAAAATTACAGGCAGATAATGGGTTCACTGCGAGCTTGTGTGATGGAAACCGTCGATCCGAGCGGAAAAGACTCGGACTTTAGGATACACGTTGCCCGAGCCGAGGGGCTTTTAGTATAACAATCCGATAAGACCGTTAATTCTGTGTTGTGCATTTTCTCTTGATGGTATTCCTCCGTCTTCTCATAGTGATCGAGCAACAGGAATCGAAAAATGCGCACCCAATCCTTGCTTGGGAAAGGTGGCTCTGCAGAGTCTTGGACTCTGAGAAGTGTCTCCGGAGAAGAATACATCGTCCAGATTGGTTTCCCAAGAGACTGGCAGAGTCGCAATAGACAGGAACATGAGGCTCCTATCCCGGTTTTGTATGTCAGGCCGAATACCATGTCCGTATCCATTAGTCTGACAGGCAGCTAGTTACCTTACGGATGGAAACTCAGTGTTTCTAAGTGCTTTGGAATCAATGCATCGCCATTTATGCATGCGCTCTTCAGATACCCAGGGAATCGTAGTTGCTATTGGCTACCCTATACCCGCGGACTCAAGATTTCTCTTGAGCGCCCGCAGAACTAGAGATTTCACTCCACCTGCCCATGGAGCATCTGGTCATGAAGGGGGTGCGGATGTCTTCCTTAGCTTTCTGCAGAACAAAGTCAAACCTTTGGTTGCTCGGCGGCTTTACGAGACCCGGGGGGCGACTCTAGGCCGTGAAGCGCTATTTGGACATTCGTATGGGGGGCTACTCTCTCTGCACGCCCTATTCACAAGAACAGATATGTTTCACTGTATCTTGGCCAGTAGCCCCAGCATTTGGTGGAATGAGAGTTACATCCTTACCGAAGAAAGGCTTTTCCAGGAGGTTCAGGAGGAAATAGAATGTCAGAAGAAAAGTCCATCGCTCATGCTTTTTGTTGGAGATGAGGAACAAAATCCAACGAGGAGGAGAGGAGAGGGCAATGACGAGTACAATAGGAGGTTGAGACGACACCGTGGACTGCAAATGGTTGATAATGTTATCACCATGCATTCACGGTTACAGGAAAGCACTCGGCTAGACCATCTCGCAATGAGGGTTTACGATGGAGAAGACCACGAATCTGTCGTAGCCTGCTCCCTTAATCGAGGGCTGGCAACGTTCCTTGACGATTGGCCGTTAATATAAACGAAGTAACACATATGGCTGTTACGCAAAGCCCAATTACTAGTTCGTCGCATTGGAAACATTCTCAGGGTACACCAAGCCTTGTGATTTTATTAGAAACGAGTATCTAAAGCTGTCCTAATCTCGAGCACGTGAATCATGCTAACTTCGGACATCTCGATGGCCACTGATTCTTGCCGAACTGTGCTACTGATAGAGTGCCCAGGGCATCCCGAGTATTACCTCAGAATCTTCGCACCGAAACCCGAAGCATGTTATTCTTGAAGTGGCCCAAGAAGCGAAAGAAGTCTCACGGAGACTGTTTACTCAGCTGCTGGGCAGTGATCGTAGTAACCATCGGCATTGTTGCCCCACCATGTCGGGAAGGGGACAGAGGGGCCACCGGCGCCGAACACCGCAAACGACAGGATGAAGAGTACAGTAAGACTAGCTCCGTCGAATGCACCGGTGACAAGGTACGAGTAGTCCTTGAAGATGCGAGGGCGGTAGTTGCGAAGGTAGAATTGAACGAAGAAACCACTGATCAGCGAGCTGAAGAGTACGCAAGTTTGAGATGCATTGTACGGAATATAGCCCGCATATTGGATGAGTTGGGGCAAGTTAATATCGTACAGGGAGTAACCCCGGATTTTGGGGATAAACTGAGCTGCGTTAGCAAATGTAGCATACATGTATTCGAGCAACGCCATGGGAGACTTACGTATGCAATGATACGGTGGACAATGACAACGCTAAAGCCGATACCTAGGCCAATCGGCACAAGAGCATACTTGCCCCCAGTCTTGTACAGGTACTTCGCCAGCGCCCAGGATGTGGCGTTGGTGTTGTACGATTGCATCGTTGCACCGCTCCAAGAACTGTTGCCATCGCTGTCCACGAGAAGCTCTCGATTTCCGTTCACAATAGAGATCATGACTGCGTAGTTGATGAAACCGCCAATGATAGTACCGTAGATTTGGGTGAGGAACATAACACGAGGTGGGATTTTCACTGGTAGACCAGGTCAGCAAAGTTCGGCAAGTCATAGACACTGGGACATACGGTATTCTCCCATCTTCAGGTCGTTGGAAAGATTAACAGCATTCGAGATGACGTTGTGCGACCAAGCGGCAAAATACATGTTGCCAATGGGACGCTCAGGAAGGATGAGACCTGCCAGCATCTTCGATAAGTTGTTCGTAGCAATTCCATTACCGAAACGAGAGTAAAGAATTGTGCTCTGGACGCAAGTCAGCTGGGAACTGGGAGCTAAACCGTGGGTTCCATGCTTACCAACGGCGCGATGAAAATTCCCAGAAGCAGGGACACGACATATGCCCAGGCTGGAAGCGTGACGTTCTGTGTCGTGACAACAACGAGGCCAAGAACGAAGCTGACGACGAGTACAATGACGTACCACCACCAAGGGGTCTCCTTGTAGTGTTTGGTCATATGATCGTGATGGCGATCATCATATCTACCACTCTTTGCGCTCTGATACGCCCTCTTGACGTCTCCGCCCCAGAAAAAGAAGCAATGGGCAACCAGCGCCCCAATCTAATGTTCTGTCAGCCTTCGTTCCTAGTAGCATATGGACTGTATAACTCACCGCCGCGTTGGCCATGAACATCGCGTACGCAAAACTGCCTGTGAGCCTTGGGATGCCATACTTGGCGAGGGCGTCCTGGTTGAGCACACCGCCAGTGAAAACCTTGGCAATGGGATAAGCAGTACCGTCCTCAGATCGCAGTCGCGTCGACATGAAAGGCTGCGACTTGGCATCCCAGGCGTTTGTGTAGTAGATTCCAATCATTGCAAGGAAGCAAATGAAGAAGCCAATAGCAGAGTGAGCCTGCAGAGTCAGAGGAAGTGAAGTGTTGAATGAAGTAATCTGGTAATACGTTAGTTTTCAAGCAACTATGCTGAAACGATGATTGGTTCCCTCACATATTGCCAGTCGAAAGACAGAGAGAAGAGGCCTAAACCTTCATTGTTGATAGAGCCGCCAAAAAGGTTCGTAAGAACAGCAGCCTTTGAACCTGTGGCGTTCATGGCAGCGAGGCATGGAATGGAAACGGAGTTCAGCCATGGAAAGATGTATGCCGGGAAGAATTCGTAAACAAACATTCCTGCGAAACTGTACCAGAACCAACGCAGAGGCTTGGAGTTCTTCAAATCCTGCCAATGAAGACCTTGGAGGGTCTTTACTGTAGGGAGAGTGCTCCAATAGACAGCATCGACATGCCACACGGCGATGGGGCGCATGACACCACAAATGCCGTAGCCAAAGAGGCCAATGGAGATGACGGTCAAGACAACGGTGGTCGGACTCAGAGGCAAGTCGTAAAAGAGATCTTGTGCCGCAAATACCTGGATACTAGCGGCGGCATTGGACGCAGATGTGGCTGTGATGGAGCAGATCGCATGTTCTTTCAGCCCCCAGGGACCCGGGTTGAGAAATTTGAAGATCTTGACGTACGCCGGAAGTTCGCCTTCGGGATGGTCCTGCCTCCAACGAGCTTCAAGCTTATCACCACGAGGGAAGACCTTGGACCACGCCTTGCCCACGAAGTAGCCGATGAGAACGATGAAAGTTCCGGAAATGGTGACGGCGGTCGGTTTGAACTGGCAGATAAAGTAGAGCATTTTTTTAGCCAGAGCTCGTCCCAAGTCCGAGTCACCAATTAAGAAAAAAAAAGCTCACAGTGTAGATTTGACTCATGACAGCCTGGAAAGCCGAGAGGCAAGTTGCCAGAAACATACTCCGAAAGGTCAACGCAGGGTCGAAGTCATCTCGGAGCGGCAGTAAGTATCGGGCAGCGTCGGCACCGGTGATGATGATGGCATTGTCGCTGTTGTCGTCCTTCTCGTGGTTCCCATCGTCGGATGTCGTAGTTGCCGGAATGGCTTGGATTTCGGAAGCCAGTTCCTTTCCAACCCCTGACTCGTCGATGCTGACTTTCTCGTTGATGGCTTGGTGAGAGGGGACCGAAACAATTTTGCCCTCTACGGGATTCAGCCCCCCCACCACGATGGCATCTGTCAATGGCACCGGCATAGTCGCAACGGAAAAGCACAGACCAGGGCAGGAAAGGCAAAAATCAGACAGACTAGTAACTCAGACAAAAGGATCGGTTTGCCAACCTGGAGTGCTAGAAGTTCGGGATTTCCGCACACTTAAGGGGAAGGCAAACGTGGTCATTTTGTACTCTATGCCTCAGCCTGTTGCTGAGTGTCGACCCATGTTGTACGACTGATCCGGTATTGACTGTCTTAGTGATAAGGGGTTCGATGTCGTGATAAGGACCGGCATTGGTGCAATTGAGGGCCTTGAAGCTGTTGTAGGACAGACCATCTGTTGGATGCCGCTCGACAAGGATTGCTGCATGTAGTCTGGACTTGAGCTGGGGTCTTCGAGCGAGCCCGGCTGATTGGAACGCCACTCCACAAAGAGAACTACGAGCTTTTAGGAAGGTCCCTATCAAAAGGTTACTGACGTGATAGGGATTCCCCGGAAATTCCAAGGTTTTGTGATGGCTTCTTTCTACTGGTAATGTGCAGACGTGGACATGTTCTCCGGCTGCTCGGCCCATTAACGGAAAGAGGGTGTCCCAAGCAATGCCCAGGCGGGAAGGTCATGTCTTAAGCCTTGCCAAGATGTGGCCGAGACTTTGGGATGACTGCTGGCGGATTCGGCCACCCATCCCAACATCCCAACATCCCAACTCATGCCATCTATCGGAGTTGCGATACCCTGGCTTGTCTTGATGAAGAGTCGGCAGGGGTTCTAAGATGAAGCACCTGACGCTCATTTGCTGGCCTCAGGTGGGGGTGGATCCCGGTCCTTGCACTTTTGTCCTTGACGTGCTCAGTCACCCGAACTTTTGCTCCAAACGTGCTTGATTGAACTTTTGTTTTTGACGACGATGTGACTGGAAAATCGGTTTTCTGTCTCGGGGCAAAAGGCTACGCCTGTAAGCCCGACGTATGGACTATGAGCAGATGATGAACCGGTCAGTCGGTATCTCAATGTTATGATTGTCGAGTATGGCTCCTTATCTCATCGGAACACGCGGCCACTTCGACAAAAAAGACGCAAGGCTACTTTGAATTCGGCTGGTGCCCCCATGGTAGTCTACACGTGGATGTGGGGGCAAAATATCCCAAGGGCCGTTACGATGCAAGTGGATCACATCAAGTAGACCTGTAAGGCATAAAGAATTTGAGATGGCAAGCCGGACGAAGGACTGAGCGATTCATCGTCTTCCACGCGACGATGACAAAATAGATTTACAGTGGTCCCAATAGGAAGGAGGGAGATGGTAGAGACACTAGGAACTGCAACGGCCTCATGATGAGAGATAGTTACTAGGCAATCCTGACTGTGAAGGCAAAGGACAATTGGGCGCCCTCATGAATGTTAGATAAGCATTTGCCTATTACGCTCACCTTCCCACAGAGGATGAGGTGGCATCGGACAGTCCGGAATGGCGCTCCCATCCTGTATGACTGAGTAGGGCTCTAATTTACAACTAAGGATAGAGTACGTGAACCATGCATTGCCGACGAGGCTTCTAATGCCTTCGCTTTTAGCTACAGCTAATAGTGATAATGTCTGACTTGCCTGTTTTAGGTAGTTCTCTTGGACACACTTACACTTCTTCTTTGGGTATTATTTTCGAGGGTATGGAGACTGACGAAGTATCTAAGGGTACTATTACATAGTATAGGTATTTAGAATTGGTTAATATCCTCTTTGTAAGAGAACTAGCTCGAATTATCCTATAATCGCTTTAGTTTCGCTATAATAAGTAGTAGTATATACTAACTTATACGATACTTATATAACGAACCCTATTATATAAGTATCTAATTAAGTAGTAAAGAAATCTTTTTACGTCTTAACTAAAAGTAAGTATAAAAGGTCTTATAGTTAAGTTACGTTCGTAAAAAGGAGAATAAGACGCTTATTATTAGTATCCCTATTATAAGGTAGTTAGTTCGAACCGTAGGTTAACGAAGAGATTAATTAAATTATATAAATATCTACGTAATAAGTATAAGAAAGAGGTTCTAACTATATATTAAGCTAGCTATAATAATTATAAATAGGGCCCCTAATTAGCCCCTACGTGATTAGTTATATACTATAGTCGAATTAGACTTCTAATCCAATACTAACTTTCTTTTTCTTTTATCGATTTAATTACTATAGTTAGAGGTATAATTCGACCTCGGGCCCGTTCTTATTTACTAAGTCGTCTCCTTTTCCCCCTTTTCTTTATTCCTTTTATATAACCTATTTTTCTATTTATATATTAACTTTTTATAAGAGATTAGGCTATAAGTACTTAATTAGCGAAGCTATGATATAAATATAAGTATATTATAAGACTAAAGCTTATAAAGTCCTTTATAAGGGCTTTACTTTTTAAAAAGTTTTTTTATAATATAATCCGTATACTAGTTACTAAGTTATTAGCGTCCTATTATTAACTATATCCCGAATTTATTATAATTACTCCCCCCTTATATAACTTTAGTCCCTAAAGTTATTACGTAATATCTTCTTTTAATATTAATAATAAAACTATTAACGTCGTTATTTATAATAAATTCCGTAAAGCGTTAATAATATCCTTTTTTATTTAGGAATAAAGTATTACTCTTATTTCTTTATTTAATAGATATTTTATTATTATTATTTAGTAATAGCGCGCTAACTAGTTATTAAGTTAATAATACGTATTTATAATAAAGTATTTTAATTATCATAATATATAAGAGCCCGCCTAACCTTATAGTTATTATTATTACTAAGCTATTACGTATAGTAAAATATTTTTTTTTATTACTAATTACGTATTTACTTTTTTCTTCCCCCTTTTTATTTAGTAACTATTCTACGAATTCTTTTTTATATAACTATACTTTTCTTTTTATAATATTCTAATTCCGTATCGTTTTTTAATTACGACTCTCTTATTATACTATTACTAAGTATTTACCGAAATATTTACTATTTTGCGTATTTAAAATATATTTAATATAGAATATAATCTTAAAAAGGGCTTCTATAGTCTTTATAATAGTACTCCCTATATACGCTATTTAATTAGTATATATCGTAATATTAACGAGCTCGTTTATATTATTAGTACTTACGTTATTAAGTATATTATTTATTAAATTAATAAAAAAAAGTATTCTACTATAAGTTATCGAGTCCTCGCTAATTTATTATTAAAACGTTAGGCTAACGATATCTCTTAAGTTCTTAAAGAGCTATATAGCGCTACCTAATTTACTTAGAATACTTTTATAAAGCTTTATAATATTAAAAAATAAAGTAACCTTAACTCTTATAAACGCGGCTACGTTCTCTATATTTTTTAGTTATATTATTAATATATAAGAAAAGGTCGCTACTTATATTACTAACCTATTAATAAATAATAATAAAAAAAAGTCTATTTTAAATAAGCTACTTTCTAAGAGCTCGTTACTAATTATAAGTATTTAAACTTATTAATCTCGATTATAATAAGTTATCGGTAATCGTTTAGTAAATTTTCTTTTTACTAACTTAGATTTCTTTTTTTAAGTTAGTATTCTTAATATTAATAATAAGGCTAAGATTATTTTTTATTTTAATTACTTTTAGCTAGCTTATTTTTATAATAATAGCTATATAATCGCTTTATAAAATAACCTCGACGCTCTAACTTAGTATTATAAAGAGACTTCCCGGGGCGTTATTATTATATATATTTAGGAATTTCTTACTTTCCTTATTTTTTATAAACGCGTTACTAAATTCTTGGTAAATAAAGTACTTACTTATATTATTATTATATATAACGCTACTCCTATTTCTTATAGTCCTAAGACTCGGACTCTTATTAAAAAGCGTACTTTTATTATTAACTATATTCTTAATAATAATAACGAGCGGGACGATTTTAAATTTAAGTTTAATAAGTCTTAATATAAAAATATTAAATCTAAAGAGCTTAATAATAATTTAAAAAATCTTTTTTTTAGTATTATAATAAGCGCTACTATTTTAATATTAATAACTTACTAACTCCTATTTATAACGCTCTTTTTAATATAAACGAGGGTTTTTTAGTCCTTAGTTATATTATTTTAGACCTTAATAAGGTTAATATTACGCTCCTCTTACTCTAAATAAAAGCTTTATAATAGCTTAATAAAGCTATTACTTATATTAAAGTTAAAGCTATAAATTATAATTAATAGTTCGACGTTAATAAGGTTTTTATAAATATTAATATTATTAAGGTCCCTTAGCTTAACTAGGACTATAATAATATTACCTTAGATAACGTCCCCTATCCCTAACTTATTATTAATAATAATAACGTTATACTCTCTATTTTACTTCTTATTTTATTTCTTATTATAGCTCTCGTTATACTTCTTATTATAGTTCCCGTTATATTTTTTATTATAGCTCTCGTTATACTTTTTATTATAGCTCCCGTTATACCTCTTATTATAGCTTTTATTATACCTCTTATTATAGTTTTTAATAATAACTAAGTAGTAAACGCTTTATAAACCGCTATTATTAATATATATAATACTCTACGTAACTTTAACTACTTCCCTCTTACTTATTATAATATTCATAAAGTTAACGGCTTTATTTTAAATAATTAGCTAAGTACGCATATAAAGCCTTCCCGCTTTTTATTTATTACGCGGATTATTATTACTAATTATTAAATTTTAGAAATATATACTAAAGCCGTTATATTATTATTAATATTACGTAATTTACTCCCCTTATATAACTAGATCTTAGTAATCTCTTAGTAACGTATTATTAAGGGTTATATAGTGGTTTTTTCTAGCTTTATAGGTATAAAAGATTAACCTTAACGGGATTACGCTTTTAAAAAAAATTATATAATACGGTATACTTTTTAACTATATAATATATATAATGTGCCCTAAGTACGCGCTTAACGTAATATAATAATTTCGATATAAAAACCGCTATATAATTCGGGATAAGTAAGCTACCCTATAGCGGCACTAGTTAAAAAGGTCGATAGTAGAGGTCGGCTATAATAATTAACTATAATAGTTAGCTATAATAATTAAAAGCGGCCTTTTTTAATTATAAAGGTTCTAAACTTTAATAACAACGTAGAGGTTTTTTAAAAAAGGGCTAAATAGGCTAATATTTATTACTCTTCGTACTAGAGCTCGTAAAAATTCTTTTTATCCTTATCGCTTCTAATATCGCCCGAAGCTCTATTTAAATTAAATAAATTTACTAAACAAATCTACTAAATAAACTTATTAATATATAAACTACTACTTAAATAACTAGTTAAATAACTAGTTAAGAGGTTAGCTAGTTAAAATACTACCTTAACGAGAACCTACTCTCCTAATATATAGTTAGTAATTAGTAAGCTAAAGATACCCGTCGATAAGTCTACCCCTCTTAAGCTAAGCGCCCTTTTTAACTAGCTTAACGCTATAGCTATCGTAGTTAATATAAGCACGCCCGAGGATTAATAAAGTACCTTTTAGTAATACGGAATTTAGCTAAGTAATAATACGAATGCTATAAATAGCTAGGCTAATACGGACGTTAAGATCTAATATATTAACGCTAGCTTAGAAATTATATTTTATAAAACTAAAAATCCCTTTGATATAAGCTATATTATAAATATAAGGGAATATATAAGGGGCCCCCTAACCTTTAATAAAAAGGAGTATATAATACGGGATCTAGCTACTTATATAGGCTAGTACTAAGAGGTCTTATATACGTTAAAATAAGTATAGCTCGCCCTCTAAATAGTTACGCGAGGGAAGGTTAGGAGCTATTAATAAAAAGAAAATAACGATCGAGTCGGTTAACTACTATTTTAATTAGTAATTAAGTATAGAGCGTAATATACTTAGTTTTCCTTAATATATAATATATAGTACGGCCCCGGTAAATTACTCCGTTAGGGGGATTAAGGGTTATAATACTATATTTTCTTTTTTAAAAATTGCGCTAAGCTAAATAAAAAGGGTTTTATAAAGTATTATTAATTAACTTATTTGTAGTAATTTTTTATTATAAACTTAACGTTTATTATCCTATTTTATATATACCCTTTTTTATAATATTTAAATCTTTTAACTATTTCTATTACCCTTTTAGCTATTACTATTTTAATATATTTTAGTACTAGTTTATTATTTTTAAATCGTATAGTCTTTATTAATAAGCTAACGACTTTTTTATAATTAAACTCCTTTAGGGTATATTTTTTTATATAATAAGCTACTTAGTTCTTAGAGGCTTATGCTTATACTCGCATAGCCTAGGCCCTAATCTTCTTAATTTTTTAAACCCTTTTTTAAACCCCCTAAACTATGGCCTTATAATTAAGTATATATTAAGTAAGCTAAATAGGCTTAGGTTTAGGAAATTCTAAAGATTTTCTATACTTTTTACTTAAAAATAAGGTAAATTTTAAAAAAGCGAGAAATTAATAAAAGTATTATTATATTATAACTACTTAGTTATTACTTTTTAATATATATAAATAAATTTTTTTTCTTTAATAATAAAATATAATTTTACTTTACTACCGTAGCTACTAAATATTACTTTACTACTATAGCTACTTAATATTACTTTATTACTATAACTACCTAATATAAATAAACTTAGGGTTAGGGTTAGGGTTAGGGTTAGGGTTAGGGTTAGGGTTAGGGTTAGGGTTAGGGTTAGGGTTAGGGTTAGGGTTAGGGTTAGGGTTAGGGTTAGGGTTAGGGTTAGGGTTAG